>NC_086353.1:11471569-12723303 GCF_036324505.1 Eleginops maclovinus
AAGGCCCGCGTGCACATGATGACCGGACACAGCCGCTCCTCTGCACCTCCCTGTAGAATCAAGGGGAGAAAAGCAAAGAAGAGTAAGTTTACACACAGATTTACAGAGAGTAACCCACAGATGAGTATGGCTGTTATTGTGCTCGCGGTGATGTTGACGAAATCCTCCTCATTTTACTTTTTCAACTAACAGCACGTTTTCAAAACCATTGTTTCTATCAAAACAGGCAAACATAAATCCTGTTAATTCAAAATAAGGTGGTTCTTGTCCTTATGGGCTGTATTTCCTTAGTTATGAGTGTTAACATTAACTGCTAGCAGCTAATGTAGCTTACGGTTCAACAAAATGTCAAATAAATACAGAGTAGGAAAACATAATGGCAAACTATTTAGGAGATAAATATAAAATATCCGTTAACTCGCTGGAATACAAACCTATATTTCCAATTAAATGTATGTTACTTTATTAATTGTAATATGCTGTTCCCTATTCATGGTGGTTGTGAGTAAATTGAGAAACACTTGTGGATTATTAGTTGTGTTGGATTTCCCATTTAGTAAATTCCTTCACTGTGGGAATGGTCGTAAGTTCACATAGGGGGTCTCGAGGGCTAGAAAAGGTCAAAGGACAACAGCTCAAAGGTCACAGCTCAAGCTCCATCTAGTTTCACTCTTCAACGGCACAAATCTGGACTAATGCAACAGAGAACAAGGACTTATCTCAGCATGACTGAACAGCTGAAGGAGGAGGGCAGGCAAAGAGCAGGGTGAGGTGCATGTTGGGTAGTGAGTAACAAAGTTGTAGGGAAATTGGCATGGGTGGAGGTGTTGAGGAAGAATAAATATAGCAGAGAAAAATACTGCCAACAAGTGAGAATAAGAAAAAGAGGGCATAAGGAACAACGCTGAGAAGGAATGCAAAGGAATTACAGTATGATTGTGAGATTAGACGAGAGCTGTGAAGGCAGCGAGATAACAGAGTATCTTGAGGACAGTCAGGTGGGTAATAATACAACATTACAGACTAAAAAAAGATTTCAGTCCCAAAGATTAAGACTGCTATCTGCCTCTCCGGCTCTCTCTGTCTCACACACCAACACAACGCTGACTTTTTATCCTTTGAGCTCCACTGATCATGGATGAATAGCTCATTTTCAGTCCCGTTGTGCATGCATATCCAGATGAAACTTGGTTTGTAAATAATTAATATGACAGCAAAACTCTGATTATTCTCTAATGTTTTAATCCTGTTTGTTTACATCCCAATCCCATACACCTCCAAACACGCAGACAGACCTTCAAGCCTTCCTAAAAACCAAATAAAAAAAGGTAGTCATTGAACTCATCATCATGGGGTCTGGAGCTGAGTCACCGCGAATAAAACCAAGTAATAAAGACCTTTTTAGGATTCCTTAGACCACTCTCCTTATTTCCCTGCCGCAGGAAAAAGAAACACTGAGAGGCAAAGGAACAGGCAGCAGCCCCTCTGTGCTCCACCATAACAATTCAGAAAACTGAACAAGCAAACACAGCGGGGAAGTGTGACACCTGATGTGCTTGCTCAGAGGAAAAGAGAACAGGAGGTTTTTTATATGTTGGGCTAGTTTACGTAATATAGAAAGAATTATGTGACAACCACTTAAAATACATAAATAAACGCCGCTTAAAAGGAGAGGAAAAAGTGAGAGATAGGCCTACTGCAAATGCAAAGCAGAAATAAGAATAAAAGCTGAATATTAATACTGCAACATCAATTCTCTTTAGCTACATTGTGTCTTTGCTAAACAAAAAAAAATATACCTATTAAGGGCTGTCTTGCATAGTTTCAAGTTTTTAAAGAAAGGAGTGTACAGTAAAGTTCCAATTTTGGGAGAACAGAAGCACGTGTCATCATTTAGGCAGGAAACTAAACATTTGTGATGGCTTTTGTTTCAGGCAAAGACGCTGATGGACAGTCACATCATACTTTGCACTCTGCCCATCATTCTAAGTTGATCTGATGAGAAAAGTCAAACTGTGGTCACGAAGTGTATGTGTGGTGTGTGTGTGTGTGTGTGTGTGTGTGTGTGTGTGTGTGTGTTTACAGTATGCCTTGCTCTGAACCTGCCTGCTCTGCAGATCGGCCTGGGGCTGTAACTGCCAAAACATGAGCCAGTTGCGAGTAGCTTGATTCCCCAGGCACAAATACAGATGGCCTGCTAAACAGCATAAAACTTGCTGATGGCTTTGAACCAACGCGCTAATATCTGCTGTGCTTTCAACTTTAGCCTCCCTGCCCTGAAGCCTGACTCGCCCTTTGGTCCACGTATGACTTCAATCGACCTTAGATGTTTGTTTTGGCCAAATCAGCCCTGTTACTGGTCATCTATCAGCAGGTTTCATCGGGTGAATGAATCCATGAGACAATAAAGCCTTTCAGAAGTACAACGATCAAATGTGTTATACAACATCCATTTTAAGCGGCAGTGCATTTGTTTTGCAGGATAGTATTTCACACACCAATAGCATTTTACAAATACAATATCAGGATTCATTCAGTTGCTCACATTTGTATCAAATATCAAAATGATGAGTATAACGGGCCCAAATCCTAGACTTAAAAATAACTGACGGATAAGTCACACTCTATTGTGCTTTGATCGACATGTCAATGCATTACAAACACAAAGAATCGGAACCATAACAGATGTGGCTTCATAATATGACTCTCCTCATCGTGCATGCTGGGGTACATGAAATAAAATAGGATCTCTATGAGTCTGTTGCTTCAGGGTCTGACCTGCTTTTGTTTCCACTATCCCAGGTGAGGCCAAGTCAGAGAAGAAAAACATGCATAGATGAAGAAACCAAAAGAAAACTGATGTCTCTCTTTCCCCCAATGTGAAAAATGTAGGTTTGGCGAACAGACTTTTGCGTGTGTTGTGTAGTCTATGAGTGATTTAAGCTAAAACAATATGAATCTGTAATCAGTGAGTGCACGACTACAGCCATAAACGTGTGGGTGAATGCTCTTTCTGTTTCACTGACCTACCTAGCAGTGCCCTGTCCAGTTGCGGTGTTAAAAGACGAGCTTCTACACATCCTACATCATCGCTGAATTACTCTCACATGACAGATGTATTACAGGTCACGTGGGATTTAAAAAGCGTACACTTTCAGGTCAGACGCCTCGAGTGTAGACATAAAGAATGTTAGCCCAGATTTCCCAGGTATACTGTGCAACAGTTGTGCAGCATGAATAGTTATGTATGAGACGGGGTAAGGAAGAGGCTGGCACTCAGCCAGGCTCTAAGGGAAACATTTATTATTTACACCCAGTGCAGCGGAATTAGAAATGTAAGAAATGAGGAGACGTAGATAGAGGGACAGAAAATAAAGAGCAATGACACTCGAAGAAACCGAACAGGGAGAGATGTCGCCACAGGTCAAGTGGAGGGAAATAAAAGAGAGACAGATGGAAGAGAAAATTGCAATTACTTCAACAACGCATGACTGCTTGAGACAAATAGTTGTACTCATCTGTTTGTCTGTTTGTGTAAGAAATGGTTTGGAACAAAACAGGTGAGTGGGAGGCAAATGAGCATTCAGAGACGCACAAAAGTTTATCTCAAAGTCCTCCCTGCATTCACTGGCAATTTTATTTCCTCTGACGTGACCTGCAGGCAAATACATGATGCAAATTCCCATGGACATACACAGAGGCATAAAAAGTAAAGGTAAAACTCAGGAAGTGAAGTGAAGTGTGTTTGTTATACGTAGGAAACTGACTTTATACAGGATTCATGGGCAGCATTTGCCAAATTTAGGACTATTGAATAAAAAAACAAAAACAGTATTTGTTTTCTGAAAATGTGAAAGAAAGTGTTCCTTCATTTTGACATCTCGTGGTTTTTTTTTCTCATATAAGAACCATAAGAGTCATTTTCAGTGACTAGTGGCTAGTGTACTGTTGTATACACTAAAACCTTACATGCAAACCCACAGAGGGGGACAGGCAGAGTGACATGAACTAATTACCCACTAAAAGGCCAATTTAACTGAGGTTAGTGTTAAATCTGGGGGTCATCAAAGGCCCAAACTCTTTATCAGGTTGGACAACAACAGTGTTGTCATTAAGGAGATAGACTCTCGATCCACCTCTCCTCACACCCCTATAGTCTATGCTGAGTGCTGAGAGTCAATACCGGTTTAGTGCAGAACAAATCATTAATCTGCCCTTCTGGCACAGCGGAGAATTATGTGGATGACTATGCATTACAGGGCTCTATCGATCTAGATGTAAAGGAGAGGGCGAAGATGGCTTTGAACTTGCCAGACCATAGCTGGGAAAGAGCGGTGCAACGTGAATGTATTATTTCTTTTAGGAGAGGGGGATTCCCACGGGTGTCTAATTCAGTTTCATTCATATATCATAAATGATACTTTTGTTTTCCATAAAGAACACTGCAAAGAATATAGCAGATAATACCAAAACTATCAATAGAAGACACAGGATGTAAGATAATTATTGATGCAAGTTGGAATGCAATATTTCCCGCATCTGACAAGTTAAAGCTCCTTCTGTGTAGCAGAATTAAAGGTTTTAAAAAGGGAACTATGATCGTTATTCCGGACAACCCTCTTGGAAAATTTAGGCAGCATATTTGTGGTTTGTCATTTGAGCAAAACTAGATTAAAGGAATTATACGGATTATAAGGATATAAGGTCTGTGTATTTATTATTGGACGGTAACCATGTTGTTGCTTTACAGTCACACGGAACAAGTGTTGTCTAAAAGACAAGGGCGGGCGAAACAGAGATGGAGTGCTACACCGGTGTGGGAGGGATTCGATGTCATCGAGCGGATCGATCCACACTAGTGAGGCTTTGATTCAGTGTGAGTCAGCAGTAAAAGGGGGCTGGAGGGTGGTCAGGAAATTGGGGGATATACTGAAAAAAAAAAGGGGGATAGAGAGGAAGAGAGCGAGGAGAGAGATACAGCAGTCTCTCTGCTGGTGTTTGTCGGAGCGAGGCGTTTCTCTGCAGAGGCTTTACATCTCTATCTCTCTCTTTGTTCATTTCATCCTCACATACCCCCCCTTAAACCCTGAGCTGCTCGAGTGCTGCCACCACAGAAATATTCTCCCATATAGTAATCATTTAATGCTTTTGCTTTGATATTCAGCATTTTTTTGACTCTGTTACCAGTGGGTGCTTCTGTCATTCTGAGTCTCAGATCCCACCAGTGGGGAACAAGAGGCTTCTGGGACAGGAGGGCATAAGAGGATTTCCAAAACCTTCAAAAGGAATTCACAAATGTCAACACAAAAGCTCAAACCGACACTCAAGTATTTCAATAATTTTTAACAAGCATCCCAACACGCTCTCTGGTTTGAGGATTTTCTCTCTCATATATGATATTTATTTGAATAATTTTGTTGTTGAAATGTTGTTTAACGATTTGCTCTCGAGCTCTGGGAAACTGTGATTGACATTTTCACTATTTTCTGACATTTGGTCAACAGTAAGCAATAGCCCAAGTACAGAATCAAAAGAGAAATGTATAATAAAAAAGAATAGCTAGTTGTAAACCCTACATATGTCCACATAATACCTTCAATCAGTCTTCAGTTGTTGAGTGATGATAACCACACCTACTTTCATTGCTTCGATCCATGAGGATAAACACTCATATGTACATGTTTCTGCCTGCCTGTCTTTATTAATCAGCTCCCATGGTAAGCAATACTCTTCCTACGCATGCACACACTCACACATTAGGCTACTCCAAGAGGAAGCAATGACTCATATTTCACGACCATTTTGTCCGGTCAACACTGTGAGAAACTTTGAGCAAATGAGACAGACAAAAACTCATCCAACTGAAAAACTGTGCAAAAAATACACACCTGAGGCCATCATGAAAAAGTCTCTATTCCTGCTTGTAATTGGTCATTTTTTCAAAACGATATGTAAAAAATCAACAACAGGTATTCTAAAGCAGCTGGACACAATCAACTACATATAAAAACATTACACACACACAGATTTGTTCCACCTGAGTCTAAACAGGTAGCTGCTTGAATTACCAAGAATGCTGAGTTGGACAAAGGACAATATAGGGAGGGACTGGAGCGGCACACTGGAGACATTGTGGAGGTTTTCTCAATGAAACCCAGTTAGAGACACACGAGAAAACCCAACAGGTGAAACAGGGGGACTGCGTCTGAATGTCCTAAATGAAAAGAGCAGGTCCTGGAAAAGTAAAAAGATGAGTTTAACTTCCTCAAGGGGGTATTTTTAGGTGAAATTTGGATTTAACAGCAAGTCGAAGAATAGCAGGCAGGTTAGGACAAGGTTTAATAAGGTTATAGTGACATTTAAGGTTAACGGTTAAAAAAGAGTGTCGTCGATTAAGATGGTTACAGGTGTTTCAATCCTAAAGTGTATGTGGGTGTGTATAAAGGCCCGTTAAACAAGGATAACTTGAAAAACATCTCGAGATTACCAGGGAATTAACTGTTCTTTCATCTTGTCTGTATGTGTTTTTGTTTGTCTATCAATTTTAATGCATCTGTCATTAGAAATGAAAAAATCCCAGATTAGCCAATTACCTTTATTACTTAATCAATCACAAAGTTATCTTAATGACTGCTACTGATTACACAACATTAAGTTAATGCTCTCTACTTCCAAGTTAGTGATATCAGAAAAAGGCACTATTTGTTCCAAAAGTAGAAACCAAAGAGCAATGTTATCAATACTTGACAGGAAAAAACTGTTAAATTCAAAGGAAGTTGGATGTCGGCGCCACCGACATGTTGAAGTGAAGTTAGGAGAAGCCGTCACATGAAGTGGGCAGGTGTGTGTGTCTGTGTGTGTGTGACTCCATTTGTTCTCTGTGTGCCAACCACCTGTTCTGAACGCTTAAGTGTTTGCATGCCTAAGAATGTTTAAACAAAACAAGCTTCAACACAATGAAACTGAATTGAAGCCCGGAAGTCAAACCAAAGTCAGGAGTGTGCTTTGTTTCTGCCAAACAACAGGCAGTGTAATACAGACCGTCATGGCTGCAACAATGATTCATGTAGAAATGTGTCCCTTGTCATCTCCCAGAGCCACACAAATGTAACAGTGTTAATCTAAAGCGATGAAAACATTATTAAAGCAGCAAAGTGAATGAAGTGATTCAAGGAGCTGGAAAGAGAATATTTTGTCTAGTTCTGCTTTAAAAATTTACTTATAGTGTATATTTTCGCTAATTAGGTTTTGTGTGGATTGACTAATGGTTCAGGATCTGGTAATAGCCTACAAGCTGTGAAGGGATCAGTCCGTTCCTACATCCAATCCCTTGTTAAACCATTAAATCCATCGCATGCACTTCGCTCGGTGTCAGCCAATCGGCGAGTGGGACCTAGGTACCCCTCAAAAACACACCGGTTTGCTATCCTGGCTCCTAAATGGTGGAACGAGCTCCCCAATGACATAAGGACAGCAGAAACTCTGCATAACTTCCGTCGCAAACTTAAAATGCATCTGTTTTGATTGCATATTGGAATCAAAATCTTGTAAAAAAAAAAAGCACTTTATAGAGTTAGCTTAGGCCTTGTAACAAATTCACCAGCACTTACAATGGTATCACTTGCTAAATAAAATATAAAAGCGTTAACCAAATGAAATGAAATCTAATGTAATGTCATCTACAGTCAACTGATTTAGTCATATTTCTTTGAAATGATCAATCATCCTCCAAGGAATTGCAAAAACAGAAATGAGACTTATCTTCTAGCACTAATTCTGTACGTAGCTACACAAACACTTAGGATGCTTATTCATTGTTCAAGTCCGTCGTCTCAGAGACAAAGTGTGTTGTGTGGGTGTTGATGGTCCTCTACGTGTCATCAACCTTGTGTCCAGTGTCTTTAAACAAAGTGCTTTGTCCCTGTCTAAGCGCTCAGCCCTCTTGCTGTCGGCCGTTGAATGGGAGCAGTTCAGAGAGCCGTTAGAGTCAGAGCCTCAGCAGGTGGTCAGGCTGCTTTCAGCTGCTGCATGTCAAATGTGTGTATTCTTTCCCATCAATTAATATCACTTTCAGAGACAATATCTATGACTTTAAATACAGTGCATTAACATGAACTAATGTGTTTTTTGTTAATTAATGATGTCTACATATTCTTAGAATATAATCATAGAAAGGAGAGACTGCCTTAACTCCTGGCAGATAAGCCTCCATTCATCCAGTGCGGCTCAGAACTGTTAATCTAGTTATTCTAGACCTGTGTACACACTGGTGTGAAAGACGCTCGGCTGAATGTCAATACTGTTTAAGGAAACAGAATAATATTAAAGTAAAACGCAACTCTGTTGATCTTCATTAATCATAAGCAAAATTATTTCTGGAGATTGTTGCCCGGGACAATTAACAGAGAATTTCCTGCTCGGCTGAAGAAGTAAATCTCATTAGGAAATGACCAGTCACCTACCGGGAGCATTCAAAAAGGGCACGCCTGACGTCATGTGTTGCTTTTATACGCACAATACAAATGAAACCTCACCTTGTCTTCCTATTTTTAGAGCAAAGAAAGGCAAGTAACAGGGGTATTATCAACAACTCTTTCTATTCATTTATTCAGATCTCCTATTTCTGATGTAAATTGCATTTTAAAACTATTTTTAAAATGAGGAAAATGTCACTAAGACAATCTTTTAACTTACTGTTTTTTATTTGCTTACTCAAGATGATCTACAACCTCTAAAGCTGTCTAGTAATGAACCAGATTTCTATAAATCCAATAAATCCCTCCTCAGTCCTTTTATCCACACTACAGACCAAGTTCAGTGTGGTTGATTTAAGACATATTGTGATTGTTATGGCATATATTCCCTCTTTTTGAAAGGTACTAAGGTCTAAATAAACACAGTGAAATAAGTTGGATTGCAGTTATAGAGAATAGTAGTTTACATTTTCCACATAACTGAATATTAATACTGAAAATGCACATTGCAGAATTAGCAGCCTACACTTCTTTATCTTTCCAAACATCATTCTCCCATCCAGACAACAAAACCTGTTCCCACATTTACGTTATCTTTTCAAATGTATCTGAACATGCTATATTTGCTCCCGAAACACTTCTTTTGATCTCTTTCACTTTCTTTCATTTCCTCTGTTTGCAGCCACCCTAGTTTCCCATTAATCCAATTACCATCAGAGAGAGGCTGAGCCGCAGCAGAGCCACCAGCGACTGAAGCAGACACACGAGAGACAGGACAGGGTAGCGTGGAGATGACATAGACACCCACAGCTGAGCGAGACAGACAGGGAAGCTGAGGCAGGGTCAACTCCATGAACAGATACACACATTCAAACACAAACTGGGAGACAATGGACTCTGCCCTGCAGCCTAACAGCCCCCCTTTAACTAGCCCAGTTTAAACTCACCCCCTAACATATAAACTATCTCTGCTTTCTCAGTGTTTACGCTGTTCTGTCACTGAACCCTGTTCACCCCGTCTCTCTCTCTCTCTCTCTCTCTCTCTCTCTCTCTCTCTCTCTATAGAGCCGATTCAATGTTTTGTTCTCATTCTGTCAAGTGATCTTTCATCACCCCCATTTTCCCTGCTGGTAGGGTGCAGTCTGGTTGCTTACCCCGTTCACAAGTGAGGGGAGTCCATGGTCAGCAGCAACCCTGTTTCCACCAGCAAAACCCTCATTCGCTGAAGTCATCCACTGTTCCCTGTTCTCAGGGGCTAAGTCCGTTGTCTTGGCTCACACACACACATACACAAACACACACACACACACACACACACACACACCAAACACACACACAGGTGTCCCTTCAAAGGCAAGAGGAGGAGGAACAGTGGGGATAGTCCAAAGGGTGAGTCCGTGTTAGTGGTATATTCCAAACAGAGGCAGAGGAATGGAGCAGGATGTATCGTTCACTTTAAAAACACCGCACCGGCTGCCTGGCTCTCTCTCTTCTCTCTCTCTCTCTCTCTCTCTCTCTCTCTGTAACACACACACGCACACACACACACACACACAGACTCTGCACCTCACACACTTTCCCTCTCTCACTGACTGCTTCGCCGGCTAACTTGCATTCACACAGTGAGAGCTCAGATCAGGCAACAGTTGTTGAATTCATGGCCCCTCCTACCCCTTCCCTCCCTCTTGCAGACGGTCGCCTAGCAACTGGCTTATGTGGGCGGGGCTTGAGAGTCCTCACATTGCTGCACACTCTGCTCTCGCCACCGCCTACTCAGGCTACATTTGCATATGAAGCCCTGCCTCGGTGTGTGTCTGCGGGACAAGAGGCCGGTGCCTGTGTGGGCTGTGAGGAGGGAGGTGGGGTGGGGGGGGGGGGGCGCTTGTCACTTAAACTGAAACAGTTTGTCTTCTGTGATGCAGCAGATTCCACAAGACGGGTCAGAAAGAAAAGATGTCCTGTTTCGTCCCATGGAAAGGAGGAAAGAGGATGGAAGGTTTAGAGCAGGGTTGTTGAAACCTTTTTCACTGAGGGCCACATACAGGAAAACACACAAAGGGCTGAGCCCCTCACTAGAGGAGAGGTACTTTGCCTTATAGGTTCAATTATAATCTAGCAAAATCCATCAAATGTAGGTAAATGTGTGTGTGTGTGTGTGTGTGTGTGTGTGTGTGTGTGTGTGTGTGTGTGTGTGTGTGTGTGTGTATTTAATAAATTATACATACATTTGAAGTGTTGGCAGCTCATTCCTTAAAACAGAAGCCTCGAATGCTTAAAATAAGGGGAAATATGAAGGGTATATTTCAAGCTGGTTCTACGTTTTCTTTATTTATCTATTATTTATTTAATTGACTGACTATTGAAAAGGTGGGCTTATTAACACATGAATACTTTGTAATATATGTTTAAATATACATTTAAGAAATTGCTAAGGGCCGATTCTAAATGGACAACGGGCCGCATTTGGCCCCCGGGCCGTAGTTTGGACACCCCTGGTTTAGATAAAAGGAGAGAGAGGGGACAGGGGAGCAGCTAGAGGCATTTGTTTTTTTAATTTCACTTGGCTGAAACTTTCCAAAAAGAATCTGCAATCAGTCCTTTCAAATCAGGAGAGGACACCAGGATGTATGATAACAGCTAAGAGCTTTAATAATTAATCAAATAACTTTTAAAAATATTAAAATCTGCTTAATGGTTCTTCTTCTAATCAGAGCTCTGAAATGTGGTTATTAATTGTAGTACTACTGTTGGGTAATCACGGTCCCTAGTGGAGCTATTTAGCATTTACTATGTAGCTTGTTTTTATCATAAAACACTGTTGAATATGGTCCGAGTTTACTGTATGGTATGTGGCTTTCCTTCTTTGAAGCTGCACATGTCTAGCAAAGAAAGAAAAAGAAGATAATAATATGTACCAAAGATTTTAGGGCAGGCGATAACATTAGCAATTCTTAATAACACATCAATACTCGAAATAAGAGCCAGGGCAAGTTGTATGAAATAACAAAAGCAATCTTAAATGTGCCTTATTGCTGGGGTGGGAGTGCCTTGGACCATAAAATAAGTGTGTTTGTTTCACTTTCTTCTGTGTTTGTTTATACACTAAGGACTCATCAAACACAAGATTATATTTCACTGCCATATATTCCTCAGAAATATTTGCTTTTTTCTTACTGAACAAGCCGCTGTTATGATCCTCTCTGCCTTAATATTGTCATCTGAGAACATCCCTGCCTCCCATACTGCAGTTGTCCTACTTATATTTGAAAAGAGCTGTAGAGACATAAATCACTACATATTTCCTCTGGTCTGTCTGCTACTGGAAACAAAAAGAGATGAGAGTTTCTATATGTTTTGTGAATGTATTTCTTCTTACTATATCAACTTTTGGCTGTTTTAAAGTCTTAATATCATGTTGACCTTTATTGTAATTATAATCATGATCAAATCTGATATTTTCCGAGTGTATGGATCTGTTTCCTGAGCTTTTCTTTATAACAGTGTTAACACAGGTTTCATCACCTTGTGTTTTGTTCCAGTAACTGGTTTCAGCCGCCTCTGGCACAGTCTGACAGTAGCCAAGCCAAAACGTAATACTGCTAAAATTACAAGGCAACGTTAGTGAAAGTATTACCTTCTCACTGTGTCTCTGTTCCGCCTGTTGACACATTTTCGGTGTTAATTTCATGACTCATCCTCTGCATGCCAGCCAATCTCTGTGTCTCATAAAGTGGTATTCACAGAGCCAGAATGCTGCTTAATGTATGTAATGTTATGCTGATGGGATGATGAGATGAAGAGGGAGCAGCAGTGAGAAAGATGAAGAGGAGGAAAGAGATATGATCCAAGCGGAGCTCCAAATAAAACCTAATTATGTGGAAAGGAATGCACCCTTCCTATAGTCTCCTTTCTCTCTCTGCCCTGCTCTCTTTCTCCTTCACTTTTAAAAGGATGTTGGCAGTGGCTCAGCCAATGGCCTGCAGCTATTTGTTTATATGCAATTTGTTAGAGGGCTGGCCCCTTTCCCCTTTTTCAAAGAAGCCATTTACAATTCTATTCATGTCTACCTGCCTCATTCAGACGGGGACACAGTTATGGACAAGGGCCGGGTTTTCATTACGTGCTTTCAAAAAGTGTTAACACAGTTATGGTAATGCTATTCAGAGAGGGAAAAACATTATGACATTACTCTCTGTAATGTAAAGTTAAAGGAGCTGGATTCATTGGGCAAAGAGAGAGATGTTTGTCTGGAAATGAGCATTATACTTTGCAAAGATGAATGGACACAAGGCTATAGCACACACACAAACACCCTTAAGTACATTCACACCTAGAGAAGTAATACAAAACAAACCTAACAAACGTGCGAGTTGCCCGCCTACACAGCTCTGTGGGGATTCTCAACCAGCTGCTGGGGTTCGCAATGCAGCAAGACGAATGATAGAGAGGAAGAGGGTGGGGGGGAGAGATGGATGGAGTGAGAGAGGGAGATGAGAGCAGAGGAAGCTTATAGGTTATAAACGAGGCATGGATCCTACCAACCAACTGCTGAATTCCCAAAAATATTGGCTATTGTCATATAAGAAAAGTGTGCAAATGCATGCACAGATTTGCATGTACTGAAATGTGCATGTACGCAGTGGTTAAAGCTATACCTGATTCAAATAGATTTCATTTCAAACAATTAGGCCAGCAGTTCTGCCATGAGTCTGTCGTATTTCTAGCCTCAGGTTTTCAGTATTGCTTCTTCAACATTTTCAGAATTAATCTTTTAATTAATTATACCTTTTTTTGGGCAACCAGTGCCTTAAATATAGTGCAGTTGAGAAATGGGGAGACAGAGGGGAAGACACGCAGCAAAGGGACAAAGGCTAGATTCGAACCTGGGTCCACCGCATGCGGATCAAACCCCCAGATCAAACCCCAGTAGATGGCCGCCAGCTCTACCCACTGAGCTATACGACGGCCCTTTTAATTAATTATGAATAAGTATAAGATCTGTCAACATGCCAGCATGAAACTGAAAAGTGAAACTCTCCATAGTGAAAATGCAGAGGGAGGGTCACACAGAGTGCAAGTCAGTGAGAGAATGGGAAATTGAAAAGGCTGAAATCTGCATTTATCTTGCCATCTTGAGTACTCAGGGCTCCACAGAAAAAGTGAGACCATGAATAACTGAGGCTGTGTGATTGAAAAATGTAGGAGATGAATTTTGCAAGAGGAAAAGGACTTAAAAAGTCAAATCAAGAGAATGACAGAGCAAAGGAATAAAATTGAATCATAGAGTCTGTAGACACAACCACAGCAGTAACAACAGAGGTATAAATACACACAGGCAAAAAGTATGAATACGGAACTTCCTCAGACGTATTATTGTGCTTAAGCTTTGCAACAATATACACCATAATTATGCGGTACAACACATAAAGAAGTCGCAGGCAACAGTAGTACAGTATTGCATTGACCTATGAAACATTATTTCTTGCTATTGTGATCTTGTAGGAATGACATATTGCCATTTGAAATGTGACTAAAGGCACAACAACAAGGTTTAATCAGCTTTCCCGGAATTGTAGTTAAACTAAAATACAAGTCGTAACGTAACACACAGAATATTTTGAACAAATTTGCAGGTCAGGTATGTAAAGAATGAAAAGGCAGTACACTATGGGGTCGGATCAGTCTCATAATACACAAATGCACACAGAAGGATTCACTTGTATTTCATGATCTGCAAAAGCGGATATGCTTTTTATGAAGCGCTGTGTCATGAACACAAGAAATCATACCCTCATGGGGGCGCGCTCATGTGATTGGCTTAGAAAGAAGGTGACATCTGATTGGCTATTGATAGAAAACATTACAAGTACGAATCGGGTGAAAAGTCAGGGGAGTCTCAAAAAACCCACACACGAATGCACAGCGATCCATGCACAGAAAGCGGTTTGTGTATGCAGGTTCAGCGGAGTGGATCAAAAATACACATGTGAAACTTTTTTCTGTATTTGGATTTTATTTCCATGTATGTGAAACGGAACACATTTGTGTGTGCATTGAAAAACATTTGTGTGGATCCTGACATACAAGTGTGAATGCTTTTGCAGATCATGAAATACAAGTGTGAATCCTTCTGTGTGCATGTGTGTATTATGAGACTGATCTGACCCCATAGTACACAGCTATGAGTGACTATATGGCTGTAACACGAGTGAATCCAGGTCACTGGGTAAGTGTTGCCTGCAGGGGAAATTCACACAGTTGTGGAAGTATTGATTACGGTTCATGTGGTGAGAATGCATCTGTTTTATGGATGAACACAATGTAGCTACTCTGACAGTTTTGACAGAGAGGAAGGTCTGCACATGTGAACACACATGTTCTCTGAGGGTATAGCGTGTGCAACAATGAAGCAAATGACAATGGAGTAGAGCGCTCCACTGCAGTTTTAATGCATATTTTCCCAGTCATCAAAACTACAAAACCCTGTTTGTCTATAAACAGACACTTTTTCAGCATGTTCTAATGTGAATATCAGAAGTTAAGTAACAGATAGAGGACATTAACCCGGTAATGCCCAAATATAGAAATACTTTTTATTTCATTTTAAAATAAATCAAAATACAATTAGATTCATGTACTCCACATATTTATGTACATGTTCTAGACATTGTAATAATACAAAAACAAATATTTGAGGCATTGTACTTGAATCTGACAAATTCAAATCCAAATCCAATAAAACAAAGAGATGTTCCTTGGTTTTGAGATTTGGAAGTTTTGTGAATTTATGACCAGAGGTTGGGACCTATAAACACAATTACTACCAAAGAGAATTGTGAGGCTGAAGAAAAGGACCTTTTGACTATGTAAATGTATGTAATGTCTTTACAGGTTTAAGAGACAACGTTTGGCTGCATACTGTATCTGAACAATGTGTAGTGTAATTCTAAATGTGCATTCATGAATGACTTGATCGATGTCTCCATTATGTGCAAACTAATTATGAGTCAGTTATGAGTCAGTGAACATGCCTCACAAACTGAGTTTCATCCATGTAGGTCGATATTAGTCAATACAATGCTGTGGTGAGCTGGTGTTTGTCATGTTTAAAAGAAACAAACATGGATTGCGAACAGAGGCGTAACCAACACACAGAATGGTTTCCGTCAGCATGCTGAGGTCAGGCCTGGTTAGCATATGAGTGACGGATCAAAGCCTGATAATCAATACACAACCTAGGCCATCAATCTGTCAAATCAGTAACAGACCACTGAGACAGCAAATGACAGAGGGACCAATGAGGAAGCGAGGAAGATACAGTCCGATTAGAAATAGAAAGAAAAGACCGAAACAACAGACAGAACCACTGTCTCCGTTTTCCTACTAAACAAACAAAAACACTGGTGCATTTGCAGCTCAGAGCTGAAGAAGTGCCCGAAAGCCTTTGTAGGGTTTAATGGAGGTTTTCACTTCCAGCATTAAAAGGTTAGAGTGGGCAGAAAGGGTACTTGATGTGAGCTGAACCGTAACAATGCAACTAAACAATGGCTGCTAATTAGCCTGACAGACAGGAGGAAAAACACTGAACCATGAGAGGAGTTATTGACCAAGGTCATGGAATATGAGTGCACTCGACAAAGAGATGAACAAACACAGACGATGCACACAAATCACACACACAGTGGGAATACAATGCAAGGGGACCACAAAACATAACTCAACATTTTAGTCTTTTCTCCCATAACCACTATAACCATTGTATAACCAAGGCTACTGGAAAGTGCCACATTGTATAAAGCACAATCATGGACTGCGGTAACTTGAAAAAAAGAAGGCAGAATTAGAAGCAATAACAACATTTTTCACTATAAGATTATAGCAGCGATTGCCTGTGCAGCAGTGTTTTTTCTGAGTATAACAATTGCACAACAAGCAGTACAGCAGTGTTGTGGTTTAAAGACACCTGGGGGCTGACAGGAAGTTGGCCACGGTAAACATTAACACCGAAATGACGCATTTCTTTCACTTGCACTTCTTGTTTGCATGGAAAAAGGATTTCAGCCAGCTCATAAGGTATTGTGTTATTGTGTGTAACCCTGTTATGACACTGTGAAGGATAGAAACTCTGCTCAAACACCTGTTGAAACAGTTTGTGCAAGCGTAAAACTTCCTTTACGGCTGCTCTGTAACCCCGAGGAGGTGGCAACATTTAGGTGTGAAATTGTCAACCTGCTACATGGGAAATCTTTCTGTCACTCTCCTCACAGCTGGTACCAGAACAATGTTTAACCTCCATTTTCTCTCGATCCAAATCAATGCAGTTCCTGAAAGCTTTGTGGCCCTTGAGGTAATTTCCAGTCAGTTTGGTGAATCAACCCCTGAGTGTGTTGCAAGGCCATGACTCCCACTCTGAATGGGAGTATGCGTGTATATATCTGTGTTGTTTATGAAAGAGGGGAGAATGGGAGAGATGAAGGCAGAGAAGGAGGAGGCGCTGATCCAGAACTGAGCTCTTGTGACAGCTTCTCTATTCAGTCCGCACATCACAGGACAACAGACGACCTAATTAAACAAACAGAAAGAGGATGAGGGGGTAAACGAGAAAAATAGAGAGGAGCAGAGAGGGAAGATGAAAGGAAGAAAGTAATGCTGAAAAAAAAGTGTAGACTGATTGAAAACTAGTGAGATAAACTAAGGAGAAAATGAGGATGAAAGCAGCAGAAAACTGCAGAGAGAATCGGAATGAGAGGATCTAAAGGGCTCAAGAAAATCAATGATTAAATCAGGCAAGGCCTGGAAAAAAACATGAGCAGCTAAGTAGAAAGAAAGTAAAGTTAGAAAATAGGAAGGGGGATGGTAACAGAGGGGAATGTTGTTCAAACACTGGCCTTGAAAAACATAAGAAATGCTGGCTCAGATTTGGGGGCTGAGAGAGAGAGAGAGAGAGAGAGAGAGCAGTAGGGGGCAACGGTGCTGTGGCAAGCAATTCAGTTTATCCTCTTTAAACCAGGGAGACCGGGTCAGGACACTAATTATGGATAACAAGACGGACAGACAGACAGCAGAGAATTGCCCAGAACTTTAGCACTGGCCGAGGGAGATAACAGTAGGGAGGGACAAAGGAGAGACAGCAAATTACGGAGGGAGAGGGGGACAGAGAGTTAAGTATTCTATTTAATAAGAATCAGGGCACACTGATAGCGTAGTGTTGATGTTTCCTTCCACTACCAGTCGCAGTTAAATGTCCTGTCTGCAGTCTTCAGGGCAGCAGTAGAGCATAAAGTGGAAAAAAGTTAAGAAAAAAAAAAAAAAAAGCAGACTCTTTCCTTTCAAAGCCAAATAAAATAAAACAGAATATATCCTGTCTTATACACTTTCAAACACGGCATCATTTAGGTTCAGTCTGACAGAGACATGGTGCAGTCCGTGCAACTGTTGTGGCTGAGAGGGTTATTTTTGTGATTTAAAAATTTTTATTCAGTAAACATGAGTGTTGTACATGACTTTGGCTTAGTAAATGAACATAGGCGAGTCCTTACATGTCATATTTTGCTACTAGAAAAAAGAGATCATGGTTTGGATTAAATAATGAATATGTTTGTAATAAAGATGTAATGTCATCAGTAAAAAAAAACTAAATTTTCTCCCTCTTAAAACTATGAGTGTGGCTCTGGTATTGCTATGTATGAGTTTAAATTGGGGCTAGCTTAAAGACTGGTGCGTGTCATATTGTATCTAAAGGGTGCCTTGTGCGTGAGAAGCATCAGGCAGAGGCCCACCACCCAAAAGCGGTGTATTATACCGTGGAAAAGGGACCAGGCTGGATTAATACAGACCATTCTCTAATTTCAGCTGTAATGATGACACATTGGTGTGTTTTTGAGAGTGCATCCACTGATGAGCAATGACACATTTGTTTCTTAATATAGACAAGTGTAAAAAGAGAAGCATGTTAACCATTGCAACAACTTGTTACACATCCTTCTCTTGGCTTTGCAGAAATAAAGATAGAGACACAGACAGAGAAGTTGTCACGAAATTGCCAGCTAAATGTGATGGCAAAGCAAAGTGTTCTGTGTTAGAGGTGTCATCAAAGCCAGAAAGGGCCAGAAGAGATCACCCATGCCCTACTGAGCTGAGACTGCTGCATGCACTCATATAGTATAGTGTCCTTCGGTATCAACATCACCTGACTCCCTTCCTGGTTCCCTTCTTACTTATTACGGTTTTGTCATTTAAATTTAAACAAATACATTTTTTTGTGGCTTCTGATCCCATTGTTCTTCCTGGAATGACAACGTTGTTTATCCCCTCAAACACAGATTGACACTTGATGCCCTCGCAACAAGCCCAGGTATAAACCACTGTCTTTTATGTTGTAATTAAGTCAAATTATGCTCAACTGTTGTCTGATACTCTAATTATTCATTCATTTTCTGTTGTCGCATTGCCTATTTCTCACTTCAAGTGTTTTTTCCGAACATTTTTGAGCGTATCACTTGGCTGTGTTGTCGCTTGGTTTTGGTTTGACTGATTAACAGTGTATGTGAGTGTGCGTGCGTATGTGCGTGTGTCCATCCAGATGCTCCTGGCAGGTGTGTCGCCTAACAGACGGTCTGGACCTGTGGCGACGAAACACTCACACAGGGATTGAAAGAGACACTGACGGCCTGCTCAAGGTCAGTATAAGGTCGTTTTTACTTACACTATATCTAGTTTGAGAGGCACATAAGAAATAGCTACCCTGAAACCAGGCTTTTTAGCTTCCTCTTGGACTCCATTGCAGCTCTCGTACACATGCTTACTCTCCTCTGCCTCACGCTTCAAAATGTAACTGGATATAATATTCTCATATCAGCGGTTTAAATGTTGCTATAAAAAGATTTTAAATGCCTTTAGTGGACTGTGTTAAATATTGCAAGTGCATAACATAGAATAAAAAGCCCTGGGACACACACATTTACACAAACACACCACACTATAAGCATGGTGGGATTGGCTGAGGTAATAAAATGCAAACGAAGGGCATCATTTATCAGGAGGTTTCTAAATTTGTTTCTGTGTGTTATGGTGCTCTAAAATCTGGTTATAATACATAATGAGGGTGAATTGGGAAAAAGAGGGAAGTGGAAGAAATGTGTGGTTGACAACTTAGAAAGTACGAGAGTATTAATGTAAACAATAATGTAAGTTTGTTTGGGAATATAATAATGGATTATGTAATTAATTTAATTTCTACGGGTACACCTATATTTCAATGTTAATATTGCTATATTTTATATGTTATTATAGTTATCTTATAATAGTTTATTATCACAGTTCCTTTTTTTATGTATGTTTATGTATGCACCATAACACCAAATTCTTCGTATGTCCTACTGGGCAATAAAACTGTTGCTGTTTCTGATTCTGACATACATAAACATATAACTAGGGACAGCACAACAGAAACAAGTGAGAGTCAGTCGTGTGTTAGACTTATAGCCATTGCTAGTGACCGATACCATGGGACAAAGGCAATTCATACGTGCAAGTGTGATGGAGAGAGAGAAATAGAAAGAGGGAGAGAAAGAAAGAAAGAGGATGAGAGAGCGGGGGCTTCGGGTGAACCAGTGATGTTTCTGTTCATTAGCAGTCCTCCCTAGCAGCGGACAGCTACTGGATAATCATGTCTGCTGGGTGGCGGTGTGTCCTTGACTGTCATTGGTGGGACTTGGCTAGGCCTTGTCTCTATTCCAGACTGTGTGTGTATGAAAGTCTTTCAAAACTTTAATTAAACAACTAAGCCACACACACACTGGTGCCAAAAACTGTGAGGCTGCAATGCTTGTGTTATTCCAAAACAAGACATGTAATTCCCTTCCTTCCCAGCCAGCCCAGTGCATACCCATTTGCAATGTGAGATAAATGTATAACGGAGACAAAAGGAACAGCAATGGGGGCCAAATTCTGCGTTAAATGTTTTTTATTGGCAGCAATTGGTAGCTGACAGTGTGAAGCTTTAGAATGGATGCAGCTACATGCAGTGTCGGATTTTTCATCGGGCTGCCTCGCCGTATTTCCTCATTGATACCATCCATTGATCGCTCTCTGCCTGAACAGTGACGGATTGATTGAGCAACTCCACAGTATTGGGTTGACTGGCTGCTTTTTTCCAAAGGGACTTTGTAGACTTCTGCAGCACTGTGATCAATTGGTGAATAACTGATTTTTTCCACACAGCTGCATTACAAATACTGTTTATTGCAAGTGATCACTGGATTTTTACTCTCCAAATTCTGTACATTTAGATTGTCTCTCTGTATCAGAAGTCAGTCCAGCACAAGAGACGGTGACATAACCCTTATCAGTTAGCTTTAAACAATGCAGAAGTTAACTGAATTGAGGAATAGCCTGTTTTATTAAGGGCTAAGATGCAGAGAATGAGTTTTATCTTAACTAGACTGCAAGATAAATACAAACACGTGGATATAATGCAGTAAAGGAAGGTTTTACAATTTAAAAAAAAACTGGGATAACACAGTAAGATCAACCAGATATGAAAACAACTTCAGACATTATATTTTATGGGACTTCTCTCTCTAAGCTGTCTCCAAAACTCGAAAAATAGTACAAATCTCGCTGAGTTACAAATACAATGCAATGTCTAGCTGCATTGTACATCTCTATTTGAAATAATTTAATGTATCTGCTGACATTATGTTAATCTATTTAAAAAAGGCAGCCACAGTGCAGACCCTACCGACTGGACCATATCGTCCCGACCATGTCATCTGTTCCTGTTTCCATCTGAACTGATTTGGGAGTATGGCCTGATGAGTGTCACAGGCACTAATGGGTCGTGTCACTCACCCATTAATGAATTAGATAAAGGTTTATCCTGTTTTATGCGTCTCTGTTGTTCATCTGTTCTTTCTCTCTGCTCACCTCTTATCTTTCCTTTGTTTTCTCTGTTCTGTTTTCCTTTCGTCTCAGACTATCCCTCTCTGTCTGCATTCTTTCTGCTGCTCTTATCTCTTTCCAAACTCTCCTTCCCACACATCCATCAATCCATTGTTTTCCTAGCATCGCTCTCTCTCAGACGATAGCTACCTCGTCATTTTTCTCCTCACTTGCAGACAGACCAAGCACACGTATTCAGTATTCTCTTCCATACTCGCTTCCCATAACCTTCTGTAGATGAATTCAAAGTCAATATATCAATAACAAACAAACAAACACAATGAATACCAATTGGGTTTAGCTTGAGGCTATGTGCTACAGTTAGTTAATCCACATGCTGTGCTCCTCCTATAGGCTGTGGTAGAAATGCTAAAGTACTGTAATCATGTTACTATTGATCAGAATCACGTTTATTTCCAGGTAGGTTTACACATACAAGGAATTTGCTTTGGTGTCTGGTAGTGCGAACATAAGAAATCTAAGAAAATAAGTTGCTACAGTATAGGTAAAAAACTTAAAGACAGTAAAAATGTGTATTATTAAGAAACTATTTAGCATTAAAAAAGAAAAAACGCTAAAGACAAGTAATGATATATGAGTGGTATATAGAATATTGAACTATGTACACTGTATATGTGTTGCTATTTTAAGATATTGTCATTTATATGTCAATCCAATACTACGTGGTGCCTTACTGAATCTTGATGGAATGCAAAAGAACAAGAGCCATGCTGTGAATGAAAAATATGCATTTTTTGAGCATGTTTGTGCTACATGGCTACAGAAATGTACAAACATAACCCCCCAAATGTGATAGATGGGTAGTGTTTACAATGTTAAATTAAGAAAATGACATATAGCAGGTCAATTAAATGTTTTCCTTATGTCTAAATCTGTTTTACCTGTCCTAATTTGCCACAAAAACAACAAAAATGTAAGTGCATCTATGCATTGGATCGACATATCCTAAACATAATCCAATTAATGAAAATTGATTAGCAATATTTTCTTTCTTCTTACATGAACTGCTAAATAATGTACAGTTAAGCCAAATGTTAAGCCAAATGATTCATAGTGTGACAATTTTAGTTTCCTACCTGGGTTGCAAACATAAAAGGCCATGTTCAAAGATTTACAGCTGACATGATGTGTTTTGCAATTGAATACAAACATTATAATTTCAGAAATAACTTCCCTAATGAATTGCTATCCAAAAGCTGTAATTGATTATTTGATATTTCACTCTCAATATTTCTGTATGACATAAGATGACAGCTGTCTTGAAGGAAATTTCAAAAAAGACTTTAACCAAAGCAGCTAAGAAAAGGTCTGGGTCATTACAGACATCACAGAAAAAGCCCACACTGCCAGCCCTGTCCTCTGATCTCAGGAAGAACGGAAAATCTAAAAGACAGCTTGTCATAATGTGCCATCACATCGCATCCCACCAGATGGTTCACAATGTGGCATCACATATCTTACGTTCTCCACGGCTGTCAGCGGGCTTTCAGTCAGCGGCGTTGGCTTCTAATGCGGCCAGAAAGTTTACCGTGTTGGTTTGAGATTGTCAAAACATCACATGGCAGCAGGAATTCACAAATGCTGCTCCACAGAAAGATTAAACGGACAGAAATACACAGAACTGCAACTTTTGGTGAAAATGAACTGCTAAAGTTTAGCCTGGGAAACCAAAAAAAACCTTGTCCCTGCCTTCAATCATCTTTTAACCACATATACAGCCTCGGGAAAATGTAAGAGACCACTTCAGCAGTATTAGCTTCTCTTGTTTTATTTCTTATAGGTTTGTCTTTTGAGTTAAATGTTTTTTTGTTTTTTTTGTATTCTATAAACTACTGGCAATTCTTCTCTGTTTTGGAATTCAACACACACTGGAATGGCTGCCATACATGTAGAGATACAGATTTAAGAAAAATGGCTGTATAATCAGAAAAACAAAGTAGTCTTATTAAAAAGGCAGCTTGCATCACAGACTGTAGCATTTTTAAGATCTTGTGCCCAAATCAGCAAGACAGCATCATTTCCTAGTGCAAATTTCCTAGTATAAAATATATTTATGACTTTCTTCTGATATGGTAAAGTTCTGTTCAGGTTTATGTATGAAATTGTATGAAAACTATTGTTTAAAGTAATAGAACGATTGTTGTCACAAATAAAATAAACCCACTCCTACTGTTAGAAGGAAAACAGGTTGTCAAAAGTGTTATCTAATGTCAAACTCACAAACTTTGTAGGTCAAGCCTCCGGGGATGCTCGGAAAGTTTAGAGATTTGTTCGTAAGGTTGACATTCTGATTTAAATTAAACTTTTAATGATACTGACTTATTTTTTGCATGTCTAATACTTGTTTGAAATGTGGTATTCTTGCACATCAAATAAACAGTATAATTAACTATTTTAGTAAGACTATTTGCAGAATTTGCATTCCAGTATTTGATGTAATAACTATGATGTTTAGAATATTCAACCTTCCGCCTCCTATCTCTCTCTCATTCAAACACACACACTCACCAATATACACAACCCAAATCTAAGCTTAAAATGTGACATTGGGTACAACCCCTCCAACCACCAATCATGACCTCCTTAAGAGCTGCCATAACAGTTGATACTTTTGCTTCTACTCTTATCTCTAAGCTAATGGCATACTGTCTGATTATTCATCCTGAGCTTGGCATTCAGACTGTCATGTTTTAATGATCAGCTCACAGTGAAATATTGATTTAAGTGCCAGGAGTGGCTTGGCGGTTAAACAATGTTAAATTCAACCCTTTTCCCTGTCCTCAAACTTCCTCGATTTGATGTGAAACCAGGGTAAAGTGTGAGTTCTTAACTAAAAAAGGCCCAGAGAGCAACAGAGACTGTGAGCATGTGAATCATTTACCAGTTCTATAGTGTCCTGTCATTTTACTCTTTCTATATCGAGCTGCTGATTTCTAAGACATTGAGGGATCCACATTGTTAATGCCCTCTTTAGTCCTCACGGTATGCATGCCCACAAGAGCTTCCTGGAAAGTAAATGCAACCAAAGCCATTAAGTAGTAGTATTAGTACTTTTTTTTATTAGGTTAGCTACTCCGTGTGGTTTTCATCAAGCTGAAAATTAAATTTGCATGAACCAACACTGTGATATGAACCATGAGTCGTGTGCATCATTACATTGCTGACTGCGAAGGACTATAATATAATGTGTTAAGAAAAACACCTCTCAGGTTGATGTTGACCTTAGACAAACTTCCGCTAACTCAGAGTTGAAGTGTTAAAAGAGCCACCGACAGCCGCTTTGAGGAAGGCCTGTTGATAGTCATCATGAGGAAGTGTTCATGTTACACACAGTCACTCAGGGATGTTACATCTGCTTCACAGTCGGCCCGGCCGGCTGATTTTCCCATCATGCTCTTGCACAAACAATGGTAAACAGCAAACAGACTTTTTTTCCGCTTCCCTCTTTCATGGGATTTGGTTTGTTCTCTGTTTCAACTTTCGGTGTTGATGCCCTCACTCCTGTATCAACTCTCCTCCCCACACCCGCCTCCCATCTCAGTTCTTTAATCAGACTATGAAATGACTGCAGAGACTGTCAGAGGAATGTCCTCTCCACTGATTATCTGATGTGCTAATGTGGGAAGGGTTGTAGAAAGGGAAAGCAAGATGTAAACATGGGGGGGGGAGGAAAGAGGGAATTGGTGCAGCAAAGTGATGGATAATAAAAGAGAAATGCCATAAACAACAGCTTATTGAAACAGAGGATGGGAGGTCAAACTATACCAGAGTATAAAACAAAAAGAGACAAGGTGAACAGATTAAATTGTTGTGCTTTTGTCTGACTTGCAAATTCCACTTTTGCATCCGTCACACAAAAATGGTGTGGATGATAACATAGGGAGGATGTGCGTTCACCGTGAGCACAGAGATAAAATGACACTAGCAGGAGATGAAGAAAACACACGGAGAAAGAGCAGACACGCTTTGCCAGGAATGCAGATTAGAGGCAGACAGCACAGATAATTCCTCCGACCAAATAGAAACCCTAAGGAGGTTATTAACATCTCTCTACGTGAGGACAAAAAGTAAATTAATGATTCATTCTCTGCAGCAGCAAGGCAGATCCGGGCCATTCCACAGTTTTAACATATTTTCTGGATCAGTACGATGAGGTTCATTGCAGTTCTGATCGACTTTCGCTGGATGTTGGACTACCTCATGTCCTTTGTTGTGCATTGATCAAAATAACACTTTCTTCTGCTATATCACACACACACACACACACACACACACAATTAATGTTTTACCCCAGGTGTTTAGTGCCCAGTTCAATTTGTCTATTTTCTGTGTGCCAGAATATATTTCTGTGTGCCAGAATATATTTCAGCACCTGCATTGGCAATGTAGTCTTCCCCCTGTAGTTACTGGTGTGTGTGTGTGTGTGTGTGTGTGTGTGTGTGTGTGTGTGTGTGTGTGTGTGTGTGTGTGTGTGTGTGTGTGTGCACGTGTGTGCGCGTGTGTGTGTTCCCAAGCACATAAGCAAGCTAATAAATCCTCTCCAACAACGGCTCTTGCGATAATGAGACACCTCTCACCTTTCCTCCCTCTCTTCTTTCACTTTGTCTCTCCACACACATATACCCAAACAAGCAAAGGCGCACACACACACACACACACACACAACACAAACACACACACACACACCTCTGCTACCCTGGGGAGCACTGGAACACCCACTTCTGCTTGCTATGGCAACACAAATTTACTCCTGAAAATCTTTTCCCACAACTGGCCCCCGCCGCGGGCCACTCAAATATCTCAGCCTCTATGGATCATAAATCTTATTATTCAAAATGAGCAACACATCTTCATCCAGCAGAGAGAGAAGCCTTCAGTATAAAGAAAAAGAGTTAAGGAGAAATTTACAAAAGGCTTTCAGTAGTCTGAAGAGATGTTAATACAGGGGTTACCTGAATTAGTGAGAAGGTCAAACAGCAGTTATTACTGTCACTTTATCTCTAGGCGTCAGAAGAAGTTCCTTTATAGACCTAAATTAGATAAACTCTGCAAAGACCGAGAGGAAAAGAGGGAGTACCTGCAGATTACACCACTTGTAGCATCGACTGCAGATTAAATGCAGTCTGCGTTCTCATTCAACAGTTTAGAGCTTAAACATCCAATCAAACATAAACACAAGGTATGAAGAGGAGGTTGTTTATGTAAAGGACAGTAGAGCAACAACAGAGAACTTTAAGTATTCCCTACAGCCGCGGAAAAAATAGTTTTTCTATTGTATTCTATAAACTACTGACTATTTTTCTCTGTGTTGGAATTCAACACACACTGTAATGTCTGCCATACATGTAGAGATAAAGATTTAAGAAAAACTGGTCTCTTAATTTTTTCCGGAGAAGATAAATAAAACGTCCATACTGCTAAGCGAAAAACTCAATGTTACAAAACATTGATTATATATACACATTAGCCTATTTGCTTTCATATCAATATCTGTAATATCATCCTTTCTAACACCGCAAGGTGTAGCGGAAGTGTCAGAAATGACCTAACATCTAACGTTTTGATTATCCTTCTGAAAAGACATTAAGTTCACAGCATCACCGTTTGCATCATTGTAATCACAAGCAACAGCATCATCTCCACCATAGTTCCAAGATATAAAGTATCATTATTTATCTACAGTCTGTTTCTTCAAAATTTCCATCCTGTAGCAAAAGTACTGCTTCCCAGACATTTCCAATAGACGAATAAACCCTAAGGTGTAACACATACCTTTCACTGTGTGGAGAAACGTGGGAAAAGCAGACACCTCTTCCTGGAATATAAAATGGTTCGACTGCTTTCAGATAATCTTTTATAGGGTTTCAAAGGGAAGTGTGCAAATGAGACAGCATTTTCTAAAAAAGAGAAGTGTTTTGAGTAGGTTGCAGCCGTATTGCATTTCACCCTCTGTGAATATTTTAAGAGCACTTCTCCATTGGTATAATGAAAGGTTACACTGTACCATTGGCAGGTTGAAAACTCCTCTTGAAACCAGTGAAGTCAAGGTAAAGTAAACATCTAATGCTGGAATGTAAATGCAAATTATCGCACAGAACATTGAAACAGTTGTTTCTAAACTGCAGCATGAAGAACAGCTGACCTTTATTTCACTGTGTCACTTTGATACCCATGTTCTCATTGCTTGAGGGAGTGGTATTGTACAAAGTAGCCTACCACATTTCCCAAGATATAACTCCAGGAATGTATGAAATATGCGTCACATTTGACACCTAGGGACTCTGTTGTAGCAAACTAATTATCTCAGCATACCCGGATGTCAGATGTAGTCAGAAAATACATGTAATCCTCTGTGGCAGTACAACCTACATTTCTACATCTATAAAAAAAAAACTCCCCATCTGAATAACCTGAAAGCTTAATTTGCTAAATCTCTTTCATTCTTGTCAAATGTTCCCAGTAGATAATATACTGTACCTTCATGTTGAACTATTTTATAATTTAACAAGAGGTTCTTAAAAGCTTGAATTATACAAATTGTTGAACAAATCCAAAAGGTTATAGTTGTGTATCACATCCAAGCATTTATCAGGAGGTTTCTGTACCGTTAATATATAAGAAAGCTAGTGTGCAAGTTATCCTGCTATATCTGTCTTCTACACATCTGCAGCTGAACACTACCACCCAGTGGCCAGAATAGTGAAGTACAAGCTGCACTCGTTCAGAATTTAAAGCAGCACTGTTGCTGTGGTCCTTCTGACCCCTAACATGGCTATTACATTTTTGTAGTATGGATCAAACTTCACACAAGACACACAAAACTGGTGTTATCTTAAAGGGAATTTAAGGATGGAAATTACACACATTTTCTTACACGCATTTATTACTGAAAGCTATGTTTAACCACACAGGTATAGGCCTAGTCAACCACAATTAAATGAGTAACTGACTATAAATGGTTTACGTTTGGACTGATGTCAAACCATTATTTATTTGACATACCTTTGGTAAACTGTAAATAACCCTTCCACAGTATGCCGGGACTGTAAAACTAATGCAGAGGGAGATGCAAAGTGTGTGTCTGGCTGAACCACAATTTAGCTGCTGCTCACTTCACGTGTTGCAGCGCTAATATTTACTTCGATGTAAACCAAGCTTTGGAGAAAAACATATAAAACCAAGACCTTAATGAAGGGTTGTGGGAGAATGTTTGTGTCTAAGATTGGCAGGGGGGGAAATGTGCATCTATCAATTGGAGGGTCGCTGGTTTGATCCCCATCTCCTGCACTCAACATGTCAATGTGTCGTTGGGCATCATGCTTGCTCCTGTAGGGGTGTCTATAGTCTTGAAGTGTATGTTAGCTGCTTTGGATGAAAGTGGCAGCTGAATCACATGTAATGTAAATAGACAGTCTTTGGGGTGATACGTTTGAGCTTAATTCCACACTATCAGAGGATACATGCGAACACACACACAGAAGCACTTTAACAACTTACCCAGTAGCGTCTCTTAGCTGTCTTGTACGGCCCTGTGATGAACCGTGCCCTACTTTTCTTTTTAAGGAGCCAAACATAACCTGCAAAGAAGATAAAGCCTGCATGAATCCTCCCAGTCTGTGTGAGATTCTGCACTGCAATCATTTCCTGTCGAGTCTGCTCAGAGCACGCTGCTAAACAATGCATTTGTTCAAACATACACATCTATGTGTTGTGTTGGACATAATGCACTGGCAAGGGTTTGTGTGGACTTGATATTTTAGGTTTCCATGTTGTTCACCTTGGAAACCATTGATTGTGTGGAAAATGTCAGAGAAATATGGAAATAGCTTCTCTGATGCTACCAAACCACTTCAGAAACAAAGGGGGTCAATATCAGGTCAGAAACACTTACACTTCCTGTGATAAAACTTGCACGAGAGAGTGGCGGTGTAATTTATAAACCAGATCTATTATTTATATCTCCAGGGAGAAAAACATGAAAACAGGTGACACCAAGGGGGGGGGGGTTGCATTGTTGGGAGGTAAAATATGCAATACTTTATCCAGCAAAATGTAAAATAAGCTGATTGAAATTGGCCAAAACTAACATTTGCTGTGTGATTTTAGAGAGGGAACCAGAGAACACAACATTGACCTCTTCATCATCATGTTATGAATGGTTGTTTATTCACGCACAAAGCAGTTAATGAGCAACTTTTGTTCAAATATCAACAAGCTTCTCCAGAACCGTTGACTACACCTCTAACCAAGTATAATATTCCAGGTCAGCGACATACAGCTGAACAAAGCAGAACTGGCAAACCACTTGTTCCCCTCTACCTCAGTGGCAGTAAGGCATCTGTGCCTCTTCCTGTGCCTGGGTTGAGTCCACTGTAAGCTGACCTGCTTTCACACAGACTCCCAGTCCGTGTACAACAGACGAAATATGATGAGTTGGCAAAATTGCTTCTTTATTCCACTTAAAGGTGCCATAGAATGGAAAACTGTATTTATTTTTGGCATGGTTGAATAAGGAGAGTTTGGTACATTGAACTGACATACCGTGAACCACAAACACTATTGTTTCCTCCTTCACGTGCACATCATGAATATGCATATCACAGCAGTAAAACGGGCAAATTACAACAATCCCTGTGTGTTACATCACACACGGTAGTCCAGCCCCAACATTTGCATACATCAGCTGCTGGAAACACTAACGCTAACACTAACCACCTCCGTAAAGTTGCTCTCCAATCTCCGACCAACTGGCTGTTCTTCAAATTCATCAGTTTTCTCTCCGATAAAGGCTCAAACATGTAAGGTTGGATGCCAATAGCCTCCATGGTTCATCTCACACCGTTTTGCAAACTTCACTCACTTCTGTGGGCTCTGAAGCAGCCATGGATTGCGCCTTGTAAACCAGCCAATCAGAGCAGAGCTCCTCATAATTATCTAAATGAGCCCCCAAATAAGGCAATTCAGCTTGTTTCATTCTAGGACCAAATCATAGGGTCGGGTCTGTAAAACCGCATCTGGATATTTTTTGGATCAACCAAAGTTATATACCTTCTTTGTAGACATCAGAGAACAATTTAAAATACCAAATAGATGCATTCTATGGCCACTTCAATCATGGTAAAGGTTTATCCTTTTACTAAAGAAAAAAACTACAACTTTATAATAGCACTTTACAATTAATAGAAACTTAATCGAGTTTGCAACATTGGCTGGAGCAATATTAAAATCGCTAGAGGCAAAATATTTTTTCCTAGGACTTCTTTCTACTTTCTTTTAAATTGATTAAACATTTTGTTGCCGTTACATCCTTTATAAAATGGAGGATTGGTCCATATCACATACCATTCCCATGGGCCAAAAGGCATTAATGGCTAACGGGAAATCTTTCAAAGAACGATAAAGCCGACGCTGAGACTGTTTGCTTGATGGAATATCCAACGAGCACTTTGATTATTTTAGGACTTTGAGTCATAGAAATAAATACGTAGCCTATGATCAATTCTTCCCAAGGCTGCTGTAGAAGGAAGTAGAACACTGTGAGTTAGACGGTCAGTGTGTTCTCTAAACCAACACAAAAGTGTATTCCCTCAGGAGCTTTTTCTAACCTTTCATGGAAAGGACACCGCGGCAGAAGTCCTTGAAGTTGATCCTCCCTTGAGAGTCGGGGTCGAGACATTTGGCCAACTTTTCCACCTTTGGAGGGGACAGAGACAACATAAGAGCTATCAGAGCACAAAAGATAAATTCAAGCACAGGAAACATATCAAACAAATATGCTTTAGTGTTACATCAGCTCAAAATGTGGGCTGTGGAAAACATTTTCTAACAGAACTTCTAAACTCACTGATGGTAATGTATTGTGTCAGAAGATTATTAAAAAGTATGATCCAAACTCCAATAACACACTCATCAACCACATACACATGTATTTGCTTGTGTGTGTCTGTTTGAGTGTGTGGGTCTGTGCCTCCCACTTCCTGATTTCTGAGAGACAGGGGGCTGATAAACACAAACCACTTATTAGAACATGAATCATTTCCCAGCATTGCACCAAGGCTCTCCACAGAGATGAGCAGCGCTGCCTTATTATCATATTAAGTCCATCAGTTATCGTTGGAAGCTGTAAAATGATCTGCTGCTGCCTGTACCAATCCTCTCTTTTTACAGGTTGCATGGGATGTTAACATTTTAAACCATGTTTATAGCCCCAACAATACATGAAGAAACAAGAGTCTACTGCCTTACCATTTGAAATCGTCACCATTGTCAAACTTAATGTGAAGTATTCATGTTTTGTTGATGATTTTGACACTTAGATTTCTGATTGTTTAGTTTTTTTGGCCTTATCCATACACTTTAATATGTTCAAACCTGATGCCACACATATGTCGGTGTTTTTTTTTTCAACAATGACCGGCTCGCTGCAAATTATCTGGCTTATTACACGGCCAAATACTAAACAAACTAACGACTACTGGAGTTATTTTTAACTTATTTAAACTATGCCAATGTATTGATTCAGCTATTTCAAAGTGTTTGCAAATTTGCAGAAAGTGGGTTGGGTTGAGACACTGTGTGCTGTTTTAAATAATAATAATAAATGCATTTTATAAGCGCTTTAACAGATGCTCAAAGTCGCTTTACAAAAGGTACATAAAAAGAAAGACAACAAATAAATAAAGTAAAAGTCACATTAAAATTGAGCAATGTAACAATAATCACACATTGAAAGTCAGTGTGAAGAGGTGAGTTTTTATGAATTTCTTGAAGGTAAGGAGTGAACTAGGACACATTGAATAGTTTTTAGTAAATCTGAACATCGCCTACATTTGGGTTGTCTGGTGTGTTGATTTTGTCAATTTGGAAATATAGCTTTCTGAGTAAAATAATGGAAAACTTTTTTTGGCACGTTTTTTATCCGATTAATCGTAGAAATAATCGACACATTAATAGATTATCAAAATAATCGTTAGTTGCAGCCCTAATTTAGTATTGGTAGTACATTTTAGGTTTCATTTGTAGAGCACACATTTAGCTCACTTTTCTACACCGATACTTCATTTTGTCCAAAGTTAACTTACTTCAGTCATTCTAACATTGATCTTTCAGTGCTGTTGCTGCTGCTGGAGGGACATCCTGACAGGCTGTAAGAAAAGATGCTGCACCTAAAGCAGAAACCTTAAAATACAGTAAGTGGCAAAGTGGAATGTACCAAGTGTCGGTGACATCATGTGGGGCATTGTGTAACTCCTCATGCAAGTCAGTTTAGTCACACATATAATTATGTCACTCCATGGAATTACAAGATAACCCAAGTTAATATTTTTCTGGGAACAACGTAAATATATAATCCTTTACATTGTCATGTGGGCAGTAGCTGTGTACTTTATGCAGACCAATAGAAAAACAGACCTGCTGACAAACCAACAGATGGACAAAATCCATCATATGTAAATAACTTTTCACCTGAACCGAGACTCAAGGCATTTGGATGGATAACTAAAGCCATCCAACACCCCTCATATGTAATATCACACATTGGTATTATAAAAGTTGGCCAAAGCATGGCAAAATACATGCACACCTTGACTCATGATCCTCCCACGTCTCCTTCACTGGAGAGCGCTGCCTCCCCTCAGCGCTCTGCACCGCGGCGCAGTAATGTATTATTCTCTTTGCGAGCTCGCCACAGACACTTTAAATTTAACAGCACTAATTTTAGCAAATGTTGGTGACGGAAACTGCTGTGAAGTTTTCTCAAGGTTAGAAACACCATAGGTTGGACTTAATGCCTAAACTATGAGAGGTAGAGGTAGGACAACATCCGTCATGAGAGAAGTGTGAAACTACACCTCAAAAAATGTGTCACATAAATGCAAATGTTTTATTTATAAACAGGTTTAAATGTATTCAGTTGTTCATGTCATCTAACACCCTCAAAACCATTGCCTGGCAACTGGGTCACATGTGCAGCTGACAAGCAGTTTGGGGTGTTTTAAATTATGACTTGCATCAATTAAATTAAATAAGATAAGAATGACTTTATTGATCCCAAGCCGGGAAAGCATAATACAATACAAGGCATAGAAAATAATTAGAAATAAAAAGAAGAAATAAACAATGCTAAAGTTAGACATCTCAAAGAAGAAATAGAAATAAAAGTAGAAATAAACTGGCATTAGAGAAAAGACAAGTAAACACCAATACCTCTAGTTATAAGAAATGATAGCTTTCGACACTCGAGGATGTATGAGAAGGTAATCTATCTTAATATTAGATTAGAAATTCCTCAGTCCTGTTCACGACAGTTGTTGGCCTATATTGGTGTCTAACCTGTCCTCAGTTCTTAAAGACAACGAGAAGGGGAGAGAAACGAGGGCAGAGGAGGAAACTGTCGGTGTGCAAGCTAGCATGTGACTGCACGACTGGGAGAGTCACCTACTGTGGGATTTGCTGATATAGGACAATGACATGAAAGGGCGACACATGCAGGAGGCTGCTTTACTGCATGTGCCTTCAATGAAGAAGTACAAACCTTAGAATAAGTGAAATGAATCATTAAAATAATGTCTCGGGAAAGGAAATAGGGTTTTTAAGCTTCTCAAATCAGAAGGTTTCCCTTTTCTTTTATCAGATTAAACTGGATATCTTTAGGAATGACAGAAGACATTTTGGAGAGGCAAAGATGGATCAATTAATCTAGAAAATTGGTAGACTCATGAATAAAAAGTAATCAATAGATGCAATCCTAACATCATCATAGAACAGTATGTTCTGTTATACTGTACTCTACTGACTTGTAGGTCCTTGAGTTTTGAATCACGTTGACTTCATGTTACAAAATTATTTCCCAGGTCAGATGAAAGCGTCCCCGAGGAGCCAATCAGTGGCTCCACAGTGTTCCTGTTGATGAGCTACGCAACACTGGGGAGCCAATCAAACCCTGTTCTATTACCCTGCCATGCACTGAGACACAAGGGATGTCCACTGTGACACATGCACGGATGAATAACATCTCCAATATTACCAATATATCTGCATCACAAACTAAGGGAAGGAAGATTACACAGTATTCTCATAATGAACTAACCCTCAAAAAGAATATATATTCAAGTTAGTTGAGACAGAGCCCAGATCCAGAATGGTTGGATTGTTTTGTTATCTAACCTTTACAATGATTCAGTATTATCAGGAACATACACACTGCAGAAATAATTTTGCGGGAATATAATAAAGCAATTTCTAAAGAATCTCTCGCAGTGGTTACTAAGAAAGAGCTCTTCTCTTTTTCAGGAACTGCACTCCTGGTTATTCTCAAGAAGGAAGCAATATTTAGGTGGCGAAGAAATATCATTTTTCTTCGAAAAGCAGATTGTGTTAAGGTGTCTCAGCAAAGATTGGGTGAGAGTCATGGTACATTAACCATGAACAGTCTAGTTTGACACATGGTTGGGGATGTATTCTTAATAGCTTGACTGGTAGGGCCTACTGGATTTTATATTTTGAGGTATAAAACATGTGATTGTGATATGAATAAATAGCTTTTTTGTTGGATTTTACACAAAATACAAACCCTTGGTATTATTATTATATAACTATTAACAATAATTTTACTAAGCAGGACATTAACCAGTTAAATCTAGTTTAATCGTACGAGATTGATTGGTGAATTGCTTTTACCTGATTATTTACATCACTTCAGGTATGTAATGTCTCTAATATTCTGCAAATGATTAAAACGTGCATTTTTCCTCAAGGCAGTAGGCCCAGTTAACATTCTAAATGTCCTGCTTCAGTAAAACTTAACAAAAGTCTGACTCCACACACAACTCTCAGATGAGAGAGGTTTAACTGCATCATACCGTTTTGCTGGACTATCATACATTTTCGCACTCTTTCTACCGCATTGCATGGTAACAAAAACATGTTTCCAACCTGGAAATCTGTAAAGTGGGAACTTCTCTGCATTAGTGTGTGCACGCAGGTGTAGCTGAGCTCTTCCCAATGTGCCTCTCATGTGTCCAAAACTCCATGTTAGCTTCTTCATCGCATAGCAATGTGGAGTTCCGTAGTGGTATCTTTTTAGAAAGGAAGATACAGTATTAGCCTAACAAGTTTCAGAAAATAATGAGGGCGTGTGGAAAATGCTAGCATTATTCGGTTGCTTAAAGCACCTCACTGTAGGCTTCTTATGGCACAGGGGTAGCCTACAAGAAAAAAAGATGAAGCAAACATAAACAATTACTGAGACCATGTGCTCACCTGTTCTGCTTGCCCAAACTGGCAACCCAGCTGCACAAAGTGTTCAGGGCGGATAAACCCGTCTGAGTCCTCATCACAAACGTCGAACACCTCTTTGAGTTTCCTCACAAAAGTCAGCAAACGCTCCGACTGAGGAGAACTGGCGTTATCCATTCCTTTAGCGCTTTTTTAATCTTATTTGTGGATGTTTCCCCTCCCTACAAAACACCATGTTGTTAGGAAAGTAGTCGGGCTGCCGTGCGCGTAACACACAGTTATTAGATGCTGCTGCTGCGCGCGGAAGGAGTAGTGATGCTGATGGACACAAGTCCCAAACCGGAAGCATAGAATAGCAGGATAGGGTAGGATATATAATCGTGTTGTACATTACAATAAAAGTTCAGAAGTCCGCATCAATGCACGTCCCTAGTAGAATGCAGTCAATACTTGTACCACCACAAGTACCTCGAGGTGGCCCCATAGAAAAGTCAGTCTCAATATATTTCAATTTTCACTTCTTAACAGAGACAACTACCAAATCCATGATGGAAAGTCAATGCTATTAATAAGCTAGTGGGCAGTGTTGTGCATGAACGAGTTCAAAAGAACGCGTTCATTGAACACGCTCATTTTTTCGTGAACGTTGAACTGAACGCAACACATTTTTCAATAAAGAACTTGAACGTGAATTAGTTCACATTATGTGTCATGAACGGCAGACATCACTATAAATGAACGTTGGCATTTGTTTTCCATTGAAAACTGAGTGACATCTGTTTTCTCTTTTGAAACGCAACGAGAGAGAAAGTTCCTCCCTCCTGTAGGTGCCGCTTAAATCATGTATCAACGCAGAGATAGTTTTGGCACTGTATGCGCAATGCATTGCGGGCAACGTAGTGTCCGGCTGAGAATAGTTGAGTTGAATAGTTGAAACGTACTGGCTTCCGCACAACGTTACCCATGATGAATTGCAGCAGAGCGGCTTAGGCATAGCAACGCCGAGAGCGCGGAGGGCTGGAGGCTCGAGAGAGAGAGAGAGAGAGAGAGAGAGAGAGATAGAGAGATACAGAGACCAATGACGAGAGTGAGAGAAAGCGCTGCGATTTAAAAAAAACCAAAACAAGATGGCTAGTGGAAGTGATGGCACGGAGACGGACTCCGATTCTCCTCACGAACATTTAAAACAATTTTACACTCTTGCAAACCAAGACCCCGACGGCAAAAATCTTTCCTTCCTGTGTAAGATGTGTCCACCTGCGCAGCAAAAACAAGTTAGGACATCGACAACGTCCTTCTCGAATTTGAAACGGCACATTGAATTAAAACATCCAGTGTGAATGCAATTCAAGAGTTTTGCTCATTTCATACACACACATAGGTATATATAATATCATATATATCAAATAATATATTCATATTTCATATTATATATTCTTTATTTAATTGAATGCTAGTAGATTTCATTGCACTAAGTATAGAACTGGTCTATCTTGTCTGTATTGCTACAAGTTTCAGCACCTGTTAAGAAACCCACAATAGCAGTGTTATGAGCAAATGTCTACAATGAACAGTTTCAAAGAACGTATAGTGATTTCTAGCTCGTAGTGTGAAAAAAAGTATTTATTTGAATATCTCACGAAAAAAGTGAAATGAACTGAACTTTGAACTAGTTCAGAATTAAAATTGTGAACTTTGAACGTGAACTGTTCACTTTGAGCATGTATGAACTGAACTTGAACTAGTTCAGAAAAGCTGTGAACTGGCACAACACTGCTAGTGGGAAGAAACAGCTTCTCAATCACATGCAATGAGCAGATGTACAATCACTGACTCATGAGGAGATGCTGTGCTACTGTCTGGGGAGAAAAAAACATTGTCCTGTATAGTAGGAATATTGATATTGAAAAATAACACAAAAAGAAGGGTGGTATTTTCAGTGTTGAAGCTGAAGTCTGTTTCCTGTCTACTCCGTATTAGCCTTCTTGAGAAAAAAATTGGGGAAATGTTGTTTTAAAGTTGTTCTCAATAAATCAGTAATGATGACATTACTCATCTACTTCCTCAAAAATAAATAACACTTGTAGCCAATACAATGTTCAGTAATTCACATGAATCATGTCTAATGTAATTTAAATCTTTACCCTAATGTTTGTACCATTATCATTTTTAGGAATATATACCATTTTGAATGAATTAGATACAGAATGGTAATTGTCCTCTATGTTTGAGTTTCAATCCCTGTCCCACACAAACAAAACCACTTCTGCTTTCTCAGAGATTCCAGTTTTCAGTTGTTGATACAGTTTATAAACACCATGTTCCATCTATCAGTGACCTAATTCTTGTTCCCTATTATCCAGTTTCTCCTTTCTTCTATCATCTGCAGATTTGGCTGCTTCAATTGTTTTCCACACTTTTAATTCTGTTTCTTTTTGCACAACGGAGAACAGGCTTTTGTGTTGACTTTAATAAACTTGTTTTCACGTCACTTAACGAGGCCTGAAAACAAAAGGCCAGTCTATAAAGGCCTTTATTTAGGGAGAGGATTTGTAAAAGTGTAAAAAAAGACTCAAGCATGGTACCTCAACATTTTGCTTAAGTTCAGTACTAGGAAAAAATACTTAGTTACATACAACCACTGATAATCAAGAACACATTTCACATCCTAATGACATCTTGAGATAATTTGTATTTACTTCGTCTTTATAAATGTGATGACACAGAAATATTTGTACATGTGCGTAGACACAGGCCTGTTATTTATTCTCACCTTACACCCTACCAGTGGACTCCGAAAAAGGAAGTGTGTTTACTGTTTCGACTTCCCCCAATGATTCGGTCTTCAAGAGGATGTGATATGTATTAAGAAAACAGAGAGGAGAGAGGGAGCAGCCCTTGCTTGTACTGTAGGTGCTTTCTTATTCTGTTCAGTGTTCCTTCTTGTGTCAAAGATGCAGGCTGTTAGTGGTGGACAATCACTTTGGATATACACTCTGCTTTTTACTTTTCTTCAACTTTGGGGTAAGGATCATGCTAAAGGTGTTTCTCAACACAGTTTTCTCAACCTTTTTTTGTTATTTTTTTTGTCTAACAACTGAATATGTCATATATTTCTAAATATGTTTACACTAGAAATGTCTATACTCTGTTTTAATGGCGGTTAAATAAGAAGTAAACTATTGTAACCTGGCGTTAAATGTGTAATGATTCACACAAACAATTGTGTCTATTGTACATTTCACTAAATATTGAAGTTACAGCTATGTCTCTTTTCAAGTTTTATGTTCTATTTTTCACAAGTTGCAATCACCGGTTTGGTACAGATTGAGCGTCACCACATGTAGCAATCACAGCCCTAGTGTTTTTCATGCCTGCTTCACTGTTGTTCCACCTTCAAAGGAATTTGTGAAACCCAACTGATTCTTGCTTTATGTTACACCTAGGAAGACTTTCAGCTTCCACTTCCTCTCCTCGTCTTCCGGCACCTACTCTTGACATCTATTCCAGGTCAAAGGGTTCGGTGGTTCTGGTCTGCCGGGCCCCAGATGGTCACCGAGGGGTTAAGTTTATGTTGTTCCGAATATCAGAAGAGGTAATTTCTTTTGAGGATGTGTTCTGTTATGTCTTGTGGTACCACTTGGCTCCTTTGGTTTATTTGTCCTGTGTGTCTCTTCTTATATTAAGGTGGACTCTCAGGACCTGGAGTTTGGTACTGAGGAGGTTCATTTCACTGTGAAGGAAAATAATTCAGTGCAACTCTTCTGCTGTATCTACAAGGAACAGGAAAGCCCTTTCAGTGCCTTCAGTCCCTATTTACAGCTGGAGAAGACAAGAGGTGTGTTTATGTTTGTTTTTGAATGCATACCTGGATAGTCTTGCCTGGGATGAATTAAGAATCTGATTGGACCCTAAATCCAAACATTTCTCTCTTTTGAAATAGAAAAGGTCCAGAGAGCTGTGGAACTTCAAACTAATGTAATGAAGGCACTTTTTGAAAGGAAACACTGAAGTTCGAAAAGACAAAGGTCCAAGGCACTAGTCTTGATAAAAGACCATTCATCAGAAGGCTTTGTCATCATGTAATTCTGAAAAGATGTAGGCAATGATTTTAAATACTGAAATATGGCTGAGTTAACAACCCATTTACAGACATCTGATTAAAGGCTTTTTAGCTTTTGACCTGCAATGGTCATATTTGTTTCGCTTTTATTTGTTTTACTGAATGATCCCATAAACTGGTAGTACTGCTGACTGTCTGCTTCCAGCTCTGGACACTTTATCATTTTATTCTGTCTTTATACATTTACTACGCTAGATATGTTTGTACCTTAACACCAACAGGCTAGCTCCAAATGACATTTGATTGTACTTGAAAGTGACAATACATTTATTTTATCTTATCCTATATAGGACAATGTGGAGAGTAGATGTGGTGTGATGTGTAGCAACAGAATTTCAATCCGTTCACCCAGTAGTGATTCTACATGTGGCAAAATAATAAACACTCCCATCCGCTGCTCTACGACCAAGAGAACAGAGTGCTGCATGCAGGTGCTCTCTGTGGTCTCTTATTGTCCTCAGCTCTGTGGGTGTGTGTAGTGGTATTCACATCCTGCACTTCATATAGAAACCACACACCCATACAAACATCAAACACAATGTGTTGATAGTAACAAAAAGAAGTTTGGCTAGCAACTGCGGCAAACCAAGTATGTTGGCATTGTCATATGTTTCACATGAATTGGGTGCCAAAATATGTGTGGTAATGAGGCAATAAACACATAGGGCTTATTGCTTCTCTTTCTGTCATTTTCAAGATAAACCCTCCCCTCGGTCCATTCCCTCTCCAGTCTTGTCTGTGAATCCCTCAACTGGTCAGGTGAAACATGGGGACATGCTATCCTTCAGCTGCTCTGTCCCTGTTCAGCCCCAGTCTCAGTCCCAGGTTAGCCTTGGCAAACGACCCATAACCTTCCTTCTGCTGAGGGCAACTAAGCAAACGGGGGTGATATATGTAACCAACCAGCCTCAAGCCAGTCTGGTATCAAACCCTGACCCCCAGCCAGGAGTTTTCACCGTGGGGCCAGTGATGGGTGGAGAGGAGGGGGAGTACACCTGCCTTTACCAGGTCACCATAAGAAGGGAATTGGTTAATTCTACTGTCAGCAACACGGTTCCAATCTCTATTACAGGTGAGGATACATTAGTAGCAAATGCACATTGTTGTTACCACATTGACATCCTTCTTTCACTATACATCTATGAAACAGCTGATTGTATACAGAATATCCAATACATTATGAGCTTTCACTAATATTTCTTGTGATTTTGTCTGGTTTCAGGTGCACTGCCAATTCCCACCCTCGTCCTCGAGCAGCAGGGGGCTGTGTGGCATTTGCTCTGCACAGGCTCTGCTGCGTACCCCGGTGCTGTGTTCTCCCTCTACCTGGCTGATAATGAATTTCCTATCGACACTCACCAAGCCACCTTGATACACCATCAGGCCACCTTCCCAGTGCCGGTCCAGGAAACTCCAGTGGCTTTCTACCAGTGTCAGTACAATGTCCTCCTGGCGGGGAAATGGAGCAACTCTGAACGCAGCCTCCCTTTAGCTGTAACCAGAGGTACAGATGTGCGGTTGTACTGTTTGTGTGTCGTTTAAATAGACCAATAATTAATAGTGAGGTTTTAAAAGAGTTTAATTTGTGTTGTTTTCTTTCTCCAATCTTTTAGGAATTCCTCCTCTATCATCAACAGGTAGGACGACCAACCTTAAAACATACTATATTGATAAATAATCCTATCTAGTGGGACATGAGGGGCAGAAAGAAAAAGTACTTCTACTCCATGACACACAATAATGCCGGTGTGCTGTGTCCAGATTTTTCCGCTGTGGATTGGCCTCTCGTACTGGGCTCTTTCTCTGCTGTGGTCTTGTTCCTCTGCTCTGTGGTACTCGTGGTTGTGGTGGCACGCCGGAAAAGTATGTCACACATGAATTTCTGCTTCCTCACATGATACATGCACATTGTCATGCTTATCCTCCTCGTGAAACTTAACATTGCCTTGTTTTCTTTCTTCTTTTTTTAAAGTCAAAGCAGCTGCCGAAGAAAAGAAGAAAAGGTAATGTAATTCTCATTTGTCTTGAAGACCAGTAAATCAGCCACTCAACTGCAACTGTAAATATTTTCCTCAGGTTTGCAACACAACATAACAATAGTATCAATAAAACATCCACCGTCAAATTTCTCAGAATTAACATTTGCTATACTTAAACATGTATAATGTTCAGCAAACAAAAGTAGTTTCACTTTATTTATCATAGTTACACAATGAACAAACCAATTTCACATTATAGGGTTGCCTTTACACAGATCCAAATTAAGGTTATCAAATTGATTTTCATCCACACGGTATATAAAATGCATTAATATGTTGCAGAGTTGTGGTATGAAATGTTGCTGTGTTGAACTGTTTCAGACAGGCAGCACAGTTCTGGACTCAAGTTCATTCAAAGGATCATGTTGTAGGTGAGTTTATGATCATATTTAGCCATTCAGGTTTCTTGCATTTTATACACGTTTTGGAGATGATTTCATGAAAGTAAAGACACAAACTGATACAAACTGCTGCTTGACATTGTGCTTGTATTGTTTCTTTTGCCTTACAGATCTTACACTCAGGCGCACAAGCTTCACTCAGGTAATTATTAACATATAATAACTTTATCTACAGTAACAATACATTTTGTGTGATTTATCACCTATGATTGAGCAACAGCTTACTTTACCTTTGTACTTTCTATAACAACGCACTGAGTTTAAAGAGTAAGGCTATGTTAGTCCAATTCTAAACCCCAAAGGTTCTTATTACAGATCTCAAGCATCTGGACAAGGAGGTTTGTGGCAAACAGTACTCAAATAGAAGTAAATAGTACATTTATTTTTTGTCAGCAGTGGATTAAAACACATGTTGTGTACACTGAGTATGTACAGCAGCAGGACAGTGTTTGGATATACAGCACTTGAATAATACATTGATGGTTTTGGTCTTTTCAGGGACTTTTTGAAAAAAAACATAGAATGTACCATTAAAGCATAAATAGCTCCACAATTAGCAATAGTTTTCACTAGGAAACAACAATTAGTCTGATGTCAGCCTCTTTCTGTTGGTTTTTCTGCAGCATCTACAGTTTGTTTCTCCTGTAGATTCACTTTCACAAACAACTGTAAACTTCCATGATCCCTTTGCTGTAAACAAACACACAGAAACACACATATACACACACACACACACACACACACACACACACACACACACACACACACACACACACACACACACACACACACACACACACACACACACACACAAACTGCCAATCATCAAGCATACTGTCAACCCACACACATTCCTCATTAATGTCTGCCTCTCATTAGTTGTATCACATTAATTAGTTTGATGAAGGATTCTCATTAGACTAAGGGTTTTCAATAGGCTCTATCTTTCTTCCTGTGTTACTAAACATCCATGAGGACCGAACACTGTCATTACCAGCTGATGGAAACACTAACACGCTGTCATTAGGCAGCCACTGCAGGAGCTGAATATTAAATATCAGATATGTCCCAGTCTAAGCACTGATCTGGTATGACCTCGTCTTATCTTCTGCTTATAAAGTGATCATTTCATGAAGATCAATCTGTTTTTTCAGTATCTTTATGTCAGTTATGTACTATTTTGCTAGACCCTGTCCCTACACAGATTTGACTGCACTTTGAGTTTCAGAACTTTGTTAACCGGATCAGTTAATAAAGATGGATAAGAAGTGTATAACTGTATATGTGGAGGTTTGTTACAGAGGACTTCTCAGGTAATTAGACCTTATTGAGGCTCATAAAGTGATACTAGGTTATGGAATAACCAAATAATGTTATGTGCTGTTTATGCGAGACAGGGAAACCTATTTAAAAGTACAAACTGGGGTATAAACGGTACAACAACAAATGAGTTATGCTGAAATCTTTAACAGCTTGTGTGTTTGTGTATGTTTTGTGTGCAGGAATGGGCCAGTGTGGACACACCTACAGAGACGGCCTCCAGAGCCCCTTTATGGACCTCAATCTCCACATTCACAACCCCGCTCCATCCCATCCATTAGAAATGTTTTCTTTTCAAGGTTTTCAAGGTTTTATTGGTCATATGCACAGCATATACAACGTATATATTTGCTCTCCCTTAATCTCTCTCTTTCTCTCTGTCTGTTTATACTTTATCGAGTTTATCAATGTAGCGTCAGCTGGAGCAACACAGCAGGACAGGAAGGGCTATTTCCCCACTTCCTATTTCATGTTCAATAGTTAAATGTACAATTTTACAGGATATGATGTTTGTTTGATCTTACATGTTACTGAGCCAGTGAATCTAAATAAAGATGTTATTATTATTTTTCAAGACATCTGTTCCATGTTGTGAATAACTTACCTTAAGGATACCTTCAAAGTGTTTCCTTGACCTTGAGAAAAGCAAATGTGAAAACAATCCTACCACAAGCTACTTTAGTAACAGCTACGAAATGGATCGTTACCATTATCATTCATTTTGTTGTTTTATTTACAGTTTTGTAATTGACAACAGCTGTGATATTTAATATGTAAAAATGAAAACATAGTTCTTTTAACACACATCTATTTATGTAATGTATGTAACCCAGTGCCTGTTTGATCACACTGAATAGATAATAAAATCTGAAGATCTAGTTCTTGCCTAAAGACCTTAGACTGTATGCAGGTTGGTAAAAAAAAAAGAAGTAATATATATTTTTGCATACTCATGAGACAGTGTGTAACAATTGTGGGGGGAAAAAGACAACCAGCAACACTTTCCCAAATTGTTCTGCTGTAGTTTTGCTAAGTATTCTGCAGAGGGCACCATTTAGATATAATTGAGAGTTAAACAAAAACACAAAAGGCATAACATGAGGACTAGTATTCATCAAGTTGTTGTCCTTATAATGAGAAAAGGTCCAAGGTTTAGTGGAACAATGTGACTTGGACATATACGAGAATATCTGCACAATGCAACAACTGCTGATTTGTGCTGAGCTTTACTTCTTTACTACATGGCAAGGGGACAGACATGAACCTAAGGACATAATGACTTCTTATATCTACAGTGTATTGGTCTAAGTGAATGTGCCCACACTTCAATAAGTAGCGAAAGTAAAAATGTGAAAGGACTCAGGAGGGAGACACGCCTCCCACCAAACTGTTTGTCTGGTTTTATGGTGGATAATAATTCTGCAGAGAAGGGCTGTCACTGTACTTCAGAAAGCAGACAACAGCAAACTCTGTGTTAGTACTGAGTGTTATTACATCACTGGCATTTCACAGCACAGTCGAAGTAATGCACAGGGGTATTTATTTATTATTATTATTATTATTATTATTATTTGTTCTTTTATAGATACAGACAAAAAAACGATGAAAGTTGAGGATATAAATCAATTCAGGGATTTTAAAGTCTGCTTCATTTTCCATGTCTGAGTCACTCTTCCTGTGTCCAGTCACATGTGAGCACATTCTCACACAGTGAAGATATTCAGCTTCAGATAATGACAGTCGGCTGATTTGTTTGCATAAGAGGCAGAATAATGATAAGAGGCTTGAGCTATGTGATGAATTTGAGTGGCACCTTAATTTGTACCCACAGTTCACTGGCTTGTGACGGCCTCACCCTGTGTGCATAATGTGGAACACTGAACCATGAGTCAGGTTTATATTAAACGACATTAGCAATCCTGAAAGTTATTGCCCTTTGATGCCACCCCCTGCTGTGTCTCCAATGTATTAGCCTAAGGTGTGTATGCAGAAACTGAACATGAACGTGTGTGCTGAAATCGGAAAATAATGAGAAGATTGTCAGCAGGTTTGGGGTCATATTTGAATTTGATCTGCCGTAGTACACTTCAGAAGGTTTTAATGTATTGACCAAAGTGGGATTAGAAGTGGCACAACCGTCTCGTGTGATTATCCTCATAGATTTGGTCAAAGGAAAGACTTTCTCCATTTTCCTGCACTCCTCTGACACATTAGCTCAAGGCGTTGACTGCTGACGATCTGAAAATCACCTACATTGACTTTACAGGAGAATTCAATACCATTAAGCTGACAGACTTGTAGAAAAAAATAATATTTCAAGAGCAAAATATATTGATTGTTGTGTGTTTAACAAAGCATGAAACTTGATCACAAGTATCGTTAACCCTTTTTACACTCTTAACTTACTGTCTGCCAAGCACACAATTGCATACAATTAATAAATAAATAAGTGATATTGCTAATTGTTTCTACTAAGATTGTTATCTTGTGAACTGATTTGAAACAAACACATTTTGGTTGCATGTTTAAAAAAAACAACCCTTTTTTTTCAGTAACAAAAAGGTAATGGAAATGTATATTAGCAGCGAACGACTGTTATGATAAATAGGTTCTCTCCTTTCCATACAGTAAAACACACATTGCATGACATTTGCTTTTTAATCTCTGTGACTCAGCTTTGCCATTTTATTTGCCCTACTCTCACAGCATCAAAGCGTCACACCGACATGAAGCATTATAAAACGCAGAAGGCCCATATGTGAGGACATCCAAATAACAATCACTGAATGTCTTTTGCTGTCTGTTGACAGTGCACACACTCATAACCCCCTGTGAGTGGTTATTGCATTAAACACTTACAGCAGTGACAGAATCACCTTGTATTGACAAATGTGTGAATGGTCATCATCAAATAAATAATTTGTGTTTTCCAGGACTTCAACTACACAACTAAAATAGGAATAGTTAAAAAAAGGCCTATGATATTAAAACATTGAGGTGGCCACTTAATGAAAGCTAATGTGCACTTCTTTTTATACTGTTGGTATAATATGTTGCATATTTTAGAGGGAATTTACATTTTTTAACAAAATGTGTCATCTTAAAGTAGTAACTATCAAATCGTAGAGTAATCGGTTCAATACTGTATAAAAAGTCAAATATGTTTAACTAGTACTGCACTGAAAATAGAAAAAGGTGTTAATCTGTCACGCTTTAAAGAAATCAACTCGAGTTTCAATTATTTATTTCTTACTTCAAGGAAATCAATAAAGTGTCAGAGTACCAAAAAATGTCAGGACACACACACACACACACACACACACACACACACACACACACGCACACACACACACACACACACACACACACACACACACACACACACACACACACACACACACACACACACACACACACACACACACACACACACACACACACACTGCAATCCCTTTTGTCCCCTTGACAAAGAGGCATTACAAGAGCAGCCGCTAATCCTCAAGACACCAACACAATGCAGCTTCTATGACTTTGTGCCAGCAGGACTTTGGAAGATAGTGATAATGAAATATGGAGGTAATGAGTATCGATATGAGCAGTCAATAGACAGGTGTGTGGGTTTATTTCTTGGTCACCACATCCAAAAGGCAGCCAGATAAGATAAGATAAGATAGATATCAGAGAGATAATGTAGAATGTGCAGTTTGACCAGCCAGGATAGATTGCCATATTTGATTGTCCTTGCATAAAAAATAATCTTTGATCTTAATCTTGATTATGACATTATTCTTCTCATCAGTGCCAATCCTTTAGTCCAGCATGGTGTGTAATTTGTTTGTTATAATTCATTAACAAATTAGTTGTCAGACTCCTAAATCACTAACTGTCATACCCAGACTTTTGGTAATGTGCCATTGTCCCTGGAAGTGTGGTGATGTGAGGGGAGGTGCCCAGTGAGGAATGAAGCTTATTAATAATTTTGAGGACTTAAATTGCTGCAGCTCCACCATAATAATATGTACTGGCAATCTCACTGGGCTGCGTCCAGTCAGAATGAGGTGATGAATTATTCACAGGAGATTGGGAGGTCAGTAAAGCGTGGTCTGCTGAACTCACCTACACACACACACACACACACACACACACACACACACACACACACACACACACACACACACACACACACACACACACACACACACACACACACACGCACACACACGCACACACACACACGCACACACACACACACACACACACACAACACACACACACACACACCCACATACACAAAGGTCCATTTTGGCATGTACTTTGTGATGCTTAATTTTAGCAAAGCCTCCATCTTCTTTCACAGCTGTATCCATGGCGACACATTTTCTCCTCGACCATGGAAAGTGTAAAGGGACCCAAAAATAAAAACACGAAGCAATTAGATCAGATGATCAGTGGCGTTTATGTTGTGGTCATCTCAAAGTGTCTGTTCCCTGACAGAAACTGCACTGCGCTGGCTCCATTGTGGACTTCAGACCTCCTTTAAATGTTTAATATTAGGCTGCTTTGGTGCATGAATTAGCAAACTATCTGTATCACTCTGTATCACTTTTACATCATGCATGCCACAGTCAGATACAACAATAATAAAGGAAAACAAAAGAGACACTCGTTATTCTGGGAATCAAGATTCATTCCAAAATACTTTCATACTGCATAATTTTAAAAAACAACAGAGCAGATATTTCTTAAGCATGCATAAGTAAAATCCTTTAGCTCTAAAATCCAGATCAGCGTTGCAAAGTGCTTAATTTCACTATAATCTAGCTCTTAGTAGTGATGCAAGAAACATGAGAAAATAAGTAGTCAAAGATTACCAATGGTGCAATCATTTAGATCATTGGCCTACGTATGCACTGAGTAACCTTATAAGGAAAACATCAATAAAGTGCTTAAAAACAATAACGCTGAAATGCTTTCTCCTTGTGAAACGCTATATTTTTAAATGTTTGACATTTGCTGAGTGTTGAATGAACTTTGACACAATGCCGTTATAAACTGAGCTACAGGATTTATTGCATGGCTTTTGTAGGGGATTCTATCAGATTATGGTGTAATAAATCAGGACAAAACATCATTAAATGCATACAACTGTGGATGACGTTGTTTTTCTAGCTACAAACTGCACCACTTAATCTATTTTCATAACAAATCACAACTCATTATAACAAAAAAGTTACAATGATAATGAACTTCATACATTTACATTTTTCTTTCCCCCTGTGCAATGTAATTATTATCTTTTGCCTTTTAACATTCATTGGTCTTAGAGTTTTCCAGCACAGGAAACAGGCCAAGTGCTATCCACTAATAGGTGGCCCTCCTCTTTATTTTTCTCTCCTCCTGGATGGAGGACTCTTCAGGGTTTTAAGTCCACCAGCAATCCTTTACTTGGTCCCAATCCTCCTGACCCCCTTTGTAGCCTCAATCCCCGACCTCTTTTGGCTTTGCATTCTGTCTTTCCTCCACTACATCACTGCTCCAATTTTCCTCACTGCTTTCGTATTTTTCTCCTTCAGCACTCCACTTAGGTTTCATGTAACCTGTCTCACTCTTTCAGATCACTCTAGCAACGTTTCCTCAGTCGTCCTCTGTGTTGTGTCCATTGACTAGACCAGACTCCCAGCGTTGCACCAGAGGGGTCTTCTGTCTGGGGGTCAAGGGACCCTGGAGGACCTGTGTAAAAACAAGCGACAGCAGGAGTTTTCGGTGAATGCAAGGTAAAAAGGAAGGAGTTAAAATGCGGCATGTAAAAGAGGGAGAAGAGAAATAATTAAAGAGGAGAAACATCAAATGGGTTAGAGCAGGAGACAGGACCAGTGAGCCAAAACAGGGAGTGTAAAAAAAAGGAGCAAAAAAGATAAAACGAAACGGGTGAATATGTTTCCTCCAGAGGATATCTCTTTGGATGAGCATCATTAGCTCTGCATGTCAGAGGGAGGTTAATGCAACTGTGATCCAAGGCCATGTTCACTATGACTCAGGCAACAGCTGAGGCCAATTCCTTACGCAATCCCCCGTTTATTCCTGAACTTTAATCAGGGACCAGGTCTGTGCAGGGCGCAGTTAACCAACCAGCAGAGAGGGAGGAAACAGAGCAAAACGTTACTAATGCCGGCGCTAAACTAAGCATGCAGCTATACCCAGCATATCAATCCCAAACTGAATTAAAGAGCTAAAGCCATGGAGAAGCTCTCAACTCTAATCAGAGATAGCAGTTTGCAAGAGGTACCGAAAACCACTAGTATTGACAATTTACTTTTCACTTTCTCCGTTATTGACTTCACACTAACACGCACCCACACAAACACACATACACACACAGCACACACACACACACACACACACACACACACACACACACACACACACACACACACACACACACACACACACACACACACACACACACACACACACACACACACACACACACAGAGACTCCTTCTCGCGCTCCCTCTCTGTCCCAAGGCTGTTTGCCTTCTTCCCATATCTATAAAGATAAGCCCCTTACTGTGTGTTCAGTATGTTATCAGATGATTGTGGCCCATATTTGCAGCTGACATCTTCCCAAAAGCCTTTCTTCATTAAACCTTTTACAATCCAGTTCAGTTTTAAACATGAGTTCATATCCCAGCAACTCCCTGAACCCTCCGAAGCCACTGCAATTCATATATGAGCTCACAGTTAAAGAAGCGTCATGATTGTGGAACACGATATCCTTTTAACTGCATTCGATGAAGACCTAGGAAGATGTTTTGCCTACATTTGCATGTCGAATCCCAAGTGTACCAGATAGGTAGGGCTGGCATTTAAAATGTATAGAGAAAGTTATACCTAATGAGGCCTGATGTTTCTCTACCTGGTCCAATTATTGTCATACCAATCAGTAGTATAAAGGTAATGTTAATTTATAAACTTTATTGCAATAGCAGGAGTGGCAAAGGTGACTCACCTCTGGTTGGTTAATCTTCTCCTCTTCAGACTGGGCTGGGGGCCACATGCCTAACTTGCCAACTGACTGGCGTGCTGCAAGAGAGAAAAGAATATAAAGTGGGTGAGGGCAGGAAAAGTACCAACGAGGCAAAAGTGTTGGTGTAACTTTGTTTGTGCTAAACACTAAAGTCTCTGAACAGTGAACAGGGTGAAGCAGCACAGTGAAATGAGAGGAGGGGAATACAAAGGAAATTCAGGGAAAGACCTGTGTTTGAAGGTCATGAATGAATCGGAAAATAATTAATTGTTTAAAGAATAATACATGATTGTTCATCTCAAAACACTGAGTCACGGTCATTCAGGGTAGCACACCCTGATGGGTTTGTCACGCAGTTGTTGCACGAACGATGACTGGCGACACTTTCATTCAAATGCAGCCTAAAAAAACAAACACCCACTGGCAACCCTCCCTGCCAACAAAACACAAACATACTGTCCGGCAGTCTGTTGTCTGAAGTTTCTCACAGCCCTGTGAAAGGATCTAATCGACACCAACCATCATGATCCAAATGAGTTAACTTAACATAAAACTAGTTGTTATTCAACACTATTATATATAATTATAAAAAAGCTCATATTGTTATTCAATTATTAGGCAGCTCGCTCAAGTTAGCATTCTGGTGCACTTGGAGCAGAAGCTATTCATTTATTACTTTCAACCATTTACCATTTGAACGCTCTACTTGCTGGAACTGGTGTTAAACGTGACTTGACATGTGACCTTATTTGTTTAATCAAAACCTAATTATATATACATGCTGTATATATGAATACATATTGGGCAGAAGTATCCCCTATGGTACAAGTAACCCTGGTTGGGAATCATTGTTATACATGCAGACAATGGCAGCAATGTTGAAATTGCACAGAGGAAACTTGTCTTCTCAGCACGCTGTATTGGCAGCACTATATTTCAAATTTGCTTTTGTTTTCCCTTCGCTGACTCTATATAACCATAATAACTAAGAAAAAGCACTTTTTCTCCCAAAATTGGACTTTTTCAATGTGCTCCTCTGTTGCTGGCACAATAAAGTGTCGAGATATGACTCAGGACTTTTCTTCACCGCAGATTTCGCAATTAATTTGACAGACTAGATGCTTTATTGTGCAGTAACCGAATAGTATTTTCTTGTCCGGCAGCTTATGGTCTCCAGTGCAAAATTATTGCTCATAACGGCTAACAATGATTTGGAAAGCTGTTTTGAGGTTTCCCACTGACCATGAGAAAAATGAAATAGTGTGCTTGCAGGGCTTCTTCAGGGGTTTTTTCATCACCTCACCACAGATAAAAAAGAAAAAACACTCACACACAAAAGGGTACATACACACAAACTGGCTTATGGGCAGAATAAATCCTCCCTTACACACACTACACTAACCTGTTGTGGGTCTCGTTTCCCCTCTGGATAATGAGCCGGGTAAGTCAGGAACAGCCAGTCCATTTGGTGAAGAAGAAGATAACATGTGAGTCTTTCCTTCTGCGATGATGACTGGCCCCCCTACTCCTACCCCCGCTCCTTTTGTGCTCTCTGTGCCACCATACAGACTGATCCTCTGCTTGTGAAGGTCCTTCTCCCTCTCCTGAGCCTCCCGGATATCCTGCTCCACTTTAACTAAATTTGTTGACAAGCGCAGCTTGAAAAAGGGGTTCTCCTTGGGTGCCCCCTCATCCTCTACCTCCTCCTTTTCATGCTCTCTCACTTTAATCCCATCATGGCCTCCTGTCCTGGAGGATGAGATGCTCGGTCTTCCAGAGTCGACAACAGTGACGGGCTGTGCCTGTGGCCTGGCGTGGTAGAGCTTCAGCGCTGGGACACTCAGACTGTTCTCTAGGATAATAAGCTGACAGCCTTTCCCCTCAGAAAAGCCCGGTCCTCGGGGAGTGCCCCTTGCTTTGGCTAAGTTTTGACTCTGTGTGTGAACCCTCTCCACATGTGAGCCTCCTATGGTGGATGCCTGCAATGAGATGTCCTCCTGGTCCTCCAGGGTTGAAACGTCACTGGCAGAGGACCAGGACTGACTCCTGGCTGACAGATTTAAAGTTGATTCATCTGGTTTCTGAAAGGCCTCAAAAAGTTGTTTTCTGTCTTTGACTTGGCGTACAGTGCCTTTGTCATAGAAACCTGGAACTTTTCCAAGCTTTACCAGATCCTGCTCCCTCTGGGTCTCTTCGTGGATCTCTTGCTGCATCTTTTTGCCTGCAAACTGCCTGTCCTTGCCTTGACACCTCTCAGAGTTAGGAGTTATAGACTGGCAGAGAACGGTTTTCCTTAGAGGGATCTCTACATATTCTGGTGCTGTTGGTGGATTTGGTAGCCCTCTGGATCTTCTCAGGCTGTGTTCACGTTCTACAGCCCTTCGGATCTCCCTCTCAATGGGAGTCTCTTTGGGTGACGCTGCTGGAGTGCCTGTAGAGATGGTGGTGTTGCCCTCCAATGTGCTGCATGGGGAGAAGTCAGCTGAAACCCCACTGTCACTCTGGCTGTCATCACACGAGTCACTCTCCATCCTGGTTTTTCTCGAAGACACAAAGCTGTGTTTTCCTACCTTAACCTCTTGTGCTTGGACTGTTTTTGAAAATGTTAACAGTCCTCCACCGTGTTGCTGCTCAAGCACCCTTTTCATTTCAAGTCCACTCTCTCTCTGCCCTCCCTCTCCACCTGTTTGCTTGCTTTCTCCCTCTATCCTTTCCCCCGCCCCTCTGTGCATTTCTCTCACAGCTACCGCACAACCCGAGCCTTGAGAAGCTGCCCCGCCCCGATTACACAGCTCCATGGCAACGGCTGACAAAGGTGAGGAGCTCTGGCTGAGCACCTGTTGTGCTGCTTCCTGGTTTTCTCCCCTGGGGGCAGGTTCACTTTGACTCTGGGACAACAGCTCCTCCTGATGTTCGACTGACGGAACTGTAGGCAGGGTTGAGGTTGGGTCTTGATCATTGGAGACATTGGCAGAATATGAGGCCTGGAAAGGCTTGCATCTGAAATCTGGTGGGGTTGATTGCTGTTGACAAGACATAATATCTATGCTCAGTTCCTCTTTTTCTTTGCTTTTGTCTGCAAAAGGAGCATAGCACTCATCATATGAACTGTTTCTGTCAGAGGGAGAATGATGAGCAGTTGAATTTATTGCGGCGGCTGCAACCCTTGACATATTTTCTGGTTTACTGTTGTCTAAGCTTTCTTGTAAGACGTTCAGTTGTGAGCCATGTGCCTCTGTTGTCATATTATCTCCTGTCATCTCCTCAGGTGATGAATTTGTTTCTCTATTCACCGGCTCAGTGAGAAGAGGAGGCCCATCTAGACTAATCTGTCTGTCAGGAGACTTAGGGTTTTCTGATGGGTTTGATATGATCTCAGCATCACTGATCCACGCAGCCCCCTCCCCCTCTAGGCCGGGAAAACTCTCCTTCTCAAAGTAGTCTTCTGTTGATAGAGCACTAAGGGCTGGAGGAGGCGGGAAAGCATCCTCACGTGGATCAGAAGACTTCTCAGATTCCTCTTTAGCCTGTAATGCTTCTGAAAATTGAGCAGCTTGTTCTAATTCTGTCACCATCTCCTGTGTTTCCCTGGGGGTGCACACACTAATTCTTGTTAATTCCTGGTTTTGTGATTCAGTTGCGTCAGCTGTGTCAGTTGTCGAGAGCATTTGGTTCTCTTGTTGTGTTTTTTTGTCTCGAGCTCCAGGTTCCAGGATTTTAATGGCCTCTTCAGACTTTGCCCTGGGAGCCTCTTTATTTTGCAATGGTGAGTCATGGCTTATGGTTGCACCTGCTTCACCTTGTGCCCAGAACTCATTGACCCCCTCCTTTAGTGAGTTGAGAGGACCCTGTTCCTGCCAGGCCAATGGCTTTGTTGCCATGGTGACAAGACTGCTGATGTAAAACCGTTTTGAGCTGTCCGGATGTTCGGCCTCCAGCCAGTCACTGAGAAAACACACAGAGGAAAAGGGGGAATAACAGAGTGATTAACCGAGATTAACAACCAACACTATTTTATACACCGTTATTTTATCGCAGATTAAAAAAGTTGTGGCAGAATTTACCAGTGACTTTTACTGAAAAAAGTATGGAAATGCTAAGTGCTTTGTTTTCAGTTCCACTTTTAATCCTCCTCCTCCTGTGTTACAACACTGCAGCTATGGCAATGGCAAAAATAGATGTTGAAAATACCATATAAACAAAGAATACTTTTAACAATTGCTTTTCATTTCATCTAGTGCTTGTGGTGCCCTAACAAGGTCCATCTATGTTGTTTTTTCTTTAGATTTTTCTTCCACTTGAGTGCAAAACATTGTTTACTGCATACCAGCTGGTCTAGGATTAGAGCAATTAGTTGATGTGTAGTACAATGGTGTCCTATTTTTATAATGGCAGAGCTCTCGTTATTCAAATGAAAAGCAGGTTCTTTTCCTCTTTGGATGTTACTCCACTGTGCAACATATAACGGTTTCTGCTGAACACACCTTTCTTTGATCTGTTTACACTACCACACACACACACACACACACACACACACACACACACACACACACACACACACACACACACACACACACACACACACACACACACACACACACACACACACACACAGGGTTCTATACACACTGTCTCTCTGTTTATGATTTCAATCCTGTTCTGTATCAATATCACTGGCATCCACCCCTCTTAAGCTTATATATAGTACACAAAACTTCCATGTCATCTTCTTTTTTAGCTTGCATCTTGACAAACTCCCTTTCCCATCAGTGCTGACTCTTGCCAACCCCTTTGGCTGGACCCCAACACTATGACGGATCATTAAGGGAAATGCTGATCACAGCACTGGGTATGACTAGTCTCTGATGCGGAATTTGGACAGGTGCGCAGATACAATAGATGCATAGTTAGATAGATACTTGCAGTACAGCTTGTCCTTCATGTACAGAAAAGAAGGACTGAACATGACATGGTAAGACAAGTGGGGAACACTATTACAATGATGGCAGAGCATAGGCACCAAAGCAGAACAAGACCCAGAGCAAGTGGAGCCTAATGTGGGTAAATTAGTGAGAGCAGTGAGTCATGACAGACACTGTTTACAACCAACAATGGTTGGATGGGGGAAACACTCACCAGATTAACAACAGCACTTTTTTTTCTAGGCTGTGTTTTTTGTTTTTTGTGTTGTAAATGTTTTTATATAATGTCACAACAATCAACTTATAAAAGATTCAGAATTTGTCATTGTTTTAATTCGGTACCCATGATGAGATGTGTCTGGCTTCTGTCACACTGGCTGTTTTCTCAAGGGAAGTGAGTGGGAGGGGAATGGGATAGCTGGCATTCCCACACAGTTATCACTGTGTCTAAATAAGATTCAATCATTGACTGGGTTTTAGGATCACCAGAAAAAAACAGGAAAACATATTGTATTCAGGAACTTGGGTAAAATAAGATCAGCCCTATGGACTTCATGTTGACACCTCTCATTCATTACATTTGCATAATATGTCACTCATTGACTGGGAGTTGAAAGAGAAGTTTCATAAAATGTTGATTTAAAGCAAGTGTTTGGTTACAGTGACAGGGCCATTATTGTCCTTGGTTAAAGTCTGAAATCTATTGCAAATCTCTGCTTAAACAGTTTAATTCACCCACCCCTGCTGATTCAGTTGAAAATCCTACTAAAAACTGGTAGGCTTAAATGTTTAATATAATCATCCTGCAATGTTACAGTGTAGAAACAATCCCCTTATTGATATTGAGGTATGGTAATCCAATTTGATTCACTTATAGTAAACCATGGCAAGCCCTAATGAGATATTTTGCTTGCCGTTTGTAGATTTGATTCAACTGACAGGACATTTTTTCTAATATGACATGCTGTTCTGTTTTGTGTTCCAAAATGAAAACTGGAAGAATATAACATTCTCCAGCTCTCTTTTTGAGTATGAGAGGTTACTGAAGATCTTGGATTAAAACTCCATTATGCAACAGACTCATGTTTTGCTCATTATCTGCAAATGAGCTCACTTCATGTAAAGAACAGTAAAATCAAGATCATCATTAAAGATACATCTGCGACGACCTTACAAATAAACTTGCTCTCCTTTCTGGGGTCAGCAGTGTCCTTAGGAGGTTTAAGATCTGAGGGCAAAAAATGCAGCCAACTCATTTTCAGTCTCTGACTTTGAAATACATTTCTAACAGTGGCAAAAACAAACGGCAGGATAATCCGGTCTCTGCAGGCTTGGTTGTTTAGAATAATTTCTGTTACGCAGTTTTTTTCAAAGGTAATTTTTCACCTGATTGGCATATAATGGATGCAGGTGTTCAATCATTTCAAGTTGAAACAAAATAAATAATAAAATACAGAATACTATAATAGACAGTTGCACATACCTGTTAACAAAATGCTTTGAAGATGCCCTCCAAATGACAGACACAAATTTCTGAGAAAGCACACTTGTCTTGTTTCAGGTCACTGTTGTTTAATCAACACAGAATGACTGTTATTGTTAACAGCTCCACAGCCCTGCTGCCTGTATCTCCTCCCCTGCCCACAGTAACACCTTCAGTACAGCGATTGTGCACGCCCATATTTGCATACCATGCTCACAGAGCAAACATTCACAAGCAGAGAATGGGCACGTGTGCATGCACTAACACATGTGCTTGAGACATACCCTATTGTTGTGGATTTGAACATGTATAGTATTAATTCAATTTGTAAGTATCACAGCAATTATTGCAGCATGCAAGTGAGTGAGGATTGATCCAGAGGGATGAGGAGTGATTATACCCTTCCAGCATGTAATTTTGTCCTCTTATATCTGGGGGAACACATCATTCCTGTCATGTCCTCTTTAGTTTCTTAACATTACGTTTCGGAATGAGTAACATAAAGATATAATTTACAGCACACTGATGTGCAGAGGTGGTAGAAGTACTTAGATCTTGTACTTGAGCAAAAGTAGAAGTACTAGAGTGTAGGAATTCTCTCTTACAAGTAAAAAAGTATTGGCATAAAATGATACTTAATGTACCAAAAGTAAAAGTACTCACGCAGATTGATCCAAATCAGAATAATATATATTATATGTTTTGATTATAATTATTGTTGATTAAAGGTTCAGCTAGTTGTAATGACTTTGTATGCTGCAGTGTAGCTGGGGAATTTACTCCAGGTGTAACTAGTGTCTGTGTTGATTATATTTCACATCATTAATTCAAATCGGCAAAGTAACAAAAGGTACAAAATATATGTAGTTGGGTAAAAGTACACAATTTTGCCTATGAATTGTAGTGCAGTTGAAGTACAAAGTAGCATAAAATAGAAATACTGAAGTAAAGTACAAGTATCTCAAAATTGTACTTAAGTATATTACTTGAGTAAATGTACTTAGTTACTTCCCACATTTGCTGATGTGTACATACTTTATTTATGTTTGAATATTATAAACAGATTGTACAAAGATTTCTCATCATTATTTGAACATGTTCTTTGTTTAATCTTAACTCATGACAGAACATTTTGAGAGAAAGGCTTAAATAAAAAAAACGATAGTTAAAGAAAGGAAAACAGATTGTTTAAACCTTCTGCTGAATAACCTTTTGCTTACTGACAACACTGTTATAAATAAGAATGTGAGTCCCATCATGTCAGGCCGTGCATTTAAGAAATGTATATTGGGTGATAAATCTCCATGCCAAAATAATACTTGTGCTTGAGTATTTTATTGATCTAGGAGTCATAATATCAAAATGAATATAAGACATGTTCAAATATTAAATCTTAACAAAGCACCAAGCAATTTTAGTCATGTTTCTTTTCTATACTGTGTGACTGAATATCATGAATAAATGTACCAAAGTCCCTCATGCCTTTTGTTTCTTTGTTTTCTCCTCAACCTGAGCTTCTGTTGCTGCTGTGGGTTCGACCTCAGGTTGTTCTGGACAAGACTCCTTGGTTGGATCCATCACAACAGGTGCAGGCAGCCCATAACAGTTCAGCTGATGCCTGAACTCCTCCAACTCCTTCTCCTCCACCTCCCTCCTCCTGCTCAGCAGATACACGTCCATAGAGTGCCTCTTACTTGAATGTACAATCCACCGCATAATGGCACAGTCTGGACAGGAAGTATAGAGGAAATCCCCGGTGAGGTTAAAGCGATCCCCCACATTGAAGGTGAAGGCGCTGCCCTCGACGGTGATGTTGTAGCGTAGGTACTGGCATTGATCATCAAAGCGGTTGATTTGGGTGTAAGTGAAATTGGGAGCTTCACTTGATTTGGAAAAGTACATAGTAATGCTGTCTCTGAGCTTCAGGGCCTCCATGGATGGTGCGTGGTTGAGGATTCCTGCTACTAAAGCCCATCCTCCCTTAAAATGATGAGGATCCAGCCGACCCAAAGGATGGACCAGTCTTTCACAGACCATGGGAGCAGAGTAGCTCACTGACAGCAAGCAGAGGAGAACAGTCGCAAACAAAGCAAACATGTTGCAATTATACAGATTCTGCGATTATTTAGAGAATTCAGCTTTCGATCAGTGGCTCAGTTGATGTCTCGCACCAAGAGTGGAGCTGGTTTGGATGGGCTCTCCATTTTTATAGTTAAACTTGGAACAAGAAGGTCCAATATTGCAACACAGTATAGGTGAAAGATCCCGACTGTGTATTTCTGTATTGTGCAATAACAGAACGTTTGAAAACTAGTTGTACTGTTCTTTGATGTTGTTAGATATTTTCTGGGAAAAATACTGTGTTTGCACTAAAGATCATCAGTCTCCAAACAGGCAATTCCCAACCTTGTCTTTGTCCTTAAAGTAATTATAAAGAGTCAAGGATAATGTTTTTGTTATTGCCTATGTAGAAGAAAATATGGGATGAGCTGAGATAAAGCCTTATTATCTATATATTATTTTTAAAGACTTTGTTAAAAACTGGCACATATTTGGTAGGGATGTGTACTGAATGACACTGATAAAAAGAGATAAGACTCCTCCAGTCTGCCAACCCTGGCTCCTAAGAAGTATACACAATTTTACACTTGAATATATAAATGTGATTTCTACACACATTTTCCAACTATTGTTCAAGAGGCTAATTCCAGTAACTCAGAGAAAAAGATATAATGTTTCTGGTTGTATATGCCATCTTAGTCTCACTAAGCAGAATTGATTCATTCTATAATATGCACTGTATGTATTACTGCAACATGCCTCTATAAAGGAAGGGATGTTTTAAAGGGGCAAGAGATCTTAGGGCTTTCATTAAATGTGTCCACATGTGAGGGATACAATGTACAAATATATATCAGTGTTATTGAGTTATTTGTAAACATGTATGTGTCCAGGAAATGTTTTCTGATCAGATAGCAGTTAATGCGCATGTGTTATAAGTAGCATTGACAATGGCCTCCGTTCAGGTGTCACAATCATGCAGTGTGACAGACGACCAGCATGAACAATACCATAACCCTGAAACCGAAGCAGCTGTGCAGACTTTATACAGACATATTTTAATCATCATTTATTCTTTCCTACTCTTAAGACCATAAGACATGTAAATACATTTAATTTAGTTTTTGATTGCAGTGCTTAGTGGCAATTTACAGAATTTGAACATTGACCCTCAAATAAACAAGCTTGCGCAAACTTTAATCTTGCAACCAAAAATGAAATCACTCCTATCAAACAGAGATCTAGAGTTATTCATCCATACCCTTATCTTTTTACGCCTCGGAAATGCAATTCTATTTGGTTCCGTTGTAGCAGAGCAGCGCCGTCCAGCATGCAACTCGTTCAAAACTCTGCAGCAAGGCTGTTAACAATATCAAATAAATCGTAGATATCACACCAATCTTGCATGCTTTCACTGGCTGCCGTGAAGTACAGAACAGACTTCATCCGAATACATCTTTATACCACTTTATGACCTCTCAGGTGATTGCACTAAGGTGTCTTATTCATGCACATCTCCCCCTGCAGATCAAATATAAAATAATGTGTACCACGTTGCCTGTTCTGTACACCGGGAAGCACTTTCACAAGTTTGTTTCTGAAGTTGTTTTATAAATAAAATCTTACTTACTCATACAACCTCTGACAGATTGCATGTACTGGTGATGTGCTGCACTTTCAGGTGGACAGTCATTTGTTACTGGATTGAATAGTAAGCGTCCATTGATTTACCAAAGGTTAAGATGAGGTGTCTTGTGTTGTGGGATGTAATGATGAGTTTGCAGCTTGTGCAATACTCTAGGTTAGTGGACCATCACCCAAAGAACCAATCTTTAAAAAAAAGTGTGAGCTGTTTTTAGAATAAATAATGCATGGATATAACATGTTAATCAGTACTAATGGCTGTAGACAACTAAGTTGGTTTCCACACTCAGTAAGACAGTATTGCAGAATGTGGGATTATAAATGCAAAAATCCAACATTGCTGGTATTAAAAAGGTTTTGATTTGCTAATATAATTCACTTACTTAAAGTCTGTCAGGCCTTTTGTCCCTGCAAAGGTTGAGCTGCTGGATCACTGGTATTCTGATTCAGATAAAGCTCCTTGTTAGGATCTGTCAGGTTTTTATTTGAACTGCATACAATAAGAACTTTCATGAATTAATTAAGTGCAATTTCTAGACTCCTTGCTGGTATATGACTTTATAAATGTGCAAACCATTCAACCACAAAGGCTGATAAGAGAGGCATTGTTCTAATCTAATTAGGTTTGTGCAACTTCTCAGATCAATAACTGAGCCTCATTGTCATATTTGAAAATACATTTTAAAATGTGATTGTGAAGTGGGGAGAAGATCCTTCTCAATAAAAAACAAAACAACCAATGACGTGAAATATTTTGTTTTTATTGGCAGGTTGTGCGACCCAATATCATCAACCACCATGAAGCAAAGGCTGTTGTTTCCCTTCAGTCTTCAGAAGCTGCTGAATGGCGATTGCTCTGCTCAGGACAAAGTTCCTTGGTATGATCCATCATAACAGGTGGAAGCAACTTCAGACACTCCACCTGATTTCGGAACTCCTCCATCTCCTTCTGTTCCACCTCTCTCCTCCTGCTGAACAGGTACAATCGCAGGGGTTCCTTTGTCTCGTTGTTAATGCGCATCACCAAACAGTCTGGACAGGATGTGGGGAGGAACAACACAGTGAGGTTGACCTGATCGTAGGTGAAGCTGCTGGCTCCTAGTGTGATGTTGGAGTACAGATATTGACAGCTGTCACCATAACCAAAGATGCGAGTGAAGGACATCTTGGAGCTTTCGCTGGCATTGGCAAAGTTAATGCTAGCACTGTCTCTGCTTTTGAAGTAGTCCACATGTAATAAATTGGTCATTCCGCCTGCGACTAAAACCCGTCTGCCCTCCAAATGACGAGGATCCAGTTGATCCAAAGGCCGGAGCAAGTCTTCACAACCCAGAGGAGCTGAACGGCTCACAGACATCAGACACAGGAGAGTGATGACATTCACAGCAAACATGGCTTTATATTATGAAACACTGTCTGCTGTTTTTTGTTTTGTCCGCAAGCAACACTGTCTAAGTGGAATTAGGATGAGGAAAAGGCCAGGCTGATTTTATAGTTAGACCACCAGTTTCATAACACTGCCAATGCCAAAGAGCAGAGTCCCTTTTTCCATCTGGTTGTGAAATGACGGAATGTTTTCAGGGGTTGGACTATTAAATATTAACACTGGTTGAATCGCTTTTACTGAAAAAGTGGTATTTATTTTGTATCACTGTTAGGCTAAAATTGATATTTTTTTTATTGATATTTTCCTAATTTTGAGTTCTGTAAAATGCAATTCCACATTATTTCACAGACATCCCTTTAATGTTGTAGTTTTGGAATGCAATCCATTCATTTTCTCATGGTATTTTAGTACACACACATCCAGCACCAGACACGTTTTATACTACGGACAATTATTTTCCCTACTGTACATATTTTTACTGTAAAATACTCACCGTCATCCATTTATTAGTGACTGTTATTTTGTAACATATATTGACGTTTGTGCCTTTATATTTTTATTTTGTATTGATGCCTCTTAATGTAGGTATTTGTATACAGTATGTGTCCATGTTTGATTATGTATGTGTATATACTGTACATATATAAGTAGGTGTACAGGAGTGCATGTGTTGTATATGAATTTTTTTTTTATATTCTAATTTGTATTCCTTGGGATTGTGAGAAACAGCGTTTTGATCTCCCTGTCTGTTTCTCACACACAGAAGATTGACAATAAAGTTGACTTTGACTGGACTTTAAAAATCCACCCCCCAAAAAAAATCCCAACATGTCAAGTTGCGAAAGTATTGAGCTAACTTTGCATGTAGGAATATAATCATAAACTGTGCCTAAAACATTATAAAAAATATATATTCCTTTTGATTAACTTCATTATGTTGTCTCCCTGCCAACTTTAGCTGCTGAATTGGGTTATCTATCTAGAGACATTTTCTTGGAATAAAACAGTGTTTGCATTAGATTAACATTCTCCAGCCTTGTCCTTTGCCCACAGTAATTATACAGACACAAGGACAACATGAAGAATTTTCTGCTCTTCCCTGTGTGGAAGAAAAGAAAAACGTGATGAGCTGAGAAGAGAAGCTTTTGGAGTGAGCTTTATTAAATATAACCGATTCTATTACAGCATGTTACTATACAATGACTTGGTTATGATACCTTATTTTAAGGAAGAATGTGTAGATATTTTAATGTGTGGTGAATATGAGAAGAAGAAACAACAGTCTTTCAATCTGCAACACTGGCTCTTAAAAATTACATTGGATTTTACATCTAAATATGTATATAATTTCAAGCCTTAGTCAAGAGACTGAGTCCAGTTACTGAGAGGAAATGTTTGGTGTTATTTGTGAGACATGACAACAACCAAAAGATAGCTACTGAAGGGATATATCAAAGGGGGAATAAATGATGTTGAGAAAAAGGAAAAACAGACTTTTTTGAAGTGTAGGATCTTAAAAAGTAATTTAATGCAGATTAGTTAAAAGGTGAAAACACAGGTGTGATTAATTCCAACAAATAAGTTCTTACTGCTTATTTGTACTTATCTAAACATTGTGACTAATTATCTTCTTAATGTCTTTCAGTCCTTCTGTCCCTCGTTTTTCTCTTCAGTTTGATTTTCTGGACAAAGCTCTTTGCTAGCATCCATTACAACAGGTGGAGGCATGTTCAGACACTCCACCTGAGCTCTGAATTCCTTCATCTCTTCCTGCTCCACCTTTCTCCTCCTGCTGAACAGGTACAAATGCTGGCGCTTGCCAGACTCCACATCCATGCGCATCAGCATGCAGTCATGACAGGACGTATGGACAAAGTTTGCAGTGAGGTTGCTTTTATCCGTCCCGTCATAGGTGAAGCTGTTGCCTTCCAGGGAGATGTTGTAGGAATCATACAGACACTTATTATCTAAACGGATGCTGCGAGAGACGGACATTTTAATATCACTGGTGTTGCCGGAGAAGTTCAAAGCTGCACTGTCTCTTTGTTTGAATCGATCCAAGTACGGGAGATGACTCAGACTGCCTGCAACTAAAGCCCATCTCCCCTCCAAATGACGAAGATCCGGCTGATGCAGAGGCAGGAGCAGGTCTTGACAGGCCAAAGGAGCTGAATGGCTCACAGACACCAAACAGAGAAGAGCAATGGCTCCCACAGCAAGAAACATATTGTGTCCTTTGAAGTCGCTGAGATGCCTCAGTCAGTCACAATGTTCTTTGGTAGAAAGAATGTGGCTAATGAAAAGTCCAGCTGGTTTTATAGTTATTTCAGTCCCTCAGTTTTCACAATACAGAAAATACCAGAGAGCAGAGTCCCCTTTTCTTCTGTGGATTCTGTGATTGTAAAATGAAGGTTACATCATTGCTGTACAGGCAGAGCTGGAAGAAGTACTCGGCTCTTGTACTTTCGTAAAAGTAGAAGTAACCAGAGTATAGGAACACTCTGTTACAAGTGAAAGTACTGCATTCAAAATGTCTCTCAAGTAAAAGTACAAAAGTATCAGCATCAAAATATACTTAAAGTACAAGTACTCATTGTACAGATTGGCCAATTTGAGAACCATATATATTTTATGTTTTGATTATAATTGTTGATGCATTAAAGTGTTATCACAGCTGGTAAAGGTGGAGTTAGTTTTAATGACTTTGTACACTGCAGGGTAGCTTGTGAACCAGGAATTCTGATTTAAGTGTTGATTATATTTCACATCATTGATCCTAATCTGTAAAGTAACTATAGGAATCCTTAAACAAGCCAGTGCACTGAATTCAGTTAGGATAGTTTTACCTCCCTTACCTGCACTATGGTTGTGTACTAAATTATGTAAATTGAGAAAAGTTCTCCCGTCCGCAATGCTGGAAATTGTTTTTGTAATGTTTGTTCGTTCACATCAGTTGTGTGTTGCTGTTGAAAGAGCAACGGGCAATGTCTGCGTCTGCTAATTCAACAGTAAACATGCTGGTAGCTCCTTCAAACAAACACAATTGAAAACTTTTGATTCATAATTCCTTATTCTTTAACACATTAAGGAGAAATAAACCCATGACTTGTTCATGGTGTAAAGCTGTAAATAAAAATGTTGTAGGGTATTTTTGTTAACTGAGCTTGATCAAAAAAGAGTTAACATACTTATAATAAATAACAAAAATGAAAAATGTAATCATTTCATTTAGTAAAACAAGACCTAAATACATGAAGAGAGATAGAAGAAAAGATTTGTTCCTATTCCCTCTTTACAAAAATGATTCTGGACTTTCTCATATCTGAAGTTCTGGATAATTAAACCTTTTTGTGCATTGAACAGTCATTAATAAAACTATCTGATAAGTTTAGAGTTTGAATCTCTCTTTGGTGTGACGAAGGATCCCAAACACACGGTTCATAATAGATCAGAAGTCAAAAGGGTTGGGAACTACTGTTTATCAATGTGTTGTGTTTATGGATCTCACATAGACAGCACATGATGACAGTATGTTAAGCTACACCTCTCAAGAGGGTTTGAAAAGTACCCTAAACATGAAACCACTCACACTTTCAAAAACATTTATTTTGCTTAAACTGAAATAGATCAACATGTATTCACACACAATTCCTTGCCAATTAGAAGGCATCATGCCTAATGGCCACAGTGAGATACTCACAATTCTAGTGAGTAGAATTGAAGGACTTTACTAGAGCTGGGGCTGGAAGAACACTATATTATCTGCTTCATAACACATCTTTAAATGTATTATTTATGTTTTTCCTACTGTGGCTTGTCAAAATGTCAACCTGTTTTGAAACAAAATCATTTTAAGACAATTGATTACTGTTCAGCCAAACAAGAAGCCTGGTTTGCTGCTTGCTATACCATATCATCGGCTTTGATGCGAATACTCACAAGCGTGAGTGTTTGAGGGTTGAAAGGATTTGTAACTGCACTGATTTCATTTGAAATATATAAGGAATAAGGAATACATAAGGAAATTAAGTTTTTGGTTAGGGAGATTAAACTAATCCGCTCAGGGACACAATAACAGAATTTATTTTAATCACTTTTTTCATTTGTTTACGTCTGAGGTGGTTGCATCAAATATTTGTATTGTTATTATATCAAACAATATTAAAGGAGACTCATAGGATAGAGTATAGGAATAAAATCTCCCTTTGTGAGAAATCAATCAGATTTAGCTGAGTATAAGACAATAGGCAGCTCATCTTTTCTGTTGTGCTTAAAGTAACATCTGTGTGCAGTAGAATCACTGCAGTTTTAACCATTTGACTAAAAGCAATCACAGACATTGATTTTTTTCCTTTTATATACACTTTTGAACATATATCAGCTCTGCACAAAGTTTCTTGTTAGGATCAACACTTCCCAACTCCACTCACTTGCACTGTGGTTTAACTAAAACCCTTCAGTTTCATCGGGAAAAATGCACCAGAAAGTTCCAGTTGTGCAATACCTGACACTGTTTTTCCAACGCTTGTTTATCCCCATAGTTATCCTTTGCTGTTAAAAGAGCAAAGGACAATGTCTGCTTCTGTTAACTGAACAGCCAAACGCTAGATACATCTTTGCTACAATGAGATTTAAGATGTATTGGTTTTAAACTTAAAATAAGACTCTCATTGCATGTAATCTGGAAGTACCACCAACCAAATGTTAGAAATTATGAAGAATTTATTTTCTTTTCCTAACAAACTCTTTAACTTAATGAAGAAAAGTGATTTCCAAGCCACGCTCATGATAAAACATTTAACACTGAACTGCTGATTTTTTTTGGTTCACTTTCCTCAGAAACCCTGGCCTTGGCTCTTGAGATGGTTGTGTGTTAGCCATGGACCGACCACAAGGGCCCTCAGGCAGCTTTGAGCTTCATGGACTCGCATGAGTGGAGGACCTTTTTTTAAAGTCAGTGCAGTGAACACCAGGTCAGTCACCTCATAAGTTCAGTCAACGGGATCCTGCTCTTTCTCTAGAGTATCTCATAGACCGATGCTGTCAGTTCTATTTTACCTTCTGACATCTACAACAACTAAAGCTGCATGGGTAGAAAAATGTCTGAGGGATACTACTGACTCCCACTCCCATTTCCTTAAGTTTGCTACAGTTTTATGTCAGCTGTCCTAAACCAGTTTTTCCCGGTTTAGGACAGAAAACATTAAAGGAACAAATGGTTAAACATCACCAAGTGTGTTAGTTTTGGCATAAACATTCGGAGACCAGAAAGGCTGTAAAAACATCAAGTACACCAAGCAATGTATCACAAACGTCAGTTTAATCATTAAACCATTCAGCAAATCATTTCAAAGCTGACAGCTCAGACACTCTCAAATCCACGTGTTTCTGTCTACAGTTTTTACATCCGTGCAGAGCTTTTCTCAAGAGCTCTGTGGCCCCTCTTTGAAAAGCACATCTGGTAAAAATACAAAATTCATACTTCCAGGCAATTCTCTTTTAAAACTGAAAACGTGCCATGAAATATTCAGTGGTGCACGCTGTTTAGGAATTAGACCATTTCATACTATCAGTCTGTGTATTGTCAAAACCTGTATAAATAAAATGTTCAGGCCCTTTACTTGGATTAAAATTACCTCTAATAAAAGACAAAAATCAATAAAATAATTCAGCTTTAAAGGCATTAAATTAAATGAACGTCCTCTCTGAAGCTCTCTAGATCTTTGGACAAATTTCATATTTAAAGACCCAATGAATTAAACATGCTATTACAACGGTTTGAATTAATACAAATGTATTCAGTTTTTGCTGACCTGTTCCAACACTTTTTTATGATCCTATGTAGATTGGCTGGCTCATCTGCAAACTGAGAAAAAAAAAAAAATCAAACTCAAGCAGTGTAAAAAAAGAAAGAAAAGAAAGCTCACATTTTGGTCCACAGTGTCTGAGAAGATAATTCAAAAGTTCTGGGTAGAGAGCTGCTAAAGGCACTTAACCACTGACTGGTCCAGTTCATACCTCTCCCCCGTGTTCACATCAGAGAGGGTTCACTTCCTCTCGGAGTATCAAATGGGATTCAAGATGATCACAAGGAATGATGGCAGAAAATAGAGAAAGGTAAGGGAAATGGCTTGTGGACTAATTTGAAAAGAATGGGTCGATTAAACAAGGAGAGGAGGGGAAGGAGTGTTTTATGAATTTAGGAGCAGAAAGACAGACTGATTAGGGAGAGAGGGAATGCACACAAAGAGCACTTTACATTACCGAGCAGCACTGGCAGCTTTTGTGTTTGGGTGCTTTGGTCTCTTCGCCCTGGCTAGCCCTGGGTGGGTGCTGTGTCTCTGTGTTGACAGCTGCTGCTGCTGCTGCTGGCTCTATGCGGGTGTCAGGGGCTTTGGCCTGCGATAGAAGAGGTTCCTGCTCCCCTGGCGGGTCCTCTGTTGTCAGGTTGTCCCGAGAACCAGCCAAGGGAACCTCCTGGAACTGGCCAAGCAGCGTGGCAGGGTCTTGAGCTTTAATTTCGGCCTCAACTTCCTCTGTTGATGTTGCAGCTTCACCCTCAGCGGTGGAGGTGAGAGTGGAGGGTTGCACCTCAGAGTAAACTGGCACTGAAGCCACTGCGGAGCCCTCTAGAGCGCTGGCTGGGGGATGCAGCTGCACAGAGCTCAGGTCTTCGTTGTCCTGTTCTTCTGCTTTTACCTCTCCATCTTCGTTTGTCTTGACTCCACCCTGCACTTCTCCATCACCAGTTGCCTCACTCTTCTCTGGCTGTGTGAACGTTTCTGTTTCCCTGCATGCTTCGTCAATTGGCGGAGGAGTTTCCTCTGTCTGCATGCTCTCCTGCTGATCGTCCTGGGTTGTTAGATCCTCAGGCACATCTTCCCCTTCATCTGTGATGATCACACGTTCGGCTCTCATCACCAGAATCCCTTCTTCTTCTTCCTCCTCCTCATCATCCTCCTCCTCCACCTCCTCCATCTCCTCATTGTTGTTGACATTTATCCCTCGTCCAGGCTCTTCCTCAGAAACACCCAGGCTCAACTCAGGCTCCAATGTCATGCTAGTCTCACCGTCAGAGGCTCTATTGGTGGTGGACTGAGGGATGTGAGAGATCTCTGCGTCAATGTTTCCTCCGCCATTGGTTATGATAACTCCCGGCTTCTCTGGTAGTGTGCTTAAGTTTTCCTTTTCTTCTTCATCTAAAAATAAATAGCAAAAGAAATATCACCGTGAGTAAAAGGGGTGATATCAGTGCAATTTGTTTATTAGATAAGTGAATGCTGTTCATGCCCGTAAATGGTATGTATTGGCAATCAATAAGCCACAGAGTCATTAACACTGATTATAAGCTTTCATTGTTTTCCGTGTTGACTCACTGTGACTTGATTGAAATTAGAGGTTCCTTTGAAACCATGTGTGTCAGTGCTCCATACAGCTAATTCATGTCGTGTAATGTGTTTAACAGCAGGTTTTGCCATGTGAGTCTTAAAGCATTACAAAGGGAAGGCATTTACCTCTGATATAAAATGGAGAAAGTAATAAAAGCTAAGTGTATATTCATGAAACATGTATTAAAGAGCAGACTGTAAGAGCTCCTTTCAATTGATATTTATTAGGATAAAAGACAGCTAGAAAACAAGAAATTGAAAAAATAGGTATTATTATAAGCATAAAGAATATATACAAGAGATATTATAGAGAAGATATCTGATGGTAAAAGACAAAAAATAAGCAACAGATCAACTTAGAGCAAAAAAAGGAAACACTTGAGGAAACAGAGACTCAGCAGTCTCAAGTGATAGAGCAGAAATGATTTAAATACAATTGGACAATTTCCTTTTCTGAACTCTAGTTACGCAGCCCGTCAACGTACCCGCTGCCCTCTAAAAGTGCAAGTTATGCACTTGAGGTGTTATTAGCATAAATATATATGCACAATCTTATAAAACATGCGTAAATATTCATCACAGCATGTATGAACTTTTGTGAAGTAAAGGTATGTGAGTGCCACTCTTTCCTTTATAATTCAAATGTCTTGAGATCAGCTTATATCATGTATACATTATGACGAGTGACTTCATGGTGTTTAAAGGGGTAGGGGAAGGAAGGTGAATGAATAGAATGAACAAGAGGAAGACTGGAAAGAAGATTAAATGTCAGGTTCAAAGTGATGAGAGAGATGTTGACATCAATAAGAATTTAAATTACGTGCAGGATTTTATGCCTTTCTGTTTCTGGATCATTCTGCGTTCTACGTGAGCTTTGTGAGGATATTGTGGTGCCTGTGTGTGTGTTTATTTTATGACACACAAGTCAACACCATACCCACCCAATGCTGTTGCATTGTTTTCTCCGTTCTGCATCACAGCATCTCGAACCATTTCTGAGATGGGAAAATAATTGCATTCATTGCGGGTAGCAGTGATTTTCAGTTAGACATGCAGTGAACAAAGCATTACTGAAACTACACGAGGGAGTAATGATTTATCAGAAAATAACACCATTAAGCATAGTTACCTTGAATTAAAATATTAACTCAGATAACTGTAGTGTATTATGAGAGAAGAATGACAATGCGGCTTCTTTGGATAACTAATCTCGTTATGCACAACATTAGATGATGGCAAAACTGTTAATGTGCTGCTTATCTATAGATAGCATATACATTACTGTCAAATCAAGCAGAGAAAGAGAAATGATAAGGAGTTAAAGCACTAAACAGTTAAATATAATCAATACGTACTGATGAAGTTAAGATGGAGCAGTAATAGAAGTACAGCCAGAAAAGCAGTGCGTCTGAACACGGTAATGACATGAATTGGTCACAGAGTGTTGAAAAGCCTGGCAGATGAATGCTTCATTCTGCTCTCTCTTATTTACTGAGCCTGTCATATTCAATTGCTTGAAAATGCTAATGTGCACTCTAATATTATACAGAATAAAATTTGCATTGATTTATCTCTCTCTCTGGTAAGAACCTAAGTGGAAAGCAATTTGAACTAATGTCCACAGCCATTTTAACATTGCTTGGTACCAAAAGGTGAATCTGATCCCACTTACCTACTGCGGCCTCTGCCACCTTCCCTGCCTCCTGTTGGGAAAGGGATTAAATTAGCTGTGACTTAGATGTTGAAACTGTTTCTGTAGTGTTGCCTAACCCTCTGTATTTCAAAGGGATAGTATGAAGACAACAAATACAGGAACATCCCACAAGCTTTAAAGAAACAGGCAGAACATGTTTTGGAAACATGTCCACAGAACAGACACAGAACAGTTCATGTTTTGACTCCCTGATGGATGTTAGGTAGGGATTTTCAGCTCAATCACTCCCCCTTCTGACCAGGCAGAATGTCATGGCTAAAATCAACACACAGTTGATCCCTTTCCACGGTTTCTTGTAGAATGCACTTAAGGACCTCAACATTTCCACACAAGCTGTTTATTGTGTGTATACTGTACGGAGCGTGTATAGGTTGTCCGTATAACTAAAATGGAGAATTCATTGTTATATTACCCCAATAAAGCCTTTTTATTTAATCAAGAGTGAGAGCAAGCATCAAACAGCTGTTTCAACTGTGACAACTGGCAACTTTGTTAATTAAATATATAGTTTGTTTGATAAACCGTAGCCTTATGTTGTTGTTGCTCGAAAGATCCCACATATTTTGATAAAGCAACAAAGTCTACATGGTGTTTATTATTATTTTGTTATTACATCACCTTCAAATTTGCACTTTTTATTTAAAGGCTGATATGTACACCAGAATAGACTATACATCAGCATTCATTAAAAGATATAACATAGGTCGATGTCAAATTCCGACTCAGGACCGACATGTATCCCCATGATGAATGATCCTTTGTTTCATAGCCAAGTTTTCCTGCTACTGACTACTCAGGGTCACCCTTACTCTGTTTATGTCTTCCGTGGATTATATCAGAACTCCAAATTCCAAGGTTAAGATAAATAAAAAGATATAGGACTCGAAAAACAAAAACAACATTTTAAAAACGGTGGTATAACCGAAGGGACAAGTTTTTGGTTGTACTATAAAGTACTTCAGAGAGATGACGTTAACATACTTGCGGTTGACTTGGGTTCAAACAATAATGGAGTGGATAAAGTGCTAAATTGTTTATGTAACAGGTCTGCTAAGAGTCAAGCTCCGGCTTTTAAAACAAGAGGTGCTACATCAAAGTTACATTAAGAGAGGAAATGACTTATTTATGGCTAAAGCCATAGACAGAAGTTGTGGGAAATTTTCAGCGTGATGGAAGATTATAGAACAAGCTTGTTCAACACATATTCTAAGACCCTTTATGTCCGCAGAGGGGGTGGGAAAATGTGTGTGTGTGTGTGTGTGTGTGTGTGTGTGTGTGTGTGTGTGTGTGTGTGTGTGTGTGTGTGTGTGTGTGTGTGTGTGTGTGTGTTCCTCACTGTTTGGCCATCCTCCATCTGTTCGTTCAGCTTCTCTTCCTCTTCTGCCAACCGCTGACTCTCTGATTGCAACCTAACACACACACACACACACACACACACACACACACACACACACACACACACACACACACACACACACACACACACACACACACACACACACACACACACACACACACACACACACACACACACACACACACACACACACACACACCCCTAGTTCATGCTTTGATTTGATTCTTAACTATTATCATAAACTTATTTTATGATCCCAATCTAACGAACACTACAGTAGGCAAATCAATTGGTTTCTGAAGCAGTATGTTTTAATTCCCCCAAAGACCACCTGCAGTGTGTGTGAGGAATCTTTTTGGAAAGTGAGGCAGTACTGTGGACCTTCGCAATAATAAGATTGGGATCTTGGAGTGTAATCTTTAGGAACAGCATTGCAATAAAATAAGTGTAGTCCGGTCTGGCAAGTATGCAGGCTGGATTCCCCTCTCGCTCTCTGCTTTCCTTCAGTGCAAAACTGGCAGAGTTAAAACTCAACTTTGCCAAATCAGACATAATGTATGATAACAGCAAAAATTACACCAACATTTTTTGGGGAAATAGAACATGAATGGTCAGGGATCAATTACACATGATGTTTCAACTAGACAAATACAAATGTGTCAGATCTCTCCAGCTCTGTGAACTCACAAAATGTTTGTTTGTACCTGTCTATACGCTTTTCAATCTCCTGGGCCTGGGAGCCCCAAAGGGGGGAGCGGGGGTTCTGGGTGTCCACGGAGGAAGGGGACAGGGGAGGTGCCTCCATCAACCACTGGTCCCTCAAAGACTTCCTCTGGAGTCAGAAGGAGAAATCTGGTTACTGAAGAATTGTGACCGAGATATATATTCAGTGAGACATTTTACAGTGGTTAAATAACTTGTATTGTAGCAAACATACATTTAAGAAGAGCTTTGTATTATAAAATATTGGAATTTAATCAATACGTGTATAGTAAAAGTGTGCAAACTATTTATTTTGATTAACAAAAGTAAGTGTTACAGGCTGTCACATTGGGTTTATGTAAAGAAACATGCCTGAAAGACACGTATTACCTTTCTATTTAACGTCCACCAGGGAAACAAAATACAAATCCCACACGAATATATGAAAACATTAAATAAATAGGATGCAATTACAAAAAATCCTAAAATGCAATCTGCTGTATAGATATGAAAAGTACAGGCATGTCACATTACACTAATCAGTTACAAAGCAAAATGATGCTGAACATGTAAATCCCAATCTACTAAGCCCAATAGCGTGAAATACAGGCTGTTTATAAGTGAGTGTTTAAGGCAGTGATTTCAAATGCAGCCGAACAGAAAGAGAGGAGTGGAGAGACCGAAGTAAGATGGATAGTGCAGTGGGAATTGAGATTGGGAGGGTCGAGGGGAATGTAGTTATTTGAAGGTGCAAAGGTGAGAAGAAAAGGTGACAGACAGAAACATCTGTGAGCCAGCGTTACCAGTCGGTGTGTGCTCATGTTCTAATCTCAACTCATTCTACACCACTCCAGCAAATAAACATGACCCAGTGAACGAAAGATGCCCGAGGCGTCGTTCCCTGCTAACAGAAAACCATACCGAGCACTTTCAAGTTTGTAGAGCTGAAGCTGACGTCTCTCTGAACATCATCAGAACACACGTGTAGTGGCTTAAACCTTCCTTGAGCCACTCATCTCAACGCACAAAATAATCCACAACAAAAATCCACATAGTGTGATTAATCCATTTTGATTTGATTTTGATAATCCCTCTGAGTGTGTCTGGTGTGTGTGGTTGAACTGGTTTAGCTTTCCCCGTGTGTAAACCAACCCCTTCCTCATAAACAGACATAATATAGCAAATAGGAGACCAAGGGGTATCAACAAACATATTCAGGGGCATAAACAACTAAGGTAAATAAATGAATATTCAACACATAATGTTTGTAGGCCATGTATACTCAATTAATGGCTCCTACAACACTCTTTCAGGTGTCTAACATTCCTTAAAGTCTTAAAACACATTAAAATTATACCCAATTTCTCCTGCTTCTCTCTTTTTATCTTTCGTTCTAGACCCCCACTCTACATCTAACCTAAAGTCTTTAAAAGTATGTGTGTGTTTGAATATGTGACAATGAGTAACATGTCACAAATGGCAACCATTGCATAGGTTTCCAGTGCAAACCATCTAAACTACAAGCTATCTGCGGTTTCCTATTGTTTTCCTACCTTTTGCTGGCCATATCGATGTGACTTTTTAACTGACAAACAGGTGAAAAATCGGAGATGCACAAAACAAATATAGCATGAACGTTATAATGATATTAACCTTTTGGGTTTTTTCATGAGCTGGACTAGGGCAAGTAAATCCTGTGCTCGTTTCTAAGGAAACGTTTGAAGCTATTTGTCTTTCAACAGAAGCTGCATTCATGTCAAACAAACATGGTGATATACTTCTGCACCATCAGAAAAATAAAACCCTGGAGCCATTTTTCACTCTATAAATGTGGATTCAAATATGAATAGATTCCCCTTTAAATAAATGATCTGCTTCACATGAATGGAAAATGTTCAAATGGTTGCTCAATGTAGATTTAAACACTGAATCTTGACGGTTGTAAGCATGCAAGTGTGAAAGAGGAGAAACAATTTTCGCTCAAACCATTTTAAACCATTTGTGTTTCCCTTTATGTCAGACTAATACCAGGGGCTGCAGGCTGACTCAGTTAGTATTACAGCCCTGTTGCAACCAGTTGACCTTGGTTCAAAAGCTTGTTTCAGCAAGCATCTGTGCAGCTAAAGTGCCCTTGAGCTAGAAAGAAAAATCTTGCCAACTCGAGGAACGCCGGTCTGACTCTGACGAGCAAAAACAGTTTGTCTGCATGGATATTTTAATGAAGTTAATCTTATCTTTAAAAATAAAAAGGCCAGGATTACAGTTTTTATCACAATGTGGCTGTACACATTATGCAATACATTTCAGTAAAAAGTACCCAGCAGCTTACTGTGTAACGCCAGGTGTTGACGCTCACTGCTGTGGGGAAAGCATATAAAAACTCCACTCCACTCCAGCCTATGGCCCCCATGTTTCCTAAATCTGGCAACCGTTAGCCAGTAGCTACCTGCCTAACTATAAGCGTCACAAAACCATCTCTGTGTTTTCTCCTGCACAGCAGAACAAGTCCCGCTCTGTCCCCCCCCCCCCGTTCCTTTGGCTGACTTAGCCCTCTGCAAACTTTCCTGCAGGCCAGGAGCTGTGTACTGTATACGCTGCTGCTCTTTCATATCTCATCCTTACATCTACCCTGGATTGAAAGTCAATGTCAAAGCTAATGAATTTACTAAAAGCAATTATGATATCACCTCCTGTGAGAGCAGGTATCGACATCCTCATTTTAAATTAATCTCTGAAGCTTCCTGCAGATGATTTTATACTGCAAATACAGTTCATGTTCAGTGCACAAACATCCATTCACACACAAATATGATAAGCATATGCAAAGTTTTCTTTTGCATGACCACACCATCACACACATTCATACCCGCTTGCACACAAACACATACTGTGCAAATTTCACACAATTTGAGGAATGTGCCCCAGGCCAGCGTAGCACAGTGGAGTAGGAAGTGGGAACGCCAGTCTGGAAATGATGCGAAAACAATAGAGCAGGTCTGCGACTTGCAGAGTATGTAAACACTCACAGTAAAAAAAAGATTTCAGCAAAGGAAGGCTCGACTCTAACCTTGTGAGAGACTGGAAAAACCAGGAAGTGTGTGAGGTTATACAGTTCATCTATGTGTGAGAGAGTGTGTGTGTGAAAACAAAATTCATTTGGAGCTTGCTAACAAGCTGGAATGGGTCTGCGGGGGATTTCAGCTGAGTGAAATTAAGGCTGTGTGTGTGTGCGTGAACAAATGAGGTCGGGTAGATCATCATGTGTATGTGTGTCAGACCTTGAGCTGCTGTAGTCTGAGCTTCTCATCCTCCATCTCTCTCCTGGCTCGGTCTTGCTCCTCTTGCAGTCGCCGCTTCTCCTGATGGAGGAAAAGAAGGAGGTTATGTGAGATATTGCAAAGAAAGAGAGTGGATGTAGACATATTAATACAGTAGTTGCCGGAGAGATAAAGTGAGAGCAAGACGAGTACACCTTTATTCAAATAAAGAAAAATGTGGAGCGATGGAGTTGAGACGTATAAACAAGCTGATATGAATCAATGACAATGAAACAAAGATTGAGAAGAGGTGGCAGTGAATAAAACATCACTGGGAAAGCATAGAGCAGGGACACCTGGTCAGCCATCTGTCACAAGGACACTGCCACCATAGACATCAGGTACACTCTATATCCCATAATGCTCAGAGCAGCTGTCCCCATAGCAACCTGGTGTTGTTTTCGTGGGACTGGGGACACCCAGGCTTACCACATTGCAAACTCAATAAATTATTTAGGAGTAAGGGACAGCTCGGCGAGCTTAGTCACTTTATCCTCTCTTTCTCTATGTAGACAAATCTGAAGTAGACAAGAAGAAGATGGCTTTATGTAAACCTGTCTTGTAACTGTATGAAATGAGATTTCACTTTCTGAGCGATCTTGCCAAAAGACTGTCAAGGAGATCCTGTAGAAATAATTGTGTTAAAAATGTCGCCGTGAAAGGCCATTAAAATACAAGTTATAATCTACAAAACTTTTCAAAGAAAGTTTGTCAAATTTTAACGGACAGCTAGAAGTTTTTTCTCTGTGCTGTATCACCATCGGCTCCAATACGCAAAAAAGTAAACTTCAAAACATTGCTGTGAGATACATTTTACTTCCACAAATGTTTTTTACAGTCTGAGCAGCTTGCATAGCTCTTTGAAACACAGTGACTGCCTACACAGGGTGTGTTTCCTGCCGAAATGTGACAGCATCTCATGTTTATGATGTTTGTGAAGAAATGATACATTTCTTAAGATTTCAATAAAAGAAAACATAGGATTTGATGGTTATAATCAAGCATTTTCACATTCAGACTCATGCTTTTTACCCCAAAGCCTGTCTAATTACAATTTTAATCTAGTTCTTTGAGACTTCCACTTCCATCTGCCCGCTCTGATTAACCTAAACATGTCTATTCATGATGCTGGCTGCGCTTTAGAGCATCGCATATACAGGCGCTGGATTTGTCCAAACAGAGAAAGTTGCATGAGTCAACTCACAGCAATAGCCTCCAGTCTCTGTTTGTACTTCTCCGTCTCATCCATCCTGGCACCTGTAACACAACAAGACAGGGTTGAAGGTTAGAGATCAGAGGTTAAACAAATGCGTGTCAATTGAATCCCTTTATTCCTAAGAATGATTGCGTTTAGACCCAGAGGGAATGAACCCAGGCCATTTTTTCAGATGTATCCTCTGCAATTATCCTACACCACTATTCAGCATTTTATTCTGTTGAGATATCCATCCGAAAAATACACAGAAATACAGAGTTTCTGACTCCTCGTGTCCCACGAGTGCTAGATCAGAGGAACGGGAGTGGCAACACAACATCAGAGACGGGACTTTGTTATTCGCGAAGCATGTTATTAGTCAAGTAACATAGTAGTATCTGCCTTTGTGAATAATGACCCACAATCCCATACCCTTATTAAACCTTTTGTTACTGTCATGACACAGCCCCTGCAGCTGACACTAAATGGGAAAATATCTGAGCTTCTTAAAACTCAGAGGCACATGAGTGAGAATAGACTGAAGTCATACATATCAAACAGCTCACAGCAACTCAGTCGTTAGTGAGTTCCTGCAGTCACACGCCGAAACTCTGCTTTAAGTCAACCCCTCGGGAGAGTAACAGCACTTATTTTTGGCCCAGATGGAATTCTGCACTAGGTGGGTTTCATACAAAATACTTAAATGATGAGAATAATTTGAGGGAAAACACAGGCTCTGCACTTTATACTCAGTGGCAGTAACAACCTTCCAATCCCGTGTAGTGTTGAAAGAGATCTGTCCTACACAATAAACACATTTAGCCATCACAGCAGCTCAGACCTGAAATTGGGGGAGATCTGAGCAATACAGCGACCTATTTCTGTAACATATAACACACTGTCGTTGTCACTAATCACCATAACAGACCTCCAAAGCGTAAAATATTTTTTGCAATACACAAACAAACATTTTCCAGATGCATAACATGCAAACCCTCATATACAAGCTACTGTCTGGACACTAATAGGAATATACAACTTAAATGGTGACCTTCCCTTACCTATAACTTCACATTGGCACTTCCAGTCCATGCAAACTGCCAAAATAAGCTGATATGCATCAACCACTTTCTTATTTCTCCCTAAAACCCCCTCTCCACATCCGACTCACATTCTCCACAAATAAGGTTTCTCATTTCCTCCCAGAAGGCAACTCAGTAGAGCCGATGCTATTGTTGCTCTTCGTGTACGGTAGATCTTTCAGGCCCTAAAGGGGTGTAGTTAACATACCGAGAAACTTTTCCTAACAAACACCTAAAGAACTCCTGCAGAGTCCTCGAGGTGTGGGATGGGTGGCGGGGTCAAAGGGGAAAAAAGGGCCCACATAAAACAATGTAAGAAGGTAGGTGCACTGTGTACGGAGGGGGACAACAGAAGGATGAAAGAAGAAGAGGGAAGGGGATTTTTTGATGGTAAAACAACCTCCAGCATACTTTTCAATACACCGGAGTTCTCTCAAAATCTAAAGTGGTGAGAGAGGAAGGATCAGCAGAGAGGCATACGATAGTATACATATGCAGTATATTTAGAAAGATTGAGAGACACGAGATACCCTTTAAAATGAGAAAAGAAAACTCATTTTGGCAGTGTTTTGAATGACTGGAGGTGCAGTGACAGCTTACAGTATAAGCCTCCGTAGAGAGGAGTCTCATCAGGGCTTCAGGAGAGCGCCTAGAATAGCAGCCAGAGATAAACAAGCAAACACAAACAGAGGCTTTGATGAGGAGGTATTGAGGAGCTCCCCGTAGACACACACTGACTTCGATAATTAGACATGATACAGGAGGGTAGAGAAGGGAAGGCTGACAAAGTCAAAGAGTTACGAAACAAAGAAAGTGAAGAGGCTTGGAAAGAAGAGCGGGAGAGAAATGAAGACACAGGGGGAAATGAGGTGACAGGAAACATAAAGAGTGGTTTGGGGGTCACATCCCCTAATGTCCCAAGACATGGGATGACCTGTGGCGCAAACCTGAGAACACATCTTGTTTGGGACGGACAGAAACAAGACATTGTTCAAGAGTTGGAAGAATTGACATATATTGTGATGAATTCTTATGTTTTCCATAGTAATCTAATGACAATCTGTTCCTGGCTAAACCAAATGTTCAACCTTTTGATATATATTTTATTGAAAAGGGAAACTCAGCTTTGTGAAGGGAAGAGATACTGGACAAGATGAAGAGATTAAGAGAGAAACAAAACAAGAGAGAAGGTTATGGATATGAGAGGCCAGGGCCCCAGGATAGGAATAGCATTATGTCCTTGTGCTGCTCATCACAAATACAAACTGACCTTATCTGTTTCATACGATGTCCGTACCACAGAGACTTATACTGCATTTTTTATGGTAATTACAGTGGAACCTCAGCTCAAATCAGTAATGTCACTAAAACATAATTATAGCGTAATAATGTAGTATTATTATCACACAACACACAATTTGCTTTGTTTATTTACTGTTTGAGACACATTTCCATAATTAAAATGCAAGGATATATCATTCATAATATAAGACAATTATTGTAACACTCTTTTGAGGGGATAAAAAGAGTGAGAAAAAACAAAGAGTAGAGAAATAAACTGCATTTAATGTTTAAGGCAGTGTCTTAAAACGCACATATTTATATCAGGGAAACCAAAAAGGGCACAAACATCCCTAGCGAGCTCAGTTTGTACCTCAGTATTTGTTGCCCAGACAGGTGAAAGTATTTAGCATTTCAAAAGAATCTGAGAAAAAAGTAAAACGATCCTGTGATCCCCTCAGACTTATCTTGGGACCCCTTGGAAAAAAACAGAAAAACAACAGAGAGGGGGGCCATTTCCAGGATGTAATGAATGTCATGTAGACTACAACAACAATTGTAAAATAACATAATGGAGAGATAATACTGTCAGAGATATTTAAGATCATTCAGGATTATAAATGCTTCCTGTTCTTGATTGTGTAGTGTCTACACTATTAGACCAATCAGAAGTGTTAATGTGGAATCTTTACTTTGACCATGAATCTTTGCACCTTAACTGTGAATTTTCACACAACTCCCACAATCCTCTTGTGGTATTCAGAAAGCACAGCAACCCACAAATGTGTGGGACTTTTTCCCTACACCCTTGTCTCGGTCCATGTATATTCTACCTAATACATATCAGCACCAAACAGCAGCAGTAACACTAATATGGCACATTGCCATGAACAGATCGGCTGCTACGCTGTTCAATTATTGACACCTATAACACCTTTTACATGCCAAACCCGATGAATAAAAATGAGCTTCAGTTTGATTAAAACTGACAGGTTTTTGGTTTTGAAGGTAATCATTTGTTGCCTACACAGGCACTTGCCATTTGAGCAAGTTGTAGGCTGTTTGACCACCATGGTATGACCTCCCCCACTTTAAGGGTTTCTCCAAGTCTCTGATGCTCCCTCCCCTTATCCCACTCACACTGAGTCACACAATGGACTGAAGGTGTTTTGGCCAAAGACAAAAAACTGAGCACAGGCAGAAGGAATGATAGACTATTGGGAACAAAAAAGTACATTGTGTACTAGTGCTGCATTGATAAGACGTTTCCCACTTGCCATACTGTAGGAATAGCGCAGGTGTTACTAATGACATTAACGAGGTCTCTGTTCTATTCAGAGTCCCAGTAATCATTGCATCCGAGTATTGTGTGTTCTAATACAATTCATTGTTCTTGCATGTCAAAATAAGTCAACTACATTACCCACAATGCAACTCTTGATAGTTTGCTCAAAGATCCTGTTGTGTTAGGAGCTAATACCGTCAAATGTAGCATCGATGCTCTATTCTCAAGTAGAGAAGTGGACCGTGTTACAGTCTGATAAATGTCTGGTATGCTCTTTTTATAACTCCACACTCCAAGACTTGTCTTCCTTTACTCTTTGGGTTTCAACACCAAAGGATGTTGACTCACTTGAGGAAATGTATCAGATTTTGAGTACACTTTGGTTCATTTTAGAGGTGGGGTTCCCCTTTAAAAAGGAAATATTGGACATTATTTGACTTTTTTGCATTGAAGTTGACACTCCACTTGAGTCAACCAATAAGCTCCATTGATTAATAACAAAATAATGAATGACCTGTTAATAATCAAAGCTGTATCGCAGCCCTATCAAGATTTAAGAGTGTGGATGTAGGAAGGTCTCAGACATACAGGCTTCCTGCAAACTATCAGCATGAAACATTCCTCCTGCCCTGCTGCAGAAGAATGTATATTTGCCTTCAGCATATGTGTGCATGTTTATATAACAATGTATATTTGCCTAGTGGGGTGCCATGAAGTCTCTATGCCGAGAGCCGGTGTGGTGACATTAGCTATGTGGGAACAGATGGGATAGCAGTAGGGTGTCTGGAATGAAAAACTATTATAATCATTTAGTGTCACAGCTCACTGCTCTTGTATTACTCTCTTAGGCAGTGCACTGACTTTATATAAGAATGGCAATCTTAAACTACTCCTACAAGGGAAGACGCTTTTTTTTTCAATAAGCAAATTAGCAGACCTTTGTCCAACTTTTTTTGGTGTTGAAATAAACTCAAATCACAGTTCATGTCAAGAAAAGTCTTCATTATCTTCAATCTTAGCAACAGAACGCTAGAAAGAGTGTCAGACTGTAAGAGAGGCCACACCAGTGGTGGCATACAGGAGCCAAACCAGATGAAATGTAAATATGTTATCTTTGAAATGCATACGTTTCAGGAATTTAAAACCCCATTCACAATATGTGACGCTATGGAATTAAGAACTAGCTTATTCAAAAACAACACCCCACTCAAACACGAGAACACATGCATATGATACTAGAAAGATTAGAGTACAGAGTTGTTGACTTTTTGTATTCTTTAGTCCAGGATTCAGTTTACTATCATTCATGATGCAGGTCACTTCCTGAAGGAGAATGCAGCAGTCTTCTGAATTGGTTGATTTTGTAAATACTGATTACTGAACAGCGTACACCAAGTTGCTAAAATAGTTTAAGGTCTATATGGGGGAGGGTTTGGGGGAATCATTAAAAGGCCACCTAGTGACATTTTGTTTTTGTGTGGTGATGCAATTACGCTTCTGTTAGACCGCTGGCCACCCTGCTTCTGTGCACTTTGAAGTTTCTGCTCCATTTCTTGGAGAGATGAGGGGATGGAGGTGGGGAATGATTATAGTGAAGACAGAAAGAGAAAAAGAAAGAGTGGGAGGCAGACGTAGGGTTGCAGTTTTAGACTGTATGCTCTCAATCACATACAGTGCTGTAAGCGCATTTGAGAACGAACATTAATCGTTTTATTAATTTCTAATACCAGTATTAGTGATGCCACGCTGGATTTACACTGCTTTGAAGTGAAGTTCATCTGCTTGAAGCTCACTTAATGCGCTGCTTCTACATGTCCTATTACCACGCTTCTTTTCAACATTACCGTCTTTCACTCTCGGGGATTACAAGAGTGCAAGATGTAACCTCCAGAACTAAAAGGGGGGAAGCGGACAAGTGAGGAGTAGAGAGATAGGCTAAAGGACAGTTCCAGGCCTGTGAGAGACAGACAGCCAGAGAGAGAGAGTTATCCAAGGTCACTGTAAGTTGAAAATATCCTTCCACCCATGTTTTTGGGAACAGGAAGAGCTGTCCTCCAGACGATTAGAGACCCAATGTGCAATCGCAACGACCCTGATCTCTGAACCTGAACATCCTCTGCTGTCGTCACTGGCTATTACTCAGGAAGAGCCAGCCTTAAACAGACAGCCAACTAACGGTAAAATAAATACCTAGATAGATCTCCAATCAGAGATGGAGCCTTCGAAGAGGCACTAACTCTCTAGCTTGAGGGGATGGACGGAGAGGATTGTTGTAAAGTGCTTTTTCATCAGCTATTGATTTGCACTTGCTTTACAGACTGCAGCAGAAATTGCATTATTGAAGATGGATGTCCTGCTTATCTAGATAGAAATAAATCTGACAGTGTGGGAAGGTGTGTGTGTGTGTGTGTGTGTGTGTGTGTGTGTGTGTGTGTGTGGGTAGAATTTGTGCAGCTTGGATGGTGCTGCTGCAACAGCACACAGCCAAGTTTCTCTGATTGACAGTCCAGGTCGGGGGGAATGAAAACACTGCATTCCACTGCTGTCTGTGTGTGTGTGTGTGTGTGTGTGTGTGTGTGTGTGTGTGTGTGTGTGTGTGTGTGTGTGTGTGTGTGTGTGTGTGTGTGTGTGTGTGTGTGTGTGTGAAAGACGGAAGGTTAATGGGCGATATGTGTGCGCCTCCTACATCACATAGCTAGCAATGTAGTCGACTGTGAAGCGTGTTGGGGATTATCAAAGAACACACAACATACACCACATGCATGACAGCTGTACTTCAGAATAGCCTCGGAGGTTACACAGACATTCAAGTAATGTGTGTACTTTGAAGTATCAATAAACATCATTAACTTAAAAACCCCACATTTATCTGGTTGGTAACTGCGCAATTTTGTACAATAACCTTGTACAAACGATCACAACGGGACAAAAGCACCCGAGAGCATCAAAGACGTTGCTGCAAGGGAAATATCAAAATAAATCTTCCAAGAGGTCAGTGTTCATCGTTTACACTAAAGCAAGTTTAATGCACTGACTATCTGACTGAATCGTGTTGAGAGGAGAGTGATGAAACCACAGCATCTCAAAAGAACAAATTCCGTTGCTCTCATTTTGTCTCTACAGTCATATAAAGTATTCAAGGGCGATAAGTGGGGTTTTGTAATGTACCACAGGCACACACACACAGAGTCTGTTCAGCAGGGGGTAGAATGGGCTTGGCCTACAGTATCTTAGGGCGTCAAAATACCGCTCATTTACACAACGCACCCACAGGTCTCAAACTGATCTCTGTTCAGGCTTATCCAGCAAGGAGTGTGAAATTTCCAAGTCTAACTGTCAAGGTCTTAGGTTTCTTTCAGACTGGCACATTAGTATTATTTGTTCCTTTTAGTGTTGGTCTGTTGTGTGCTTGTGTTAACTATCTACAATGCAAACCAGGAGAAATTGTGCAAGGTTTCAAATGCAGAAATGTAATTGCAGTGATTGACAGCAACTCGGGTTTCACTCGGGTGTAAATGCATGAAAACGATTATTGCTCCAGGTGCAGAGACATAGATTATGGAACATGAAGCCCCGTTTAAGTAACAGGTTATAACATTTAAAAGCACTGCCCATCAATTGATTGTTAGCTCACTGGAAAGACAAAAAAAAAACACCTTAAACTAGCAAATGCACCAGAATGTGTTTGAACTGAATGAAACAGGTTAGGTTTTGAAAGACAAAGACTTAGCATTGTTATCGTTAGCCATTAGGTTTTTCTTTGTGTTCGCCACTGACATATTCTATGCTGTCAGCCATTATGCCATCAGCCAAACATGCAGATGGTTGACATTAGCTTCACATTTTTTATGGATGCATACTGCTTGATATTGCCCTCCGTGTGGTTCCCAATATGGACCCACTTCTGATCACTAGCCATGTCAAAATCACCATCTGCAGCACAAATTTAAAATATTAAGAGTGGAAGGATGTTGGGTGAGAAAATCAGTCATTAAGCTGAGCAGTAGATCAAAAGGGCCATGGCCAACCATTTGAAAAAAAACTTGTTATTCACACATCATATCGGCAGAGGGGCTACAGGCATTAACATCGTCATCCGGAACATACATATGCATGGTGAAGCACAAGCATAACGTGTAATGCAGCTTGTAACTGAGTCACTGAGTGTTATTAACATGCAGGATAAGCTTTTGAATGCGACTGTGGAGAAGCCAAGTGTAACAAATGCATTTCCCAGAATGGCTCTGTTTCCAAAATGACAATAAGAATTACAACATATTGGTGAACATGCTCAGCTTCTGTGGGAAATATGAGCTGATTATAAGTCTAAAATAAATACCTAAATCAGATAAGGATTGTGCTTATGATTGGTTGAGTTAAAACAACATAACAGTCAGTCTATATAAAGTTGGGGTCCTCAAAATATCAAGCTTTAGGACTTCCTTAAATATAAAGAGAATTCAAAACAATATTATCTTTTTCTAATCATTTAGGCTGCAGGATACACATAAAAGTGTCTCTGCACATCCTACATTGAAAGGGTAATTGTAACAACCAATTGTTTTTTAGTTACTCTTTAAAAAAGGGAGGTTTATTTATTACATCTGGGTTTGACTTTGTCTTAGTGCTCACAAGCAAGTTTGGTGTCCAAATTAGGAGCCTAAAGATAGAGGGTAATATATGTTGTACAGATTTTAAAGACAGATATTAGAAAATATTACAGTCTAGCTCAGGCTTCACTGGAAACAGAGTGACTAAGGGCAAAGTTCAGAGCCGCTAAGGGCTAACTGAAGTCATAATAGTCTTTTAACCATATATTTGAGTTTGGTAAACAGCGCCATGGTCATGCCTCACTGCTGTATACAGGTTTGAAGGAGCTTACATGTACCTGTAATTTAAGGGAAACCCAGACAGCTTCCAATAATTCTTCGTCTTCGTGAAGGTGTCAAGTGTCATATAATTGGATGGAGAAAAAAAATATATAAATAGAAAAGGAAGCAAAAGATCAACACTGTTGATATCATAAACTCTCTGTTCCAACAAATCTAAGAGCAAGATCCTGGACTGACACAAAGTTGAGGCCCCATGTCCTGCTTCACACGTCTCATAGCTGACAAGTGTTGAAGAGCAGGGAAACAATAGTGAAAGGAATGAAAGGGAAGGATAAGAAACAGAAACATGATATGACATCATACAAACGGAAAATCCAGCATAGAACCGAAAGAGAGAACATAAACAAGAGGAGGCAGTGTGAGAGGTGGATCAGAGATTGTCACACCTGCTCTGACAAGTCCTGACAAGACACTTGAGGCTGTGACACAACATGAGCATTCATCCAGCATCCACTGAAACCAAGCTTGGAGAAGTTCACACTGAGACGCTGCTTTCAATATATGCCAGTTTTCATGTTGACAGTTTCTCACATGCAGGCACATGCACAGAGGTTTCACAAGACTTGTAGAGCGACAGTATCATTGTCAGTGACATAACTCCAAAAAACACTGGATGTCTTGACCGTTGTCTTCAAATAACAAAGATGTCACCAAGAACATTAGATTTTTCACTTCATTAATGTATCAATTTGGCATAAAAAATAATCCACACATAAAGAGAAAGTGAAAGCAACTGCTGTCACCGAAAGTATCCCACAAAAAAATGAAAAATGAAAATGAAAGTTCAAATGTGCTTTCATCCAACTATGCCACTCTAGAAGTAATGTGCGCCTGGAAAATGTCACCGAAATAAAATTGCATTGCAACTTTTTAAAATGTGCTCTATCGCCTCTGCTCGGGTAGGGGTCTTCATTGAAATAGCTGGCTGCAGGTTATTCATTCGTGCTGCTCTGTGATTTATTCACTCACCACGCTTTTAGGTTAATCTTCTAATGGGAAGCAGGTTTAAATGGGTGGCGTTCCCACAGTGCAACGGAATACAATAAACCAAAGGGTGTGAATCGGATCGGACTTGAAGACCAGCCAATAAAAAAAAAAAGCCTTGTTTGAGGATACTGGCTACGCACATTGGCTCAGTATTTTTTTTTTTGTTAGCACACAACTGTGCTGTAGCAGCACATAAAACAAAGGGTAACTCCCATTGTGCTTCTTTTTGCAGAGTTTGCCATTTTTGATTGAATTACTTTTGGTTTTTGTAGTGATACATTTTTCTTTTTTTCCTATGATCACACAGTTTCCTTTGCGCTTTCAGAGTGTGTGTGTAAAACATGTATTGGCTTGCTTCAGTGATTTGCCTATGTGTGCAGGATTAGTGTAGCTGTGTGTGTGTGTGTGTGTGTGTGTGTGTGTGTGTGTGTGTGTGTGTGTGTGTGTGTGTGTGTGTGTGTGTGTGTGTGTGTAACAGGTTTGGATAGGAATGCAGGACTGGTGTAATCCAGTCTCGGTTCATTTTGGCTTTTGTCATTGAGTCAAAAGCCTGAAGGCCTGTGTGCCTCGGGGGCCTCGTAGCTCAGTCACAATTACACACATATTATCTCTCAAATAAAGTGCAGACTCAATCAGAATGAAACCACATCAGAACAACGCAGTACAACATTACACATAAAATCAGTAGGTCACTCACTAGCAGTTGATAACACTTGCTATCTCTAACCATACATTTTGTGTCAATCTCCAATGCAAGCGTGCCCGGTCACCTTGTAAATGTTTAGTCAGGCAACGTAATGTTTAACTTTCCTTCTACCTCCTCATCACTGCTGGTAAACAAACTGATTTCCAGCCTAACATTAACGAAATTATAGGAACAAAACACTTATCTTTCAACAGGCTGCTCACCATCTCTAAGAATATTGTTGTTGTGAAAGTCATGAAGCATGAATTTCAATGAAAAGGACTTGTGATGTATAAATGTATGACATGTTTATTTTAGCTCAGATTGAAGAGCACTGATTTCAGAGGCATGATCAAAATCCCATTTACAGGAGCGTATAGTGTAAACAGGATCAGACTAAATCTCAGATGGGCATCGATTTGGCTTCAACCTCTTTGATTAGCTCAATGTCAGATATCTCTTCCCTTGGTAGCAAACCCAGACCTTTGTGTATCGATAATTATGAATGTTAAACCTCCTAGTTGTTTTATTCTTCATCAATGAAGAATAGTTCTAAGATTTATAAGAAAAGCTCACAGGCGATTTCCTCTCTGTTTAATATATTGCTGAAACTCTGCTAACTGGTATCTCTGAATCATTTTTACCAGACTTATAATCCATTTCAACAGACCTGAGGAATTTACATTAAGATATTTGGTACACAATTGGATTTACAATGTACCTCATCATTCTCAGGTTTTCCTTCTTCTCTGCTCTCGGCTGGCTTTCATTTCCCTCTTGCTTACATCCACCCTCATCCAGATCTTGGTCTCTTATATTCTCTTGAATTTAAATTTCTTGTTTTTGTTATTTTGTAACAGATCGTTCGGTAAATTTCTGACTTCCTGTTGATTTAAACCTTAATGGGATGACTTTTTCAATCTGACATTAACAAACAGCACTTGCCACATTGTTAAGAAAGCTTTTTAAAGACTGTGTTCAAATAATGCCAGCCATTCAGAAATGATGCACAAAGTACACAGCAAAGCCTGTTCAGTGTCCCTTCATAATGGGTAAAAAGAACAGCTTGTACACCCTAATAAACATTACCTAAAATTTCTGTCGGATGGGCATTAATATCTGACCTTCCCAAATGGACTTGTTCTAACAGCTGACAATCTTTAACAAATATTAATCTTTCACCCATGGTTCCAAACACAGACTTGTAGCCGGGTTAAGTACTCGAGTTGTTCCCAAGACCCAACTCTGTCTACAGCTCTTGCCACCATCACCATTGCTGAGCCAGGGTCAACATGCTTTGACAGAAGAATGCCTTCTCTTTTACATATTGTGTTCTTCAGGTCATAAAGACTTGTACACTTAAGATACTTGCTTGACCTGGGCAGGCAAATAATGTGAGTTGTCGAACAAGGACAGATGGCATTTTGGTGATCACAGATACAGAATGAAGCCTACTGCATGGCGAATATTCTTATAGATGGCTAAAAGTCTCCATCACATGTTGAATGCATGGTGTACAGCTAGAACATGAACAGTGGATTTGGTGCGTAACACTACTTAATGAAATTCAAACCAAGTCAGAATAGGGCTGCAAAAAGCATTCAAAGGACACTTCAATATAAGAGGATAGGCATGCCACACAACTTTTTGTAAAACCATACAAAAAGAAAGACTATTCACAGATAAAAATCAATATGTCAAGGACTATATTATGCTTAGAGAAATGGGTTATAGCGGCTGTCATGCTGTCCTTTACCTAGTGCAAAATAGCGATCCTAAACAGTCAGACATGGCCACATCTGAATATGGATCTCTGTTCCTCACCGGGTATTGCCTTTAATGTTTGATTTATTTATTCAGTATTTAGAGTAAACCTTGAGGTAATTGACACTATGCAGCAGTGAACTAAAGTTGGAATATTTTGTTGCAAGCCCGAAAACACGAAGGGAAATAAATAAATTCAAAGACCTCTCTGATGATGAAAAGGCTTGATCTGTTTATGGAGCATACAATTCAACCGAGTCTTAAACCAAAATCAAACAAACCAAATCAGCATGGCAAATTGGTTCACTTCAGTGTGGGATGTGGATCTGTTGCTGGCATTTTGAGCTACCATACAGGTGAGCTTCTTGCTTCTAGTTAAGAGTTGGCAATGATTAGAATTCTATCATTTAATGACCAGACAACAACAACAACAACAACAACAACAACAACAACAGCTGCAGATTTGGAAGGCAGTATCACATTAGACAGCTTTCTGGCATCACGTATTTGCATCAACACTTCCATCTAGTACTTTCTCTCAGTAAACACACATTGACAAAAAAAATGTGGTCCTACTGTTTTTCTGTTATCCATTAAAATCTTATTTTCTGTGTTTAATCAGTAGGGTGCATAAAAGCTAATGCATATCCCATGTCTAACTTGCTCCTATGCTTTGCCCACATTTAAAATACACACCCACCTTTCAGTAAACAAGCATCATTCAGGTAACTGCAGAGGCTAACCAGACAATGATACCTAGTAACAGCAGCTGTGGGTTTTTGTTTCTGTGGTGTCTTGAAGTTGCATTTTTACCCCTGTTAAGGAGGTTATATTTCTGGTTTGGTCTGCTTGTTTGTTTGAAACACAAGTGGGGTGCAGTATGGGCCAATACACTCATTATTTTCCACTTACAAAAACATCCTTGGCAGAGGTCTGCGCCCTGTTGTTAGTTGTTTACGTACGCCTACAGCAAAAAACAACAAGGTCTAATAAAACCATCCCGCAATAAGCTATAAAGGTTGTAATGTTCATTTTTTGTTGAAAATGATTTAACCTCTGTTATAGAAGTGTTGATTTAACTGAATGAGCATTTGGAGGCCTACAGTTTGTGGTGCTGTAGAATTGTTTTGCTTTTTACTGACCTGTGTTTCTATTTTAATATGTTTCAACAACATACAGTTTTAACAAAGACTGAGATTTATATCGGTAATGAAGGTAGGATTTCAGGAAAAAAAGAAATCAAAGAGGCTTAAACATCCCGTTGGACAAAGCTCAGGTCTTTGTGGAAGTTATCTCCCCAGATCAGTTACTTCGCAACCATAGCACATTATCCAACGGTCTAATCCTTGTTTGCTTGATTAAAACATTGTTGCCAGTTCAAAAAAGGGCATGTGTACTGTGTACCACAGACTGAGTAAACCAAGGATTAGTTAATGTTTTCTGTTTTCCTCCTTCCTTCACTGTCAGCCAGCATGTCTGAGGCTCGGAGTCAACACATTATTGCAATGAAAGGAATATCACACACACACAGACAAGCAGAATGATTTAAAGAGCGCAATCTAAAAAAAAACGCCTCCTGAGCCTAAACAAGACACAAAACACAAAAGAAAGAGGACTGACAAAAGGACGACTATAGATCACACTTGAATGTTGGGGCGTGGCTGGTATTTCTGGTATGTTAGCACATACATCGTCACATGATGCCTGAGCTCACTGGGGAGAAATTTAGCGTATGTCTCAATTTGAAGATTTCTCAATACAGTAATAAATAAAAAAACAACACATGACATTTTTTTTATCAACACAGACCGGAACAACTTTCACCCAATTTACCCGTGTTCACTCATCATTCTGGTTATCAGATAAAGAAGCTGGTTTAGGTCTGATAAACCTCGGGCACATTTGAAACACTAAAATGATGGAGCAGTCCTTTAAAATTGAAACATAACTGAGTAAAATAAACTAGAGCAAAGTGATAGCTGAATTAAGCAAAACAGATTGATCTATACTTAGCTGCCTTAGCAAAAAGAATACTACATGATGTACATTTACACATCAACCATGAACATTGAGGTTTTCTAAGCATTCTGTGCCAAAGAAGGTCCCCTGCGAACAATTATTTATCACTTCCATTGTTCATTGTTCAACCAGCAGAAGAAAATAGCATACTGTGGGGCTATCTTGTTTCCAGGTGAACCATCTCTGCTTCACCTGTCTAAGTCTAATCCTCTGTAAAGCCATAATAATAACAGCCTAAAGCACAGTCACAGACATTATGAGCAGTGGCAACATCACACAAAGAGAAGCAGCGTAAGGTAGATCTGTGAAACTCTCTGTGATCTCTGTGTTATGTTCATTGGGCGACATTAATCAGGCTAGGGTTCTCTAAACGTTTAAAGAGCCTATTTGGAACATGGAGATCTAGGAACAGTGAAGTTTGTTTCTGATGCCAATGCTACACTATATATAAGAGGGAAAGAGCTGTGATATCGCATCAGCTGAGGATGAACACAAAGAGAGACGGAGAGATACATGCTGGGGGCAATTTGGCAGTGAGGAATTTCCATCCCCCTGAAAATCCATCTATCACCCAGTTTTCGAAGCAAAGAAGTGGTGGATTTCATCTCTCCCGGCTACTCCTTTGTCTCCCCTTTCCTTTATCTTGCCGATTTTTAATCTCCCTCCATCTCTCCTACCTTCTCCAACACGATTTGAAAAGATAAAACTCTCTGCTGATTTGTGGTGCTTACGACCACAGTTTCTTTTGCCCCTTCATCTGTCTTTAACAGTGATCTCGCCCACTCCAGCCATCTCATTTGTACTTTGAACATGCGAGTAGATTTCTGCAGATTCTAATCAAAACTGCTTCACAAGTAAATGCCTTATCGACCCTGGTTCTATGCTGTTTATTGCATGAGAAGAAGAAAGAAGTAAAACATTTCAGCTGCAGGGCAACAAACATAACAGCAGATTAGAAAGAGAAGTGTTATTTAGACACAGAAAATTGTAATGATTGTCAGAGGTATGACCTCAACAAGACCTGGGTCACACTGCATGACAGCACATTTATAACCCAATTTTTTATATATATATTTGAGAATTTAAAAAAATTGTATACTAACATATCAGGCAATTTTAGTTTTGCTTTCACAAACCCTAACATAAATAAATAATAACAAAATTCCCTAATTTTTTTTTTTACAGTTTACAAACAATACATTTACTGTTGTGTGATGTAATATGTTATGTACTAAGGTATTTAAAAAATAAATGTCATTAATCCTTGTTGTACAAAACATATATTTGCCAGTTTATTTAAATGTTTTGTCATATATAGTATATAAGCTGATACTATAAACCTTTAATAAGCTAATATCGGTCGTGTTCTAACGTTTATAATAGCCAAAATGTCACAGATACTTCAATATCACATCCGAAATGAAATTAAAAAATGTGATACCTGTTACAAATAATGTTGAAAACGTTAAAGTTGAAAGACTGTAGTAGAAAGATCTGTTTGACCGATCACAAAAGACAGCAGTGAGCTTTATGAGTCAGACTAAAAACTGTCAGCATAGAAGAATGCCAGACATGAACAGTCAGCACAACCCTCAAAAGAGTCAAACAGCTGAAAATGTGACAGCAGCATGACAGAGTTAAATATCATGCCACTACAACCGAATGGCAAAACCAGCAACATGTGGCCGTCAAGCCGAGTGCAAAGTCAATACAAAACTCACCCGGATACTTATAATTTACAGCATCTCTACTGCATGGCTTTTCTTCATAAATGTCATTGAAGATCAGGAAGGTGTGTCTGAGGTTGACACCAGCTGAACTTTATCTCATGAGTGATTGACCTATTAATTGACTCATAAAACAGCATCGCTGATCTATTATATGCTTTCTTCTCTGGCTACTGTGACATTTATATCCTCATGTATCCTGTGCAGTGAATCCTTTATGGGAAACTTCTCTTTGAAACCACAGACATATGCAGCCATTGCTTGTTAACAAACCCTGGTGAAAATGACTGTTTCCTGAGAGTCAAAATGAGCCAGAGGTGAGCAACACCCCCCGGGTATGGCCTAAAGTTCCTCAGTTTTCCAGCCTGACAGAAGGAAGGCAGTGTCAGGGGCTCCTGCTGGGATCTCTGCTTGTTAACCAGTGTGCTCAACTGCATGCTAAGCAGTGTTTGTTTGATTGCTTTTTAGGCAGGAATGGGCTTTTTACTTTAAATAAAGCTTGAGTATAGCACAGAAAAAGGATATCTGTGGTTAAAACCGATGAAACAGCAGAGTGCGTTGCTGTAAAATAGACGAGTCATACATACGAAAGTCAGAGCAGAAATGTGTGGTTAATCTGAAATACACGAATTGAGATCTTAACTGTAGTGTGTGTGTGTGTGTGTGTGTTTGCAGCAGCAGCAGCATCAGCTAGGAAAGTGTCAAAAGATAGCTCCACTATCGTAACCACTGCACCATAAAACGGTTGTAAATGCCTTGCAAACTCAAAGCTTTTGTACTTAATTACTCGTAAAACTGACAAATAAAGTGCAGAAAAGAGATACAGCTATTCTGCAACACATGCTAAAACAAGATACACCCGATACTGCACACAAGTAATGGTATACTTTTTAAGATAAAAACTCCATTAACTATAAGACTTTAACTCTTAAGTCAAAACAGTGTACAATGAAAGTTTTATGTTTTATTAAAGTGGATCATGATTAAATAATCCAAAGAGGGACAGAAAACACCACTTTTGACTTTTGAACAGAGAGGGTTTTTTAATCATAGTATGACTCTTTGGTTTGAAATGCTTAACAGAGGTCAGACATGTCAACAGCTGCTGGGTCTGTCCACTGTAGCTGGACTCACTTCCACCTTGGCTCCGTTTCAAGAAGTGTCAACCCCGACCCACCACGTACACCAAACCTGTTAAAATTCATGCGGAAAATGTTGGCCAAAAAGACTCTTACCTGTTCAAACTTGGCCACTTGGTTTTTAAGGTCCAATCGAATGAAGGTTGAAAACGAGAGAGGTGGACACAGGACAAAAAGCGAAAGCAGGAGAGAGGAGTCTTTCTTCCAGCGTAATTAGTTTTTAGTTAGCCCCAAAGCTAAACTACGACACAAACTCTCCCGAGTAGTTGAACACCTGAGTAGCCCCCGCACAGCGCTGCCTCCCTAATGCCACGGTCGTCAACATGAACATCGGACGGCGCGTGGTTACGTTTGTCAAACTTTACCAGCTCTGAAAAGTTTGTTTTAGGGAGTAGGTCCAGGCATTGATAAAACACGAACAGAAACCTTGTCGTCAAGCGGCTCTCTCACCGCCTCTCTTCGTGTCTGAATACGTCTGTGAGGAGGGATAGAGTCGGTCTGTCCGGTGGTTACCTGACTCCAGTCATTACCGAGAGGCCAGCCCTCCACACAGCAGCAGCAGCGGCGGCAGCAGCAGCAGCCTCATGTTTCCTGTTGATCTGAATAACTGCAAACCAGATACACAGCTTCGAAAGTAACAGGTTAAGGTGCTTACTTAACGACCAATATAACACGCTATGTGGTGTTTGTATAAATGTTGCAGGGAGAATGTTAAAAGTCAATGCGATGTTTACTTTTCTAGGGCTCCTTCAAGCATAAAGCTGTAAAACAAACATCGAACTCGGTAGACATGCCTTTTGAGTGTCAACATTATGCTACTCTCAGTTTCGTCTATATGTGAACGTTTTAATAATGTTTTATAAAGTTATTGTAGACATCACAGTCGGTATACTTTTGACTGCAACTGCTCAACCACAAAAATCATTTAACATCAGCCTCACCATGTGGTCTGCTTCTTGCAGGTGCTCAAGGCCCTTATCATGGTACCAGCACTGATGAGGTAAAACGTGCATGGGAACTGTATCGCATGAATGAGATGAGCCAAGCTATTGCATGTCATGTAAAACGTCTCTGTGAATGCCTTAACAAGTAAAATCCCTCTCAGCTCAACTGAAGTTTTACACATCCTGCACTTTCACTTTAAAATGATTGCCTTACTTTTCAATTATTTATTTGTGGTGTTTAGATGTTAATCCTGGACATAAGTCACATAAAGAAAAACACAAGTATAGCTACTAAGAAACCCTGATACATTTATTTTCATGGGAAAGAAAGCATTTTGATAGTCTTATAGCTTAAAAATAATGGAAATACTTAGGCTACTAAACCTTTATATTGGATACCATGTTATTAGTGGCTATAGAGGATATAACATATTGTTTGCATCATTTTACAGTTGGATTAAACCGTTTTTAACTAGGTAATTGTGTCATGTAAACGATTGCCTATAATGTATATTTAGCTGTGTTTTTGGCAAATTATACATATAATATTGATTATCTTTTTCATTTTTAATATTGCAACCTTGAGTATCTACCAATACTAATACCAATCGGATACTTTCTTTTCATATTTCTTTAACAACTGAGCTGTTTATACATTTGAGTGGATGCACTTTGCTTAACCTAGCCATCTATAACAACTCAAACTGTCAAACAATGATTCTACTTCCCTAAAGTAAGGAAGCCATAGCCTACAAGATGACTCAGTTATACAATACTGCTGCTGCTTTTATTCAAACAGCATTTTTGATGATGCTAAACCCGATTGAAATATTCAAATAGCTTTTAAAGTGCAGCTTCATGCAAGAGCTTGTATCTGAGAATGTAGAGTAACAAAGAATTGTTATTTAGACAAAACCTAATTTGAAAGCTGTTGACATAAAGTTGGTATAAAGAGCAACTTTATTTAACAATCTTTTGTATTTTCTCGTGTGATACAGGTTGACTGTGGGTATCCATCGCTAATGCAGGTTAACTTATGCCGGTGCCCTTTGTTAAGGAGCGCGGGGTCAAAACATTTTGGTGACACCCAGCCGCTGGGTTGACTCGTGCCATATTTATAAGGTAGGTTTTTGTGGAGTTTACCATTTAATTTGAATGATCAGTCAGATTTATATACACTACCCATCTCTCTGTGTATGCAGGATTTCAGGTCTAGCTGTTTTGTTCAGTATGGATTGTTTTGTTCCTTGTGTCTTATGTATTTGACAAGGACAGATTGGTTGGACTTGTATTGAGGAGTAATTAATTGGGAGAACATTTCGTTTGTAACTTAATAATACTGGCCCAAGTTTGCCTTCATACTATTCACACCAAAAAAAGTGTCCTCATGTATTACATCATGTCACTACATGTATTGACTCTGGTGTGGGAAAGACGGACCAAAGGCACCATTCAAATACTTGAGAGCTTCATGAAATACAACTAGGCTAAGCTATTTTTATGGTTATTTCATTATGACTTACTCATGTATAATTTATACTACAATATAATTCAGTCTCATTTTATCACGATTAATTGCTTTTTTAATTCCCCCAAATCTGGTGTATGCACCCCTGAAGTACTATTGTTACAACGTCTTTAGAGATGGTCACGGTTTTAGATGCATGAATTACAGCACTGCTGACCTGTACTGTATCTTCTTTTATAATCCCATTTTCCTAAAAATCTGATTAATTCTTTATGGCTGAAATTCCCCAGCATGGCAATTTTAAGTGAGAATGTCCTTGGCGGTGATCCACAGTGATAGTGTATGAAATGAGCACATCTACTGACTCGGCCTACTTCTGATTTCCCAAGACAAGAGAGTCTCTACATTAAGAAACACGCACTGGCTCTTATCAAACAGCTTCTCCGTAACGCCATGGCCACTCAGTCTCTCTGTCCTTTTTGTGTGCATGTGTTTGTGGGGGGAGGTATTTGTCAGTATAGCAAGCTTTGCTTAACAATACTGCATGCATGTGCTTTTGTGATCTGTGTGTTCATGCAAAGTGTACCAGCACCTTCTATAGAGTGCTCTTTGTTCCCTTGTGTGTGCGTTTGTATGTGCTTTTGTAGCATACTGTAGAAAAAGCACTATTTGTTTCTGTTTGTTCTTGTTTTTTTGTTCACACAAGTCAAGTGTAAAAGGGGACGACATCAGTGGTTGCTAATGTGAGGTTCATGTGTACTACTTACATTTTGTGAGTCAAAAATGTTGTGGAAACCTCTGACAGCTGGATGCCAGTTGGTTTGGTTTTAACATAGCATACTTAAAGTGGCTTATTTGTATGTCTATGGTTGTGTGAATAGGATTGCATGCTAACAGATATTGGCTTTTGCAATACCCGGATATGGCATCTATGGAATTGGTTGGATTAGAGATCATGTTAGCAGCTAATTAAGAGGCATGGTTATGGTTTGGGTCAGTTAACTAAGACAAACAACATTGATCACATTTTTAGTTTCTATGGTGAACATGTTTATATGCAGGGAGCTACTGTTCACCTGTGAGATGGCTATATATCTGCTGTTAGGAAGCCATGCAGGTAGCATACAGTATTTTTTTTCACTGTTTTTGTTAGAAATAGCTGGATTTAGTGTGACACATATGTACAGTTTTTGCCATGAAAATAAAAACTGATTGTCACAAAAACTCTTAGCAATTCTCTATTCATTTGTCACCCTTGCACATACTGCCAGTTACCTGATCCTATTTTATATGGAAATATTAGTTATAGCGAGCTAAGGTAAGGGTTTGACAACAAAAACACTTATCTAGGGAAGATGTTGAAAGTCGAGGGTGATATATGCCAATCCACAAGTCCAACTTCCAGCCCTTTAAATTCCCCCTAACATCATATTAAGGCACAATGCATTGGGTATAGGAAACCTAGTTTGAAAAGGAAGGTTAAAGAAAAAAAAAGTCGTGTGTGTGTGTGTGTGTGTGTGTGTGTGTGTGTGTGTGTGTGTGTGTGTGTGTGTGTGTGTGTGTGTGTGTGTGTGTGTGTGTGTGTGTGTGTGTGTGTGTGTGTGTGTGTGTGTGTGTGTGTGTGTGTGTGTGTGTGTGTGTGTGTGTGTGTGTGTGTGTGTGTGTGTGTGTGTGTGTGTGTGTGTGTGCTGCCTATTTGCAGGCTATTCATGCCCACCTCTGAGTACTTGCTCTATTTAGTCTTACCTTCCCCATTTTGCCCTTGACTTTGACAACTTTCTCTTTGCACTCTCAAACGTCTGATGATAAATGATCACATACATCAATCTATACGGCCAGACAGGCACGTGTAAAGATATTAACCGTCATGAAAGAGATAACACTTGAAAACCACACACCTACAGAGTGTGAGTTAAAGTGATGGAGCAGCAAATAAACATGTCCCTTGGGAGGCTGTGAAAGGAAGATTATATTATAGTCACTGAAATTCCTTGCAGTTGTTTCTATGTATGTGCAGCAATGTGCTATTGTGACATAACAATGTGGAAAGTGTCAACTTCTGGTATACTTTTGAAGGTGATGCCTTTTATGTCTTCACATTATTGAAATCACAATTGGAGATGGCTTTAGTGAACATTTATATTTATTCAAGTGGCAGTACAAATAACGATAATGAGAAGAAGAACAAATGACTTGTTGTCATGATTGCCTTTTCAATTATTGACTTTTGATCACAATGTGGTGTCATTTGTTTGCTGTGAGAGAATACTATTTATTTCCTCTGTGTGTGTGTGTGTGTGTGTGTGTGTGTGTGTGTGTGTGTGTGTGTGTGTGTGTGTGTGTGTGTGTGTGTGTGTGTGTGTGTGTGTGTGTGTGTGTGTGTGTGTGTGTGTGTGTGTGTGTGTGTGTGTGTGTGTGTGTGTGTGTGTGTGTGTGTGTGTGTGTGTGTGTGTGTGTGTGTTTCTGCATATCCACATTTCCACATTTCCTCATTTGTCATTGTACTGTATGAATGCAGTGTGTTGCCATGGGAACTATCCGTGATTATAACCATCAATGAATCAGGGGTAAAAAATACTCTTTTCATGTTAGTGGTGTGCCCTCTCCAGCTGTGAATGATTTGTTTGAGTGCAGAAGGGTTGGTGGGGACATTTCGTAACGCTTTCTCCTTTCTCATTTTGTTTAAAAGTATTTTGTAAGAAATGGAGATGTACCGGGAAATGTGTATTGGCAGAAGGAAAGCTGATGCTTGTCCTTGGCCACCTGTTCTCCTGAGATTTCTCTTAATGGTTTAAACTGATTATGCCCTTTACCGGTGTCCCCCTCAAACTTGATTTCAAAGTGATGGGGGTAAATTGCTATACAGTGTTTGGATGTAATATGAGAATGTTCACTTTCCTCAATCGGTAAAAAAAAGTTTAACATTTAATTAATATACTTCTTTCCTTCTTTTGCTAAAGAAAATCTGGTGAGAAGATTGATACCGCACTCTTGTATTTAGGATAAATATAAAGCAAACGTTTTAAAAAACAACAAATTCTAGGTAGTGTCTGCGTCAAATAATGTAGTAACCCACCAAGATAACTTGCTTATTAATGTGTGAAGGCAGATTTTATTCTAAGCTAACCGACCACTTTTTCATATTCACTGACATGACATGAGAGCTGTATCAATCTTCTGATCTAAATCTTGACAAATTGTTAAACTTTTCCTTAACTTTAAGCAATATTAAAGGCTAACCAACTCCATATTCTAACCTTAAATGACTATAGGTTTCAATCCAAATTTGGCACACAGATTTTAGAAAACTATCCAAAGAAAATGTTCAGATCAGAATCAGATCCTTTATTCGTTCCACAGAGGGGACATTTTCATTCGTTACAGCAAAAAGAGCCAAAGACAGCTTAATGTTACACCAAGATGTTAATTCATGCGCTATTACATCGACTACTCTTAATATTGGGAGTTGAATCTGGCACTAACTCTCTTGTCAGCTGCCATATATATAACTTATAACAGAGAAAGAGAGAGAACAAAAAGACTTTTAAAACAAAAAAGCTGAAAAACTGGTTGGTGGGAAAACACATTATTATATGTACAATAAGTCCACTCTTTGTTCAGACCTATGTGGCAATGCCTGAAGAAACTTTCCAGTGCCTTTGCATATCAATCAATGCATATACAGTATGTGTACACATGTACAAAAACGCACGCTGTTTTTTTGTTTAAAACTGCCTAAAGCAGCTGGTGAGCATGCACCTGAGAGCCTCTGACCCACATAGGGCCATGTGCAGGATGCGTCCCACTTTTCCACACGACGATGCATCAGTAACTCGTTGTCTACTGTCCAAAAGGCTAAGCTGGTTTATGTTCTCAGCTCACCTGAGCTCACATTGTCATTATTCTTAATTATTCACACAGAAAAACAAAACAATGACCCTTTTCAGATTACTCATACCTTTTTTTCATATCCTTTTTTTGAATTTCCATTATGTGCACTCAAACAGTATCAAATTATTTTGCCTGTGTTTTTAGGTTCACAGTGTCTCCCATTCTCGCCTCTGTGTCTCAGACTCACAATTAACTACCCCCCCTTCTCTTTTTCCCTTACTTCCTCCCCCTCTCTCTGCACCCTCTCTCCCTTTGCATCTCTCTCTCTCACACACACACACACATGCTGCCTCTTTTTCTGCTTCTGTCTCCTCTCCAGCTGTCTCATTTTATTATTCCCTCTTCCCACTCTCCTCCTCTCATTTACCTCTCTCTCTCTCTCTCTCTCTCTCTCTCTCTCTCTCTTTCCTCTCCTAATATCCACCGGCAACTGCACTGAAATGCTCGCTCACCATGCCCGTGGATCCCTTCACTTGACTAATTAGCCTTGAAGTACTGTTGAAGATCATCATATTTAGCTTAGCGGCAGAGTGCAGACAGATATAGTGTAGGCTGGCTGGAGGCTGGGTGCTTGGCAGTGGACAAGCTTTCCTTCTCTCTCTATTCACACTCAGTGGCGAGCGGTGGAAGCGAGGGCTGGTTTTGCTTTGAAAGAGACGAAAAGGCGAAAAGAGAAAGGAGCGGAGCCGAGACCACAACGCAACTACAGAATGGGAGTCCTCTGCAGGAGCAAATCCTCCTAAAGACTTGGAGGAGTATTGGTCACATATAAGCAGAAGCAAACACATATTTAAGGTGAGAGTTTTTCATACCAGTTAATGCTTGTTTTATGTCCTTAATCTTTTTGGATATGGGTTGTTCTTGAACATTAATGACTGTGTACTGTATGTGAGAGAGACAATGTGTGAGTGGGATTGTGAGTCTTATACCACAGACATTGATGAACCTCAGGTGCAGTTAAAGGACGAAATTATGTGCGGGATGATTTTTCTCTCTCTCACACACACACACACACACACACACACAGGCGTCAGCTGTGCAACACCACTTGTTGGACTGACATCCATATTGACATGTAAGGAATACTTAAATGATGGTGAGTTGTGCACGGACTTGTTTATGTGAATGTGTGAATGTGTGTGTGTGTGTGTGTGTGTGTGTGTGTGTGTGTGTGTGTGTGTGTGTGTGTGTGTGTGTGTGTGTGTGTGTGTGTGTGTGTGTGCGCGCCAGTGAAATAGTGAGTGGGTCTTTTGTGGCCGAGGTGCCAGTGTGGAGCTTAGGGATGCACATCATAGTGAAAAACATGGACAGCCACACAACAGACGGTCAGTCATGCCAAACTCATGCCTGATTGCTTCTTGTTACTTTAGAAGACCGCGTAAATAAAGGAATACGACCTCCTTTTTGTGTGTGTGGGTGTGTGTGTGTGTGTGTGTCCACTTGCCATCCCTTTATCCTCTGCCACAACTTGTACAACCTGTTCTCTCTTTACTTGGTATCAATGAATACCTTTCACCAATAAAAGCTTTTGTGTAGTTGGAATGGTGGGATATTGTTCCCCATGGGGCAGACAGGCAATAGAGGAAACAAAATATATGATCAATTAACACACAAACACAGTGAGTGTAATCACTACTACTTTATCTGGGTGTATGTCACCAAGCTAAACATTGCACATGTGGATATATAGAAATATTTCCTTTGGAACAACAAGAAATATAATTTGTAGCAAAATGTATGACAGACATTTTCTGCAATAAACACGTCTCATGTTAAGCTATAAATAAGTGATGGTTAAGCTATGATGCGGAACAAAAATGGCATTAGGGACATCTTTGACACATGATTTAAGTTTAAGTTACCAGTGTAACAGCACCTGAGGTGATTTCAAAGAAATCATCATCATATATCCTCCAAAATACTGCATGTTTAAATGAAAGGGACTACTAATCCGTTTCCGGAGACAGGTGCATTTTTGATGTGTAGCTCTGTAGGTCTTTTATGTTTGACTTTTGAAAAAGGCGTTGAAGAATAAAGATTAATTGCAGGATGTAGATGTTGGTGCCTTTCATTGTTACATTTATAAAAATGACTTTTTCTATATCAATGATCAAGACATGGAGGCATTCCAACCCCGTGCGGTGGCTTCCTCCCCTCTCACGACCATTGATTGAGGAAAGGGCTGACACTGCATTCGAGATTTGCCCTCAGCTATAAAGTCACAGAGATAATTGTTGTCAATGAGATGAGGGAATAAACTCGATGTCTGAAGAGGAGAACCAGTTGGTGTTTGAATGAATAAAATGATGTTGAGGACTGCTGAGGGCAGTTGCTTTACGATTGATAAAATCATGATTTCAAAGTTCTTATCAATAATGCATTAGCTGTTTGATTCAAAGAGGATGTACTTGGAGACCTTTTGAGGTGCCTGTGAACTTATAAAAGTAGAAGCTGACATTATTCATCAAGAGTGCACTCATTTGCATGTCAGAAACCCTGAGCATCTCATAAGCTTTTTTGCTCTAACTTTCCTCACCTCAACTCTTCCCCTGTCTCCTTCTATTCCCACTTTGGGGACTGAAGCTGTTTTTTCTCAACTTCTACCTGTTCTCCCCAGATAACTGTTATTTCCCAGTGCTGAGTCTGCTGTCTTTCCCCCGCCCTCGTCTGTTCACTTCTGAAGAGTCTCGAATGTCTGCCTCATGACTTTGTCTCTCTCTTATCTCTTTCTGTCAGGCTTTTGTTTTTGATCATCACTCCTCTGTTTCCACTCTACTTCTCCTCCTTTCAACTTCATCCCACCCCCCAATTCTTTTGATTGGCTACCCATACTGTGCGTGTGCGTGTGTGCACTGGTACTGTATGTGTGCATTTTAGATGCACGTTGCAGAATGTATGTGGGTTTGTGTGTGAAAACTGTCCATTGTGATTGAAGATCTTAGGCACTCGAACCCATGGTACTTGATGTTGAGAATCACATATACCTGCATTTACTTAACGGGTGCCCTGTATCACTGAGAGGAGCACCACTAATGTATTACACGATTTCACTGTTTCTGCCTAGCAACATCTTTTGCAAAAATATTTCACCTGTCATTGTTTTTAAGCTGTTTGCATTATAGAGACAACGCTACATATTTCCAAATGAGAGACAATCAACTTTGCAGTGAAAATAAATTGTTCAACAAATTGAAATGTTTTCTCTTGCCAATCACCAGACTATGAAACCCTCCAAGCATCTAAGATTTACTCTTAAGCCCAGCATCGAATACAAATAGACTATTATTTACACTTCAGTAACTTATAGAACACATTTAATGACTCATGTTTTTTAGAAAATCCAGGTGACAGTCATGTCTTTTTACCTTGTAAGAATTCAAGGCTATTATTACCCACAGACAAACCTACAGTACAGGTTGACTTGGGAAGACTGGATGACTTCTCTATGAATTAATTAATAGCTTGAATATAGGGCTCTCCTGTATTACTAGTATACGCCTCCATGATACCCAGGCTTTTTTTTCTCACAGTATCTGCAAACACTGAATTTGTTGTTGAGTATTATGAACCTTACAACACATGAAACAACATTAAAAAAATGCAGAACTACACAAACTGTTGTCCATATCTTTAGGAAGTTCAGTATGTCTGTGCTTGTGTGATAATAACTGTACATTTGCATTTTTACATTTAGCAAATAATGAAGTATTTGTGTTTGTTCAACCCGGGTTTTTCGAACAGAACAATTAAAACTGAAGCTTTGTGATGACCTTTGACCCCACAGATGATTGACAGTCAGTTGTCAGCTCAAAGAAGGGCGATGAGGAGCCTTCCCGATGACAGCGGCCTGCTGAAGACCAGCACCTACATCGTGCCCTGCTTCCTGTTTGTGGAGGTGAGTGTTTGGACACATTGTGTGCTAAAGGGACTGGCATGCAGTACTTTGGTAGATTGTTGTGCTAATCAGACTTGACTGTTTGAACCTGATCTGACCTGAACATTGAAAGTCAAATTGCTTCTTGCTGGTCATTTACAGGCAAAATGTATCACATATGACCTAACTTAACCTAAATCCCAGGCTTCCATGGGCTGATACTGTACAGTGGGACATTTTCTCTGCAACATGTTGTGTGAATGCTGAAGGTTGTACATGAAACTGGACACAAATGAAGAACTTGAAGTTGCAATCGAGAAAACTGTGAACTGCCTGTGAATTTTCCTGTTGTTCTTCTCCTCTTCCAATTTTTCCCACATCTTATTTCACATGTTTCTCATGGCAGATTAACAACAATGAGTCTGTCGGGAAATTGCAAGAATTAGCAGGCTCTGTTTTCAAATCACTGATTCTCAAATGCAGCGATTGATTTGATTGATTTGAATGGGTAATCACTCTCAGTAAATGAATCATTTACAGATAACACTCAGCCGAATGTTGCAGCCATCTATCACTAAGGTATCCTCGCAACAAAGTTTCTCTCGTGATCTTTTTGCTCGATTTCTTTCCTCTACTCCTCCCCTCTTCCCATGACTGTACTTTTTCTCCCTGTAATCCCTAAATGACCTGATGAAGCACTCACGGCTTCAGCTGCACATCCTAATTAATTGGCCTAATTAAAAACGGAAACCCAATTAGCCCGTGCCACTGCGCAAACACGCCGCAGGCTTGCAGGTCCTCTGAGCTATAGCGCAACAACAGCTGAATTAGCAGTTTTCATTTTTTGTTTCTAGCTTTAAATTACAGTCTTCAAAATTCCCCCCCTAAAACTAGGATCTCGCTTTCTTATAAGGTTTTAAATATTAACATTTAAGGTTGGTGAGAAGTCAAATCGAGACATAGAAAGTTGAGTAGTACAGAAGTTCAGGTTTAGAAGATATACAGTAATTAGCTAAAGGAAGAGAAATTAGGAGAGGTATGATTGTTTTCTGTCCCATCAGTCAAGACAACCTTAAAGGAAACACAGAAACGTGGTGTCATTCAGGTTATTATTTTAAGTTTCTACTGTAAACTCTAACAAACTGCTTCTTTCTTTAGTGCACCTGCAGTAGCACCTGAATGAATGTCCTTAACCTGGTTCTTTCTCTCCTCCTTTGTACTCATTCACTCATTCACAACATCCTCTCATCCTCTATTTTTTCTTCTTCTGCTCTTTGTGCCTCATACAACACATGGTTCGTACACTCTTTCCACATAACAGTACTCTTCATCACAGACCTCTGTTACTGCTGCATCTCCTTTTAGCACAAATATCCCACAGTCCCTGCAGGTTTACACATACGGCTTGCTTTTATTTTTCTTTCATTGTGCTTTGGTATTGGCTCATTCTCTGCATCCTCTTGAGGACTTATTATAATGATTTTTCAGCTTTCTAATTTTTTCTTAGTGCGTCCTGTAATATCTCTACGCTTATATCTGTCTGCTCCTCCCTTCCTCCTGTATTCTCTTTGACAGTCTGTTGAGTACTGCCCAGTTGCTCCTTTTATACAGATCCTCCGCATCACTCCGTTCCTGCATTAATTCCCTTGTGTAATTACATCTTTTGCTTCATGGATCTCTCCATTATTTCCCCTGTACTTGTAAAGCTTCATCTCCTCCTCCTACTCAAAAGCATGTCTGATATCTCAAAGACCTCCTTTTTCTCCATTCCTCCTCTCCAGCTTCATGTTCCCTCATGAGTCTCTGTCATTTATTCTTCCTTCTTTCAATTTATCCTCTCTCTTTTGCTCACCCTTTTCCTCTCAGGGCAAATAGATCTTGTCCTCATGCTCACCTCATATATCACACACTGGAGGGTGACCTTCCTGTGGAGGAGGTGTTATGCACAACTCATACTTTCTCTGCTTTTTGCAGTTTCTGTCCCATTTTGTCACCTTAATCGCTATCTCCAGGGGAGCGTCTATTGTTTTTATTTTGTTCAAATAGTGCCAGGGGTGGGAGATGTAAATCATATTCGACTTTAATGGCTATATGTTTCTGTGTACATTGCTGTAGTTTAATAAAGGGCATTTTAAAATTCAATTCCCTTGTCTAATGTGTTCATACTGAAGCAGCTTGCTGTTGCGTAGCTCCCCCCGGAGGGCACACGCTCCTTTGTTGTTACATTAGCATCTCATTACCCGTTCCTATTCAATTCAAACACCCGGTCTTATTCCTCCTCTTCTCTTGTGATCTTTTCGTATGATTCCCTTTCTCTTTCACTCATTCTCTTCACAATCTCACTCTGAGTATTTCACTGTCTTACACTCTCTTCCTTTATCGTTTTATCCTTATGACATTTCCCTATGTTCTCGGTCATGCCCCACTGTCACTTCATCTCTCCTTTCATTTCAAGGCTTGTCTACCATCACTAACTATGAGTACTGTATTTCTCTCTGCCTCTGTTCCCACTTTTCTTCATTTTACTGTCTTCCCTTTGTCTGTCATAGTCATTGTTTTCCTCCTCTTTGAGATTCAAATGTGAGAACTTGCCTTATCAGTTTCTGTAAAAACACTGGAGAGTTCACACAAAAGCTGCATAGGATAAGACAACACAATGAGTGGAGTATAATTCTCTCTCTTGTTTTTACTCCATGTGTTGCTGCCATCATTCTGTGGAGCTACGCATGGTCTGTAGCCTAACTCGCACTGCTTCAAAGGGACCCTCTTGAAAAAGTCATTTTGATACAACTGATTCTTGACTTGCTTTAGACACTGGTGTGTGAGAGGGGGGGTTGTGAGTCGGTGTGATCTAGGTCAAACAGGCCCACTGAGAAAATGTGTACTGAAGCCGACTTAAAAAAGTACTGTGAGTGACTACAAGTGGACTTTTTGAGTGGATATCACTGAGCATACAACGTGCAGCCAGTGAGTAGAACTGTGCTATCAGTTGTAACAATAGTAAGACGTGATAAGCAGCACTGAGGATGCACTGCTAATTCGTGGCACCCAGCCTTTGCAGTGTGTATCTCGGATTTCCGGCTTTGTTTTTCAGCCCCGACTGCCAGCTCAGAGTAGTTGAGCCTCCTCCTCCTCCTCCTCCTCCTCTCCGCTCCTTCCTCATGCCCTGTTGGCTGCGTCTTACTGTGGCACAGCGAGGTCTGCAGAGTAAACACACTGCTGAGTATTCGACCACATAATGTTTCAGCTCCACAGCCCTTGCTGTCTCTGATGATACTCGAAGGTCTCGGTTCACGTTTGCTTGAACCTCTCATTTCTCGGGAAATTATCCCTTAATTTAATTTCTGCTTAATCTTCCGTGACTTTTTGCTTGAAAATATAGTGCCTTTCTGTCTTGGTTGAAACACTTCTAACTTGCAACAACAAATATAAGTCTGCAAGAAAGTAAAATCTTGTCCAAACCACATGTTTCTATCAATATACTGAGACATTGTTAAATTATCGGGCATAGATATTTGAATGTATGTGCAAAACTTTCATTCTGTTTTCTTTACAATATATATTCCTGTAATACAATATATATTTTTGTAGCAACTATAGCAAGATTCAGCTTTACAAAAGTTGGGTCAATGCTTACTAAATCGTTTTTAACCAGTGCCTCATCTCTAATTGAGACTACATTAGCTGATACTGCTGTGGCAAACATATCACTAAACAAACTATCAACTGTCAGTTGCTTTATAGGCAATGGAAAATGAATAAGAATGTGACCTTCCGTTGTGAATCAAACCATTCACTGTAGTGAAGTACAATGTTAAATATATGGAGTACTATTCAAACGTTAAGTAAAGACTGTGCCCTCGGATTTAATACTGAAATATTTCAACCGTAAATTGAAGCCCAAGACATTTACTTACTTTAATAACAATCTTTGTCCAATTACCCAAATTGCTTATGCTCTCAAGACCTAAGCAAACGTGGGACTCAGATTTGAACCGCAGCCTGTAGTGTCAAAATCCTGCAGTTTGTACGCTCTTTTTTTGCCAATTTATGCAGACATTGTTAAACAAATATTCCGCTGCAAAGTGCATCAACTTCAGCAAACACCTCACCTTGCACTTTATGACAGTATATGTGTTGCTGTGCCTGAGCATGGATGGCCTCTGGCATTTTTCACCTTTTTTATTGTTTGGGTGTGAAGCCAGCACAGCATCGTTGGCTCCAGTAATGAACAGCATCCTAAAAGAATCAGACCTCCAGTTCCCTACAACAAAGCTCTTCCTCTCTGCATGCGCTCACATCATCCGTAACCCTGCTGGGTTTGTTACTGCCTCAGCTCATCCTCTTCCTCCGTGCAACATATTTGTAGCATGTGTTTACTCTTTTCAAAAGACGTTTTGTTCCAAACAGCTGTACTGGTGCCAAGACCAAGACACCCCCCCCCCCCCCTGGCCAAACTGTGCTCACATTTCTCAGTGTTTTAAAGCACCAAATCTCCCTAATAAAGATTTATTAGGGAGATTTGGAGATTTGCAGTTCTTTTCTAGTTTAGTAAAGAACTGGAGCTAGTTCTTTTCTAAACTAGCTCCAGATTTACTTGGCCTTTTACCCACTTCTTAATATACTATACAACAAGTTATTTATCTTCAACCCATTTATTTGCTATCTTCATAGCATAACAATATCTCATATCACATCCCCAAACACATTAAACTAGACTGAAATGTATTTTAGGTTAATTCCCTGGAGTTACTTTGTATGCCTGTTTGATCCAAATTGCATTTTATGTATCCCCCTTATTCAACACACGCACGTCCTTTCCACACACACACACTTATACACATACATATACACACACACACACACACACACACACACACACACACACACACACACACACACACACACACACACACACACACACACACACACAGATACAGTAACCGCTCATTTTCACTTTATTCTCTCCCTATAGCTTCCTCCTCATTATCTCTTAGGCTCCATGAATAGCACCTGCCCTCCTGTCTGCTGCGCTGGGATTTCTCTGTGTGGATGTTTGAAACACTTGTTAGCTGGCTGCCTCCCACCTGTTATCACTTTAGGGAGGAAGGGAAGGATGAGAGACCCTGTCCCATATATCACAATATAGGTTCCCACCATCGGCGGATACTAAATAGGGAAGCTTTCTATTTAGGCTACAGCACCGCAACCAAATTACCTTATCAGAAAAATAAATATTAAAGATCTTTGCTGGAGTCTCCAAAAATAAAATTGCTTATGTAAGATAATATCTTCCCCCCAGCTTTGCAGAATATTTCTTACATGTCACTCCGAATCAGCTAAATAAATTGTGACAGGGGAGTTTCAAAATCAAGATATTCCCCAATTATACAATAACCATCGTTTGCAGCTCAAGGACAGATAAGATCAACATCAAAACTCTCAGTGAAATGGCTTTCTTACATTCAGAAGATATCAATCCTTTATTATTCCTCGGAAAAAAATAGGAATGGCAATATTGTGTTATTTTGAAAAATATCACATGTCGTATACAGCTCCAGAATTAAGCGTGTTATATCATATTGTAGGGCTTTATTCAGGGGACATGTTTGAATTGTTGTGTGAGCCTGCATCTGCTTTTATTCATCCGTTTGTGAGATGCGGGGGCATGTTCACTTAAATACTGGGGATTTTGCAGAATTACGTGATTGTTGCTGCAAGAAAGAGAGGGCGATGTGGACGGGAGGAAGAAAGGGTGATGGGAGCAAAGCAGATACTGTATAAACAGAGAGACTGAGTGTGAGAGAGAGCTTTGGCAGTGAGGATGATTGAGAGACATGGAGGGAAATGCAGCAAGAAGGGGGGGGAAGGGGGACAGAGCGTAGGTTTGAAAATGATTGTGGTAAATATGTTTTTTGACAGATAAATGAGGGGGGGGGGGACTGATGAGTTTAAGATAAAGCAGGCATGGCGTTAAAATGCTTTCAGACGAACAAAAGAGGTGAAAGAAACGACAGTTGGAAAGGGGGAGGGCATGTGGGTGCTGAGAAGATGAATGCCTGCTTTGATCCTCTCCTTTTCCCTTGGTCCCTCTTTGTGTTTTACATTTTATCTCCACTTCTACGCAATCATACTTCCTCATTTGCTCTCTTTACCCTCCTCTGCCCTTTTGTTTATTTTACTCTCTCCCTTCTTTGGCTTTATTTCCCAAAGGCAATCTCTGCTTTACCCCGGCATATTTTGTGATATACTTATGTCTCATTAAGTGTTTCGTCCGTCTGTTTATCTTCTTCCTTTCTTCCTCTGCTGCCTCTCCCTCTCCTCTCTTTAAGGCTCTGCCCTTCCGGCTCATCCACTCTCCTCTATCAGTCGGATCATCTTTCTTGCTCTTGTCTCGCTCGCTGCGTTGTAATACAATCTGCTGACACCAGGCGGCAGTCCAGTCTGTTCTTTAGCTTGCCATCGACGTTGATTCTGTGGAGGTTTTTTGGGGGCTTTTTGTTCCATCATTTACATGCTATTTATGCTAATGATTGGGTGTGAGGGAAGAGTGATTTATGTTTTGTTCCTTAAGCTACAGTTGTTTGTGTCTTTCTGACTACTGAGTGTGTCTGTGGTCTAAAATCAGACCTTGAGTTTTTTCTGGTTTTTTAATCACCTGCTGAAAATCAGTGTGGTGAAACCCTAACTGTGAAACATTCAACGGCTCTTATAGGACTGAGTGTGATTATGTGAGCTCATCAGGAAATCAAATTACACGAAAAAGGAGGAGAGGTGTTGCAACCTCATCTCATGCTAATTTGAAGACCTTATTTGTGCAAAAAAAAACTGTGAGGATAGTAACTCCGAAACCAACCTTACACAAGTAAATGAAGCATTGCTATTTGTGATGCCAGGTTTTTGGTCCAAGGTTCTTGTTTAACCAAGCTGCGGTGAGCATATGCTATTCATTTGAGGCTGACTAATGAGTACAGATTCAGTAGAAATGGTTCAGGAAGAAACATGATTAGTAACTGATTCAAGAAGCAGAAATCTTTGTGTGCCCAGTTTGGTGTTATACCACTTAATGTTTGGCAACACCTTACTTTAAGTACTCCATTCATATGGTGGTAAACGGTGTAAAGATGAATTAATGATATGCAACAGAGAGGTTTATAAATGTATTTGTAAACTATAACTCCTCTTGTGGGGAGGTGTGATAGTATAACATTTCAGTTACAATTTTAGACAAATAATTTGATTATCGCACAGAGTACAACAAATATAGTTAGCAACTAACCAGAAGTGCAAAACAGCAGAAAGTGCAGAGTTGTTCAAGTATTATATATATATAATCATGTGACAGATACACACAAACTGAATGTATTTAAACTCTGAACATTATGAGGTAGCATAAACAGTAACAGCAGTGTAGATATTGGTAACGCTATAAATCAGGTACAGTATAATACGGACACTATCCACAGAATAAATATAATCAGGTGTTGATGTTTTAAATAATAATAAATAATTGATTGAGGTCACTCATCAAATTCAGTCAGTCACTGGGTATCCAGGGGCAGAGTGTGTGTGTGTGTGTGTGTGTGTGTGTGTGTGTGTGTGTGTGTGTGTGTGTGTGTGTGTGTGTGTGTGTGTGTGTGTGTGTGTGTGTGTGTGTGTGTGTGTGTGTGTGTGTGTGTGTGTGTGTGTGTGTGTGTGCGCGCGCAGGGTGTACAGGGTGTGCAGCTGTCATTGTTCAGCCAGGTGATAGCTGAGGTCCAGAAGTGCTTCCTGAACCTGCTGGTCCTGGTGCGGGGGCTCCTGTAGTGCCTCCTAGAGGGCAGGAGAGCAAACAGTCTGTTAATGTTCATTAATTGACACATAAACATATAATTCAGAGGAGGTCCAGGAGAGCCGTCAGTCAGGATGAAGTTCTTCCTTTTTAAGCATGCTATGCCTCTGTGTATAATATAATTGAAAGTATCTAAAATAATAAATAAAACCTTTTTTTATTTGGTTTCATTTATATTCTTTCTTATGTTTGATGAAAAGCAGTGGCTTGTAATCCCATATCGGGGGAAGCTAAATGTTGACATAATAAAAAGATATACATTAACAATATGTGATAACTGTTGCTATTGAAGAGATCCATTTAAATGAAGGCTTTTTAAAATGTTATCCCTTGCAGTGTGCAGAAACACAACCCTCACCAACATGTATAAATGGACACATCCTGCGTTTCTCATCTTCCTGCTTGCATGGAAATATTTAGTCAAGCCTCATTCAAAAACACATTAGACATTTTGACGCAAATTAATTTGGAGCAAAACTTAGCAGCATGTCTCCTGTTCACCCGGAGCAGTGTGACATTCGCTGTCTCCCAGCAGGGTGCTGTCATCTCATCACCAGCCTCTGTCAACGCGTTCTCACCTTCTGTAAACATGTTTGACTTTATCAGTTGACTTTTCTGCCATCTGGCCGCTCCACACAGGCCAAGGATAGACATGAAACACTGTTTGCATTAAAGTGGATCTCACAGTTTGGCCCCAAGAGACATTAGCAATGCCCACATCTATTTCCACCACCCTCTCCCCTTCCCCTAATACATTATTATGTCAAATTTTATTTTCCCCTTCATGGTTAAAGGGCTTGTGAGGGCAGAAGATTTTCTTCTGTTTCTGTCAAATCATTGGCTTTTGCTCCCTTTGACGTGAGAGGTATTAGCATTAAGGCTTAATTACACAGCAGTCCTTTTAGGATACTTAGTGGGTCAGCTAACAGGGGTTCTCATCCTAAATCTGCCTTATGTTGTAAACTCTATTTTCATCATGTGGTTTAATGTATGCTGACATATGTAAGGAATTAAACCAAATTGGCTTTCACTGCATTAATATCATGACCTATGGTAAAACCACCCCAGCTTATAAATTGTGAGTTTGCAAAACCAAATCTGTGTGAGTCATACAAAATCACCAATATTTACTTTTGTTTTTATCTTGATTGAGAGACTAAACTGCAGAAAGCATTAAACACATGACAGTATGTGTACATTATATGTTAAACTGTGTGAACTACATGATGTGCTTCTGCTGAGGCTGTTGTTTTTTATTCACTCTTGTGTTGAATGTTTACGAGGCTGTTTATGTTTGAGCGTGAGTTCTATGAGCCTTTGAAACCATTGTACGTTGTGTCTTAAAACCTGCATGACAGCTTTCTTTTCTTCATTTTTTAAAAATCTTACTTGTATAGATTTCTTCTGGGCAGAAGCTTTTGTTCTATTTTACTGGACTGGTGCCTTGCTCTCAAAAGGAAAAGAGAAGAGAGTTTGATTTGCTAGACAAAGAGGAGACAGGCGGGGTAAGTGTCTGGGAGGTTCTTAATCTCAAACTGTCAAATCTTTCGAGATGAAACAGTGAGGAACAGAACTGAGGGGCAAAGTCTGATTATTTGAAATGATATGCCTTTTATGTCATTTTATAAGAACTGATGAACCAGATACTATTCCAACTGCTAATTTTCATGAACAGCTATTCCCCCTTATTTAAATGTTCTACTTGTTAAATACTTAATGCAACATGAGCATCCCATTTCAATCATTTAAGTTTCTTAGCTTGCTATATCATTTGGTAATACATACGTTAAACATTTGTTCACATCAGCCATTTTGTGTTGGGAAATACATCTTGTAGGTTTGGGAAATGTCCTACATTTTCATATTGTTCTGTCCACAAAGTCTTTGATCTTCCTTGAATAACAAGACTGCAGAAAGGGGATCACCTGCGGTCTCACCACACTGCTACATCTTAGCTGGTTACAAAGACATGAATAAACTAGACACAGCAAGACCAATAGAGGTTCATCACAACAGCATGATAATCAATCAGCTCTTGTACTTGTATTCTAGCGATCTTAAACATAGTGTTGTAACATCATTAAACTCTCTTCTAATAGTCATTTCAAACAGTTTTGAGAGGCACAAACACATGATGTTGTCCCGCTGATAAGAGCAACACATATCACAGCATCACAAAATAATTATTTGCATTTTTCTCAAGGAAATGGAGCCTTTATGGGGTTTGGCTGTTAAGGACTTGTTGCATTGTCTAGATGTTTTTTTATCAATTTTCAATTCTCTTCAAGTTGCCGATTTGTTACCATAGTGCTTTTGTCTTAATCACCGCCTACAAGCCAGATTTCCCAAATGATCCCCTAATAAGATTTGTATTGATCTGAGAAATTCCCGAGACAATCTGTAATAGACAAGTACTATAGAGCCAGCAATGTAAATACATGTTAACTACCTAAAGACAAAGGAACACACACCCATTACACATTTTGAATGCGCTGCTGGAAAATTTTAACGGTTCAGCCAGGGTCAAACTTGGTGAAAGACCCTCTAAGTGTAGGCAACAGGTGTGACTGAGGATGATAGCATATCAGACAAGAACATGGAAATCTGATTCTCACTGAAAATCAGCTGTAGTTGGACTTTATAGTTATGTATTTGAGTCAAGATGGGAGGTTTTAAGGAACAATGAAGCAGAAATGAATTGGCATTGCCTGTGCTATATACTCTAGCTGCAGTGTGATAGTCTCTTACACCTCAAAATAGCTGCCTTGTGAAGACCCCGGGTTAACCGCCTGCGTGGATATGAGTCATGTGACAGAATGATGTCTGCAAATGTTGACGCTCCGTGACCTCTGGTTCATGCTGCACATGCACACAGAGCTTTAGAAATAATTTATTATGCAGATTAATATTCCAAGGTGACCTGTGCAGAATGTGCTAATTAGAAACTTGGAGTTGTGTTCACCTTTATTGTTATTTAGACAAACTGTCTTCGCAAGGAGAGTGTACGGGAAGTTTGTTATTATTTCACGTGGGAGGGGGAGATGAAAAGTCATATAAGAGCCTGTATTCAGGAGGGAAGACTCCTGAAGACTACTTTTACTGGAACTTTGGTATTTTTATCCTGCTGAAATATTTCACTGTGATAGTGTTGTCCCAACATTTATAAAACTCTTGTCTTCTCATGTTTTATTCTGCACAAACTGTTGTTAGATCTCTCACGCTGACAGTACCGTCATAAGAGCAGCCAATGTTAATGCTTATGTAGCGTAAAAATAGATGCAAAACAACATGCATAATCTCCCAGGGATGTTTTCCGCTGTTGTCTGAATGTTTGTTTAAACTTTGATGGGTGTTCGTAGACCTCCCTCCCTCCCTCCATCCCAACCTCCGTCGCTTGCTTCCTCCCACCTTTCTACACCTTCCTCCTATGCTCCCTCCCTCAAGCCTTCTGTAGCTCAGCGAGAAGAGAGGACTGGATGATAGAAAGAAATGTTGAACACACAGCATGTCAGAGTTCCTGTTCAGACATGGGAATGCACCCACATGCCTTGAGACATGGAAACACAGTCACACACCCACTCATTCAAACACACAAATAGCATGTACTGTAGATGGCAGAGAAAACAGCAAGAAACATAGAGCTGCTTGGTATTCTTAGAGTATATTGAAACAATGAGCTGGAGGTGTTTGTATGGCTGTTAGGTGTTCATGTGTGTTTTTGTGTTCTTCATGGGTTTGCTTTTAATGGTATGTGTGTTGTCAGCTAAATCAATGCCAATCAGTGCAAAAGCAATAGGATGTCTGCCACAAACAAACTGAAGTAGATCATATTTGCACATTAACATGGGAACGTTCAAATCTATTATTTAGATTTTGTTATTCATAAAAGGGAGGCATCCAATGGAGAAAAGGAAAGGTAAAGCAGATCCGACAGTGGAGCAGACATGTAATGTAAGGATTTCAAATGATGCCTTCCTCTAAAATGCGCAGTAAAGCTGAAATGTGTTACATGTACCAATCTCCCCTTCCCCTCCCGATGGCATTAGTCCAAATGGGGACTTTGCTGAAGAGGTTAAACATGTCGGAGGAGGTTTTCTCAGCTGTGTCTCACTTGTTCAGCCATCTGCCACTGTGAGACTTGTAATGCTTTAAAGCATAAAGAAGATTATTCATCACCCCTTCAGAACATCATTTTACTTTCACAGTGCAGGCGCAAAATTAAAAAGAAGTAGGTTGACATTTTGGGAAATATGTTTGTGTCAGATGAGAAGGTCACCCAGCATGATGACTTCCTGAAGTGTTGCCAGGCAACTAGTGTAAATCCCCATGAAGCCACTAGACCTATCTTTGTTATATATATATTTTGTTTTGTGTACTCATTGAACATACATTTTAGGGTGTTTTTGGCATCCCCTGCCGCCCCCCTCTGCCACAACACAGAATTTGGTTTCTATTAGTTATGCTAATATTATGCGCAACCAGGGCTGAAGAGCTTGACACTATTTAATGCACATGACTGACGAGGCGTAACGAGGTACAGGTGAAAACAATCCGGGCGGGCAAGGCGATATCAGAGGCGGGAAGAAGTCAAAGGCAGGAATTAAAACAAGACATATTAAAAAGAGTTACTTTAAGAAGTAAAACTACAAGCATAAACCCTAGGAGCATGACTATGGTATGCTACGCTAAGCTGACCACTCCTGGCTCTAGCTCCCTTTTTTGAAGTAGAAAATATAATTGTATCCACATTTCTGTAAATGTGGATATTTGTGTCAATTGTATTTACTAAAATGTGTATAATTTGGTATCAAACACAGAGTTCTCACTTTATAATACAAGACCAACTATACAAAGACACCATTTGTTGTACTTGTTTGCTGCAATTGTACAATTTCAACATTACATCAAAACCATACACTAAATGCTCTCCTACTTTATGAACGGAAATGGCATTCTTAATATACTTTGTTATTGACTGATGTTGGTTGCTGATGAGCGCCACCAGTTCATATTGTCCTCTTTGTGAAAACGTGTCGCACAAAATCTGAGTCTTGATAGCTGTGTCACCATGTACGTACCCTTGTCCATTTTCTCCCTCTAAAATCAATTAGACTCACTGATGTTTTGACCTGTCAGAGCATGAAGAGCACAGGTGGAACTAATAACCTAAATGATGTCTCCTTTCCATCAATTACTGCAATGCAATGCACTGATTAAATCTCATTAGTCACAGCTTTGACAGAGAATTCAACCTGTCTGCTTGAAAAAAAAGTTTATTCAGACGACCTCCTTGCTTGACTTCTGGCTTGAACATATGGTAATTGTTTAGATAACTATTATAAATCACTATGTGTAATGTCTATATATATATTCATTATAACCCCTTTACGGTAACAGAGCTTTGTGTAAACAACAACTTCCAAACTGTTGTTTACTTCCTGCTTCATGCTGAAAACAGCTTAGCTCGCCAGCAGAGGCTCCTCGTGTTTTGGTGCTGATAAATGTGTCCTTCAGTTACAACAGAAGTTCATCTGGCAGACATTAAGGCTGCAGATTATGATAAAACTAATCAGCAGTTTTCCAATATTTAGACTCGCATTCCTTTTTTTAGCTTGTAGTTTTTGTTTCAGGCCTATTCCCGCATGGCAAACTAATATTGCACAAACCTTTACTGTTCAGTTAAAAAAACTTACTATGTAGTTGTTTTTTGCCAGCAGGGAACAGGGCAGAAAGAGTTGGGAGTGCTGTTTACTGAAGTATAAATGAATAATTTGTACATCTCTCAGCTGTTCAGAAAAACCTGTTCTTTTATCTTTTTATCCTCTCTCTCTCTCTCTCTCTCTGTCTCTGTCTCTGTCTCTGTCTCTGTCTCTGTCTCTCTCTCTCTCTATGTCTCTCTCTCTGTCTCTCTCTCTCTCTCTCTCTCTCTCTGTCTCTCTCTGTCTCTCTCTCTCTCTCTCTCATTCAATCTTATCTCAATTGCAAATTCATTGTTATTATGAAACACTTTTGAAATCGTTGTGAAGGTTGTATGTTATGCTTCATAGCTAGTGCTTTGCATGCAGCTGGTATTTAAAATTAAATGTGCGGTACAATAACAACTTAGGTTTTGCAGATATACACACACACACTAAAATATGCACACACACACACACACACACACACACACACACACACACACACACACACACACACATGTAATTCTTCTCATCCTACCCTCTGCTTTTCCCAGGGTAGTTTCTCTCTCTCTCTCTTCTTTGACTCCTCATGTCGTCTCCACCGCTCTGCTCTTTTTCACCCCATCTGTGTCCCACCCTACCCCTCCCACCTCTCTCCCATCCTTATTCACTTCTTCTTCTCTTCCTTCATACCGCGTTATTTTCTTTGATCGCCCTCCATTTGTTTCTCTACCCTCCCACTCTGCATTCTCGCAGCGCTGAAGGGATCGCTCTCTCGCTCTCTATTTGTGTCAGTGCTCTCTCTTTCCCCCTCTCTCTGTCTTTCTCCTTATTTGTCTCCCTCTGTCTCTATCTCTCCCTCCCTCCATCCCTCTCCCTCTCATCCTCATCCCTCACTATCTCTCCATGCACACTTGATTCATTTTACACATTACCGGAGCATCCATCATTTTGCTGTGGGAAGGAAAATCTCTCTTTTTTTCTTGTTCAATCCGTGACAGTATTTTCCAGTCTTTTTCCCGCTGTCTTTTCTTTTCCCAACTCCTCCACTCTTTCTGCGGATCCAATCCTAAAGCTGGAACCAATATGTTTTATTTCCAGCTGGTCATCATGGCAGGGACTGTGCTGTTGGCGTACTACTTTGAGTACACGGACACGTTCCCCGTGCACATCCAGGGCTTCTTCTGTTTCGACAAAGCCTACTCCAAGCCGTTCCCGGGACCAGAGGACAACAGCAAGGCACCGCCTGTCCTCGTCTACTCCCTTGTCACCGCCATCCCCACTGTGACGGTGAGTCAGTGTTCAACTTGTAAAAAAATGTTAACTTCCACAGGTGCTCATCATGCACACACAGCACAGGATAATCCCCTACATGCATACACACACAATCAACCCCAGACATGTACCACGCACAAACACACACACATATAGTTCCTCATCTACACGTGGTGTTTGTGGATTGAAAGAGGGGAGAGCTGTGTAGGTGTATCCTCGTGGTCTCGCTGCTCCGTTTGTGTCGATGCGCTCTCTATCATAACCATGGCAACCAGCACTATATTTGTCTTCCATAGAGCAGTCGGAGAAAGCTACAGTGTACAGAGAGTCTGTCCTTCTCTCAAGACAGCACGGCACTAAAACAGAATTACACATCAACTCTAAATGGCTTCCCCTATTTTTGCAATAGAGACGGCGCAGTTTCCAATAGCTTGCGCCAGGCCGTCTTCATCCAACGCTTTAAAATGCATGTTGAGGCGCCTTTTAATAATTAAACATCAATACAGAATTGCAATTTGTGGGTCATGAATTCTTGGCAACAAGCAGTAGATTAAAAATAAATGTTTAAATGCTCTATATTCGTAAGAGTGTTATTACTACTAACTAAATCAGTTTAAAGTAAATATTGAAAAGCAGAGTAAAACGATGAAACATTAGAAAATACTGAATCAGATCATATTGCTTTACTCTGTTTGATATATATATGGTTGGATATTATTAATAATGAAACATAGCTTCACATTCTCATCAAAGCTCGGTCTCCAGGACTATCTGTCTTGTCCCCAAGGGCTTGTCGCTTTGATGTCCCACAGTTAAGTGGCATTATGACATGGTTGCCTCTGAGCCATATATCTGTGCAACACACACACACACACACACTCACACACACACACACACACTCACACTCACACTCACACTCACACTCACACTCACACTCACACACATTAAGGGAGTCCTGGGTCATTTGATTCAATGTATATGGAACTAGCCCAATCCCTTCCTCAGCCATCCAGCTCCATATATTCTTAGTTTATTGTTATTTAAACAATATTTCTGTATTTATAATAACAGTGACATTTAAAACATATTTTTAGATGATCTCTAGGGTAATTCTGGCACTTGTTATGTCTGTGAACTTTAAGTTTATAGGATTGGAACAAATGTTTTATTTTGATTTAAGTTTATGTTTTGGATCAGAGATGGTGCTTGAAGAGAAACACGTTCTGATGATTGTTTCTAACACTATTGCAAACACAGCCAATAATTAACTCATATGGCAGAACCACAGGTGCATTTTACATGTGTGTATGTGTGTGTGTTTCTTTGGAGCTTACCTTGCATTGGAATGAATGGGGGCTGCAGGCACCAGGGGATGTGAGCTGTGCAGAGTGGGAGCGCATTGGCGTGATTTTGCCTCAAGTGTGAAGCGGCTTTTTTGAAAGTCAGAGCATCTGTGTTCTCTCTCGCTCCCAGATAACGCTCCTTCCCACCAGCCTCTGTTCAGATACAATAAAAAAAGTAGTATTCATCTCTCTTTTCTCTCAAATTTGATGCCGACTTTTAGCTTCAAACCAAAATGGATGAGCTGAACGCCTGACACATACACTTTGTGTCTGTGTGTGACAGCTCATAGTGATTTTTGGATTTACCAGAAACTGCAAAAGTTTCTCTTATTTGTGCTCCAGACGCTCTCTCTTTTTGCTAGTGTCTCTTTGTGTAAAGATGGAGAAGCATACAATTCAGAATGACTGCATTTTCTTTACTGCACAGTCCTCCCGTGTGGTGGAAGCTGAGTTTTAAGAAATACCCCAGATTATAAACCATTTTTCATCAGCTCATTTTCAGACAGGTTTTGATATAAATGGATTAGGACAAAAGATAGAGAATCTTTTTTCCTGATACTACGGACACATATTTATGTATAAAAGACATGAAAAGGTGGATTTAGCATAATAGGTGACTTTAAACTTCCCATAATGCAAATCAAAGAGTCTCTCAATTCACCTTCCTTAGAAATCTGCAGTATTCCTAGCATTATCAGAGATGACCCAGATGACAACGTTTTTTTTACTAACTTGACAAAACTCCCTTTAGGGCCTGAAAGATATTATACAGGGAACATTTTCACAGGCTTAGTACTCCTTATGTTGGTGCAGTGCCCCTAGAAAAATCTCCACCTCAATTTGCTCGCTTTAAAGTGAATCTGATAAATCTTTGTTGAAAATGCTTTAGGCATAATCCTCTCTCCACTGGGAGACTGTGGCAGCCACTGCCCAACCAACACCGTCCCCTCAAGGCAAGTTGGGGATTATGATACTGCTTTAACGTTTATCCACATTAACACAAAAAAAGATCATATTACACTGTGGAGCTTTGATAGCACTCTGTTCAAATGAGAGTTTCCAGTGTTAGCCCCAAAGTGGCATGAACGTAATTGATTTGTAATTACTCTATATAACACAATCTACATGACGCTACTTAAATACCTTCATACCTTTTTATAATAACCTACCGAAGACTATACGTGGCTGTTTGGACAGAAAGTGACACGATAGCACAGGCACGACACTGGGTGCCCTGCCATCTTTGTTGCACCATCAAACATCATTAAATTACTTGTTAACAACAACTTGCTGAACATTGTGGAATACATTACTTATTTGCCAAGAAGTGAAACAATGCAACATTTGTTAGTGCTCAAGTATACCCTGAGCTTTTGTTTAAAAAAACGCTCCGCTGGGAATCGTCAATTTCTGATCTGTTTGGATGTTATACGACTTTTATGCTATCATATTATTGGTGTGTGTGGAGTGGTGTTTGCTCCAATACAAGTATTATTTCTGGTATTGCACAATAAGTCCTTGATACAGGTCAGTTTAGGTGGAATAACTACCATGAGATCAGGATTTTGTTCCTGCAAAAGCTAATGACTAACTACATTTTTTTTTTTATTCAAACCACAGCAGGTTAAAATAGAATCCGCCATGTTTCTTGAACCTGACTAAAAGCCTGAAACTGACAATGTTGGGCTTTAATGTCAAAACTAAACTTGGAATTATCTGAGCAGCACATGCCAGGGTCAGCTACATTTAGTATTGATGTGGTTACTGGATTCTGATTACAGCAGAATACTGTGAGAGTCAGAGGCAGAGAGAGACAAAGGGAGAGGAAGTGAGAGGGAAATAGAAGCACTTGTGTTGTACTTGGCAAATATGCCGTGAGTTTCAGTGGATCAGTGAAGGTAAGTGTGTGGGTGGATGACGGCGCACATCCTCTCCTCCATTTCCACTGAAAACACATTCTGTGTGTGTGTGTGTGTGTGTGTGTGTGTGTGTGTGTGTGTGTGTGTGTGTGTGTGTGTGTGTGTGTGTGTGTGTGTGTGTGTGTGTGTGTGTGTGTGTGTGTGTGTGTGTGTGTGTGTGTGTGTGTGTGTGTGTGTGTGTGTGTGTGTGTGTGTGTGTGTGTGTGTGTGTGTGTGTGTGTGTGTGTGTGTGTGTGTGTGTGTGTGTATGTAATGGAGAAAGTATATGTGTGCTGATCGCACATTACAAAACCACCCATCAGTTCGCACAGATAAGATGTGACCAATCACAGAATCAAATGTTAATTGCAGGCTTAAGATGCATGTGGCACAACGTGATCAACACTCACACTGTGTAAAAAAACACACACAGAAACACTTAGAAGCTCAATAAGAGGAAGTGAATGAGTTACGTTTTGAATGCAGCGGTTTGTTTTTTTCACCTTTTTTATGTGGGTCAGGAGCATAATGCTAAACACTTTTGCCCTGGAGAGCACCGTTCTCATGCTGCTAAATATAAGCTTCTCGTACGGAAAGCAAAGCGAGGGCACTTTTTGAGAGTGGAGACGGAGTGGGTTTAAAATGCATCACACAGTGTGAGGAAGGGGAGAATGAGCAACCCAAGAACCAGAAGTACGACAAAGGAACAAAAGCAAAAACTTTAAGAAGTTCAGCTGCGAAAACGCTGTATTCTATGATGCGTTAATTGGGCTGACTGTGATTTGGCACTGGGCACAAATGATTATTATTGAATCAGACTGCATAAGCACATACATTGTGAGCTCTAGCTTTAAATTGCAAATGATGAGCTGGTACAGAATGAGTTGGAAATAAACAACATCATTTTTAAAACCCTACAGTATATGCACAGCTTATGAATGAGGAGTGAAAGAGACAAAATAGGGAACAAGAGAGACCATTCGCTGCCAGTCACTGTCTTCTGCTGTCTGTTAAACCTTGGAAATAGCCTTCATGCATAATGCAGCTCCATGTGACAGAAAAATGGGGATTGGGGAAAATATGGAAGCAGACCATATCATCCACTCATGCCAGAGTCTATTAAGAGCTCTTGATTGACAGAAACTGCATTGTGCTGTTGTTGCCGTCATATCTTTAAATGCTCTGTATTTAGAAATGTTGCTTTGTTGTTTGGTGAGTTATCTTTTCCCTCACAAATAGACAAACACAGATGACGTTACATTATTTGGAGATATTGCTAGTGCTGCTACAATGGAGTTAGCCAGCATAACCTAGTTTGAATATATATGACCTTAACAGCAACCTTCATTTTGGTTCAGTTTGCTACTCTGACCACATTTTTTACAATCATTCTTGTAAATCCACCCAACAGAAATGGCAGAGGTGCAAGGTCCTCCTATAATATTTAAAAGAACAGAAGGAAAAACTGCTTCAAGATGTTTTGAGAGACTGAATCTCGATATGTTGCAGATTTAGTATCATCACTGTTACTTTTTGTACTTACCTATGTAACTTACATGTCAATATAACTCATTCTTGGCCATAAAAGAAACCTGGAAAACAAAAAGTAAATCCTTCACAAAATAATCTAAACTATTGGACTTATGACAAGCCCATACACACCTGTTGCCACTCTGCTCTGCCCGGCCTTTCCCGCCCACCTCCGGTCCTGCATCCTCCAATCACACAGCTGCTTCCCATTTACTCTAATTAGATCCACATCTAATAATACCAGCCCAGCTTCTTTGTTTCTTGCCAATTTGTCAGCATTGCAAAGCGGTTTTCTGATGCCTGTCCCTTACCTAGATGCTGAAAGAAGATATAGATACGGTCTGGTTATAAAGAATACTACCAGCAAGATTGTTACTGAATAAATTACCTTGGATTGCACAAAAACTAGAAGTATGATGTTGTATATTACAGAGACTGAATTACAAATGCAGACCCCGCAGTTATTTTTACCCAGATGTTTGCATCTTTTTTATACAGAGATACTTTCCCTAAAATGTGATCAAACAACCCACATACAATTAGTTTTGAAATGTGATGAACTGTATCACCTGTTTTTGCCAGATTCTTGCCAATGCACAGCTCCATTCCTCTGTCTACATGTCGCACCTGTTACCTGTCGCACTCTTCAAACTATTTTCCTGTAAGATATTTTCAATTATTTACTACATCACCATGCTGCTTCCTTGAGAATCTGTGTCCAGGTCCTTTTATTGTTATCAAAACCAGCCTTGAGACTGCTATATCTACATTTTGAACTCTCTAGTTCTCTATTTGCCTCAAAGATCAACACTGTTGCTGTCGGTCGAAGTTGTGAATTGACATGTCAAGCCGCCCTCCTTCTTCTAAGCTGCTGATCGTTTTGATTTCGAGGAAATACAAGTATTTAATTTTAGATTTATGTTATAAATACAATGTCACTAAACCTTATGATTAAGTAACTCCTCTCTAACTACTAGGCTAATCTTCCAGCTGAGGCAACATGCAGCAAAATCCAATCTTTTTGATGAGATCTCAGAAATGGGATGAAAATGTCAAATCTAACTGTAGCAACACTTTTTTTCCCTCTCACCTTGATGTGAAAATTGGTTTTAGTTTGAGGTAGACACATATGATTGGTGATGGGAGGCAGTAGGTGAGCCCCGCTACAGCACAGTTCCCCTGTATTAAGATGGCTCCCCCTGACTGCTCTATTGTTATGATAATGTTTAGAAAATTAGGTTTCTCAGAAAATCCAGGCTTTTCCTGCTCTCATTTTTCTCCTTTCTCTCTTCTATATTTGCTTTCTATTGTTATTGTAATCAGAGTTGTCATCCTTGACAAGCACCCAAAAGAAATCTGCACACACACACACACACACACACACACACACACACACACACACACACACACACACACACACACACACACACCAAAGCTCACAGATGTACAATCACAATACGCGCTGTAAAGTAAGACTGAAGTATGTTTCTACAAAGATCTTGAAAGAGGACAATCAGGAATAGATAGATACCTGCAATCATCCTTTTCTTCTGGCATTTTCGAATTGATTGCAATTGTCTACAGCCTTCTATTTTATCACACAAGCTGGGGAATCACACATAGACACATACTCAAGCACAGACTCCCTACTCACACACATCCATCCAACGCCAAATGCAAATTGTGCAGAAGTTTGCATACTGTTGAGCCGCGGGACAATCTTTCACAAATAATGGAGTCACATATGACAGACAGAGGAGGATTGGAAAGAGCCTCCGAGCAGCAGAAAATATTGAGATGTCTCACTGAAGTTCTTTTTTATGGGGTGGAGAGGAGATCACCTTCCTTGATGATTCACTCTTCTTCTATGAAAGACCAAGAGGACAAAAGTGATTTTGGCTCTGATCAGCTGCCAATTTTGTGTATACTGTTGCCATTTTGAGAACTGCAACCATCATAGTGGTATTTTTGGTTTGCAGACGGCTTAACGTGTAATGGAGTAGCGCAGTGTCTGAGATTTAAGGAACATTTTGACACACCAGGACATACAAATGTTAATAATTATGAATGTCATTAGGGACCCAGGCTACATGGTAATCATCAACAAGTGACAACAAGGAAAAAGATGGCTTTATGTGGACAGTAGAGGCCAAAACTAAATTCCAAAAAGTGAGTGGGACTAACTTAAAGTCTCGACTAATGTGTGTTGTCACCAAATCAACTAACATCAACCATTAATTGGTTTTGAAACACTCAATTAACTTTCAAAAAAAGTTCAAAGGGTCTCATTGTATTTCTATGAGCTAAACTTAGAAAATAATGTCCTTCATTCACCATATAGATATGTAAGACTCAGTGTGAGTCAGGATACTAGTGTTTGCTTATGGAAAGGAAGATTTAGAGTTGAAAAAACACAAGTCAAAGTTTAAGACTTGATTGGTGCAAGGGCATGAGACAAACAGGTTTAATTAAAAACTAAATTACAGTAAAACATTTGTGAGGTCACTCAAAATAGACAAAAGTGGAGGAAATAAGTATTTGATGCCCTGCCAATTTAGTTAGTTTACCCACTTTCAAACAAATGAACTGTCTGTAATTTTTATGGTAAGTTTACTTTAACAGTGAGAGACAGATTATCAAAAAATTGAATAAGTATTTGATCCCCTTGCAACCACAGGAGTTCTGGCTCCCACGGACCGGTTAAATAAGTCCTCTCGCTTTAAGAAATTACTCCTGATGTCAACTCGTTACCTGGATAAAAGACACCTGTCCACAGTCAATAAATCAGATTACAACCTCTCCACCGAGGTCAAGACCAAAGACAGGTCTTGTGGTCATGGTGGAACTAATGTGTAGGACATCATGGACAGATTATAGACCTGCACAAGGCTGGAATAGAAGACAAGACCACCAGCAAGCAGCTTGGTGAGAAAGAGACAACTGGTTTGATTATTAGAAAAAGGAAGAAGCACAAAATGACCATCAATCGCCCTCGATCTGGGTCTCCACCATCTAAGATCTCGCCTCTTGGTGCATCAGTGATCATGAAAAAGGTGCGGGGGTCAGCTAAGAACGGCCCAGGAGGGACTTGTTAATGATCTGAAGGCAGCTGGGACCACAATCACCAAGAAAACAATTGGTAACACACTGCGCCGTAATGGATTAAAATCCTGCAGCGCCGCAAGGGTCCCATGCTCAAGAAGGCACATGTACAGGCCGTCTGAGGTCTGCCAGTGAACCTCTGAATGATTCAGAGAAGGTCATGTGGTCAGATGAGACCAAAATCAAGATCTTTGGCATCAATTTGACATGTCGTGTTTGGAGGAAGAGAAAGGCTGACTATTACCAGAAGAACACCATCCCCAGCGTCAAGCATGGAGGTGGAAACATTATGCTTTTGGGGGGGGGGTTCTCTGCTAAGGGGACAGGGAGATTCACCACATCGAGGGGATGATGGACGTGGCCATGTATTGTAAAATATTGGCTGGAAACCTCATTCCCCTAAGGCATGTTTTGCAAGGGGATCAAATACTTATTTCCCCCAATTAAATACAAATCAATCTTTTCTTTTGATATTCTGTCTCTCACTGTTTAAATAAACCTACCGTAAAAATTACAGACTGTTCATTTCGTAAACTAACTAAATTAGCAGGGGATCAAATACTTATTTCCTCAAGTGTATAAGGGGAATAACGGGCAGGTTTGAACTGTTGACATGTGAGCATCAGGTGATCTGGGAACAGCATAAAGAATTTTCTCAGATTAAATTTACAAACGCTCCGCTTGCACAATGAAGGGATTGTTTACCGTAACAACATAAGTACTGAATGTTTACAATTGCCAATTAACACACAGAACAAGATTTACCTATGATATTATGTTTGATTTTGATCAAAAACACACAAATATACCTTAGGTTGCCTTTATAATTTATTTATCGATTGTGTAAGATCAGATGTCAGAAAACTCTCCTTATGAAGTCGAGGCTGATGGATTAACCTTGAATTTACAAGATGGAACTCTGGTTTTGAGTGGCTTGAGTGGCAGGCCGACTGCTGGCTGAGTGAGAAGCATTTAGCAAATATAATTAACTGGTTATAAAATCCGGTTTTAAGTTGCTCATGTCGATGTTGAAGAAAAGTTTGTTGAAGGAAGTCTTGAAAGTGTGACTCATGGTTGCTTATTATTATAAGCTTATTTAATACTCATCTTAACTAAAATGCCATGTTTTATATAATCTGTTTTGTCAAAGCCTTCGCCATCTGCTGTGTGTCGTTCTGTCTGTCCACCCATATATTTCCCTTCCTCCATGTGTGTGATTGTATGTGGAAGAGAGAGCGAGAGTGACAGAAATAAAGGCAGCTCGTGGATCTGCAGTTGTGCTTATGAAACTGCGCAGTGAAAAAAGGCCAGGGATAATAAAGGATAATCACGGCTTTACCCTGTCACTGCCAATCACACTGGATAGAGAATTGAGAGATGAAGACAGCAGGCCATGTATCCCCATGTCGATACGCCTGACCAGCTATCCGCTCCAGTGTGATAGTCTGTGGGTTATGGTTAGTGAGACATGCTGTGATCCATAGATGAACACCCTAATCCAGCAATACTCTCACACTCTGAGAGATTAGCTCAGAGGTCTCTTCACACACCGATCCGGGGTCCCTCTGTTTCTTCTTGAGGGAAAGCAGACACAACTACGTGGAAGCAAAGGAGAATAGAAAGGTTATTTCAAACTGCAGGCTAAGTGGAAAATGTATTTCATGTGCGCATATATGACTCACATCCTTTTTTTCATAATGGTGTGAACAGCACAACAAACAAGAAGTCTGATATTTTCAAGTCTGATTACGGCCACTTTCGGAAGCGGTCCTTGCTTAGATTAAGGTCCGGTTTGTAATTCAGAAAAGTCAGAAAAGTTACAATATACAGTATTTGTCACCGTTCTGCGCTGGTGTGAGTTTTGTGGAGAGGTGTTGACCACTGCTCACACATTTTCTGGATTTCACTCTACATCAACTTAAACCAGAAACGCTTTGAATTTCAGTTCAGTTTCGGTTCGATTCCCAACCCGTGGTCCTTTCCGGATCCCACCCCGACTCTCTCTCCCACTTTTCCTGTCACTCTGTCCTATCCAAAAAAAAAGCCCCAAAAATATATCTTAAAAACATTTTTTTTTAAAAGATATACAATATCAGGATCGGGGGTTTAATTGACAAAGACCATTAACATTTCCATTATAAGGCGCATGCGTCAATAAATGTCCTTCCTGATTGAACTTCTGTACGACAGAGTGCTGGGTGTGACTTTGTCTGTATTGTTATTTTGTTCACATGCGGGTCAGTTCACAACTGTGACAGTTTACACTGGAATTTGATATAGGCCATATTTCAAAAACAATATGAACAGCCATTAGTCCGAGACTTGCATTGTGAATGTGGCCTGTGAGGAGGTGGAGATAGAGAAATTAGAGTGAGCTGGATAAGGATAGTGAGGAAGAGACTCAAGGAATAGAGGAAAATGTAAAGAGACAAGAAAAGAAAAGGGGAAAGCGGGGAGATGAGAACACTAACGGGGTCATATCACAAACCGCACCGAGTACAAAGAGAGGAAGAAGCAGACGAGGAAGGACAATTTATATTTGAATAAGGAAAGAATAAAAAAGGCAAATAAACAGAGGACGGAAAAAACAGTAAATGTTTATGGTAGCCTAGTTTCTCCTCCAAAAAGATCTGGTTCATGAACGAAACAGAATAAAAGCAGAGAGAAAAGGCGATGGAGAGAGTGTGGGTGATGATGAAGCTGAAGCAGATAAATTGTCATGGTTACCATCGCCAGTGTGTGAGAAGTGTGTGTGTGGACTACGCTTGCACTATCAACAAATGTCATGTGAAATAGGATATGTAGCCCTGGTGTAAACCGCATGAAGGTTTCTTTGTTTCTGATCACATTAACTACTAGGGCTGCTATCAGTCCGTGTTACAGATTTTTTTAGAAGGTGCATTAGTGTAAATGACACACACAGAAACACGCAGGACAGGAGTTTAACACTGCAGCAACATCCTCGAGCTGTTAAGAATATTTAACACCATCACATCTGTAAAAAAAAAAAACAGAGACGCATACATTTCCAATTTGAGCTTGAGGGGCTTTGACGTCAAACAAACATTTAATGCAGCATCACTTGTTCCCGTTCTGATTGTTGTTATTATTAATCACAGTACGCAGTATGCGTGGTGACTTAAATATGTTTGCGTTTCATTTTATGTATTTCTTTGTGGAATAGCTTTAAGAAATTGAAATTTAAGGTTGAATAAGGATCCATGATCTGTTGTTTAAAATGATCCACCTGTGTACAGTCACTGTCAGTGCAGTGGAATAGGCATTCTTGAAAAATCAGCTCTTCAACTCTGACTGAAATGAGAGTTTTTATCATCTGGTTTTTTGCCTGAAATACCCTTACGATCACCTTTTTATCTTTTTGGCAGCTTTTGTCAAGGAAGACTGCACACTTCGTCATACGCTTGTTTGTAGCTTGCTCACAAAAGCAACAAAAAAAAAACGTTTGACTGTCACTGTGTCACAAGTGGTGAAAAATCAAAGAAAGCCAATTAAGTCACGCTCAGCCTCTGGAGTTTTTACCATCACTCTCCAACAAACACGCTCATGTGCTTTTACTATATCCGTGCCACTCTTCATACTTTCCACTTATCTACTGTATATAATTCTCAGAGTTGAAAGACCTCCATAGTTGTTGGCCTCTTGACAAAGAAGTCTAACAGCTTCTAAAGTGCACACACCTTTATGCACAAACTGGTGCTCCTACTCACCAAAGGACGCTGTGTGTTCCTGCTCGCTGAGGCAGTTTAAGTCAGTCCTTATTCCTCTCCATCTTCATCTGCCCCTTTTCATATTCTCTCTGTGTAATTGTGTATCGTTTTTATCAACTCCTCATTTTCTCTTTTTTTCTCCCACCCTCTTTTCTGTTCTCCAGTGTCTCATCATCTTATGTCTTTCTCTTCCCCCAGGTGTTTACACACAGATGTCTGCCTAGGTGTTAAGTACACCATCTCTTCTGACTTGTTGAGACCTTTCTTTATCCCTCTGCTGAAATAAATGCAGCTTAAAAAGCATAACTATTGCCTCCAGAAAAACTGTTAACATCTGCTCAAAAGTAATTGGCTTCCAAGTGATTTTCCAGTTTTTTTCATTCCAGAGAAAAACTTTAGACTTAAAGGTCTCCTTTGCTGCTGAATACACAGAGACACAGAGATGCTGCAGAGGGGATTCAGCTCGCGACTGTATATTGAGGACGACAGGTTGGGACGTGTCACGTGGGTGGGAAGTTACCAGGAGTTCAATGTAAAGCCAGCCCATATGTCCGATATGACGTCATATCCGCAGCAAATGTGGATCAGCTCGTTTGTACCCCTGTTTTTAGAGATGTGGGTAAGGAGGAAAAGAAAGGGTCGCATTTTCTGACACTGTGACTCTCCTTACACATCGGGGACACATATTTATGTATAAAAGAAAGAAAAAAGTGCATTTTGCATAATAGGGGACCTTAAATATACAGATTGAAAGTTTATATTGAAACCACTGCCATGGCTATCCTACCACCACCACCACACTGTCCAGCAGTAGCTCAGTCAGTAGGGGCTTGGACTGGGAATCGTAGGGTTGCAGGTTCAAGTCCCCGAACAGACTTGAAATATGGAAAGTGGACTGCTACTTGGAGAGGTGTGACTAATAAAGAGGGTTTCATCCTCCGGTTCTATCTATTCTACACTATAGGGCTGCTGGAGTATTTTTAGTTTGTTGATTTAGTTCCAGTTTCCAGCTGTATAACTGACACAACAGCTCATTTAAATGACCTTAGATAGGACAGAGAAGCACTGGAGGGATGAGAGTCAGCTAACACTGCCAGAAGATTTCCTTTAATTTATTTAGTCAGTAAGTGGCCAGAGTTTTTTAAGGTTACATATCTTGTTGTTGGACCTTGCAATGTTTAAAGGTCACAGCTTGAATAATGTGGTGGCACACACTGGTGAGTGTATTTTAGCTGTGCGGAGACTACGTGCTGGCACACTGACTGTCCCCATCTGCCCACCTCTGAACCTCAAAAACTACTCTCAGGTTTCCATCCGCTCCTTCATTAGAGGCGGGCTATTGCTTTTGCAGCAGAGCCAATATGTCTTGTTTTGTTTTTCAGGATCGCTGAATGTTGGCCCATCTCAGCTTTATCCTTAAAATTGTTGCGTGTTTTCCAATCTCTTCCCAGCTTTGTGTCCAATTTATCTTAATAATTCTTACCATTCTCTCACACATACTGTCAAAGTCATACCTTTTTTTCATTAACTTTCTATTTGTACAAATTACCCTATGCTTGCATGCTTTTCACTTCCTTTTTGTTTGCTCTCATCTCTGCAGTTGGTAACTGGTGCTTGTCTTTGTTTTGGTTTAAAAAGTGAATGGCATCTACCAGACATGTGGACTCGAGTCACATGACTTGGACTCGAGTCAGACTCGAGTCATGATTTTAATGACTTCAGACTTGACTTGATCAAATTCGGCATGACTTGCGACTCGACTTGGACTTGAATACTATTAACTCGAGACTTGACTCGGACTTTGCCTCTTTTACTTGTAATGACTTGACATGCCTCGAGTCAAAAGCTAAATTTCCTGATCATGGACATCCTTCCCTGCAATGCGAACCTGCGAAGCCCCAAAGACCGCAATGTGAGAGAGCCGGCAGGCAAGTGCGAGCAATGCAATCATGTGGTGGATTTTGGCCTTTTTGGATTGGATCAGGGACCTAACCAGCGTGATTGGATAATCCCCGGGTTTCCCCTCATTAATATTCACGATTTCCCCGGATTTCATCTACGGAAAAGATGCAATTGTGCCACGGAAGGGAAGCCTAGTCGAGAGCTGTCCGTCTGGTCTGCGTCTCTCTCAGTTGCAATTGGCAGGTTTAAGATCCAGATTAGGTTCATGGTTGTGAATTATCTATGTAAATCGACTCTATAGATAACACGTTCATTCTACATGTTGAATGATGATAGCGTAATACAAATATAGGCTATACATACAATGACAAAACTGCCGTGGGCGATATGTTATCCGTATCCTTTGTTAAAATTAATGTTCAATAGCTCTATGCCAATGGGAACAACAGAACGTGCGCATTACATATGGACCAATGCGACACGTTCATTACGGCTGTGGACCGATAAACACTCAGTACCGTACGCACACCAACCGGCATGTGCGTGTTTAACACCGTGTTTAACACTGGCGTTACCGCCGCTTAACTTAAATAACGAAGAACTGCTTTTAATTACGACTTGGCCGAGATCTTAACGTGCTGTTCATGCGTTTCCCATGAATAGCCTACTACTATAACTCGGAGCGGAGCAGGATATAATGCGCATGTGCGACGTTGCTAGGCAACGTGTACAAAGGCTGGGGGGGGGGGGGGGGGGGGGGGGTGGAGATTAAACATTGTTTTATTGAAATATTAGGTTTCTTTGTGATTTAAGCAAAATGTTGACCTACTGTAACTGGCATCCACTGAAGCATCAATGCCAGTTACATGCATCCACACAGTCCATGCCTCACTAGTCAAGGCGCTTTACCAACTTTAGGATGACAGTGGTGCCTTCCGTGCTCATACATTTCTAACCCACCATTCACACACAATACTTTGAAGGTCTTTGGGCGCATGCGTATATACAGATATATAAAATATATGCATAGTTTAATCTGTATGTATAAAAAAATACTGAAGATTAGGTTGATATGTTGAAATTGTGTGATCGTTAGTCTGATAATGGCATTATTAAGTGAAGAGTACATGATGACTTGTTCAGGACTCGAAGAAGCTTGGGACTTGGACTTGGACTCGACTTGGCTTTGGTGTTACTTGGACTTGGACTCGACTTGCCCTTCTCTGTCTTTACTTGGGACTTGACTTGGACTTGACTGCTGAGACTTGGGACTTACTTGGGACTTGCCAAACAGTGACTTGGTCCCACCTCTGGCATCTACTGTATGTATTGTATGTGTATCAAGTGTATGACAGAGCTTCCAGTTCAGACTTTATTTCTCTGTTACCTTCAATTTAAATATGAAATAGCTACTAGACTGTCATTAAAAATAATCTGCCAAATATCTACAAAATCTGCACTATATAAAAAGATTGTAGAATTTATATATTCTTTGTATGGATATTGATTACTGCACACTCCTGAATTACAAGTTGCTGGAGAGAATGATTGTTACTTCAAACCGAGTTCTGTCAATACATTTTATATTACCTTCTATTAAAGACCTTTTATTGTGATTAAAGTGGAGCAGCAGGAAGTAACCTTTTTAGTGAGATCAGCATGAAAATGATTAGTATTGACTGTGGATACTTTTGCAAACATGGCTGTTGGAGAAATGGTTCATACAGTGTCCGAGTAGGAGCCCATCACCATCAAATGTCGATGTGAACACGTTGCCTTGGAGTAGTTGAAAAAGGAAATTGAGCAAAGATATAGGAGTGGACATGAAATCCACTTCCCTAATGGGGACGTGGACTCTCTGGTGAGAGAAATGTGTCAGACCATTCAGTGTCAGATGTAATTATCTGTAGCTTTATACGGTACAGCACAAACTCAGGCAGGAAATTATAAATAATTCAAATGCAAACTCTCAAATAAATGTTTCAATAACTCGGCGCCAACACCAGGATATTGTATATTAAAGAAAACTGATCAGATATGCACATTACAAACGTCTTTCCCTCTCGATTGCTTGCCCTTTAGTCTCTGAAATCAATTTGTTTTCATGATTCCTTGAAGGACTCATTAGGAAACGGGCCAAGCTGTCAAATTTAAATCGGGGATGGAAATCATGAGTCTGCTTGTTCTTGCAAATATTTAATCGTCACTTTGCAACCACATAATATAATCAAACGCTAAGTCAAGAGATTGAGTCCTTACTCTACACCTTACCTATAATTAAAGGCACAATTAGTAGGATTTTCCTTAAAAGTAAACAAACAATATATACAGCAGAAGTTGGCTTTTTCCCCACTGGGAGCAACCTAGGAGGGAGGAGGCGCAAACTTTGAATGTTGTTTTTACGCAACCATCAAATCCCACTCATTGTGTCTGTATTGTCGCATAGAAGCGGGATGAAGCTGCTTCCGTAAAGTTGATTAACTTTAAAAAATCATGTACCATAAAGACAAATGAAATCAGATTCAGATATTACTATTCATCACTAGCTTTGCATCTTTTTTCAACATGACTACAGTGTATTTATCTTTTGGCCATTGTAAATGGGTGCACATGTGCTGCAGATAATGAGTACATGGGGGTGTTCATTAGGTCTGTGGCTACAGCAGCTGTGTCCATCACACATCCTGCCCATCGGCAGAGAGGTCTGCCCCTTTTTACCCCTTAGTTTGGTTATGTTGCTATCAGCCTCTTTTCTTTCATCAGTCATCTTAGATTTCCCCGTTTAGCTGCTGGCTGACTGTCATCGGGGGCTACTGTCTCTTCCAATATCCTTACTCTTCTTTTCCCCTACACTCACTTCACAAGAGCCTTTCCCAGAAATACATTAGGACAGCAACAGTTTTCTCAACAAAACTTTTGCCAGAGTTTTAACACAAGCCAAGATGAGACCACATGTCAATCTTGTACAGAAATGTGTCCTCATGTTTTGTAGGAACACTGCAGTAATACTTTGTTCATGGTGTTTTAATCTTGTCTTGTTGCTTAAGTATATAGTCAACTCACTACATATGTTCTGGCACAACCCACAGAGGATCAGATACATTTTATACCACACCTAAATCTAGTTTAAAGACATAAAAGAAGACTGCTCCCGTTTCCTGCAGCTCAAAGCTCTGAAACAGTCCTCTCTGAAAATCTGGAGCCTGTTGAAACCACGTGGTACAAGACCTACTTTTGTAGCTCTGCTCTTTTGCAATTCATTGACCTTGCTTTTATTTTCACAGGCAGAGTATTTAAAGGGCTCAACAGGTTTGAACAGCCCACTGAAAATTACATATAGCCTAAGTCGGATAATTAGGACCATTTGTTCACAGTACCTGCCGTAAAGTATATTCTTTTTAAGGCCAACTGAGTCTTTTTCTGTTGCATAATAGAAAGCTTGCATTATGGAAACATAGATTGTATTAAGGCAGTGGACGTAATATCCAACCTTTAATGAACTGAAAGCGTTAAAGTTGTAACTCAAAAAAACAGAGAGAGCACCAAGGCCTGAGAACACCTTGGTATTAATCTGTAAATCACAGGGAAACCCGGCCCTAAAGCATACCCTGCTTTATTGTCCATTTTAAAATAATTGAGCTCCTAATTTACAAAATGAACATCATGTTTTTTTGAAGGAGACTTTGGACTAGACTTAGACTCTGAACTCACAGGGAAATGTTCACTGAGGAAATAAATCTAGATAGTAGTAGGGTTATTTTTTAAAGAGTTATACTGTTTACATTTGGTCCGGTTGAGTCACCTCCTGCTTTCTATTAGAGAGAATTCAGGTTAAAGGCCAGTAGACATAGGCTTCACTTTTCAGTGCTGGAGTTTGCAACTGATAGTGGCCATATCACACTCTGGTGATGTTGCAAGAAAGATGAATGAACACACATTTGTCAAACATGGAAGGATGAAAACGATTCTTAATGTACACTATAATTGTGGACTGGTAAAAACACAAGTCTCATTTATGTGCTGTTGTGTTGTTGTTCCTATAGAGCTTTATACTGACTTTCATTATGTATTGTCCTTACAGAAGGTGGTTAAAAGAAACTGTTGTAGTTTGATTATAGTTTGAACAACATACAACTTGCAAGCTTTTACAACTTTACATTAGTATACATTCAAACCTGATACCCATTCATTTAGCTATTTTTCATTTTTTCAGTTGTACAGTTGGTGGCTGTTTGGAGTCATTTTTATGGGTAGTGGTGTGATTTGAGTGCAGCCAGGGGGTAAAAATGTGCTGCAAATAATCCAGCTGTCTAATCCTCGCCGTCCACGAGCTCTGCCAAAGTGCCCGTAGCAAGGATCCAAACCTTCACTAACTCCAGGGATAATAATGATTTATGACCCAACACACAAATCTCCTTGCAGGAATAAATAAAGCAAAGTCCAACTTGTTTTTTCTCTGTGAGCAGAGTATTTAAGCAGATTCTTACATGACATTATATGATGTCTTTAAAAGAACATTATTATTCTTTATTTTAAATAAGTTTACAACTAATAAGATCAAATAAAAACAATGTCCGACTGCTCTTATGATGGTCTGCTACTCCTCCATCTTGAAAGTATGTCAAATATAGCAACATTACTTGTAGCACAATTATCAGAATACTTTGTGCAAACCAAACCACTCTTTAGTTTGAAGTGTGGGCAGAATATGGCTTGTGAGCATTAACTTAGCAGGTGAAGTTTTCACTCTGTACAAAAGAACCACATTTCAATGTGCCTCTATTGCAGAGCTAAAGATTCAATGCACCGGCCTATTAGACTTTCTAGAGTGCAAGAACTTGTACAAGGTGAAACTGTGAATATATGCAGAAACTTAAAGTTGAACAGCGCACTGCAAAAACAGTCACACGTCCAATATAAAGCGAAACCCTGAATCTCATCTTTACTTGTTACATTTTGTCCCTTGCTTCACCATGATGACCTGTATGTGGTATCTTCACATAGATTTCAGGTCGGTTTGAGGATGCCCAATCCACAAGCGTTGATTTCTGACGCCCTGGGAGTGGTGGACTCCTTGAAAAGATGTCTTGTTCACCAACACACACAACTTCAGTAAAGCTTTTCAGCACTCAGGTTGCGTCATACTCCAAAGACATAATTTATGTTGACACACGAGCCACGCAACTCCGCTTGAACACTCCATTGGTGGTTCTTCCATATCAGTGCTAGTGTAAACCTCAGCCTTCAGCTGTCACACTGAGTACAGTGAGTTTTGCTTCATTAGGGTTGTCCCACGCTCCTAGCTCCGAGCCATCCATATTGTATGAGCATGTAACCTACATCTGTCCATGCTACTATCAGCAGGGGTCCTATGATCAGACAGATTCAGTATGCAGGGTGTAAGGGTGTCCAGAAATGTGTTTAGTAGATTCATTCCCATGTCAAAAGAGATCAACGTCCTGCTGATTTGACATGCTTTTTAAACTCTTAAAAGGGCTTTCGAAAAGGGCTGCCAGAGGCTTTTGGGATGTCCTCTATAAATGGGTGCTCAAAATGTGTTAAGGCTATAATAATAAAAAATATATGGAAGTTTTATTGACGTGTCATCTGGGTGAGGTTAGAACATTAATCATACATTGAGAATATGTCATGAAAATAGTACAAGATGTGTTTAATTTATGTTTTATTGCAACCCAATGTTCGGCTATTAAACTGCATGAAATTATTAATCAATGTGTTGTCATGGTTTTATGGACCTGCAGTAGAAGTGGAAAAAAAATACAGAAATGGAGAGATAGAAGGGCTATGAGACATGAGGTCGACAAACTCCCACTGATGAGTGAATGGGAGGTGTTAATGCTGGGATTTACTAAAGCAGCATAAAATCAGCCAAATGGTGAGGCAAATATAAAGCAGACTGGCCAAGGAGAAATGTAATCGTTGCAAGGCTGAGGGAGGAACACTCATGAATAATTTTGCTGCGCACCATATTTAACTGACAGAATATTCAGTGAGGCTGATTAATCCTTAACCACACAGTTTTAGCTTTCTGTTTGACACAACATAACTGTGGTTTCTCTTTATCTCTCTTTCTGTCCCAGATTCTGATCGGGGAAGTGACCAGTTTCTTTGTGAAGACAGAGGGAGCTCAGGAGAAGACCATAGTGACCGCTGATTGCTGTTACTTCAACCCTCTCCTCCGAAGGATCGTACGTTTTCTGGGTCAGTCATAGTCCTAAAGATCAGAGCCTCTTTAGTTCTGACTAAATAGAGCCTCTTTACCCAGGGTCCAAGGCTGATTTAGACTAGCATCAGTCCTCCTCTATCCTACAGCCAAAAACAGCTCATGTCCTTAGTGAGGTCTCCTCTGGATTAATTTACCCTTCTTCATGTTCTCCTCTGTTGATGTACTGTGATCCTTTTCCTCATCTCTGTAGCCTGTATTTATCTAAGTTATGAATCTTTTAAAGTGATGGACTCTAGATATGAAGCAAAACAGCAAAGGCTATGTCTGTCTGGCCTTTCACTCCCACACAGTTTGCAGTCAGCGTACAATTCATATTTTTACTTTAGTTCTTGTTTCTGACTGTGATCAGTCTCATTGTTTCTTTTATTTTGAGCTTACACACACACACACACACACACACACACACACACACACACACACACACACACACACACACACACACACACACACACACACACACACACACACATACCCAGCCACTTTCTAACTTTGTCTCTCTCTCTTCTTTTCCGTTTTACACAGGTGTCTACTCCTTCGGCCTCTTCACCACCACCATCTTTGCCAATGCAGGCCAAGTGGTGACAGGAAACCAGACCCCTCACTTCCTGTCTGCCTGCAAGCCAAACTACACAGCTCTGGGCTGCCAGTCTCCGCTGCATTACATCGCAGAGCGCAGAGCCTGCACAGGAAACCCTTACTTGGTTGCATCTGCCCGCAAATCCTTCCCCTCTAAAGACGCAGCGCTCAGCTTTTACTCAGCCATCTATACAGTGGTAGGGGACATTGAGGGGGCTTTGGGTGACAGGGGATAAAGGATGATGCCATGTATGTTGATGACAATAGGCATACTTTTTATGCTAAGATTTCACTATAGAAGACGTCAAATACGTTTTGGTTATGATTTATAATATTGAAACGTTTACAAGCTGTAATGTAGGGTTTCTTAATGGTTCATGAATAAATACCTTCTTAGATCAATATTTGAAGAAATACATTTAAAAAACGTAACTAAAATTATATGGAATTGAAGCACAACAACACCGCCCAAAGGCTTTTCTTATGACTGATTCCTCAACTGATGAAGAAATGTATTAGGGGTAAGACGTGCATGTGAGTCTATTATTACATCATTTATTTAATTACCGCTGCATAGAGCCTTTGTTCTTCCTTTGATTGCAGTACCATGTTCCTGTCATTTTATAAAAAGCATTTACCCAAACATGGCAGTGGTTTTGATGTTGCTTTCGTTTGTACCTCTCCTCAAACACTTCAGCTGCTGTGGATCACTGCAGATTGCGGCCTCTGGTGGCTTCTTCGAGCCGTTTCCCTTTTGAATTATCTCAGCTAGCTGATTGAAGACATGAAGCAAAGATGGTTCAGCTCACAGTGAAAAAATAATATGATATTCTTTTATTTTATTAGTCATTATTTCATTTGATGTCTTCCAGATGTATGTGACCCTGGTGTTCCGGACCAAAGGGACCCGTCTGACTAAGCCCACCCTGTGCCTGGTGCTGCTGTCCCTGGCTGTGCTGGTGGGGGTGGTGAGGGTGACTGAACACAGAAACCACTGGAACGATGTCCTGGCTGGGTTTGTCACCGGAGGGGCCATCGCTGCCTTCCTGGTAAGGAGAGGGGGGAGATGTGAAGAGGGAAAGCAGGGTAGAAAAAAGAAATGGACGCCAACCTATCATACTGTTTTCATTAAGATAACCCTTTCTGTGACATCATTTGTTTATGATAGAAAAGCAGACCATACTTTACTTTTGCTAAATTTGATATAGTTACTGTCCTTGTATGGCAGGATAGTATGACGACGGAGAGAGTAGGGAAGAATGCAGAGAGAGAGCAGTGTGTTGGTGTGATGTGGGTGCAGGAGAGATGGTGGGAGGATGAACTGATGAATAAGGCGAGCTTGAAAGAGCCCTGCTGCCTGTGTGATGGAGGAATCACACACACTATCACAGCAATGAATGTGAATGGACTGATCTGGATCTTTATGGTTCTCTTTATATTCTCTTATGATTTAAACAGAGTAATTCTCAGCCTCAATCAATTTTCTGGCAAAACTTCTAGGGTTGATGTTAACTTTAAAGATCAAAACTCTCACTTTGGTTCATCCCTTTCTTTCCAAGCCTCCTCCCATACTTAATGATTTGCCTTTTTTTTTTATACAACTTTTCTGTGAGTTTCCTCTTCAGTATATGTTCCCTGGCACAATCCAGGCATTTCAGGTACTAGAACATCCATCTGCAAAGTGCAGTGGAGTGAATCTCTCACTACCTTTTTTCTATTGTCTCTTTCCTATGCTCTCCATCAGGTGTCATGTGTGATCAACAATTTCGAGCAAACCCAAATATCGATGCCGAGTCCTCCACCACATCAGCGTCCAGAGCCCCCGATCAGCATTCCTCTTCTCAGCCTGCCCCGCGTGGAGAGTCCACTCGAAAAGTTAAGTGGCCTCCAGGTAAGGGGTGGGGAAAGCTTGATGGAGAAACATTGATTAAATAGATATCTATTTATATATGTTATGTAGGCCACACAGCTGTTGCACATCTGATGATGATTAGATAATCATGTTTCACCATAGGGGTCAGGAGGGAACAATCAAAAAGCTCTTGGAAAATTAAAAAGCCAACATTGACAGGATCTACAGCCAATAAATCTTTAACTTTCCAAACGTTTTTGGCTTTATATATTCAAACATTTATAAAAACACAAACATTGTAAATGAACCATGTAGTTAATAATTCAAGGTTTTGTATAATTTATTTTTTTACTGGAACAGTGGGGGTATAATTGCATTACATTCAAGATTTCAAAAAGAAATGTATTAGCATATAATATTTAATCCCCACTCATGTTTTCAAAACAAACAAACATCAACTAAAGGTTTTGAGTGAAATATTTTGACAGACATTCATATCCCCCTCTGGATGCATTGTAATCACTTTGTTCATTCTTTCTAGTGCCCTCCTAAAGTCAGAATGTATTCAATTAAAATAAAATACTAGAAACTAATCCCAATCCCATCAGAAACACATATTCTTTGTGTTTAGTGATGCATATATAAGATGTCATGTTAAAATGAACATTTACTCAAAGCATCACTGTGAATAACTTGACCATTTTAGAGTTGCTAGCATGGCTGTAGGCCTTCAGTCTTGTTTTTGAATGTGTTTCAGCCTTTACATCTTTTTTGTCCTTGGTGATAACCTTGGTTGTTTTCAATTGTATCCGAATGTTCTTTCCTTCTGTTATCTCTGCTGTTTACTAGCTCTTGTCTAGACATCATCATTTTGTATTCTTGTGTCTCGCTGTCTCAGTCAAGTAAAGTTGATCTGCTCTTTTCCCTCAAGTTTTTAACTTCCCACATGTTTTAAACTATATTATACTCTTTGCTTCTTTATCTCCTCATCCTCTCTCTGTCCTTTCCCCTCCTGTTAGGCTCCAGGGCTACCGTATTCTGAGATCACATGACCATCAGCCAATCCCGTCCCCAACCCCTCCCGATGTGCTCCTCCCGTCTCGACGTTGCCTCACCAGCGCAGTCTAGACCTACCCACTGAATGCCCCCCTCCCTGCCCTGCCCACCCCGAAGGACGACATCCTCTCAGACGAGTCAAATCTACGCAGGTCTGAAGGTCCACCAATCACAGGAGGCAGAACAGTGACACATGCACATGGCTGAAACCTGTCATCCGCTAAGGACCAATCGTTGACAGATCCATGTCCTTCTGTCCAGTTTGTCCTGTTTGTCCTCCACAATGGCCTCCTATTTCTTTCAGGTGTTGAAGACCCAATGAAAGAATCACCAAAGCCAGAGCTGTTGAAGCAATACTGTGTTCTAACTCCTTGTCCTGGTTTCCACAAAGGCCCGACAGTGACTCTAAAGACTGTTGGCTGGTGATGACTTGATAAATCAAATAAAAAACTGACGGTTTGGGGATAGAAGAAAAGTCCAATCACCGCTGGATCGCCCTCATCAGTCTACTTTGCAACGCTCAGGACAATACAGTGGAAAACAGGACAAAAAATAAATAAAAAAGACCTTGATGGAATCAAAATGCAGGTACTGTTGAGTATTATGGTATAGATTTTTATTTCTGTCCTCAAAAATAACAAAAGACGCAATTAAAGAGGAAAGCACCTTTGTAAATTATGGCACAGTTGAACCAATTTAGTGTTCAGTAAACTGTGTTGTATCTTATTTGTTATAGGGGGATTTAGGTTTGATCTCTTGCTGTATATTGTGTGAAGTGACAGAAGAGAGATTTATACACACTAGAGCTGTGCTTGTGATACCACATCAGTTATTTCATCCCTGAAGTGAACTGGACTAGATCAACTCTCCAAATTTCTTTTATCTACTTACTCTTCAGGCGTGTGCTTCTAAATGTCTGTAGGTTGTACGTTCATGCTGCGAAAAAAAGTGGAAGGTTTTATCATTTGACTTTTTCTTTTGTGGGGTTCTTTGTTTGTGTAATGCCGCATTTCTATTGCATATTACAGAAGGGCATTACTCGACTAGACCCGCTTTTTTCCCCCCGCCTCGATTGAGGATCAAAGCAAACAATGCAGACCACACATTAGTCAGAGAGAATGCTAAGCATTGAGTTGCCTCTGAAAGGACTCGGCCATAAAATAACCTAATACCACATTTAACTCTAGCCAAGTCGATCAGAGCAGTACCAAGCACTGGAAACACAGCAGTGCATTTTGCATAGATGTCACACATTGTTTTTCCTATACCACCTTCATATGTGTAATTTTTATACCTTTTAAATGACCAGTATGTTAATGGTATTGTATTTGCTTCCTTTACTTTTCAAATGTAATGTTTTTAAAAATATTTCAAAATGAGTTGTTGATGCTGCCATTTATCCATCTGCACTGTCCAGTTATTTCCTGCTTCAGTCCACCATCCTTTCATCACAATTACTTTAGGATACCAATGGCACAGACCACTGTGTAAGACTTCTGAATTTTGTAAAGTTTTGTACAGTATATAGGTTTCTTTACACAGTATATACTACTTTTTCATTACGTTTGAATTATGTGAACAATGTGAAACTATCCGAGGCTGTCTTGTAGGAACGTGTGTAGTTGCCTGGCCATAAGCAGGAATGTAGCGTGATGTAGAAGTGTGTAAGATCTAGAACACTACAACTGGTGTGTTTGGCACAGGAGAACACTGCAGACATGTTATTCTAGTAGAAGAGTACGCAAAGAGCTATATAAAGAAGAAATTGCTATGGTCTCATTAAGTGTGTGTGTGTGTGTGTGTGTGTGTGTGTGTGTGTGTGTGTGTGTGTGTGTGTGTGTGTGTGTGTGTGTGTGTGTGTGTGTGTGTGTGTGTGTGTGTGTGTGTGTGTGTGTGTGTGTGTGTGTGTGTGTGTGTGTGTGTGTGATGTACGCCTGTTGATTCGGATTTCTGTGTATGTTTATAATGAGCACATTGTATGGCAGCATAGCTGTTAATTTGGCAATCTGTTTTCTAAAGTTAAACTGTCAAAAGTAGCTGCTATAATTACACACTGGTGGTCGTGTGTAACTGCGGGCCTTCAAAGGATTCCTGCCAAGGCATACTAACAATGCCTGTTATAGCAGAAGGTGCTCATTATAGCTCCGAGATCACCTTCATTGAAACTTTTCAGTCCGAATTTTTTGTATACAACGGAACAGATATAGAGAACACCATAACTGTCGAACTAATGTTATTTTCATGTTAGAATGTCCATGTTTTGTATTTATTTACCAAAATAAAATATGATTACCACACATTGCTGCCTGAGTTACACTTCTCACTTAATTTGTTGTAATTCCTAGCACACATCATTAAGAATATAACTTTTCTGTCAGGGCAGGCGCATCGGTTTTTGCAGTTACATCAAATCATTGATGTGCAGTAGCCACGCACATTGAATGTTAGTATAAAATACATTTTGGGAGAAATAAACCAAGAGCAGTACACCGTTTGTCACAGAAGGAAAAGCACAGATGTAACCAATAACATTAACGATCGGCTCTGTGAACACCCACGCAGGAGTTATAAATTAATCTGATGATTCGACCTCTTCTCAGGACTGTGTGGGCATGTATAAATTGAAATTAAGGGACATCTTCATGATACTCATGTTAGCTTTGGTGGCCCTAAAGCGGCACAAATACACCTTTATCATTGTTATTGGTAGATGGAGATGTGTGACCTCATATTATCCCGTCAAAGCTACGGCCTACCTCAACCTGATCAGATTTCTAATTAACCATAATAAATGAAATCACAAGTGTGTGTCCCAGTAAGTCACGACATTGTGAAGCATGGACTTAATCCAGCATTAATTGTCCTATTCACACCTGGAGTTTGCTTTCCATCAGATGTTACTACCTACTGGAAGAATTATACAGGCTGAAGCTGTGACTTGAGGTTTTGAAAGATTAAAATATAGAAGCTTTAACCTCTTTATATACTTACAATACAAAGTACATTCAGAAAATTGGAGCAAATGTACTATTTATGTATGTATAGTTGATTTAACTTCTTCAACGTGAACAAACTATTATCAGGCACTGAGACACACTAATGGGAATGTACTGCCCCTCAGTGGTCATTCTTCTAAGAGATAATGTCTGGATGTACAATGTACTCACGTATCACGTAATCAGTACGTATCATTTGTTCTGTCTAAGATAATTATTTATTTTCAGTTCAAATGTGGTGATGGAGAGCAACTCTGAACAAGTTGGGCTACTACACAACGTATAACAAGGACTGTGGATTTACTCCAGGAGATACACACTGCAGACATGTTTAGGGCTGAGTTGTAGTAAGGTGCAGTGGACACCAGGTGGCACTGCTGACCGTGCTAACCTGAAACCGGGGAACCTGAGAGAGGCTTTATACAATTCCCCAATTTTAATATTTATGAAACTAAATGGCCCATTAGGAATGTAAAAATATGCTAAAACAGAATAGAGTATTTTAAAATGTTTTTTTCACACGAGACCTCCGCTGGCCCACATTAGACATTAGTCATCAAGCTAATAAATGTAATGTAATGGCACAATTACTTTGAAATGTAGACAGAGGCAATTTCTGTCTCTCTCTCTCTTTTAATTGCCCCAGTGTGTCTCCGCCCCCTCTTTGTGTTCCTCTGAGTTTGTGTTTGTCAGTCTCGTTAATGACAATGCACACACACACACACACACACACACACACACACACACACACACACACACACACACACACACACACACACACACACACACACACACACACACACACACACACACACACTCAAGCAGACAACTCTCTGCACTCTCTCGACAACATTATCTTTTCCGGAAATTGCTTCTCAAGCACAGCCGGAGCCCCATTAGAAAATAAGAGCTCTACGCTGTAACCTTTTTAAAAAGCCATTAGTGATGCACCTGCTTCTCTCTCTCTCTCTCTCTCTCTCTCTCTCTCTCTCTCTCTCTCTCTCTCTCTCTCTCTCTCTCTCTCTCTCTCTCTCTCTCTCTCTGTGTTCCTATTTGTGTGTCCTATTTGTCTCTCTTGTTAACACTGACACACACACAGTTTCTCAGTTCTGATTGCCAGCTACCCCATTTCCAATCCTCCCAAACTGACTACCGGGCAGCACACAGCATCCACTTCAGTTAAAGTATGAATCACTGACATTTGAAAGTTCTGCGTCAGAGTGCAAAACTGCTTAATTTAATAATTTATGTGAGTTATTCTAATGCCTGGTGACAGTTAAATCAGTGTTTTGGACATGAGTAATTCTCTGTCAAAGCTTCACGTTGGGAAAACAATATATTTTAGAAAATGACATGTCAGTGCATTGAACAGGCTGGGTATGAATGAGAAACTCTTTTTAGTGATTTATACAATGTTTGCCTAAATCTGAGTTTACTGTACAAGTGAGCTTTTTAATTATAAATGCTGCCCCCTTAAAGTGATTTAATATTTTAGTCATAGTTGTTTGATACTTTAACATTCAGAGCAATCACTCTGGAACTGAAGTGATTTGTATTTGCTTAGGTCGCCTTCACATAAGTTACTTTAATTGCTGCCAAATTTAAATGAAAAGTAGGGACATGACAAACTGTGATGTTCATGTATGCCAGCATCTGGTTTAAGGCAACAACCACCTATTAAAAAGATAAATCATCTGTTTAAAGGTGTAGGAACAACTCCTGCATACAGTATATGAAAAGGTTGCAAGCCTACGTGTGACTTTAAAGGAACCTGCCTAAAATGTTATAGGTCAGATAAATTATTTAAAAGAGTGTCGCTCAAGTCAGCATTGTTGGGACTGAAGACTAAAAGTAAGATAATTAAAATCATTGGGTTTGATTATTAAATTAAAAAAGACTGCTCATTTTTATTTTTAATCTAGCAACTTGAGGCTTTGCTAACAAAACACACATTAGTCTCTCAAGTTGCATTTTAAGTAATATTGCCTCCATTTGACCAAGCAACGAGAACATTTAGTGTTTTTAACTGGCAATCATGAGTCCAAAACAATGTGGGAAAAACTCTTTAAAGCAATACAATTTCAGAAAACAAACAACAACAAACATTTGCAAGATGGCACAAAACCTAGTTACAATCTCACCCCTACACCATCTTAACTCTTCTGAGATATTTAATTGATAGGTGGTGTACTGTATATGCAGGCTAAGTGTGTGTATGTGTTTGAACCTTTGATTTTCTGAGATGAGCTGAATTTCTCCCCCCTGACTCAGTGTCTGTGTGGCATATTGTATTGACCCTAAGGTTACACACTGTCTGGGTTCAGCCATTGTATGTGTAAGCAAGAGAGAGTAGAGACATGGAGGAAGACAGAGAGACAGTGAACGGGAGAAAGAGAAAAGGAGTGAGTGTGAGTTTGAGTATGAGTATGAGCACTGAGAGAGATATCAAGTGTGTTGATGAGTGTGGTTTATCGCATACCAAAACAAACCAGCAGCCCCTGGGTAATAAAAATTTGCTATCTGTCATAGTAAATTATAAATATTGGTCTTGCTGCAGACTCCTGATTATGCTCAATGGTCTGCCTCTGACAATTATGAAGCCATTAACACTTTGTGTGAGTGTGTGTTCGCGTGTGTGTCTATGTGTTTGAGAGGGAGAGAAAAAGACTCTATGGCTGCTTATTTGAGGAAATATGCTGTCGGTTTTTAATGGCCTTGAAGGCTCCAGTGCCTAACAGCTTCAGCCTTGTGTGCTCTCAAAACATCACATTTACATGTTTGCTGTCAGTGTGCTGTTCTGTTTCTGACATCTTTGACCCAAACAAAGAGAGCAAAGAGAGAGAGAGGAGAGGAAATTGATGGGAATTATCGATAAAACATAAAAATAAGACCATACGACAATTTAGCTCTTGTTTGGATCATTACTGAACAGTCAGCTCACACACACACACACACACACACACACACACACACACACACACACACACACACACACACACACACACACACACACACACACACACACACACACACACACACACACACACACACACACACACACACACACACACACACACACACACACACACACACACACACACACAGACAAACACACACAGACTCACACACATACATTTTGGGTTTCGAGGGGCAGCTCCTTTACAAGCTACCAGATGAGGAGAGGATTATAAAGGACCCTAGCGCCAATCCCATCCAGCATGTCTGCTAAGGAAGACCAACCGGATACACAGAGGTCCCAGGGGACTGGATTATGGGTTGGAACACACACTCACACACACACACACACACACACACACACACACACACACACACACACACACACACACACACACACACACACACACACACACACACACACACACACACACACACACACACACACACACACACTCACTCACCACAGGCTATATAGAAAGCTCTGTTAAGACCCTGCAGGGAACACCATTCAGGACATGCAAACGGAGTCCCATTTCAGTCTATTATGATTTCAGCACTAATGACTGACAGAGCGGTGGCTTTGTCTTGCAGTATGTTCCTCTTTTTCCCGATTTAATACACAAAAATATAGAAATCAAAGACAGATTATTCAAAACAAATGACATGAATAGTAAATAAATGTAATGCTAAATGTACTGTATGATGTAACAGCCCAGCAATAAATCATTAAGTTGTGTAAGACAACGTTTTTTGTGTGTGTTTTTTGCATAATATTACAACCTTACTGTGAGTCTATTATATTGTATTCTTATCTTTGTTTCCACATATTAGAAGATATTGACACTATACTGTATTACATTACAAATGCTAAATAGATAGACACCAAACAAGTAAAAATGCTTGCTCTTTTGTCCAAAAGCATCAAACTCTGATGGTGTAAAGAAAAAGAAAAAAAAACACCTCAAAAAGTTAGCACAATTTATTATTTATTCCATGGCTGTTGCAAAGGATTGCATTGGATTTTACAGGTGTTGTACACCCCTATTAATAGGAATATTATAGAGAGACTGTGTGAGTCACAAAACAGAACGAAGGAACAATAGGTGCAATATAATCCGCAATATTTTAATATTTGTATTATGATGTAAACCTGGAAACATCAGGAAATATGTCCAACTCTCCAGTGAGAACACAAATACCCTATAAGACACAAAACCTTAAACAGACAGCATAAACAAGCCACAGATCCAAAGGATTTTGTCTCAATGCCCCCATCTGACAATATTTTCCCTGTAAGCTTCAGTAGCTTACAAAAAGCTATTTGTACCGCGGCATGGTATCAATGAGCCAAATTAACTCTAACACCCTTTATTCCAACATCAAATATCTTTTTCTTTCATTTTACTACGGCCAAATTGTGGACCAATTGAGGTCTCCGGACCCCAGCTTGGAAACAGCTGCACTATGGGGCATGCTCTTCGGCGCCAGGGCTGCATGGAGGCATGGACACGAGAGAAGGGAGGAGGAGCAGGAAGAAAAGAGGAGAGGAAGAGGAGCATAGGAGGAGAGGAAGAGAGGAAAAGAGAGGAGAGGTGAGAGGTTGCAGCTGAGTTGCATGGGATGCTGCTTTAAAGGCTCCATCCCTCCCTCGGAGAGAATGGAAAAAACAAGGAGTGGTTATGTGATTCCCCACTAGCAGGAGGAGAAGCGCACAGGAGAGAAAGGACTATAGCATGGGAGGGGGAGGGGGGGGGGCGTTTCCCTGCACAGTGAAGCCTTTTCTCACACTTCAGCATGGATACAATGTATGGTCTTCTTCTGGGGAAGCTGACATAAAGATGGACACAGCGTACCGGTAAGTTCATTCTTTTTCCGCTGTTATTTTAGCATGAAATAGCGATATGGACACAGTTCACAGCGCAGCGTTGCGTGGGGTCCCGTCACTTTACACCGTGCTGATATTTACAGATGTTGTTGAAAATCTCTGAAGCGAAAACAAAACAATACTAGTAGATTGAAGCTTTAATGATTCGATTTGTAGCACTGCATGGGATGGGATTAACGCCCGGTCGATATCTCGTTGCCACGGTTTATGATTTGTACTAAACAGGTTGGTCCCACCAGCATCACTCCCAAGTTCCTATCAAATCACTTGATGGGAATTGCACCTGCACGCAGCTAAATGTTTAACCAACAGCGTGTCAGCTCCTCCTTTGTAGCACGTTAGGCAAAAGACAAAGATGGTTCAAATCTCTTTCACAATCCCTGCAAAGGGTTAAAGATTCAATCCACGCTGGTCACCGTGAACTGGGTTCTCCTTGTCAGTGGGAGCGGATGTATTTACAAACAAAGAAAGCTTAATATCCAAGCCTGTCACGTAGGAGACAGGTGCTGGCTATCTGCAATTGTACAGTGGTGTGTGCCTGTGTGGTTATTTGGGCTAGTAGGCCAACTGGAGCCTTTGAATTTAGGCCCAGAAGATTAAGAAACCAAAGTGTCTCTTTTAAGTTTGTCTATAAAAGTTTGGCCAAAGGCAAGAGAGAGGGTTATTTTGCACTCTAGGGCTCAAATTGTTGCAATAGCAATCATTTAGTCATTTATTTTTTGTCTGGGTTGTGACTATTAGACTCTACAGTGTAGCCAAAATGACTGGATATATTTGCAGTTGCAGGCATAAGCATAAACATCCTCATAACAGCGCCTTTAGTTCCAAGCAATTAAACAGTAATGTGCAAGCAGCAGCCCAGCGTCCGCTCAGTCTCTGTCTCCATCTCGAGCCTGTCTTGTCTTTGCCTCGGGCGCAGCCACTTGTGATTCTGCATCCTATCTGAAACACCAGGTACATTAAGAGATTGATACGTCTCTTACATCAGACTTTAATATCAAACAGAGAGATTGTCTTTCATTAGGCCCTCGAGCTAGAGCCAGATCACTTTATATCAAATCAACACAGGAAATGGAAATTCTTATAAATGTGAACCAGATGTCTTTCATCATGAAATAAAGTTTTTTATCCAGTCCAGTTATTACGGGAATAATACATGGGTACAATGTCAGTGTTCATCAATGGAGAAAAACTGAGGTGACAAAAGAAAGCCTTGGCTCAAAACTGCTACTGCAGGCACACCCATTGTATGTGCAAGAGTCATTCCCTCGCAGCTAAAAAGTACACCGAAGCATGTCTTCAAATTAGACAGAGACATTCCAGTGACAGAGAGAAGACACAGACCGTTCCTGTGTAGTGAAGAGGGCAGCAGCAGGGTGTATTTTTACACCAGATCTCTGACACCTACGTGCATCTCTTCACAGCTCTTGGTGAGAACAGAAGACACGTCCACTTGAGTTGTCATCTTCAGCAGCCCAGACATGGACAGTTGGGATGGAGGCTGGAGGCTGGAGGTTGGAGGCAAGAGGCGAGGAGAAATAGATGAGGAGGATAGGTAATGAGGGAGACGAGTGTCAAGATCTTCTTCTAGATGTGATGGCCAAGGATAGCTTTGGCACTTCCTCCCGCAGTGATAGCAGATTCGGATGTAGACTGCCGCAGGTGTGAGTGAAGTGAGAGTATTGTCAGTGGCAATGGGAACTTTTCTTGGGTGTGTCAGGTCTCATGATGTATAGTTATGATAGGTAAAGGTGAACAGGGAGGGATGTATGATTCATACATGTGCTGGATGAATTAACAAGCAGACCTGAGAAGAGGGAAGTAGGGGAAAGTGGGGTTAAAGAGTAAACACAGGGCGAGAGCAGGATAGATGCCGAAGGGATCTCACAATGATTAGAGAGGAAAGGTTAAACAAAAAAGTAAAAGAAAGTGAGAATAAAAGACAGTGAGAGAGGGAGACAGTGGAGTCATGTTTGTATATTAGTTTTTCCAGGGAGAGCTGTCTGTGGTGCTGATGTAACCCCCCCCCCCCCATCTCCAATCTCCCCCTTGTTCCCAATGACTCTCCTTCCCTCTTGTTCTATCCTCCTAAGCTGTTGATTGACAACTACTGTGTCTCTAATTGGCAAGTGTGGATAGGGAAGAGTCAGGCTTATTCTCCACGGGACAGACCAAGGAAAAGAGTGTGAGAGGGAAGGAAGATAGAGGGGGGGCACATACAAGAGAGCCTTCCAACAATAAGAGGAGCTTGACGCCGAAAAAGGAAAATGAAATGATGGAAGACATGAGGTGAGGAGGAGGGGATGGAGGTGAGAGCTGAACATCTGTTTGGTAATCAGTCTCCCCCCTCACTGCAGTGTAACACACACTGACACCTATTTGATAATTGCTGAGCCTGTCCTCTCCCTCAGCACTTGGTTAAATGGTTGCTTGATACAAGGAAGAGCAAAGGGACTAGCTGTTGGCAGTGCAATCTGTTTACTCGGTGCAGCTCAGGTAAAGATCCATAGCAGGTTGCCTGTGTCTCAATATGTGTGCTTGTGTGGTTAAAGCTTTACAATCTGGTTGTAAGTTACAATGAGCTCAATATGTGACTTAAAGCGTGCGTGAAATGTGTGTTATAACCTCTAAACAATGCTGCTGCATTGCTATTCAAGGATAAATATGATCTCTTTTGTCTCTCTTATTCTAGGTGGTGTCCTTAAAGAAATTGCCTCCACACACACAGACCTCCTCCTTCTTCCACGCTGCAATCTTATTCTGAGTGCAGGAGCTGAAGGGATGCACACAGAAAAAGGAGAATGAGCTCCAGAGCTCAGAGGAGAGAAAAAGGAATGGAGGGGAGGAGGTGGGCCTTTTTTGCTCCGGTCTCGACCACGGGTATTCTTGGGTTGATAATACAGATGTGGATGTTATTGCTTGAGAATACGCGTAGTCGAGTGGAAGCTTTATCATCTACAGTGGAACCAAACGCAAGATTCTATTCAGGAGAGTACAAAGGCAGACACATGCAAAAATGTATAGCCAATCTGAGTAGGTGACACAGACATTTGGCGGTTTTTAATTAAGAACCCAGAGGTGATTTTTTACGAGGGGAAAGGCTTATTTTGTTCAATCAGAAAGGTTTTTAAATAGAACGCAATCAGGGCTAGCCAAATCAAATCCAGCCACTGAAAAGGTTTTTATCATCGTAGATTTATCAACCATGTCACTCTTTACACCTGTGGAGGAAATTAGTTTGTTTCGCTGGCCAGGTTGAGTTTCTCCGGCAGAGGTGCTGCTGGGGAGGACTTGCACCATGCCACTAAGCTAAACCCCCTGGGCATTAGTTCAGGGAGCTTAACACAAAAGTCTTCAGACTCAGACGTTAATTCCAAACCTTCTTGATTACATACCCTTGTCAGTCAGCCGTGCTTACAAGTGAGCCTATAATCTTATCAGTTGATGAGTGTCTTTCACAGCCCTTCACACTCTACTCTAAACGTTTTACTCAAACTGCACACAGATTTAAAGTTTTTGCGAAATTGGTTTCATGAATGTAAACGGCTGCGCTGACCATGGGATCGTACATTGTAACCGTGCATATCCATCATTTCCCATCCCACCACTCTTTCAGTCATATTTTGTATTCCCTGGCTCATACTTAAAATGTGTGAGAGTTGGAGGCCTTTAGCTGCAGCAACAGGAGACAGTAACACATGAGGACATGTCAAGACTTGCACCCGTGGCTGACATTTCAGTATTCGACTCAGCTGACTGGCTGTCATGATGGAGATTCAGAAACACACACACACACACACACACACACACACACACACACACACACACACACACACACACACACACACACACACGTATATAAACTGCATGAGAGTACACATGATCTACATGCCAGTGGGGAAATATGGGATTGATGGATCTTATAAAAACAAGAACACAGACAGATCCCCATATGTATGAAAGCACACTCACTGCAGCAAGGTTCACTGGGTCCATGTGCCAGTGGGGAAATAAGGGATTGATTGATTTTATGGGTAACTATTTTTAGTCAGAATGATGGATGTTTATGTCTTTTATTGATCAACTTGAGGTGTGGGTCTGAAGAGTTCTTCGTCATCGGGGTATGCTGATTAATCCGGTGGCAAAGGTGTTGGAATAAAACATCCTGAATTACATATTTGGTGCATTAGCATTATTGCAAGTATTATAAATTAGAAAATCAACATTTCATTGCTAAATCAGCAGTATATTAGCATCCGTTTGCAAATGGCCCATGATGAATTACACTTCGCAAGTACTACTCCATGATTTCTTACTACTGTGTAAGCAAATCTGTTATTTATAAGCACAGAATGTAATTATAATTCATACAAATGTCGACATTATGTTGTGTAAACTTGTTGATTTGGCAAAGCCCTTTCTGTGTATTTGTGTATGCATGTGTGTGTGCTTCTAAGCAACAAAATGACTATTGTGAGCACAGCTCCAGGTGCCTAGCAACCGAATCGCTCTGTTTCCTTGGCAACAGTTGCCTCGCACTCACTGTGTGGGTGATTGGCAGCCTTGACAACGGAGACGGAGTGACACTTGACCTCGCGTGCTGAATGGGAGAGGAGAAAGAAGGAGCAAGGAATAGAAGAGAGGGGGAGGGAGTGGGAGGGGACGTGCAGAGACAGACGAGAGACTAAGTGATAATCATTCTCCATTGTAATCATCCTCCAGCATGTTTCATAAGGCGTCGTCAGTACCTCTCCAGCTGGGGTCCATCATCAAACACAATACACAGTGCAGTGCGCGCATGCAAGGAGACACTCCACCTGGGTGGAGAGCCCGGGCAGGCACTCCACATCTCATCTATTATCACTCAGCCCTGCCTGCTGCACAGCCTCGCTACACTGTGTCTTCTTTCATTTGTGGTCTGCTTCATCCTGTGCTCCGTGGGAATGAATGGGTACTGTACTCCTTAAATTGTGTCACGGTCACAGATGCCACAGGAGAGTAGATCAGAAGTTGTGAACATGAGAAATTTTACTTTGAAACAGGCACTGCCAGTCTTTGGCACCTTTGAATTAAAGAGCTGGAAATGTGTGTTTTCATTGTATTTCCCCCATCCATACTAGGTTGTCTTTTTAACCAAAGACATGACTATAGCGGTGTATAATCGACCTTGTAACTGTGGAGCAATACAAACTCAAATAAAAACACTCATTTGGAAGTCTTTGAGTTCTTTCACCTCATTGAACTTTTACTATAAACCCCTTATGTTAAAACACGATACGAAGACAAAGTGATTTAAGCCGCTTATTATCTCAGACTTGATACTTGCTGACGTTTTTAAACCATTTTCTTTATTGACTTTATTATTTGATAGTTCATCTAAATCCCAACCGTAATTGCAAGGTTGTCCCTCCTACTGTCACCAGCTGGTGGTGCTCAGTGGTGTTAATGTTTGCGTTGTGTAATATCTACCTTTTGTTTCATATTCCCCCATTTAACAAATACCTACATTAAACAAAATCCAACCACGTCTTGATCCCATAAAGAGTGTGTTTGTACTCGAATGAAATTAAGTTCATTACACAATAAAATGAAAACTAAAAAAACAAACTGGCATCAAGTCTTATTGCTCCTTTATTTCTAATGATCACAATTATCAAATTCAAAACATAAAAAAAAAACATTCTCTACCCTACTCAACACTAGTGGCTGTTGCATAGTAAAATAAACACTGAATATTAACGCTTGATTTGAGGATTACATTTGTACTCATTTAAAAAATGTTAACATTAAAGCCAAAAACATACAATTAAATGAAAACTGAATATTCTAAAAAAAATCAAAACCTGTAAATTTAGCAGCTAAGCATAAATCTTACACATGTCCATTCCCCTCTCCAGTGGAATGACATAATGTTGTGACACAGGGGTCTTTATGAGGATGAGGAAAGCTGTGGACACAACTTGTAACATCATGCATGAACTGTGTTAACATTCAACAAAAGAAGTTCACTCTCACCTTAACTTTTAAAACCTGGAGGCTATGCCAATGTATAATATAGAAGCTCTACGTATTCACATCTTTTTCTCATAAAGCTGACCAAAAAGATTGTACTTTTAATTGATGTTTCCATTAAATTAACCCGTTTTATGACACCACAAGCCTCTTGTAAAAATTATATTTATTGAACCTAACAACATCTAGCCATTGAAAAACTAAGGACTAAACCAATACATTCAAAAATAACTAATATTGAAAATAGAAAATCTCCCTCAATGTTTGAAGATAACTCAGGTTGGATCATTTATTTTTTATCTCAATATTCAAGACTGGAGTTGTGGGCTGAAAACCACATAAGTAAAAACTTTGGTTCACACAACTTTAAATCTTAAGTAACCTTATAAAAACTTTAAATAAAAGTTTAATACATGTCCTCGGACCAGCTTGAACCTAATGGGTCCAGGAGCATCATCCGCTTCCTCATCCCATCCCTGAATCACATCCTGCTCCACAAAGGCTACTGATTGGCTGATTCACAGGCATCTATCCAATCACTGTACACATCCACTGCTTCTGACAGATCTGAGGAGGAATGGGTTAAGGATAAAATGACTTTGTTGCTGAAGAATTTACAAATATTTATGACACTGCAGGATGATATGAACTTTGAAATCAAGACTTTTTTGAAAAAGTTATTAGTTACCATATTCAGACCCCCCACCCCTAGTCATGTGATATCAAAAGTACTACCACGTTAAGTTGGCTATATTTCAATACGCACATTTGTATCCCCGCTTAAGCCTTACTTTCCAAAAATTTAGCTTTTTCCAAATCAGTCCCCAGAGTGCGTACGTTTTTGTTTTTTTTAATACTTGCTGTTATGCAGTTTTGTATTTGATAACTTAAAAGAGAAGGAAGAATTTTAACTATTTTCCTATTGTTTAGTTGTTTGACCGTGGGCATATATCTTAATGATGCTGGAAAATATAGTATTGGATCCAGCTGAAATGCCAGTAAACTAGCAAGAACACGTTTAGATTATTTTGTTTAACTACTATTATCATGACCGAAAGTTCACACTGCACGCTTCCAAATAACAATTGTAAGTTCATTGTTGGTTCAGTCGTTAATAATATGTAAACCTATGAAAGACCATAATGATGATTATTCACGTTTGCTTAAGGATACAGGTAATGGGCGTCTGGAATTCCTCCAAGCAGACAGTGCATGATATTATTCCAGTATTTCTTGTTCTCTCCCTGTGTGCAGAAAAAGTACAATAAGAGTTAGCATCAACCAACTCATAAATGAAAGTATAAATGAACTTAAATCAGTGGCTATAAATGGGTTGTTTGGTGCAATTGTAAGTACATTTTGACGTCACATGATTTCTCGTGGTTGCAGAATGGACAGGTGAACTGAGAGTCCAAATCTCCTGTCATCTTCTTCTTAGGAGGGGGCTTTCTTTTAGACTTGCGGCGACCCATTTCAAACAAACTCAATCAAGTCTGTGTGAGAAGGAGACGAAAACATGCAGCTTAAACAATGAGAACATGAGCTGTGGAGGAGAATCACCAAAGATAAAATAAAACTTTTGACTGGAAAATAACTCAAGTCGGGAGCTGCTGCAGCTCCATATTGTAAGCATCTAGTTAGCAGGCTAACGTTAGCATGTTTGTTGTTGATCTCCAGTGCAACATAAATCGCTTCACAACGAATAGTTAAATGGAGTCTAGTAAGTACAAAGAGTTGATTACGCCTCGAGTAACCGTACTTGGTAAACATGTCGTGATTGTTAAACATAATTTAGTAAAAGTTCAATTTGTTTACCTTTGCTCGTAGGAAATACACGTTGCTGTAGAGTAGAAAAGACTTGCACGAGACCCGGCACCGGCAATTATTCGCATTATGTGATTGGAGGAGAGCTAATGCTTCCCGGCTAGTGATTGGCTCCCTGACATGTCAGTCAAGTCGACTGACTGTGACGAATCAACGTCTAAATCTGAGACAACCTATTCCCGCGTGGTGGCGACAGAATCTAGGTCTCAGGTTCGGTTATTTGTCTAACTATACTCTTAATTTATATTTTGACATGCCCTGAAAAAATACTCATACATTACGGTGTTACCTCTTTAAACATATTCACAGTAATGCCGTAGTTTGGCTTTCTTCGTCATTGTTTGGTGCTGATATGTGATAAAAAATAACCAACACCTTGTAATCAATGTCCTTGCAAAGCTAGGAAACAATGGTTTTACCATCTGGTGCATGAGGATAGTGGTGTAAAAGGTAAACTATCGGCTTCTGACTAGAGGTATACAGCACAGGGCGTAGCTAGGTTTTTAAGTTTGTGTGGGCTTAGCCCAGAGGTGAGGTGTCGCTGTGTGCGTGGTAATGCTAGCACTAAAACATTTTCGGGGCCTCTTTTTTTAAAGTGGGGGAACGTTTTGAACTGAGCAAGCCACTACAGACCCATAGTGTGTTGTGCTGGTTGCGTCTTCAATATATTAGTCATGTTAACCAGGTCGATGTTACCTGGCCTGAGTCATGTTGACATTTCTCAGGAGTAGGATCACATCCTCCACCGGGCAGATTTTTTTGCGAATTGCATGCATCTGGTGCACTTTGAGACCAAAATTAAGATGCTAGATCTAATAAAACGTTGTGGTCTTGGTAAGGGGAGGGGGGCACAACTCTCAACACTACTATGAAAAATATATCAATCAATCAAGTATTAAATATACCTTAACCAATGACAATTAAGTGAAATATTTTCATTTTGAAAATGTTGTTCTTCAAAAAGGAGCATGAGACGTGAATGCCCTTTTTAAAAAATGTAATTGAAGCCCACGTAAAATAGGCCTAACCACGCCACTGATACAGCATAATATTAAAATTATTGACGAACGTTAGACTTGCAGTATTGCTACAACATTGATTAAATGGTGGAAGAAGTTGAAAGTGATCAACTATTTTGTTTTACTTTGCCAGTCAGGTTGTTTCTGTTGTGGGCTTAGGGTGGTGTTCCCTATCCATCACTCTATAACAGAAATAGAATACGTTGATTGAGTTGGTAAATGGTTAAATACACAATGTATAAACGTTCTATAAAAAGTTACAGTATATGTGTGTTTTGTCAGACAGGATTACAGAATTAATTTGGTAGTAGCCCTAATAGATATTCTGTATTTTATATATAGTTAGAGCTTTTCTCAATTTGGTTTATTATTTAATGGTGACAAATGCCCCTTATGACACAAAAACATCACATTTAAAACCACAAAGAATCAAAGCTTAGAAAGTGTGCATTACATTACATGTTTGGATCTTAAACATGATTATGTTGTGTAGGGATGTCAGTGATGTGGACGGTGAAGGTGGTGGGTCTGGGTGTGGTGGCCCTCTCTCTCAGTGTGGAGCTGGTGGGTTGGCTCCTCCATCGCCTCAGGCCTAAAAGAACCCGCAATGAGGTCCTCTTCTTTCCCTCAAAGATGGCCTGCATCAACCACATCTTCGCTCCTTCATCGCCTCAGTAGGTGAAACTAAATTGCTACATTGAGTAAAAGAGAGCTATATATGATTTTCTCTGTATCACTGTCAAGCGTGTTGTGATAATGGCTTCTAATGGAAAAATTCATTGCCCCTAGATGCTTTCAGTAAGTGGATTTAGTCAGTGCAATAACCATTCCTCATCCCAATTGTTTTTCACTTTATAGAATTGTCTCTTACCTGCTTAATAGTACTTCAAATAAAATAACGCTGAGAAACCAAAGTGGGGATATTAGCATTTTTGCCAGCTTAAAACAATATTCCTTGCTAAAAAGAGCTACTGTAACATTGCAGTTGGTTTCCTCACATTCTGGACAACATGGGTGAGAGGAAAGCAAACTATATACACAGAAACAAGCGTGTTTAGTAAACTCTTTGGAATATCAGCACACTCTTATTTTCTGCTTTTCCAGGTTGTGTTTCTGCCCGTTGCCTCATGGCGTAGAGACGTCTTTCTCCCGTCTTCTCCGCTGCATCTTGTCTGCTTCCTCCTCTCTGGACTTGTGTGTATTTTCCTTCTCCAACATGGACCTTTCCAGGGCTGTGCTAACGCTGTATAGTAGGGGCGTCACCATCCGAGTCCTCACCGACAAGGACTATGCCGCCATCACTGGCACCCAGATAGGGGTCCTTCGCAAGGCCGGTAAGAGTAACAGATCTATTTATTTTTTAGATCATATTAAAGTAAGTCCTCATGCTTTGGGATTTTAATTGTCACCTTTACGAAGCATCACTATGCCGAAAAATATAACAAACAGGTCCAGGGAATCATATTTTGCCCTACTAGAGATATTATTTGGTACAAAAGTCACACTACCCTCACTCAGTCATATTATACTTGAAATACGGGAACTATAACTGAGGTCTACCTCCATAAAAGGTACTCCCGCTGTGTTCTCGGACTAGTAGTGTTATTTTCAGTAACCCCTACAGGGTTCCTTACAGTTGAATGAAAAGATGATAGGAAATGTCTGGGTGAATGGAGGTTTCCACTACAAGGCTTTCTATGAGTCAGAGTTAAAAACATGGCCTGAAAGCTCTGAAAGATTTTGTGTCATGTGTCAGACTCACTTTCTCTCTCTGCCCTCTGCATTTAATAAATTACTACCACTGCATATTGTTAAGTAAGTAAGAAATTGGCAAGCAGGCAGCAAATTTCATTAGGCAAAGTGTTTCTAAGTGTGCGTATGCTGACTGCAGACCTTGTGAGAATCACGTTGGCATGAGGCGCAGTAAGCTCCTTTTTTCATAATCTATCCTTTTTTCTGCAAAAACCTTTTTTATCCTCAAATAACATAATGTTACTAGCACCTAAGCACAGTGATTTAGATTAGTTTGCTGTCATTGGTTTTAAAGCCCAATTATTTCCCTCAGAATGGAAATATTCTGGCAAAATGAATTCATATACTGTCTGTGTCATGGGGTCAAAACTGGAAAGACATCAGATTTTAATAGCCAGTTGCATTTCCTCTTTTAAGATCACTTTTTGACTCTCTTCACTTTGGGCTGAACATATTTTCAAAAAGCATTTACACACTGCAATTAGGGGGGTCAAGAGGACTTGTTTCTTGGAAGAGAAATGGTTTATTAAAAACACATTTGCGGTAATTGTTTTCATTTTCTCTAAAGGGGCATGCACTTTCAAGAGAGAATTTGCATGTTTTATCTCTCTCCCAAGTTTTTCCTGTAGTCCAATCTACAGTGTACAGTGTGATGTGTCTATGTAGTGTACCTCCTCTCTGTACTTGCTGTAACAAATGTAAATGTGTCCTCTGTGGGAAGATTAAAGTTATTCAGATTCTGATTCTCAACCCTCTGCTCCCAAGGGATCTGTGTGCGTTGCGACGTGGACTCTGTTTACATGCATCACAAGTTTTCAGTGGTGGACAACCGGCTGCTCATCACCGGCTCCCTCAACTGGACGCGGACAGCAGTGCAGAGTAACATGGAGAACGTCATTGTCACTGAGGATCCAGACCTGGTGCGTCCCTTCATCAAGGAGTTCCAAAAGTTATGGCTGCACAACGATCCAGCCCGATACCCCTACTCAAGTGACCCAAAACCTGCTCACAAGGCTACCACACCCAGAACTGACAAGCCATGATGAGTAATAAGTAAGAGCTGTTCAACGTTTGAAGTAGAAGGTATGCATGTAAAAACTGTTTGGTAAGCTGGGACACAAAACATTTAGAATATTTTCTTATATTGATAAGCAGACGGTTGCTTTATGCTTTGGACGGCTTAATGTGACGATGTTACTGTTAAATGGTAGAGGTTTAATTTAAATATGTATCGGAAAAGGTTCCCCATTTAAGAGTTTTGGTCCTTTCTTTCCGTATATTTTAATGGACTAATATTAGAATAATGACACTGTTGCTGTGGTCCGGTTCTATAGAGAATGCTTCAGTTGAGTGTTTTTCTATATTATGTCCCAGGTTCACAGTACATGTTTAGAATTTTTGTTATCTTCTTCTTTGTGTTCATAGACTAAGTAAAAAATAAAGGTTCACTGTGAGTGTATTCTTCTAGTCTGAAGTACACTGACTGTAAAAATCCAGTGTGTTGTTTAGTGTGTGCTACTGCAGTCTCAGGGACGATGTGTTGCCAAGCACAAATAAAAAACTCTTACCCAATGCAGTTTTGGCAGTTGTTTGCATCACTGCCCTGCAGCTGTAGATTTTTTCTTGTTCCAACATGATTTACCCTGTCTCAAATTCACAATCAGGCCATCCTTACAGCACAAAAACATGCTGGTTCTCTCGCTGCTTAACAAAACCATCCTTTGAGGTTTGCAAACCCAAGTAGAGCTTATCTCGTTTAGACATGAAGGATGTGCCTGGGCGCATGACTCCCCTGCATTGCTCACAGTCAGGATGATGCTTGTTGAAAAATACCAGAACTTGGGTTTGTCTGATTCAAGACGTGTAATATCTCAGAGATTAACATCTTAAAGTTCAGCGTTTAAAATGAGAATGGTAGACCTTATGAATCAGCTGCTATATTTTAGCCACGGTATAAATGTGACCTATTAAACGGAGAGGTCATGAGTGTGAATGCGCTTCTTGTGCGTAATGTCTGGCGGTTCAAAAACAGTTTACAGCAAGGACGCATAAAGTTTACTAATGAGTCTTGCCTCAAACTCGAGAGAATAATTCCGGAAATAAGGTGAGGTGACCTTCAAATTAAAAGTCTGCCTTCACAACTGATAATGCAAAATGTGTCAGTGTAGTACCATGGTAAATGTGCTACAATGAATCGATGAATCAATTATTTACAGATTTTTTTCTCAGCAATTTTGGTAAATCATGAATTCATTATCAAATGTATCACGCCCAAGTAAATGGAGTTTCTAGCTCCCTAATTGCAAATTGCTGCAAATCTTGAATTTGTATCATGAAAATCGAAACGTTTTTCAGACTCTTGGTTAGTAAACCCAATCAAACTGATAAGGTTCAATTGTTGCATGTTTTACTAGTTTCTCTCCATTTAAAATCATCATTTCATTGTTAGGTTAGGAGAATCATCAGTTACATCTCTTTATCTTAAACTATAATAGCAGCTCTGGAACTACATTATCATCACAGGTTTACAGAGGAGAAGCAACACAATCATATAGCACTGAAATCTGCAGTATGCATGCAGAATACAAACTAAAATAAAAACGACGACTGAACTTTTTCCATTCTTTGCACTTGTATGTGTTGAACTTGGTTTAAGTCTCACATAAGATTGAAAGACAACGAATGGTTTTATTTTGAAAGTCCTCACCGGAGGTTCCGATTTTATATCCTTGCTGACTTGTCTCGGTTGCACGGTGGGTGTCCCAGTAACCGGCGCATGCACAGCCTGGAGATCCGGGAGCGGAGCGCTTGAAGTTAAACACCCGAGAGCAGCGCACACCCATCGGCTTTCAAGTATAGGAGGAAGACAGCAGAAAGGACGGAGGAGACGGACTTATAAAACACATCAATGGTAATTTACTCTCCACAAGAACAGTAGAGTTTTTGTTTTAATGCTATTGGTTCGGTTGTATTAGAGCTACCGTATGGTGGGGCAGTGTAGGCAAATTAGGCTAACTGTGAAACATGTCCTCCTTTATCTCAGAAAACCTTGCGTGTCTCCTACTTTAGGCTGATTTGTATAGAATGATCTAGATTATTTCTAAGTTTCAACAAGTGTCATGAGCCCATGTGTCCTCACAGGCTGGCATTGCAGTGCACACCCCATTTCCATTACTCTTTTCCATCTGTTTTATCCCAGTTGTCAACATCTGTTCGTGATTCTTAAGTGTTATGATGCTTTAATGCAAAATGTCCTTTTTTTTAAATGTTACTTTAGTTTTAGCATCCAGCGTTATAAACCTCAAAACAGCGACCTGTTTGTATTGTCCTACTGAAGTGAGAGCGCATGCGTGGATAATTGTGTTTTGCTACACAGCAACCAGTCCCTGTTTATGGTCTTAGAAGTGGTGTTACAGAGCTGGCCTCCTGGGAGATCTCGGCTATTAGGGAGTACAACAGGAGTGGGCTCAGCCTCTCTGAAAAAAGGATGGGAGGGGAGTAGAGGATGTGAGGATGAATGCATGGGTCAGTTTCCTTATGATGCAGAAAGATGGAGGAAGGAGAGCGTGTTGAGTGGGAGGCGGGAGATATGGATGGATGATGACAGGAGGGATGCATAGATGGATGAAAATGAGAGGGAGAGTAAAGGAAGGTGTGTGTGTGTGTGTGTGTGTGTGTGTGTGTGTGTGTGTGTGTGTGTGTGTGTGTGTGTGTGTGTGTGTGTGTGTGTGTGTGTGTGTGTGTGTAAATGGGAGTGTCAGTGGGTCAGGTGGATGATGGATGAAATATACAGGAAGAGGTGGAGAATATATTGCCCCCTCGCCCACCGCTCAGCATCCACTTATCCATACGTTTTGCTACACGAGTCCATGTGACAAATGGACCGAGCTAGCAGGGGATGACTGATAGAGGGTGAAACAGTGGAAGGAGCGGCCCTGTTTGTGATTCATAGTACAGGGATGAGACCTAAGAGGTATTGGGGGGTGGGGAGGTAGACCATTGTTAAAACAACACATCCATTTACTGCTCAGCTATAATTGTGGAAGAATTTCAGGCCTGTGTGTGTGAAATCTCAAATAGCTGGGATTCCTCACTCCATCATTCGAACACACGAGTACTGTCTTACCACATTTCTGTCCCAGACATCCCCCAAGCCCACCAATCTTTAAATAAGCATACGTCGGCCAGGGGGGAAGATATGGAGCCTACTTATTACTCATGTCAAATGCTTACTTCATGATAGGTGCTTTATCAGCTGAGCACCCTGCGCCTGGCACATAGTTGACATACTTGTTGCATGTTGCAATGGTTCTGTAATACACTGGTGTAGAGGTAACTCAGGAATTAGCAGGGGTGAGTATTAATCCCATTTGTTTCTGTCATCACTTATTCAGTTAAGATATTTAGAACTGGCCTGCAGAGAAGTCCCAGCTTCATAGTCTCTTAAGTTTAAATTTGTATGTATATGTTACTTCCACTCTTTTTTCCCTTTCCTATACATTTATAAAGTTTGTTTTATGTGTACAGTTTTCTAAGTTTATGTTTTGTTACTTGGAGGTTGGTCTTTTATAGTGTATTCTAAACTATTCTTTATATTTTGTATTGTGTATTCCAAAGGTGCTTTATAGTTGTTTTTTTCCTTCTGTCAGTATGTATATTCAATGTTTATTTTGATTATCTTTATGCTGTATGATTGTTTACAAGGCTGTTGGTTATTTATTTTTTTTAATTATGGATTAAGCTTATATGAGAACAAAGTGGGCCTATTTTAAATGTCTTTACAAGTAAGACTGAAACCAAAAGGTATTAATTTACAGGGATATAAAACTGAGAAAAGCAGCCAATCTTCACATTGAAAACCAAATACTTTTTTCTTTTTGCAGCCATAATAATTTAAGAATGAATCACATTTCCCTTTTTTTATCCTAGATTTCATTAGAAGCATTTCAAATGACCGTGGATACTTTATCAAGACAAGTTTCACAATCTATTCCTAAAGTTTAGAGTCTGAAAGATCATACTTCTCCTCTTGTCCTCCTTCTTTTCATAGATGGCACTAGCCAGAGATCCAGGGGCGGGCCAGGAGAATAAAGATGCAGCCGACCAAAACTTTGATTACATGTTTAAGTTGCTGATAATCGGCAACAGCAGCGTGGGAAAGACGTCTTTCCTGTTCCGCTTTGCAGATGACTCCTTCACTTCAGCCTTTGTCAGCACAGTGGGCATCGACTTCAAAGTCAAGACCATCTACAGGAACGACAAGAGGGTCAAACTTCAGATCTGGGTGAGTTGGAAAATACACATTGATCTTTGAAATATGATGACGGAGGAAGATTGATGTCCTCATGCTGGTGGGAGCTGACATTCCGGGACATAACATTTATCTACTTAGCTGATGCTTTTGCCAAAGCAACTTTATAATAATTGCATTCGGCTATGTGGACACAACCCAAAAAATCTCAGGAAGTATGCAAGTATACACTTTCATTCAATATGCTGATGTACTCAACAGTATTGCATTTTTCATGTATTTAATTGATAGTTGGCCTTTACTCAGCTTGCCACTTGATAAACCTGACAAAAAGGGATGTAGGGTGTACAACCCTATTTTTTCAGATGTTTTTTTTCCATAGATAAACTAAGAGTGGGAAATATTTAACCAATATAAAATCGAGAGCAAGGGTTTTGGGGTAGCAAGACTGAAAGATGGCAAGAAACAAAAGTACACTAGGTCGTTAAATTGTGAAATGGCTTCATTCTTTGGAGAAGGTATTATCAAAGAAAAATGTGCAAACGTTTAGCTTTTGTATGGCTCAATCTTGATTTGTCAGAGTTAGCTATGTGACTCTTATAGTGTATTGTAGTTTAAAGATAAATTAGAAATAGATATAGGCATCACAACAGGACTTTTTTTTTTCTTGGGAATATATTCTGGCATAAAAAAAGAATCAAAAAAGCAACGCTAGTAAACAATAATGTACTTTCCTTCACCTTCAAAAAGTTTACGATTGCATCCACATCTAATCAAGTTTCTCATCTGCAGCGGGAAGAAAGGAGTGGAAGTCTGCCAGATACAGTAATGCCAGTACAAACTGATGGATGTTTGCTTAGTGCAGGAGCAAAGAAGTAAAAGCTGGCACTGTGTTACAGTTCGACAAGATTTAGCTCTAATTAATCTGGCACATAAAAGGTTTAAAGTGCTGAGTATAAAAACCGGAGTACTAGTTTTAACCACTGACTCCTATACAACATACATGGCAGACCGTCTGGAAAAAATAGAAAAAGTCACGGCCTTTCGCTTATATACTCTTTATACTTTTGCACATTCAGCAAATAGCCTGGAACCAGTTCAAAGCCGTTGATCTGCAAACAATTTCAGGTGTCTCTGGTGTGCCAATCACACCGCCACCTGTCTCCAATATATAATCACCTCGTGCCTAAAACCACCTTTAAAATAAAAGCATAAAGAATGACTTTATAACTTAATTAAACTTAATAATAATAATACCTTTGCCTCAGCGATAGTTCTATTTTTTGAGTTAATTTTATTTCTTTGATTTTCGCTGCTACAAGACTATTGGCACAATCAAAACAACATAGAAACCATTATAGGAACAATCAATCCTTTTTAAATCCAGATTCCTTTAATTGTTTTAAGTGGGTAATTGCAGCCATCTCTGTTTCTAGATGTAAATTGTCTTTAACTAAATTGATGTTGCAAAAATATTATTGGACAATTAAAATAAAGGAAAATGTGTGCAAAAGTCTAAGGTCAAATGGCCATTACTAACCTAATTATTAAAAAAAACATACATGGATCACACTTTTGTTGAGTGAAGAAAATCCTCATTATTTGTTCAATGGTGCCTTAGTATTGTAGAAAACAGACAGTAGCGTATCCAACTCCAAAACCCATTTCACTGATTCCCATACCCTCATTCAGTTAAATAAAGATAAAGAAAATAACCAGAAGACTCTGTGCTGTTCATCTTTTGACCAAAACAAGTTTGAGGAGAACAAAGCTGTGACTAATTGAGTTAGTTTAATATAATTATGAGTCTAGTCAGCCTACAGCAGAGGTGTCACTTAAAAAAGATATGTGACCCCGCACATCATTAGGATCTAAAGAGCTCCTAATAATTTCCAGGAGAATGCTCAGGAAGCATTTCACTCCCTACAGCAGATAAAATATTATACTGTACAGAGTGTGTCGGCTTGACAGACCATATATCATCCAAATTGAGTGTGAAACGCTGCAGTCTATTTAATGTCAGAGCTGCAATTTACTGGAGGTAATTAACAGCATTTACCCCGGGGTTCGGAGGTTCTATAACCCAGCTCCGAAGGCAGAGTGAATGGTTCTTTTTGAAAATGCTGTTGCACAACATAGACTGTTTATCCTCACCTCATTCCCCAGTTTGCCCTCTTACACGCTGCTGCCTGTCATGGCTGTGGCGTAAACCCATTTCTCACACTCCGGAGTTAATGACAGTTGATGTCTAACATCGTCCCCAGAGAGCAGGGTTCATGAAAAATGCATGGGTTGGAGCTGCTGGAGCTGAATGTGCTTACTGCGCAGATTGACACGCAGGACAGATCTATTGCCGAACGTTAGTGGAAGGCGAGGGCTCACCCGCAGTACTCCTGTTGGATGAAAGTAATACATCTTTTTTAAGCTTAATGTATTCAGCATAGCAGGCCTTCTCGGCTCTGCTTAACAATAGTACAGTTGCATACTATTACACAAGGAAGGTGCCAAGTAAAATGGAATTGGCTGCTGAGCTACTTCAATGGGTTTCCTGGGGCTATTAAAAGAAGCTGAACTCATTTCGTAAAACCCTGCCTAAAGTTTGGCATGAGGGTGTTTGCGACAGCGGTCACATCTAATGCTCTGTCAAGCTCTGAGTCTCCATCTTTAGGAGATACGTTTGTATTATACATGACAGCAGCTGGCTCTTAATTTGATCAGGGTAGAACATTTAAACCTATTAGTTTAACAGCTTTTTCTGGGTGCAGTTCTAACATGTCCACATCAGCTATCGTAAACAGATTTCCCACAATCAGACAAGAGCCTAAACTAGAAAAATTAAACTTAACTTAAGGCATAGTCAAGAAGCAGACAGCATATCCTGTTGTATTACAGGGTGGGGCAACATCCACACATGAGAGGGATTAAATTCTGTTCCCAGAGAGTTAATGATTCACAGTTAACCCTGGCATGTTCCTTTGAGTGTTATATACTGTTTAAACAATTAAGACATTGCACCAAATAAGAAAAAAAACTGAATTTGTGTCGTGTGTTTACAGGACACTGCAGGTCAGGAGCGCTACAGGACCATCACCACAGCCTACTATAGAGGAGCCATGGGATTCCTGCTCATGTACGACATCACGAGTCAGGAGTCTTTCTGTGCGGTGCAGGACTGGTGGGTAGTCCTTCAGAACAGTCTTACCATGAAACCACGGAATTACAATGTGTGGAGGGTGGCATTTGTCAAACTAAGCTGCATAATAAATACAATATTCTCCTCTGAAATGTAGTGTCATAAAGGTATGAAGTACAGTAGCTTAACATTAAATTGCTTAAGTTATGTAAAAATACTTAAATGTATATAAGCACAGCACACACAGATTACATGTGCTTTGTTGCTTTGCACCACTGGCTGTAGGAAATGCTGTAATGCTTTTTTGAAAATGTTGTGTTGGTGTTTCCAGGGCAACCCAGATTAAGACGTACTCGTGGGGCAACGCTCAGGTAGTGCTTGTGGGCAATAAGCTGGACCTGGAGGAGGACAGGCAGGTCCCTACCGAGGATGCCCTAAGACTGGCCACAGAGCTCGGTTGGTGCACACACCCACAATCTCATACCATGCTGGGCAAGAACCCACAAGACAACCTCGATTACATAAACAAATTATTTAATTATCACTCGTCTATCTCTTTGCAGGCTTCCAGTTCTTTGAAGCCAGTGCCAAAGACAACATCAATGTAAAGCAGGTTTTTGACAAGCTGGTGGATGTCATCTGCGAGAAGATGAGCGAGAGCGTCAACGGTGATTCGAGTCCGTCAGCCAATCAGAAGGAGGCCGGCCTGAAGGAGACGCCCAGCAGCAGCCCAGGTGGCTGTGCATGCTGATGGCTGGCAATGGAAAGCCGGTTTCATAGTCACATACACAGATCAACTCTATTGTCAAAATCTATCATTTTGAATGTAGTTATTCATGGTGCTGCAATAATATCATGGATTCTTGGCTTCCTTTTTTAATTTTATCTTTCACAACTTCGTGACGACTGAGCTTCATTGTGATGTGACTGTTACACTGAGATGCCAAAGAGCTGCAAAGAGCAGTCGTGCCTTTTGCCTGACAACACTGCTTTGTTATATCTTGTCTAGTGAGTGAACAGCACCTGTTGCAGGCCAGGATGTGAATGAAAGGCATTAGCAAAATCAGCATGTTGTGAGGATCACTCTGGTTTACTTGTGTCATGCTACCCCCTTGTGGTTGCTGCATGAAAATGCATCACTGTGAGTCATCGCTGCACTAAACGGTATGTTGTGAACTGCTGAGGAAGAACAGTCATTAACAGCTCAGTGCAAAGTCAAACACACCTGAAGGTTGTAGTCAACACACCTGAAAGGGTGCTGTGTCATTCCAGGTATATGTGCGCAGTCCGGACATTATAACTAAGGGATATTCTCATCAGCTTTAATTTATATTGTTTGTTTTTTTTCTTTTTGTACCTTAATGCTAATTAATGATTTTCTTTAGCCAGGTTTATTTTGTATCTAAAAGTGGATATTAAAAGATGTGGATCAGTACAGTGTCTGATGGTTTTCTTTTGCACAATGTAATTAAATGTTATTTTTCTAAATTAAACAACACTGAACAACAGGAAACATTTGACAGTACTTCACACGTAGTGTTGACATTACAAATAACAGTTGAAAATTAAACCAATGACGTCATACAAAGTATATTGCCCTTAAGTGTTTTTCCATGTTTTAACATTAAGTTATCAACAGTTTTTAGATTATTTCCAACTTTAAATAATTTGATTCTTTAAATTGGCTTTTTGAAGTGCAACGGAAGTTTTATTTTTGTGTTGAATTTCTGAAACTATTTCTGGATATCAATTTGATTTGTTTATAGGTTCTTACTTTATGAAAGGACTTTGATCACCAGGAAATGTGGCTCACCCCATAAGCAAAGTCTGTGACGTGTGGGGTATGAACTTTTTTGGTGTGTGTGTTTGTGTGTTTTGTGTGTGAAACCTGTGAGGAGATAAAAGGGGCTGTTCAAATCTCGTTAAGCAGACACTCCTGGTTGATCAGACCTCAACGGACAGACAGGCAGAACTGCACAGGTACAGGCTTAATGCTTTTTCTTACTTTCAATTCAAATATGCAACTACATGATCAACTTATACACTTATTTTAAACCCACCTAAAAACACAATACAGCGAGATAACTTATGATGTGATCCTTATTGTTTCTAACAATGAGAACTTGTTATCCAATTAATAAAACAAAGGGATAATTAATGACACACTTTGTATTGATAATAATAGATGTTCTTGTAATCAAAGGTTTACCTTACGGAGTGAGGTAGTTGGTGAACTGCTGTCTGATTATTGTGATTTTATTCAAGTAGTATCATTAAAATTGGTTTGCTTGTAACATAACACTAAATTATAAATACCAAAAGACTAAAATCAACAAGTATCGTCCAGCACTCTTCAACAGTGAATATAAAAAACAGAACACTGACACTTAACAGAAGAGGAAAACAGAATATTTAACTGTTACATTTATAGTAACAGAACTGATGTAGGAAATGTTCTCTGACTTTTCGAGTTGTGTGGAAAAGGGTTAAAAAGGGTCCTGTTGTTTTTCTGCCTCAAATAAAACAACATGTAATTGTGCTGGCATTATGAAAGTATTTTATGGCCTTTTGGAATCAATGTAACTGTGATTTTTTTTAAAAAGTGTCTTCCTACTGAATTGTATAGTCGAAGCTGCAATAAGGAAGAAGCCTCAGAGGACATAAAACAGAGCTCATTTGTCAAATACAGGGAACAGATGGGAACAAGTTTTGTAATGTTGGGGCCATAGGTGTGTGTTTTATGGTTTGTCTGGGCTACTTGAGTAGCAGTGCACTGATAACACTCACCATTTATGAGGACATTTGATCAATTGAAGCCATATTCTGACAACATCTTCTTGACTTAATTGGCACCTTTTAAACTTGTTTTCTATATCTGATGACGTACTCCAGGAAGTGAACACATTTAGAAAAAGACAGTTTTAGTCTCCGCTGATATAGATATGGGTTATAATTTGACTGTATAAAGGGCAGAGAATGGCACAGTAAAACTTCAGACATAGAGGAACTGAAAATATCTGTCTTCCTCTGTACCAGATGGTGACTTATGTGTAAATACGGAAACCCACAAACTGATCATGTGACTTCCATTTGTGGTCTTTTTAATAGCAGTCAAGACTAAATTAAAAAATTAAGTGTGGATAAGAAAAATGAACTTACCTATCAACCGAAACCTAGGATTACGTCAGCATGACAAACTTGCAACATTTAAAGAAGAAACCCCTTCATGTTTTCCTGCCAGTTAGGCCTACTGTGGTTAATGTATAACCAAAGCAAATGCTGTTTGACCCATGTTGGTGCTAACTTGTGTTGTAAGCCAACCCCGCATCATTGATTTTTCTGTAGAGAGGTAAAATGCAAAGTTGTGCACTTCTCCACAAACCCTGCAAGACAAATAAGGAAGTGTAACCAATCAGTTATTAACAAACTTTTTGTTCTCTTTTTTTTAACAGTGTGAAAAAAAAACCGCCAAGATGTGTTGCTCCGGCTTTCTCAAAATTATGATGTTCATCTTCAATGGTGGCATCTTTGTAAGTTATAAAAAAGAAAAACTACTTTCTTTTATCTTCTGCTGTTTCGCTTTATTTCATGTTGGCCTGGTCTTAGAAGAAAACAGACCTGGTTGCAGACTTTACATATTTGTTTTACATTCTTAAGTAATATTTTGTTTCATAGCAATATTGACTTTTTATAAAATGTTGTGACCTGACCGCAAAACCTGACAAAACATTTGCTGTGTATCCTACTTCCTATAGTCAGTGATAGCTGAAACGGATAGTTTTTCATTTGGGAAATACAAGAAATAGTCCAGCTCTTAACCCAGCATGAAAAAAAAGTTCTGTTTTTACAATCCTTTTATGTAACGACTTAACAAAGATTAAATTAAATGTAGTGCGAATTTGAGGTTGATCTTGTTGCTGTTGCTAGCTGTTTTACCTTGTTGTGTTCTTGGGTTCACTTTTTCCCCCTCCCCTTCCTCACACAACATGCAGTTGGCTGGTGCAGGAATCCTGGGTGTAGGAGTGTGGGTGAAGGTGGACAGTGGTTCTCTGCTGGGTTTACTGGAAGACGTGGATGGAGCTCCGTCTGGTTTAACCCAGCTGGTCAATGTCGCCTACCTCCTCATCGCAGTGGGCACTGTGCTGCTGCTGATCGGCTTCCTGGGCTGCTGTGGAGCTGTCAAGGAGAGCAGGTGTATGCTGCTGACGGTGAGCAATATGTGATAGGTCAACTGGTACAGGCTAGGACTGGAGAAATATTTTACAATGCACACCTGCCAACTGTGTCATTTGTAAAAGAAAATTATTTCTACCTAATATTTCCACAATTTTCATTGTTGCAGGTGTCAGACCTTTTTACTTCACAGTAGGGCACTTTTGCGGGCCTCTGTAAACTCTGCAGTAAAATTTGTTTTTCCACTTCGGTTCAAGTAGGGTGACAGCACTCGCATGAGGGAGAAAAGACAATCTCTGATTTCCAGTTTTTGGAATGAGAGTCCAGTTGGAATTTTTACTTTGTTATATTTGCAGTATAATATCAGTGCCGTGTCAGCCATTATTCTTGCTTCCTCTTGCATGCTAGAGGAAAAGGATAGTAGGAAAATCCTACCTATTGTGCCTTTAAAACAATATGGACCACAATTAAATTGAAAAAAATTAGATTTAGGATTAAATTAAATGTGTGGTAGTATGAGGTATGTTCAAAGTGACATGAACCTCCTTTTGAAATACAATTATTTAAACTATAGGTGGAGGGCATCTGCATTATCTGACACTATGAAATGCAGGCATTACTGATCGATATACTAAAATTTGATTTTGGTTGCAGGTTATGATGAAATATTTGATGTTTATTTCACCAGAGTAGTCAATAAAGATTCTCATTTAGCCCTGTTATGAAGGAGGTGGCAGATGTTAAATATTTAAGCAATAGTTTTTGGTTTGTTGTCTTTCCACTAACTTCTTTGTCAATACTTGATAGAAATACAATACTGTTATTAAAATATTTACAGTGAGGGTTTTACAGTATTATTTGTAATTGTCTCCCCATCCAGTTCTTCAGTATTGTGCTGATTCTCTTCCTCATCGAGGTTGCAGGAGCTGTGGTGCTGTTCGTCTTCGATGGTTTGGTAAGTGGCCCTCAACAGGATCTCCTTCTGATTTCCAATAGCAAGAACTCATTTTAATACCCTTGAAGAACTTAAATGTACTAAAAAAGTATCCAATTCAAAGATTGTCAACCTGTCCTTCTCAGGCAGAGGATCTCCTTGGTCAACTAGAAGATGAAGTTCAACAAAGCATCAGAAAGCAGTATGGAAGCAATGAAGGCTTCACCTCTCTTTGGAATGCCACCATGGAGGAGGTACTGTTATTTTTTATTGACAGGACAGTTACATTGGTTTCGTAAATACTGTTAATTAACACTTTGTGGTTTTGTTTTAGTTTACATGCTGCGGATATAAAAATTACACCGATTTTGAAGGCTCCCCTTTCTTTGTTGACAATGGAATGGATGTTTATCCACAAACATGTTGCAACCAAACCATCACCGCGGGAGTGTGCAACACATTCAAAGCAGAGAGTTCGGTATGAAACTATGTTACTTTTGGTTTAACTTAGCAAAACAGGTTATTGTGATGATGAAGTGTAACAGTCAGTCATTATCTCCTCTAAACTTGTTTCTCTTTCAGAATATTGATGGCTGCTTACATAAGCTGCTGCAGCTGATAGAGGAAAATGCTGTGATCATTGCTGCTGTGGTTCTAGGAATCGCTGCTCTTGAGGTATCAATCTTAAACAGCCATTTTTGTTAGCCACCAATAGAAATGTGATGTATTCTAGTTGTTACAGTTATAGATTGCTACTTGAATGGTATATTGTTTTGCTTTCTCTATCAAAGTCATATCCTCATGAATATATCCATATAACCATGATGATGATGTGTAACAATTATTGTCTTATTATTAGCTCATTGTTAGGCAGTTGCGATTTGACAATTTTCATTTACTCAGCACATAGTGCTGTTTCCTGATGCAGCAGACAGGTGTTTTATGGAAGAGAAAAAACCCACTACCTCTTCAGAACCAAAATGAAGACAGAGCCAGATATTGACTAGCTTCTAAACAAATTTGGGCATTAAGCAGCTAAAGAGCAATATTTCCCTCAGTTATTGGTACACACAGCAAAAAGGGTGAATTTATTTAATCAGGTGGTCTATAAGTGAAACTCCAAACTCTTAATAAATTATATTGCTTTTCTGTAACGGTTTGGTGTATTAAATAAGCAACTGCTTGTAAAGATGTTTACAATATGAACTTAAAAGGTGATGCTATGTCAATTTTATGTTCACATTTTGAGGCCAAACTAATCACTGTTTCAGAAGTATGTTATTAGCTGAACGTGTACAGTCAATAACCTGTATCACAAGTACATTACACTGTATCTCAATAATGTATTGTTGAACATTTATCTTCACAGATTGCTGCCATGGTGGTTTCCATGGTTCTCTACAAGCAGATTGGCCACAAGGCATGATATTTCCTGTTTGGGATGAGATGGCAACAGTGTAATTGTTTGAGAAATTTTACTTGTAAGCAGTTTTCTATGTATACTGTAACATTTGTATTTAATTGAAAACAGACAGATTCTCAGGCAGACTTGTAATGCTCTACATGCACTATTCTGAGGTCAAAAGATCAAGTCAATGGATCTCTTCCTACACACATTTATACTGTGATTTATTTATGTTTTAAGAATGGCTGCTTTCATATATGTGCTGATACATATGGCTAGTAGTATGTGATGATGCATAGGACAGAAAGGATGCAAATCATGTCAGTCCCTCGCATTCAAGCTGTATTATAATGAATTTATTTTTGTATCTTTGAAAATTGAAATAATAAAAATGACAATCTCATCTTTTTCTTACACATTGATTCTGGTCTTGTTTGTCGTTTTGTCATGTTATTTTGTTATGATGTAATATAAAACTATGTCAGAGGATATGGTTTAGGCCTATCACACCCACATAAAATGGGTGTGAAATGGATCAACAAAAAACCAAAGCACCAATTATGAGATTTTATTGCATAATTTATGATATATATATCATTAGTATGCATGTTTGACTGATCTCTCTTGACTGACAGCGTTGCCAGATAAATACAAATAATATTGTAAGTGTCGTTATTTATAAACATTTTAACCATTTTGTAACGATTATAAATAGTTGATTTAGTGTAGAGTTGATCATTAAAAAAAACATCCTGTTAGCCAAACATAACATCTGACTTTGTGTTTACGCATTTCTTCTCACGTGACCTGCTTTCAGCCAATCACGCGTGTTGAAGGCTATGTATTCGTGAACGTGCCTCGCGAGTACGGCTCTCTCCTGCCGGTGGTTTCAAAAAAGTTTGCTCTAGAAATATGACACTGTTGTACTCATGTGAAATAATAGCAGATAAACAATTGTTGTAGCTTTGCTAAAAGGTGGTTTAAGTATCTGTTTTGTAAGATTACACATATTTACTAAATGTTCCTAAATGTATAATGTAATGTAAATATTTTATTAGGCCATGATAGTCCACCTGGCAACACTGACCGAATTTAGGCTCACATCATGGCAACACAGCAGCTAGCAGCTACCGCTAACTATGGCCTGTTTCCAAAGACAACGCGTAAAAGAAGGATTACATAATGAAGTATGTATGGACGTGTTTCCCCAGAAGAGTTTCAGCAAGACCGCCAATGAGATGTTTGATGGCCCTGAGAATGAAAGAAAAGCTAGTGCTTTTGCTAATGTTGGCATGCCTAATACAAGCGTTAATGTCACACGAACTTCCCATATCAATAAAATGGAATGAATATAGTAAAAAAACGACACTTTACTGTTATAAGAGATAGCTGCACAAAATAGAAACGTCCGGGAGAAGTGGATTATTCCATCTGTTCAACCCAAGCCAAGACAGGCTTTGTGTATCTGCAGGTAAGTAAACCCGAATTAGTTTGGCCCGCCGTGCCATGTTATGATTGTGTTTTCTTTGTGTTTATATTCGACTAAACAATATTTATTTCGGTTGTGTTATTTGACAGACTCATCGATAGGCTTGATACAGTTTGAAGTCAGATTGTAGATGTACGTTAAATACATGGGTCAGTGACGTGGCGCATTGATTTGCACTTCCAGGAGCAATAAATATTATATATTAATATAAAATAAGTTTAAAATTCTATATAAGCTTTAATCTCGTATTATTTGTCCTCCTCACTGTTCATAATTATGTGAAAAAATCAAAATTAGGTAACTTTTAGACTATTAAAGTGGTCAATTGTCATATGGTCAAACAGCATTCACTTAAACTTATTTAAGACAACTGCATTAAAAATGATTAAAAATGATCAAAGATTATCAACTTTTTAATTTGGCATATTTTTTCAAGTCTTAAGATAAGCATATTAAAGTATCAGTGAGATAGAGTTTCAAGAAATGTCATTAGTATCTAAAACAAATTGTTCCGCAAAGACACATTTTCCCTATGTCATATGGTCAAACAAAGTTTGGAAGCCATTTTGGACCTGCATATTAATGACTCAAGTCATGTGACATGGGATGTCATCACTCAGAGGACCCCTGAAGACCACCCAAGTTGAAGGTGAGTTTAAGATTTTGCTCCTGAATTTCAGTTATTTTCACCGTTTCCAGTGCGGTACCATGTGTCGCAGATTTGGGTGTCATATGGTCAAACGCCAAAAAAGGGAATAAATAGTTTAAATTTGGAAATATTATTGATTTACATGTGAAATATAAAGTATAAAAGCCAAGGTCAAGGATGAAGTTATAAGTAGGTGGCCAAGCAACTGCCTGTTATCAATGACAAAGCATGAAACTGTCATAAGGTCAAACAATAAATGTCATATGGACAAACGGTTTGACCTTATGACATGTTGTTGTACCATATGACACTGGGCATTTAACTGAATTATTTAGTTATTTCTTAATGGTTTTACTACATATATAGTTTGTACAACTAATATGAATTAATATTAATATATATAATATATTTCTGCCTATTTTTAACTTTTTTTTCACATTTTTACAGATGCCTCTTTCTAGTAAGGAGAGGTATGCACGTTTCCGTGCAAAGCTAATGGCAGATCCTGCTGCTAGAGAGGAAAACCTAGCCAGGAGGAGGGAAAGGTATAACTGTGAGAGTGTATGATGTCAGGAATGCCAGTATTGGCCAGTTATGTCTAGGGTTGGGTACCGAAATCCGGTACCAATATGGCACCGGTTCCTATATGACCGGTACCTACCGGACCGAAACGCAACGTTAATTTCGGTGCTTCCTTTCGGTGCCTGAGCTGATTGAAGTACTGCCACTGGTGGCCTAAAACGGACGATACAGCCAACATAAGCATCACATCACTGAGCTAGTTAACGTTACACTACTGATGACTCCGTCCTGACAGTAGGTCACGATAGCCTAACGTTTGTAACTACAGTAGCTAGCAAGCAATCAAACCTTTAACAGAGAAAAAGCGTAAAGGTAAACGGTCAAAAGTGTAGCTCATATTATGCACAAAAAAGTTCAAACAACGCGACGTGCAGTAAATGCATCAAAACAATTGCGTGCAAACACATACGATCTCATTAAACATCTTGCAACGCAAGATGTTTAATGAGATCTTTTTGAGATCTTTTTGAGATCTTTTTGAGATTTAATTTGTGTTGTCGAAGTCGCTTAAAGAGCTCCACAAGGAGTACAATGCAGAGGTAGGAGAGGGATGTGTAGTGTCTTACCGGCAGTTTGTTCGTCTCCGTCCATTTTATGTAACTGAGCCAAAGGCTAATGACAGAAACACATGTGCTTGCTTAGATCATGAAAATGTTAGCCTCCTACTGGAGAAACTACACCAGAGTGGCCTTGTAGCCAGTAAAAGTACCACTGAAGCACTTGGCAACATTGTGTGCGATATGAAAAGCCGGGAGTGTATGCATAGGCTGTGTACGAAGTGCTGCTACACTGAGATGGAGCCACTCCTACCAGATGAATCCGGCCAGGTGTCGTGGAGTCAGTGGCAGAGGGAGAAGGTCTGCACTGATGGAAAAACCTATTCACATTTTGTGAAGAAAACTCTGACTGGGACGTGGGCGGATCTCGTGAAGAGTTTCAATGAAAAACTTGACAGATTGGCCAAGCATCAGTATACGTGGATTCATCAGGTGGAGAAATGCAGAGAAGTCAAGAACAGTCTAAAACACCATGAGGCTGTAGTCCACATGGACTTTTCAGAGAACTACGCCTGTAAGCTGAATGTTGAGGTCCAGCACTTCCACTGGGGGGGGAGTCGAAAACAGGCCACTGTCCATACATGCATGGCTTACACGGAAGAGGGGTCACAAGCTTATGCCACAATATCTGACTCCTTAAGACATGACGAGCGGGCAGTATGGGCACATTTGAAGCCTGTGCTGGATGACATCCAACGCAATCCAAGAATCACCACTGTGCACTTCATGAGTGATGGCCCACTAACGCAATATAGGAATAGGAAAAATTTCTATCTGATGTGCACCTTGCCTTTTATTCGTGGCATTAAGGAGATGACATGGAACTTTTCAGAGAAGGCACATGGAAAGGGGGCGCCAGATGGTGTTGGTGGCTCAATAAAAAGGATTGCCGATGCATTTGTGCTTCAAGGAGGTGATATCCAACACCCTGAAGAATTGTTTTCCTTTCTGGAAAAGTCAAATTCGAGTGTCAAGTTCCATTGGGTATCAGAGGCTGACATCGCCAGGGTGGATGAGGCAGTGCCAGATGTTTTGCCAGTAGTCAGAGGCACTTTGGGTATTCATCAGGTGACAACAAACACCCCAGGCAAGATCTCCTGCAGAGAACTGTCCTGTTTTTGCCATCGTATGGGACTTTCCTGTGAATGTGAATCACCCTCAGTCCTAAATTATAATACTGAAAAAGCTGCACCCTCTGCCACCATTCCGACCCAAGATGACGTGGTTGGAAAGATGGTTATAGTGTCTTATGACAAAAAGCCTTTGTTGGGCAGGTACTGAAGGTCGTCGGAGAAGAAGTCGAGGTCTCCTGTATGCAGCAGTCTGGGACGAAGAATTGCTTTGTATGGCCCCAAATCCGAGATGTGGTGTTCTACTTCCAAACAGATGTCATTGCTGTCATCTCAGAACCAGAGCCATCAACCAGTCGAAGCTCAAGATTGTCACTTGAGGACTGGGAAAGATTCATATTGGTGTGAAAAGTTGAGCAATGACCAGCCCTTTGTGGTAGTTGTGTGTGTACGTGTCAGTGTGTGTGCGTGCATGTGAGTGCATGGGTGGGGGGCGGAGGATGTTTGTTTATATTAATGAAAGATAAAGTTACTGTTTCAACGATGTTACTGTAATGTTTTGTTAAACGTTTTTTTTGTAGCCAAGGGAAAATCACAAATCAGTTTGAGGAATCTATCGATATGAAACATGAGCTTTGATTGTATTGTTATATTGTGTTATTGTACATTTTATGATATTAGGTTGTTCATAACCTTTTGATGGCAGATATGAATGTAACTGTTCTTTTCTTTAACTGAGTAATGAATTTTTCACAATTTCTCAACTATTAATAAAAGGTTCACTTGTTCTTTGAAACTATTCTGAATTGACCTACATCAATTTAATACATTCAAAATGCAAAGAAACATTGACATTGCATGTCATACGGTCAAACAAAATATGTCATATGGTAAAACACTGAATTTTATAATAAATCAAATTAATAATTTGTTATTCTACATGGTTAATGAATGTAATGGAGGAGAGATAGTATGATATATAAATATATATAACCTTTGACCATTTTTGATGAATTTATAGCAAAAAAATAGAACAAATGTTAAAAGGTGAGACGCCGTAGTCATTAAAAAACTAAATATCTAGTATTTGTTGTGTAAGTGTTTATATTTTGAATTAGTTATAGAATACTAACATATCAACTATTACATTTTTGGTGTTTTTTAACTGTGACATGAATATCAAATTTTATTTATTTAAAAAAATAATAACGTTTCACCGTATGACATTTTCAAGGACTGTATACAATGAAACGCATTAAAATTCCATATATTGTTATTTTTAACAAAGGGCACTTATAAAAACTGAAAATATACATATAGATTTACACAAAAAAATCAATATTGGACTTCTCTTATCATTTTAATTTGTTTACTGTTTTGAAATTCTAAAACGTCACTGACCCACATAAACTATTTAGGCTACCATACGCACAGTGGTGTAAAGAAACTAAGTATGCAATGTTTGCCCCACTGTAATTAAGAGGTTAACCGTGTACTTGGACTTCTCTACATTAATTTAGTACCTTAAGTTGCTTTGCAGATTTGGATTCATGTTGTGAAATATGATCAACACTTAAATAAGACTTTAGTTACACCTGGAGGAAAAATTCACAACCTAACCTTTTGTTATTGAGTGTGTGAGCTGTTGGTGGTCCTAACAATCAGCTTTATAAGGTGGCAGTGTTTTGTTTACAGCTTGTTTCTGCTGTCCCCATGCAACCAATGACTATGTAAAGCCGGTTATATAACAGAAAGGTAGAAAAGAAAAACAATCACTGGGGTAATTAAAGGTCACACTTTATTCTTTATTCTTTATTAGTATCCCCATTAGCACTAGCATAAGCGTTGGCTATTCTTCCTGGTGTCCTCACACACACACAAAACAAACATTAAACAAAACTAAAACCACTAAGGCCAAGAATGATGGCCTGTTTCACAGATTCATGAACTACAGACATGTTATCTGTACATGTTCAGTATTAAAAGGAGGAATGCTATTTTATGCTACTAATAGACTCTGTGATACCCAAGTCTCTGTATTTCACATCCTTCCAATTGCAAACATATTCATTTTCCAGCTCATTTTAATAACATTAAATCTCTCAACAGCCTGTGTGTTGATATAAACAGTATAAATGAGCTGCTATTGAATTACATGGGGGAATGAATAGGTGAGTGTGTAGCATATGGTCTACCCTTCTGGTCAGCACTGTTTCAATTTGCTTTATGCGGTGTAAGTAAATGACATTTCAACAGGTTATTGCTGCTGATATATCACAGGACAGTTTACACCATACAGGGTCAATTACAGTTGTGTGTGTGTGTGTGTGTGTGTGTGTGTGTGTGTGTGTGTAGTGAGGTCTAGTTAGTGAAGTTTAATGTGTGCTCACTGCTGACTGCCGAGGCAGCAGGTTCCTCGTCACATGCTGTGAAATAGCTACTTGATGACCTACCTCAGTGGCGTCATGATCTGGAAACATTGTCTCTTCTATTGTCTTCATAAAACATTTGGAACAGCAATTAAATGCAACACGCGACTCTGTTTTTAGATTTCTTCTAAGGGTTTGGCAGTGTTAATGTCTGGTTGTCTGTGGAAACTCTTGTAAAGATGAACTCTAAGGATTAACAGAAGTCAAGATAAGATGTGAGTCAACTTAACATCTAAAGCAGTTTATTCTGAATCATTTACAGAAATGTGTTTTCCCTCTCAGGTTCAGACCTTGTTATAAAATGAGTCATATAGAGGTGTCATATGACAGGAAATATTTCTTAAAATATTTGACACTGTGATTTTTGATCGATACATTTGTCACTTGTTTTTTAGTTGCTCTAATATAATCTGTTGCTCACCAACATCATCAAATACATTATAAGGACAACATTGTTTACATTTAAATGTATTTAATTAATCTTTTATCAGCAAACAATACTTTGTTTTCATTGCTGTACCTGCCGCAATTGCTTTGTAAAGTATAATTTGTTCACTCTACAACCCTTTTAATATACACTTTAATATTTACTACATCAGTAATGTTAAAAAGGTAAAACACCATGAGGGATGTTCAAAGATTTTAGTGGGGGGAAAATCCAAACATAAAGCTGATTTAAAAAAGCTAACTTGCTCAGTACATCAGTGCTTTAACATTTAACATATCTGCAGACTAAACAAAGATTACAAAGTCGTTATAGTTCAATCTTGATAGTTCCCTGGGCAGTTTCTTTCTCCGCCCTATTTATATAACTCAATTCGTGCATGTATTTGATTTATTTTGGCTATTTCAGCGGTAGTAAAATAATCTCTATATTTAAATCTGTGAATGTGATTAAGAGGTGTGTTTGACCTGTTAATAAATAAAAAGACACAACTTAACCCCTCAACTTTAAACTTAGTTTCCCCTCTCACACGAAACCATAGGAGTCATCCCCATTTTGAAGTCTTCAGCAGCTGCGTCAGTCGAGTCAACATTATAATTCAGTGGTTATTTCAAACCTGTGTCAGTGTGTGCGTGTGAGGAAAAAACCCTAACATTTTCCTCTAAGTGTCGTCCATAGTCCATTAAGGAAAGGCTGTCTATGAAAGTGGGGAGATAATACTTTGTAAACTCTGCCCTCTTGTGGAAAATAATTGTTCTGCAGCTAGAAGAAGTGATTCCCCTACATCTATACCAAAACCAGCCTCACACATTGATTAGAAAGTCTTCAGATTAAAGGCAGACATTTACCTTTCCCAGTGTTGCATGTTACCTGACCATAATGTTAAGTGGTGGATGGGAAACAGACAGGGGCAATGGGGGAAAAGTGCCTCTTAGTGCCAAGGTGTGTATGAGAAAGTCAAACAGCTTTTCTATCATAACATTGTCAGCCAGCCGGCCCTCAGCAGCCAGCGTGTGATCAGGTCACGGGTGACCGAGCGCTCTGAAGACTAATGGTGTAATGATGGGATGAAAAGAGAGAGGCTGAAGAGAAGGTTGTGGGAATAAATGGATAGGAGATGGCTTGTTTACACAGAGAACATAAACTCATTATTGCTTTACAGTCAAAGGTAACGGGAACACCTGCTGAATAAGAAAAAGCTTTTGTTAACTAGACAGCATTTTAACTGCTGTAGTCTTCCTGGAGCTCTGGGCTTCTACACAAAACAGTTTTACCTTAGTGAAACGTTTATCTCCTACATAAAATTTGCTCTGATTTATAGTCAGTTGTTGAAAAAAAAACACCCTTGGCTTTGAGTTATACGTTTTATATGTATAATATGAAATCATTTTTACTAGTTTGCCGTGCTCAAACAAATCAGAATCAGATTGGTTGCAGTTTTAGACAAATGTAATGGCATACAATTGCCTTTACAGTGAGAGATGTTCAAAGCAACGTATCCATCACAATCTAAAATTGAAACATCTTTTAATTCAATGTTGTTCATGCTTCCTATAGCACAGCCACAATTCTTCAAGTCTTCTAATTAACTAGATTTCAAAAACACCCATAAAGTAAGTATATCCACCTTATCTTGTTATTTTGAAACTCAAGGATCAACTTTTGGTTTTACGACCATGTTTTTTTTAACGCTCACCTTGAAACTGAAATCCCCTCAGTCTGGCAACCATCCACGACCTGGAGTTTGAAGCTTGGTGTGATGTCTGACCTGGTGTGGGAATTGCGACACCTTCTTTGCATTAAAACCCAGGTGAGAACTGGCAGCTAGCTATATAAAGACACCCTGCATCCCACTGAGCAGCACTGACTGCAAGGTTACCATTTGGAACCTTGGACCATACCACGGACGAATCATTTCAAGCTGAATTTTTGTAACTTTTCTGTAACTTTTAAACAAATTGCAAAGTTTTATTTTGCAATCCATCTCTTTTTGTGTCAAAAAATGCCTTTTTTTATCAGCCTTGTCTTTTTGTCAAGTTGGACAGCTGTAGCGCTTACATTCCCTCACTATGCGTTTGACAACATTATTAAAGGGTCGAGAGTCGAATTTGAATCATCTGGCAGCGGACCGAATGAACCTGTCCGGGGAATAGTGAAGGTTGTGCAGCTGGACCCTCGTACCCTGGCCCAGTCAGGCTTCCTGAGAGCGGGAATCGCATCCAGAAGAGCCCCCTCCCTCAGCTCCAGACTGTCCTTCCCTGCTTTCCTGTCTCACGGCCGTCCAGGTCTTGCCCCAGCTTCCAAGACCTCAATGAGTCCGTTACACCTCCTGCAACCTAAAGGCCCCTCTCAGATGGAACTGAAGAAAAGACAAGGCCTGCAGATGTGGCAGAGAGCCATCCATAAAGGAGACAAGATAACTCTGCCATTCAACCTGAAGGACACCAAACAGACATGCACTGCAGTACCTTTCACTCAGGTAAGAAGTTTTTTAAAATCATGATTTACACCAGGATTTGATCTACCAAATAGATTTCAGTGCAAATGCAGAATAAAGAACCGTTTCACCCAGTAGAGTAGAATTTAGCGCTGTTATGAAGTGTTTATTTTTGAGTGGCATCGGGAGAGATTTCTGTTTGCTCATAAAGCTGATTATGGCTCTGGTGGAGGATTAGCTGTGATGGTGTGTAGATACATAAACACAAAGTGTTGATTTTTACACCCTCAGAGGTAAATTAACTCTGACAATATTGCCTAATCTTGCCACTCTCTGTGTTCCTCCCAGCGTGTGACAGCAGACGGGTGCGACACAGTAACGGTGCACAACAGGCTGTGTTTCGGCCAGTGCAGCTCGCTGTTCGTCCCGTCCGAAGGGGAGTTTGACGGGCAGGGAACTGCGACTGGTGGCCTACACCAACGGGCCCCCTGCTCCCGCTGCTCCCCGTCTAAAGTTCATAATGTGGCTGTGCCCCTGCGCTGTGGAGCCGAGGTCCGGCTGAAGCAGGTGATGGTGGTGGAGGAGTGCAAGTGTGAGACGGGCCGAGAGGAAAAAAGTGCAGAGGCTGCAGCTCTCGCACACCTGTAACTGCAATACTGTTGTTAGGATCACAGGATAGAGGGGCAGGTGAAGGTTTTCATTTGGATTGACACCTTTCTCTCCATCCAATCACTGCTAAGATATGGACTCTAACTATTTAGACTGCTGTAATGATTATTTACATATGTATATGTGTTTGTTAATGAGTCTGAATGTGTAATTCAGATAAATATATTCTGGTGTTTATTCCACCGCTGATAGATGACAAAGTGACCTATATTTTGGTCATGCAATTTCCTGTTGCAACAGATGGAGCTGTCCACACTGGACTTGTGTTATTGTTCAAAACGTGTTAGGATTAATCTAAACTGAAATATTGTGTTTTGTATACTTTTGTCATTAAAACGTCCTATTTGTCCACATTCCTTTTGCCTGGCCATGCTAATTAGCTTTTCACCAACACTAGTTAAATTTACAAGTGCTATTTAGTTTGCATGCAAAGCTCAAGTAAGAACATGAAGAGCATTTGTTGTTTTTTTCCCACTCACTCTCGTATTCAAGTGCTCAAGTGTGAGCTCCTATATTTTATTAAAAAGCTGTGTTCCACTGACTTTTAGCACATAGCACTTACATCTGAAAGCACCAAACTAGAGAGCAAACAAGCTATTGAGCACGGGTACTTAGCAGTAAGCAAACATAATTGTTTCAGCATGGAACCCTGAATTATGTATAGGAACCACCTATTCTCATGCCCAATCTCTTTTCAGCGTAGTTGTGGGAATTTGAACATCATTCACCACAGATGCACTTCAGCTAGTGGGCATGTGTGATTATGTGCGTATGTGCTTTTTTTTCAGTTAGGACCCATAAAACCTATTATTCATTTATATCCTGGCACCTGGGCTTGGTAAAGTGAACTCATCCCACACATCCCTACATACATTCCCAGAGGAGCCCAAAGAAGGGGGCTCTTTACCATGCCTTGGCATGTTGTCAAAATGACTGTTTAGATGGCCATTTGCATTCACGTGGGCTTTCTGAAAAAGTGAAAGCGTTCATTGCACTACGGGGGTGCATTGAGTCCCTTGGATTCCATTAGCATGTGATTAACATCTTGGGTTGATGGCTATATTTTCCAAGATTGATGGGACAAATATTTGCCCAGGTCTTAACTATGAAGAATTAGGGGCCACTTTTAATCAGGCACTTGTCTTTATCGAAATATGCATGATAGAGGCTGTGAGGCTTATACATCCATCTTGAGGATGATCAAATTCAGCTTCAACTGTCAGTCCTCATAGTATTCAAGGTTGTGAAATCTGAGTGAATTTGTATACATTCGATACAGCACTTAATATTTATAATAATATTCACTTCACTTTTGTGTGTGCGATGGTGCTCAGTCCTGAATCATGATCTGCATACCTATTCTTTCCGAAATGTACCACTCATCTTTAAATCTTTTGTCCATTTTTATTAAAAGAAACACAACAAAAAACAAAAGAGATAAATAAGAAAATGGGCATAGTGATGGGAGGGGAAGGGGTGGGGGGGGGGTTGTTGATTGAACAAACAAGGTGCACAAGAGAGTGCACCACTTAGCAAGACAGATGTCAGCCCCCTTTGCATTGTGGGATCCGGCGGAGCACTCCTGCGTCATTAAGGATGGCCTGGTTCCCATGGCGAGAGGAAAGGAAGGAGCGAAAGGAGGAGGGCCCGCTGCCAAGTTCAGCGCCTCGGGGATCAGATCAGCGTCACGGGGTGCTAAGTGGCCTAGTTAGCGCTTTAAAACGCACAATGAGCTGCCTGCTCTTTCTCTCTGTGTGTAGGCCTTTTAACTGTCAGACATGGAAATGGTTGGGAGGTGTGTGTGTGTGATGGAGGAGGGGGGTGCTCAAACTATATCATTTCAATCAAGGTGTATCAAGGGGAAAGGGAATTATAGATGGAGAATTTGAGACCTGCACGTTTAAATGAAAGTTTTACTTTGGATAGAGCTAATTATCCGTGTGAGGTGTGGGTGGTTTTTCGGTAGTTGGCTTGAAAACAAATATTCCCAGGTTACACTATTTTGATGCCATACATATTATACCCCTTATAGATTTCCTGGTTGTCTTTCTGTATCTAAAATTTGTGCATAGACCAAATGGTGCTAAGGTAACTAGCTGAATAGATCTTGGAGAGAAAGGTCCACCAGATTTTCCCCGGCCGTTTGAGGCTGTTCTTTCTAGTGCTTCACCACCATGTTAGATCGGACCAGACTGGACAACGGATCAGGCTCATAGATCTGGCATCAGCAAGTGAGAGCGAACAGGGGTCCATCATGCACTCCCAGGAGTGAAATTGGGATGATGATAGGGTACAATGGGAGAAATGTGGCAACCTGTTAAGTCATAGACCAGACAGAGTCTCCTCACCTAAATCCCCCTCGTGAAGGTTTAGTACTGTAGGTGTGGGCCCTAGGTGTGATGGTGTCTCGACCACAGCTAACATCTCCCGCCCCACTGATACGCCGTTACATGCTCACTCTGTGGTGTTAGTCTGGACCAGCTGGTCAGAGTTGGCTCTGCAGGAGATGGGGCCCCGGGCTAAGCCTGCCAGCCTTCTGCCTGGCTGCCAGCCCGCCTGCCAGGCTGTGTGCTGGGTGTGAGCAGGACAGAGAAAGGTGTAGCCTGCGGATGTGGACAACATCAAAGTTTGACATTGGATACAAATCCTACAGTGGTGTATGTGGTATACTACTACTAACCCTGCTCAAAGTTACACAATTAATGTTTAACATAAAAAGGATTTATGTCTTAAGGCGTTCTTAACACAATAGTCAAGTCCTAACAAGGAAATGATTTTGCTTTCAGCATTCATTCTCCCTGTTCAGACTGCTGATTGTGAGAACCTTTCTTAATGCAGAAGTGCCATGTAAATCTTTTTCAAAGGAAGGTTATATCTTAACTTAAACACTTTCGAAGTTGTACACTTGATATCATTTTAAATGAAAGCGTATTGGACCAGAATCTGTTAATGGACAGTATTAACAGAAACGGACTACAGAAAGTGTTACACCTTTTTACCTTTTGAGTATGCTTTGAGAAATAATACATGTTTGATTACATTTTCCGGTTCATGGTAATTAACTCTGTTGTTCTATACCCCGCAGAGACTAAAAGAGTTGTATTTTCCTTAATAAATAACAATGGTATTAATAAACGTAATTATAAAAAGTCAATTCAACTGTAATGTATGAAGTATATAATCATTTTTCCTGGTGTTTTTCCCCAAGGGAATGACTTGAATTTGCTTCTGTTAGTCAAGTAGTAGACTTACAGAAGACGGACCTTTTATTGCTGCACACCTACTTGCAGATAACACATTTTTATATGAATATTGATGCGTTCGTGTGTTTGTTTGCGTTGTGCGTCTGACTGTACTTGTGCTGATTGAAGCCTCGGTGTGGCAGCATTATGGTTGAGTGTTGAGCTGTCAGTCAACCCTCTGCTGGAGTGTGATGATGATCGCAATGTCGCTGTGGCAGGTGCGGTCCTGCATGCCATGCAGGTGATGTCTCTCATGCTCACTTAGCTAATGACTCCAATTAAAGTAATTAAGAGCTGGCACGCTGAAACCTGCTCAACCGCCTGCTGCCAAACCATCCATTCCCCTTCAACGCCGCCCACCTCGGCTAGTACCACTACATACAACCATCCGTCGGGCTGCTTTGCTCTCCTGCATTTTTCTTAATCTTTCTCTCATGGGCACCTCACCCTCTCCCAGCCACAGCCGTTCTGTGTGCCTCTGCTCCTGCTCTGGCCTTTAAAGAAACATGAAGTCTAAAATCAGCTAAACGCTCCACTCCAGAAGCACTTAAGAGACCCTCAGCTCAACTTATTGTCACAGAGACAGCTACGGAAGGGAGAGAGCGGAGGCCGGGTACGGCAGGAGAAAGAGAGGAATAAAAGAGGGAGAGGGGATGCAAGCCAGGTCCTAACGAGGGTAGAGATAATTGTTTTGTTTTGTTAGGGGCCCTTCTTCAGCGTGGAGGGAGTTGAAATGACACGCCACACATGGTTTTTGGATGAAGTGGGCAAAGGGAGAGGTGGAGAGTGATGAAAGTGAAGAGGAAGGGGCTGCAGCACAGAAAAAGTGGTCATACGTAGCACAGCTTTACAAAGAAAAAGGATCTAACATTGCAATCTTCTACATGTCCATTACTCTCACATATTCCAATGAAACTTTGATTATGGTCATGCATATTTTTGTCTCCAACTCACAGAACCTCTAGAAGATTTCAATGTCAAAATACACATTAATCACAGAGAAGTTCAATATCACAGTCCACAAATTCCAACAGTGGGAAAGATCGCAGCGGGCCAAGCTGGAGACAAAACTTTGGCTACCAGACCTGGTCCGATTTATCAAAATTTATGAAACGGCAAACATATGAATCTCTGGTGTCTTGATGTTCTTTCAACACTTGGATTCGCAGACTGATAGTCGATGTGCCTTGATTTGTAGCTGGCATGGCAGTGCAAACACTTTTCCAGAATCTGATTGCATATTCTTTGAGAAATAGACTTTGATGTGATCCCTGGATTTACTTCCCTGTTTTCCTCATGTGTCCGTTTACTCTGGCCCAAAACTTTTTATATTTTTCTTTATTGTTTGATCGGAAGCTAAAGGGAGAAGTGCTACAGTGGCTTGCTTTAAAACATTAAATATATATAACATTTCCTAAGGATAGGCTCGATACATTTTCTGTCCTTTACATAGTAACACATTGAGAAAGCATCACTGGTGACATTCAAGGAAGCAGACGCCTCGTGAATACCACCATCATCAAAATTACAGCTGAGCACACTTTGGTAATCTGGCGTCTAACGGCATCATCAAATTATCCTGGTGGACAGTCTCTTTGAGCCAGGCCTGCGAATCACCTCCAGAAGCCTGTCACCACTTCCATGAAGATAAATGATATCATTACACATTCACCATCATGCATTAGCTGATCTGGAATCCACTTTCTGCTCAAAAGTGAAAATGGCTATGGAATACACTCAGTCATCGGATAACACTGACAGAATCCATGACCAACATTTCTCACTTGTTTAGTTACGAAACTCATTAGGATGCTGCGGTGGACATCTCGAAACAAAACAATTTGGTCACTTCCTTTTCTTGAATTATAGGCATGAAGTCCGTTCTGTTTGATGAAAGGATCAATACCAATACAGGCGCAATTTATCCAACACATTGTGCCAGTGTCATAGATATCTGTCCACAAACACTCATCCTCGCAGTGGGCACAGGAGGAAGAGGAGCATGCCAGTGTGTGAGAGAAAAAGAGGAAGAGTGATTGAGAGAGAGACAGACAGACACGTAGGGGGTGGAGGTAGAAAGGGGAGAAGAAGGGGGGAGCAGTGCGCCAGTGTTCAGGAGAGATAGGCCAAGTGAGAAAGCGAGGCAGTGTGTGCATGTTTGAGTTTGTGTGGAGGGGTACAGAGGAGGGGTGCAGGTGGCATGGAGCTGGCGCCGGCCTGGCCCACTGTCCCCTGGCAGTGCCAGGCTCCATCTGTCATCAGCAGGAACATCTGCAGCCCAAGGTGCCCTTGTCACCCAGCGTTAGAGTAACGAGTTTGGCGTTTCCATTAGTCCAGGGCCCTCGCCCGCCTGGCCGACTCTAGCCAAAACCATGGCATTTTGGGTGTGAGCTTGTGTGCGTTTGCCTGTGAGTGAGTGTCTAGATATGAGACAGGGAGAGGGAGATGAGGGAGCGAGCTTTGGGTAACTGGATTTGTTGGTGTGCATGTATGTGTGTGTGTTTGTAGGGGTAGAGAGCGCCTAGCCAAAACAACATGGCAGTGCAGAGCGTTGACCCAGCTGGGCTGAGCCGGCATGTCGAGTCATGTCCCTTCCCGATGTGAGCGTGCCCAGTGCGCTGCCACCGCTGCCAGGCCCAATCTCTGGTCCCCTCTCCTCTCTCGCAATCTCGCACGCTCTCACTCATTCTCCCTCTCTCATCTTCCTGTCTTCCATCTGTCTGCCTCCCTCTTATCTGCCCTTTCTCCCTTACCTCTCCGTGCCCCTTGTAGTTTCCTCCCCCTGTACGCAGATTCCTCTCACACCCTGAGTCTCTACTAACACTCTGCCTCTGAGCGCTGCTCACATTTTTATCTTCCTTGTCCCTAAAAAACAGATGGTACTTCTTTCCTGGCTCCCTCTTTTCATCCCTCTCTCTGAGCTCTCCCCCCCTCCCTTCCTCTTGTCCTGTGTTTCTTTCTATCCAGCCAGCGTATCACTGATCCTAACTGGCAGTCCACCTGTTTATTCTGCCTCCCCCTTCTCTAATTTAAAAAAAACAAAATCATTGTTTTTCTCTCAAGGGCAATAACAAGGTTTTATTATTACTTATTGTAATTGTTACTTTTTACATGACATTTTGTTGAGACGAAACACGACTTACACACTCATCAACTTCACTTTTCAACAAAGATGGCTGCTGTTTGTGTTTGCACCACATGGTGGCTCTAACGAGCAGCAATCTGTCTTACCATTAATGAACCGAGCTTTGGCTGCAATTGTGTCAATTAACCACAGAATGCTAATCGGACAAACATGAGCACATCAGAATAAGAAAAGATTGATTATTCTTATTCATTTCCTGTATTATATGTAGGCGTGCGTCATAAATCAGTTTTGACTGCATCTTTGAAGCCAGTGTTTAGCCTAAAGGTCGGAGGGAAATTAGATACAGCTTCATAAAAGCCAAACACTCAGGCCGCAGGCAAGTTGGACTTTCTGGGAGTCTCTGACACGTGAACTTCATGCGCTCATAAAAATACACTCTTTATGAATAAACACTCTTTACACAATATTTTAAAAGTGTCACATGAGGCTTCAGCTTTGTTCTGTAGCACTTCAAGTCCTCACTTCCTGTGAGAGAGCAGAAGGTTTTAAGTTATAGTTAAGATTTCTTTTGCTCTCTTTTTTCTGGGCTGTCCTACAAAGGTTTCTCATCCCCCTATCAACACTTGAAAAGTGTGTGGAGATAGAGTGAGTGAGGCAGAAAAGGAGAGCCATAGCGAGATAAAGAAAAGGGAAGCGACAACTGCTAATCAATAAGATTTCTCCAACCTCGTTTTTTTTTCTTCTCTCCCCCGAGGCCTGCGGCATTCAAGACGAGCCAAGACGAGCTTGGCATTGTCGAGCACGCCTTAAAAAGAAACACCTGCGAGGTGGAAGACTTAAAAAAAACAGCAGAAAAAAAATCCTGCTTTTCGCAGCTCTTAAAAATGTTGGCAAATGTTCCATGGGTTTTCTGGGAACAAAACAGTAAAAAGAAAGAGCTCCCATGCAAGTGAAGACAAAAGGGGATGGTTTTCCATAGAGATGGAGGTGTCATTACACTTGAGACGGTTGCCAGATTTGGACTTATCTTGCCCCCCTCTCCCCACCACCACAACCTTCCCTGTATCTATACTATCTTAGTTTATTATCAGAGCTAGAGCAGTGTGGAAAACAAATAATGAATGGTAATATTTAGCTGTTGACGAAATATGGATGTGGCTTTAGTGGGAGATTTGAACGGGGGAATGTGCAGCGAAACAAAGATGGAGAAAGCCGGGGAGGGATGGGGAAGGAGAGAGAGGAAACTGGAAAGGGGGGTAACTCAAGCAGATGGCACTCTTGGCATCCACCTCTCTCTTAAATCTGTTTCTGCTGTTTTTCTCATGTGCACGAGGCTTTAACCCTGTGGTAACCTGTGTCCCGGCCTGACCCCAGCCCTAACTGCTGCATGTAACAAGCCTGCGGTGTGTGTGTGTGTGTGTGTGTGTGTGTGTGTGTGTGTGTGTGTGTGTGTGTGTGTGTGTGTGTGTGTGTGTGTGTGTGTGTGTGTGTGTGTGTGTGTGTGTGTGTGTGTGTGTGTGTGTGTGTGTGTGTGTGTGTGTGTGTGTGTATCTAAAGTCTCTTTCTGCACACTCCTTAAGTCGGCACCCTATGGTTTGTTTACCACTTGCGCTGCATTGTTGTGAAACTTTACCTGACAGAGATGGAGTCGTTCTTAGATGGAGGGTGTCTTTTTACAGCTGTAGTCACTTTCTAGATCATATATGAGTTTATAAAAAACAATGCATTTCTATAATTTACGAATATTATTCAAATGTAGCTTAATGTATACATACCAATGATGGTGATTCAGAGACTTGTTTGTATATATATTACTGCTAATACTAAATATTGAATTTTGGACTTTTACTTATAATGTACTATATCTATGTACAAGGTAAAGGAAAAACCTACTTTCTTTCATCAGTGGATGGAAAGTAGCCAACTACATTTAGTCAATGCAAGTGCCATTTAAGTACATCTATTTTATTTGAATACTTGTAATTGCATGCCACTCCACGACTTTCCAGACACAGATAGCCTATTGTACATATTTTTATAATACCTGTATTTAACACTTATAGTTTCTATACTTGTTGGAATCAAATTGTACAGGTAAAACACAGTTTGATCACTTTATACTGTAGAGGCAATATTACACGTTTATCTATTATACTACGTAATTATGCAGATCTCAACCAGTCATATATACACTTTTAAAAAATCAATAATAATACTGATAGGATAATATAATTTATTTACAACAATCATTCCGTAATATAACACGGATGGGGGCTGATTTTCTGCATTATGAGTATTTATTTTACTTTTAATGATAATACTTTTTTCTTGTAAGTTCCGATACTTTTACCACTCCGAGCACTTTTGATATGGCACACATTTCTGACTAACTTTTTGTTCAATTCGATTTTTCTGAGCACCATATTGTAAGCGCTATTCCGTCATTCCATTCACAGCTGCTACAGATCAGAGACATGTCTTTTATTATCTCAGCCGTGAGTCCAGGAATCCGCCTTCATGCCGAAAAAATATTTTTAGTGGTGTAAGAATACATTTGCAAAACATATTTGAGGTGAAAAAGGAATAAAAAGCAACTGATGAAAAGCAACAAAATAAGCACTGCGGCCTGTGATTAATGTCCGAAATATTTTTTTATAATTCAAACACCTGGGACGTGTATTTAGGCCACATCCGTCTCTCACTGAGAAGAATCATTCATGTGCTGACTCCCATACATGCTCCCATAGACAGACTATAGTTTTCATTCAATGCACATCACTTATATGTGGGGTGCGGCGGTGGTGTGAGCTCATTTGCATAATCTCCCATTTAAAGAGGGATGTGCTGGAAGCCAGTGGGGGGTTGATGGTATAGGCTGGGGTGGGGAGTTTGGAGGGTGTACAAAGTGCCCATTGTGCAGTCCCAGGATAGGGAAAATGCCCTGTAGGGCCTTGTGTGTATGTGTGTGTGACTGAGTGTGAGTGTGTTTTTGTGAATGTTTATCTCTGTGTGTCTGTGTGGGAGCCACACCTGTCAGGAGAGCCTGAGGGAAGCAATGAGACTACTATAATGACTGTGTGTGTGTGTGTGTGTGTGTGTGTGTGTGTGAAGCACATATAGTGGAATGGATTTCATTAAGACAGACGAGAGTATTAAAATCTGTGGGCCATGTCAATCTTTTATGTCCTAATTGTTTCCCTTTATTAACTTGGCTTGTTATTATCAAACACACGCAGACACACACATGCATGTACATTCACACATACTCCCACGCACTTCCTCCCACACTCAGCAGTAACCACACTCTCGCTCATGCCAAATCATAATCTACCCAAGACACAGCAGGCCGATAGGATCAGACTGGAGAAATAATGGTAAAATCTGATTTTTCTGGGGGGGCTTTGGAGGAAAAAAGCCCAGAAGTGCTGAAATAGCTGGTAGCCGTGTCTCTAATGGTAAAACGTAATGCTCAGCAATCTGCTTAATATCCCCGCCGCACTCATTAGATTAGTGAACATTTAGGAGATTGGAAGATTCGCACTAGACTATTGTTTTACTATGGCAACTCAGAGGCAAAGGGGCTCTGCTGGTAATGGCGGGAAACAACAGGAGGTTACTTAAGAAAGCTAACCCAAGTCATATTCTCAAGATTTGAGGTTTGAGAGGGTGAGACAGGTGAAAAGACAGACACTAATGCAGGAAAACCGTGGAAGGATTCAGTTGAGAACTCAAAACTGTTCACACACACACTCAAAAACACAGAGAGAAACATTTCTGAGCCCCTACAATATCAAAAAAGATCATTGTACAATTATATTCAGTATGGGAAACAGTAGCCGTCTGAAGTTGTCCCCCTATTAATGACTAATTCCTCGGCTGGTTTGGCTCAGGGCAAGACCGAAAGCTGTGTGTGACCACCACCAGTAAAAGCAGCACCGTGCTGGGATTCAGGAACGTTATCGGAGCTCAAAGTCCTAATTCCACACTGGGAATTAAGCCATCAGTAACATAATAAGTCCACTTTGGCTGTGAGTGAGAGAGAAAGGTTTTTTTTTGTGTGGTTTTTTTTTTGTTGCTCTGGAGTCTTGGCTCCTTCGGTTGTAAAGTTCCTCAGGCGAGCGTAAACAGATCAACAGAAAAACAGCTATTTTATTTTGCAGCCTCCCAGCCGTTGTACGGACTAATGGGAGTAACTATTAAACCCATGGTCTGGGACCCAGGGAGGGACTTTTTTTCGGTGGGGGGCAATTTATATGACTGAGCTGTATGGTGTTTTATACTGCTGTGGTGAAACAAAGCTAAACAGAGAACTGCACATATCCACTGCAATGGTAGAACTTATTTCCCAAAGCCTTTACAATCCTGAGTTTCCTCTTATGATGTCATCTAATATAACCATTCAGCTAGAAAAGTAAAATTGTCTCATTTTAGGAAAGTTGGAAATTTAAACCAACAATAGTTTTTCATATCATTATAATCGATAGGATCATTTTATCCTGACTTTTTATGCAGTGTTTCTGGAACAGACTTTGGCAAAGCCTGAGATGATCGTGGTTTAGAAAAGGTCCCACTAAGCATTGAAAGAGCAACACAAGAATGACTCAATAGACAAAGAACAAATTGTACAAACAGAGGAAAACATTTTTTATTCATTAAATTAAATGATGAATTAACTTTTATATTAATGAGGGTTCATTGCTTTTACTTTCGTAATATTTAAAAGCTGATTTGTTAAATCCCTGGTATGCACTTTAAACTGCACATGATTTTTTTCCTCCGGTATGTGAAGATAAAGTCTTGCTCTGATGCAACATTTTCTTTTGTTTCGAATACTATTAACTGAATCTTTGGGAAGTTTAACTTTCTTTTCATTCTGCAAATAAAAATGTAAAAACCGTAACTACAAACACTTGCTGTCTGTTTGTTATGTCCAAGTTTATTATTGGATATCACCATTAGCGATATACACAGAAATGTTTAGTTTTCTCCCTAAATAGAAAAGCTCTCTTTGTTATGTTTTGCGCTCGGTGTATTACCTTATGTGTTGCTCCTTATATAACGTATTCTCTTTCGTGTTTGACAAATATTTCACAATTAAAATTATATATATATTTGGTCTATATTGTATATTTAGTCCATATTGGGATGTGCACTTCTGATACACAGTAAATGTCATGACAAAATATTGTAATGTTGTTGGTCAGTTTGTTAGTATTTATTGTTTACATTGGAACAGTGACAAATTAAACATATATACTAAAAACATACGGCCTGCATACGACATACAATCGACTTTTGAGTGAACTGCACATTTTTCCCCAATAATGAAATGCATAAAGGAAATAAAAGAGTTAAGTTGAGCTGAAAAGGTGGTGAAACAGATCCATAACAAAAATACAAAATATATATTTTTTAGTTGCATAATTTTCATCATCTCAAATTATATTTGCATGTTGCTTTTTGGTTTGAGAATCAGTGTCATTACAAAGTAAGCTATACTGTGAAGTTTCCTCTTAGTATAATATGGTTGTTGTTGATACTTGTTAATACTGACTGCCAGAGCTGTACTCTATGATGATTCATATGTAAGGTATGCTGTTTAGAATGAGTATGGCTTTAGTACATGGCTTTGTGCAGGGTCGTCAATCTGTAACATCATAGTAACATCATATACAAACCACTAGAGGCCACTAGAGGCCCTGTCCACAAGACGGCACTGATGAATGTAGCATGTAGAGCCCCAAATTACCTTTTTCAAATTACACATGAAAATTACAAGATCGTTCAACATATACGCCGTATTTTTTTGATAGTTTTTGTATTATTGCCCTGAAATTTAACCAACCCAATTTTACGAATGCACAAAATGAACCAACAAACTGATACGTTGAATATCTGCAATAAGTGTTTAATTTTCCCCAATTTTGTTTTAAACCATAATTATTCATTTTCATATCACAATATTTTTCATTTTTACTGGCTTGAGTAGAAACAGAGAATTGACCAAAGCATGGTTCTCGCCACTTCCCTCACTGGAAAAAGGAAGTTAAAAGGGTAAATGTGAAATAATACAACATTTAAGAAAAGGCTTTTCTCATTCGGCCCTTATTCAAAGTCTGTGTGCGAAGAGATGGCCAACTTTAGAGACATGCTGCAGTTGTTCACGGCTCTAACTCATTGCAGAGACTGCTGAAACCAAACTGTTGTTTCACTACACAAATACAACTTTGAGGTCAAGGGACTATTGGACTACCAGGGAAAGAACAGGATTATAGTTTCAGTCATTACTTTTACACAAAGACACACTCGAAATTGTATTAGCCTTGGATGTGGCCGTGACTCATACCTTTTGCATTCTTTAATTGTGTTTACTGCTGGTTAGTTATTTCGAGTTACTTCTACACTTACTGTTAATTACTTTGGATGGGATTGCACTAAATAAATGCACACACACACAAACATTAGCAAGGACAAAGAAAGATGCCAGCATGAAAACATTAACCATCAGTGTAAATCCAGAGCCAATTTTAAAGTTAGCATTTGGATTTGGGCCTCTCCGGGGTAAGTTTAACCAAAACAAACACAGAGTGTTCTTTGAGAAAAAGCATGTATGCTGTTTACTCCCAGTTCTTTTTATTGTTGAGTTTATTATCGAATAATTTAACATATCTTTAAAGGAAGTCTTTTTTTATTCTATGTCCACTATACGCAGTTTAAGGAATAGTAAAACAGTATGATTAAATCCATAGAAGACAACAGAATATAGTGGAAGAATAGAGTCCCTGTTGTTCACCAAAACAATGACCATGTATTTCGATAATTGACTTATCATATTTCTTTCTGGCAAAATTCAGTTTTCAGGCTCTAAAAACTTGAGATTTGGTCTTCTCAATATATTTTTGAACTATACCTTTTGTGTTTCGGACTGAACAAAAATATAAAGACATCATCATGCATGTCGAGGAACTCTGATGGTTATTTTTTGTAACTATTTTATTGGGGGAACAGTGGTCTGAGTTGAATTGGCACTCAAAGTTGAACTCTGCTTTGCCGCTGTCCTGGGTTTCCCACCAGTGTCTAAGCATTTAGTCGAGGTTGGCACAAAATGTCCATCACACACACACTTATACAATTGTATGCTTTATAAGGTGCCCATCGGTGTCATAGCAACCCCATATCCTCCGCAAGAGGGAAGATGCCCAGTGCCAAAAAAATGCCATGGTAACTTTTTTTTTTTTTGAATGCCACGTTGCCCAGAAACCTTTGAAGCTTATTAAGTGAAACCAGTAGGGAGACAAATGGACAGGGAGAGAGAGAGAGAGGGATGGGAGTGCGTCCTGTTCCTGGGCCAAAGTGGGTCTTTGTTTTTGGGAAGGGAACATTGTGAACCTGCAGTGAGGAGGCGCAGCCTGCTCGCTAATGGTGCCTTCATGAATTTTTCTTTACTGATGACCTTAACTTATTATTACTGTGATGATTCAGTCAGTTCTGCTTACTAGTGAAGGTTAACATCCGTGTTGAATTCATATTTTTTCAAATATTTTAAAAGGTTGCACCAGTTGGCTAGCTGGCGTGCCATGGTTTTGGCAAGAAGTGGCTAATGGACATTTTTGATGGAGTGTTGCGAGTTGTGTGTGTGTGTGTGTGTGTGTGTGTGTGTGTGTGTTAGTCGTTTGTGTGCGCTCTTACATTTGGCTTTTTAATGTGTGTATTTCTGTGTGGGATGCATTTTTACTAATCATTATGTACCTGCATGCAAAGTATGTTTGTGCATGTGTTCATGGCATGTTCTGTTTATGTACATGTGCGCAGGTGTGTTTATGCGTGAGAGTGTGTGTGCCTGTGTGTGTGCGTGCATTTGCTGTGTAATTAAATCAGTCCATTTCTCCTTGAGTTAGCTTGTGGCGCCAGCGGTGCTGCCCAGTGAGACGGTGTCAGGGTCTGCCAGTTTCATTAGCCCTGATGGATGACCTCATGACAGGCATTACACTCACCTATACTTCAAAAAGAACACACACCAACTTTGGATGTGTGGAAAAGTGAATGTGTGTGAGTTTGTGTACAACAGGGACGACAGCGTGTGTATTTCATTTCATGCTGCTGCGCCCTGAAACTACCACATGCGTGTGTGTCTATGTGTGTATTTCAGAGATGTAACTACTGTATGTACTTATGTGAACATCCTGCAATTACTTTTTCCATGTTTTTAATATGTGTAAGTATCTGTGAGTGAGTAAAGCACCATTGTAAGCTGGGTGTTGTACCCCTTGCACCATGTGGGTGTGTGTGTGTGTGATAGCATCGATTTGTGCATGTCTGTGTGTACTGTGTACACTGTGCACCAGGGGCAGGGCTCGGTGCTTAGTTAGGATTTTTGGTGGCGATTTCCATATTGCCTGGGGTCATGTGGGCACCGTGCCCACTCCTGGTGCTGTGGGTGCCCGCTGAGGCGTGGGGAGATTAAAGCGGGCGCACGGTGCCACAAAGGGGCCTGTCTAGTGCTTTTTAATTCGCCTAAATTAGGGCATGGTGCCAAAGCAGCTCCCTGCAATGGCAAACACTCCATAACTGGCACCATAACTACTGCTCAGCAAGACAGAGAGAGAGAGAGCACTACAAGAAAACATTCCCTCACACTCTCTTTTTCACACACTTGGACACACATGCTTGCATACTTGTAATTAGCAGTCTGTAGCCTTTGCTAGTTCGCGGGGGACTGTCTTGGTAATTCGCTATCATTCACATCACTTCAGTCCTTTTCAATGAGTTCAGTTGCGATGATGTCAGAATCACCAGTGGAATGTGCTCGCCGGTGTGTGTCTGTGTGAATGTATTTTGTGTGTAAACCTGCACACCCTGAGGGCAGTGGCACGCTACTAAAGAAACAGTAGGTGGACACTTGGTTGGTATTCGTGTGTATCTGTGTGTGTGCGTGTGTGTGTGTGTGTGTGTGTGTGTGTGTGTGTGTGTGTGTGTGTGTGTGTGTGTGTGTGTGTGTGTGTGTGTGTGTGTGTGTGTGTGACCATGTGCATTCATGCCCTCGGGGTAGTGGCATGCTGCTAAAGGGCTAGTGTACGGACACTGGGGTGTGTGTGTATGTCAGGTCTCCGAGGTCCTTTTCTCTGTCTGCCTAATCCAAAAAGCACTTTCTGAGGTGCAGTGTTGGCATCAGTACATCATCTCAGAACACTGCCAGGGTCTGTTTGTCCGTCATCGGATCTCTGATACCTTTGTATCAGGTCTCGTAAATTTCTGTGTTTGATCTGAGTTTTAATAATACTATAAAAGAGGGTCCGTATAAGCTAAAAGGGTAGCTGTGTGCTCCTCTGAAAGTGAATTTCTTTTTATAAGCATTATAAAGCAAGCACACGTAGGTATTGTGTTTTGTTCCCTATACATACATTTCTGTTTTTATTAAATGGTTAAATGAGACTAAATTTAGTCTTAGATTTTGGATATCATAATAAGTTAGTGTTTTTCTGATGTTAAAGAAAACATTACAGTAAAGTAATGTGTTTCTGAACTTACAAGCATGTTCAGGTACATGCTTTCAGCAGCATTGTATCCAAATTACCGATGATTATTTATCAAAAAATGAAACAACATTTTGTGAAAGCACCAATAATATTCCCTACAAAATCGCTGCTATATCAAGATTAATTTTCATATTTGATTTTCTCCATATCAGCCCTTTACTTTTCCTTATCCATAACACTTACTCAGGCTTTGGTCAAAACGTGTAAAGTATGATGCAATATATGGGCTGAAAGAATATCTTGTGTGTCTGTTAGTGCGTATGTGTCTGTATACAAACGCCTGTGTTAATCCCAGTCTCTCCCAGCATCTGGAGCCTTGACACAGTTTAAAGGGCTGGCTGTGTCCGCACAGAGCTGGGCCAGTGCTCACGAACACACACACACACACACACACACACACACACACACACACACACACACACACACACACACACACACACACACACACACACACACAGCTATCTAGGGCACCAGAAGGCCCAGGCAACGCCAAGACAGAGGCTGCCCACCCTGGCACCACGAGGTGGGGCTGCGCTGGCGCTTTGGGGGAGAGAGAAATGGCAAGGGTGTGTGGTAGGTGCTGCGAGAGGAATGGGTGGGGTTGAGGTGTATGTGAGTGTATATGAAGGGAGGGGGGGGGCACCTGGCATGTGATAATAACCCTGGGAAAACGCCCATTCCCTCTGAAGAGGGAGGGAGGGAGGGAGGGGTGTGTGTGTGTGTGTGTGTGTGTTAAAGGCACTAACTCATCTTGGAGCGGCCCATCCCAGTGTTCTTATGGTAATGTTGTTTCTGACATAGCTTTGAGGACAGGTGCTACTTTTCATCAACAGCTTGGCATAGTAGTAGAAGAAGAGATGCCTTCTTGTTCCTTCTCTCACTCCTCTCTCTCTCGTCTGTCCCCAAAACACCTCTCCACCTCTCCACATAAAGCCAATGATAATCCCTGAAACTTTAGGACCCACTCAAACACAAACACATATGTACACAGGACAGAGACTGGGTACTATCTCCTTCTCTTCATGCCGTCTGCGCCCCCTACAAACACCCCCCCCACACCCCCCGTACTATTCCCTCTCCTCTATGTAGCACCACAGATGCCCATGTTGCCCTGCAACAGCTGTCTCACCATGTGCCCTACCAAGTGTTGCCACCCAATGGAGGGGAGAGGAAGTGAGGAGGAGGAGGGAGGATTTGGGTGGGGAGGGAAAAGGGAGGGTGCTGAATTTGGATGGAAGGGACAGGGTCATGAATATTAATATTTATTTTTTCTTTTATCATCCTAAAAATTAGCTTTTTCCATCCACATGGTTGTCTACATGTGTTTAGCTTTGTCTTGATTATCATTGTATGAAATCAAATTTATTTTATGCATCCTCCCTCACTCTTTGTTTCTGTTCCCTCTATCTCTCTGAGCCTCCATCTCATTTGGTTCTGGATTTGGTCGGGGTGATGGCCAGCGCCCATGTTTCCCCCCCGGTCACAGGAAGCCCCTGGAAGCAGATCGGAGAAGGAGGGGACGACAGTCAGAGGAGGCCTTCCCATTGGTGCAGCAGGTTAACGACACTCGTGGTCACCAATAACTACAAGAGGCATGCATAGTAACAGCGGGGCATGGAGAGAGGGTATTTTCAAATGCAAACACTGGTCCAAAAAGTCAGGTGCAGGATCCAGACTCGAGTCAGTGAGAGAACAAAATGGAGGGCCGGGATGGTATGCCGCCATTTTGGGGCAAAATATTTTGAGAATGCCTGCCATGTCTTGTTGTTAAGTAGAAATAAGCAGTTCAGACTGTCGGCAAAATCCATGGCGACAGAATGACCTCGAGCATCAGTGTTTGTTTGCCACAAATTCTTATTAGCGCAAAATTAATGAATGATAAACTGTATATTTTTGCCCTCCCAGAAAACAATGTCATTTAAAGGTGCCACAGTCATTACTAAGCCGCTCTAAGTATTCTGCTAATCTCAGAAAATCTTTCGGAGGCAGACATCTGTGCTCACAGAGGAACCCATACCTGTGAGTTTCATTTTTTTTTGTGAAATTGGAAAAGTAAAGCAATCAGTCGCGAATGATGCCAGGACAGATGGATCCAAGAGTACAGTACCATTCGAAAAATTGCTGCCACACACGCTTCCCCTGTGGTCTTTGCTGCATGCTAAATAAATGCAGCCGAGAGCTTAAGACTCCCAATACAAGAAAACTAATAAAAAAGTAAAAGAGAAAAAGTACGAATGAGCGAGTGTGGCACAGGATCCTCCTTGTGTATTTGTTCATTTAATTTTGAAGGGATGAAAGCAGACAGGCATAAAGAGGGGCAGACGTAGAGAGATCACAGCATCGTGTACCGTATTGGTGGGTAGTGTGCCACACAGTCTGCCTCCTAAAGCAATAAATCTGAAACAGCATAATAGATAAACGCAATTCAGAACACAAAATACCCTGCGAGGGAAAACTAATAAAAAACTGAGTGATTAAGTGGAATCAGAGCTCTTAGGCAGTATCTGGAGATGGGGCTGTCGCCATACAAAGACCAGAGCGGGCCAACACAACAGATGAGAGAGCATAGGGACGGGGGGCCGAGAAAATGAGGGCTAAAAGCAGAGGGAACGAGAGACAGATGATGGAGGCGAGGAAAGGAGGGATGGAGGAGAGAGAGAGAAAGTGAGGGATGGATGGGGCAGTAGATCAGAGGGAGCCTCTAGTGTGTCTTGCTCTCCCTTTAAAGAAGAGCCAGGAAAACAGATTAGGAGTCCTCTTTTCTCCTGGGGGAGCACACACACACACACACACACACACACACACACACACACACACACACACACACACACACACGCACACACAACCTCCATTCAACAGCCCTCCTCCTCTGCAACCAAACATAAAACTAACTAACTTTTACACTGAACCCGCCGCGACCTGCCCGACCCAAAACAAATCCAGTCAGTGCTGAAGTGGTGCCCGCTCAGAGTGGGTGGAGAATCAGAGACACAATGGCCGCTGTGTGTGCTGCAGTTTAGGTGACCTCACATCAGGTCACGTTTGCTAACTGTTAGTGACACAAAGAGAAATGATGTCAGGGAGTGTCACACAAATACAGGCCGCAGTGTGTCTTTGTGTCCTGGAGAGCAGGTTGTGTGTTTAAGAAATTGTTCATACATTAACATTATATAATAATAAAAATTAGAATTATACAATAAGACGAATACACAATGATTAGAACATTATTAGAATTATGTTATGCTAGGGCTACATATAAGCCCATTTCTCTGCACTGTACTTAAAAAATAGTTGCATAATTTTACTTTTAGCAATACTAAAATGTCATTAAATAAAACAAATGTTGGCTTGATGTCTACATTTATTTGCTAGGAAATATCTGACTCAAAATTGAGCTCATGCTTTATCAGTTAAACTGTGCGTGTGTGTTATCAAAGCTGAGCCTAATGTTAGCCGTTGATAAACCACTGAGTGAAGGACAAGCGACTTTTACACACGTTTTCTTGGAAAATTGAATAATTATTAGAAAGACAAACAGATCGACATTTTCTTCACTTTTCTTTCTACATCATTATCTGTGTTGCTTACCACTCACTGTGTGACACCGTCATAAAACCATTGAAGTAATGTTGGAGAGAGAAGTAGTTAGTTTCTTGTGCTTGAGTAAATGTTACAATGTAATAACACTCAAATAGTAGTCAAAAGTATTATCATCAAAAGTAAAAAGATACAGTTCTGTTTAATGTGTATTAAAAACAAATAAAATAAATATGAGCAGCATTTCAATATTGCATATGGTCAAGGTGGAGATTGTTTTACAGTTACTGTGTACGGTTCGGTAGTTTAATATATAACAATTTATCATATAGTATAAAATAATCAAATGTTAATTATGTCAAATATTAATATGCCCAGGACCTAGTGTCTAAAACTGTCCGATAAATGTTGTGGAGTAAAAAGTACATTGTGACTAACAAAGAGGTATAATAGTATAGTAGCATAATAAAATTCCCTCTAAATTGTACTTTCCAAATGATTACCTGATACACATCAGTGATGTCAGAAAATTGATTGTTTTTATTATTTATGTTTAACTAGAAGACCTTTTAAAATACAATGAGAATATCATTAAGCTAATTGATGTATTTTATAAATACTTTAAAAGATGCTGTCTGGATTGTGTCTCAGATGATTGATTCAATGTCAAACAGAGATCGCTACCTGCCAAAATATGCACTGTTTTTAAACTATTTAAACACTACTAAAGGGAGAATATAACACTCTGATTTTTTTGTTTAGTTTATTTTTTTATTATTCAGCGCATTGCCTCAATCTTGTCAGTCAATGCGTGGACTCACATGCTTTGCTTCCCGTCTACTTCCTGTTTATACCTGCTTTCAACCAGACAAGAAAAAAATGTCCCAAAAAATAATCTGAAGAAAATAACATATTTTCCACATTTCTGTTTTTCCGCTCTGCTGATGACTTGTATCATCACTTTGAGTAATTTAAGAGGCCTGAATCTACAGCGCTTGGGAAATCCAACCCTATAGTAGTTCCTGTATTATTGTACCTTTTAGTGAGAAAACTCCTCTCCTGCTGCTTCTATATCTGTAGGTTAAAAAGTCTCCATGACTGTGTGTTGGGAATGTGCTCAGCTGGCAGCAGCAATGTGAACATACTCCACCCTCCGTCCCACTCTCCTGTGCCAGGGCCGGGCATTCCTCACACTTCCAACGGCCGGTTAGTACCCACTCTTTTTCTCTTTCTTTCTGTCTCGGTTGTGCACAAACACACACAGATTTTCTCCCTTTTTGTCCCTATGCAACTACTTCAGACCAACCATTTCCTTCCTTCCTTACTTTCCACATACATTTCTTCATTTCCTTTTTACAGCCGCCCTATCCTCACCCCTTTCCTTCCTTCCATCTTTTTTTCCCTCCAACAAACCCTCAATCTCCTTTGCTCTCCCTCCTCAGCTGCTCTCTCATTTGGGTTTATTTGCATGGCAGAGTGTAAAGGAAGCAGACAGTGCGAGCAGGGCCAGCAGAGCCCTCCTGTGTCCATCCAGGCCCGGCCCTGAGATTTGTAATGCTAGACAACACTCGGCAATGCAGGGATAAAACCTTGGCTGCTGCAGACAAAAAGAGCCTTGTTTTTTCCTTTCCTTTCCCCCGCCTAATGCACTTTTCGCAGAGAGACGCAGAATTCTCCGGGCCATTTCTTTTAGCGGGGAGAGGAATGAAGATTGTTGAGAGGAAAATAGTTCCACTGAGAACGGCATATGGTCTCGGTGCAGAGTATATATTTTGTTTAAGGTGGAATATTTTATTTTCCTTTGACATGACTGCAGCAGAGGGCAGTGAGAGCATGCTGGGAGTAGACATCAGTGGTGTTACTGGAGTGAGTGGCAGCAGGACTGAGGCCTTTGCTTTTTATTTTTCGTATTTGTTGTACTTGTAGCTTTGCAGTGTTCCTCCTCACAACGTATAAAATGTGGTTTATCATTTGGGTATGTTAGTCACCGAATTCTTCTTCTTAACCATATTTGCTTTTCTATATTTCTTACATCTATGTGAAGACCCTTGGAGGTTATTTGTGTGATCTTTTAAGCACATGATAGTTTCATTGGGATAATTGTAGATAGAATATCTGCATTTTATCAATGAAGCTGCGTGAGCTGCCGTTTACTTTCCCCTTGTTTTCTGCTGTTTCTTCCCCTTTTAAGGAGTAACGTTTAGTCTTTCCGTTTCACTCCATTTCTAAAAAAAAATTCTACCCTTAGCTATTGCTTTACATTACTGTTACTATCCTCACCTGTGATCAGAAATAATTTCACAAATCAGAGCGTTGAGAATCAAGAAACGACAATCAAACTTCATGTTGTGCTCCACTTGATCAGTGAGCAAAACAGCTGTTTGATTGATTTCAAATAGCTTGAAAGCCTCTCTGCAACTAAAAAATAATCAGGGATGATTCTTTGTATAGAAACCTTTTTAAACACTTCAATATTTAATGTTATATATGTTCCTGTTGGTTAAAGTTCACATGGCTTCTCCCCTGTCCCTCTGAACTTTCAAACAGGAGTCGTGCTAAGTCCATCTTTGATAAGGGAATATTTATCTGCTATAATTTATCGCCAGCCATTTATCACCTGGTCTATATAACAGTTTCAACATGTCAACTGTGGTTTGGAGTTATATTACAACCAGGGATATTTAAAAAATACTGTAGTTTTGGGGGTGATTTCTTCTTTGCTGCATATTGAACTTTGCCAGTCTAATGCCCTTTCCTCTCACAGTGAGGTTTGTGGAACTTATTGCCCACATAATGCTGGGTCTTAAAACAGTGTGCTATCAGAGGCATTGTGGTCTGCAGTAATGGCTGGTTTGAGGGTCTGTGGTGAGATACACCGCTCAGGGCTTTTATTTACCCAAAGCTCAGCCTAATTGACGCTTTTAGGTTGCTTTACATGATCAGGGCCGATGCATGCCAACTAATTTCCTCCAGTTTGTTTTTGTAACTTTAAGACCCTATCAGTTGAATTCATTTTTCAGATTTGTTTACATTCTCTTCCAAGAAACTTAAAAAAAACCCTTTCTTTTTTGTTTTGATAATGTAATTAAAGGGTTTATGCCAAAAAAAACATTTGAGTGGTTTTGTTGTTGTGTCAGAGTTTCCACAAAATACAGCCATATAAACAGTGGTGGTGGTTTAGATGTTGTAAACCCAAATGGTTTCATTTTAGGAGGATCAAGTTAGATTTTAGACAAGCAGACCACATTTTCATCAACATTATTTTAAGAAAAAACACGGGAATTATTGCCTATTTGAAAGGAGGTCAACTGCTATAAGCATATGGTGCATCAGCATCAGGACAAGGGAGTATAAATTATTATTAAAGCCACAATGAAACCCAAATGTTTCCTCTATGTTGCATTAATGATTTAGTGTGCAGGTTTTCAATTAGCAAATTAAATGAAAAAGGCCTTGGTTTTAAATGAAACATTATACTCGTTTTAACAAACAAGTTCACACTTTTGAGTCCATACTTCAATAATTAATATAGCTGTCCGCTTTGATTGTAAATTAAATACATGCAGTTCAATGTGTAATACCATTTTAATTGTGGGCCAATTCTTAGAAAACCCTAATAATGATAATTTTACCCTGTTAATAATATAACGCGATTATTTGACATTTTGTTTGTCTTAGTTTGTTCTCTGCGCAGTTTCCCCACGGGTGTGTTTTGCAGGTAAATGCTGGTAACAGGCAACATGTACTTTTTACCCTTCAGTCTTTTTATTTTAAAAAATGTGTTTGTGGGCCTCTTTTTACTGGTTAAAAAGCCTCCACCTGAAAATGTGATGAGTTTGTATGGCAGTACATCGCCGGAGTGTCTGATTGTAGCTAATGTTCTTTTCGATTTTCCAATGGATTACTTTGATGCGATTTTTTAAAATTTATTTTTTAAACGCGTTTTGCTCGATTTTATTATTGGTTTCTATTTGCTACCTGAAACTTGCAGGAAATCTGTAAGGCCTTCTGCAACTTCCGGGCTTTATTGCTCGTGCTGAGTACACAGTGCGATATATGTGTTCACACTGTTAATTGTAAATTAATTAAAGGTTAGGAAAAAAATCGTGTTGTGGGATTATTTGGGGTTTAGAGGAACATTTTGGTATTTTTCCAATCGACTGGTCATTCTCCAAACAGGCCGTCAGTCATGTGTGAGCCTCCCAGTCATCAGCATCTGTAATAAGATACCAGAATTAATAATCAAACAAAAAAGAAGAAAAAACTATTTTAGGAAGGTCATGGTATAAACTATGTAAATTATACAACCACTCAAAGCTGATGTCATTCAATCAAAACATCACCTGTAAGATTATGGGTTAGGCTGTATTCTGAATCATCATCATAATAATAATAATAATGATAATAATAATAATTATTATTGTTGTTGTTATAAAAATTGTATATGTAATTGTTTATTTTCACGTAAGGACTGCCCTCAGTGTTTCTGATGTTTATGTTTTCTTTTTATATTTTGTGTGAAATTTGTCATTTCGAGTATTCACGTTCATCCCTTCACCAACCCTTAGTTTATTTATCAATATGTCTTGTCACTACAACAACGTATTACTTTTGTTGTCCAAACTAATGACCAGAGTTCATCTTACTTTAATCACATCAGAAGTCAACAATATTTTTTTAAACAATACAAATTCCGAATTTCAGGATTTCTTGGGCTAAATTCCACAGAAAGATGTACAACATTACGTACATAGGCTACGAACGTATGCACACTCATAATCATATTTGTTTAATACATGAAGTATATGTTAAGAAATTGAAATGTTCAAAATAAAATCGAAATATGTAGTAAAGTCTTTCACATCAGTAAATTTATAAGTAAAAACGACACATTTGAGCTCTCTTGATGAAATGGGCCATCCGGGCCTCCGTTACCTCTTATTAATTTTTAAAACGCCTACAAACCTCACTTCATCCCTCCACAGACACACTGTCGTGGTAAATAGGATAATCGAAATTAGGCTGAAACAAAAAAACTTAAATCACAAATTCAATTACAAATGAATAATTGATGTGGCCAAATGTGTCGGGAGGTCAACATTGAATTATTGATAAACCGTCATGTTGGAGGAATGTCATTAGACGTCTGATTTTAGAAAGAGACGGATAACGACACACGCACAACTTTAAATAAATACATCGTACACGCAGATATAGCCTGTGCTATGCTGAGAGGACAAGGATAAATATGTCTTAACCAAACTAGAGCGGAAATACCGTGTTTTTTCTTGGTTCAACCCACGTTTTATATTTGTGTAGCTGGGTCTTAAATAAAAAGAAGAAAACAACCGTGATTAGCCTCTAGATGTAGAAACAAGTGCTGCACGAGGGCTCTGAACCTGTTATTATATTTTAGTGAATCATGGTTCAAAATATAGTGTAATGTTTTTCAGTTTTTGGGTCATTTGGTGAAATGTTCTGCAGCCATTTTTATTAGGGGGGTATTTTCTTTGCGTCACTCCCTTTTTACACCCAATTACACGTCCTGTTTTCCCAATTAAGGTACATCAAAAAGTAATGGTCGTGATTCCAGGGAATGGACAGGTTATATAAATAACTCACTGATGTAATTTAAAACTCCACAAACATTTTTGAACTTCATTGGCCCTTTTCCTAACTAACCACAGATCATGTCTACATGTCTTGTCTTTCTGCTGTCTTGGAAGGCTCTGTTGGTCCTGGCTGCTGCTGCTCCTGGCCTCTAGTCTCCAGCAGCTATCAGCACTTTTAAAAGAAACAGCAAATGTTGAACTCTCGAGTTATTTCCCAAAAGTCAGACCTTTTAATAGCTCCCAATATGTCTGTAGTCTGTACAATCTCAGCCACATGTAATCTTGTTGCTTCACTGCGTCATTCTGCTGGGCGACACTGACAATAAATCTGTGTAAGTGAAGTGTTTTACATATAACAGCTTTAAACTTGTGCTAGATTCCATCATTGCCATTACCCTTACCCACCATTGCGACTAACAGCATTAACAGACTACATTTAACTTAAGTCCACAATATACAGACCTGCTTTCAAAAACCCCATGAACCTTCTTAAATTAACTTCTGGGGTCACACTGTTACTGCTATCCGACAAATGATCCTTATAGTTTTTATGTAATTTTGGTGAATGTGATCAGCTGCACGGAACCGGAGAGATCGCTGGCACATCTATCTATCCTTGAATGAACTCATAAAACCCAATGAACCTTTTCTTTTTTATTATCTTGATCTCTGCTCCAGATTGTGCCATTGAAAACTACGGAAATCAAATTGAGCAGCTAGGGTCGTGCCCACAGTGCCACTCTTGCAGCCTACAGTACATGCAGGCGGTAGGTAGGAGCCAGTGCAGCCCTAATCCCCGCCGTCCGTGATTTAGCCCCTGGTCCTCCTAATTCTCTCAAAGCCCCAGCTGCTCCCCTGGCCGCTCCACTCTCTCCGCAACAGACTGCACACCGCTCGCTTTATTAATAATTTACCTAATAATTCACCAGTTCCACGCTGCCGGCTGAAGCACCCCCACCTTCACTGTAAACAACTGCCCTAATTCTTCGTCTATTTTTTTTTCTGTGTGTGTGTGTGTGTGTGCGTAAACAGGACTGTTGAGGTGAGCTATTTAGTGGCTGATATTTTTTCGGGGAGGGAAGTGTGAGCTATCTGCCGGAGCGCACGGAGAGAAGCTTCCATTTAACGCACCGAGCAGCGCCGAAGCTCGGAACGACGACGTGTCGCTGTGCAGGCATTCTGCTATCTGCGAAGCTGCCGCGATCTGAAGAAGCAAACGCAAGCTGCTCTTTCATCTCGTCAGCTTTGAGGAGGAGGCGGCGAGAGACCAGGGGTGTCCCCCCGTTCGTGTGTAACTCCGCGTGTGTGTGTTTGGAACAAGAGAGAGGAGAGAGAGAGGGAGGAAAAGAGAAAGAGAGAGATACGAGGGTAAAACAGATCGGACGCGCGGCGTGGGAGACAGCCGCTTTTGGACACGTTTTGGAGACAGTTGCCCGACTGCAAGGATTGCACACGGAAAAAATAATATAAACAGAACTTACTTTGCACCAACTCTCCCGTCCAGATTTTTGTATCGAGTTATTCATATTATTTCGGGGAGTTTTTTTTTTCTAGCGTCACCCAATCTGCAAGTTTGGCCGCTGAAGGACGCACCTCGGGACTTTGGCTCAGACGTCTCCCTGACTTCTTGCTGCTGGACATGGGCGCATCTGAGGTCAGACTGCGGTAGACGGAGGAGTCGGAACTGCAGTCCTCTTTTCCTGCTATCTCTTGCAGAGTGGACCCACTTTTGAAAGAGACTGTTTTTCTATCTGGGCCTAAGGCCGACTTGTTTAAAGGTCCTTTTTTTGCTTCCGGCAACAGCGAAGAGACCAAGTCTTCCTCCCTCAGCCCGCACTCCCTCTCTCACTTTTTTGGAAGCTGAACTTTTAAAGGAAAATGGGGCATTGAGAGGGTTGGCAGATCTCCCCACGCTATAATGGTACGTGCTGTGTAACTCAATAGTTCCCCTCTGTTGGCTCTATAGGGTAAAGTCTATAGGACTGAACATAAACCAAACATTGCTTGTGTTTAACGGAATCCCTGCGGTTAGTTTAAGGCTTTTAATTTCTTTGTGGGAGATCCGTACTTTCTTGGACTCGCGGAGCGAGATTTGGCTGTGGTGTGTATGAGGCCATAGATGAGGATACAACGCACCTGTGGTTGTGTGTGTGTGAGACAGACAGAGAGAGAGAGAGAGAAAGAGAGAGAGAGGGAGGGAGGGAGTGTGTGTATTATGTTTATATTCACCTTACTTGCTTGCCAATTTTGATAATTATGAAGCATTTAAACTCATTAATTAACCACAATAAGACACGCATTTAGTAAGATCATTGTCCCTTATTACTAACTACAACGACGCACGTTTATCTAGCTCTATATTTTACATCTTTAAATTTCGTTATATTTTTCTGAATTTGACTTATATTGCTTTCCCTTGCACTTAATTTCCTTAAACCTTACCTACATTCATACTAATGTTTAATATTTGGTCTAATATAATATAAAACATTTTGCGTAATTCAATCTGATTTAGCCTCGGATGGTTAAAATTGTGCAGGCTGAATTTATTTGCAGAGGTGTTTGAGTGGCCCAGTAAAAACAGATTGACAAAGTGGAGGCTCATCTTCCTGTGCAGCTCAGATCAAACAGAATAAAACACACATTGCGTCCGCAGACTGCGGAGATCTGAAAGCCCCGCATAGTATATGTGCAATATCCATCAATAATATTATGATGATGGTATTCTGAAGGCATATCATGAATCCGTGTGGCGCGTGGTTGCTCCACCGTGTTCCACCTTGCACACGGACAGTCTTTTCTACCTGAGGAGATTGCTATAGTATTTTCCTTTCTATGTAATATTTTTGTCAATGGGCACTTCATTTGCGTAGTTGATGAGTCTTTATATCGACTACAAGGGGGTGGGGAGTTGAGGTGACACACAGACTGTCTTTGTGCCCCCAGAGCAAGTGCAATACAGCATGAATGAGAGCATCTCCGTATCATTTAATCATGAACAGAAAATCCAAAGAATATCTGGTTGCATGATGATGAACAAACCTTGCAAAATTTAGACCGATAAATATTATATTTCATTATCTGCTTCACTTATCTGTTTGTATAGCAGGTTTGTGTTTTTCATCAGATTACTCTTGAGCAAAGAAGTAATTGACATCAGACAGTCTCTGTCATGTTGCAGTTCAAAGCTTTTGAATTACAATGACCTAAAATTATAATTATAATGGCCTAAAATTGTGACCTACATTATAGACTAGATTATTGATCTTCGTTATAAACCCAAGAGATTACTGTAAGTGTGCCATAAAATAAAAAAGGTAGATTTACAGAAAACATTTCAATGAGGTAATGGGAAGTTTTGCAGAAACGCAGACATACAACACTTGAAGCAGATAAAAACAGTATACACATGTCAGTAAAAATTCAGATTTTTTTAGAAACACAATATTTCTTTTGCACCAACAATGTGGCTCTTTAAACACTTGACTAGGCATTCTCACTCTGCTTGTCAATGATACTACAGCAATTCGGTAGGGGAATTTATGTTAGACCTGCCTGTATAATACATTAATATAATCACATTTTCTAAATTCCTATGTCTTATGTAAACTAATAAAGATAATAACAAATATAAAAAACATCACAAAACTACAGCAATGCACAAAACTATGTGCAATATTTGATACAGCTTATGCAAATGGCAACTCCGTGCATGTTGATATTATATGGGTATTTCATTTGATTAATGCCTGAGCACTTAATCATTTATCATTTTATGTGGTTGAGGTGTTTTATATATTTACAGAAAAGAGGATCTCACATTTAGACTACAGGAGATGTTCAATGTTGTCAACATCATTACTGAAAAATATATTCAAAGCATGTATGACACGTTTTCATTAAGTCTGCTCATTTATTCCCACCAACCAACCCTAAATAAAACACATTTTATTTAATCATGCGAATACATGTTTTCATACATTTTAAATATTACTGAAGGATTATTCCCTTTATTATGCCAAACATTTTTGTCATGATGTTGCATCCAGTCAGACTTGCACAGCAACACAAACAGGCCTCAAACTGTTCAAAATCTCACATTTCAGGCCTTCTTCTTAAGTTGAACGAAACATTAGGCAATGATTGATAATGGGCAGTGATATTATAATGCTGACTTTGTTTGGATTTTGCGCTGTAATTTCACATTTGGTTGCATTGCGGTAGAGAAAACCTGCCAACCACAGAACCTGTCAGTCAAACAACGAAGTTATTGGTGCCAAGCTGGGAGGTAGGCGTGAACCGTACCATGTTATTAAATTAATATTTTGGAGTAACTAGTTCGAAGTGGGTGAGAAATTTGAAAGGAGCTCAACACGTTGCCTTTTTGAGTCATTGTAAATGTGTGTGTGAGTGTTTTGTAATGTAACTCTATGCTTCCTGGCCTTTGTGGTACACTCTGCTGTATTAGAACCATAACCACAAGAAAATCTCCCCACGGATCAGTCCTTGTGTGACACAAAGGGCTGATTGTACCAACCCAAACCTCATTGTTAAAAGCACATAGCCTCTGTGGCGAGGCCTTAACTGAGTGTGGTTCGGCCATTAAAAAAGCATGAATAAGGATCCATGTAGGAAAAGTGTTGCCAGTCGCGTTGGGTTACCTATGGACTGAGGTGGCGTATGGTGCGGGCACTGTGGCAGCGAAATGTTGCAGCCCAGGAAGTTCAGTGTTACAATTGGCATGATGTTTATTTAAAAGCCAGCCTGTCGAGCAAGATCATAAGTTGACAGGCGAGGTGCCAGGCCCAGTGAATCTCGGGGTGTGTCACAATGTGCGTTCTGTATAAACTTGTTTCAGCGTACAGTTTTTGAGGTTTTTATTTTTTTTAAATGGAGTTGGTACAACTATTGTTATGTCTGTCCTGGTTACTTTCTATTTCTCAGGCATTCAAAGGTGTAAACCTCACCCAGCTAATTTGCATCTAAGCAACTTTGATTTGTACCACTTACATATAAAAGTAGAATTTCCTGCATATCTAAAATGTTTTTTACCCAAGTCATCTGGAAGACTGTTTAACTGCTACCTCCTACAGTCAGGCCTCCTTTACAGAAACGGTTAACACCGTGTGCCTCATGCATTACCCAAAATCCCACCGTTTAGTGTTGTGTTAAACACAACTGCACAATTAAGCCAAATGCAATCTTCAGCAATGCATCTTGGCTGTACTTCTGACCCAACAAAACCTTCAGGACTCACAAGTGGAGTGAAATAATTAGCCCCACTCTGCTCAGCGATCCATCTATCCTTCTTTTTTTAATGCTGCCCCCCAGTTTCTCATCTTCTTTTTTATTCTCCCCGTTTTCCCTTCACCCCCCCTGAGACGGCTGTGTGAAAAATCGTATTTTTCCAACATTTCTCCCCGAGGTAGCTTTGGCAGGGACTCACACGGCGGCCATTTCTGCCTTTCATACACCCCTCACACACCGTGAACAGATCGCCGGTGCGGCCCGGCGTCTTTGAAGTGGTTGCCATCTCACGCAGGTTGGCTGGACTCGCTCCTTCTTTCTCCCCATCCCCCCTGATTCTCATCCTGTGCCTTAAACTTGGCAGTGTTATTTTCAGGCACCAAATCATGATGATAAGACACAATGGTGGTGATAATAATTATGGTTTTTAAAAGATGGACTGACAGCGGCGACAGTGCTTGTGGTAGATGATTGTGCAGCAGCCAGAATAAACGCTTTCTGGAAATGAGTAGGACTGCACCAGGTGTGCTTGCAGTGTAAGTTTTTGGTGTGTAGTTGAATTAGTGTTTGAGTGTGTTTGTGTAGAACTGCAAATGGGAAATTCAGAGACGCAGAAAGACAGAGGAGGATCATTGATATGTTGCCATTCATGTGCTTTAAAATGGAGCCATCTGAGAACAAATTCCACCATCAGGGCCTTTCATACACAAAGCTCTTTGGAGGTGTGTGTGTGTGTGTGTGTGTGTGTGTGTGTGTGTGTGTGTGTGTGTGTGTGTGTGTGTGTGTGTGTGTGTGTGTGTGTGTGTGTGTGTGTGTGTGTGTGTGTGTGTGTGTGTGTGTGTGTGTGTGTGTGAGAGAGAGAGAGTACATGTGTGAGTGTGTGCGTGAGTGTGTGAGCAGGTTTCGGAGATCTCACCTCCAAAGAATTTGGCCATATGGTCGTCAACACATATACCCAGAGATAGAGGAAGACAGAGAGAGCGAGCCAAGGGAAGACTGTGTGAGATAGTGAGGGAGAAAGTGTCTTCTTTTGTCAGTGTAGGCAGCAGGAAATAGCATTTTCAAACAGATCCTATAGCCCTACCTTAGATCAGATGGCACAGACAAAAAAAAACAAAAAAAGAATTCTCCATTGCATTCCCTACTCCATATATTTGTGGAGTGGGAAAATCTGTCTCAATTAACACATTTGCATTGGGCGATGATGGACTCCAAATAGGTCACTGACTCAATCTCCCGCCTCCGAATCTTCCCTCTAAAATGTTAATTAAGGAGGGCTTTGAGATTTTTTCGCTTAGGGCTGGCCATATGGGCCGGGCATATGCTCTATATATATAGTACAATATATAATTCATACACTGCTGCAGGAGAAAGTGTTTGGGGGCCTGGAGTTTTTTTGGGGTTTGCTACAAAGGGAGTCAGTATGTTCTGGCCTCCCCAGTGGCAGGTACAGAGCTTAGCCTATTCATTAGCTTCATGTTATTCACTGTTGCACAATGGGATTGTGGTTCATTAACACCTGTTTCGTTGGCTGACGACATAAAGAGGGCATTTCAATTCCTCTTGTTGGTTGGTTAATATAAAATGACAGCCAATTGTATTGTTGCAGTGCAGTTGCTTTTTGCATTATTTTAAAGAGCTTATCGGGTCAAGTTAAAGTATGAGTTATGTTGAAATTGACTTTACGTAAGATATTCTCAACCAGTCAGTATGTGTCCTCACATACTCCTAGTTGAACCAGTTCTCCCCATGCCATCCTGCCAGACACCCATTCACCAGCAGAATGAGGCAGTGGCAGCCAATGAAAATAGTTCTTCCCCAATCGCAGCTTTTTGGGTCCGACTCAGCCAATCAGAGGAGGCTTGCTTGTGCACCTGACCTTGTATCTGGCCAAGCACAGCCAATTACAGAGACTCCAGCGCACCTGATGCATTGTGGTCCTCTTTTTCTGGTAGTCGACAGGCTCATGCTGGTGCGGGCCCCCACACAGGTGCCGTGGATCCAGGCCATTATTCTGAGCACCAGCCAATCAGATGCATCGTCTCATTATCACAGACATGTCGCCTGGTAGACTTTGAGTGATTGCACTTTGTCTTGTGTGTGTGTGTGTTTTTGTTCAATGTGTGTATATCAGAATGCATGTGTATGTGTGCATCCAAAAACTCTGCTATCCCATTCCCATAATGCTTTGCAGTCTTATCAGCAGGCCTCTCTCACTCCGTTCCTGGCTTCATCGTCTTCTTGAGACTCAACAATGGGCACTGTGTTGCCCCCGTAAGGAGCTTGAGGCCTCAGCTATAAAAAGAGACTAAATATAAAAAAAACATGTTTATGGACTAATAAAAATGATTAGAAATCGCACAATTGCAGAAAAATGGAAGGTTTGCGAGTGCACATTATCTGTAATAAAAAGCTGCGGGGAGAGACGGGGGAGCGAGGGAAAAAGAGAGTTAGCTGTACAGACCTCTCATTGCGAAGGATATGAATAGCCTTTGTTTTCACCACAACTCAGGGCTGTGTGGTCTGCCAATGTCTGGCTCTTATTATGGGGTTTGTGTCTGCGTAAGTTGCATGCACGTGTGCGTTGGTGTGTGCATGTGTGTTGCTGTGTGTTTGTGTGCAAGGCCTAGAGCATATGGGCGTGGAAAAAATGCACATACATACGTGCAGGTGATTATATTTACAGGAGGGTGAGACTATATGTGTGTGCATTTAAGTGTTTCCACACACCACATGCACTGCTTTCTCTCTGCTCCTGTTCGGCTAAATAAATGTGGCATGGGGTCTTGGGCTGGCACAAGCGCGTGTGCACGCTTTTTTATCCGTTAAAGTTGTGAAATGAAATAGGATTTCACAGAACGCCGCAGCGGCTGTGGGATTTGGGCTCCCTTCGGCTAAGTAGAGTGGGATAGGTTGATCCAATCAACGGAAGAACTGCAAGGAGAGCCCATTTCACAGCTCTGGGCCCTGCCAGAACCCTGCCTGCCTGCCTGCTTAACTTAGAATACAAATGAAGCCCGCTGAAAGCACACTTACACACACATGCATGCATGCACGCTGGTACTTACAGACAGGCTGGCTAGGGATGTATAGTGCAAGAGTTGAGAGCAAGCGCTGTGCTTTCTGGGGAGAAATGACACCAGTAGAGGCAATAGGGTGGCTCATACAGCAAAGGTACATTTTAGGTGTCTCACAATTGAAAATGATACGTTAAATGTCCCTCTGGATTTTAATAAATACATGCATTGTTTCTTAGTCAGTATGGGCTTTAAACTTATGATTAAAACACATTTTGGATATAAAGTTCAATCATTTTAATGTTTTAGTATAAACTATTGCAGATGTATTTTTCCTTCTTTAAACTCATACAAAGCAACAGGTTCAAGCTGCCACTTAATGAGTTACTGCTCAATGTTGTTTCAGTGCCAAAATAGATGGAGAATTGTTTACTTACAGCGTTGTTGATATTATTATTTTTTTAAATCACTGTTCTACTAAAATGATAAAAGTTTTATTAAATAACTGTCTTCTTGCTTTTTCAGGCTACTGACACCTACCTGGTGAACGACGATCCTGCTAGAGGCCCTGGGATGCCTGAATGTTTCCTTGTGTCTGATACATATAGGGTAAATACACACACACACACACACACACACACACACACACACACCACAAGCATTCTAACCATCCTTGTCATGTTGCGGTCTAAACATTTATTTTCTAGACACACAAACAAGCCACACAGCACATAAAAATATTCATATTTTTTCAGCCTTTGAAAGGAGTTAAACAGTTCAAAAGATTCATCAGTGCATTGTTTCATAATGTTTTTTACAGCCTAACTTCAAAATGTAAACCACTTTATTATCGTCACTCTTTAAATCTTGCATTACATCTAGTGTGGAGTTTATGTGTCCAGGAAATACACACACATTTTCTGAGTGTTGACATTGTGCCCGTTAGCATGCTCATATATCCACTTCCTGTAAAATCTCCCACATGTCATCATGTACGTCCTGAATTCATCCGTCGACTGTGCTGACGGGTGGTAACAGTGCCCTGCAAAAACACTGTATTTTCTGAAAATGTCAACCTCTCTATGACATTTTTACAAGTCTTAATTTATTGTTTGCTGTACTCTGGCTTTGTTGCCGAGTGCAGACACACGTTCCTCGCGTGGAGGACAAAGCAAGCAGCATAGAACAACATACCATTTAAAACATTTAAAAACTGCATTTATGATTTTTTTCTTTCTGCATGTTACGTGTCCAGCATGTGTTCATTTTCATATATATTTTAGTAAAATAAGCTCATGGTCTTAGTTTGTGTGCTCTTATCTGACATGTTGAGTATACTGTTTAAATTAAAAAATGATGACAACAGACAATAAAAATGAATCTGTATGTTTTCTTCCTGTTGAAAACAAACAAAGTCATAGCACTAATCCAAACCAGGGAGAGGAAAACGTATATGCAGCTATTGCACACAGTAAACACGTAAAAAAAACAGCAGGCGTCACACATTGCTCTGCACACACACTCAGATTGCGAACAGATCCAAAGAGTCTCTGGGATCCACACTGTGTATGATATGCTTGTTAGCCATAACGGCCACTCAGCCATTTCTTTCTGACTGCATATGCCTGTATGCATTTGACTGGCATGCTCCCTCCCAGAGCACACATACACAGCTTACTCAAACAATATTTACACTGTACAGCGTAGTAAACGCTACAGTTACACATATTTTCCGTTCACATATTTTCTGCCTTTAAAAGGCAGCCTCAACCACCTGTCTCACACATTTAGCATGCTAATGGCAGTATCAGTATGCTACATCACCTTCAATATTTAATGGCCTAGCCACAGGCAATGGTAAACAGCAAGTATTTGGGTAGTGCTGTGTATCAATGGGAGACCACAACATGCTAACTTTAGACACACCATATGGTTTTCTCGTGTGCTTTTTAATGGCAAACGTAGTCTCAGAAACCACTAGAGCCCTGTGGCTTCAGGGGCTTTGAAAGGTGATGGCCGGACAGGGCTGTTTGATCACAGGCACAGAGGGAGAGAGAGAGAGAGAGAGAGAGAGTGAGAGAAAGAGAGAGAGAGAGCGAGAGAGAGAGAGAGTTTGGAAAGAAAACCCAAGCGTCAGTGTTTTGTAACTTCTGTGGTTGCTATAGTTTGTTTGTTACAGCCAAGTTGCCTGTTGAATACTGAGATGGATGCCTCGGTCCAGACTGCAGCCAGAGACAAAGACGGCCACCAAAGTCAGACAGACGAAAGGGACAGTGTGTTTGTGTGTGTGTGTGTGTGTGTGTGTGTGTGTGTGTGTGTGTGTGTGTGTGTGTGTGTGTGTGTGTGTGTGTGTGTGTGTGTGTGTGTGTGTGTGTGTGTGTGTGTGTGTGTGTGTGTGTGTGTGTGTGTGTGTGTGTGTGTGTGTGTGTGAAAAGAGAGAGGTAACATCTAAAGATTATAAGGAATAAAAAGGGAAAAGAGTCACTAAAAAGAGCCGGGAAAAAAGAGAAAATGGGGTGGACAGAAAGAGAAAAGAGCGAAAGCGAGGGAGCACACAAAGGCTTTGGGGTTTGGGCCTGTGCCGTGTTGGGGTGTGGTTTGGAAAGTGGAGAGTCCATGGGAAAGGGATAGACTACACCTCAATATGCTTCACTTTCGTCCACTTTTATTTTGTATTTTTCTCATTCTTCAGTTTCTAGTTGCTTGTGCCAGCGTATCTTTGACCACAAGACATTTGTGGTTGTGTGGGTATACGAGTGTGTATTTGTATGTGTGTATATACTGTACATTATATGCATGTGTGTCTGTGGTGTGTGTGGCTAAGTATCCTACATAGACTGAGGTCTCGTAAAGTTGCACAGCTTCATATCCCCCTGAAAAACTTGGCATTCGAGTGCGGGGTTGACTTCAACCCCCCGAAACCGCACCCTTGCACACACACACACACACACACACACACACACACACACACACACACACACACACACACACACACACACACACGTTGTGTAAGACTTGTACACACAGACATACGCAAATGCAGAATTGTATTCACACATAGGCACACACACATTTCCAAACACTACACTCGCACACATGCACGAGGCAGGGGCTTATGTATAATTGCCGGCACTCTGCCTGCATATATGAGTTTGATTAGGCTGAGGAGCAGGGAGCGGGCAAGGATAAAGCCAAGCCTGATTAGAAACAGAGTGTATCGCTTCCATACAATAGGGCTCACAATGAAACTGGTTCAGACCACTTCGTCCTAGTTCAGGTATCCTTTGTTTCCATATACATATACAGTGCACTACAATATGACTTGGACAGCAAGAGAAAAACAGGAATCCGAGGGGTATCACTGCTGAATAAATGAACAAACTTTCTTTAATAAGTTTGGACTTATATAGTTTCTTTAGACCATTCAAGTAGGTCCCTAGAAATGTTAAGTATATTTAAAGGCTCCTTCACATGAGTTTCAGACAAGGAGTTTCTCACCGAAAACTGCATAGCTATGACAGACTGTACAAAAGGAAGCTGACAGAGGTGGGCATCAAATCCAGCCGTCATACCTTGTAAAATTAATGAAACACAAATATGTTTGGCAAACGTTTGAGCTCCGTCAGACACATTGTCCATTGCACACTTTTAAATTACAGTAACAAAGACTCAAGTTAAGAATATGGGGCCTCTTCTACTTGAGACACTTGAATTAGTTTACTATGTGGAGAAAGCTTTGTGTCACCCTCCAGCTGACGGGCTGAGAGAATACCACAGTAAAATCTGAGTTGTAAACTTTAAACCATTGCTTCCTTCGCAACAGCAAAGGACCCGAGTGTTGAGATTAGATAGATTAGATTTAGGAAATCTGCCTCCTCAATCATCTGTATTTGCTCTGTACTCAGTAGTTACATTTTTTGTAAAAGCAGATTTATACTGCAAAGCCACATATATATTTCAGCATAAGAATGAAGCAAGGTATCTCGAGTGATAAACACAAGAATATACATTTTATTTCTTTATCAATAAGATAAGTACCATGCTCACCACAAACAGGTTAATTGTTAGGCAAAAAAGGGGGTCTTTGTTTATTTTTTCTTAACTAGAGCTTTGATTTTTTTTGTGTCTGTCTGTCTGTCTGTCTATAATATTTTCTGATATCGAAAGAAATAGAATCAGGTTTTATTTTATTTTATTATCAACACCAGCTTAAGTAAAAACGCGGCAAAATGACGACTGAATGTTTGTATCATTTTTTCAACCTTATGAAAAATGTAAGCAGAACAGATACGGATACTGCAAAAGAACTGTAGCTCCAGGTGGGAATACTATAGAGTATTAGATATTCTATAGGACTTTTTATAAAATGCAATGAAACACGATGAGGTGACTGAACTCACCACTGAGCCCCACATGCGCACTTAAGCCCTTACGGCACTGCAGGGTTAGCGTGTCTCATGCGATTCCTCTCTGGAGTTTTAGCGACGCACTCATTCTGTTATTTAAAAACTATCAAAGTCAATATTTCAAATCCTGTAAGGTTTGTGCCGATCCGAACGAGAAGCGTAGAGGGAGAGAGAGAGAATGCGAGAGAGAGAGAGGGAGAGAGAGAGAGAAAGAGGGAGGGAGGGAGGGAGAGAGAGCTGCAGAAACTTTCCCCTAAAGTTAGTGCGGAGCTTTCATTGTGAGTGAGGCGGGGTTACAGCCTGGACTGAGCCACAGCGGCTTTGCAATGCGGCACCGCAGCGAACCTCCATCCAACTTTATTATCAACAACTCCAACTTTCATCTCTAGACACAACCATGTACTCCCCTTACTGCTTGACACAGGTATGACCATTATCGCCGTTTTCCATGCTCTCCTTCGTTCCTTTTTCCCCCCGGTATGGTGCGCCTCCGGTTTCTTTCTACTGTATGTGGTTAGTGATGTGTGTGTGCGTGACTCCCGTGTTGCTGCTGCTTGTCATTTGTTGTGTTTTAAGGACCTTTTTCCAGCTCTGCTCGCTTTTCCCCGATACCGTATAACCTCCCCCTCTCTCTCCCCCTCTCTCGCGCTCCCTCTCTCCCCCTTTCTTTTAAATGGCAATCTTCCAACGGGTTTTCTTATGCGTCTCATTGCGCATGGTTTGGAGAGAAAATGGCGCTTCTCCCAAATCTATTTTATATAAAACGGAGGTTGGAGAAAGGGGAAGAAGGACTCGATGATCTGACAATTGACGACTAATTACTGACACCATGAGGCAACAATCGGCTTTATCGACAAATGTAACAAAACACGAGTTAAGTTTTAATCTGACCGCTGAGTTGTGGGACCCTTTATTTTTTCAACGAGTGTTTCTGACTTGCGGCTGTTACGGGGGTCTGCGGGTTGTCAGCCGCGGTCGGCGTTGGGGGCATTTAGGGTCACCGTGTTCATATTCATAACTGTCCCTCATTTACTTTATTCCTCATAGCAGTTTCGTTTTAAAATAAAACTAGTTTTGGATGGTGAAAAGGGTGAGGGTGGGTGTGTGTTGTGCGGAAAATCCAAGCTGCATGGTTGTAGTTTGATTAATCACAAATACAATTGACCTTTTAAGAAGCTAATTATGTTACGATATTATGTTATTTATCTTAATTTCACTGGGAAATCCCAAAAGGAGAGCACTGAATGGAACTTTTTTACTAACTGTCTGTCCAAGAGCAAATGTCGTGCGTTATTTCAAAATTTGGGGGGCCGATTTGGGGTTATAATTTAGTGACATAGGGGAGTCTTGTCTTTAAACAATATGAAAAATGAAACAATATTTTAATTAAAATATCCTGTTTGAATATGCAACTCGTGTTTTTGTAATTAAATGCACATTGATAGACTGTGTTTTGACCTTTCTGGCCTCATCTCCTGTGCACCTGTCTCTTAGCCGAAATAAGTCTGGACATAACTATTAATCGGCTTAAAGTCTGGAATCAGAATCAACCGGTTTTTATTACAAAATATTATATTTAAATATGAATGCATACACATTTAAAATACAGGCCATCTTTAAGCAGTCGTTATATGCTTTTACAAGGGAGATATAAATTAGGCTTGCTGCTTATTTTTACATAATTCATTACGGTATTTTCTTAATGTTTTTAATGTGCTGAAAACACCTCGTTCCCGTGTGTAGATAATTGTATCTGTAAACTGAACTAACAGCTCACATCAGCAAAGGTCAGGTCATGAATGACCTTTTTGGTTTTTCTTCTGTGATTCTGTGCAGTTCATAAGTAGGCTATATATGTTAAGTAATAGTTTTAAACTAAGCTGAAGTTCACACATGAAGACATGTAGTGCAGCAGTCACTGCAGAGTTAACAGAAGAGAGTTGCAGGGAGCGGAGCTTCAGCTTCAGGCCGCCACAGCTACGTTTCCTCTGTGCTGCTCGGCTTATCACATTAAATGCAGCTTAAAAGTAATTTTAAAATTTCAGTATTTTACCATTGAATACCTTTAAAAAAAAAAGAAAATTAAGTTTAATATCGTTTTTAAGCAGAAGGCTGTGTGGATCTTTTTCTGAAGTCAAGACATTCCGTTAGTCAGGAGTTATACAGTGCAAGAAACTAATTATAGGGCTAATGCATTATAATTTTGACTTATTATTTTACACTTGGAAATGATTTAGCATTAACAAGTCACAGCTGTTTAGCTCCAGGCCTGTGTGTTACATGTTGCAGTGTTGCAGCAAGGTCACGGCCTGCCGCCCTCATCTCCTTTTCCCAGTTTTGCTTTGCTCAGTTGTGGGGTAATATAATATTCGCATTTGTTAATAAATCTTTTTGAGATTATATAATGCCTTTGTCATGTGATGAGAGAGAATACATGTTTATATTTTTTCAACAGACGTGACGGGCTCTGTGGAAAGAAATCCATCTCAGTGTTATTTCAGGCCTTCTGACCAGACCTCAATATGTTTTCTCAGATTGATAAACAGCAGTGATCAAATACAAACATATATTTAATCGCACGTTTGTTTTTATAACTGCAACAAAGTCAGAAACCGTGGCTACATCATAATCATTTAGAGCACTTCGAAAACTTCTGTCTTTTTCCATTTGTGTTCCCTTTTATATCCTTGACTTTTTCTGCCGTCTGTTACGAGGGATACATTTTCTAATCAATAGTCTATTTGATTTTGCTTCGTAAAATAAGTCCAACAGCCCTACTGCATATTTAGCACAGATAATTTTCCAAGCCTGGTGGTATGAGGCAGAGGTCCGCATCGAGTTTCCTCCTTCTTTCCATTAATTAAAATTAATTGGCAGCAGATCCTCTCGCACGAGCGCAGCATGGACGCGTGCTGCCCATATGCGCGATACATATTGATCTGCTTAGGCTGCTGTTACTGCGTTTCCCGGCCCTGCGGATGGATATCAAGCGCCGCTGATTTGTCCGCATTCTCTCATATCTCCTTCACATCGTGTTTGTAGGAACGCAGCTGGAAGATAATAGCAGTCAAAATTAACTTTGAAAAACACGCGCTACATCCTGCTCGTGGGTTTCAAAGTAACACCACTCTTTTCCACACCTGTAATTTAAACTTCACTTGAACATCCGCCTTTAATTTGCTTTAATTGTCTGTTTAAAAGATCTGTGGTTGGTTGCGGCGAAAGGCGGGATTGTTTGTTTTACCTTGTGTGTGTGGGTGTGTGTCCTCACCTATGCGCACATGCATGAATTATACCAACGTGCATGGACTATGTACCCATTGTCCATTTAGACTGTGTTCTTTGATCCCAGCCGTGTAAATAATTCACAAATCACAGAAAACATGCAAAACTGGTGTAAACAATCTACAATGTATTATTAATGGTGATAAAAGCTTTCCTGGAATGGCCTGATAGGTGACGGACCCGAACAGCCAAAAAGTAGTTCACATGCACTTGCCAAACAGCACCGGGGTGCTTTTAAAAAAACATTTTACATGGCATTGTTTAACATCCTTGTGACGGAAGTGTATTTGCATAAAGTTTTAATGCGGTTTGAAGGTCACGGAGGCGTCGTTAATTAAAACTTTTATGTGCTGCGTTTTGAAATCAATTATTGCAGACTTCAGTTAAGTCCCGCTTATCCAAATGAGATGTGGGCTGCTAATATACCGCACGTCTCACAAACACTGCCAACTTTTCTAAAGCTCTGCTGCGAACTCAAGAGATGTTTAACAGTGTGCGGGAGATTGTTTAGCTATTTCCGGCACAGATCACACGCAACAAAAAAAAAAGTTTTATTTGCTTACTCGACTCTTGTTCACATGCGCTTCATGATCTAATGATTTTCAGTTCTGAAGTGTTTGTTTTTTTAAGATTTTGAGATCAAATGAGTGCTTGAAATTCACTCAGCCATACAGATTGGCAAAGCACTTGAAAGCATCCAGTGAAAGCCATACATACTGTAGCCATGCCATATAGCCATAGCAACAGAATAAATGTGGAGATTTTGGAGTCTGTATCTTTGGTGATGGAGATAAAGGCACTTATCATCTGAACAAAAGTGCTTGTGAAATAGTGCATATGTATAAAGTCTGTCTATGGCAATATGTGTGCAGCCCACGCAAGCAGTTTGCATATGAACAATATATCTTATATTATATATTTGTTTCTATTTCACCTTCCGGTTTTAGCCACCACTTTCTGTGTGTGTTTGAGTACAGTAGGTGTGTGTCTCCTACTCCTGCTACGTTTTGGGCCAGTGGCTCTCCTACGTCAGCCCACGGTTCTGGTTTCACTGGGATCGGACGCTGACCGCTGTGGTGCTATAGTGTAAGCCGAGGTGGGCCTGCATGATCTGGTAACATACCAAGCCTAGCCGGCATCATTTTGCACCACAAAGACACACGAATAGACAAACACTAATCCTGCTCACACAGAGCTAGTTGGTAGGCACAGCACAGGCAGCGGAGAATAGGTTTGTTGTAGTGGATGGTAGGCAGGGGGAAAGTGGCCTGCCAACTGTGCCAGAACGACAGGCAGGCAGGCCGGCCGGCAGTGGGTTGCAGGCTGAACCCAGGGGTACATTGTGTTCTTTTTACTTATTCATCCTTTCTGCTGGAGGCAGACCAGGTCCACCTTACACGGCTTGGCCCAGAATGGGAGCTGGTATAGGCAGCGACGGAGGGATGGGACGGAGGAAGGAGTAGGAGAAATGGCACATGTCCATGTCAGTGAAACAGTAATCTGATATATATTTCTGTTACATAGAGAGACACTGCCTTTGCATTAGGGATGTGGTGACTCAAGGTTTTTTTTCAATCAAGTTGTTTGAGTATTTCAAGTCACAAATTGTGCATCATATTCATAAGTGTGGACAAATGTAAATAGTTTTTTTTCTTTTGAAGTTTTATAACATTTCCCATGAAAGAGCCGCTATAAAACCTCAAAAACCTTAAGATAGCTTGTGCATGGCCCCCTCTGCTTGTCTTTGTGTGTGAATCTGTCTTAGAGGTGAGTTAAATCCAGCAATGTGCTCATCCCTTATCTGTGCAGTATTCCTGACCGCCCAGAGAAAATGGATTTATCCTGCTTAACCGAAGCAATTGGCACAACAGGGTAATAGGTGGTTGTCCCCTGGATGCATGCGCATGTGTGTGTGTGTCCGATATGTGTGTGTCCGTGTGAATAAGTGTAACCCCCCTGCCTCCTAGTGTGGATTAGGTTTATGCTGATCTGGGGCCAGTGGAAGCAGGCAGTGCCTATAGCAGTCTTATGTTGGTCTGTGATATGTGTTTACCAAGCCATGCGGCCCACACACATACGCACACACACTCTAACGCACACACATCTGAAATCAGGTTGAGCATTCACATGTGTTATAGATAGATAGACGAAGGTGGAGGAGCAGCAATGTCAGAACATCTCAATTTGGCCTTTGCCAACTTTTGTCATGGGATTAGAAAGAACTCCAAAATGAAATATCTGCAATTATCCTGCCGACCTTTTGTTGTTGCTCACTACCACATATCTTTTCTTTTTGTTGCTCGGTGTTAAGTATTGGGTAGGTTATATGAATTTGGGACTGATAATTACATATCATCTGTGCAAGTCTGCTATTATTTCTTCACAGGTTTCAGAATCAAAGTTGCAATAAATAGCATTTTACATTCATTTACGGTGAAAATACTTTAGTTTGCCAGCACGTGATGAGATGATCAGATAGGGGAAACATGAGGAACCCACAAGGAATCGAGTGATGAGAAGATACAAGAGCCAAAGCACTGTGTACTTCTTGCAGCTGCTTGGGACAGACTCCCCTTCACCTTCACCCCACTCCTCTTCCTCCTCCCCCTCCACCTCCTCAATTAGCTCTTTTTAAAAGAGAAGTAACGGTTAGTGAGAGATCTACATTGTTCGAAGATGAGCCTCAGTTGTTGTTGTTGTTGTTGTTGTTTGTCTCTCCCTCTCTCTCTGTCTTTCTCCATCCCCCTCCTCGGTCGCCCGTTGGTGTGTTTTTCGCTCTTTTTGATTTTCTCAGAGCCTTTTTTGTGAGGGTAACCCCTCTGAATGGGACAATGCAGCCTAGCGTGAAATTAAAGCTCTTAGTTAGTTTGGAGTTGCTCAAAAGAGGATTTTACACATGCATGCATTCATACACCCTCCCATACGCTATAGATATAGCTAATTAGAGGAAGTACACCCTATGTCGAGCATCAAGGGCCCAATTAAAAGAGTAGGGGAAACCTCGGTGCACAAGATCTAGGCCAAATCAGCTCTGTGAATGCATCTCTATGCGGTGCGTGTGAACAGCATGTCTGCCTCCTTAATCCAGGCGGGAGAATATGGACAAGACTGATATGAGAAACGCAAGTTTTGTTAACATATGCATGTCACGTACTCTGTAAGTAAATCAAGAAACAGTCGGATTGATCATTTTGACAGGCTAGCGTCTGATTTAAAACAGATTGAGCTGCTCTTGCTGACTCTTCCAAGTCTCAATTTGGAAGTAGCCTCCACTGAAATGTCTGTCATGCATGCACATTAGAGTTTTTTGTTGTTCATGTCAAAGGCTTTTTTCGTGCAATTTCACAGTACAACATTGGAGTCTGCTAACTGTTTTTGCTTTGTCAAATATGTTTCCACGCTGCTTAAGAATTTAAAGCATTAAAACATTTAATGTTAGCCTTCTTAGAATAAAATAGAAGTGCGGCTCACCGCAGTTATAACATTTGTCTCCAGTGAGGAGGCATGTTAATGTGTGTTTCCAGCGGGAAGAAATGATTTGTCACATAGGTCAACATGTCGCAGGAGTCACAGAACTCTGTTGGCTGTGTATGTGTGTGTGCAAGACAGTTACTGGCTCATATAGAGGAGTAACATACAAGTGATATCTGAAATATCCACCAGACAAAACATTTTTATCTGATAATTGATGCAAAACACCAACCATTTTAATACCAGGTTTATCAGGTAACACACACACACACACACACACACACACACACACACACACACACACACACACACACACACACACACACACACACACATTCCATTGTTGAGTCTTATTTCCTCAGTGTAACTACTGGCCGTAGAGGCCTGCAGTCCGAGCACGGCAGCCAGTGAATCCAGTTAGTGAGTCAGACTTGGTGGAACACAAAGTGCTGCTCTCTGATCCTTTCTCTCTTACCCTTACTCTGTCTCTCGTTCTCCCCCTCACTCTCCCCCTCTCCCGTTGAGAGCCCTGGCAGCTAGCCAGTGGTGGAAAAATCTATAAGCCATTGCGTAATATACCATATCTTTACCTCGGTTGAACCCATGCACAAGATCCACAGCTGTGTGAGCGCACAAACACAGACATGAGTGTGTTCATGCCTTTGTATGTGTGAGACAGGACAGACAGACAGACAGACAGACAGACAGACAGACAGACAGACAGACAGACAGACAGACAGACAGACAGACAGACAGGGGAGAGGGACACACAGACACAGAGTGGCTTCTTTGTGGGTAGTTCTCAGTGAGTACCCACATATAAACAGTATCACACCACTTTGATCAATCCTGCTGGTAAAATATTTTCCAGTACTGACAGAGCGTGGTGGTTTGATCACTCTATGGAGTGTTGCGCCAAAAAGAAAGTAAGCTGAGGCCTTATAAAATGTATCTGTTTTTGAGACGGGTGATGTTAAAAATGGAAATCAAATTAACTTCATGTTTTCCTTTAATGACATATAAACTCCATAGCAACACCACCATGCTTCCAAAGCCAGTGGCAAAAAGTGATATTCACTACGAAAGTATGCATATCTTTACAACGGAAATGAATGTAGCAGGCCGCAGGCTGTGTCACTTCCAGGCCTTTAATGTTCAACACTCCTCTTGCTGTTTGCATTTCCACAAGATTTGGATTCATCCTTGCGATGTGTTTGATGCTGCGTTTGTGCTTGTGCAGGCCTATCTTGTGTCTGCCTTCACCTGAAGCTTCTCCGGGAGCTCTGTGTGTGTGTTTGAGCTCCTGAACGAGGGAGGATAGTGTTTTTATTGGCTGCCTTTAAAGTACGTCTTAGTCACTTTCTCACTTTCAAACTTTCCTTAGTGATTATTTTTATGCTGTAAGGTCATGAGTGTCATCTCTGTTATTGCTCTTACGTATCTCACGCCTAGAGATATATTGACACACACACACAGTATGCTGAGCAGCAAAGTGCCCCAAAGACAAAGTAGATAAAGATTATAACAAGCTGCTCACAGTGTGTGGATTCCTGTGTGATAATTTAAATGACATGAAATGCCAAACACTGCCTAATCAGTTCTCATCTACACTAATATGATCCACTCAGCCAGTGATATTGGCCATCCATATATCACATGCTTGGACAGATTTGTTTTTGATGGTGGTGATTATTATTAAATGGTCTGTAATGACTGCTGATAATCTCCATATGCAGTCAGGCATCCTAGTTTTGCTGGGAGGCAGTTGTTTGTTAATGTACCAGTGAAACCTTAAACACATACAGATGTGTGTGAGACAAAACCACAAACTCAATTCAGATCCCTGCCATTGTTTTAGTGCGTGTTTGTACTTAATTTTTACCGGCCTTCTTATGGAAATTTCTTAACCAACGTGCAACTTTTCGGCACAGAACCCCCCGTATTCAAGTTACCTTCCTCCCCTTCGGCTACATGGTTAAACGGGTCAAACTGTGTTAGTGTGGTGATGGTGGTTTGAGCCGCGGGGGAGTGTGACATCTGTGGGAGGGAGGGAGGTAGCTTCAATAAAAAAAGTTGGGTGGTAGAGGAATACTGCATCATTTTTCACTGCATGCATTGCTTATGAATTTGTGTGTGTGTGTGTGTGTGTGTGTGTGTGTGTGTGTGTGTGTGTGTGTGTGTGTGTGTGTGTGTGTGTGTGTGTGTGTGTGTGTGTGTGTGTGTGTGTGTGTGTGTGTGTGTGTGTGTGTGTGTGTGTGTTGTGTGAATGTGTGCGAGGCTGACTGCTGATATGTTTATGTTTATTGACTCAAAGAGACGGGCCGTGGCTGCGTACACAGCGGTGTACGGGTGGCAGGGGTCCAGGCTTGGGGGAAACGTGTGTGTTTAAAGTACACACAGGCCTAATTATGCTGATTTAAGCATTCTTGCGGTCCTCCCTCTGGCTTGTGGTGAGTTAACTGGCACAGGGGCGTCCAGCAGAGAGGGAGAGGGAGGGAGAGCGGGCGTGAAGATAAAGTGTACAGAAAATAAAGTCTCAATAGAGAGATTGATTTTTTTTTAAAGAAAGAGAAACGATGGTAGTGGGATGCAGCAAAGTCAGGGCTATTACGCAAAGAAATGTGTTGTCCCAGACGCTGGTAAAACAGAGGAAAAACACACACCGCTGTCAAACTTTCTGGCAGGTTTTTTCCCTCCTTACTTTTGAGCGATGAGCGCGCCCGCTCTTCGTATTTATTTTTATATTCAGATGTTATGGATTGCTCCGGGAAAAGGCCGTCCTTTTTCCCAGCAAGAGGAATTAATACTGTTTGAATGTTCTCTCTGGAGTCTAAAAGGAGAGAATTTTGCAATGGAGTTTGGAGGTTTATAAGTGAAAACCTAACCACTGCTAAATAAACAAACTGAGGATGATTAAAAACTGACCCTTGTTTGTTGACTCTGCTCTCTGGCCTGTGGGTGTGCACCTGTCGGCTGTCGCTTCATGCTAACCAGGCAGTTAACAGGGTATGTGTGCAGAAGGTGGGCGAGATAAGGGAAAACCCACATGAAAGAACTAAATAAATTCAACTAAAATAAAGATGCAAATATACAGATACATTTTGAATACAACAAGTCTGAATATATACCCACTTCATATCAAATATTTGAAATATTATGAGTGTCTGGTTAGTTTTTGCCTGATCCAGCAACTTTTAGGCAAAGTGTTTACAAAACCACAGTCCGTGTTTGTGTGTTGAAAGATTCCTGCACCTCCACATTATGACTTTGTTGCCTCAACATTATCCAAAACATAACATTAACACTGAATAGTACATAAAAGGCCTTCAGGTCTGCAGCAGAGCCAAGCAGAGATTGATGAGGTTGGCCAGTGTGTTTTCTTTCACGCAGGTGATAAAATCCTGCTGGAGAGGCAGGCAGGGCTGCTCAGTGTCTCCGGGTTCATTCGCTGAACTGTTTGAGACAGGATCCGCCGACACCACATCTCACATGTGCTCCCATCTGAAAATATGCTTTCACTTTCCAGGCACTTCATTCCTATCTTTTTTCTCTCTTTTTGTCTCTCTATCTCAACTCTCCCTACCCTCTCCAAATAGCGGGGTTTACTTCCACCGTCTCTTTCTCTGTTTTACCTCATTCTTTCCAGCCCCCTCCGCTACTCTTCTCTTTAGTTCCCTCAGGAAGAGCCACAGTCTTATCTGGGATATGTTGGATTTGGTGAGCTTAAAAGCCACTTTACTAACTGCCTGTGTGCCTCTCCTGAGAACAGCCCACTATCTAAAACAGTTTCACCATTCGCTAGGCTTTGTCCGTTGGAATGCTGATCATTGGGCAACATTTTTACTCTCTATGGCCTCTTAATAATAATCCTTTACCTGACTCTCCATCTTCTTCCACCCTCCCTCCTTCTCTTTCCACCGTCCGCTTCTTTTTTGACAAAAATGCTTGATATACACATATTGGGTTTCTATGGTGATGTGAAGGAATGTTAATGTATCATAACCATATTACAGTACTTAGAGGAGGCAAATGGTGCCAAGTGCTATCTGGAGAATCAAATCTCTGCGTAAGAGCCTTCTTTCCCCTTCAGATTGAAAAACTGTGTTTCTGTTTTGATTTTCCTCTCTGGAAAAATATAAAGCTGAAAGCCCCTCTCAAATTTGCTGAGACAATAGCGTTGTTGTATTCAATAATGCAATTTCTCCAGGAATTGGAAAGCTAGCCTAAATAAAGATCCAGCCAAATCCTATTTTGCATCTTTTTTTTTGGGCATCCAAAGAGCTTTATTATTGCCCACATCATTTCCCTATATTTGTTTCTTTGAATCAGATCCACACGATGTATCTATTCATGTAAATAAATGAGTGATTTGCATATAGGTTCACAATCAAGACTTTTTTTTTGTATTTAATCACAGCAGTGAATTTTTGGACGACTAAGTATTTATTTTAAAGCTTGAAAAGTGCAAGTTAATGATGAGTGTAACTCCGGTAGCGATCTTTCCAGGAAATGACCAGGCCGAGGGCAGGCCCTCTCTGGCGTGAGCCAGGCAAACTGGAGTGAGGGATTTGCTCGTTTTATTATTAGGCCTGTGTGTGTTGTTGATGGAGCGGCTCCATCCATGTTGACTCACAGAGAGACAGCGGTGATGGCTTCACTGCGCAGGGGTGTCAGGCTTGGCCGATGACTCCAACTCCCTGAACAGCACTGCAAAGGCAAACCCTTTTCTGTGTGTGTGTGTGTGTGTGTGTGTGCGTGTGCATTTGAATAGATGTAGGGAATCTTTCGTGTGCGGTGCAGGCCATACTGCATTTGCATGTGCGTGTGTGTACTGTGTGTCAGTTGCAGTCCTGACAGCCAAGAAGCCTCAGCAGCATCTGACGTGGCAGCTCGTGCTGCTTTCAGTCCAGCTCCCTCCTTCTGGCTCACTTCTCTGTGATACTATCTTTTCATACAATCACACGTTTATAAATGGAGACCGACTGGTATTTCATACCGGACCAGTTTTCTTGAGGGTTGATAAACAGTGTATCGTTTCACTGCAAAATAACATGGCACATTTAGAATATTTAGTGCAAACCCAACGTTTTTCTTCTTTTATGAGACAACATTAAGGCTTGGCAGGATACTAAGAAAAGAATAAAAAGTAATAAAAATATTTTACTCACGTGTTATTCAGATTCTCAGCATTAGTGCCAGTGATTCTAATGTAACCAAGAGCCAATATTAATCGAGAACTAATCCAGATGCAAGCTATCGGGTAGACAATAGAGACCGTAGTGTAGAATAAAATGCTTAAACGGTTCTCGTGTTTGTTTGCACCGTATGGCTGTTGTACTGAAGAAATTAGAGTTAAGATAAAACCCCTCTCTTATTCATTTTCAAATGTTTTGATAATGTTGAAAGTTAAATACATTTACGACGGTTGAATCCAACATCGACAAAATGTTAAGCTTGGATCAGTGATGCAACATTTTCTTTTTGTCCCTTCTTACTTTTTCTCTCCCATGCCTGTTTATGAGGTGCCTTATCATCGAGGTGGGTTTTCTCCATTTTATGTCCCCTGTGAGGACATGTACTTATGGCTGTCTGCCTGTGGTGCTGTGGTGCTCCTGAGGTCAGTGCGAGGTGGTAGTTTAGGCTGGGGAAGTCAGCGAGTGCGGTCACATGGGAGATAACTGCGCGCACATTCTCCCCGAGGCGCCCGTCTGCATCATATGTCTGCCTGTCCTCCCCTTGCTTTGTTGGAGGACACATCTTTAAAAAGGAAAGCACTGGTTTAAGAGGATAAAAGTTTCAAAAATGATTTAGCTTTTGTGAATGTGCGCTTGTTTCCTCTTGTGTTTGTGTGTGTGTGTGTGTGTGTGTGTGTGTGTGTGTGTGTGTGTGTGTGTGTGTGTGTGTGTGTGTGTGTGTGTGTGTGTGTGTGTGTGTGTGTGTGTGTGTGTGTGTGTGTGTGTGTGTGTGTGTGTGTGTGTGTGGTTGTGAGGGCTCTTTGTTTCTCGCCTTGCATGTGTTTATGTGCGCCCTCTGTTTCTTCCGGCCTGGCATGGTGCTTGCCCTACAGGGAATGCCACTCAAAATGGGCAGATCGACCTTTAACCCTCACACTGCCAGCTCAGAGTCAAGCGTAACTTGCTGCCACATCAAGAGCTTGTCTCGCTGTAACCCAAACTCTGTCAAGCATAGCAGAGATTAAGACCCGGCTCTCAGGAAGCCATTTGGAACAGACACCTTTTAACCCTAATGGGATTAGAGTCGCATAGGAAGCCACTTGGAGCAGCCACCCACTCTTAACCCCTAACACTACCAACTCGGTGCAGACAAGGCAGAGTGCACAGGCAAAGGCCCAGCTCATATCATGCCACAGAGAGCGGGCACTGTTTAACCCTCGCAGCGCCAACTCCGCAAAGGCCAAACTCCAGCTCACATGATAAGCAGAATTAAATCCGCAAGCTTCACTGTTCCTGATAGGGAGCTCACTGGTGCGGAAATAGGATCCTAATGCAAAAGGGTTGGTTTCCCATCTACAAAGTAGTATGCAACAAACGTTTGCAGTGTTCATTGTAAAAGTTACATTTTGGTCAACATGCTAAGACGTTCTGTTCTTATATTTATTGAGCACCTTCTTTTATTTTTGGGAGGGTTTAGGGAATAAAATTACTGAACACACTTTTTACAATTTTCAGATGATGTAACTTTTGTGATTTGACCTGATTCAAACAGCATAATAAAAAAACAATTAAGAGTAGTTCATTTTAAGGAACTACGAAAATGAGCAGTTTTGACACCCAAGGTTTTCAGTCATAACAATCAATTTAATAAGGTTTTATAAAGCAAATCATCATAGAATATTATCACATGATTAGTTATTCTTTAAACAGCAAGATTTGTTTCACCCACCGCTCATGAATTAGCACTGTGTACGGTGTTATTTGGAACAATACATATCCTGTATTATTTTTCTAAATATAAAAGTAGTTTGCGTCTGTTCAACCATGACCTAACACAATTAAAACCACTGCAATTTTACTTTTATTTATAATATTGAAAAAAGACTGTGCTCCGCTCAACACTGAAGGAAGCAGTCAATCATGCTAATATAGGGAATACATTCATAAGGTATAAATACATGTCCCAACTGTCCTTGCAAATTATATATTTAACACTAAACATTGACATATGATAAAATGGTTAAACAAACTGCAGAAGGTAAATAAAAAGTATGATTTATCAACAGGACACTTTCCCTTTAAGGGAAGTACCAGGGCTGAGTGTGTGTGAGAGAGAGAGAGAGTAAAAGAGATAGAAGAAGAGAAAGAGATGGTGAAGGGAAATTCTGCACTTGCCTGTCTGGCAAAGGCCGAGGAGTGAGTGCACAAGTTTGAGTCCGGGTGAGTCAAGCTGTGTGAGAGAGACGCAAAAGGAGGGGAGAGGGAGTTCCACCCTGAAAGGAGTTAGGGGAAACGGAGGGAGAGATGCTAGGAGACGGATAGCCTTTGAGATAGAGAGTGCACAGGCAATTGATAGAGAGGTGGTTGAAGTGCAAAAACAATATAGAGAACAGGAAAGGGAAAAGTGTTAGAGAGGGAGAAGACTTGCAGAGTAAGAGGTGAAAGAAATAAAAGAAGGTATGGAAGTGATGGTGGTGGGGGGCACAGAATGAATGTGTGAGTCGGGCAAGTGGTGAAGCATTTGCATAAAGGGTGAGGGCACTCTGCCCGGCTTTGGGGAGAGGTTGGCATCACGCCTTGCCGACTGGCAGAACGAGGACCAGGGAGGAATAAAAGAATGAGGGGGGGCAAAAGAGTGCGAGAGAAACTCTCTCAATAGTGCATCTCTTGTGTGAGGAGAAGCAGGCCTTGGCCGGTAGTGGAGCAGGGCATGGCAGGGAGGGGTTATCGGGTTTCATTATCTGCTTGATTCCTGCTGTATTTGCTAACCATGAGGTTCAAAGCCCTCTCTGCAGCTGTAGGCAGGGCATGGTAGCCAGTGTGTGCCACTGGCATGTGCCGACTGGAACACTGTAGGTGTGTGCAGCATGTGCTCCTGTTAGCAGTGAGACAAAAAGTGCGAGACAGACGCTCTCCTTCCGTGTATTATTCAAGCAGAAAGCTGCCACACTCTATTATCACACACACACACACACACACACACACACACACACACACACACACACACACACACACACACACACACACACACACACACACACACACACACACACACACACACACACACCAAGTATAACACTGCCCACTTGACCTTATCAGGAATGGCCGCCCTTGTCTATAGACGCTGTACTGTTTTACTGCTACGTCCTCCGTCGGAAAATGTCAAACATACAGTGTGTGTGTGTGTTTGTGTGTTTGTGTGTTTGTGTGTGGCTATGTGTGTGAGTACATTCATGGGTTTGTGTGTTTGTATTTGCAATGGTGAAGCTTCAGAATCCTCTCAAATGTAAACACACATGCACAAGACTATATGTATTCACTTAGCATACATGTAATTCTATACTGCCATATCCAGCCACAGCCACATGTTGAAGTGGTTTTATTAAATCATTGTTTGCAACATGCAGGGCCAGAATCCCCTAATTTAGTTTGAAATCTATAATTTTGCCCAGTTTTATTTATACCATGATAACATCATCCCCTAAGAGAAACATTCTTTCTAATTGACGGCACTGATATCAAGATTAACTTTCTGTCTGGCATTAAAAGGAGTAAATGTAAACGATTTCACACAGCCTTCTCTTCTGTCCCCACAGCACATTTTGGTGTGAGCAGTGTATAACTTTTGAACTCTGTTCACCAAATCTAAGCCAGAAGCTCCGCAAATCTATTTAAACGATGATCATCATAACATTTATTTTTAAGTCATCCAAAATTCAATTCAGTTCTCCAAACATTTTTAGAATATAACTTGGGAATATAACTCACATATGGGGTTAGACTTATGTTTGTAATTAACTGTATAAGGTAAAATTTATGAAGATGGGCCAGAGTCATATGAAAACCACAAACCTCAAGAAAATCCTGGCTGAATAAAATGTTGGATACTAAAAGGAATCACAAAGAGCCCTTGATCTTATCTTTGATGTGCTCACATTTGAGGCTGAAACAGTCTGCCCAACTATCGCACAAATGTGAAAGCATATTTGGGTATAATATTACGCAGGCCTGCAGTCATGTCAGAAGCCCCAGCTTGCTATCACTCCTTGTGTCTCTGGAGCTGTTTAAAGCTCACTCGCTCACTCTGTCTTTCCCTCTCCGCCTCATGCCACAAATGGCTTCCAGACTTTCACACATAGTAATGCTTCAGTGTGTAAACAGGCGTAATTACAACGATGCGCAGACACACTTTTAACATCAATCTGTGCCGATGGGAGAAAGAAAGCAGAAAGAGGCAACGTTTTTTTTTCCTCTTTTTGAGAGTAGATGCATGGATACAAAGACTTTAAAACAGGATGGAAATACAAACACTGGCAGTGATGAGAAGTGTAGGAGAACATTTTCCAGAAGAATAATACGTCTGTGTTTGAATGCATGTAGGTGGGCTTGAATAAGTGAATGAAAGGGAAAGAAAATAAGACACTTTTTTTCTGTTTCCACGGAAATAGTAGTTAATGTCCACTTATCCGTATTTTTTTTTATTTCTCTGAGGTTTGTGAGGTTACTAACCCAGGGTGTTACTCACCACTATTCAAACCGGCACACCTTACTTTTCCTGCACTACTGGAATAAAAATAGGGAACATTTCTTCAACCCAAAACATGTTTTTATTGTCTTTTTCTTTTTTAACAAAATAAATAACAATTATTACATTATGCCTGCACTGCATAAAAATAGTGTGACTTATCTTTATTTGGAAAAGATAAAATAGTAAGGCGAAGTTTGAAAATATTATTTTATTTAATATTAAAAACATGAACTGCTCAAGGAACTTTAACCCAAATTATACCCGATAATCACGAGTGGTCAGAACACAAACACACACACACACACACACACACGCACGCACACACGCACACGCACACACACACGCACACACACACGCACACACACACACACGCGCACACACACACACACACACGCACACACACGCACACACACACACTCACAGGAAAATAGCTAAGATCTCTCGCAGTCTTTCCTTTACATCAGCACTGAACACTTGTCAATATGATTTCACAGCACATGTCAAAGTTAAATTCCAGTTGTAACACATCCTCACAAGCTGTAACCTTAGGTGTCTGCGTGTGTGTGTGTGTGTGTGTGTGTGTGTGTGTGTGTGTGTGTGTGTGTGTGTGTGTGTGTGTGTGTGTGTGTGTGTGTGTGTGTGTGTGTGTGTGTGTGTGTGTGTGTGTGTGTGTGTGTGTGTGTGTGTGTGTGTGCGTGCGCCATTCAGGTTTACAGGATCATACTTCATATAGTTAACATAAATCTTGAGTGTGAAAGAAAAATAGATCCATCAGACAAATATGCCCTTCAGTTACTTCCTTGTAGCTCTTAAAGTATTTGTTTTATTAAGTTTAGCTTTTCTTTTTATAATTTAATTTGACAAAATAATTTGCTAAAATAAAGTTCTGAAAGAGCATATAACTAATAAGTCACAGTGTGTCCTATTATCCCAAATATATGGTACAATTAATATATTATTATTTCTATGTGGAAATAAATGAAATAGATATTTTAAATAAAAGAATAATTTTGTATTTACAAGGAAAAACGATTTCAAATGATTATGATTATATTGTTCTAAATTTTCATGTAAAACTGCAGACATGAAATTAGTTTTATCAAATGTATTTAAGAGTCGGAACTTTAAATAAACACTCTCCCTTTCTTTAAAATCACATTTCATATTTGTATATTTTCAGGATATAAGTGATTCATATTTAACAGTTTCAATTGTTTTTATGTTTCTGGCATTTTTTTGTTTGCAGGACATTTACATTTTGAAACCAACAAGTTTAAACTGTAAACCACATTTTGTATTGAATTTTGATTATTCATCTCATGTTGGTAGTAAAAGTACAATAATATAATAAACTACATTATTTCACCAACAAATGCAACCCTTCATGTTTCCTATTAATTATAGAAAATATGAAGGGCTTGCATTTATTAGTATAATTTGAAGGAGGGGTCGGACTTAATTAATTTTGTTTATGATGTATTTACGTCTACTGAATTCATTTTGAAATTTCATGTTGTCTATTTTTGGAATAATCATTGTATTGTAAAAAGGAGTAAAATAAAATAAGTTACCTGTGTTGTTATTTTAATGCCAAATGCCTAAATTCTCCTGTGAGCTATCCAGTTTGAGAAGAAATGCTTGTTGACTCCCAATCAACGCATATGTAGCATGAAATAAACGTGACAGCCTGATTCCTTTATCCTTCATTTTCGCATTCAAGACACCGCAAACTCATCCCAGGTATTAAAGCTGATCACAACGGTGTGGGAAACAGGTCCGAGTTACGGATGTTAAAAAATATGTAATGCAAATATATCCCTCGGACAGGAACTAATAGTCATTTTTTAAAATATTTGCACAAAGGTGATAATAGTCAATAGTCAGTTTAAAAATGTAAAAACGCTAAACAAGGCAACATGATCACATCTGCAGTAAGTTAAGGGGGAAAGCTGCTTAAACGCTTTAGAGCAAATGAAACATTTGTTTACTCTGGCGGAGGTTTGCCTCACTGAGGTCATACTTAACACTGTTTTTATTAATAAGCTGTTCTGCGACACATCATCTACCGCCTTTAATTTACATTTCGACTTGTAGTATTTTTTTTTTTTTTTTTGACCCTTTGATTAACGTAACAGACTGAGAGCAGACGGTGAGTTAAGCTCAAGTTTAGTTTCCTCCCCGTTGGGAGAAGAGGAGCATTAGTTTTGAACATATCAGGTATTTAAAGCGGGTTTATTGTCAACAACGAGACGTAATGTGTATTTTAACGAAGGTAAAATAAAAAGAGTTGCGTAGAAACAGGAGCGGAGGTTAACAACGCTGGCGGATAAGGTTAGCGGACAGGGACAGACAGCTGTTATTAACGGAACTACCGTCACACCGGAGATTGTAATGTTCGGTTAACACGGTGATCGAGGTAGGTGACTTTATTTTCGAGGTTCCAGTAGCCTATTGATTTGGTATTGATTTACAAATGTAGAGACGCAACTCTCAGGCCGTTTTAAGTTCAGCCACAGAGGAGTTTTGCTGTGCTCCTCTATCACCCCGGTAACCCCTTTAGCCCTCAAAGTAATGCATTTATCGGTGTTTAAGTAGCATTTAATTCAAAACCATATATTATTTTATAATGACCTACCATGCTTCGACCTGAATTTGCCATTTTACTCCTTACTTTTTACAGGCCTCACTTAATGCCACGGTGTGTTTTTGGCTTCAGGACATTGTGAGCTTTTTAACAGCCATCCCTTTAACATGACACAACGGTGTAATGGGTGCATTTGCACTGAGCACCGTTTTTTAAATCTCTGTTTTGTTGTTTAATACCATCAAAATCTTGTATACAACAATTTCAGTTTTTATGCATTTCCTTTGTCTTGTGTTTTTGGCAGTTGCTGCTTCCAACATTGGCCTTGTTAATAAAACCTGAGGTGGTTTCATTTCTCTGCTGTTCTCTGAGTTGTGCCCTGTCAGGGCAGGAGGGGAGATTGTCTTGCCCAGCCTGGCGAACAAAGGTCGTCATTTTCTGAAAGACGGAGCATGGCATGCAGAGATAAGATGAGCTCTCATTCAAATTATTGCAGAGCAGATACCTAAAGAGTCAAGCGGCCAAGGCCTGAAAACTCACTCACATGTTGTGCACCCAATAACTCTGGGCAACATGGAGAAACCCTCTCTAATGAGCTGAAGGATATGTGGGTTTGAAATGTAACAAAAAATTAAATAGACACATTAAACAGTAGGGTGCCACAACCTCATTTGTTGGCCAAAATCATAAAAGATATTGCCTTAACTGCAAATTCTGCACAGACCTCAATGCCTGTGTTATGCTGTTGTATAATTTTGCATTTGGTCCAGGTTATGATTATAATAGGCCTGGCAGTGGGAGATTTACTTAAGTGGTTTTATAAAGGGGGATTTTTTTTTAGGAAGATTACGCAAAATAGTATTTGCTTAAATTTATGGATTACTTTGTAGTCTCATGATAGATTTCTGTCAGCTTTTCATCCTCTTTGTGTTATATAAAGAGTTAAGTAGAGTTATTTTACTGATCAAATTGATGCAAATCTAGACCTACAAAAGCAAATGTGCTGTTTTAAATGGACAAAAAGGGGTTTGGATTTCCCTGATAGTGATCTTGGTTAATAATCGTATAGCCTCTCAGTAACAGCACGATTGTATTACAGGAAGTCACTGCACGGCACATATCATTCCTTTTCTTTGTCTGCGGCCCCTTGCACCAAAAAGTCTTAATCCCTTTACTCTTTTCAAATAAGCGACACACACCTCCGTTATTATTCTTCAAAAACAAACACACACATCCTTTTTAATTCCATCTCCTCGTGTTCCTTTTGCCCAAATTTTTTGCCTCCACCGTATTCTCTCATTCCCACATTTGTCTTGGTTCAGTGTGGCTGTGTGAGGCGGGCGTATGTTAGTATGAACAATCGGCACCCGGCCCGGCTCGGCCTGGTCCAGATGGGGTCTGCCCCCCCTTAGCAGTAGTGGGGACGAGCCAGTCAGTCAGTCAGTCAGCCATCCAGCTAGCCAGCTAGCTACCCACCCGGATAGCCAACCAGTCATTCACCCAGCCAGTCATGTCGCCTCTCAGCCAACCGAACAGCCAGCTCGCCAGCCAGTCAGTGGACAAGCCAGTCGCCGGGCTGTGGGTCCTCTGTCAGACACTGACTGTCAGACACTGACAGAGGAGCAGGCCAGGCTAAATCTGACGGTCCTGGGAGCCAACCAGAGGACTCTGGCCTTTGTGGGGCGTTCACACAGACAGCCTGTCCCGTTGCACAGCAGGGGGCTTCAACCCACAATCAAATGACCGGGCCCTCAACTTTGCCACATGACAAGTTAGCTTTTTGTGGCTGCCCATTGCCGAGATTCCAGTTTTGACAATTTCCGTATAATTCCCCATGGACTAATTTGGACAGCATAATTGAGCCAATCCTTTTTTGTCATTTGGAAGAATGACATTTAAATGCACTTCTAATGAAAAGAGGGGTCTATACTTATTTCATATATACATCAGAATATATTGAATTGATCCTTGGTGTGAGCCTTTGTCTCTGAAATATTTCTCCCATGGTGCACTGGGCACAGTTTGTCCCTCTGAGGTCATGTGGGTCAGCCAATGATGATGAGACAATGCGCTTGCCAGGGCAGCTATACAGCCCTGTGCTCCCTCACTTTCTGCTGCTGTTCAATCCCAGTCATGTGTCATTTTGTTCTTCATAATGCAACACGATGGAAATATTGGCAATTTACTGGCTGCAGTAGGAAACTATAATTCTTTTTTGCGCTTACAAAGACCAGTGTATCTGAATCTGAATGCATTAGACTAAGCTTTGTGAATTACAGGGAAGTTGTATAGCCAGTTTTAGACGGTTTTAATATCCGCTTGCCTTGCGTTGTTAAACGGCTTAACATGTATAGGCTACTTACATGAAGCTGTCCACCACAGCATTTTCAGTTGTCATTGTCCACCAAATCCTGTCTCTCACCCACAAATGGGATTGTTCTCTAATTTGGTAACTGAAACTTTTAATGTGTTTCTGTGTCTGTGCTGTTGAGTAGTGGAGTAACCCAAAAAAAATTAGAGAGGGGGATACAAGGGGCCAGTTTGGAAGTGAGGGTGCATTTTGAAACAGGAGAGCATGTTTTTGGATGGTATTTTTTTGTTCGGGGGGGCGGCATTTTCTTCCCCCTCCTCTCTTTGTTTGTGTGGTAAATCCAGGAGCAGCTGCTGGTCTCAGGGTCTAGTGGGATTTTGGGCCTGTGTTTTCTCATGCCATCCCATGCCAAGGTGGTGTAACGCGAGCAGAGAGAGGGGTGTTTTCTGGAGGGGGAGGCCGGCGGTTTGTGGGGGGGTGCAGTTGGAGAGCGAGCTGGTTTGTTGGGATGGCTGTGACCACGCTGGTGACGAAGGCGATGCGGGGGGGGTCTGTAGGGGGCTTTAGGAGACGGGTGCTGTCTGGATTGGATGCATGTAAAATTAATATCCTCTGGACTTTGCCTTTGCACTAGATTGGAACTTGTCTATTTGGCTAATGACGTGCCTTCTGCCTGCACCACACACAGTCCCCCCCTCCCTCCCTCCTTCTCTCTCTCTCTCTCTCTCTCCACTACCAGCCTACCAACCATCCAACCCCCCCCCCCCCCCCCCCCTGCTTTGCTTCTCCCTCTGCCATCTCTGTCTTCCCTCCCTTTCAGCGCTGGGAGCGTGCGTATTGGCTGGGCTGTTTGAGACTCGGTGCCAAATAGGTGGGCCCTCTGCATGTTGGCACAGACTCAGTCAATGGTTAGAGAAGGAAAGTGGAGAGGAAGAGAGACACAGAGTTGGAGAGAAAGAGGGGGAAAAAAGAAGCTGCACTCGGGTTTGCCAGCGGTCGTGCACACTCTTCCAACATTGATTCGGTCCTCTTGTTTTGTTTTTTTTCTCTTCTTCTTCTCCTCCGTCCGCACCCCCCTTGTCCAGCTCTCTCTCTTTCCCTCTCTGCGAGTCTTATGCAGATCTCACAGAATTGAACCAATAGCACGCGTCGCTTTGCCAAGCATTTTTGTTTTTTGTTTGTCAAGGCTTTTTTTTCATATTTTTGCAAACAAACTAGGAAGCTTGTTGAAGTTTTTGAGAATTTTGTATATTTTTGCAGCAATATCTGTTTTGTGTGTGCGCGTCCAGCTCTTTTTTTAAAGATCCTTTTTAGACAGAGAGATTGCAGAACTTCTCTACGTTCTACTTCTGTTGTGTTCTTGAACAGCACCTCTCCTGCAGCTCCTGCTACAGTACCTCCTGTGTTCCTGTGCTGGTATTACACTGCGCCCCCTTGGCCCATCTCCTCTTTCTCAGCTTTTTCCCCCTGCTGCTTTTATTGGACAGTTTCTCAGCTTCTCTTTTTGCTTAATTTTTTTCCCTCAGTCTTTTGTTTTCTAAAATATGCAGCATCACTTCAGCGCCTTTTGATTCACCAATCCAGTTGTTGTCCTCGTGGTGCATTCGTTTTTTTTTACAATCGGCGGGTGAATTTATGATGAGAAAGCAAAATGGTAACTACTATGTTAATATTGTTTTATTGGCATATATTTTATGGAATCGACTGTTGATTTGAGTAATTTGATCATTTGAGTGCCGACGCATTTATGTTATTTATGGACAAATATTTCAATTTAAATAATCTGAATTTAGTTGGGAGTTCTCTAACAAGTGTTGCATATATTATATATTGCAGCATTTTGTTTTAGTTTTTACTTTAGATGTATTAAATAATATTAAAGTATGTGTTACAATTTTGAAATGGGTGAAGTCTTGCAATATTTATTCAAAACTAACACATTTATTTATCTATGCAGGTATACAAATATTTTAGCTGTTATTTGAAGAAGATTCATTTTGATGTCTCATCTTTTACCTCTGTCTCTCAGTTTTGAGTTTGTTTATTGTTTCTGAAAGTGTGTCCTTCAATGTGATGTGTGTGTGTTGAGAGGGAAATGCGTCCCTCCGTCACTTTTTCTCTCTCTCTCTTTCTCTCTCTCTCTCTCTCTCTCTCTCGGCACCTCTCGCTCATTCTCTCCCTCCGCTCGCACAGAGCAGGCGCCGCTCCTCCATGCTGCGTGCCGGTGCTAACTGCCTCTCTTCTCTTTTCCCTTCCTCACCCCCACTCCCTCTCTCCCCATCCTTCTCTCCCCCATTCTCTCCCTCTCTCTCCACTGCCTCCTCCTGCTTCCCCGCCTCCTCCCTCTCCTCCTCCACCCTCCCCCCTTCCTCCTCCCTCATCCAGGATGAATTCCACCCCTTCATCGAGGCCCTGCTGCCCCATGTCCGCGCCTTCGCCTACACCTGGTTCAACCTGCAGGCCCGCAAGCGCAAATACTTCAAGAAGCACGAGAAGCGCATGTCCAAGGAGGAAGAGCGCGCAGTGAAAGACGAGCTGCTGGGGGAGAAGCCAGAGATCAAGCAGAAGTGGGCCTCGCGCCTGCTGGCCAAGCTCCGCAAGGACATCCGGCCCGAGTTCCGTGAGGACTTTGTGCTCACCATCACAGGGAAAAAGCCCCCCTGCTGCGTGCTGTCCAACCCCGACCAGAAGGGCAAGATCCGTCGCATCGACTGCCTGCGCCAGGCTGACAAGGTGTGGCGGCTGGACCTGGTGATGGTCATCCTGTTCAAGGGCAGCCCCCTGGAGAGCACGGACGGTGAGCGGCTGGTCAAGTCACCACAGTGCACCAACCCTGGCCTGTGCGTCCAGCCGCACCACATCGGAGTGTCCGTCAAGGAGCTGGACCTCTACCTGGCTTACTTCGTCCACACGCCAGGTATGTGGCCAATTGGATACTAGACACTAATAAAGGGAGGGATGCCAACACATAAACACTCATCATACATGCCCGTGTGCATGTGCATATAGATGAAAACAAATATTTGCATTATCACAAAAACAGAAACACACCTTACACAGAAACACTGGTTTGTGTGACACATGAATAAATAGAGAGGTATTGACAGAGATTAGAATAAATAAAGATACGTGTATTAGTTTCTGAAACACACTTTAAACGTGTTTAAATTATATATTATACTTATTATATTTATATAATATTATTATTTGACAATTTTGAATTTTGTTAAATTACCAATATTATTTTAAATGAATAAAGCAAACATTTAACCCTGAGAAACACAAAGTGAAAAACCCTTTGCTTTTATTCTCTTAGCAAATGACAAATAGTTTCACTTTTTGAATTTTCATAATTTTCCTCCTGTTTCCTGGTATTTGTTTACATGAGCAACATAGTATCACAGTAATAAAAAGAATATGTGTGTGTCAATGGCATTCAGCCAACGTGCTCTGGCAAGTACGAGTTCATTTTTCTGAGAGGCATTTGCGGCTTCATATTGAGCATGTATTTTGTGTTTTTTTTCATAGGAAGGAATTTGCATGCCTGTGTGTGTGTGTGTTTTTATGAGCTGATCACCACTGTCAAAATGTGTGTTTTTGTGCATTGAGTGAGAATCGCTGTTTATAAAATTGTACTCAGTCTGTCGAAGTGTATGTGCCACGATAAGGCCATTGTAGCCAGGCATCGTCATTTGGCCACAGCCCAGATTCTGTGTGTGAGTGTGTGTGAGAGAGAGGAGCAGAGCCGCGAGTCTTCTGCTCTCAGGCCGCAGGCTGCTGCCGCCTTCACCGTCTGCCTGAACGCGAGCACCACGTTGGACCTGGCTGCCAAACACACACACTCACACACAAAACGCCAGCCACAGACAGCCAGTACTATTGCTGCCACCTTCACACCCATACACACATACAAACACAGCTAAATAAAGATACACAATTTTGATATTAAAAAAAGAGAAACAACTCTTGTCATCTTTGTAGTGCACTTTCACACGTAGAGCCAAACACGGTTTTAGTCACGATTGCGTACACACACCCACACAGAACGTGCACTAGGCCAAGGACTATCATAGATACAGTTCGAAACAGCCAAACATTGTTGTATCTCAGCCACCATCATGGATACACACACTCACACTCGGGCCAAACATCGCTGTAGCCTCCAGTGCGCGTACTCTACACCCACAGCCAAAAACACTGGCTGTGTTGTCGTCTTTTCCCCACATTGCAAAAAACACTGTCACAGCAGCCACACACATGCACACATGAAACACATTTCATAGCCAAATCCTCCAAATACACACTACACCACCATTTGCTGGCTACGTATACATACAAACACACGCTCATGACCTAATATTATCTCAGCTGGAATTTTATGGAAATTTCAAACAGTGACTCAACAAGCTTTACACACACACTTAGGCACATATACATACAGCATATCCCAGTCACTGCCCGAAAACACACACTTGCTCTCTGCCTAGGCTTTACCTTATGGTAGCCAGTAACAAGACTGTAGCCAAATGCTATCACAGCCGTCCCCGTCTCTCTCTCCCTTTCTATCTCTCTCTCTCTCTCTGTCACACACAAAACCTTGGTCCAGGCCAAACACCTCACTCGCCCCGAGCCAAAACCCTGCTGTTGGTCTATCTGTGGGGGTGAAAAACTGTAGGTAGCGTGCAGTCCTGACATTGACTGATACATCTTGTCTCAAATACTATTATTACATTTGATTAAAAAATGGTTTTTATTTTCTACGACTCGGTTGTCGCACAATAAGTGAATACTGCTGCAAAAAACACGATTTCATAACGACTTATTGTGGATTGTGGGTCAGTGAGTGGTGTTTATGGGATTTAGTAACAAATGTGCAGGCCTATTTTTTCTCAGTTTAATAAATGTACTGCTTAACCTTAATTATCTTTTAAATCATAGTCTAGTACAACAGCAAATTATAGTATTTTGTTTGTTAAACCTTAGCTCAGCAAGAGTTGCAAATGAATAAATACACCGAATCTAGTAAGGTTTACCCACCAATGCATTTTTTTGATTTAGATGGAATTTGTATGAAGATTTTTGGTATTTAATATATATATATATATATATAAATATACAGTTATATATTACTTTATATATTATAAAATGTCTTGCGACCTACCACATTTTTAAAAATTAAATTTGGGAGCCGAAAATGGTTTTCCCCTATATGCTATATGAAGAAATAACACACAATCAACCTAAAAGCTGAAAATATTTCATCTGTGGTATTATGTTACTACTACATTTTACAAAATAATAACTTGTGAGTGATAGTGCCTATAGTTTCCTGTAAATAATAGGAGTAGTATTACAGTGAAAACATATTGAGATATTGTATTCACATTTGTTATGTACTGTTAAACAGAAAACACAAACTGTGAATGTCTTATGAATCATTTATTTGTTGACTTTCCAGTTTTCAGTTTGCTGCTTCGCACCCGTCGCTACTCTACTTTGGTTTATAGCAGTACAGTAAAACACATGGCTGCTTGGAGGCGCTGCCCAGTGCACTACCCATTCATAATATGGACTTACTGCGCGCTCTCTCTTATCTTATCTGGCAAACACAGTGTGCCTCGGCCCTTTTATCTGCCTCCAAAGAGCCCATGCTCGGTTTAAGTCCTGTCTGGAGAGACACTTTGGGGTCTACAGGCAGAGAAAGAGAGTGGGACAGTGGGAGAGACAAAGGGCAGCCAACTGTCTGCAAACCTGTCATAAGGTCACCACTGTTACCACATTTGGCTTTAATTCACTTCTAAGCTGCAAATGTTTATTTTTGTGGACATGAAAAAGGCTTGCATTTATGTGTCACATTTATCAGTTAGAGTGATGAGTGGTTACATTTTTTGCCTCAGTCTCGCAGTGAATGACGAGATGTGCTCATTGTTTGTTTTTGTTTGGTTCGCGTTTTGTCGGTCTTTAGCATCTCTGTCTTCCTCGTTCCTCTTTGATCCCGTGCACACTTTTGTTTTGTCTCCTTAAACATCGCCCTCATTGTTGCTCTCACAGAGGTAAAGCCTCTGCTGATCTCTTTTGTTTATATTGTAGGAGACAGAGAGAGAGAAAGAGAGAGGGAGAGAGAGAGAGAGAGAGCGTTGGAAAGGAGAAGAGGCTGCGATAGTGATTGTTCTGTTTGGCAGCGCCCGAGCCCCGTTGGTGTGGGAAGAAGAGAAAGACGTCTTGTGTTTTGTTTATGACAGAGTGGCAAAAGCTGCCACAGGGAATCTCTGGGCTTGCCGTCAGGCTTTCTCAGGCTGTTCTGCAGCCAGCCAGCCTTTGAGATCCTCTCTGTTACGGAGCATAACACACTGCAGCAGTAACAGAACAAACCGCACTGCCACAATACACAACCATCTCCCCCTGCTTTTCAAGGCACCTCTGATAAAGGGCAACAAACCAGACAGAGGGCCACATCTTTGAACAATGTAACCAAAATACTGGCAGAGAATAGAGGAGAGGGGAAGAGTGGTTGTGTGGTGCGCTGGAGTGACTAGTGCTTTATTTTTAGTGTTTTATTAAGAGTGATTGAAAGGAGATAGCCAAAGGTATGCCAGAGCACCAAAACACTGGCGCTGTGGCCTTTGATACGATTTCTTCTTATCTTAGTCTGTACTGCATTGGTGGATCCGCTTGTACAACTTCTGAGGATAAATCATTTAGCTGCTTTTCATATTGGACTGTTTGATTTATAAACTATGCTATTTTAGCACAAACTCAGCACATTTCTGATTTATTCAATGTTGGAAAAATAGGGTTAGGGTTAAGGGAAAAAAACGTTTGTGAGGTCCAAAGTTAGCTCAGTGCACTTAGTCATTTTTTGGACTTCATTCTTGCTGCTTTTTCTCTGCTTTTCTTTCTTTTGTACGTGGTAAGTGTGATCATGAAAAGATGTTTCAAATGTGTTTCCAATCAAAAGTGCAGTACAGGAAATTTGCAGTCACTCCGAGGGAGGTGTGAAATGTGCTCGCCGTGCCATTTCTGCCATGACCGCTCCACACTCCACGCTTTACGGTGCCAGATCCCGCCTCCCTCTCGCTATAGCAATAGTCATGCCTTGGACGGTGCTGTGAGAAAGCCCAGAGAAAACCTAGTGCTGCAGCCGGCTCTACGGCCAATTCACTGACCACAGGAAGGATTCACAAATAAAAAAATCCACTTTAGTTCATCACTCATGAAAACTCCCAGAGTATTCTGGATTTATGGGGGGAAAACAAGAGAAGTATGAAGAATGATGGGAGAAAAGTATATAGGACATGGTTGGTGAAAAGAGAGGCTCCTGACTAAATCGTTTGCTACGTGATTAAAGTTGACAGGATACTCTGATGGATTCCACAGGTTCCCACTGCTGGCTCAGTATTTCTTTTCTTTTTTCTGTAAAAATAATCTGTTCTTAATTACTTCCTGGATCTTTTCTCCAGCTCCCATTACATCATGAGGTTTGAGTGGACCGTCCTTGTGTGTAAGTGTTTTTGTTTGTGTCTGTGTGTGCACGTCTTAGGATGACCCTCTGTAGTGAAATAAGGATTGAGATTTGATTAAATGAAATCACAGAGGGAGTCGGTCAGGTCTGAGGCTTTTGTATTGTGTGTGGTGGGAACAGGGCCCACGGTGGCTAAGAAAAGCTCTCCACATGCAGAGCGGCTTTGGCATCAGCAAATGTTCGCTGATGTCTCCCATTTATCCGGGCCTGCGTCGTCTTCTGCGCGTCTCTTTCTCTCTGTCTGGCGTCAGGAGCATGTTGAGGTGGCTACGTATCAAATCTGAAGGGTTAAGATAGAGGGAGAGCCCCGTCACATTAGAGAGACAGAGTGAGAGGGAGTCTTCTCACACTATTCTTGGCTTTGGAAAAAAGTCTGTGTATTTGGATAGCTAATGGTATCAGGCTAGCCAAAGCCCTGTTGTGTGCTCATTCACTCCAAAACTCGTGCGCACACACACACACACACACACACACACACACACACACACACACACACACACACACACACACACACACACACACAGTCGCAAGGCTAACGTTGGGGTGTCACAGACGTACATAGAACAGTCCAAAACCGCAGGGTCTACACTTATCTCATGAGACCATGATGACACGAGCAGTCCTGAGGGAATATGAAAAAAACATGACAAAGGCAAGTCAAAGACAATGTTGTTATGTTTGGTCTTCCATTAAATTGACCAGTGAAAACTGGCATGCTCCGTGATACGGTGCCTTTGTCCTAGAAACAGCTCCCTGCTTTTTGGGGTTTTTACATAACGATCATAAGCCTCCGTTTCTTTGGCTGTGTCTGCCTCAGGAGAGCGTTAAACCCCTGAAAATATCTGGTCCACCCGCATCTGTTTCCTTTTGTGTGAAGAGTGTTAGCGTTAGGAGATATGAGGTAAACAGATTATTCCAGTGAAATCAGGAGGCCATCATCGTGGTGGAACAAACAAATGAAGCAGTTTGCACTATTTGGCTCCTTTTTATCAGTTTTTCTACGATCCCTTTTTTCCTTTTTGAATGAACTCAACCCTCAGATTTGTGCTGTGTTAAATCAGGTGAAGTTCTTTCTTGTAAAGGCATCATAGGTAGAAAAGTATTGACCTCCATATTCTTCAGCTTTGTGTTCTGTGGCTCTTCTGGATAAAAGATAGAAATATTATCTTAGTTTCAAACAAATGACTGCAGATGGATTTTCATTACTAATGGTGCAGTCATTTTTTTTACCTCACGTCTTCCTTGTTAGTGTTGAATTTGTTTTTCTTACACAAAATGTTCGATTTTTCAGTGTTTTGTAAGGTTCATATTTTTTCATACATAATTAAGCTACATCAAATTAATTTTTCAAAATATATTATTGTAATCTAAAATGTATATTTATTATTAAAGAAATATATGATGGTGTAATGAATCATTACGGGATCACTGGAATTGCTATTTATATAAATGTCTGAACTAATATAGGTTGTTTTCACTTACTACTGAACCCAGTCTAATACCTACTGTTAAGATGTAATTACATATTAATACAATACAATAAAACACATTTAAGGATTGTCAAATAAAAATGGGTGTACACTAAGCCAAGCACGCAGCAATAAAAACTGCATTCTTTACGGGAGCTAAGAAAGCTTTTTTTTACGTTCTTTTATTCAGAAAAAAACCTGGAAAGCAAAAAAAAAGGAAGAGAAAGAAGGAGAAGAAAAGAAAAAGAAAGAGGTTATTGAAAAAGAGAGAGTCAGAAGCAGCGAGGGGGTGGTATTGTCTGAATTAATACTGTGTCTTCCCAGTGCCGGGTCTCTTTTCAGGCTTTTGTAGCGGCGCCAACCATGAAATGTGTCTGTCCCCAAAAACCATATACCCACTCAGGAGGGTTTCCCGACCTCAGAGAGCAGGAGGAGGAGAAGGAGCAAGAGAAAGAGTGCATTGCCCAATGCTCTCTGTCAGGCAGGCAGGCCAGAGAGGAGGGAGAGCCAGGGAACATGCCTTATTCACCGGGCTGCACTCACAGCGAGGCCCTGGCATCGGCTGCTAAGTCTGGCTAACAACGCCATACAACACAGACATAGTCATGCTAAAAGGAGAGTCACACTACCGCGTTTTAAATCCAAAGCACCAATTTTTCTTATTTTTGATGTTTCTAATTTAGTTTTCCTCATGAAGTTTCTTTTCCTATAATACGTGGCTTTGAGTTTTTAGTGCAGAATAACAAAAGTTGGATCAATAATGATTTAAAAATGAAAGACAACAACCTCTATTTCATTTAATTTTGCACATGTGGGTTGAAGAATAAAGAAATGATTATGTGGGCGAGTTTAACGCTGATGTTCAGAAAGTGAGAGGAGTTGCGTTTTCGGCCGTTTTTGGCACGACGCTATCTCTGTATGGAAGACGCCAAATTTTCATACACAGTCCCTGCCAACCTCCTCCCTCTGATCCTCGCTTTCTTCTCTTTTCTTTTCTTTCTTTCACTTGTTCCCCTTTTCTTTTATTCCTCTTTAGGGTTCAAATGAATGCCCTCCCTTAGCCTCATTAGCACCCTGGACTCCTGTTTGCTGCTACAGAAAAATGTATAATAACTTGTAAGCACAAACATTTTAGTGCTCAATAGGACCATTATCCTTGTGTTTCATGAAAGCAGGCCATCATGGTCTTTGAGCCTCGACTGCATTCTCTTTCTTTTTTAATTCTCTGATGTTTCTTATATTCAGTATGGAAAGATGTCTTGCCACTAGACATTTGGTTGATCTGTCGTCAGGACTGGCGTCTTTCCCTTTTTAACGGTATCTTTACTTTTCACACGCTATGATTTATTTTATATAACATTTTATCTGTAGAAGCATTTGAACATTGAGGCTTGATGCAGTTAGTGCTAATTTTGTTTTGCGTAAATGTTATTTAATTTGACCATTGACTCTCGTCACTTATTTTTTCTGGTTACATTTCACTTCCCAGGCGGCCCCAGTATTTTCTATGTTGGTTTTCAGTGGTAAAAAAAATGTATAAGCTGTTTTGCAGCAGGCCACTCGTTCTTGAGAGACAACCTTGATGAGGGGCATCATTTGGTGTTCGTTACACCGTGAGAAGGAGAGCAGTTTAGAGAAGACAGAAAGTGGGGTGGGGGGGGTGAATGAGCGAATGAGCTGAGAAGCACAACAGAATGCAGAGAATCAAATTTGGCATGCGTCTGTGTAAGCGAGTAAGCTTCAAATCAGTTTGGACACAGATCTAGGACACTAGACGGAAAGAAGAAAGCAGGATGAAACGGGATAGGGAACGACATGGGATTGAGAAGGGGGGGTAGTGTGTATATGTGGATGTGTGTTTAGGGGATGGGGGGGGGTGTAGCTAAGTAGAGGATGAGATCGAGGGGGTTTGTTGGTGAGGTTTGGGGGGTGAGGAGGGAGGAGGGTGTTTGGTAGAGTGTCCCTCAATGACGACTTGAAAAACAGACCGGTAAATAAATGGAGTGGCAGTAAACAAGGCTCAGCGCTTCATCAAAAGACTCCATTCATCTGTGAACAGGAGAGTCTCTCTTTTCTCTGAGGAGACAGAGAAAGGGACCCACTGACGCTGACGAGGACGGCGCTTGTTTAGATAACAGGATGAGTTTGGAGTGGGAATGGCGTTGGTGTGTGTGTTCGTTCAGGAGTTTGAGGGGGTGAGAAGCAGGTGGGAGGTGGACACAGTCTTAATGAGTGGGGTAAGGTGGGGGTGGAGATAGTGTGTTCTTTATCACCAAAATTCGGGGGTTAAAATTGTGGGATAGGCCGATGACAGTACGTGTTTGTGTGCCTAGTACAAAGCGTTGTAGGGGGTGGTGTGCTTTTGGCAAGGCTCATGTGCGTGAACGCACAGGCGTGCATGTGTGTGAGAGAGTGCATATGTGCATATGTCTCCGTCTGCTCATTATACATGGTTATTTTTTTCCAGACCTAGTGCTATGCTCTATTTTGCATGATTTACAGTCTTATGAGCCAAACAGCAGGTCTTTTTTATGACACAGAGAGAGAGAGTTTGGAAGGAGCACAGTGTTGGGGTCTCAGGGACACCGTGGTGAACCGGCCACAGCAAGGTGCCGTGCAACGCTTCCTGCTTCAGCTGCTCATAATTCAGCCTGTCAGCCGTTCAGCCAAAAGAGCCAGGTGTACTCGAAGTGCTATAAAGTCCTTTTGTGCATTTCCGTCATGCAAACTTTTTAATTACGAGGAGATGAATTTATGAATATAAAGATCAGGGTTAAGTCACCTCAAACCACTTAGGGAATTCTGAGATTACATCTGTAAGGCAGAGAAGCCAAGCCAAAGTGGTGTCTTTTAAAAGCTTTAATACATCCCATGTTTATTCGTCACACTTTAGCATTAGTGTTAAGAAACTTACTTTTATTAACTTGCCTAAAATAATTTAAGAACACATCTTGTTTATAGCAACGACCTTGTGGAATAAGATATGAGATGTGCATCTGTCATTTTAGCTGATCTGACAGCTGAGCTTTGAACTTTTTAATTACAACTTGAGAGTAAAAGAAGACATACATTCATCTTGTCATTCACATTGCCAAGAGACTCTTTTAAAAGTGTTGTGTATCAGCAGCATCCAGAACACATACTCGCTCCATTTTTCTGTTGCTACCATTCTTTTATGTGTTATCAATGATGTGATTTTAGTGTCCCTCCATTGATATATCTTTATCGGAACAGGCCTTTTTTTTTATTCCACAGGGTTGATTTTAATGTTGCCATAGTATTCAGGAACCCCCCTTTCCTTCTCGCTTTCCTCTGTCTTGCCACCCCAAAGTCCCCCTCCCTCGCCCGCCGCCTGCTCCCCTCACGTTTATTGGACCCAAATTTGGCTGGCACCATGGCAACCAAGGCTCCCAGGGAACTTTGCCTGGGTAGAATCCAAGGTGCCTCCAGGGTGGCACTGGCTGCCGTTGTCTGTGTCACCGGGCTGTCGCCGTGGCAGGTTGCTGCTACGACAAGGCCAGCCTGGCCCTGGCCCGCGTTGGGAGTGCTAGCTTGCTAACCTCCGTTAACTACCTACCAGCTGACATGACCCGCCATATCCGGTGACATTAGCCTCCGCTTCCACTACTGCAAGCCTCGGCGACTGCTGCACGGTGGAGACAGGGGAAGCGTTTCACCAGTACGCATATTGATGTGGCATGGCTGGGTGCCCAACGCTGCCTCCCACATGAGAGAACACAGGAGAGGGAGGGAGAGGGAGAAAGACAGCATAGAGATGCATTTTCGATGTATAATATATGAGCTTATATATATTTCGAACAATGCCGTTCTTCTGTGGCGTGTAAATCTTCAGCTCCGCGCTTTCGGCTCCGCATGTCTAGCCAAAACGAACAATATTTAAATGCATGATTATTATGATGTGTAAAGCACTGTGCATCTGTTGAGGCAATATGGTTTTATGACTGATGCTGAATATTATCAAGAGACCAACAACGGTAACGTGATGTGGAATTAACTCAAGAGGGCTGATTATTTTATTGTGTTTTTCTAAGACTTTTTTTCTCCATATTTTGTATTTATTTGCACTTTTTCCAAATACCTTAGAGTTTCTATGCAAAAACTTGACGTAAGCCGGTTCAGTGGGGATCCATGTTCGCTCATCTTTACCTTAAGCCTTCTCCACCTGGGCTTTCCTGCTGTGGCACAGTGAGCAATGAACACTGGAGCTGCTGACTTAAAGCACCTCACACTATGTCTTTCAAATTAACACGGCCACAATCTAACAAAGACATATACCAAAAGTTTTCAAAATCAGCATTTGTTAGAAAGCTGCACATAGTTTCTATATTTAGGCAGTACTTTATTTTTCTTTAGTGCAAATAATCTGGGGCCCAGCTTTTTCAGTATGACATGCCAGTAATGAGTATTGCAGGCTGCCATGGTGCACCAAGCTTTATTTTCTAATTAAAAGTAAATACAGTCCACCTTCAGAAACTAAAAGTTGTGTTTCATTGTGAATTAAATTAAAGAAAGATCATTTACTTTTTCTTCTTCTTCATATTATCAATACAAAACTCTGTAAAAGCAGCACTCTTCCTACTACCAAGGTTGACTCCAACTAAAGGTCTGCTGCTCTCTGTACAATATATTCTGGATTTTAACTGCACAGAGGGAGGGCAGGGCAACACATAATCTCTGCAGGGAAGGAATGGATATCTCATCCCTCTGCTTTCTTAGGCCATGAGTCAGTATCTGTAATTGGTCATGGGCTAATCACTTCGACAGTAGGTTTTCTAGTAGTTTTACAATTTGCCTTGGCTTCAAATTGTGCGGAAAGTTTAAGTATGGACATTGAAGTCACAACTATTAATTCTCATACATTTTTAACCTCATCTTTTCCTCGGTTATGTTCCATCTCTTTGTGAGGACAAAGTTAGTTTTTCTTCCTAAGTGAGTTCAGCCCGTGGCAGGGAGACAGTGGATTCGTCATGCGAGGTGTGTAAGGAGATATGGTGTGTGATCCATGACGGTGCTGGCGGCAGTGCTGCTGGTGCACGCTCTGTGCTGCCAGCCAGCGTAAAGAGGCCAGAGGTAGAAAGTTTAACATAGGGAGAAAAGTTTGAGACTTTGAAACAACATCATTGGAGACCTCATAAACAGGAGATGGAGTACTGCTAAGTTGTTCCATCCCTGTTTGTTTCTCTTTTTTCTTCAGTCTCTCTGTGTTCCTCATGACCTAAAATTGGGGGTTAGATTGAGGATAGTGATGGACTAATGAGCCCCCTTTCCTGCAATTACCCTCCTCTCCCGTTCTCTCCGTTTCCCTCTCCCTCTCAAATTCTCTCTTTAGCTTTGTCTCTTCATCTTGTTCATTTTCTCTTTCAATCCAATCATTCTGTTTCCCTCTCCCCTGTTCTCTGTTCTGCCATCTTTTGCTGTCACCCTTTTTAGAAAGTAACAGTAAATCAAGATGGCACTTCATCTTTCAAAGCAACATGATGGTCAATTAAAGAAATGTGGTCCTCATTTGTGGTAGATTACTATATGGGATGTTGGATGGAAATGTTGTTTGTTAATAAAGAGAAAACGCTGAGCAGTGTTCCCTTTCTCTTTGTTCCCTTCTTTGTTTTCATTTGATTGGAGTTTTTTTTTTGGCCTTCTCTCTGCTTTGGTTTAATATAGTTTTCTTTTTCCATCATGTCTTCTCTCTTCTATGCTATCTGAATCACAATTTCTCAGAATCAAGAGTACTATTTTTATTATATGTAATGAGGTTTGGAGAGTTGGTTTTCTTCAAACTGTGCATGTATACGTATTGGTAATTGGCATATTGGCAGTAAATCCTGGTATATAGGATAGTTTATTTCTTTCCACGCACTCATTTTGTGGGTTTAAACTGCCTCTTAACCTCAGGAGGACTTTTGTATATGTGTATTACCGTGTTTAACTGGAGGTGTGCATGAAAAAGAACATGATTTCTTTTCCTTTCATGGATCCTGGCTGCTGTTTTTGTTTGGTTTGGTTGCTAGCCTAGCCTGCTGTGTCTTTCTCTGCACTGCAAGCTGGCCATGAAATGAAGCAGAATTGTCAAGGGTTTGGTTGCCCTTGCTGCTTTTTCTTTGGCGCAATGTGTCCATACAGACAAACCCCCCCCCCCCCCCCCCCCCCCCGCCCGCCCGCCCGCCCGCCCTTCACTGAGAAAGTCTCCTCACGACAATAGAAGTCTTCGGTATCTCTGTATCTGCAGTCAGAATTGCAAAGTGGAATTAAAACATATTTTCAGTTGTATGAATTAACATATTATGAGTTTAACACAACTCTGTCTTTGTGTTAAACATCATAGAGTGAGTTTATTTTATTAAAACTGGATAATTTGAGAAATGTATGATTGGACCTAGATATTTGAATAAGAGTGTGTGGATTACTGGGTCAGGTTAAAGCTTCGGTGGTCAGCAAGCACCCAACCTGTTTAAGTTGCCTTAACACGACACTGAATCCCTTGAAGATCCAGAGGTGCTACCTTGTAACCAACCCTGACCTCTAGCCCTGCTGAGCATGGCAACTACAGTAAAGAATTTTTACAGGGGATCAATGAGGTATCACATCACTAGTAGCTCCTAGCGTAGCGCCGTGCTCTTTGGATGGTAAATGTCTTGCTCAGGTGCTAATGGGATGCTACCTCTTAGCCGAGCACTAACTGCTTCACATCCTATCCCCTAGTTTGATGCCAAGTAAAAGTCACTCGGATGCTAAATCCTTGCCTGGTGCTCCATGCTTACAAGTTCCAATCTAGGCTGATCCCTATTAATACAGTGGGTCATGATCAGCCTAAAAACTAGCAATCAGCTGCCCGCTATGTGGACTGGTGTTATTGCAAATGACAGTCTGAGAGACAGAAGTATGAGGAAGATGAATGAGTTGCTGAGTTCTGACTGTATGTGACACATGTGTGTGGCTGTTGTTGATTAAAAGTTGTTGTTGTAATTGCGCGGCTTAAAATGCCAGGTGGCGGATGTGTCCCGTTAATCCCCTATCTAATTTCGAGGTCCAGGGGTGAAGCTCTTAATCCGAAAAACACACATACACTCACTCATAGTCTTGCAAACACAGATACACATATGCACATACACATGTTCTTGGTCCACGTTGTTAATTGTATGCACGCAAAGTTTTGAAAATCCCAGAAACAGTTTTTTAGCAAAAACTTCAACAAATGTATTGTAAATATGTGCAACACACACACATAAACATGTTTAACGTCACAAAATTGACCGTACCCGGCAGATGCATCTTTATCTGTTTGTTTTTCTTGATGGACTGAGCATCTGTGTGCGGCCTTATGGCCATGTTTATGTTGGATGGCTTTAGTTGATGATGCATACTGTCCTCGTGAAAACAATCCTGCGCCACATGATTGTATGTAAGTTATACCATTCCCTCCCTCTCTTTTGTTTATTTTTATGACTTCAGCGGTTAACAGGGCTGTTGCTGCACTCTGCCCATATAAAGGTACACTTGAGATAGAGGAAAGTGTCACAGTGACAGATAAGAGGGTTGGCTAGCTGCTCCACCCTTTACCTCAGTTCACCCTGCTCTGCTCGGCTCTACTGTATGTGGGTCAACCACACACTGCACACAGTGGATGGCTACATTATAACATAGGGAGGCCTATTTTGGCAAGGGGTGAAGGGGTGTTACTGTATAAAAGTCATCTTTCTTTTTCAATTTGTCTTGGATTTCTGCTCGCACATCTGAAGTTTCTTTTGCAGCACAGCAATTTCTCAGTTTTGGATGTAATTTCTCAGTTTGAAATTATAATAGCTTTAATGTTTTACTCAGGGTATTATCAGGGTTGACCTTTTATTGTATGAACATATTATACAGCCTTAAAGATATTCTATTGTCTTTCCTTAACTCAGTAACAGGATTGTTTTGGCCTCTAAAACCTGTTGATAACTTTTGTTTTCCTGACTATATATTTAGCACATTAGAGTTCAGTATGTAGTCTTCTTTCCTTTGTCTCTCCCTCAGCCTTCTGCCTCTCATGGCAGGTGTGGCAGCCATGTGTTTGAGGTATTTGTAGTAGTTTACAGCCCAAGCTAAGAGAGGGAGGAAGGAGGGAGGCAAGGAGGGAGGGAGGAACCACTTTGCCCCGGGCGTAGGGTCATCTCAGGTGAAAAGTCTCTCTGGGCATGTGGGTGTGGCCTCAAAAAGAAGAGGGAGGAGTCAGAGGAAGACACACTCCTGTATACAGTATGTGACACACTACAAGATGGAGAGAAAGTTTGTTATATGGGGAGTGAATTGTATTATGTGATATGGTATTCATCTTTATTGAGCTTTGGTGTATACAGATTTAAGTAGTAGGAATGAGAGTCTAGAGAATGAGAGAAAGAAGAAAAGAAGGAGGTCGGTAACGGGGGAATAACTCCGTCTGGCCTCATGGCTGAACTGGATGGAGACAGAGCTCCTTCTGAGGTATACATTGATTGACTGCGAATTCACATTGTGTGAATTCAGTAAGATGTGTTCTCATATTTGGAGCACTGAGAAAGGTGCCTCGAAAGGGGACCTCTGTCAGAAAAAAGGGAAACGTTCAGTAGAAACTTTTACAAAGAAGGAAGGAGGGAAAATAAACCAAGGCTGGCGGGTTGAGGGGTTGACAGATGATTTCCCAAGTTCAGATATTAAAAAAAGGGCGGGGAAATGATTGAGAGGAAGGGAGTGAAAGAGCAAAACGGAGAGAAAAGTGGGGAGGTGGCAATATGGAGAAAGTCAGAGAGGCTGCAGAGAGATAGGAGGAACGTAAGAGAAAGAGAGAGCTTCTTTGCAGGGCGGGTTTCCTGAGGTCACAGCACTGAATATCACAGAGGAATGTGGAATGCTGAATCGCTGCCAAGGCAAACACACCGGCCGCGCCACTGCCGCCCCCAATGGCTGTCAAGGGCTGCTTTATATACACACATAGACACACAAACACACAGTCATATATGTGCATGAGCATATATATATATATAAATTACAGTCATACAGAATGCACACCCAGAGTGGATATGCTGCACTGAGCATGCATAAACATGCACATGTAGAAACTTCCATGCTGTCAGCACCTGCAAAAGAAGTCATTTTTGGTAACTGTAGCTGGTGATCAGAGGAGACCAAGTTTAGGTATCTTTCAACTGCAGTTCTCCCCAGCCATGATTACTCTACTGGGATTTTCTTGTTCCCAAATGAGTGTTATTCAGATATGTTTTCATTAGTGTGTGTGTGTGTGTGTGTGTGTGTGTGTGTGTGTGTGTGTGTGTGTGTGTGTGTGTGTGTGTGTGTGTGTGTGTGTGTGTGTGTGTGTGTGTGTGTGTGTGTGTGTGTAGAAGGAACATTATAATTGACCGTGACAGCATAGCTGAAATGCAGGGAGCTGTAAGTTATTGCAGCTGTGGATCACACACACACATTATGCACATGTATAGACACGCACATACACACAGATTGAATGAGTCATTTACTGCAGGTTGGACAAACATGTTAAAACACACTCGCACATACACTGATCCGGTGACTCATACGCCATGCACACACATGCTAAACCAGTATTTGATGTTTTGTCAAGGACTTAGGTTATTCCCGCTGTCGGCTAAATATAAATGCATGAGATGTACTGTAGAGGAGAGATCACCTTTGAAGAATTCAAATAGAAGTGATGAAAAGAGACAGAGATAAAATGCTCATCTCAAGGCCAAGAAACTCACTCATTTGTTCTCTGTGTTCATACCAAAGTCAAATGAGAAACATTTTGAACATATGCAGTTGATTGAATCAAGGAGACTGCGATACAGACAGGACAGGTTCAACAGGATGAAGGTTGGGCTGCACCACAAAAGAAGATGCATAGTGAGAAACCATGTGAACGTTAAAGTGTGTGTCCACATGTGTCCAAGTGATTTACTTGTGTGTTTGGGACTGCTCACTGGTCCCTATAAAAGCTAACGAGACAAATTGCTATGTCTCTATCCCTGGTTGTTTTTGTAGCTGTTGTAAATTTAGAGGCTGGAGTGTGCATCCCAAACTTTTCCGTGTGTGTGTGTGTGTGTGTGTGGGTATGTTTGGCTGTGTGGTTTCTATCCTCCTCCACCACCCTCCCTCTGTATCGGAGCACGCCAGGGTCAGAGGTCACAACAGCTGAGCAACTCCGTTGGTTCTTTGATGTGGTTCGCTACACAGATGCGTGCACACACACAAACTCATGTAGCCAACACACACACACACACACCGAGGTCAAGTTAAGACAAACAGCACTCACACTTAAGACCTTGTGCCTCCGTTAGCTCTCCCTCAAGGCGCTGACAGCCAAGGAGAAAAGAACAAGGTTGCTGTGCTGGTCTCTGTGCTTTGATGTGCTCTCATGATTGCCACATGCACATTAGTAGGTTTGGACAATACATTAGGGTTTACATCTATATGTGTGTGCATGGAGCACCTCTATATAGTCTGAGGATAAATAATCAGAAGTAACTGTAAACTTGTAGTGAAAACCCCTGTCTTTGTTCTGTAACAGCAAGGAAAGCTCATGCAGCATTAATGGATATTCCATCACAGTTTGGGGGCTTGAGAGTATAGGTACCATAATCTTATACCTGAACATAAAACATCAACATCTTAATCAAAACTAAAAATCTCTTAAAAAGACATCTACTATTTGGTTAGCACAGCGAAACCTTATACAACAAGGACGTCCCTTTTCTAAATCTCATATTGCTATTGCAGCAAAAGGACAACCCGTCATCAATGTGCAACCAGGTTACTCTAAAAATGTTGTCCTTTTATTAGAAAAAAAAAAGTAAAATTGCGGAGATCAAATTTGTAAATTGGCAACATTTTGTTCTGCAAAGACTCTTTCCTACAACACTTCATGTTTTGTGTTTGAGGCTATCAGTCATTTTCAAAAATTAGGCAACGTTTGTGGATTTGTGTGCTTTTGTTCACACCACAGGAGTTTAAATGAGCTCATTTCATTTGCGCAAGTGTTTGTATGCACACATATGTATTTGTTTATGCGGTGGCTCACACATGTACAGCCAGCATGCATGTGTGTGTTTTTCATTCTGTCCACACCCTGTCATCTCTCTGCGTCCCTCTGTTCTCTCCCTCCCTCGCTCTGCACTGTGCAGTTGGGAGAGGCAGGCCCGGAGTCAAAAGTGCAAGTGTGCCGCTTGGCTGATGAGTCACAGAGAGGCAGCTTTCCCCCCACTGTTTGTAAATATGTGGTTACCCTAATTGAACGCAGCTCCAGTTCCCAACAACTTTCATTTCTTTGTGTGTTTGTGTGTGTGTCTGTGTGTGTGAGTGCTGCCACAGCTGTACGGATACACACCGCTGTGCAAAAATCACACACACGATAACAAAGATCCACAGGTACTCATACACACCTGGGATCCAAAAGTTAGTGTGATGAAAAGGGTGTATAATATCTTTCTACACTCACACACACACAAACACTTATACACACAGAGCGATTTTAACATCTCTCCATAATTACAGGCTGTGAGATCCCAGTCTAAAGGCTGTGGTTTGGCTGGCCCTCCTCTCCCTCCATTAAGACACTAAGCAGCGTGTGTCATTCAGCACTTGGACGGCTCCTCTCCAAAGGTGGCAGCAGGGGGCCAATAACTTACAGTCTCGCATGACTTACGTACATAGAGGTGTTACTGAGGTTTTCCTTGAGGGCACGGTGTAGGAGGCACGAGTATTGCTACTGCCACCTTCCATAACTCATATCCGTCGGTTGTATCTCAACTTTTTACTCATTAAACTTCACTTGCTTTAGGAAAGTGTAGACTAAATTGAGTTAATTTACTGTAGAAAAATCCTTGGTGCCCTAAGATATGTTTCTGAACTTATACTAAACTATACCTTTAACATTTCCAGTGACTCCTAAATTAACAAGATTTAAGACTGCTTCTTAAAACTTAATTTACAGATAAGCACTACCACATGCTGTCAGTTGCTATTTTGACCTTTTGATCCAAAACATGCTTCAGTTAATCTGCCTGTGTTATCACTGCAGACCCAGAAGTACCCTTTTCTAATTAATCTCACTCAACCTCTTAAGGTTTTCTTCCCTTACCATACCAACACAGACATAGTGTTTTAACGTTTGGGTCCTTAAATAGTTTTAATTGAACTAATTAGATTATGTCCTCCTTCACAACCCCAGCAGCACCTTGTACAGAATTAGACTTTTTTGTTATCCTCTTTTTACTTCTGCACCTGTTTTTTTTTTCTCCAGCAGTCCTGTCTTAACTTTACTTAATGATCCATGAGCCTTTCAGTAAACAAACATTTAAAATACATTTCACAGATTGAAGCTATTTGAAGTCATCCCGTGCAAATCTAGAAGGTGGTTTGCGATCACAAATCCTATATAATTTCTCCCAAAGCGCCTTGATCTTTAAACCTTGGCTTATAGAGATATAAGTATGAGAAGTTTTTTTTCATAAATTAAACTTTAATGATGTTTGAAGTTTCTTCATATAAACGTTCAGCCTCAATCCTTTAGAAATTTACCTACAGTACTATATCTCGACAAAACCACATACAACACTCAAACATGTCTTTCAGAACAGTATTCCCTTATACTATGAAGGGATACTATGCAACAACATATCCACACATCCTGTTCATACAGCACACATTTAAATAAGCTCTTTCGACTTCCTGATCCTGTATGACTCGAGTACTTGGGCTTCAAGAGCTTAGGCTGTCTCCTGTGTCTCCATCTGTACCCATCATTAGCCTCTTACTCCTTTGTACTTAATTTGTTTTGATTTACCTAGGTTGACTTTTGCCTCTCGATCAAACATTTGGGGTCACGTTCGGCTCAAGCATGGGTCTGATCTCCCTTTGACCCTGCGCACCCTTAATAACCAGTGTTGACGTGGCAGAGCCATATTAGCTTTAGACTCGCCAGCTTGGCCTGCTTTTGTTAATGGCTGATTAATCGACTGGTGACAGTATCAGAGCTCCCCTCAGTCCCAAAGCAGCTTAGCCTCTCCAGGGCACAGCCAGAACACCCTGTGATTGTGTGTGCGTGTTGCACATGTGTGGATAATTTTGTGTAGCCTTCCCCATCCAAAAGTACAAGAAAGAATGAATTGTACCTACTGTGTGTCACATATGATTCCATTACATTTACAAGGAAATCACTGTGCTTTAGTCGGCAATATGATTAGTGACAGATGATGGAAAAGTAATATGGACAGAAAAGTTAGTGACTGAGGGAAACAGATGCAGCTGTGCAGACACACTCAAATTAGCACTCACAAAACCCCACAACAATAAACACAGTTTAAATCCACTTGGGGCTTACAAGTCCCAGTCAACTTCACTATGTCAGCTGCAGATCCCGCACTGATCCTGCTGCCCTTCCACACCGTTTCATGGTGTCTATTTGAGAGTAACACAAACACTGACTGCAGAACATTACGGCCACACTGTACTCTGGTTTTTGCCACATTGCCTTGCAAGTGCCAAGCTAGCTGGAATGAATCCTAGAATTAGCACCCTATGTTCTGAATCGGGGAGCAATTTTGAAATGGATAATGACCCAATAAAAGGAAAACCAATCAATATATCGCACAAAATTACCCCTTGTCTGTTGAGCCTCAGAGCTGTTGTTTTGATGGTTGAACATGGCAAAATGAGAGAGTAGCAGCAAAGTGAGGAGCAGAGCGTTCTGTGTCTACCTGTTTTTATACAAGTGTGGACGAGTGAAGTAGTAGGTTGTCTGAATGAGTAATGACACATATGATATTGACTTTAATCACATCTGTTTATGTGATTTCATCCCCCCTCCATTCCATTCCCATTGGACCTCCCCTAGTTCTTGGAATAGGCCGCAGCCTGGTCTGCCAAAAATAATCTCTTGTTTGCTGCTATTTACTTAAATCTGTCAAAGAGGCACTGTTGGAGCCCATGCTGTTATGGTGCTCCCTTTTGCTCTGTGTATATGTGTCTGCAAAGCACACAAGGACATGCCAATGTGTTTAATGTTCTATACTGTTCTCTCAGTTGTGTGTGAGAGTCAGACGTATCCAGGCATCCCTGGCCAGTGGATACAGACACACATAAACACACACATACACAGACACGCAGACAAAACCAGAGCCAGCCAGCTAGAGAGTGTGAGACGCCTCAATATCTCTCAGTGAGTAGAAACCTGGCAGAGGCACAGGGTTCATCTCAACGTCTCTCTGTGTGAGACCGGAGGCTTGTGAAAAAATACAGAATATAACATGCGCATGCACAGGAGAAGTGAAGAAGTGGCAGACAAGGGTGTTGGGGGGTGAAGGGGTTTATGTGGTTTGGATGTTTGCCTTTGTCAGATGAGGGATGTAATTTTCCCTCCCACTTCATGAAAGACGAGGGAAGGGGAGAGTGATTGGTCAAAGAGCATGCAAGGTGAAAGGATGCCAGGCAGATGTCAGCTCTCACCTTCCCTCCCTTTTTCTTAGTCTTCTGCGCTTCCCTCTGTCTCTGTCCCTCCTCATCATTCCTCCTAAGCTCTTACCATCATCTTTTCACTTTCACTTTGGGGTCTGGAGGCATCACAGACCGCTCCCAGCTGGAAAGGGGTCTCAAAGCATCCAGGGATATATCAGTTATTATTAAACCTGCTCTCCGATTGCCAAATACCTCATCACTCATGTGTATACACTCACAAACACACTCATACATGCACACATACACACACCACCTGGCAGAGGGAAGCAACCGCCTTTTCTCACAGAAGATAGACATTAAAAAAGAAGAACAAAAAATACCCTTCTGATTAGAAGTTGAGGGGATTGTCGTAAATCTTCCCCTGTGTGATGGCAAAATGGTAAACACATGTCAATGCTGTCTTCTCACAGTGCAAAGCTTGCAAAGCGCCTTTTTGAAAGTCTTCTATGTTACAATAATAATTCCACCACACCCAGCGGCCCGCAATCCTTATACTTATCCAAACTATGACATTTACAATCAATCACAAACTCATTGAATCCCAATACTCTTTGAGTGTGTTGTAAAACATCACTCATTTACTCTGCTTTAGTGCAGACATTTGATACTGCTTGAACAAAAGTAATATTCAATTCATGAAAGAGCACTTCGCTTATGATAAACTACCATGTTAAAACCCCAGATGTTCATATATGAAACATTAAGTCAAATATAGTGATTTTAATTACTTTTATTTAGTCCAGATATCTTTGTCATATCCATATGGCTTGAGACTGTAGTGCTTCCACCTAAGCTTTCCACTATTTGTTGTCTGCAAACACTCAATGAAATTCAACATAGCAGAGCCAGTTTTTCTGCCTTTTAGAACAATTTGCTACCATTTTTTTCTCTTGACAGGAGGAAAAACAACATCCAAGGAAAATGAAAATGCTTCCAACACAGCAAACTTGAAACCAAATTGTCTGGAGCATTATCAGTGCACCGTTTATTGTTTTTGTTAAATAAATTGAGCTGTCTCAGTTGATCATGTTAACGGTTAATTTTAGCATTCATGATAATCCCTTTTTACAAGTTCATGTTCTGAAATTGAACTTGAACTTTAGCCTGAACCAGAACCAGAGCTTCACCGGTCAAATCCACTCAGCAGTCTCCCCTCCTCCATCACTTGTAGCTCTCGCTCTCTTTTTCTCTCGTTCCCCCCCTGTCCTTCTCCCTCAGTGTTGGGATTAAGGAGCGGTGGCGGCATCAAAGGCCTGTCACCACAAGAGTTAATGGAGCATCACACGTGTGCATTCTCACACACACACACACACACACACACACACACACACACACACACACACACACACACACACACACACACACACACACATCCATGAGAGACAGGTCCTGCAACTTGAGATGGGGGCATTTGGAGATTTGGGATGGGGGTATTAACAGCATAGAAAGGAAACAGAGAAAGGGTTACAGAAAGGGTTATGGTGCATAGTAAGAAAAGCATGTGTGAAAATGAAATGTTACCGTGCGGTTTTGAATAAGCCCATGTGTGTGAACGTGCATTTGGGAAAAAGCTGGAGCAAAGAGAGAGGCCATGTTTAGAGGTCAAACCCTTCAAGAGTACATGGGGGAAGTTTGTAGTCCTAAGGAGCAATGAAGAGAGGCACTTGTTCAACACGAAGCCTAATGTCATGCTTACTTACACTTCAAACGGAAAGTCTGTGCTCTCACAGGAGAGAAACTTATACCGTTATCACTCACACACACACACACACACACACACACACACACACACAGTCGACGCAGACAGCCATACATTATATACATACCCACACACAATGACATGCACCTTCCCGAAATACACACACACATACCGACAGAGCTGGGTTAACAGGGTACAGTTCCTGTTGCTTCCCTGATCAAACAATGGCAGCTCTATTACAGGCCTGACAAGCCAGACTGTGCCAAGGGAGAGAGAGAGCGAGACGAAAAAAGAGAGCGAGAAGGAAAGGGAGCAGACAGAGAGATAGAAGGAGCAGCAGGCTGAAGAAAAGCAGTCCACAAAACAGGCTTGGCGGTAAAAAAAGAAAGAAGAAAAGGGCTGAGAAGGAGAAAGAGAGACGGATCCGTTTACACACAGGACATACTGTAGAGTCCTCCAGGGTTTAGCCTCCATAGAAGTTGCAACACAGAAACTGTATTTCATTACCTGAGTACAAACTACCACCTGCAAGTAGATCTCAAGACGTGCGTGTGGTTGCATACCTGCATTTGACTGAGTTGTGTGCATGAATATAAGAACATGTGGGATTTTGCTTAACCGTGCACATGGCCACGTGTCTGTTTATTTGTGTCGCTGCTCTACAATGTGTGTGCTCCTCTCCAGTGCCCTGCACATCAGGAAGTGGCCGGCCAGTGTATTGTCCCCCTCTGTTTGACACCAGCGTGTACGGAGCCCCTGTAAGGACTCAACCTCTGCATGGAACAAGCCACCCCTGTGTATCTCCTCCTCCTTCTCCTTCTGCCTTAGCACGTCTCTCCAGGAAACGCTCCTCCTCCCTTCCTTCCTCCCTCCCTCCCTTCTCACCCCCCTTTGCTGCTGTCTGGGGCCTTTATCACTCTTCTGCCTCCTTCCTCTTTCTATCTATCTGCTAGGATGAAAGAGTCTGCGTGGGGGAGTACGTGTGAGGGAGCACTCCCTAAGTGAATAATTTTCCGTGTGTGTGTCCCTATGTATCTTCGTGTGTACATGGGTCTTTGTCTGTGCAAGTGTGTCTTTGTGTATGTGATTAAGATTCTGTTGACTCTAGCTGTGTGAGGGCTCCTATTGAGTCAGAGCAGGTGGGCTCCTGCTACTACAGTCCTGCTAATCACTTCTTCCTCTGGTGAGTGACTGGGTCAGGCAAAGGGCAGCTGACATACAGACAGCCCACTGTTAATGATAGAGTGAGGAGAAGTCAATGGATGATGAGATACCTTTGGTGTATATTTAAAGGATTTGGTTAGTGAATTTGTTCAGCGGTCAGTTAGCCTGGGGATTGTGCATTTTAATTTGAATCTTGAAGTAAAAGAGGGATCAATTATTATTTAACTTGCCCGTATTGTCATAAACCCTAGAGCAAAGTGATTTTCAGTCCCTAGTTCCAAATATGCTTAACTCTCAGGAAAATAGAGAGACCTAATGCAGCCTAGCTGTCAATTAACATACAAACAAAACTTTTATCACAGAATGAAAGCTAAAAATAAATATGTAACCAGATCAGCGAACAATTCAGCCTCAGCCTCACTGCAGAAAGAGCTGCATTAGTGTAACAGACACGCCAGCCTTTCTGTTGTCATGCTACTAGTTAAAACATACCTATTTAACTTGAAAGAACAAGAGACCATATTATCTGACCATAAATATGATCACAGCATGGTTTAAAGTTATGAAATGAGTCAGTCAGTTTGCTAGCAAGGCTGGTGTTCACCTCATTTTATACACTTCATCAAATCTTAAGAGTAGCCTAGTGGTAACAGAGGACTTGATAAAGTCAGACATTTCCAAGAAAGGAATTCTATGAACATCATCACTACTGTACTGGCCACAGGTCAGATAAGCGTCTATGTTGTACTGATAGGCAGACAGTCAGGCCGCCCTGCTAGTCGGCAGACTGACTACATCAGATAGCTTGTCACTCAGTCAAAGAGTTTTTTGGTGGATTCTGTGAAATTCTCAGATATCAGGATAATATTTGAATTTACTGTGTTGTAATAAGGCTCACAGTGAGGAGGCTAATGTGTACTGGCTCCCAAAGAGAAGATTAATACTCCCATATGCAAAAGAAATGGTCTTTTCTTTATCAGGTTGTTAATCTAAGTTGTGAAAAACATTGGCCTTTTATATTTTACTTGTGCACATGTGCATGATAGAGATTGTAAATGGAAACAGGAGGAGGCATAAACCAGACAAAAGGAGATAATTACTCCTAATAATGTGTCTTTTTGTATCCAAATATAAATAAAAGATTGAACGCAATTAATCTGACACACAAATAAACACGTCTGAATAAATTGGCATCCAAAACTGAACAGTGACTTAAATATAAAACACATTTGTACATTAAGAAAATGGTAGTTAAAGAAGAAATGAAATGTGTTGTAAGATGCAGACAAGCAGGCTGAGACTGGGAGAGAATGAGTGAGGGAGAAACACTGCATTTACTGTTGTCCTTGATCAGTCAAAGGTCTGAAGAAGTGTGTAGGAGTTCTGAACTGAGGTTGCTGAATAAAGTGTTTGCTTGTTTGAGAGGGAGAGCGCTTATGTGGTGTTTGTGGTCACATGTTTTTCTTTCTGTCATCTCTCAACCTTTCTTATGTCTTTCTGCATTCTTTTATTTTTGAAAGTGTTGTGCAAAAGCAGGCGCTCTGCTGCCCCTCAAAACATTTTTTGTATCCTCACATGTCATTCTACTATAAATGAAGGTATGAAAGGAAGGAAAACACTTTTTGGAGAAATATTTAAGCGTGTGAAATACCCCTCGTGATTTCTACTCGAGTTGGAAGCTTGGAAGTGGTTACAACAAGCCATGTAAAAAATAAAGTAATTTATTGTGTGACTTACAACACGTCTTTGGATGATGGATTTTGAAAACATTAGTAAAGCAGAGGCTTAGGTTAAGATGTATGTGTATCTATGTCTGAAGTATCCATCTATATATTTTCCGCCTACACTGTTGCCCAGTGCTGCCCGTGGTTCATTCCCTGGCCTGTTTCCAGTCCAAACTACAGATACTCCAATCACACTGGTTGAAACATTAACAGTGAAAGGAGATCACCTCTAATCTGTCATTTAAAAAAAACAAAAAACATGCATTGCATTAAGTATTGTGAGCTGTAGAGTATTATTTCAGATACCTTGGCTTGCAACCAAGACTTTCTTAAGTCTGGCAGGGAGTGCAGTGCTTTTTTTTTGTGTGTGTGTGTGTGTGTGTCCCTGGTGTAAAAAGTACAGAGCACTCATTGTGTCTTTCTCTGTCTGGGTGAGGAGGGGGAGCATTTGTGTGTGCACAAAAACCAGAAAGCGCCTACCTTTCCCAAAAAAACCCTGCCTGAGTATGTTGTAAAGCGGAGATGAAAGTCAGTGTGTTAAATAGAAATCCACCTCCCGTTTCTTCCCTCCTTCCCCTCCCTCTCTCACTACTTTCCTCCATCCATCTCCTCCTCCTTTTCTCCAGCATTGGTAATTTTTTCCTGTTCCCTTTCTCCCCGTCAGGCTTAATGCCTGCTTACAGCTCCATTTAGGCTGCATGCGTGGAAATTGGGTAGGGGATCTTGTGGGTTTTGTGTCCTTGGAGATAACCAGTGTGTGGGAGGTGACAAAGGTAGCGTAAGCCGTTTGAGTGTGTGTATAAGTATGTGCATGGGTGTGTATGTGTATGGGGGAGAGTGTGCTTTAAGTGCAGGAATAGATCTCTGACAAACGAGAGTGCGGAGGGGTATGCATCTGTCAGTGTTGTTTGAAAAGCCAGAGGAGAGTTAATCTGAGCGAGTCACTCCACCTTGTGTTTGATCAGCTAGGCGTCTCAGCTCCACCCGCTTTCTTCCACTTTGAGCTGTCCACTATTTAACTGAGAAAATTAGCTTTGTGACTTTCACATAGGAACACTCAAAAATGTCCACTGGCAGAAAAAAAATCAAAGTCAGACTGAAGTAGTCATGAGACAAATAGTCCTTACTCCAGGAATATGCCGGCACCAACATCGCAAAGTTTTTCTCCAGAGATAATGAAGCAGCACTAGACATTCAAACTGTCTGCTCTGTCCTGCTTTCGCCTCCATCCTGCAGTCTAACTCTCTTTCTGTCTCAGTGATGATCAGCTTGGCCTCATCATCAGCACCACCATTGCCATAATGGTCCCTTTATCCCCAATACTTCACTCAGTAATCCTTGCTAAACAATCCCTCGTATCCCCGACTCACCATTAGCTTGTCAATAAGCTCATATAATCATTATCAGTTGTTAAGAAGCCAAAGCAGGAGGATCTACAGCTGTTAGAGCTAATAATGCGGCCTTATGGGGCCTTACGCCCCAGGCTGAGCTGTATGATTTCTGAGTATTGAACATCAGCCAGCCTGAGCTAAAACAGTCTGACAGGCTTATTGATCACGCACATTGATTAGAATGTGTAACGGAGGTAACACTAAGGTGCATGAATCTAATGTCAGAGTGATCACGAACACAGTATGTCTTTTTTTATTTGCATTAACCATAACTCCCGTCTCTCTTTCTGCTTGCTGTCTCCCATGAGAGAGACAATCAGCGAGGGCGTCAGTAGTTTAGCCACAAAGCCCCCAAGTGGATTACATCACCACCTCTGTTAACAACGCTGTCTGTCACAATACATCAGCATGTTGTTGACTTCATACAGTCCTCTACTCTAACTTTATGGTAATATTGAAACCAGTTGTGACCAGTATTTGCAAACCTGAGGCACGACCTGTAATATTAAGACTTTTTTTCTCATTGAGATACATTAGAGTTTGATTATTGGCAGTGTTTTTTCTCTACGATATAAAGAATGAGCAGTCTCTCTGGAGGTAAACACAGTCCAATACAGGACACATCTGCATGATTGTGTAACAGGATGTGGAATTTAGTAACCTATCTATGTAAACCCTGGGATGCTCATACTGATTTCTCATTCCCTTTGTGGGCCATCATTTCCTCTATAAGGCTGTAAGAGAAAGCGTGAGCAGGTTTGATATACACAAAGAGAAAATATATACAAAGAATAGAGAGTATTGCTATCACAAATTAGGTGTAATCATAAATGTTTGCATATTGTGGAAAGAAGGGATGGAGAGAAATAGGCTAGCTTGCGTAGGGGGAGATAGGGAAAGGTTAACTTGTGAAAAATAAATAAAGAGAAATTGAGTGCGAAAGAAAGGAACAGACAAAGCTGAGCCGTGATTGAGAGGAAAAGAGAAGAATTGAGAAAGAGAGTGATGGAGGGAGAGGGGGGGAGGATAATTGCAGGAAAGGGGGATTATTAGTTCGTCACTATCCCCATCCTGGAGGCTCTCAGACCAAGGCCGTGGATAAGTGAAATCATATGGCTGTCTCATCACAGAACAGAGAGAGAAAGTGTTGATGACTGCAGACGGTTTCAATGAAGCAGTAAACATTCATTCAACAGCACTCATTAAAACAGCCAACTCGTTTATGCTATGGCCCATATGGCTCTCTGAGTGTATGTGTGTGTGTGTGTGTGTGTGTGTGTGTGTGTGTCTTTGTCTTTGTGTGTGTATCTTACTTCCCTCTGATGCATATTCTTTATTTGCAGATTTTCCAAACACATTTGTTTTGTTATTGAGCTCAAGTGCATCCTCTCGGTATGTATTGGTGTGTGAAAACATCGCACCATACATTAATGTGTCCATGAACTGGTGTCAGGGTGGAACAATAAAGTTTGCACAAAGCCACATCATACAGTAACACGTTTACAGGCCTGATCAGGACAGTTATCGGGATCAGGATTTGGACCTCCTAATGACACATTATTTCACACTACCATTTTTTATTTTTATTTACTGATATACTTTCCTGATTCCTGATCACACTTTTCAGTTAGTTAAAATAATGTTATAATATCCTTATAACTGTAAAAGGCAGTCTTTTTCTCAATCAACAAGATTAAATTGATGTTTATGTTTATATCCATAATACTTAGTGAGTTTTGTTAGTTTATTAAGCCCATCTGTTAAGAACACAACTTTACCTGTAAGAAAAACATGCAATCCTTAAACTTCAAACCCAACATCAAATTGTCTTTTTATCTGACAGTTACACATTTGACTAATGTAATGACTTTTCCAGAAGATATTCTAGAAGATATACATTATTAAGACCATCTAAATTACACAAAATGACAACGACCTGGCTGGGATTTACATTTTCTGACAGGTCTTTGCTAATAAAAGATATACCAGAGATAACCAAATATTATATGCGTATCAAATGAGATGGGGATCATGTAGGTCTATTCTAACTTGGTACAAAATTCCCTCTGCTATACTGTAGGAAGAAACATACAATACAAACAATACAGGAGGGCAGAAAGAAATCAAGACTAAACAATAATAAATTGATCAGCCTTGTCTTTGGAGGGTTTCATCTTGGTCTTGACGGATGAAACACCAATACAATATTAAATACTGTTTGTTCAGTCTCTTACCTCAGCTGTGTGCTTTTGTAAAGTATATTCTTTATCGTCAACGGCCATCGTCTCCTCTTTACTCAGCGTGAAGGTCCTTGATATAAATCATCAGGAGAGCTGCACAACTAAAGATAACACTAATGCACAAGTAATCTCAAACCAGTCACTTAGCTGGGATATTTACAGCTTTCTACAGAAAGCCTCGTCTATTGGAGACTCTTCAAAAACAGAAAGAGGTGAATGGAGACGAGTAATGATGTGTTTGTAAGAGATACCATGAAGAGTCCCAGCCCTTTGACGGGATGCAAAAGGCTGTATCTCTAACCAGGCAGGATGGCTGATAATGTGTTTTGATTTAAGGCAATGATATAAGGAGGTAGCGTGTAACACACAAAAAAAATCAAATCAAATAAAAACACACCTGTGAACTGTCCAGTACAACCGTTGTCTACATTTGTCAGAAGTAAATTTAAAGATCCACACTAATAATAAATCAATTCTATAGCATTTTGTCTGTTAAGCCAAAGCTCGATTTACTGTAGCTGTTTAAACATTTGTCTTTTCTAACTTGATGCAGCAAGGCATCTTCCAGGCATTTCCCTAAATCCTCATCTTAACCGGTGGATAAATAATGTGATTAGATATTACTTTCAAATGTAACTGCTGGTAAAACTTTTACACGAGCCCACCCTGCTCACAGCAAAACCACAACACCACTTCCAGAAAAAAAACTGCTGGCATCAATCTGAAACTTTTCCACATTCATTTCAGTCCCTAGACGTTCAAGGCCTGTGGTCAGCTCGCACCTTCCCACAACCATCCCTCTGTGTCTTGTCTGTCTGTCTGCCCCTCATTCTGTCTTTCTGTCTGCCTGCTATGTCCTCAGCTAACCCTCAGCAGATTTATGTTTGGGTTTGGTGGTTTATGAAGAAGCTTTGCTCAACATCAATCCAGGCTGGACAAGTGAAATGCCTTAAAATGACTGAAATCCCCCCCAAAGCTGATAGTACAGGCTTATGTGTTCCAGTGGGATCTAGATAGAGTTGGATAGAGGGCGAGAGAGGAATTGTTCCACTGTAGAATTAAACTGAAATTAACATACGAATGATGTGATGAAATGTTAAGACACGTATCACGAAATACAGTGTCTCGGAAATGTATAATTAAGGCAGAAAAAAAACAGAAATCAGCAAGTAGGGTTTGAGACGGAGAAACGGTGATATCGTGAAATTAAAAACAGATTTTCATTATATTAATCCATCACATTGAGGCACCAATCCCTCTCTCTCTCCCTCTCATTTACTCCATCTATCTACATGCTCTAACTCTCCAGTATGTTTATTTTCTTGCCTTCCAACTTCCCTCACTCGTCCATCCCTCCCTCTCTCTGTCAGTTAGCTCATGTAAACTTTGCTTTCCCTCATTGTTTTTCCAGGGAAAGTGCCTCTGCTTTTGATTAAGCTCAGAGCCCCGCTTTTGTACTATAACCTCCCCTCCTCTCTCTCTCTCACACACACACACACACACACACACACACACACACACACACACACACACACACATACACACCCATCATATCTTGCCTTGCTGTTGAGCAGCAGAAGTTCGGCAACCAGATACTGATTGACTGCCTTTATGACTCTCGTTTGAAAAAGAATCCACTTTAGATGTTGTAGATGTTTGTTTGGGCCTGTCCATACTGTATGTATACACTGTGTGTGCAATACATACACACACACACACACACACACACACACACACACACACACACACACACACACACACACACACACACACACACACACACACACACACACACATGGAGGTGGACAGCATCGGCACCTGTCTGCCAGCTGTTTGTTGTCCCTTGGGGGGTTTCAGCCGTAGGACTGACAGGTGAGGAGGCCCGGGGCTGAGAGCCACAACACAGCTGGCCTAGCCCAGATGCAGAGGAGGGACAAAAATCCTGTGTGTATTTTTCATGGTTCCCTGGTCTTTCTTTACTTTTGAATAAGTGTTATGCAGGTAAAAGTATGAGGAGAAAACACAGCCCTCATTTTCCCTGTTCCCTCTCTCTGGCTGTCTTTTATCTTATTTTGCCATTTTCTACACGCCTCATAAGGCACTGCACTTAGTCATTCATCTGACTCATTCTGCTCTTCATCATTTCATGTTCTTCTCCTCTCCTTTTTCTCCCTCTCTTTCCTGCTCCCTTCCCCTCATTCCTCTCACTCATGCTGTCCTTCCTTCCCTTGTTGCCTCTCTTTCCCCGGTTCCCTCCATATCCCCTTTTCCACATAAAGCTGTTTTTCATAGAAGCCCATGCAGCCTGGAATAGCGTTCCCCCGGGCGCTGCAGGGTGAAACACTAGACTTTTCTGAGCCCCAGCCAAACAGATGCTGGCTCTTGGAGTCCCACCAGAAACAAGCCTTCATGCTTCTCTCTTTCTCTCCCTCTTCCACCCTTTTTCCATCTCCTCTCTCTCTCACTTTCATGCTTTTTTGTCTCTTCACTCCCTTTTCTGTCCCTCGTTCCCGGTCTTCCTTTCTTGTCTCTCATTCTCATTTCTCACACACTCTTCTGTGTCTGACTCTTTCCCCTCCTCTCGGTCAAGGGCAACATCTTAGTGTCCTAATCACTTTTCTGAGTGTCGTCCAAGCAGCCCTGTGTCTCAGCCTCTGCTTCGTCTAACTTCCTCCATCAAAATCCCTTTGTCAGGTGTCTGTTGCTTTGTGCCTCCACTTTTGAACAAAGCCATGTGCTTGGAAACGAGGGAAGCATTGGAAAAACGGGGGTTTTCTTTCTCTTTACTTTTTCTTCTCTCCCTGAAGTTTATACTCCTACATTTTCCTTCCTGCTTGCTTGCTGTCTTTCCTTACAATTCTCGACCCACCTCATCCCTCCTTTTTTTTTATTTTGGCAGAACTTGCTAGCCTGCCCCCCTCTTTCACCCTCCTCGTATAGCTCCTTCCTCTCCTTTTTTTTCTCTCTGCCTTTCTTGCTCGCTTGCTCAGTCTTTAAATTTGCTTGAACCCAGGGACCCCGTCTGTTACGTAAATGGGTTAAACACAGACACACATGTGCTCGCATACTGTATGTACACACTCATGCCTGCACATACAACCCCTCTTTTCACCACACACACACACACACACACACACACACACACACACACACACACACACACACACACACACACACACACACACACACACACACAGCCTGCTATATGGCCAAACTTGGCTTTGCAGCTTTTGGCAGACGTTCAACTCTCTCCCGGTCTCTACTATCGCTCACTGGCTGATGCAGTGTTTACATGAGCTGCCAGTCACAACCAAATCAAAAGCTTTCCCCTCTGAGCTAAGAACAGTTGGGGGGCTGAGGAGGTATGCTGTGAGTCAGTGGGTATGTTAATACTGGTTTGACTACAGCCATTTTGGGGGCTGAATGTAGCCATTTGTGTACATTAACTTCCATTGCTCTGCCTCTGATCGACCTTAGGAAATCTTGCGTTTTAAAACCTCCTAAGGTCCTCCTCAGAATTTAGCTTCAAGATGACTCTGGACACTTTTTGAAAATACTCTTGGTTGATTTCAGGGCCTTGACTTTTACATTATGAAACATTCACCAGTGCTTTATGGGAATTCTACAGTGGCTTCATGTTGTTATCACTGATGCCTTGTTGATTTGAGCAGCTTTATTACTTACTGCTTTTTTATTTGATCTGTATATATATCTCCTCCTGACAAAGCAGCCATTCATACTTTTTATGAACTCTGTGAACCTGAGGGTGCATTAGCCTGTTATGTAACATATTATGGTGGCTGCACCAGGCATTACATCACTGGTTAGATTACAGCGGATCAGGTCTGCTCACACTCACAACCTCTGCCCCAGCATACACACTCATTGCATCCCATGTTATAGCTCTATACAGTGGATCAAAATGATCATGTCTGATTGATGAATTCTGCTCATTTGAGGAGAATAATAAACATGTTAATGTTTGGTTTATGTTCCTGTGCCCGTTGTCAGTATCCAAAATGAATATGAGCTATGTTTGTATGAGTGCGCTGCCTGTATATTTTGGCGGGCTTTGGATGCAGGCTTTCACTGAATTTGATTGATTAGGGTCGTAGGCTAAAGTAAAGCACTATTAATATGGATTAACTATACAGCACAGTCAAATACCATGGTCCTGTGTGTGTGTGTGTGTGTTTGTGTGTGTGTGTGTGTGTGTGTGTGTGTGTGTGTGTGTGTGTTTGTGTGTGTGTGTGTGTGTGTGTGTGTGTCTGAGTAGCTTAGCTGTGGTCAGTAACAGGGATGATGTGTGGGGTGATTTTGGTAAGGAGGTGATTTAGAATTTGAATTAGTCCGGAGACATTAAGCGGGTTGGGCTTACAGGCTAAGCGCTGCAACGTGGTGGTGGGGGGGGTGCGATCTTTATATAAATACTCACACAAACAGCAAGACACATTAAGATTAATCAATAGATGAATCTGCGTAGAACGACTGAGGTGAAAATAAAAAACAAGAGAATAAGGAAGGAAGAAAAAGGCTGGTTACGAGGGGAGAAAACAAGGAGAACAACTTGCACACACATACAAATGTTCAGTGTATGGTGTGTAAGTTACTTGTGCTCTGTTGGTACACACATGCTTTGTACGTGATCCAAACTCTAAAATACTGTGGGCCTCTTTTGTCTGGCCTCAGTGTCGCCCACAGGTCCTCTGCCCAGACTGAGTGCTCTTTTCTGAGCGCAGAGAGTAAGGATATATGTACATATACATTTACTGATCATAAACACACACCATGTGTATACTTAAATCCTTTGTTTTTCCTCTCAGTCCCTAAATCCTTTTCTTTCTTTCAAACACACACTTGAATTGACCCTAGGTGGCAGCGATGCGGCTTCCCAGGGAGCGCCTATACTACCAGATGGTGGTCTGCTTTACTTCACATCTACATCCTGATTGGTTTAACTGCTTGTCTGTGTTGGTGCCATCACTTTTTTTTTTTCTGGACTCCAAGCTGTTTGGAGCTATTCTAGCTGCGATGGGGTTACCACGATCGCCTTTTGTTGGATTAGCTTGTTGACATTCTCTCTGCATTGTTTTTTTACTACTTCCTGTAGAGTGACTTTTCTTATGTATGTTGGATCTTTAGCCATCTGTCTCCTCCTAAAGCAGAAATCCACTCCTTTACTCTATTACAGCTCAGCACGTGTCACTACGTTGAACACGTCCATACTTGTGTAAGCATTAAAATATCAAGATTAATATTCATTCCATACACACATATTTGATTCATTTCTTGCTATAAATGTTTAATCGTTTTACCCCGTCTTTAATGGTTTTAATAGGCTCACCTGTGTTTGGGTGATGCAGTAAAGAGGAATTTCCTTGTTGAATGATTTGCTGAGAATCCGCCACCCAGTTTTATATATTTGGCTACAGCCCAAAATCCTGGATTTCGTAACTTTTTCCTTTTTTATCTCAGTCAATGACACAATGCTTCATGAAAGATCACATCCAAAAAGACACAAGCACATCCTCACAGGGTCACCCATTGGCGATTCTGACACTGGGTTGACTTCAGGCTGGCCGTCGCGCCTGGCTCCAGCTCCCTCACATGACCTCACCCTTTGCTCCTCTCCACTCTCTCCATCTGCCCTCACCAGGCCGTACAATAGACAAAGAATGACTCAAGAGTGTGTGTGCATATGTGAACGTTTGTTTACAACGTGGCTCGTCTTTTTGAGCACTCTTACGTACAGTATATTGTATATTGTGTTTGAAGTGTGTGCACCATGAGCCAGACTTGATAATATGGCAGTTAAGATCCTGAGACCTCGCACTTAAGGGCACAAGTTCACTGTCTCCATTTTCCTGCCAAGTCCTTTCCTCTCCCTCGCTTCCTCTCTTCCTCCGCCCTCCTACAATCTTCCTACATGGTCTTTAATCCTCAGTCTGCGTAGCAACACTCTCCATACACACGAACGCACTGGTACAAATGCACACAACCGCTAACACGAAAAACATATTGACATGGCATAAAATGGACGAACGTCAACCTTGTCAAATTTAGCTTTCGTTGGCTCATACGATCTGACTTGATGCCTGTGATTGGCTCATGTGTGTCCACACCCCTGTGTACACACACACACACACACACACACACACACACACACACACACACACCCACACACACACACACACAAGCACATTCAAACACACTGTTTGCTCTACTTCCTGCGTTGAGCTGTCTGGCTGGCATCATCTCCAGCTACAGTGCCAAAAGGTCAAAGTTGACCACCGCTTGGCAGCTCTAGCTCCATGTCCTTCCGCTCTTCTGTGTGTGTGTGTGTGTGTGTGTGTGTGTGTGTGTGTGTGTGTGTGTGTGTGTGTGTGTGTGTGTGTGTGTGTGTGTGTGTGTGTGTGTGTGTGTGTTGTCAACGTGACAGCGTGACCTCTTTGATCATGTTTGCTCTCCTGGAGATTTCCTCCATGGATATATACAGTATAATATACATCGCCTTTATGTCCTTCACTGTTTTCACTTTTCTGCCTCTACTTGCCAACAGCTCTTTTCCTCTTCTCCTGCTAGCATCCCTGCTCCTCCTTTTCTTTTGATTCCCCCCCCACCCACCTCACAAAGCCCACTTACGTTCTGCCTCCCACCCTCCCTCTGTCCTCTTGGCACAGATTGACAGGACTGAGTCACTTGGATTGTTCCTACTTCCCAGTGAGACACATATTGTGTCAGTGTCCGGCCCACTGAGTGTTGCCCTGTATGTGTACAACCCAGAAGGGAGCAACTGTGTCTACCTACTGTATATAACAGCATGATACACTGTGTAATAACACTGTGGCAATTTTCTAAATGTATAAGTTAATTCTCATTATATTAAAAAGAACAAAAAATAATTTAAATTATGTCTTTTATGCATTCCCAACAGAACAGTCATTATTTTCAAATGCATTCAAACAGATTGGTTCTCTCTTTACTTTCATCGTTGCATTTCTCCTGAGCAAAGAACAGATCCTCTGTAATTGGGTCTCTTGCTTTCCAGTGCAGCACATTCACCCAGCTGACTTATTGACGTATTGTTATGTGCATAAAGTGGCACATTTTGCTCTGAATTTTCATTGAAGTGTTCCTCGGGAGAAAAAGACTTGGCTGCAGGAACAATGTTTGTTATCACTGTTATCTCAGTGGTGCTTTTGGAGGAGTTGGCAACCTTGCTTAGTATCACTTTGTGGGTGTGTGTGTGTGTGTGTGTGTGTGTGTGTGTGTGTGTGTGTGTGTGTGTGTGTGTGTGTGTGTGTGTGTGTGTGTGTGTGTGTGTGTGTGTGTGTGTGTGTGTGTGTGTGTGTGTGCGTGTGTGTGTGTGCGTGTGCGTGTGTGTTGAGGATGTTTTCTCACTCTTATCAATGTGTCCTTGGCTGTGCAAGTGCACCAGCCTTCTATTAGTGTAATTCACTTTCTTTCATGTGTCTCAAAAAGAAAGACAAAGAGCTTGGGAGATACACGTGAGAAAAAGAGAACTAGTGTAGGAGGCTTTTGAGAAATAACACTAATGTTAAATAGGGAAGAGTGTGGGCAGAAAGCAGGTGGTCAACAGATAAAGAGAAATATTAAATATAACACAGGAAGACAGGAAAATAGAGAAGAAGACAGTTCAAGTGCTAAAACATGGGATAGGCTTACCTTAAAGCACCCCTCTGCTGGCCAGACAGGAAGTGTGTGTAACAGCCTCAGCACAAAGACCCACAGTGTGTATCTGGGCCAGCAGGAAGAGGGACTCAGGGCGGAGAAATCCAAGTCTCAACACAGGCCTTCCCTCGCTCCGCAGCTCTATATTCAGCTCTGCGCCATACTTTGTCCGTGACATTTATTTTTGCAAAGTGCTCCAGACTGTGCTTAAGTAAATTTCTTTCAACCCAAAGTAAAACAATGCTGCACAGTTTTGTCACTGCTTATTTCATGTTTCGCTGACCCCTATACATTCTCCCAGTCTCCCTTGTAATTTATTTTTCGCCCTGCTTTCTTTCTGCAATGTTCTTTCATTCTTTTATTGCTATTCTCTTCTGCCGCAAATATGCATCCTGTCACAATGCTATGTATTTTGTTTTCAGTTTCTGACCGTGATCTGTTTTCTTGCAAATCTAGATTACCCCCGGATCTTTCTGTCTCTGCATCTCTTTTTCTTTTTGTCTAACGGCACTCAGCTCCTGGGTCTAAAGCTGTGAGGCAGTTTGATTTGAAACACTTTATTTGAACACGATAGCGTGTGCGGTATGCGTTGGATCTTGCTATCTAAGGGCAGAATGCAGAAGGGATAAGCTCCTACTCACATCTCAATAATATTCACGGCTCCATATTTCACTTTGATTTTATTCACATCACATCTCTCTCCCTTTTCATCTCTTTGTCTCCCTTTTTCTCCGTTTCTGGCCTGCTTCTCTCTACAGTCTACAGAGTGAAGTCTGAGCTAGCTGAGAAGCCTGGCCCAAGGCCTTGTTGCTTTATTTGCATTTCACCATGCTCTCTATCTGCCAGGAAAATGCCACCTGGTGGTCATACCCTCCTACTGCAGCCACCCTCTAAGTGTGTGTTTGGGTCTCTGATGTTTCTATCCTGAAAGAGTTGTGTAGGTAGTTGCGAACGTAAGTGTTCCCCCCCCCCCTTTCTCCTCCTTCCTTCCACCTCCCTAGTGTTCCCCTTCTCTTTCCCTTTCCGGCCTTTGTGCAGCTGTATTTATTTGGGCTGGAGCAGAGCTATGCAGAGACACTGGTCCTTAACATGCTCGGGCCCCCACGCCGGTTGACGCCTTTAAGCTGAGTAAAGATGGAGGTTGACAGGGTAATAATGCCGGTGTCAACACCACTTACAGGACAGTTATATCAGTATCAGCTCAGCGGGGGGACGTTCACACTCTGTTAGGCTGGGTTGTGAACCGTGCTGGGGGCCCCTACACACACACACACACACACACACACACACACACACATACACAGAGAGAACACTCAAGCCCCTGCTAATGAATCAGCTTAGATGGACATAAAGACAAAATGCCACACTAATGCAGTAAAAAAACATTTATGCCACATGATTGCACATTCACTCAGCATAGGTACACCTTTTTTATTTTCGTTTTTAATATTTATTTCATGTTACTTTTTAGGTACATTTTCTATGTAATCAACTAAGTCAGGCACTCGTCATACCAGAGCCTTGTGCGTTTCTCTCTGTGACACCAATATGTGTGTGTGTGTGTGTGTGTGTGTGTGTGTGTGTGTGTGTGTGTGTGTGTGTGTGTGTGTGTGTGTGTGTGTGTGTGTGTGTGTGTGTGTGTGTGTGTGTGTGTGTGTGTGTGTGCGGCTGTTGGTCTTACAGTATGTGTCTGTTTAAGTGGAATCTTTGCTCTTTGAGCCCTAGCGGTCCTTCAGGACTTTGAGCGTCTGTCCAAAAGCAAGTCTTGTCAGCATGACTCCAATTCCCAGCGTCCGTTTAGACTCGAATATAAATATTAATTATGAATTAGAATTCTGTTGGGGACCTCGGTTACCGTTTTGCATAGCAAGGATCACGGTAACCAAATGGGAAGTTTACAGGATTGCCTGTATCTCAAACGCTACCATTGCCCTACTAAGTGTTTTTAGCTAACAAAATAATAAAATAAATATATCAGGCTTTTTTTGGCACACACATAATAGTAGATTGGCACATTCTGTACATCTTTAATTGTCATTTTACACCCCTCGAAGTAGTAAGCATTTGGGTTTACTTTAGATGCCACAATTGAATAATTTCACCGTTGATATGCAAACTTATTAGTTTACTTTTAAACCCTTTATAAAAATGTAGAATTGCTGTAATTTGCCATTTTCTGCAACATACGGTAATGAAGATTCAGAATTGGGGTAATTGGTATACCTTGGGTTTCCATGCTCTCACTCTTGGTATTTTCCAAAATTGATTTTTATAGGCCATTGGTCGGCTAATTTAATATAATCTACCCCGTTTTGGGGATTCTACCTCTGGGTTTACAACCTAATAATTAGCCTAGCTTACATTGTAGCAGCTTGGGAATACCCTGGTAACTTTACAAAGCCAATATCTTTGTAAAAACGTGTCTTGAGGAACATTGAGGAACCCATTTTTAGGAAATCCATTCATTCCAATGCAGGGTCCAAACCCTGGTGATGGGAAGCATAACAGAACACTGTGCAGCAGTGTCACACAGGTCCACAGTAATCTGCACTGATGGAGCCAAGAGGTGATGGTGGGGTGAGGATAAGAGGATGAATGAAGGGAGGGAGGAACAACGGGAAGGAATGAAGGGGATAATGAAGGAGGGGGGTATGTATGGGCATCTAGCCAGCCACTAACCCCCTTCCCAAAAAACCTCCACTCTATCACCCACCAAACCCATTCCCTGCGAGTCCATGCATACTCTTTAGACCCAAACCCCCCTCCACTCCTTTTCTACTTTCTTTTGCTCCCTTTCCTATCCTCATGCTCCCAGCCTTGTAATCCCCCTCTCCCTCCTCTCACTGCTCCTCCCTTCATCCTTCCCCCTCACTCCTCTCCTCTCCTCCTCCCCTCGATCTCTCGCTTTTCTTTCCATCCCTCCCCTCGTCTCAGCATCCCTCTCTCCTGGGTCTTCTTGCCGTGGTGTGGTGCTGTTGGCAGAGCGTGGGCGCAGGCGGCACACAGACGGGAGCACAGATGGGCAGCAAGCTGCGCAGGGCGGCCAGGCACACCTGCTCTCCACACACACACACACACACAAACACACACACACACACACACACGCGCACACACACACACACACACACACACACACACACACACGCACACTCACAGAGCCCTACTCTGCCACCTCAACACACAGCCTGCCTGGCACAGTGGCACAGTGATGCAGGGACACAAACACAAATACACACAGACACACATGCATTTCTTTGTACATCCATACGTACATACAAACATTTGTGCATTAACTAATTGCCACATTAATAGTTTCAAATGTGTCTTTTTTATACAAATAATACCCAATGTCACTCTAGATTTTTTCAGTTTCTGCTAACATTTTTATAATTAGTGTGACTCCTTAAGAGTGTTTGTTTCCAAACAAGTAAACATTTGACAAAAAAGGTCAAGGTGACATTTTGGTTCACGACATGTGGATCAAAAAATGATTTGGACAAAAGCATCTCTCACACACACACACACACACGCACACACACATACATACACATACACGCTTAACAGTAGCAATGATAAAGACTTCTTAACACTGAAACAGAAATATACCCTCATATGACACACACTTAAATAATTAAAGAAATAAACTGAAAGAAATATATATATATAAATAAACAAATAATGAAATAACGTCCAATAAAAGAGCTGAGTGAACATCTGTGTGGGATAGCCAGGGGGATTAGGAGGGTTTGGAACATTTTAAGCGCATTAAGGATTAAAAAAAGGTCAGAATGTTTAGCAACATACCGATAAACCTCTTAAGCGAAACCCAATTGGGAGGCTGTACCGCGTTATCCTGTGTTTTGGGGAGGAGAAGAGAGGAGAGGGGGAGAGCCGAGTTGACATTTGTTCCAACAAGGAGGGAAATCTCTGTGAACCAACAGCTTGTGCATATACATGTAGTTACACACATACATGCACGCACATATGGGCACACGCTGGTTTCATGTGGCTACATCAGCTCACTTGTTGGTTGGTATGTTTGTGTTAGGAGTGTGCATGCTTGTACTGCACAGACACACAAATGACCAGAACTGTTTATGCATCTGTCTAACAATGGTGTGCCACTTTTCATTTTTGACCTTGACTTTTACTCTGGTTTTATACCATGTTTGTGATCAGCAGCTCGAACAATTCCACTCTTGGGGAATTTCCATTGGTTACTGTAGAGAGCATGGTTGTTTTAGGGCTTGTTTAAATGTGTTTTAATCCGGGCTCCTTTCTCAGCTGAGCTTTACTTTACTACTTTGCTCTGCTGACTGTCTGCTCGCCACGAGAAGTGACAGACTGGCAACTCTGTCTGACCCCTGTCACCAATCGGTCAACAGCACAGTCTAACAGGTCACAGGGCCAAAAACCAACCCACAACCAGTCGATGGATAGTGCATTTGATAGACAAGGTAAAAAATCTGTTTGTTTTTTCGGAACCCGGAGGCAAGCAAATAACCACAAAGGAACGGGAATGATAACTTATGTCAGTTGAGGAAGACAAGAGGAGAGTGACACATACACACAATAATGTTGATGAGGAGAAAAGCCGCACAGATTGAATTGATGCAAAGGAAAAGCCACAGAAATATGTGTCGGATAAAGAGATGTGAAGAGATTACAAGGCGGAGAGAGCAACCACAGTGGGGGGTATAGCACTGTATGTCAAAGCCATGGTGGCGGGTTATGTTGATTATGGTGAGGGTCATGATGATTTGCCCTGGAGCCTGCAGGGAATTTCTGTAATCAGCAACCAATGACAGCAGCCGTCATGAAGCTACAGCCACAAAGAACTAGCACAGTTAGTAAAGCAGACTCCAACTCACCACAGCAAGACTTCACATATCAACTTACCATGTGCCAAAGGGCTAATACGTTAGCAAACATATTCCTTGCTACATTTTTAGATCTATCAGCAGGTTTCGTCTGCCAGCTCCTACCAAAGCGATCCCAATCTTTTCAACTCCAGTGTAACTGGATCCTACACTCTCCACCAGCCATTCATTTACTTTGGCTCTACATTAGAGAACAAGATATAAATCTTGTATTTACTTTAAATTCAGAATTATTTCCCTCCCTTGCAGATTGTTTGACAATTTCACAGATATTAAGGGCAAAATTGATATTTAGTGAATTGTGTTTAAATGTTAAAATCGGACTTGAATAATAATGTTACTTAGGTGCTTTGAAAAGCCCTGTCTTTGCTCATGGCTGGGGCATCCTTTTGCCCTAACTTTTAAATTAATATTGGCTCGTATACTGAGCCATGCAGAGTCAATATTTGGAAATCCAGTGTAAAGTGTTACTGTGGCTTAATGTAAATCCAGGTTAAACAGGTCAAAATCACATATACACCAAATAGGACCCAAAGAACCAAAGCTTTTCATGAAAAAAGCTTACATGTGGTGATTCAGTTTCTTTGTTATTAAGAGTTAATCACAGACCTATGTGCATGTGCTTCTTGTGAGTGTATTTACATCAGGTCAAACATTGTGTTTTTATCTGTCAGTTGTGTTTTAATTCACTGGTGTGATCGGCCTGCAGGGTAGACTGAAAGGTTTGAGGTTAGAGATGGGGTAGCCGGCGGTGGAGGTGGAGGGGCATCCTGCAGGGACGGCAGGACTATGATTGGGTTGCTGAAGGGAGGGCTTTGGGGGGCTGTGGTGCGAAGATAAGGGGCTGGATGTGTGGTTAGGAGGCTGGGGAGGGGGGAAAGGGGGCTGAGGCTGCTGTTGTAGGCTACAGCTGGCAGAGCTGTGATAACCAGCAACCAGACCTCCTCCGTCTTACCTCCCTCTCCCCCTGTCCTCCTGCCTTCCCCAACCAGCTCTATGATGCTCTGTTGGACTTCACAGCAGTACTGATTTTCACTGATGATGTAGCAGTAAGTTGTAAGTACAGTGTTAGTTGAGCCTGAGCTCAGAGAAATGGAGGCAGAACTGTAAGGCGCTCCAGTATATAGTAAGGTCATCTTCTCGAGACTTGACACTTGAGACTTGAGACTTGAGCTCTGAAAGAGTGTAATGTCTCTACCCCTGGGTACCAAATACTTTATGAAAACTTCTTTCTGAATGAAAAGGAAAAGAAAAAACAGGAGTTGTGCTGTAAACCAATAACTTGAATCCTTCTGTATTACATGCTCTTAGAGTTGACGTGGTTTGACCAGTGGAGGCCTCAGGGTGACATTTAGTACAGCTATCAGTGTCACTGCTAATGCACATATCTTCCTGACACTCTCTTATCTACCAGGAGCCTCAGTTTTCACTCTTTGGTTTTTCACACCTCTGCAAAAGCAGAACATGTCGGGGTCATGACAGGCCAACAATACGCTATGTAAGACATTTGAAGGGCAGGATTTCCAAGTGTTGGGATTTTCCAAAACGTGATATGTGCACATTGAACAATGATTGTTCTTTGTCACTTGGTAAGATATACAGAATATGATTCCAAGGTAGTATAGTAGCTCATGGTATCGTAAGGATAGCAGTAAGAAAGCGGTTCCATGGTGTTGATTACATGCTTCTCCATGGTGTCAATCTGCTCATGTAAGAAGGCCTGAACTTGTTCTGTCAACAACAGTTTTGTCCCCTTTATGTCGCATAACATTCAAAACATAGACAACTGGGTATCAACTGCCACAATTTCATCTTAATGCCATTGGCTTGCATTGAAAAAACAATACACTGATTGTGTAACAGTACTTAAAATAATCTCAAATTAAATAATGATCTGCTGCATTGGTTTGTTAGTAGACAGAAGCAATCAGACCTAAGTAATCATCCACAATCACAGGTGCAGAACATTAGGAAAGTCTTGAAGCATTGTCATTGTAGATGTGTTAAAAGAGTAATCAAATATGATACAGGCAGCCTTTATGAGTCTCTTTGGCGACTTTACTTGTGTTATTTGTACCTTGAACTTCCGTCTGTGATAGTACTTTTCCTTGAAGCCTTGCTATGGGTTTGTGGCAGCAAAGCATACCCTGCAACTTACGCATATGACTATCAGTTATCTATCAAGCATACTGTACATACAGTAAGGTGACTGTGTATCTAGCCAATGCATGTATGGTGTGAGAAATAGAGTGTTGACAATATTGTCAAGCCCTGAAGTGAAATACTACACGACGGCAAAAAGTCCAGTGAAGTCAGGTTGTGTTTTTCAACAGCTTTTTTTGGCCATCATATATGTTTACTCTTGAGTGTGTACCTCAATGTTTGTCCACGTATGAGTGTGTGTGTTTGAAAGTGTGTGGGTGCGTGTCGGGGGCGCAGCCTCGTATGTTTGGAGTGAGTGCCGTCAGTTAGCTGGAATGTGGCGCTACCGCCAATGCTAAGATGGCTGCCAAGCTCTAAGATGGCTGCCAGGATTACACCCAGCCAGCGAGAGACAGTGAAGAGCGAGAGATTCTGCATGAGAAGAGAGGGGAAAAGAAGCTCTCTTTCATTTATGTGCTCTTTCTTTCTGTCTTTCTTTCATTCTCGCTCTCGTCTGTCTCGCCTCTCACTGTGGATAAGCAGTGCTTCGTAGGCAGCGAGACAGGTCTGTTATTGTTTCTGCTCAGTAATCTGTGGCTTAGTGTGGCTGCAAGGCAAGTGCTGCTGGCAGGAGTTTGTGTGCTCTGTTATCACCTACAGCCTGCAGATAAACACCTCCTTTAGCTAACTTGCTAGCTAACTACATCCTAGCTAGGCCTGAATGAATGGCCAATACCACACCATAACAGTCTTGGGAATGGGGTTCAGTCTTTTCCACCAACTCAGACACGTGGTCACACATATAAAGGACATTTCTTTCTCACAGCCCGGACAAGAATGCGCTGTCTTTAGACCAACTTTTCTCAAGTTACAAAACCTCATCTTGCACTGTCTTATTTCAGCCTGCAGCTCCTCCAGGTCTAATTGGGGCTCTTTGTTGCCAACACTTGGCATGTTTGTGTCTGCACATGTAGGTGCTTAAGTGAACCAGTCATAACAGGTGTGTGTTTGTGCAGATGCGAATGTGTGCTTGTATTTGTGTTGCTCTGCTGTCATTTGATCCCAAGAGGAAAAGTTTGGCCTCAGCTTAAAAAACATACTCAGGCTGGCATGGTCGACCATCTCCAAATAGTCTGTGTTTGTGTATTTGTGTGTGTGTGTGTGTGTGTGTGTTGTGTGTGTGTGTGTGTGTGTGTGTGTGTGTGTGTGTGTGTGTGTGTGTGTGTGTGTCCATTGAAGAATTACAACATGTATTAAAGTATGAAACATAAATTAAAGAAAGAAACAGCTTGAGAGAGAGAGAGAGTTGTGTGGGTGTGTGTTCATATGTGTGTATGTGCAAGGTGCTCTGTTTATGCAGACTAAATCCCTACCAGCAAGAAGGTATTAAATGGGATTAGGGTGAGGAATATGATTGCGGGGAGAGATACTAAATGGCATAGCAGCACACTATAAATCATTGCACCTCAAGTCGGGAGGGACAGAGGGAGACAGAAGGTAACATTCTTAGATACAAGACTGTCGCACAAGAAAAGTGTGAATTCACACATAAACGCATACACACACACACACACACACACACACACACACACACACACACACACACACACACACACACACACACACACACAAACACACACTCTCAAGATGTATACCATAATCATCACATACTGCAAGTTCCTCTTACTCCCTTTCACATCTCTAATATCTAACTCTTGGCAGCATGGATACGTATTTATAGCTACGATTCACCAAGATATTGTACGCTTACCAGTATGTTTTTGATAAAAAATGTTTGCATACAAACCAGATCCTAACCTTTTGTCTTTCTCTTCTCTCCCCTCCCTGTGTTTCTGTGCAGAATCCGGACAATCAGACAGTTCCAGCCAACAGGGGGACACAGACATCAAACCACCGCCCAATGGTAGGCACACGCACACATGCACACAAATCCATGTCCAAACACTGTCAAATCAGCATACTAGAATTGATTCCATCATGCTTATCAGTCTTAACATATTCCAATTATGGATCGAATTAGCAATCACACTCGCACAGATGTTGATCCACAAACATAGTTGCAGATGGTCGCCCTCTCAAAGGGATGTGATTTTCAGGCTTTTCTTCTCATTTCTTTTTTTTGATTGTTTGTTTGAAACACACTCCCATGAATGTGTAATATAGTGTTTCTCCGAATGCTTTTTGAAGATCTGATCTGAACCTTTTCTTTTCAGGGCACCTGAGTTTCCAGGACTGCTTTGTCACTTCAGGGGTGTGGAACGTTGCAGAGCTGGTCAGAGTGTCACAGAGTAAGTAAAACCGCTGCAAAGAGAGAGAGGCGACAGCAAAACAATTACAGTATCCCCACTATAATTTGTGTCTTAAAGATATTTTGTCTCCTGGTTAGGAATAGAAACCGCCACCAAACAGACCCATATTGATAATATTTTTTAAACTAAAGGAACCCGATACAATCTGCCTCTTAAGTGTGTGAACTACTGAGACATAATTCTCTGTAACTCTAAAGATAATTATGTTCCAGTATATACCAGATGAAACACATTTTATTAACCCATTCTTCCTTTTTCCCCTTTCTCCCTCCCTTGTTCTTATATTTTTCTCCACCAGCACCTGTTGCCACGGCGTCAGGTCCTAACTTCTCTCTGGCTGACCTGGACAGCAGTCCCAGCTACTACAACATCAACCCGGTGGCTCTGGGGCGACGCTCCCTCACCTCCCCTCCTTCCACTAGGTACACAGTCCTGACTATGATTACACACAGACAACAGTATTCTACGAGTGTTTCAGTCTCATGAAATACCATTGTCAGTTGTAATAGCTGTCCAGCTGTCCGCCATTAGTAGGGTCTTTTGTGGGTGAAGCCACCATGTGGCAGTAGCAGTGCTACCTTGGTATGTGATTTGCTGTGAAGCTAAGGGCAAACTGGAGGAAGGTGTGAAATCACAGTAATATCTGCCAACAGTGTATCGTTTTGTGTCGCAAGGATGACTTTACTGGCAAGTAAAGAACACCATTTCATTGAGGTTTCTTGATTAAAAAAATGGCTTAAAGTACTACAGTTCATTCCCAGTCTTGGAATCTGTCCTGAACTTCTTCCTATATATGTGTGTGTGTGTGTGTGTGTGTGTGTGTGTGTGTGTGTGTGTGTGTGTGTGTGTGTGTGTGTGTGTGTGTGTGTGTGTGTGTGTGTGTGTGTGTGTGTGTGTGTGTGTGTGTGTGTGTGTGTGCGGGCATGTGTGTCTCCCTTTTAGCTGCTCTCCTCTGTATGAATGTGATGGCTCTTTCCACTATTTCCTCATTTGTTTTCTTTCCTAAATTGTCTCTTTCTCTCTTCTTACCTTGGTCATCTGCTGTCACTTTAGGTCTGAGGTGGAGTTGTACGCAAACCTTCCACGGAGGTAGTTATAAACACTTACAAAGACACAACCTAATGAGACACACGCACAGAACAACACACACACTAAGAGAGTCTTACTGTGTGGCTTTGCCTTCTAACTATTATTTCCGTTTCCTCCTTTTTCATTTCTAGTTTGACATTTCTTGTGCTTTGTCTATTGTGCTCCAAGACTTCAGGATATTATTTTGTTTCCACTAAGATGTCAAGCTTCTTTACATGTTAAATTGTTTGTTTGTATAATTACTTTAAAATGTTCAGGTCGGCAGGGAATTTAATCCTTGATCCATACATCTACCGCCTTTTATGTATATATTTTTTAATCATGTTATCCTCCCCCCTCTCTTTCACAGCTCCACCAAGAGGAAGTCATTAGACGACAGTGAGCTGGAGAGCCCCACAGATGATGTTTTCTACCCTGGCCGCTCGCCTGCTGCCAGCTCCTCCCAGTCTAGTGCGTGGCCCAACGACATGGATGCAGGTACTGCCCCATCCCACCCCTCACCTGTCAACCACTAAACAAGCTTCCTGACACTTTGTATCACTCCTGCCTGACCCACATCCCACCAACACCAAAATACGAAGAGATGCCTCCCTCTGGCTTTGTCTCTTTTTCACACTCCCTATCACAATCACATGCCTTCAATGTGGTGAATATCACATCCCTGAACATCCCTATAAACCTCTACCTCATTCTGATTATTCCACACCTTTGAGGAACAGCAACAGATGTTAATACCCAAATGATATTTTCTTAAGAAAAATAAACATGAGGAGTGTTGAAAACCAAGATTAACCAGAGTATGTTGGTCACAGTATCTAGCAATATAAAGCACACTTCACTAACCCTGGTTTAAACATCTAATACCCTGCCATATATTTGGGCATAAAAATCATGTTGACTTGAAATAATGTTTTAAGTCTTGTGCTTTTCTGGGATTGTCTCAGCCTAAATTAAGGTCAGATAAATACCTGCCAGGATAAAGATGAAAAGGCCAGGTTTAGGTCTTGTCAAGAAAAATATTTATTTCGCAATTCAATTCTTACACAGTCATCACCTTCAGAATGTGGTGTGGGTATTTTACACGGATTGAATAGTCTCCTTCATTTTGAGTAAATGGGCTTAAAATTAGTCTGAGCTATTTTTTGGTCACAATGGTTTCAACACAGTCACCGTAACACTAGAACATTGAAATCATCATGGATAAATTGTGCTTGGTGTTATTATATACAGTATATCCACCAAATAGCTCCAGACACCGGGGATATAAATGCCAAGATGCATCAAGGATGGAACAGCTGCCTGTAGTAAGGCATTATGTTGGCGTTTATGTTGTTTTGGCAGTAACCGCTTCCTCTGTGAATCAGCTCTGGACGTTACCCTCTCTTACCTCATCTTCCCAACAGCCCAATAACTCTGAGTAAAAACTCTTTCAAGTTCACTTCCTCACTCCCAAATCCCCAAGGCTTCATATTTGTACTCATCCTCAACCTAAAGCCATAATCCCACATACAGTTTACCTGATGCTTAGTTTTAACTCTCCCCCTTTCTATCTCTCTCTGTCTGTCTCTCTCTCTTTCTCTCTTTTCATTGTTAACAATACCCTTTTCCACTTTCAGTGCAGCACCATTTGGCGAGTGTGCAGGAGAGGAAGATAAAACATGAAAACGATGGCGTGCAGTTTCCTTACCATGGTTAGAACAACATTGATTACACTCATATATTTGCTATTTATCAGCCTTAATGTAGCTCAGTCATTCCTCTGTGTATGCGTGTATTATACAATACAATGTATATAACACATTATGTACATATGTATACAGTATGATGTATGCTGATCGTGCATATGTGTGCCAGGTATGTGTGTGTGTTTAAATGTTATGTGGTGTCTGTGGTAGTGTGTCCAAAAATTGGATTTTCATAATTTGAGTTTAGCTGTCAGATGAATTTCATTGCTAATAATCAAAATTGAATTTGGCCAAATGAAATACATTAGTAGAATTGTCGAGGATTATCCTGTTCAGGATTTACTTTCTGTGTGAAACATGAGCTCTTAGATCACCTGAGCTCCCCGGCTTTATCTCTCTGAAGTCATGTCATTCTTCCCAGTGGCATATGATTGACAGATGTCACCAGGATAACAGTGACAACACCAGCAGGCACATTTGCATGCCGTGCCCATTCTGCCTCACATGCACAGTGACTCACTGAAACACCTACAGACCCCCCCCCCCCCCACACACACACACACATTCACAACAGATACTGAACAGAGGCTCCCCACAAACATGACCGACACACTTACAACCCTCCCTTATGTGCAGACGTTCACCAATGAAACACATTCTTATCATGCTCGCCACCCCTGCAGGTGTTCAGGTGCCTGCCTTGCCTCTATCCCTCTGCCGTGCCATCCCTCCCTCGCTTCAAATCCCTCATTAAGACGCTTACCGTCTGTGGATCAGAGGTGTAAAACCCTTCCTCCTGCTCACTAGCTCTCCCTTCTACCCTCCATCCCTGTCTCCCTTCTGTCTAATTGAAAACGTGTACAGCAGGAGGGACCTTGGGGAGGGAGAAAACATGTCAGGAGAGAAGGAGGAGAGAGAAACTGAGAGCAGGCAAGTGGGAGGTGAGAGAGGGAAGAGAGGAGAGGAGAAGATTTTAGAGTACTCAAACGGTGATAGCTAATGAGAGAGAAGAGTTATCAGGATGTGAACTAGAGGAGCCAAAAGCCCTGGTTAGGTTTGCCCCGTCTACTCTCGCTCGAGCCTCAGCGGCTGCTCTCCTGCTCCCGCTCCACTTAGCTGTAAATGTAATTAAGAGGCTGCTCATCAGAGCCACAACAGAGGCTGCTGCACGCCTTAGCGCACCAGAGCCTCACCTCACATCTTTTTCCTGTCTCTCATCCTCTCTCTCCTCCTCTCTGTGTATGTGTACCACCCCCTTTACTCTACAAAGTGCACCACACACAGCCGTGTACACCTCCTAATGACTTTGGCAAATAGAGGTGAGGAATTGCATGCAAATCTGGACCCTTTACCCAATTAATTTGCGTAATCCAAGTGAAAAATATGGAAGCCAAAAGCTTTAGTAATCATCAGCTGTTTTTTTTTTTAATCATTCTTTTTATTTTGTGTGTGTTTGCAAATAGTTGTTTTTTTCAACAGTAGCAAGTGAAAACTAATACACACAAAAGGAACCAAGGGAAAAAGGAGAGATGCAGTTATGGGAGAGCACAAATAGCGAGTAGAGAATTTGGATTTGGTACGGTGTGTATCCGATTTTCCAAAGGATACCACCTGCCACAGGCACAGCTCATCTGGGAATATCTGTCCAGGTGGGGAGTATGTAAACAAGTAAGCAAAAACACACAAACGAACGCACGCACGCACGCATGCACACACGCACACACGCACAACAAAGCAAGGGTCGAAATAAACCCAGAAAACCCTGCTTGCACACAGGTGTGCATCCCGGTCTGTCAACAGCACCATCCACCCCAACTGACTCCCTCCATAACCAACAGAATAAACACATCCAGTAATACACACAGACGTACGAAGTCGCATTTATACATGTATATCACACAAACACGGTTACATTGAGAAATACACAGGACAGATTTTTGCACACATATCACACAGCCCACACAGATGCATACACTAGCACAGCTGAAGCATGGTCCCAGATGGTGTTTCTGTGTGTGTGTAGCCTTGGGATCTGTGAGGATGCTGGAGACATCTGCTCCACAGGGGCTCGAGTAGGGGTGGGGGAGGTTAGGGGAGACCAACGAAACAACCAGGATTTTACATTAGTTCCAAATGATTGGGAAATTTTCCTGAGACACAAGAGACTTGTGGTGGTGGGGGGCTTTCTCTATGCTTTGAGTTAAATGTTACAGGCCCGTAGAGAATACGGCTGGACGTACATATGTGCTTTAAATCACTGGAGAGAGGAGAATTCCCTCACTTTCCTCCACTTGTTTAAACCACTATCTCCTGTCTTTTTCAACCGTGTGCGTATGTGTGTGTTTCTGTGTGTGCTTCAGAGGCGCATCTGGTGGCAGGCCTGTTAGTGCAAAGAGACAGAAGGGTCATCATGGGAGCGCTTGATTGGTTGCCAGTGAAATACTGAGGCTTGCCAGGAGAGGAAATATGCAGTTGTGGCACATCCACACACACAAAACACACACACATAAACCCAGATCAGACCATTGCATAGTCTCTGAAGCCCCGAAAATAATGTCTTTCCCATTCCCTTGGTGATAGTGATGGTGCTACAGCGTCCTATATATGCAGATGTCAATCTTCATCTGATCTTCTCTGTGCTTCCTGGCTCTAATTTCTATACTTGAGACTCACTTTTTACTACCAAGATAAAAGCAAATAACTACCTTTCTGAGACCATGACTGTTTAATCTACAAGGTTCTGTTTTTTTAAACTTTCTTCCAAATATGTATTTTCCAATACTCTCCCCTGCAGTGCCTTTCCTTGTTTAAGTCTCTGTAGACTGCTCTTATTTCCAGTTTTCTCCCACCAGTGTGACAGTGTCATTGCAATCACTGCTAACTATTGGTGTCAGAAGTGGGATCGGGGTTGTCTTCATGCTTGGAATCTGTCTGACAGTACAATACGCCCCCAGACTCCCGCTACAGTGGGGGGGAGAAGAAATATATGTCTGCTAAAGACATAAATGGTTCACACATATTCACTCCCACCTGCTTGAGACTTAACTCTTTCACACAGGGAGGGAAGGTTTTACACGCCCCCACACTCCCATAGACTTTCACACGTCTCCAGCTGGAGAAGTGAGGAGGAATCATATTTAATGCCTTGTTTGATGCGGAGGGGGCCACAGAAATAGACTACAAAACAACAGTCTAAAAAAAGTTATACAGAAAATAATATTAGCACATCACTCACTTGTTAGGAAGATTAGAGCAAAACTTAGCAGGAAATAAATGTGTATGTTGTTTCATCAGTTAAATGTGGCTGTGTTGTAAGGGTCTTTGTTTTTTGTGATTGGACACATGCTTGTGCTTCCGTGTGTTCAGACGTTGAGTGTGTGAGTGTGTGTGTGAGCGAGAGATAATAACCATATTTAACATCTTATGACATTCCAATTTCATACATGTCGTCAGAGCAACGCATTGAAAAACAAGACGCTGCTGCATTTTTCACAGGTTCTGCTTTGCTCCCTCGCTCCCTTGCTCCCTCGCATATTTTCGTGTCTCCCACGTTCTTCTCGCCTCTCTCTTCCTCTCTCTCTCTCTCTCTCTCTCTCTCTCTCTCTCTCTCTCTCTCTCTCTCTCTCTCTCTCTCTCTCTCTCTCCCTCCCTCTGTCTCCTCTCTCTGTCCGTCTGCTTGTCTTTCACACTCAGCAGCTGCCGTGTCCATACTGTACAGTGTGTGCTATTTCTGAATGAAGCCTTCTTCTCGTGCATCCAGCCTGTGAGCTTCACTGAAGCCAGACCACAACTAGCTGACTGTGGCTGTACAGTGGCCGTGCTCATACTCAGAGAAAGCCTGGAGTTGGCACCTGACAAGAGAGAGAGAAACTGAAAGAAGAGATGAGACAGAAAAAACATACAGGGGCACAGTCGAGGTTAATATAGCTACAAGTGGGCTTTGGACCAGTATCAGATTGGCTTTTGCTCTTTTACCCACTTTTTCCTTTAAGGATATGCATGTCACTTAGGATATGAAATATTGCTCATCCCTTATTTTAGGACTATAAAGTTGGGAGTTGGGAATCTTACAGTACATCTATTAGTGACGGAGAGTCCTCTGATTGACTCATTGAAACTTACTGAAGTGAATGGCCAACTGCCAAAAGGACAGGAAGCACTGCCATCAACCAATGAAGAAATTAAACAATCTAATTCAGAGACCATGATTGTTCAAGTCCCCATCTCTAATAATCAAATAGATTTTTTTCTTTTTTTTAGTTAAGCCAATTAAAGAAGCAACATTTTGTTGATTAAAACCACCTCTCTCTTTTCCTCCCTCCCCCCCCCACTTTTTTTGTTGATCCCATTTTTTTTTTCGCCAGGACTGTCCTCGCCTGGTTCACTTAAGAAGCCGGGGAAGTTTGATTTCAACGCCCTGACTTCCCAGACGAGGTCCCCCCGCATGGCGTTCACACACCACCCGCTGCCTGTGCTGGCAGGAGTGAGACCAGGTGAGAGCCCTGCCATGAACCCAACAACCCAATTCCCCATTTATAACCTGAAAAAGAGAGAGAAGGAAAGGGAGTGTCAAACGTGAACCAAGAATGCTACATTTGCAAATCAAAACAAAATGAATTCTACGATCGTGTGCGTGAAAATGAAATTCCTAAAGGTACAAAAAGAAAATAAAAGCCCTACATTTGCAACTGCTGAGTAGCAAAATGCCCGAAGAGTTTCACCTGTTCAGAGTTACTGTTATCACCATGGCTTGGCATATATTTCTCTCTCTCTTTCAGCCTCTCTCCATCCATCCATGTTTTACCATCATCTCTAATGCCTTTGTGTTTTAATATTGTCATTGCATGGTACCATTGCTGCATCGATTGCCTTTGTGACTGATTTGGCTCCAATCTTACTGCTTCATGCATCCATTGTACTGTTTATGTTCACTTTAACTCTGTTTATTCTCATTTAATGAATCTGACTGGGTGTGTTAACTTACCGAGTTCAGCTATCCGCACACTTAATAGTTAGAAGTAAGAGTTAATGTCACAAGATCAACAACTTGTGAAATATCTTTCATGGTCATAACATCTGCAAGACAAAGAAGAACATTATGATGGCACAATTTGAAATGGAATTCAAAAACTCTCTATTATATGTCAAATTGTTTTCTGTGTGTGCTTATGTGTGTATGAGTGTGTTTTGTATGTTTTAGATGCAATATTGCTTTGGTGTTTTTGTTATTTCAAAGAATGTGGTTGGTAGGTTGTTTGTTCAGATTCTACTGAGAGTGTAGAGCAATTACATATTTAAAAGAAATAAGTAACAGAGATTACGCTGTTTTACAGTAGACTGTAGTGGTTGGAATTCTTTAAAGAATCCTCCAATGTTTCCGAGGTTTTGTGTCATGAGAGGGACTAACGCTAAGTTGTCCTCATAAGAGCTTTTCAGGCCTGTAGGATAAGCGACATGGTTTCTCCGTCTTTGAGAATTCCCCAAGTCTCCTGGATGTCGAGTTTGCCAACAAGACCCAGTAGGCTGGTCTCACTTTCAAAGGAATAAATATGTGCTTCTCTCTCCCTCTGGCTCCATTTTCTTCTCAAAGGAATTAGTTGGTCCGCATCCAAACCAGACCTACTATGTAAAGGTCATTTGGACTCATTGCCCTCCATGTTGAGATGTATTGAATTTTACTCGCAGAGCTCCCCAAAGTATATTTAGAAAAAACAGAGTAGGCAGGATCTCGCACCATTAATCCATGTTGTTTGTCTGCACAGAGCAGTCCTATTGCCTCTGGAAAATGTAGAAACACCACATTAAATGTTGCGTTTAAATTCATTTCTAAAATGTCCTCCTCTGTTTAGTGAGTGAGTTGAAGAGGTGTGAGGGACTGGCTCAGGTTTCTTTGTTGCCTGACTAACTTCTCACAACCTCCACACCGTGTGTGTATGTAGATTGTTGGCTAAGAGGTTTTCATGTAATAGAGAGGCTGTAATGAGACAGATTTTAGAAATTGTGTATGGCTGCATTTGGGCACGTACACAGATATACACATGTGTGTATGTGTAAATGTACACTCTTGTTGAGGACTCTGTGCTAAAATGGCTGCCATCCAAATGGAATGTCCCTCGGAGGCCTTGGTTCTATAAAGAGACTGGAGGATGATGGGAGGGAGGGAAGGAGAGTGATGAAAAGAGAAATGTGGGTAGATAGAGAGGGGGAAGAAGCAGTTAGTGATCATGGACTGGAGCTGTTAGCTCTTGTTGTATAGGTCTAGTGAGTGTGGCTGTTCAGGGGTAAGGACTGGATGGTTTATGTCCTGTTTTTGGCTCCGGACTGACGTGGAGAGCTGCCAGATTGACTGTTGTCTGATTATAGTAGTCTGGAGAGTCCGCCATTGTATCAGTGATTACACTCACACCAATATACAGACAAAGACACAGGAAAGATGCAACTGACAACACATTCATACAGATGGACAGACTACAATAAAACTAAGATACAGATTTACATGCACACACAACAAGATGGGAACACCAATACACCAAAACGCAGAAAGTTTGGACAAATAGACACTTGCATACTTTGTGAGTACAGTATACACAAGAGATAGTAGGTGACAGACATAATCACAGATGCTTGTTTGCCAGGCTCCCCTCACCTAGCAGCTTGCCTCTTTAGTTTGGTGTGCCAAATTGCCAAAGCCATAGAATCTCGGCAGACAAGACAGACAGCGAAGGCTAGTTTGTGTACGAGTGTGTGTGTGTGTGTGTGTGTGTGTGTGTGTGTGTGTGTGTGTGTGTGTGTGTGTGTGTGTGTGTGTGTGTGTGTGTGTGTGTGTGTGTGTGTGTGTGTGTGTGTGTGTGTGTGTGTGTGTGTGTGTGTGTGTGTGGTTGGCTGGCTGGCTGACTAATGTCTCCGAGAGGCGTTTTGTGGTCGGTTGGGAGCGGAGGGGAGATTCTCTCCCAAGCTTCAAACTGCTGGGCAGAACCGCACAGCAAGGATATGCTGCTGATTGATTACACATCACCGACAAGCAATAAAACAAAAGTGGAAAAACCCAGTGTGTGTGGTTCTGAATACCCCAGTGATTTGTGTGTGTGTGTGTGTGTGTGTGTGTGTGTGTGTGTGTGTGTGTGTGTGTGTGTGTGTGTGTGTGTGTGTGTGTGTGTGTGTGTGTGTGTGTTTGAGAGAGAAATGAAGAGGAAGCAGAAGGCAGAAAATACTTTAACACACTTTAGCGTGTATGTGACTGCGTGACTGTGTGTGTGTGTGTGTGTGTGTGTGTGTGTGTGTGTGTGTGTGTGTGTGTGTGTGTGTGTGTGTGTGTGTGTGTGTGTGTGTGTGTGTGTGTCCTAATGCCAGGCTTACCGGAGGTACAGAGAAATCTAGTGGGCTGATTTATAAAATGAATGGGACCAGATGTTTTCCAATAGCCAGGGATAATGTCCATCATTTGTAAGCCGGAGCAGCTTCAGTCAGTTAACCACAAGAGAATGTCACAGCTATTTTCTGTGTTATGACAATCATAGGCAGAAGGGGCAACCTGGTCTTTGATGCCAGCTGTGCCTGTGCTTAGTAAAAACATATGCTTGTCTTATATACTGTCATAGGTGTGCATGTAAATGTAATATCATAATGTGTTGAGTGTTATGTATGCTTAACATCTGTTCTGTGTTTCAGTAGTAAAACAATAGAATGACCTGAGCCTCATTGTATTTTCCCACTTTGGGTCTCTTGTCTATCTTCTCCTCACGTTCCTCTTCCTCCTTTCCTTTCCTGTTTCCTATCCCCTTTTGTCCTCAGGGAGTCCCCGTGCCTCAGCCTCAGCTCTGCACTTCCCTTCCTCTTCTATCATCCAGCAGTCCAGCCCTTACTTCACCCACCCCACCATACGCTACCATCACCACCAGGACCCGCTTAAGGAGTTTGTGCAGTTCGTATGCACCGATGGCACAGGACAGCCCAGCGCTCAGGTAGGTGCTCTATGTTCAGCAAATGGGGGTGAGGGGATCGTGGGATGGTCTGCAGTGCAAAAGTACATTTTTTAGTCAGTTAATTTTTGTGATATTAACTGAAGAAGACACATCAAAAAAGCTAACAAGAAATCCTCTGCATCATAAATATATACAGTATTACTTCCCCTTCATTTATCATCTTATTTGTGAGCTAGTGCAACAAGGTCATTGGATCCTACTCCGAGAGAATAGATCAATCTTTATTATGTGAAGCAAGTTCACCAGGAAAAAGGAAAATGGTTTTCGGGCAAATCTGTCAACATGAGGAGGCAGCTAGAAGTGATTAAACAAAAGAAAAAAAACTATCTTTGGAAAACTAAGTTGGAAGCAGCCAAACCGCATTTGAGTTATGATAGGTTCATTGCACTGCATCATGCAACACCTACCGCAAAAGTGAGGTAGGAGAAGATCTTGCCTGTCAGTTATGTTCAGTTTGAGGAAGGAAGCAAATTGGGAAAAAGCTCATAGGGCAAGTATGGCCGTGCCAGACTGGGAGTGGATTTACTGAAGGAAACCAAAGCTACAATATCAAGAGAGACTGGTAGAGGATGTGTAGACACATCTAGATTAGTATTGTATGGACTAGGTCTCTGTAGAAGGAAACTGAAACAGACATTTAACACTCCTGGTGTATTCCAATACTCATTAAACCATTTAACAAGCCGTCATTGACCCGCAGCCAGTAAGGGATCCTCCTTTACTCTTTAAATGCTTTAAAGTCCAGGGGTTACCCATATGAAAACCCCAGTCCCAATTCACCTGCTGAAAGAGTGTCCAAACACAGGCGCCGTATACACCTTACCGTCTTAACGCCATTTAAAGACATTTGGGAAATGTTTGGACACATTGTAATGAGGTTCAGGGTGCTGGTATTACTGTAAACCTCTGCTGTAAACGTGGCCTTCTGAGCAACTTTGAAACCACATACCAAGCACGACACTTCATGTCCTATTATTCTTTATTCTCATTACTTCACACACCAAAGACACTGTTTAACTGCTGAATTGCACATACCCCTACACAGTGCACAGACACCCTTTTTTCTTTGTTGATACGCCTTTCTTTTTTATTGTTCTTACATTGCACTATAACTTTCCTCACAGACAGCTCCATTTCTTTTTTCCCCTCGTGTGTTGACAATGTTCATCACCTTTTCACATCTTATTGACTTCACTATTTTTGGCCAGACTGTCTTAATATTTTTGTTTTTTTATTTAAAACAATGTGTGAGTTTGTTGATCTCTTTTGTCCCTGAGTGTGTGCAGCAGTGTGTGGTTTAGTTTGTGTACCTGAGAATACTGTTGGCTTCAATCTATTATATCTATACATGAGACTTGAGTGTGTGATTTATGTTGTGTGTGTGTCTGGCTCCCTGTGCACTGTATATTCTCGGGGTGTGTCATGCTCACCCTGTCTGTATGGTCCGTCTGCAGCCTAATGGAGGTGGCCAGAGCAAAATGCCGGGCTCCTTCCTGCTGCCCCCGCCACCCCCGGTGGCACGCCCTGTGCCCCTCCCCATGCCCGACTCTAAAATCATCACGCCCAATGACGGCGGACTCAGCTCACCCGCATCTCCGTGTAAGTCACCCCCACTCCTACTCCTCAACAGTCCCCCATTACTGCCCCAGTCTCCCCACAGACACGGAGGCCAGTCCGAACCAATTTTAGACTCCAGTAGAAGGTTAGCTGTTATCTGGAAGCCAATTTGTACTCCGATTTAAGCAATACTACATCAAGTTTGTTAGATTAGAACAAATGTAGCTCTCATAGAAGTCCCAGTAATGCAGTGAAGCTACATCGGGCACTTTCTTTGTAAGTGTGCAACTACTCAAAGCACAAGTCTGGGACTTTCATAATAGCTACTGTGCAATTTTTCATAGGTGATCCTCTGCTTCCTGCGAAGGTTGCAGTATGTTCAGTCAAACGCTCAGCAGCCCCAGGAGCCTCACTCCTATTTCATCATTTACCTTATATACTGTACGCCATTGTACTGTACTTTACTCTACTGTACTGTACTAGCGAGATCAAATTCTGTCGAGGCAGAAGCCACGCCTTTGCCAAACCAGAGATCCTCTTTCAAGCTCTTCTGTAACTCTTACTCTGAAGTTCAGTCTTCATTTCTCTCTTTGTCTTTGCAAACCACCTCATCTTCTTTCTCTTTCCTCAACATCTTTTTATTCTCTTTTCCTTCTCTGGTGTTCGGTTTCCTGCAAGCACCACAAGAGGCAGTGTAGTCTCTCTCCCTTCTTTTTGATGTGTTTAGTAGTTTTTTTTGGGGGGGGGGCAGAGCAGGGCCCAGTGCACGTTGCCTCTGTAGACGCAAGCCTTTGATCAATGCAGACTTTGCATGTCTGTCCGTGACAGCGGCAATACAATCTGCCCCCTTCTCTCATTTCTTTTTTGCCTTCTTCTTTTCTTTATTTGATATACTCTCATATCCTCCTTTCTTTGTTTCTTTTTTTCCTTTATTTCTCTCTTTTTTCTTTTTAAAGGAACAAAATTAGGGCAGTTGGCGTGGACTCCAAAAAAAAACATCATGCCCCACTTTACCCACCCAATCCCCTCGCCTCTTTCACACAAATCTCACAACAATTAAAAATTGAGAACAACAAAAACATGGAAATCACAGTATTAACAAGAACAACCCAATCTCTCTAAACATGAATGATAAGATCTAATCAAACCTGTCTAATTAGTGCTATAGTGGGGGAGCGGGAGAGGAGTGTCATCAGGGAGCGGTGAGGCTTTGGTTGGTTCCACCCAGACAGGTGCGGTGCGCGAGTCGGGCCACGGGAGAGGCACACCAAGAGGGGGCACTGGACGGAGCAACCGGGGCACCTTCTCCTCCTTTTGTTTTGACTTTTTTTTCTCCTCTTCCTGTCCTATCAACCTTTCCTCCCCTCCTTCCAACTCTCTGAGATTAACGTGTCACTTTATTATTTATTTATATGAACATTATATAAATAAATATCCTACTCTTCGTCTCTTTTCTCATTCCGGTGACTGTTATCACTGTATTATTTTTTTTTTACCCCCTCTAATTTTGTCTGATTATCAAGCTATCGTAATTAACGTAAAAAAAAAGCACACCCACACACAAACACATGCATATGGTACACTCTCATTCATGCATCAGATTCCAGCCCTGTCACTGTCACCCCCACACATCCCCATCCCCTCGACCTGAATCAAGTCATGCACAGAAAAAGTTCTACTCGGCCCCCACGTTGGAGTCCAGTGAGCACAACTGCCCTAAATTTGATCCTGTGGCATCCCTGAATGGTGTCACTTTGTATAAAAGGTGCTCCTCTTAAGTTATCAAACGTAAATGGAGCATTGGTTACCACTGGGGATGAATACAGTTCCTCCATCGGTCCCCCTATTATTATGTCCATAGTGAGCGCTCAGTGGTTTCTATGATCACAGAGGCTCGTTCCTGAGGCCAGGGGCTGCTGAGGAGTGTCTGTAACAAACAGCACAGCCATATTTGGGGGAAATAGCTACTTTATATCAGTGCTAATCATTTCAGACTCTACATCCCCTTGTTAACCACATATTCAATCCTTGAGTGAATGAAAATAACAACAAACCTGCCCACAAAATGAATAAATCTTCTATTTGAATAATAGGGCATCAGTATTCCTGACCCTTACTGTCTTTTCCCAGTAATTCTTTTGACAGTGAATTGTAGTCATAGTATTGATATATTTTTTTAAATATATAGACAGAAAATGATCAGAGCATCAAACTATGAGCTCAGTGTGTATGTGTGTGTGTAAAAAGCATGTACACACTTTCTCTCTGTTTATAGCATACTCCACGCCAGGCTCCACAGCTCCCAACCGGTTTGTCGGCATCGGAACACGGGACAACTTTCTGAATATCCCCCAGCAGACTCAGGTACCCCGCCAACCTCCCTCATTTAATTAACATCCACCCATCCTCCTTCCTCTCCCTCCCTCCTCCTCCCCTGTTTTATGTCTTTTTCATCCCTTTTGCTGCAAGCGTGACACTCCACGTAGATGATACATTACAGTGCTCCGTAACTGAAGGCATCTTCGGGTTGAACGGGACAGGCATGTCATTCAGAGCGAAGGCTGTGAAACAGAGGCAGTACTCAGACAATGGCTCTGCATTTGCAACCTGCTACACGCACTGATTCATCCCATGGAACCAGTGTTGATCAACAGTTTGTCACCACGATTCATCATAAATGTCGCCTTCATTATTTTACTAAATCTGGTTCTTATATTGGCAAAACAATCAGCAAGGTTCACTCAAGCTTTATTTTCACAGCTTTAACCACATCACACATCAGTGGAGTGAATTAGCTCAGTTTTGAATGGAGATGGATCAGTGGACATAAGCTACAGCTGTTATAAAGAGAGATTTAAGGGGTGCATGTCCACAGAATCATGTCCATTATAACTGAGCAAACTCAAACCTTAAAGGAAATGGTTAAAGCTCTAGAAAACGTTTGCAAGCGGACCTTGGGTTGTGATTGTTTTGTCAAACTGTTTCCAAGATCAAGTATAAACCGTAAACCTGTTGTTTACACAAGTAAAATTCAGCTTTAAAACTTCCATGAAATAGTTACAGTTTACATTCTACTCCACACATAATTCTGTTTTAATAATGTAATACCTGCAGGGGAATATTATTGTGGTCAAGGGGGGGCAATTATATCGCATTGACAATATATCAATTGTTTGCAAACTTGTCACCTACATTGACACAAAGTGTTGCCCATGTATCAAGGCCTTTAGTTTCAGCTGGGGTTTACAGTGTGTGTACCGCAGTAGTTTCCCCACAGAGAACGAAAGCAGTGCCAGTTAGTTTCAGCTCCAGCCGTGTTGATTTATCTCTACCCGGCCCCACAGTGTGTATTAGTGCAGCGTGTGAGGCCAGTAGTGAACTACATTGTGGTTTCAGCTTTGGCTGCGCTCTGCCACTGGGCTGCAGTGTCTTGGGCCTCCTCCATCACCAACACAACTTTTCTCATTAGGGGCTAACCGCACCTGCCTGCAGCCAACTCGGCTCTCCTGTCCTCCCCACACATGGAAACAATCTGCATTCCTCTTCGGCACAGCTCTGCTCGCCCTCACCCCTCCCTCCCTCCCTCCACTCATGCATCAGCAGCCCACACTCCCTCTGTTTCTCTTTCTCCTCCTGCTGCTCCCTCTACCCTTTTCGAGATCCCCACCTGCACCACTCTCACACAGATGTAGACCTGGCACCAAGGGGACATCCAAACACCATCCAAATGAGTGTGAGCGCGTATGCTCACACTCACATACACTTCAACTCTGTGCCAAAACTCATGCCCCTCGTTTTCTCCCCTAAAAAACAACAGGGCTTTAACAACAGCTTACATCTGTTCCCAGCGCTTATTATCCCCCGCTATTGCTTATCAAACATTGAAAAATGTCCACTTTGAACATTTCTGCTGGGTATACGGCACGCACAGCGAGAACCTCGGCACTGATATCAACTGCTCCCAGTAAGCTGAGCCTAGTAGGTCAGTAATAACCTAGCCAGAGTGAGAAACAGAGGTCTCTGCCTATCCTGCTGTTCTCTGGCATATGGAGAGGTGCAGACGACAGCCCTGCCAACCCGCCTCGCCGTCCTCTGGCCAACTAGCCGAGACAGAGGGAGAGAGTCTTCCCATTGCTGTCGGGACAAGGAGCAGAGAAAAGCTGGTCTGAGGAGCTCTCTGGTGGTGAGACCCTAGCCATGCAGGAGGAGAGAGCGGGATAGGGGGACATGTATGAAAAAAGTAGGAGGGACAGAGAGAAACGGAGGGAAAAAAGCAAGAGGGAGTTCGTCGAAGCTCGCTGCACTCCACAGTCACGTCCCGGCTGTCTGGTTGCCCGCAGCAACCAGACATGATGTCATAGGCAGTTGAACTTGGACTTGAAGGGGGGGTTAGAGAGAGGGGGTCACTTTCCGCTGCCAAGGATTACACTGGGAGAGCCAGGGTGAGAGAGGGAGAGGAAAAGAGAAGGGGGTTAAGGGAAGTCGGAGCCAGGAGGAGGAGTTATCTACAAACACCAAAGAATCATGGGAGGCAGAGGTGGTGGAGGATAGACGGAGGTTGAAGTGGGGGGGTTAAAACTCTCTCTGGGTTTTGCTAGAATGGGAGACAACAGAGAGTTTGCTGTTAAAGATGGGGTGATCTGCTGCTCTCCCCGGGCCGAGGCCTGAGGAATGTCAGCTGTAGCCAGAACAGCGCGGCCTGTGCCAACTCTGCCCTCTTATCAAACTGAGAAACCGGATCCCGGAGTAGCTGCCCTCAATAGCTTTACAGTGTAGCCTGAGACCACTCGGGCCCGCAGAGCAGAGACTTATTAAGAGGATCGCCTTACATGTAAACTGGTAGCGCATGATAGAGCAGATATAGTCCGGTGTTTGCTCATTGGAAAGCCATTCAGGCTGATACAAAAACTAATGCCCTAATGCTATTTGTAGCTCTGAAATAACACAAGTGTTTTTCACGAGTAAAACCCTAAGAGTCAGCCCTCTTAAAAGCAGCATGCGGTGAAGTTGAAGGTACTAACTTTTTCAAAACTGTATGGGACAGCTGAGCTCAGCAAGTACATTGGTGCTGGAGAAAAGGAGGAGAATGTGGCCACCTAGTGGATGAAGGAGGGTTCATACTAGTGATACTTTGACTTGCGACCCGTGTCACATTGCATTGTTCCTCGTTGTGAGTAGTTTATCTAAAAAGTACAATGTTTTTATTTCATTTTGAGGGGTCTGAAGAATTGTTTTGTTCCTTATTGTTTACTTGTAGACTCCTAGGGTTTATATTGAGACCCTTTGTGGGAACAAGTCATTCAAACCATGTTATTTTTTCAGAATTGAAAGTTGTATTGAATTTTAGAGCATACCAAATTAAAATAACAGGTTGTGATAGAATAATGTGAAGAGCATTAGAACATGGCAACAATGACAGATGGATCAGACATTGTACCCTACAGCTGTCCCATTGTTATTAACCCATAACATTTTTTCTAGTTTAGTCTTTTCAGCATCTTTTCAAATGCAATAATTTCCATCATTTTGTTAGGGGTTTGAGGTTACAACATGGTTCAAAGTTCACTGTTTAAGATAGTTTTGTGCTCATACCTCACCCCGTTTCATACTCTGCTAATCCCCCCTCACCTCTCTTTTTATTTAAGTATAAATACAGAGTAAATAACTTGCATGTCTATAGGTAATGTTCTGTATTTTTCACTTTTGTTCTTTTGCGCTGCAAGACTGAGAATTATGAACTGAATTTAAAGGTTAATCTGCTGATCAAAGACTAATGATTTGCCTTTCCTTTTCCACAGTCCTGGTTCCTCTGACAAGGCCTCTCAGAATCAGGAGCTAAAATTGTGTCATGAAATTGGAAATTTGAAAAACAAACACATCACCGCTGATTAAGAACAGACTGCTGACACTAAAAGGTCTTTCTCTCTAGCCAACACTATTCAAAGTACTACTACAGAACCCCACACCCCCAAGAGGACTCCCAATTCAACACAATTTGAACAGGAACGTTCGCCCCCCCCCCTCTACGCAGGACGCTTCAACGAGATGGACAGACTGAGAATGCAAGAAGAGGAAGATGAGGAACTGTCTCTCACACACCACAAAAATGTCAGAAATGAAACACAATATAGCAAACTGACAAATGACCAATTATACATTTGTTGTTTCTTTTTTTCATGATTTCCTTTTTTTATTTTGTTGTCTCCACAATGAAACTCCATGCATTGGCCAGGAGATCCAAAAATGTAGTGGTAAATGTCAAAATCGTATGTGCAAGTTGAAAAAATATACACCTAAATTTGCACACCTCCATATCTGTGTATTTCGCCACGCACTTCCCCTACAGGTGCAAATCCCACCTGCCCCCCCCCCCGATCCCCCCGGAGCTCAGCATTGCCCAGGGTCCAGACCGCTATCCACAGCCACATACCTGTGCGTGTGTTGCCACACTCAGCCACTTCATTCGCTCAGCCCTGTACCTCTTTTCATTTCTGATTGGCCAATCATGGTGACACCATCAAATGGTGTGACATATATGCACTAAGTGGCTAGTCTTTGTTTACCTGTCAAAGTATCAGGGTGTCCTGCTGTGGGAGAAGTGATAGCCATGAGGCGAGTGCGCGTGAGTGAACACACGACAGACAGTCATAACACTAACCCTACACGTGCTCTTTCGTCCCATCATCACCTATGCACTATTCATTTTTAATAAGGGATGAACAGTATTGCACATCGATGGTCAGAAGAGCGATTAAGGTAGTGAGTCGAGGCTGGCGGCCACCGCAGGGATGTGGCTTATACTTAAGTCTGGGCCCTGAAACATGCAGCACACACATAAACACAAGCATGCTTGCAGACAGTATACCACAGACCATCATCTCCAGAAATATAACCACCCATAACATCATCTTGTTAGTATACAGAGACAAGGAATTTAATTTACAGTTATGCACATGCAGCATCAGATTCATATTATTAGCTTTCATTTTGTTTTTAGGTGTTTTCTTGCGATTTTCCTTTTTTTTTGCCAGATTTGGTTTTGGTTTTTGTCCCACTTGGATTGTTTTAACTTTCTCTTGCATGTCATTACACTTTTTTTGTAGTTTGCAGTAATACGTTTAAAATCATGCTCAGATTTCAGCGAAACGGTAACAGCAGTTTCTCAAATCTCTCACTTTTGAACAGCACAGTAACAACAACTCGTCACATGCATCCCTTGCATTGCTTTACCCGTTATCCCTTAGTCCATTCACAGAAATCCCGTGAGGACTACACACACATACTCACATAAAATGCACACTAAGACCACCAACAACCTGACATAATATAATAAAGGGAATCCTTTATATTTGGTTCTCCAAACTGCCTTTGTTAATGGTTTTTCATTCACTTAAGAATTGTCTTTTTAATTTGAGATATTTTTTATATGTAAATGTTCACATTGAAATTTGCTATTGGTATTATTTTCATCATGACACAATCCAACAAAAGCCGACCTCACAAAATAACTGGACTGCCTAGCTGTTGGTTCTATTTTGCAGGGATTGTAAACAGGGCTGAGACCCTAATCTCAGCCTCTCTAGTAACATTAGCTCTATGTACTAAAACCATATATCAAGACTATAACAATATATGAAAGTGCCTCTGTATTCCCTTCATGCAATTAGTAATAACTTCAGGTTCTCTTCCCACATATAAGCTAAAGCTACAGGGAATGGTAGCGTTGGTGCATGTGGAAACCATTGGCCTAGGACAGATCTTTATAGAAGACTGCAAACTTTTTTTGTAAAGACAGAGAGAGAGATCTTATACATATATATTTATGATATATGCTCCTTTTTACCTTTTACTACATGAGCTGGTTGGCAGTCTAGTTATTTTCTGACTCTCACCCCCCATCCCCCACCCCCACAACCCGTTTCAGTAACATCACCTTACTGTTACCAGTACGAATTGAATGACACACGCCATTGCCATCTGCAGAGCAGCATTATAATACCTAGATAAACATGTCAAAAATCGACAGTAGGTTTGAAGAAGAAAAAAAAAGTGTTTTTTGATGGAAAGTATTATTATTGAAAAATATGTGTCGATTGAGCCACGTGCAATGCATTGGGTAGATCATTGTGTTTGTCTGTTAGAGATTTTTAAGAAAGCTAAGAGAAAAGTGAAAAAAAATGTATTTGTTTCAAGTCCATATGCTCCGGGACTCTAAACTAGAGGGCCATGAAAAATCCTAGTCTTTGTAAGTTGGGGGTATTTGTTTTTATTTCCTTTGTCTCTTTTTTAATGTTTTATGTGTAATCAGTTGTTTATACACATGTGGGAGGGCTGAAGGAAAAAATTCTACATAACTTGAGAAAAAAGAATTCTCTATCAGATGAAAACCTGGTGCTTTAACAGTATAAAGTACATTCAGAAACTATTGTAAATGAATGGTAATGAACAAAAATACCAGACCATTTAGGAAACAGCATTATTCCTCTCTATTTTTATTCTTCTTCTATTTGTATTGAGTGGGGGGAGAGGTTCCTTTTCCTTAAGGTTGTGACACAAAAGGCATTTTGGTTCAACCTTTAGAAAAACAAAAACAAACCTATTCTGTTCAATTACTTAACAACCTGTGCCCTGCCTGAAACTCACCAGCAAAAACACCCTGTAAAGCGGGAGAAGCTTCACATCCAGAAACATTTTATCCCCATGATCATATTGATATGTTCCTGAAGCTAGGGCTGAATACAAATCAGCAGGTTGTGTTAAGACCCACTTGCAATGGAAATAGTATTAAGTTAGACCTTTTGTATTGTGCACAGATAACGGAAAAATTATTCTAAAATCAGGAAAAAAATATGAAGTCTAAATGATTCTTGAAGCAGGCAGCAAGGTGAGCCTCTCCCCTGTTCCACCCCCTCCTCTGTAAATGACTCTTATAGTGCTTGTGCTGTAGTGTATAGTTTCCCAGCAGTTAAAGGTTGTCCCTTAAAAGTGCCTTTTGTTCACAGACTCCATTTTGTAATCCAGATCGCCCCTCTTTTTTTTTTCGAAACGGCTCGAGGTAGCAGGTTGCCCCTGATTACAGCGAGGAGGCGAAAGGTTGTTGAGCGCTCAGGGACTACTTTTTTCCTCCTGCCTTCGAAATGAATCCCCTCCATTGTACTTCCCCTATATCCTCTCTTCCTTTTCAAAGCCGTATATATATACATATATATATATATATAGTACAAAAGGAAACTGGTGTGAATTAGTTCTTTACTTTTTATTGATAAATGATGACAAAAAAAAAACATTTTTTGAAAATGCAAAAAAACTTGTTCTCGTTCAGCTCTTGCTTTTTTCTTCCCCTCTGTCTCCACTGTCTGTTTTCTCTTAGACACTGGAGTAGTCTGTAACTGTGTGTCCGTCACTCTCCGTCTCTCTCTCTCTCCTATCCTCTCCGCTGATGGGAGGGTGAAAAAAAAATATTGCCGAAAAACTTTTGTCTGAGCAGAATGCAGTTAGCTCACATGTTATTCTTGTCTGTATGCTTCACATTGTATTACCATACCCATCTTCTTCAGCTTCTCCATTCAACAGCTAATGTAAGTGAACAAATTACGCTGACGGGCTTTTGGGGGTGTCCTTGGGTGGGTTAGGAAAGGACGACGGATTCAGGGGTTTTGGTTGAAGGTGATTACGGAGATTAACGGGGTCTGGAGGGCTGGATGAACTGCTTTGGGATGTTGGAAAGGGGCTGCTTTGACTAGGAAAAGAGTTTGCTCTTTTGTTTTAGCTATTTATTTTTGCCTTTGTTTTATCCCCCCCCCCCCTTTTTTTTTTTGTTTCATTTTAATTGGGATTTCTTTAATCTTTGCTATCAGGGTATGCTGTCGTTTAGGCTCTCTTAGAGAATGCCTTTGGACTGTAAATGAAAGCTACAAGCACCTTATGAGCGGACTTGTCCTGCATGGGGCTGAAAGAGGGGGGGTTTTGCATTTCCAGGACATATCCACTTAAACCAATCTTTTATAGTGAAGTATTATTGTTCACGGTGGGTCTCACACAGAGAAACCCTTAGCAGTATTAACCATTTACAACACACCAACCAGAAAGATAAAAGGCCAGCATGAACCTGATCTCTCAGATTTTTGAGGAGTCAGGGAAGTCCCTCCATTTTTCTCCTCTGACCACCTCATGCTGGACTGCTCCGTGTCTTTGTTCTGTTGTTTATTTTTTGTTCTTTATCTTTTTAAGTGTGTATGGTTATCGGTGTAAAAAGCAGCACCCTATGGCCCCCTGACTCCCAGCTCTTCTACGCCTCTGTCTAAGCCCTCAGTGCAGCACCACTTCTTTGTGAGAACACCCCCAGAGCTCTAGGTGAAATGCATGTGTTAATTACAGTTTCTTTTCCATAAGAAGAAAAACACAGTTTGAGAAGAGCAGCACCTGATTGAATAAAAAGGATGTTCTTGACTGTATCATCTTGTTGTACCATGTCCTTCTTTCTGTAGACTGGTGACTAACGAATCAGCTCTGGAGATCCAGAATGTCTCAATAATTATGATATAATATCTAATGTCAGAAAATGTCAGTAAACATGTCTTCATGTATCTATTGCAGTATAAATATGAACTATTACATATTGTATAATGGTTTACTGCTTATCAGTGAATGTATACTAAAGCACATTAAACAAGAAACTAACGAGATGGTGAACATTGTAAACATTTCACCTGGACATCGCCATATCATTACCATTGAGAACATGTTGTCATGCTAGTACTAGCATTTGGCTAACCTACAGCCTCAAAGAGCAGGTCGCATGGCTGTTGACTCTTACTTTCATCCTATATCATATATATATATCACCCAGGCCTAGGTATTTTAAAGCATTAATATTAATGTATTTTCAAATCTTCTCTATAGCAGTCAAGCAAAGAAACTTAATGTTTAAAGCAGGCTTAAGTTCAGTTTATTCAAACAATTGGGAAAGAGACAAAAAACAATTTGTTAAAAATGTGCTTTTAAATAAACAATACAATTTATAAAGCAAAAAACTGTATTTCATCCAAGTTCTCTAAGCATAGTGACTGTGCATACATTGTTTCACTATTAAGTAGCCTATTGAACATGCTTTCATAAAACAAGCTCAGAGGAGTTAGTTCAACAAAGTGCTAAAATTAAGCTACAGATATCAAGATGTCTCGATTAAAGGCTTAAGGTAAAAATGTTTCACCATACAATTCCCTAAATTCAACCAAAACATATTCTCCCGGGTAAATACCCATGACTGCATATTTTTCAACGTACCCAGTTTGAAACAGAAGAAAAAAGAGTTTTACAAGGATCTACTAACTATATGGCAAAAATGTGCATAAACAAGGAAAAGCACTACATGATAAATTTAGCTGCAAATATTAATAATTGTAGAGCTGTAGGACAGTCGGTTTCTCTTCGGCCTGGTCCTTCTGAATGGCTGTTTCAGCCTTCTCCTCTAATTTTAGGACAACAAAAAAAGAAAGTGTTTTTTTGTGATTTGGAAAGGAGTACGTAATTAAAAATGACCTACCTACCTATGATGTAGGCTCAGTTTCCTGCACTGGGTGGGACTCCTCATTATCAGAGGGATTGCCAATGTGTCCTTCCTTTGGAGGAAACTGGGGTCCATTTTGATCAAGCAGCAGTGGTGGAGCTGGTGCACACTGGAAGTTGAGAGATTTAACACAGTAAAACATTTGAGGGGTCTCGCATCAACATAACTCCGGATTGTGGAGGACAAACTTACCTCTGCATCCTGTAAAGAATCTGGTGAAGGATTTGTCTCTTGGACTGGAGGGGTGACAAATGGCATTGCAGCATGCTGAGGGCGAGGTGGAGGAGGGACAAAACTACCCTGGTTCACAGAGCATGGAGGGGGGAGGGGTGGTGGTGGTGGTGGTGGTGGTGGAGCTGTGGCCTAAATCAGAATATGAATTAGAATAATGTATTAGTCCCACAAAGAGGAAATGTACATTGTAACATGGCAACACATTTAATAAGAGGCATGCACAACATATTAAAGATTATACAATTTATAAAAGTACATCCAGTACAACCAGTAACAGTATTAACAAATAGTGTGATAGCATCCAGATAACTGTAGTGAAGGTAAAATATATATTGCACAAGTTATTTACAGGTTTTGTTAAAGTAAATGAATGGTCTAACTAAGAGATAGCAGCCAGTAATAATAATAATAATCATAAAGCAGTACATATTGCAAATAAGTGATATTGCACAGCAGAATTGTTGTCGTTGAATAATGTTGTTGTAAATGTGTGAAGACTGACATTAGGGAAAGCCAAAGTCCAACTCTACACAACTGTATACAAGATTAAACGGGTAGGCTATAAATAGCATGTCTTCTGAAGATAGGAAATGATGTTCATTAATAAACATGCTTCGGTATGAGGCACACAAAAACAAACTCTAAAAAATAAAATGAGCACCACAGTATTTACTGACTGTGTTTGTCAATAAATACTTGCTTTAATCACTCCCCAGTCTCCATGTATTTTCGTGTGTGTGAGCCAAGAATCCGATAACCATAACAAGTCTGCATATTAGAGTAAAAAACGCCCACCTCCATGCATGGAATTAGCAAGTAAGCTATCTCAAGGACGTTTTTTATTTCGCTATACAGGGGTATTTATAAGAGCGAAATATTTGTACGATTAGGATAGAGTACTATTACGACGTCATGCGTTACTTTCTTTTTTTGGGGATTTCTCTCTACCGGTTTCCCAGTCAGGGGTTCCATGCAGGTTGGGACTCTTCCTCTTACCATTGATCAGTCCTGAACGTCACAGAATCCACACTGGACGGAATTGGAGCAAGGTGAAACACACAGCGGTCACAACAAAAGTTTCTCTCCACTGACAGATGTTAAAACTTTACGAAAACAAAATAAAAGCTACGTGCCTTAGCATTCTCGATGTGCTGCATGTCATCTGTAACTATTTTTACATCCCGTCCCAGAAAGATACAACATCCGGTACAACTTCAGAGTAACAATTGTAATAATGTTCTTTTCTTTTTTAATCCTCGGACTGCGTGTATTTGTAAATGTGTATTTGTAGAGTGAGAAAAATACCTTAAATTATTGGCAAAAACGTTGTTATATATTAACTGGGTTGTGAACAGTTTTAGGCGAATATTATCGCACAATTTGTGTTTCAACAACCCTAGAGAGAATCAACAGTGCCCATTTGTTTTTACTAAAGTAGAAATATCTGCTCGAGGAGTCACCCTGAGAAACCTGCCTGACCCAAAAAAATTGTAAAGTCACAAAGCTCAGATCAACAGAGACATGTCATTAAAGTACACCAAAAACAGTAAAGCAGAGTTGCCCTGCTTAATGAAATATATATTAAAATTCAAAGAAGTTTTATTGGCATGAACATATCAAATCAAAGTATTGCCAGAATGACCAAAACACATTGCACTATGAGGTGATACAACAATACCTTTAAACACAAAAAAAATGTAGTAGCTAACCTCTGAACTTTCTGAGTTGACCTTTATAGGGTTTGCTATAATATCTTTCATATTGTCATAAAGTACTTAGATAAAGTATTTGGTATAGATTAAACCACCCAGCATAAAAGATTAGTGGGTTCAAATATTTATTTTAAATATTTCACAGTTCCAGCTTCTCAAATGTGAAGATTTGCTGCTTTTGGTTTAAAATGTGTTTCTGCAATGAGTACTTTTACTCTAAATACTCTAAGTACATTTTCCAAATAGAACACATTTTTTAAACTTAAGTTAGCATTTTTACAGTGTTACCAGTATTTTAAACAAGTAAAGATTCTGAATATGTTTTACACCACTGTGAAATGATAATGCTTACAATTTTTTTTGAAATGTATGCTTTTATTTTGAAAGTGGAACAAAGTCATGTGCAAAGTTCCTGATGACGATATTCCGGTTTGTGTTTACATCATAAGAAAGCAACACATAACCACACTCACTATAAACACCTCGCTGTGACGGTTAAATTACATGTCACCCATCGTTTATCCATCCTCTGTGTAACAAAAAAAAAGCATTTCTTCCTTCCAGTGAGCCACGTCGCGTGTCGTGTTTCCGTGAAGCTCCTCATGCAATGACTACAAACTATCAGCTAACAGCGAGCTAAGCTACCGAAACTCGTCCAGACATTACCTAGTTATTTCCTGCTCAGTGTCCGCCACCTCAGAGTGAAGTCTCACATGGTGGTCAGTTCAGTTTAATGGGGAACTGCCTCTTTTCACAAGGTGCGGATGACCTGTCGCTGCTGAACGAGTCTGAGGGGGGCAGTCTGCCCGGGGAGCCTCCGCCGCCCTACCAGGTGAGCTCCAGGGGCTCAACTCCACTGCACTCTGGGGATTCAGGAGCATCGAGCATGTCACTTCTATTAAATAAAGTCTACCAATCACTCAGTACTATTCCACTCAGGCAGTGGTTGCAGATAACTATACATTAACTAAAGTACTAAACTCAGGGGATTTTATTACTTTAATCTTTTAATTTTATGGATACAACTTTATTAATGTTCAAACTCAACTTTATTTTCTTTGTGATAAAAACAGGGATATCGAAATGCTGTTTCTGATCATCCCAAAGAATATAAATATATACATATATCTACTGTATACATACATACTTTTTTTGTTTCAATGTTTTAATGTTCTGACAGCTCTAGTCACTAGCTACAAACACATTGTGATAGTCCATCATTAAATACAATGATGCATTGATGTAGAAAGTAACAACTAGATAGTTGATAAATGAGTGAAACTGCACAACATTAAACAACAGTTAAACCAACAACATGTTCAACATACACATTGACGCAGCAGTCGTATGAATCCAAATGTATCATATTAAACAGTAAAACACTAACATTAATGATTAAGGTGAGTATACAAGACACAATGATCCAAAGCTCTTCAATATCAGGGCTTTTATTTTATTGTTCACTTAATGTAAGATGGTCTTTCTCCTGGTGTTGGCAGAAGCTCATGAGCGTCACGATTCCTGATGTCCCACTGATGACCGCCATGATCTTCATAAACGAGACATATTGAATGCTGTTCCTTTTCTAGGAGCGCACCCAGCATGTGCCAGTGTACCATCCTAACCCAGGGGAGAGTCGTTCTGCTTACCAGCTGACCGAGGAGGAGCAGGTCCGCATCGCCCAGCGCATCGGTCTGATCCATCACCTGCCTAAAGGCATCTTCAACCCGGGCTCTGATCCCTCTGACAAGAAAGTTAAAGAGTGAGTCTAAAATATCATTATTATGTTTTTGTCCGGGTGTATTTGGTATCATTTAAACATTTTTTTTTAAATAAAGCTCAACTTTGAGCCTTGGTTCAGAACAGGATCCTTTGATGTTCAGCAAGTAATATGCTCATTGACCAATAAAAAACTTTGATTATAGTCAACATAATGATACGTAAAATGTAGAACAGAACTTAAACAGATGTGCAGCCCTGCGTCACTATTTTGATAATAACCTACACTTCTGCACCAGAGACTGCAATATGAGGCTTTGTAAAACATTTAAAAACATATCACATTTCATCATCTGCTCACTTTCAGCAAAATTAACTTAGTATATTTATTGTTTGACACAAATTGTACTAACATTGGTTAAAATGTAGCTTCTAGATTAATGATTTAAGTTGAAATGTGTCTACATCATGTGTCTGATAATCTGTTAAAGTGATTCACTTCTTAATATTTGAATACTAACAACTTCCTGTTTCTCTCTCCACCAGGTGTGTGATCTGCATGATGGATTTTGAGTATGGCGATCCCATCCGGTTCTTACCCTGCCTTCACATCTACCACGTGGATTGCATCGACCCGTGGCTGATGCGCTCCTTCACCTGCCCTTCCTGCATGGAGCCGGTAGATGCAGCCCTGCTGTCCTCGTACGAAACCAACTGAGCCGCCCAATGCTGGCCGCTCCTGCCTGAAAGTAACTGCACCTTTTTAGCCGACACTGTCCTAGCTGTTCAAACAGGTAGCCACGGTGATGTGACATTATCCAGATGTCTAGAGGGTGTTTTAGATGCAGACAACTGTAGAAAACTGTGCCATACAGTACATTGCTTAAGTCTGATATGCACCTTTTCGGGCTTTGGAAAATCTTTGCCTTTTACAGTAGGACAATGTGCCAAATTAAGCTAGATTAAGAATATGTAGCATAATATTACTACTAAGTAATTTCACTTTTTTATGATATTCTATTTTAATTTGGGATTACGATTGTTATTGAGTGCATGCCACCTATTGACTTCCCCCTTTCTAGATGTAATGTGCAATATGTTGTATCAATAGAGAAAAATGCAGGAAATCTCTCTTTGATCCACTGAAGGAACTGTGATTTTCAGCAAACATGTGGCCTTGAATGTCACGAAAACAAAGGCCTCTTTTTCTGATATGCAATCATCAAAACCCAGAAGAAAAAAAATGTCTTAACAAAATTATGCTATGAGGTCCCAAGACTATATGTCTACAGTGCCAAGATATAGGATGTTCTCCTTTTGGTTTGAAGTTGTTTGAAGATTGAATCTATTTTATTTAACTAGAGTCTGGTGGTTGGTACTGTAGTTTTTCCTTTGAAGCTGCTTTTATAAAATGAGCATGTGTTTTTTGCCTTCCTACAATATGGACCCTTCCCTTTGCTTCCTCGAGTTCGTGCTGCATTTTCTTTAAGAAATAAGTGTGTCCTTTTCATTGTTTACTGTCATGACATTTACAAAGAAAGAAATGCTGTACAATCCCTCTTAGAGCACATTGGGATTCTCTTCATCCGGCTCTCTGTAGCTCGTAGATTTCATAGAGGATTGTTGAGTGTTTTAATATGTGTGTTTTTACGAAGAGTGTGGGTAGAGATTGGCAGATGGAGGTAATATTGTGATTTCTTTTTCTTTTTCTTTAGAGCTGTTAGGTTTTTAATGACCTTCTTTATTACCAGAGCTCTCTGGTGTGGTCTTTGGTATTAGACGTGTACTACCTGATACTGAAAACATAATTAATAGCACAAACAATGAATGTAAAGCATTTTTTCAGCTTTTCAACATTTAGACAAAAAGAGGACATTTCTGATTTACTCAGGCTGCTGTGCCTTTTTTAAGGTTGAGGTAAGCCAATTCCTGTGAAGTACAATCATTTCTGACATGACCTTCGTTATCCTCCAGGGGAAAACACACACCAGCACTGTTCTGATTTGTGTCACAATGAATTAGGCCAGAAATAAAGTCAGACATTGGCTCTGGCTGCTGTTACCAATCAGTTTGTGTTTTAATTTATAATGTTTGCCCTGATGAGAAGATTTTAGGAAATTCATGAAACCACAATAAAAGTGGAAACCAAATTGTACAAAACAATAATGTGTTGTCTTCTTTTGAAGTTGTAAATACAGACGGGAGTTACAGCTAACGGTGTTATACACTACTCAATCAGACAGAGGGAATGTACTTTGTCAAAAGGTTTTATTTAAAAAGTCCCATATTTACAGTGTTGAAAGAACACATATTGCACATTTAGTTAACACTGGCTTAAAATGGTGGACGGAAAATAGAATCAAAACATCATTATACATAACATTTTAAACTCATAGTGAAATTACAAAATATTTACATATCTTACATCTTAATTTACAAAAATGTTAAATCTTTAGATCTTGTCATAGTCTTACAGTAACAGCAACAGACAAACAAAGTATTTATTGTTGTGCATCTTCTCTAAAAAACATAAAGTCCTGCACTGACTGTGGCCAGAGCCACAAACAGCCCCAGCACCATCCTGAGCAGTGGGGCAGTTTGGCTGATGGGAATCTGGAGTGTGTTTACTGGTTTGGATTGTGTTGAACAAGTCTGCAGCTTTTTTTCAGGGACAGTCAGCAGCATATTCTGCAAATCATCAAAGACCTGTAAAACAAAAACAAGAACGTTTATCAGCTGCTTCTGGCTTAATGAACAATTGCAGGAGCAAATGTTAGTACTGTAAGTTCTCTGTACCTGAATGTTTAACTCAAACGCCCTCACGGCCTCCTCCAGCATGCCGTTCCTCTCCTCCTCCGTCAACTCAACGCTGTTCATCCGGCTGCGATACAGCTGTTTGAACAGGGTGGGGTTGGACACACCAGGGAAGGCGAAAAACGACAGGCCTTCACTGCCCTTCAGCCCCATGGACTTCTGGGCGATTCGACCCAGAACCTGCCCTCCAGACAGGTCACCTAAGTACCTAGTGTAAGCATGGGCCAGCAGAAATTCAGGGTTTTCTTTACCAATCTGAAAAAGAACAAGAATAACCAGGAGTATAAATGTATTGTATGTGTGTGGTATTTACATACCAAAACATATATATATTTGATACAATGGAACATACTTGTCTGAGTCTGTGGCAGTATCTTTTAGTGGCTGCAGGGACAATGATCTTCTCTCTCCAGTCCCGGCCATAGAAGTATTCCAGGTCTTTCGCAATGGCCTCCAGTCTGGCCAGTTCAGTCGGGAAGTAAATAGGTGCGACACCAGGGTGGTTGGAGTTCCTGTCCATCTCTTCTTCCAAGGTCTGGTACACCTCGTACAGCGAGCACAGGAGGAGCTGAAGAAGAGGAGGTGGTTTCAAAACAAAAAGTAGCAAGTAGCCTACCCTACAATAAGGTCTGAATAAATAGTTAAATCATCTTATAGAAATAGTTTTAAAATGTGTTACCTTGTACTGTGCTAGGGTGACTTGTCCCCTCATGAAGCTCATCATCAGTTCAGTTTTTTCTGCCCTGGTGTGGATTTCCATCGTGACCTTTTTTATTTGTTCTGACAGATCCCTACGAACAAAAATTGAGAAAGAGAGGAAGGGAGAAATAAATGTAAAGACCACATATGGGAGTCCAACGTATAGAATATTTACATTCTGGCTATAAACTGAGTGAAAAATGACTGCACCCATAGATGTTTATCTAATACATGTTCCATACTGTACCTGATAACATTTTACAGCATAGTCAGCACATACTGCACTAAAAACATACTTTTAAACTCTGCAGCACTAATGCAGATACAATTATCTCAGTGCAATTGTTGTATTTATTTCTATAGAAATGTTGACAGTTTTACATAATAATCGTTGATAATTAATGATGATTATAAATATTGCAATGCCTGGTGGTGAAATGTGCATATAGAATGTATTTCAAAATACAATACATCACAGCAGCTCCTCCTCACCTGTCAGTCATCTGCTCTGCTGATGTCAAGGATTTCTTCTCTGTCTCCATTGTGTCTCTGTAAAAGTTTAGATGTCAAAAAAGTGCTTTTGCGAATCACCAACAATATATATGGATTTAAGAGGTATAAAACATCCACATAAGCTTATTAAATTCAAAGTATGACTAAACTGCATTGTATGTAATGTGCTTTACTCACCAGTTCTGATGAAGTTCTGTACGTCTGGTAGTTGGGTCCACAGTGGTTCTCTGTTTGCTCTCTATGTGAAGCCTGCAGTACAGATTGCGCTCTGTGTGACTTTAGTCTTCCTTCCCTTTTATACAATCCTCCTCTGACTCCTCCCTCCGGCAGCTGAATGAAAACAGGAACTTTGAGTTCAAGATCAGCTAAGCATGATCTGGCAACTTCAGCAAAAAACAGTAGGAGGTACTGAGAGTTAACATGATGCAGCAACTTTGATGGTAACTGAGGAAAGTTTTGAGGGAGGGACTTGTTTTAGCAATGCCCTGGAAAACCAGAGGGAGGAAGGGCTTAGAACTAAACATGACAAAGCAGCTTTGCCTTTAACATTCATAAGTTGGAACAGACGAGAGGAGGAGCCGACTCCAAACATGACTGTGTGAGTTTCTGAAGCCAGACCGAGGAAGTGTTGAAACAGTGACTAATAATAGAGACAAAAAAAAAACAATCACATGATTGTATCCAGAACAAACACACCAATGGTTATCAGTTAATCAGAAACCTGAACAAGTTTAACCACGTGACTAGATCACTGAAAAAGCCTATCAAGATTCATATGAAAAGTAAAATATAAGTAGAAGGCAATACTGAGAAAGTAGAGCAAACATGAGCAGTGTACTTTCAAGCAGTTGAGGCCACCTCACTTATAGTAAACAGGTAAACATATTATGCAGGGAAAATGATGTGTTCAATATTTGGTTCACACTTTTTCTAATGATTAGTTCACTCTTTTTCAAAAGCTGACTGACACACCTTCAATGTATTGCAGGAGGAAAAGGGCACAAATAAAGTGTCTGAAAAGAAATATGCCAACAAGTTGAATTTGTAATATTTTTCTGCAAATATACGTAGCCTACTGTATGTTATTGCCATTAAACAATAAGTCAAACTACAACATGTTGTTGGCCTATGTTGCTAAATAACGATGAATTGAGCGAAAAATACAGGCTTTCCAGTACTGCTGAAAGAATGGACACTATACGACCAAGAGTATAAGGTGGTGTTGAACAAGCCATCCTCTGAACACAAGTTTAATAGGCTGTAAGAAGATTTATTGGGGAGGATTTCCACAGGCTGCAGGGATTTGCTCCCATTCATCACGTCAGGTATTAGTGATGTGGTCTATAGCAGTCTTGGGTATGGTGTGGGTCACTGACCGGTAGTGCTGAGTCCATGGGGAATACATTGCAGGCTTTTACAAAAACCAAGCTTAATATGGTGTGTTTGAGTTCACATCACTAATTATCATTGTGTGCTGTAGATTTCCCTCTATCTGAAATAAGATTTAAACCATACAAACGTTCTAAACTAAAAGTGAGCAGTCGTACTGTACTATATATGCCTATTAGTACATATCACACGTTTGATTTGATATTAATAGATCTTAATAACTGAAATAGTGAACATTTTTTCTAGAGCATAATGTTATTTTTAAAAAGTGACAGAACCACAGACGAAAGTGCTTCTGCTCTCAGCCAGCTGCAGCAACACTAATTGGTAATCTATTTACTTCCACTCTCCCCAGCCGAACATGAGTCAGCAGAAGGGGTGGGTGATTTACTAAACGTGAATCAGCAGATTTGTACCTCCCTGTCTTCGGAACTTTTACCTACTTGGAGCGGAGTCAAGCCGGGACAATCAGCGGAAAAAGATAGCCCCAATTCAAGGTTTTGCTTTTGATTGTTAGCTACATGTTAGCTAGTTTTGGTCAACAAACCGTACCATACACCAGTAGTCTCCCTAAATAACCTTAGCTTTTAGCTGTTGTTTACGTTAAAGTGGAAACGTCTAACCGATTTTAAACAAGACGTTTACTGCATTCAACTGTCAGCCTGCATCTGGGTGTTTTCATTTGTTTCAAAACTGACTCGACATGTTGGAAATATTGATGTTTGATTCGGAGCAGATCCATTATTACTTCAAAAGTTATTGTTGCCTGTTTCCTACACTGGCAACTCCGTGGTACCAACAATCTCCTCTATTTTGCTCACCATGGCATTACTAAAGAGCAGAGGTGGAAGAAGTATTCATATGTTGTAGTAAGTAAAGTAGAAAAAACAGTGTAGTATTACACTGTAACAAGTAACAGTCCTGCATTCAAAATATTACTTGAGTAAAAGAACAAACGTTTTACCATCAGAGTATACTTAAGTACTGAAGTTAAAAGTAGTTATGCAGATTGGCCCGTTTTAGAATTAAATATATTATATGTTTTGATTATAATTATTGATGCAATTATTATTTTTTCACAGCTGGTAAATGTACAGCTAGTTTGTATTTCCTTGTATAGTGCAGGTAGCTTGTGAATTTATTCCAGGTTTGTCTAAAGTCTAACTTAAGTGTTGACTATATTTAATATCATTAATTCAAATCTGCAAACAAACTAATGATATAAACTGGAGTAAAAGTACTCTATTTACCACTGAATTGTGGTGTGGTAGGAAAATGAAGTAGCAAAATGTTCATATACTCCAGTTAAGTACAAATATCTCGAAATTGTACATTACTTGAGTAAATGTACTTAGTTACTTTACAACACTGCCATAGACGTATCAAGTCACATGACTATAGCTTAACTTAACGATTCATTCGCTTGCGAAGTGCAGTGCCTTTCTTTTAGCAAAAACACACTTTTCTTTACTCATGCTGTTAGTGAATTATTTTTTAGTAACACTTAATTCTTCTTTCAATCTCAACTGGAGCCCCAACCTAACTTTAATATTACTGCTCTTGTTTATTGCTTTCCCTCTCATGTCTGTGCTGATGGGTGGAGAAGCAAGCCCAATGAGTGGAAGCAGCCAGAGAGCGGATAAAAGATCCTACAAAGACTTGAAGATGGATGTGGAGGAGATGGAGGAACCAGATTTGGATTTTGAGGAATCAAGCAAGAAGAAGCTTCATAAGGTACACTCTGGGGCTTCGCTGGTAGTAAGAGGAAAGTACACAAATCATATGTCATGTTATGATTAGGAATGGGACAAATAGTGCATGTAATATATTCTGGAACAGACTCTTGGCATAATGTTGTTGATATGTTTGCATCAATTGCCTATAGTTCTTGCTTTGTTTGATTCCCATGTCCAAGATCTGTCCTTAACAATTGTTGAACTCTGAACTGTTCTCTCTTTGTTTGTTGCTGTGTATTTAAGTGCATCTTGGTACACACTGTTCCAATTATACTATAGATCTGTATGAAAGGGTTAAGTTTTATAATGCACTAAATTAATTCAGTATATGATGATTGAAAAGTAATCCCTTTTTTTTGTATGTTGTGCCTATTTCTTTTATTATTCTTGTGTGATAACTTAATTATTCAACTTTTCTAGGAACCAGGAGGTTTGATAAACAAGATATGCAAACACTCTGGTAAGGTCCTTCAAGGTGACTGTGTGTATTCCGCTTGTGTCAACTGTGTAGATTTCTAAAGAGGGTTTTTCTGTGTTATCTCTTTTAAATCCCTCGCAGCTATAATAGACTATTTTATTGGTATATGGTGAGCAGATTTAGACTTAAAACACATTTTCCTATCATATGAGCATAGTATAACTATAATGCATAAATACATGACATATTGCAGGTAATACTGAAGTTGAGCCTGAACTTTTTGGAGCAGAGTCGTGTAGCTTTCTTCCTGCTTATCCAGTCTGTATGTCAGGAGACCGACGGGAAGAAAGAGGAGAAGAGGTGAGAGAATAGATGAGATTAAATACATTGTACTTACTTGTGAATGATGTGTTAACTTTTCTATTCCAGGACATCCAAGACAAGTTGTTGCATTCATGCTGCACAGCAGAGGGCAGTGTTGATCATTTAATTATTCCAAGTTTATTTCTAAATTTAACTTTCTGCTTCTACCAGGCAAGTCCCACCTTACTCTACTGGGTGTACCCAGATAACCAGCACAACAGGGCGCTCTGTCCTGTAAGCAGGACAATCCCTCCAGTAACCCACAGGCCTCGCCCAGTCATATCTGCTCCCAGTCCAGGGACAGTCATCGCTTCTAAAGGGAGCTCTGTAGTTAATCTCATGGTTTCTAGCCCCATTACGGACCACTGTAGTCCTAGCAGTTCCATGTGCGGTCCCACCAGTTCAGCCTGCAACACCCTCAGATCCACATACAGGAGTCCTGGCTGCTCAGCCAAGGATCTTGTAAGCGCTGCAGCTCACCTACACCTGTTGGGAGAGTCCTTGTCCCTGATTGGACAACATCTTCAGGAGACAAATGTGAGTAGATTCAGTTTAGAAAAGAATTGTGATTCAACATTACTGAAGTGCTTCCTCATGCACCCACAGTATTGCATATTTTAAAGATTAGTGGAAACTTTCACTTGCGTATTTTGTTGTTCCAAAAAATGTGTGACCATATGCTTACTGGAGCGGAAACATGTATCCAAATATTAAACCCAAAGGTAGTCCCAAAAGACACTTTTACCTTGCGTACGTTATAAGAAAATAAAGTTTGCTGAAATGTATAGAAACAAAAGCCGCAGGCCAAAAAAGAAATGACATATCTTTATAGTTTGAACAGTCTCTGAATATGTTTGTTATTGTTTATTATAGAAATAAAGTTGAGAAGAGAGAATGCAATCTGAGAATTTATTTTCGAAACAAAAATGATTCTCTAGTGTTTGTGTCATTCATTTGTTCACACATAAACAAACTACAAAATCACAAACCGCAGGTTTCCTCTAGCCTCACCAAAAAATAAAGAACACTGCATCAAAGGATAATAATTGTTTTTCTTTTTCAGAAAATGGTGAGCATGTCGATTAGCTTGTCTCTGCTCTTGGACTCCCTGCTGTGTGCCCTGGCTCCTCTGATCTGCCTCAGCGCACAGATACCGGAGCTGAGGAGCTGCACCCAGCACACACTGGTGAGAGATGCAGCTCCTTTACAGTGCACACACACCACATACTGTACACTATATTTATATACATGGGTGAAGATGAGGAAACATCTGCTTTCATTATTTTTTCTAAGGCTTCCACTCTGGAAAACATTGCCTATTTGATGCCCGGATTGTGAGGGACAATGAAGACCACATTAGCAACATTCTGATATGCTAAAATACTCAATGGGATAATTAAACTTGAACATCTATTTTGTTAAAAAGAATATTTGTTTTCCATGTAAATCTAATTTTCCTTTTAGAAGAAATATGCAAACTAACTTTGCTTTTCTTTTTTTTGTAAATTAAAACATGTGTATGAAGATAAGATTTTGAATGGACTTCTTTTTCGAAAAAGCAACCTTTGACACATAATTCAAATTAGTTGATCGGTGCATCAGGCATCACATAGATTTACTATATAGTCCGATGAATGTTGTTGGATTTCTACTCAAATGCAAAGGTTGGAAAAAGTGCAAATTTGTATGATTTTGCAAGATTTTTAGTAATATAAGGAAGTAACTATATCTGTGGCACCTCTGAGATAACACTTTACTGCATGTGACCAGGTGTGACAGAAGCTTCTGGTTAATGTCTCATGTTTTGAAATTAGATTAGAATTGATGGGATATGTTCACCATAACCTTGCATACATGCCCAAATAATTCATCGCAAACTAAATGCAGTATGGGCCTAGAGAGTGGTGTCACTGTTTTGTTAATTGAGCAGTGGTGTTTCGGGAATGGCATATGAAAATGTTATTGTAAGTTTTATAATTAGGTCTATCAGTCTCTAAAATGTGTAATAATTCAACACCTTCTTAACATATATTTGAATGCAAAAGGCACAGCCTAAAGCTTGAGGCTTTATAGGTTTTGACACACTGATACTATGTAATTTTTTGGTGAGGTCTGTCCATATGATACCTGGACAAGCAGACTGAAAGAGTTACGTGTTGATTTACTCTGACTTTAATGCATTGTCAACCTGTCATGTTTGCCTTTGACATAGCCTCATCCCTGACAACAGCAGCGTCTCATAATATGCACAGGCATATTTTAACAGGTTTTACCTTAACGATTATTACACCTGAAGGACATGCCGGTACGGGTGGTACAAAGGTGTGGTAGATAAAACTAAGGTAGAATGATTCACACGTCCTCTGCCCCAACTTGGTATGCTAAGCCGCCTGTAGACAAAGAAACCTGTTGTACATGAAGAAAATATACTCATGACTGTGTTCATGTGTGCATGTGTTCAAAATTGGGAGTGGTCAGACAGGTACCTCCCAGAGACTGCCCATCTCACCTGCGTAGGCAGCTTTTAGTTGTCAACTTGATGCCGACATGTACTGAATCTGTATGGATGGGAGACACTATTCAGTGACGATACTGAACAAACGAAGCACACAGAGAAGACCATACATGAACACAGCTTAAAAGTCTTCACACGATTAAGTAAGTATGTTTGTTATTGTTTGAATAATACATCTGTTTACTGAACTGAGTACTAGTTATATGACTTTTGAAAGCTTAAACAGAAATTATGCAAATAGCTGTCAGTGTTGTCAGTGTTTGAACAGACAAAAACTTTGTTACACTCTTTACTTTCGCCTTTAGTGTAATGTCAAGTTTGAATTTAATGCTTGATGTGTACAGTGTTGTTGGTATACTGCATTAATGTGTGTTTTCATAGAGAAGTTTCCATGGTTAACAATGCATTCTTTTATTTGTGTGTGTTTGTAAGCTGATATGATTTGTATTTGCTTCTCAGTTCACATAAAATGGTCCAGGTAGAATGTAGTTGGACAGGATTGGCAAGGTGTGGTGTGTCTAAGAAAAAAAGGAATGCAATTTGGAAAGGAAAAGAATGAAATGAAAGTTTGATTAAAAAAAACAACAACTTTATAACTTTAAGTTTCCTTCTTACTGGTAATTAATGCACAACAGGAGAGCAAGAGTAGATATGTAGCAGAGAAATGTGATACTTCAAGGAAAATAAATTCAGCCTTTTTTTTTTTAAACAGTGACTCATCCCGTCCATACTGGATGCCAGATCAGATGATCTACATCCTACCCAACCTGTCCGATTATGTTTTTTTCAGTTTTATTTGCATATGGTTTCCTCTTTAGAAAAACACAAGCATTTAGCAAAAGCCACATTTGTGAACATGCACTACCACAACACACGTTTGCTATTGGATGGTTGGGGTATAGCTTTGTACCAAATACAAACAGTAATCTTTGATACATCGAGATGGCACATTTGACCTCTTCTCTTTTTCCAGCCATGAGTGAACACTTGAGAAGCAGCTACAGGTCCTCTTCCCCAGAGCTGAGACTTGTTCTATTGGGAAACATTGGATGTGGAAAGACGTCTTCAGCTGACACGATCCTGGGACAGCTGTCCCACATCTCTCCCAGTGCCTCCCGGACCTGCCAGGTGCGACAGGGCATGTCTGAGGGCAGGAGTGTGACACTGGTGGAGGCGCCTAGATGGTACTGGAACGGCGGCAAGATGGATGAGAGTGTCAGGCAGGAGACAGCGAAAGCGATGGCGCTGTTAGAACCCGGCCCGCATGCTTTTTTGCTACTGGTGCCAGTTCACCAGTTCACAGAGGTTGGTTGTCGCTGTTTTTGCTTTCACTTTTTTCTTTTGGCATTATTTCTCATTAGCAATGCAGTTATCAATGTCATCTTTTTGGTTTAAAAGTTAAAATGTTCTTTTATCTTTCCCTGCTGTTTCCAGATGGAGAGTCGTGTGCCTGCAGAGCTGAAGGAGTTGTTTGGGGCGGGGGTGCTGGATCACACCCTGGTCCTGCTGACCTGTGGGGACTACTTGATGGGAAAAACAGAGCAGGTATTAGAGTTGTTCACTCAGTCTATGTGGCAGTGGTGGAATGTAACAAAGTAGATTTACTTAAGAAGTGTACTTCACTACAGTTTTTAGGGTCTTTTACTAATATTAAGGATTAAGCTACCTGACGTTATATAAATAAATTGAAATTAACCCCATCTTTCCCAGCTGTAACGTTATGAATAATATTAAATCTCAACTTCACAGTAATGAATGCACCATAATCAGTGATAATAATATAGATTTTTCTGAAATGGGACATTCTGCAAAATAAATACTTTTAATTGTTCAAGTACCTCTTTGTACTTTTAAGGAAGATTTTAAATGCAGTGCTTTCAGAGTATTTTTACATTTTGGTATTACTTCTTGTTTTTAAGTTACATATCTCTTACTAAGTATTTCTTTCACGGTTGCTCTGTTGTGTGTTGATGTATACATGTCAAGTCCTATTCCTTTTGGTATTTCTAAATCACGTATACACGTTTGTACCTGTTCTTTTGTGAATGAGGTTGCCAGTTTTGTAAAACACTGATAAAAAAACAAGAAAACTGTAAAAAATGGATCCCTCTAAACTTTTGTAAACACATTTTTAAATAATGATAAATATCCTTCTGTATACTAAGTTGGAACTTCTGCCTCTCCTTTAGACATCCTTGCAGTATATCCTCACTCTTCACTGTGTTTAACGTGGATTAATCTACTTATTGCAATTTGTTCTTTAAAGGAATACCTGCAGAAAGAACACCCAGGCCTCAGGCAGATCATCGAGGACTGTGAGGGGAGGTACCATGTCATCAATAATCGTAAGCGACAGGACAGGGAGCAGATCTGCGAGCTGCTTGAGAAGGTGAGGCGTCAGTGTTGAGACCGGTTAACAAAACAACATCAAGATTAGAGTTTTACACAGTTTCAATTAAGTTCAAAACATGTTATTTGTTCTGCACCGGTACAGGAACAGTCACATAATATAAGAATCTTTCTTTAAAAATGCAAACACTTTAGTTTTAAAACTGATTATGGTAGTTTTCTCAAAATGTTTACCTCACAAGTTAGTCTAGTTTGAGTGTATTAGAAAGCCCTTAAAATGAGGTGCAATAGATTTCGTTTACCTCTGTGTAAAAGAGGGAAATTCAGTGTTTTCGCATATTGCACGTGGTAGAGCGCTTTGTTTTATTTGTGTTGACACAGAAGTGACTGTCTGAGCATGCATGGTTTTCCCAGCAACGCCCTGTTTAACATTCATATATTCACACCCAGGTGTAGTCGAGACTAATAATAAGGCTGACTATGTCGTAACTTTGGCAGTAATGGGAATAAATTCCACAATCGATAAAACAGTATTTTAAAGAATTATATATATATATAAGAATTAGAAAATGTAACTTTATAATGTGAGTAAATGTGAATTTTGAGACATTTCTTAAATGTATTGCTAATTTCTTTATGTAACAGGTGGAAAAAATTGTGGAAAAAAATGGGGTTTACTATAAGAAAACAGACCAGGAGAGCGAGCTGGAGAAACAAGTGGAAGACAGAAAGCAAGAACTTATGGAAAGTTACAGAGCTCAAAGGGAGGAGAGAAGAGAGACATTTGCTTCAACGCAGAGCCCAAACACAGAAACACGGGGGATTATCGATAGGGGAGACGAGTACAGCATCGCCTTGGAGAGGAGGGGGAGAGAAGAGAGGGATGAGATGGAGAGAAATGTGATTGTGAGCCAAAGCTCGAACGGGCTACATTTAAATCCAGCACCAGAGCACCAGCAATATTCAGAGCCGCAGGATGACAGACAGGCAAAGAGGACGCTCAACTTCAGACTAAATGCAGGTAAATGTATGCATTTTTATACCCACCGATTTTCTGCAGTACATATTGATTTCATGTTAAATAAAAAAAAAAGAAGAAAGAAGGATGTGAGCACGAACAGGACTCACATTTACAGTTTTTCCTCTGTAGATGGAGCTATACTCTCAAAAGCGTCTGACGTTAAATCAACTCCGAAAGTGGTCACTACTTGTGAGTCAAAGGACCTCACTTGTATTATGTCACTCAAACTGCACTCCTGTTGTTTGATGTTCAAAAAAATAGTTGTAATTTTAATTAACCATATTTAATTCCAAATTTCATCTGAATGTTTTCAGTTCACCAAAGGATTAACAGCTTTGAAGAGAGATCTCCTGAGGCGTCCCCGACCTCCTCTCCTCCTGCATCCGTCTTCTCTTCTTCCCCCTCGACACCAACCTTTGCCTCCTCTCCCACCTCATTGCCCTCATCCTCCTCATCCCCCCGAGAGCTGCGTCTGGTACTGCTCGGGCGATCTGGAGCCGGGAAGAGTGCAGCTGGCAACAAAATACTGGGGAGGCAGGAATTTAAGTCGTGCCGGGACAGCCTCATAGCGATCACTCAACAGTGTGAGAAAAAGAAGGCACTGGTTGAAGGAAGACAGGTAAGTTATTAAGATGTTGTTTGCTTGAATGTTTTTAATGTTCCTATCACTGATCCCATCCATGTGGCATTGCCCCCAAATCTAACCTTTGACACTTTCTGTTTTGTCTCATACAAAAAATGTAATTGTGCTTATTTCCTCTCATCTGTAGGTAGCGCTGGTTGATACCCCTGACTGGTTCAATTCAGAGCAGAGTCCAGATGAGGTGCGAGCACAGATCTCCTCCTGTGTTGCTTTGTCCAGTCCCGGTCCCCATGCCTTCCTGCTGTGTGTCCCCTTAGACCAGCCTGCAAAGACCGAGCTGAAGGCTATCGAGGCCCTCGAGAATGTTTTCGGCCCAGAGGCCATCCAGAGCCACACTGTGCTTCTCTTTACTTACGCAGATAAATTGAGGGAGAGCGGGAAGGCAGGAAATAGCAGCATCGAGGCATACATCGCTGGTCAGCGTAGGGATTTGTTGAAGCTTGTGGAGAAATGCGGGGACAGGTTTCACGTGATGGAGACAGGAGGAGGTGGGAGGGACAGGAGAAATGTGGCAGAGCTGCTGGAGAAGGTGGAGCAGACGGTGAGGGAAAGTGGAGGACTGTGCTATTCCCATCCTGCTTTTCAGGAGGCGGAGGACAGAGTGAGGCAGCGTCAGGTTGAGATAGCAAAGGAGAGAAGGAAGGGAAAAATAGAGCAAGAAGGACAGCTGAGCTCTCAAGGGCGGGTGCTTTATTCCTACATGCAGCCTGTGGCTGAGGCAGATGAGGAAGTGAGAGAGGATGAGATTGAGAAAACAAGGGATGAGGCAGAGTTGAATGTGAGCACAATGAATATTGAGAGCCTTCCTCCAATCACGCTTTCCACCATCTCCCCTTCACTTCTCCACTCTATTATGGAAAAGATGGGGTCTAATACAAAGCTGTTACCAAAACGGTTTGCAGATAGCTCTGTGTGGGTCAGTGAGGGAGCAAAGAAGGTGAAAGATAGTCCGGTCTGGGGGACCGTCGGAACCAGTGCACACAATATCCAGAAGATGGTGGTTGATAGCTCTGTGTGGGGGAAGGTAGGAGCTGGTGCTGGACATGTGTCCAAGCTTGTAGGAGATAGAGTTCCCAAGGTGGTGGTGGACAGTTCTACATGGGTGGGATCTGGAGCAAAAGCAGCAGCAGCCAGTCCAATGTGGGAGAAAGTTGGTGCAGGGGCCAAACAAATGGGAACTGGGATTGGAACCGGCGCAAAGAATTTGGCGAAGAGTCCGATGTGGGGAAAAGTAGGATCTGGGGCCAAAACTGGAGCTAAACTGATGGCTGAAAGCTCGGTGCGAGTTGGATCTGGAATCAGTGTCGGTGCAAAGAAGGTGGCACAGAGTCCAGTGTGGGGGAAGGTGGGCTCTGGGGCCAAAGCCGGCATCAAAATGGTGGCGGAGAGCTCAGTATGGGAGAAAATTTGGAATGCTGCTAAACAGGTGCATGTTATAGTCATAGTGGGCGCATTACTGGGTCTGGTGCTCGGTGTGTTTTTGGGGCGCGTTATTGGCGGAGCTGTCGGGGCAGCAGCTGGAGCTGGGGTTAGTGAGGTTGGCAGACGAAAATTTGGCAATAAAAGCAGGTTAGAAAAGACAGATGAAGCTGCAAAAAATGCGAAGAGAACAGTAAACAACAGCATAGATTCTCTGGTAAAACAAGGCGAGAAAGTATTGAAAACTGAATGAAGGCTGAATGGATCTTGTGTATATATATAACGTGTAACAAATGAAAAAAAAATATTTTGCTTCAGTTCCATTCCAGCAGTTTTAATGTGACTTTTCTTCACACTAAAGGATATTCTAGCATTATACATGATTTTGACAAAATGAATTGCTAACAGTGCTAACATGATAATATAAATGCACATGACAAGTATTCAGGTGCTTGTCTTACATGCTTTGGCCTTATGTCTGTGAAATAATAAACTTTAAAATGATTAATTTGAACACTGTCTTTATTTTGTATTAATTTATTGTTATTTTCGCTCCATTTTCTTAATGCAAGTAAAACAATGAAGTCACATTTTTACATTTTTAAGTAAGTCACACATTACACAAGTCATATCACTGTGTTAAGTATTACTGCTTTCTGTGTGCAAGTGGGTGTATAAAGAGGGTCACAACGAGGGGTGGAGGAAGGACATTATCTTAAGTGCCAGGCTGGCTGTTAATCACCCTGCTTGGCCTCCTGAACCAAAAGATGACTAAAACAGCCCAGCAGTCCCAACCAATTATACCACGTTTGCACCAACATTTGATGCTATGCTGCTTTGTAGAGCTTTATTCAAATCTTCAACTCTTTGTTTAGCTTAACATTTCATTTATCTCACGCTTTTACCCAAAGCGACTTACAGTAAGTGCAATAAACCATCCAGTGAAAACCAAATGTATACAGTTTCAATACATAGCCTACTGGAGCAAGATACATTGATGGTGAGCACAAAGTACAAAAGAGAGCGATATTATGTTCGCCAACTTCAAATGAATCACGTGTTCGGAAACAGGACTCATGACAAATGAATGCATATGATGTTCTGTTGCTGCTGGAATAACCCAAAATAAGAAACAGTTACTTATCAAGTCCGCCATATTCATATTTAAAGCGATTGTATGAATGTTATATCAACAAGTTGTTTTTGCTGCCCCCAAGTGGCCCCATTCAAATCCGTTAAAGCAGTTTCAATGTGATAAGTTTTTGCTCTTCACAAATGAAATGTTTGCTGTGAGAAAGGCCGATCATCACAAGGTTCCACAACTTACCTGCATGAGGACAAAGGGGTAAACGACAAAAGCTGAAAAAAGTAACATAACTGGTAAGTTTTAACATCCTTCAAATACATTTTGAGATATAAAACAAACGGAGGTTCAGTCGCTCCTTAATCAGCGATGTGTGCTTGTGTTGCGAGCTAGCTTCAGTTTATGCTATTCAGTAGCCTAGGCTAAATTGGCTTTTGTTTATGGGGAATGACAAATGTCCAGTCGTCAATTTAGCATTAGTGAATACAGCTCAAGACATTTTTTGACGCACCTTTTAATAATATGTTTTTCATAGCAGAGATCTAGCAGGTCATAGCAGGAAAGACAGGTGAAACAGATTTAGTTAACAATGGCTCATTGGTGTCCAAGTAAGCAATGCCAGAGAGCCAGCAGGCACAATACCAACCATGGCTCACCTAAATGGATTGAAGTCATATGTTTTCAAACCTGTGCATTTCATTCCATGACAATACAAATGACTTCTATGCAAAATGAGTATTGTTGGTTTATCCTTTAGATAATTAGACCATGACAAAAGTATAGGCCTGCAGCAAACAACTTGTGTTGCTGCAAAAAGGCCAACAAGTGTGTGCAATTGCAGTACCCCTTTATAATGTGTGACCTCTGTCTCCCTCTGAAATCCTCTCTGTGGTTTTACAACGACGCGGGAGGCGACAGACCAGCCTGGCACAACAGTGCGGGCAGAGGCAGCTGTAGCAGCGTTGTGAAAGCAGCTCATCCTGTTGTTTGGCCCTGAAACCTGGTTTGCAGGGGTTCCCAGAGCATCCTGGTATTTTTCGGTTTCTTTCTCCCATGCAATAGTTGCCACCCTACACGTACAACACCCATCAAAACAGACTCACACGCAAAAACAGCCACCAACCCTCCTCCAGGAAACTTGTTGGCCGTCAATGAGATAGCCCTAACTGTAGGTCTTTCCGGGCCATTTGATAGAGCCGAGCACAGCTGCACCTTACCCCCAAAGTTATGCAACCCACCCCCACCACACCACCAAGCTGAACCCCATCTCTAACCGCATCCCACATCCATTCTGACCTTCATCACACAACCGCACACTTGCAATTGTTGCTGTTGCAAAACTCTTCTGCAGCTTCATTGCTTGCACACACACACACACACGCACACACACACTAAGAATGCAAAAACATGTCGTATATTGTACTTATCAAAAATGTTAATCTCCAGCACTGCTTAGGACAACAGTTAAAGAATTGTTTTTTCTTGGTTTTAGTATATATAGTAAAACTAATTTAAAGTGTTTTTAATGGCTACCTTGTTGAAAGTACCATAATTAATCTGTCAATCTGGTGAACATCACAAACAAACAACCAGGGGTTTGCCTTGTTTTTGACTACATGTTATTGTTTTAAAATGAGCATTCACGTTTAACTTGTTTCTTTCAGAACCCAAACCAATAGCAACTGAGATTTAATTGTGCTGAACTCTTTGAGGATACGCAAATGTTCCATTAACCTTTGAAAACCATGGCAAAACATTTGTAATGTTGAGAAATAGTGCTGACACAGAGCAGTCTTTGTAATGCAATAAGAGGATGTCAAATAAGGAACAGCTAACTAAAACACACTTTATTTCTGTCTAGTACAAGTGTTACACAATGTCAGGGTGGAGCCATCGGACCTGCTTCTCCGACAATAAGAAAAGCAGGAACATCCATAACGGCAAATTTGGTTCATTATTGCATTGTTCGCATGCACTTCTCTGCAGGCACATTAGAGTATGTGTCACTCTTAAGTCACTTTAAATCTACTGGGGCAAAGCTTTTATATAAATGATACCAAGGCTGCATGTAGATTAAAAATGGCATGTCGTCTAACAAGGGGGGATTTAACGGTGAAAAGATTCAACATTTTTTCATACAATCTAGTTATACTCAAGCACAATGTTTTGCATAATTTATCTGTTCTGTGGCCACATAGTTTGACATTTGTTAGGTTTGAAAAAGCAAAATTGGGACCTTATTTGGATATGAAACTTTTTAAAGTCTGTTTAAATATTCCGTGATGTTGCATGCCTCTCAACCTGCCCCTCTGCAGTATTTTACCCAAAACAAAGAGCTTGCATACTGAATGTTTGCACAACACTGGAAAAGACATAAAGGCAGTTGAAACAACAAACAATTCTCCAAACATCTATCTCACACTTATTTTGCTAATTAAAGACAGTCACGTTTGCTCTTAAAACCCTTTCTGTATCTGACGGTGATTGTGTGTCCTTTCTGTCCATCAGTCCGACATTCACACCTCTTTGTTTGTTGTCTTTTGGTGTCAACGTTCATCATTTGTGGCTGCGACCATCCTTATCTGACCCTTAACCTTTTCCAGAATGCCATTGGTCACCAAAGAAATCTTAGCCCCAAAGCTTTCCTCACTGTCCGTGTCGCCATAGCAACTGGATGTTGCTGGGGAGTTAACCAGAGCGATAACTGAGTCTGTTGAGTCTCTGTCTCTGTGGACGGTCCCGGGGTCGGCCGAGGGTGGAGGGACGTCGTTGGACGGAGGAGGAGTGTTGCACTGAAAAAGGATGTTCCGTTTATCATGGTCTGCCACGGTGCTCTCGTCCTCATCCTCATGTGAATCTCTGCTCTTGTCCTGGTCGTTGAGCAGAGTGACCAAGAAGTTGATGTACTTCACAGCCAGACGCAGGATTTCATTCTTGCTGAGCTTCTTGTCAGGCGGGTGTGTGGGAATGAGTTTCCTCAGCTCAGAGAATGCCCCGTTAACATTTTGCTGTCTCCAGCGCTCGCGGCTGTTGGTGAAGACACGGCGAGCCAGTTTCTGGGGTGGGCCTGTTAGACACACATAATCACTGTCTGAGTGTGCAGGGCCTTTAAGGATATAAACAGAAGTTAATACTTATTATCATTGTCAACAAATCACATAAAAAAACTGCAAAACCAACAATTAAATGATCTTGCTAACACGTATTTTGTACTGATATATCTCAGTTGTCGAAAACAAATTATAAAAACACATTGAGAAGACAGACACGGCAAGATCTTAGATCGTTACCATGAAAAATATGCCTTTTTGTATTAAGTCAATCCTGCATATGCTGTTACTCACTACAGTACCAAATGTGAATTATTCCATTGCGGAAAATAGTCCCCAAATAAATGCAATTTTGGAATCAAATTTGCTAAAAATGACAGTCCTGCTGTTGTACAGAAATTAAAAAATATCCAAATATCTATCTATGACCTGATAAATCTGGAGGCGGGAGGTGGACATTATTGCCGTTGTTTTTTGTTTTTTTACAAGATTTGTTGACATCAAGGAAAATTCTTGTCTTTTAAATACATTGGCTATTAACCTCTTCATGATGTGAGAAGTAATACAATTTCATACATGTATAGATTCACAAACATAGGCTGAATCCATATGGATGTCTTATTCTCTCTTTGGTCTCACAGAAACTCACAGTCACTGATCTCCACCTCAAAGTGTGACGAGGGTCTTCTCTTGATCCGGCTGTTATTGATGACACCATAATTTCCTCCTGATGGACCCAGGTAAGAACTAGAGATAAAAACATAGCAAAATGTGAAATTGTTGTAACCGCATTCACTACCAAGTGCAACTGAATATAGACTAATTATTACAATAAAAAGTCATTCAAGCGTCCCTTTTCGATTAAAAGAAAGAAATCTTGAAGAAAGGATAGAGAAATCTAAAAGATATTGGAAGCCATTAACTGCGCTTTGATTGTGTTGATGGCGTTGATTGAGTGTGCATGCAGAGTTTTATCCCAGCCTCATTAAGTATGGTTACTAGCTGATTGTACTGCAGGGGGAGGAAATAGATCAATGCTACAAACAGATAAGAGAGAAGTAAGGAGAGGATCTTATTCCCAGACCCCATGACAGATGGTGAATCCTTAGATGTAGAAGAAAGTCCCACTTTGTACATGACTGATGCTCCTTTGTAGCAGAAAGAAACTAAGGGAATTTGTTTTTGTAGTAGAGAATAGATGAACAGTCCGAGGGATTTGATAATGTTTGCTAATGAATGCATTTTTTCATGAGTTTAAGCTAAGAGTTGCCAATACTACGAGGCCAAAAAGAAATATAAATGTTGAGTTAGTCCTCTGTTGGTTCAATTTCTGCATTGACTTACAGCAAATGTACTGTAGATGTAGAGCTCCAAACATGGTATTTTCAGGGTTTTGGTACTAAATGCTCACAACAAAACGTTGGAAGATGCAACTTTTATTTACTGACCAAATATCCTGATGAGCAAGTTAAGGGTGAGAAATGTGAGGTCCCTTCGTAACAGCACACCTCCCTTCCTGCTGTCAGCTTTGCATAACTGTGCAGCACAGCCACAATTAATCACAATGGGAAGTCGTGAAATCCTGGCAGTTAAGGTTTCATACGAAACAGAAAATTGTTACGACTGATTCAGCATCATCATAGTAACACTATCAGAGTTACTTTCAGGAAAGTGTATTTTATTCTATGGTTAATAGCTCCACATCTGTTTGCACGCTAGGTAAACTGGAGGTGAATGAGCAGCAGGCATTTTAGTGTCTTTTATTTAATAAAGTGCTATTTTTCACATTTCTGGTATACAGCATCAAATGCAACCTCCAGGGTTATTGAACTAGTCATTGAACTGACTTTCTGACTGAAGATTATTTAATACACATTGTGTATTAAATAATACCAACTTTGGGGCCAGAGAGATAGATAAAAGAAGAGGATAACATCAAAATGTTAACTGTTAACAAAGAAAGCTTTGCTTCTTTAGTTCTGAAACATGATTCAAATGAAACCACCTGGGGGGAAAAGGCCATTAAGCAAAATGGTTTCCTATGGATTAATCCATATAAGCCACTCCTCACCTGGTGAAGAAGGGGTGTGCAGAGAGGTACTGCTGAGGCAGTAGGGTCCCTGGGGGGGGAGCTGAAGGGCCCCCAGAAACTGCAGGACTGGCAATTGGCAAACAGGTCAACTGATTGCGGCGAAGGTCCCCATGTGGCCCATGTAGGAGGTTGGGAATTGGGTGTAGGGCCGTCAAAGGGGTATTTGGGAGTGGGAGAGGGGGTTTGCTGTGACAGAGGCTGATGACGGGAATGTGTGGAGGAAGAGAGGATGAGGAGGAGGAAAGGGAGGACACGGTGATGGTTGGAGTTGGTAGAGGGCCCAAGGAGGTCTTGATGGTTGCTGGGAGAAGTGGAGGTGGAGAGGAAAGAGTTGGGGAGCAACTCGAAGCAGCAGGGGCTATGGTGCTCTTTGGCCCTCGTTGCTTCTCCTCCTCCTCCTTGGTCTCCATGACGACGGTCTCAGGTGCAGCAGCTATATCTGCAGAGTGAATGGTTAATGTTGTTGTGGATATGGGCGATTGAATGGAGCCAGAAGAGGCGACATCCGTGTGTCCCCTGTGCCCGGCCTCGTTAGCAGGACGCGGGCTGCCGATAGCACTCAAGGGTGCTAAAGTCTCATTCTGCTGGAGGGGACTGTGCTGCCCTATGGAGGCACAGGATGGAGAGGAGGAGGCAGAGGAGGCAGAGGAGGAGGAGGAGGAGGAGGAGTAGGGGCGGCGTGGCAGATCAGGCGGTGACGCCGCTGGGCCGGTGGGGTTCATCTTCTCCATCATGGTGCTGAAGTGTCTGGAAGAATCCCTGTCAGCTGGGTGTATATTATGTGTGATAATCATGTGTACCACCTGCAGATGTCTTACAGAGCCCTTACACCTCCCCTATGTGTCTTTACTTTATATGTCTTTCTTCTTTGTTCCACTTAATGCAGATTATATTACAATATTTAGCAGCTCTACCTCACTGGAAAGGTAGATCTTTCTCTGGCGGACCAGAAATCCATCAGATACTCTTAAGCCTGGCTGGGGTCAGTATGTGAGTCTGCTGTCTGTCAGAGTTGATTATATTTGCCCCAACTGGAGCTGCAGCTGCCCTCTCACCGAGCCTTATTTCCCATCATTCATGCACCTGCTGGGTATGTGTGAGTAAACATAAGCTTGTATTAATGCCCTCACTTTAAACATTACACAAGGTGCCACTGAAGCAAATGCCGCAGTTCTTTAATGGAGGGCTTCTTCCGTGGTAGTGTGTCTGGGTGCAGCGTAGAGCCGGGGTGGTTGTTGTGGTCTGAATTGGACGGTATTTTCTCATTAAAACCTGGGCGGCATATTCAAGGTTTTGAATGACTCTCCAGCAGCTGCTCATAACGAGTTCCTGTATCTGTCTGTCAGTGTATTTTGAGGATGTGAGTCAAAATCCTTTTATTCCTGCAAAACGTCCCAGACACCAAAAGATTGGGTTGATATCAAAGAGTCTGTTAAACAAAAGAAAAAACACACTCAGGATATATATTTGCTGCATATGAAAATGTGCTTGAAGGTCATAACTTGCATATGAGCACCAAAATAGCTTTCATACAATTGGCAGAGTAGTATTTGTTGGTGGTGGATTCTTGAGTCAAGAGTTTAAAAGTAATTTTGATTCATGGAAATGTACTGATTTAACACCAACTAAAGCCATGATGGTTTGATAAAATCTTGAATAGCAATTGACTTCACAGTAGTTTCTCTTCTACTACAAGAAGGGATACGTTTGTTTTTACTCTGCTCTGTGGAGCGTAGCAATCTAAGGATTTCTCGGGTTTTGCAATAGCAAGTGTTCCTCTTTTGTCTTTTTTAGTTGTCATGACTTTATTTTGGACAGTTCCGTCTTTCACATTGTTGTACAGATGACAATCGCAGGTTTTAACAACAGTGGTAGATTAAATGTCATGTGAATATGCTGGTAGAAGAGTTGTTAGAGAAGCTACACAGAAAGTCTTCAAAGTTTTCAATGATTTCAGCTGTATGTGGCTTTTTCTGAAGGAAGAATGAGATGCACAATTACTCTTTGTTATATCTTACACGATATAGCAATTGTTTTTATTTAAGCCTGTACTCTGGCCCCCAGTAGATCAAAAGTCAAATAATACATTAATTATTCAGCAATATTTCAATAAAATACTCTTTATTTAAGAATGCACTACATTTTAAATAACTCCATTATGGTTTACCTTCAGTTCAATCCATTTACATCTGCCTTTTTTATAATGTTTTTTTTTAAGCCACATTCTACATGCTGTTATTACATTACCACTAAGATTGGTTGTAAACAAAATCTAATTCAGCTACAAAACATTCTATTGTAAAATGCATTGAAATAAAACCTCTGACATGAATATTACATTTTAAATAAATGATGAATAATCATATTTTATAACCAGCTATCAACAGAAACTATTTTCCTAAAAGTGAATTCTGTTTATGACATATAGCAGATGTTCAACTCCAATCAGATGCAATTTTGTTATCATTATTTGTATGTTATATTTATATATACACTTTAAAATAATTCTTAGTCTGCGAAGCATTCGTGCATTACAAAATGCATTAAAACAGAAACAAATATTTTAAAAAATTGGTGAGAAGAAAATACGTACTCACATATACATTATGACATCAAGTGTGGCTCATCTGTCTGTCATGCAAAATCCGTTCAAGTGATCTGTGAACGCACGTGTTGTATCGTCTCAGCGTTTAAAGCCCTCCTCCTTCAGGTCGCTCACACTCCACTGCAGCCTGTCAGTGTCTGTCCGTCAATTTATGAAGTTAGAACGGTCTGACACAACAGTTCTCATACTCATGTGAATCTCTTTTTTAAATCAATAGTTATGTATCAAAATGTCCCGAATAATCACACACTGAGGAAGTCAGATTTTGAACGTCCAAACGCAAAACATTTTCATTGTCAAGTTGCTCTTTTGAACGTAAAGCGTGGAGATGTTCTGTGCCGCCCCCCCGTCCATATGTCATTCCTTCTCTCTCTCTCTCTCTCTCTCTCTCTGTCCTTTCTCCCCCTTCCTTCTCTTACTCTCTTTGCCCAGAAGACACAATGCTCAAGCTGGTTGCCAGTCAGAGAGCTCAGGTACTGGACTGGCAAGTGTAAGGAGGGGGAGAGCGAGAAGGGAAAGGCAGGGGGGCGGGGGGGGGGGGGGGAGACTATGTTGCAAGGAGAGTTTTCCGCTCCCTGCTGGACAAGAGGATGTGCTCGTACAATGTGGTGGCTGCTGATAAGAGCCTCAAAGCTGCCTGTGGCCTGTAGATAAGGAACCTCTATCACCCCTCCTCCCCCCTCCACCACCAATACACACACACACACACACACACACACACACACGTCTGCTTGCATGTGCACACACACAGACATCACACTAGACTGGTCAGTCCCAGACTTTGAAAAAATCTAGGCTGGTTCCAAAAAAATATCCGCAACTGCACTTGTAAACATAATAAAGAGACAATGCCAAGAGAAGGTCTTTGGGAATCACCTAAAATATATCCCAAATTGTGCTATTAATGTTCTTGATTATTTGCTATGAATCCCTTTTTATAATATGTTTTAGTGTAAGGATTATAAGGACGCACATGTGTACTTTTATTCTGAATTTGAAACACATATGTCATACAAATGATTGTGTTTCTCTGGTTCTAATCTTTGGTTTTCCATAAATGACTTACAGTATTCCATCAATACATCATTAATCTATTGAAATAATTGAACAAATAATAAATTCAGTAATCTTTCAGGAAATAAATTTGTTTTTGGCTTTCAAATCTGGGGCTTTAATGTTTTTCCAATCTACATCATTTCTTTATATATTTTTTTGATTGTTTTTTATGACATTTCTTTTTCTCGGTCATATCAAGAAAACTAAATAATAATAGTTACGAACCTACTGTCCATATACATTAATATATTTGTGTGTAACAGCATTGTGCAAACACAGATATTTCTCATTATTTCTCTCGAGATTATGGGATTGAGCTTTGTAATGACATCAGAGCACACTGTCACTGATGACCAACGCACAAGTCGTCATCGTGGTAACTTTCCTCTCCAAGAGCTCGCAAACTTCCTTCCTAAATCTAACTCTCACCCGTTCTCTTCTGTGCTCTCCCTCTCTCTGTTTCTCTCCCTCTCTCTCTCCCTCTCAGGGTCAACACCTTTTACATTCCCTCAGTCATTTCCTTCTTAGACTGAAACACAAACATTATAAAGGCTTTACAGTTACGTGACCTTCAAGGTCCTGGGAAAGAAAGAAAAAAGTTGAGCGAGCAACTCAACAAATCTGTCATCACCTTCATAATCATCACCATTATGGTCGTCATTGTTTATTTTTTTATTGTAGTCATCATCATCAACACTATAAACAATAACTGCACTTAGGTCTGTGAATGCTGAAATAATAAAAGACATTGGTGGTGCAGACGGTGTCTTCTATCGGTCTGTCACACTCTTTTGCGCCGCGCAGCTGCGGTTCCAGTTGGTCGCTCACAGTGTGCCAGAATAACTGCCGGCATGAATTTGCCTATAACATAAAAAGTTACCCAAGGGACAGAGCGAAATCCTTTGGGATTACCTTTTTCCGTGCTTTATATACTCCTCTTAGTAGTGATATGATTCAATTTTGTTCCATAGCTGTATTCTCATTATAGTTTTGATAGTTTAAATGTGTTAATCTTTTGCCTGTTGCTTTTGGGGTTCATTCAAGATATGACTTAAATATTAAAAATGCTTTTAAATCCCTTTAGCATTTTTTTATAATTAATTTTGACTATCATTGCTGTTGGGGCGACTTATATAAAGCAAAAGGACATCATACAATGTAAGGAAAGTAATTGAAATGGGACTGTTACTGTTTTGTTCCTAATATTTGTGTTAGATTAACTGCCACGTAAAAATGGAACAAAATTATTTTGGGGGAATAAAACACCAGTCTCTATTGTTGTTTTGCACAACATTCAAAAATAAAGATATTTTTAAATTGCTTTGATTTGAAATTCCCCAGTGATTAACAATGAAATATATAAAGACTTTTAAATGAAATTCAAACAATTTGGGAGAAAAGTATTACTCAAGTCAAAAGAATAATAGCTTTATTTTTTTATTTTTTTATTTGATTGAATGAAAAGTATAAGTATAACATCCGTTAACTGTTTGTATTATGATATTTAAAAAAGGGATATAACACATGTGGGATTAAGATGTATATGCATAAATGCATTTGTCACAATTATCCAAAATCTGAAACAACAACTTTCTGTGTATTTTGAGTTTGGGTTAAGTTTTCCTGTTTAAGCCGGATTACTCAGTCTCACAGTTTGGGTCTTGGTAGCTACCTCAAACAAGAAAAGACCCAGAAGACAAATCATTGACCCTTTACGGCTCATGTGAACACCCAAACTGTAAACAGGGAATAATAATAGAAACAAATGATAACAGACAGCTTCCACTTTTCCCTTGAGTGAGGAAGAAATCAAGAGAGGATTGTTTTAATCTCAGAGCCTCGTCGTCACACCCTCCTCCTGGCTGACTCAAAATACCCTGCTCAATATCTGCAGTATCAATGGGAGAAGCTGTGTGTGTGCATGCGTGAAAGTCAGTGTCAGGCTATTTGTTAAAATACCCTAGAGACTTCAGTAAAAGTAAATGTAAAAGTTCTCTCTCTCGTGTGTTGGGTGTATTTCTCAATGTTGTTTCTGCACCTGCAGTATTAACATTGCTCTTCTTTCTGGGCCAGTAATCATGCGTAGGTTTCGAGTGGAAAATTAAAAGCTTGTGGCCTATTGGCGATCGAAACAGTTCCAGCTGTTAAAATATATTAATAAAGTGAAGAGGACATTAAATGAAACAAGCCCATATGTACATACTGTACAATTGCATCTTAGATGGGTAGCATGATTGCAGCCTGGAAGCTGCATTTATAAGTGTTAAGTATGCAGCTGAATATAAAGAACTCTGACAAAAAATCTGCACAATTGAGCAATAGCAGAACATGACAGAGCGGATTTTGGAGGGAAACAGAGCTGAAGAGTCTAAAAAAAAAAGGAAGCTTTTGTAAATTATTAGCTGCATTGTACCATCAACTTCTATTTACCTTCCTCAATCATAGTAACTGCTCCACCATAGAGGCATAAGTTTGTATAATGCATGTTTAAAATAAACTGTGGAAATGTATTGACGTGTTTTCCATCTTCAATACGCTTCTATTGAATGAAGCAATGCCTGAAAAGTCTATACTTGTCTTGCAATGGAAAACATCAACGTGTTTGTTGCTCGATTATTCATTCATTTCAGTCCATTAGAAAGTAGAAATAGGTTTGCAATATTATTTTTTTCCCAGGTACTGTTCAGATATCGTAAGATAGGTAACTGTCTGCAAATGATTTTACATCTGGTGCACTCATGTCTCTATATATGTGCCCATAGATATATTGTAATGTGATGCTTCCTCTCTGTTTGACTGATTACCTGGATAGGCGGTACGTTCCAGTCAGAAGAGGCCATTAAGAGCAGGTAGGGGGAATGTGGCAGGTTGTTATAAGGATGTAGCTTTCATTCATTATGGTAATTTTGGATACGGTACAATTGAGTTTTTTTTTATTTCCAAGTTTTTGCACTAACTTCTCCTTATCAACATATTATGTTAACATCCCTTCATCTACCTTTTGTTATGGGGTGGTGGCCACTTCGATTACAAGCGGTAGAAAAAAGATATCAACCATATCAAAATGCCAGTGACAAAATGTGTCTCAATTTAGCTAACTTCCACCATTAGCTGCTGGTCATACCAAACCAAGCGAGTAAGCCAGCATTTTATACTTATAAAACTTATCGTCAAAAGGAAGATGTCATTTCTTTTAAACCTGTGTTAAAGATGGAGAAAACTGGAGATTTAAGACAAACCAACCTCACACACTACAGTGTGAACTTAGTCATAGAACCCTAGTATTACACACACACGCACATGCCCAAGAAAACATACACACTCCCCAAATTGAGCTCCATGGCCACGTTTCCTCCATCTCATGTAAACACTATTGTGTGCCGGGCGATAGGGATCACTGGAACCTAATGTTTTGAGGCAATATTCGCAGTGCATTTCATGGAGAAAGTGACAAACAATGCTGCAAGCGCTGGCCGGGACATATGCTCTCTCCTCCTCTGCTAGGACAGACGTTGGCTGTATTTATTTTTCCTAATTGTCCTAAAAACAAGCTTTTCAACAAAAAAAGAACAGAAGAAGAGGTTACACTGATCCTCCTCATCGGTTTGTTCAACAAAATTTGAAGGAGGCAAAAGAGTCTGATGCAATATTATTGACACTATAAGCAAAAGCAAGCATAATTATTTTTAGATGTTGATATTTCTCCACCTGTTTAACATTTTACTCCTATAAAATGATGGACTTATCTATCGTTGTTCATTGTCAAATCTGGCGCTTACATTAGCCACAATGCCACTGTACCGCCACAAGTTTTAGATTATGGTGTGCTATGCTGGTAGTGGCTAATAATGAGGCAAACTTGAGGCAATTATTTATAACGCCCACAGCTGCTTTTGTCAAATCTCAGATTTTGAATAAGCTATCATTTGTAAGTCAAGTGTAGCCCCTTCATACTCCGCTAATCAAATCTCTTCCTTGTTATCATATTCCGTATTGTGTTCAAGTTCATGGTTATCCTGATCTCTGTAACGGCACCTTGTGTGGTGTCAGCCCCATGCCGATGGTCACACATCGTTCCATTCCCAGGATGCACCTGGCCGTGGTCTAGCGGGCGGACGTGGGGGACAGCTGTATCCTGTGCACACTTCCTGGTTTGGCAGAGCAGGCGGGGGGAGGGTTTAGTATGGGGAGGAGGGCCAGGCCAAGGGGTGGAACAGGCTTTTTCCAAACAGGATATATCTGCCACAGCCACAGGTGTGAGTACCCACACTCCTCATCCTCTTATACACATTTTTAAAAGAAATCACAGACCCCTAACCATTTGTAGCTTTGGTGGTTTGGTTAAGACGGGTTGGAGGGAATTGGAAGAATATATAAAGATAAGAAGTGTATAAAGGAAAAACAATGGAAGGTGGGATACGGAAAGAGGGAAAGGGCTCCTTTATTGTCTCAGAATAGACTCTCAGCTGGGAGGGAGAGCACGGCCGGTGGGCTAATCAGAGCATAATAGCCTCAATCAATAGTTTCCTTGATTGCACACATACTGAATGTCCAACGTCATAAGTTGAACAGGAGCCAGCAAAGCAACACAGCACCATGTTTTTACGAGGAACTAAAAGCAGGAGTGTAAAATATACAAAGCTGAGACTATGTTTTATTGCACCACCACCACCACCACCCTACTGCAGTGCAAACAGCACATTACTATATTTATATGGCTACAAAAACCATCCCATAAAAACCCTAATATATGTAGTATTAGGACGGTGATGGTCTGTATAGGGTCAGCGAAGAAAATATTGACTGAGTGAGGTAAATATTTGACCCATGAGTAAAGTTATTTAGTTGCAAAAAAGAGTGTTGATCTTTTTTCACTTGCTGTCTGCAGAAGAAGATTTAAGCCAATGGCGTAAATAGATGGCTGTGAAGTTTAGAAGTCTAGGAGAAGCAACTAGAGATCCCAACTTGTGCTTTTAATGATTATTTAGAGGAAAAACATATAATGTATTTTGAAGGACACATCTAATTCAATCTAACATGTATGACAGTAAATGCAACCCTATTGAACATAAATAAATACACCAATTAATAATTATTTAACTTCTACTGTTAAATTCTCGTCATATCTTGTTTTATTGCAGTGTTGCCTCTCTGTTTACTCTTGACTCTCCCTTTAGGTTGCACAACAAGCAAACTGTTAAAATAATTTACTGCAGTAAGTGCTGTGTGCTGTGTGAAATGTCACCAATAAAAGTAAGGCATTTTTAGCATTAGCCAATTCTTCCTTTGAAGGTCATCGGTGAAGAAGGCATACTGTAAAATACGGGGTTAAAAAATGACACAGTGGAGAGCCAGCCCAGTGACTCTCATCGGAGAGAGTCCGACTCATTTGACCCGGAAGGACTCATTTGGACATTTGACTTGCATCATGATGCATCATCACCTGCTTGATTACGTGCAAAACTTTACGAGTGCACTTCATCTTTTCAAACTGCCCACTCACATCCACTTCCACTTTTGGCAAATGTTTTCATAAGAGATGAGCACTGACAATTGTGTGTGTGTGTGTGTGTGTGTGTGTGTGTGTGTGTGTGTGTGTGTGTGTGTGTGTGTGTGTGTGTGTGTGTGTGTGTGTGTGTGTGTGTGTGTGTGTGTGTGTGTGTGTCAGTCAGTGCTTGTTTGTTTTTTGCATATGTGAACCACTGTATTTATTTCTTGGCATGCATTCTGTGTGTGTGTGTGTGTGCGTGTGTGTGTGTGGTGGCGGCCTTTGGGTCAGGATGACAGTGTGGAACAACAGTGTATTGTGTCTTCCTTTCTCATATTTCTCATCATCAGCACTGTCACTGTCCAAATTCCACTGGTGTGTTCACAGCATGGCGGAGGGACTCTGCCCTGTTGTCAACCCCCGTCCTGCAATAATAGGAAACTCAACATCACTTTTCCACTTTCTCCCTCACTATTCATCGCTAATTCAAAATATATCACTTCCTGTTTGGAGCTCACTTGCTCCAGACATGCTTTTATTGTTACAGTGTAGTGCTGCTGTTGCTCTGCAAATGGGTGTGGAGGTTCGAAAACATTTATAAACGTATCAAACACATTACATAAACCAATGCACAAAATTCGGCCTAGAGAAATGATACCTAACTGCATCTATCAGTATAATTGCCATTGACTGCCATTTGGGGTCCACCTAAATATACCTAGCTATCTTTATTAACACTAAATCACATTGTGTTTCTAAAACCATGATAGTCTGGTAGTGTACATGTTTTTTATTTGTCGCTTGATAATAGAAGTCATATCAAGACACTTTTCATGAAGAAAAGGGCTCGAGTATACTCTAAACCAAACATAACATACTGTACCACCGAAAGTAGTAGAAAGTAGTTTAGCTTTGATTACGGCACTGGGGCATTTTTTGCCAAGATCTTGTATTGATGACGGGAGATTCGTACCACTGCGCAAAGTCTTCTCCAGCACATCTCAAAGATTCTCAATCGGGTTCAGGTCTGGACTCTGCGGGGGCCAATCCATGTGTGAAAATGATGTCTCATGCTCCCTGAACCACTCTTTCGCAACTTGAGCCCGATGGATCCTGGCATTGTCATCTTGGAACATGCCCGTGCCATCAGGGAAGAAAAAATCCATTGATGGAATAACCTGGTCCTTCAGTATATTCAGGTAGTCAGCTGACCTCATTCTTTGGGCACATATGCTGAACCTAGACCAGACCAACTGCAGCAACCCCAGATCATAGCACTGCCCCCCAGAGGCTTGTGACCTTTTTTTTGGCCGGGTATGTTGTCATATTTTATTATATTTTACTGCACTCATTTTCCTACAGTATTATATGTTATGTATTATCATTCTTTTATTTTTTATAATTGTACTATTTATTTATTTTTGGTTACGTATTCTTCTTTCTGTGTCTTTGTATGCAACACTTTTCACCTGATTCTGATTCAATGTCAATACTTTGAATATACTTGATTAAATGTCAAATGTGACCATTTTGTTTTAACCAACCGTAAGGGGAGAATCTTTGTTGTCCTGTTCTGTTTCCTTCGGTTTTCCCCGAGCGGATCTGACTAACTGGAGTCAAGGCCTAAATTTCAAAATCTACTTTGATGTAGCACTTTGTCCAGTAGTAACGCATTTGAAGAGAAGTCCAACATATTCAGTAAAATACAAAGCTTTTAAGCTCAGTGCTTTCAGTGTCAGCTACAGTCCTGTTCACACAGTCTCATCTGTCGATCACTGGAACAGTTATAAGTTAGGATTATTGCTCAATGGCTCTTCAACGTGTAACGAGGGACGAGAACATTTTACTTTTTCACTTCCCGATGTAGAAAGTCTAGAAAATCTGGAATATCTATGTTTAAATTGTCTTTCAGCTGTAGAGCTGCTTCTACTTTAGTCTACCACCTCAGTCTAGTCAAGTAACAACGGCTATCGGTATAATTCAATATGTTTCAGCAGCAAAACCAACTGCATCCTCCAAAATAAACAGTTGAATCAACAGTTTTCTTAAACAGTTACACCGAAAACTGAGCTTTACTGTTATAGTTAAATGCAGGGTTATTGTATTACACTGCATTTAGAAATCCTCTTTCGCTTCGTGTATCTAATAATATCCAAGTGCACTAGTTGTCTCACACAAATATTGTCTCCTGTGAAGAAATGATTGTACTCGTGTTTTGGTCTGATCACCTCTAGATGGCGAGAGAGAATACGTTTTAAACTTGCAGCCTCCAAGTTTGTTTTGTGTCTTTGGGCTGTTTGTTAAATATAAAAGATTCAGAGCAGTGAAAGCAGTGATATTTTTCACTATCATAAGCTGACGAACAAAAGTTAGGGTATTATATGTATGTGCTATCAGAGACAGGTAAGAGAGAATTAATTGTATTTTGTACACAACTTTTTCTTTTCAGGTTTATTTCCGATCACCTGCTGCACATGATGTGGGGACTTTGATTGGGACTTGAGATTGGGGCCGACATCTACCAGATATTATCTGCCACAAACTCTGTTCTGTAGGCCCTGTTCAGACGACATTTTGAACAATCTGTAGCTCAAGTCCATATTTAATAACACATATCTACTATGTCTGCATCAGGAATGATTTAAGTGCTTTTGCTGACAAATAAGGTCACGGTCAAATGCTAGTACTAATGTTTGAAACATCTGACTATGGCAGAAGTCACAATATCAGGGATTACAGAATCGGCATCCTACTAATTCAGAAGTATAGAAAGAGACAAACTGAAATTCCTTTGGCTTCTCTCAATACAGTAAAAGAAATAGGCACAAATAAACAAAAGCACTAGTTAAAAAAACAACATTAATTTCCTAAAAAACAACCTTTAACATTTGTAGTTGCAGACTTTGTAGGCTGGAAGTGTGTATGTGTTTGTTCACAGTTATTATACTGCGTTCTGTGGTGGCGCAGGGATAAGAGGGATGCCAAAGCTTGAGGAAAGAGGCTGCTCTTCAGGCTCTTTGTGTTTGATTTGTCCTGAACTTTTTTGCCAGAAAGCAGCGTATCAAACGGAGTGGCCGGTTTGTGTAGCGTCTCGGATAATGCTGCTGGAATTCTTTCGCAGTCAACTGGTGTAGATGCTGTCAAGGTTTGGGAGCTCTGTCCTGTCGAAGCGCTGAGCCGCCTTTTGCAGATCTTTCTGCTGTGCAGCTGGTGTTCCACACAGTGATGCAGCTCCTCGGGATGCTCTCGATAGTTAAACGATAGAATTTTCCCAGCTGTTCCTGTTTGAGCCTTTCCTGTTTCAGCTTTCTCAGGAAGAACAGCAACAGTGTCTTTATAGGTCTTTTTGAAAAAAATAACCAGACAACTGCAACTTATTTAGAACACTGCTGCTGAAGTTCCCATTAACACCAAGAAATTAGATCACATCACCCGGTTTTCAGAGCATTTCACTCCCCCCAAATGCATCAAAGGATTTACTTCAAAATGTTATACTGACATTCAAGGCTCTGAATGGATTGAGGCCTAAATACATGTCTGATGTGTTGACATTTATGTGAAACAGTTCTTATTTTTTATGCTTCGCACATCTAGAATAAACTTCCAAAACATCTGAGGTCTACCACAACCCTGAGTTTTTTCAACCGAAACTGAAAGCTTTTGTGTTACACTGCTTTTACCAAGGTCATTAAATATGTAATTTTTCTTAAACATCTGCACCTCTGGAATCCTTTTTATCAACTATATTTCAAATGTTTGCATACAGTATTATATTATTTTTTCTCTTAACTCTCAACTGTTTCAATGCTTGTTTAAATAACTTTAAGGGGCTTTAGTCTAAAATATGCTATACAGATAAACCTACCTTACTATTTTTGCAAGACTTTTTGTTTGCCTAATGATAATGATTAAAGGCTTTATTTTTTGCAACATCCTTCTTACACATTCATTTGTTATTAAAGAGGCATTTGTTAACAATTGAAGGGGCATTGTTAATTATTATTTAAAAGCGATGTTGTCCCTGTGAAGCTACTTTTTATATTTGAACTCTCAAGTGAAACAGTTTTTCTCTTTTTATGGTTTCACAGGCTTATTTCCCGTCAGCTGAAATTTGGGAAACATTACCGCCATAAGTATAGTCCTCCATTTGTGGGCATGACGCTATGTAATACTGTAATACACACACACTTGCTCTCTGCTGGTGGGCTGCCGCTGCACCGCTCAGTATGTGGGTGGTCTGCACCAGGTGGAGGAGAGAGGGATTAACACCAGGCCTGCCTTAAGGGGGGGAAAAGTACAGAGGGAGAGAATATAAGAGATGGAGGAGAGATAGACATCTGTCCACCAGATGTGCTGTGCAAACATACGGAGGTGGTTTATGAAAAAGAGAGAAGAGAACGAAAAGGATATTTGGTCTCGAGACTCGGTGACAACTGGATGCATTGTGACTGAAATAAGTCAGCCTCCCTCTTCCCTAATCACTCTCTTTACTTTTCCGTGTGTGTGTGTGTGTGTTTGCTCTTGTTGTGTGTCATTGGGTTATATACATAACACACACACACATTTGTTCTCTTTCCGTCTCTTCTTCCGTTCCCCGGAGGAACTTCTGCAGGCTACTATTATACAGTGCAGTATAAAGCAGTGATGACCACCTGTTAAAACCTCAAAACATTCACTGTGTGTGTCTGTGTGTCGGAAGGATGTTGATGAGAGGCAATGAGACATGAACAACCTACAGCAGAACTAAATAATTAAATTATGAGTAAATAATTAAATGCACAACCTCAAAAGTACACCACCCTTCATTTCACTGAACCTATGAGCGTTCAATACTGTGTTGTGACATTTCTGCTGAGTAATGGAAACAAACATTTGCAGCTCAAATACAATTTAGAAATTGGACCTTAAGTTAACTCTTCCTTCCGTCAAAAATACTAATCAATGAACTGTCACAACTAAAATATAACCATGCCTAATAAAATAAGTTAAAAGTTGTACTTAACGCAAAATACATAAAACGATTATGTTACGATTAACTGTACGGTGTGTCATAAATAAATATCATACACGCCTCTATACCAAAGACCCATGTTTTTTTAATTAAGGAAACCCATAAGTTATTTGATGGAAAGCTGAAGTAATGCTGACCTATTAGACTTATCAGTAAAGTAAACTGATATCGTTGTTGTGTTTCCAGCTAAACACCATTTTTCATGATTGTGTTAAACAAAAAAGGATAAGATTTGACTCAAATTACAACACTAACTAACACTCCTTCTTTTATAACCGACTGTATAAATATGCCAAATTCTTCTTCCCTCACCTCTTAATCATTTTTTTCTCTGAGTGTCTATGGATTGACTGTTTCTTTTCTTCACTATGCTGTGTGTGTGTGTGTGTGTGTGTGTGTGTGTGTGTGTGTGTGTGTGTGTGTGTGTGTGTGTGTGTGTGTGTGTGTGTGTGTGTGTGTGTGTGTGTGTGTGTGTGTGTGTGTGTGTGTGTGTGTGTGTGTGTGTGTGTTTCTGTGTTTCTGTGTTTCTGTGTTTCTGTGTGTGTGTGGTTCACAGCTGTTTACATAGCTAACAGTGGGTGAGCCCTGTTCAACAAGCCCTACCTCTGGGCTGAGCCATGTTAAAGGCCTATAAACTCTGGATGAAAGCTTGGGCCAAATTAATAAACTTTAACTGGATAAAGATGTGGCTTATTACACAACATAAAATTGCCGCCCCTTGAATGACAAAAAAAAAATGTTAATTTACAAGTTCTTGTCCATAGAACATTATACAGTAAAAACAATTGAGTTGGTTGTGTACGTCCTGTTGGCATTACAATTAAAATCCCTCTCATACAGTGCTTTTCCCTGATCCTTCATATTTCTACCCACTGGCTCACTTTACCCCCGAGCTCCCTCTCTGAAAAGATAAAAAGTTCAACGAGCGAACCTAGAAAGGCAAACACACTTGGATAACTGAGTCCTCAATCCACATACACTCACAGCCTTTGGTGTTACGGGCTTGTTTCTACCATGCTCTGGTTATTGGGTGCTATTAGATTTTTTCCCACCTCGCTCTGTTAAAGTTGTTTTTCTTTCAAAGCCTAGCTGTGAAATGTACTTTATCACAAAAGTTATAGAGCAATAAATTCTGGAAGATAAAGTGGCTGGATTTCTTTAAAAACTCAATGTTGTATCATTACTTGGACACCGAATAGAGAAGAGCGTACCGATATCAGAAGCCTTTGCGTATGTGTGCCTGTGGCTTTATACATAATGTGATGCAAAATGTGGTGGAAGGATAAACCTGGACAGGATGTCTCAAAATATCAACTTTTAGAGCGAATCAGAACATTTGTGATCCACATGATAAATGTTAAACCTCCAATCAGTGATTTTTTTGTTGGCCAGCATATATTTTTAATGGGAAAACTTGCGAACGGTTACTAAATTTACACACGCAGGACCTTATCATTCATTTGAGTCATGTTTCATGTATAATCTTCATTTTATGTTTATGTTAAATGTACTACTTCAATCATTAGATGCATATACACACTATAAATAAGATGAACTCTGTTGCTGTTGGTCACTTAAAACACTAAAAGCCTTTTGTTGTATGCCTAAAATGACAAGAGAAAGTATTTTTTGCGTTTCTTTATTGCCTTTACAATTCCTGAGGAAAATATCTTTCTCTTTTGCTGTTTAGTGATCCACTTTATCCAACAGCAAGTCTGCAACTGTGTCTGTGTTCTGCTTGGTGCTGAGCTTGTAGTGCACAGTGGGTTTTCAGAGCGTTTTACACCTGAAAGCATCTGCCTGCAAAGCCCCAAAAGAAACATAAAGATTAAATCACAGCCAAGAGGAGCTGCAGATTCAGGTGACAATTGTCTGTAATATCGTCAGTATTTATTTCAAATTGCTTGATCATAAAAAATTACTTTTGTAACGCAGGCCTACACAAGTCTGCTTTCCACTCAAGAACAAATATTACATGCTTCTCCCTGTATGGTCTAATATAAGTCGGATATTTAATTTCCATGCAAATGCATTCTGAGAGCAGTGTTTGTAGTTTTATTATCTGTTTGCTTTGGCAGAAAATCTGAATTAAAAAAAGCATTTTTTTGTGCATTTTGTTGTTCCACCTGATGACTCACTACTGCTGCTGCCTGTCACCAGCGCTTCCTGATATTGTTATCCCCCTCCCATTCATCCTTCCTTTCTCAAAAACAGGACGTGTTGTTATCTGTTTTATATGGAAATCTGCTTCAAATCAAATATGTCAGGACATACACTGCCCGGCCAATAAAAAGGTCACCCCCTGGATTTAACTAAGCAAATAGGTAAGAGCCTCCCATTGGATAATTACTGTATGGGTGATTGTGTTTCAGCTGGCAACAAGTTAGAGCATTTCCACATGCACAACGTGAAGGGAACTCAAGGGATTGGGACTAAAAAGCTGTGTAGCCGTAAGAAAAGCACTTGTCAGTGAGGCTAATCGGAAAAAGCGGCTTCAATTTGCTAGGGAGCTTAAAGATTGGACTCTGGAGCAATGGAAGAAGGTCATGTGGTCTGATCCAGATTGACCCTGTTCCAGAGTGATGGGCGCATCAGGGTAAGAAGAGAGGCGGCTGAAGTGATGCACCCATCATGACTATACCTACTGTACAAGCCTGTGGGGACAGTGCTATGATCTGGGGTTGCTGCAGTTGGTCTGGTCTAGGTTCAGCAACGTTATTTGCCCAAAGAATGAGGTCAGCTGACTACCTGAATATACTGAATGACCAGGTCATTCCATCAATGGATTTTTTTGGGCCAGGCAGTGTAGTTGTGTTTCATGTTTTTTCAATTTAGTTTTATGAAAGAGTATTCTTCTTCGCACATGTGCAGCTTCTTTGTTTCGTGTCTTTGTTGTTTTTGAAATGAATCCTAGCAGTGTGTGGTTGTCATACTGCTCACTGAGGCCTTGTGCTGTGTGAGTGAGCGTTTTGAGGGATTATGGTTCAAAGGGGGCTACGCAGAACTTGTACAGACAGAATTTACTGCTTTTCAAATGGCATCTCATAAACCCATCCTATACCCTGGCGTCACCCCTTTATGCCTCGGGTTAACATCGTAGCTCCCCACTGCTGAGCTGTGCTTGGTAGAGCCAAGATGCTCAACCCTGTCATATTCTACAATCACAACATAATTCATTACATGTGATGAATAAACTAAAGTGATGGTGACTATTTTTATGAAACACCAAATTCATGAACACCAGCATGATAAACACAGAAGAACTGAAAGAAGAGAACAAGGCAGCCAAAGAAGAAAAACAGAAGTTCAAGAGCTGACATAAGAGTGGGGGAACGACCGAGTGTGGGTGAAGGGGAGTGAGATTTACAAGAGTTGAGTCAACTAGGGTGGTCCCTAGCTGCATGCTCAGATGGGAGGCATATCAACACCACACAACAGCAGAAAACCTCCAAGTCATCCCAATCTTTTAACTCAGAGCCATCCAACACCTTCCCGCTACTCACACCCTATGTGAGGTCTGGCAAGAGGATCTCTGGCCATGAAGACAGCGGCCTGAGAGCATAAATAAATGTGTTTTAATCACATTCAAAACACTTCACAGCTGTTTGTTTTTTGCTGATTCAGGTCTCTCCCTTTTGTTTGCAAAAGCATAAAACTGTTTAAACAGTCAGTTTGAATTTAATGACAGGTTTTGATGTGTACATACTTGGAAAGATTTGATTGATTTGATCCAGAAATATTCCAAGAGTTATCAAGTCAGAGCTCATTAATGTTCCCTCCAACTCTTGTTTCCCTGGCTTGGGTCTCCAGCACCTGTCAGCTTTTTTATTAGCACTGAAGGCAGGACTGGATACAGAGCAGCAGGGTGGAGCGGTTATAAGGGGAGGAGAAGCAAGGAAGTGGGAGGAGAACAGGAAAGGGGGATATTTGTGATATTTATTGGCTGAAGGCTGGGACATGGTGCAGCACACAGCACACCGTTGTATGGCAATCCCCCTTTCTTTCATCCAGTGCAGGGCAACTGCCTTCAAGGATGTTGTTTTTAAGGTATCCTCCATCTTAGATAAAAACAATAATTATTCATAAAGGCACAGCTTAAAAGCTTAAACTATGACTCCAATCATCATTCTTTAAATCAGCATGTGGGAATAGGCAAAACATTTGGACCAGATATAATACTGCCTTTTTTGTATAACAGTACATTTTTTTACTCCTCTTCAAATTCAAAGATATACAACATTCAGGTTTATGAAGAAAAGAAAGATTCTGGTTAAAAACTAAAAAATGTGTATTATGTCCTGTTACATGCATTATTATTATTATTATTGTTATTTATTTTTTGTCCTTATTGGTTTATCCCACTCTCTGGTCTTTTCCAGACTTTCTTCTGTTGTTTTAGAGAAGGAATAGAAAGAATATCAAACCAACCTCAAATAAAAGCAGCAGGCCAACTTCTGATAACCCTCTGCTATGTTAAGACTTCAGATGCTGGTCAGAGTTGGAGTGACGTGACGGATTTGATTTCACTGACTCATTTGATGAAATCAAAGACCATGAGCCACGTTTGCTGTCGGGCCATGGTCTTCAAACAGAGAGTGAAAGATTGATCATACCAGTTCATGCTTGTGTTTCTTGCTCTGGCTACCCCACATGCACTTTCCCTGTATGGTGACGAAAAGGGCAAAGCATGGCAATTTGGAAGGTTGCTTGAAAATGAGTCGCTTGAATGTCAAATGACAGAGTTTGGGACGATGGGGGTGAATCAGAATCAGAAATACTTTATTTATCCCAAACTGGGAAAAAATGTCATTGCAGCTGCGAAATACAAAAAGAAGCATAACAAATAATTAGAACTAAAAATGAGTAAAAATTAGAAATATACAAATGTCAAGGTGTGCATTTTATGTACAGTTCACAAGAGAGGCTATGGAGCAGTGAGTTGTCTGCCAGCCAGAGGGAAATTATTGTAAAGTGTTATTGCAGTGGGCACGAATGTTCTCCTGCATCTGTCCTTGTGACAGCGGCGCTGGAGCAGTCTGTTGGAGTAGGAGCTCCGATGTCCTTCCAGCAGCAGGTAGAGAGGGAGGGTGGGGTTATCCATGATGGACAACAGTTTGTTCAAAGTCCTCCTCTCCACCACAGCCTCAACCAGCCAGCCAGTTTGATGCCAACGACAGAGCCAGCTTTCTGAATTAGTTTTTTAAGCCTGTTGGTGTCACCGGCCCTGATGCTGCCCCCCCAGCAGACGGCAGCAAAGAAGAGTGCACTAGCAACAACAGGCTGGTAGAAGATCTCCAACATCTTGCTGCACACGTTGAAGGATCTCAGCCTCCTCAGGAAAGAGTCGGCTCATCCCATTCTTGTACACAGCATCAGTGTTGGCCCTCCAGTTCAGTCCGTTTTCTAGATGCACTCCCAGGTGCTTTTAATCCTCCACCACAGCCACATCCTCTCCCAGAATGCACAGGGGCAGTGGAGACGTCCTCTTCCTTCCAGTGACCATCTCTGTGGTCTTGGCCACATTCAGAAGAAGATGGTTTCTTTCAGTCCACTCCACAAAATCCTCCACCAGCGCTCTGTACTCCTCCTCCCGTCCATCTCTTATACACCCTACCACTGCAGAGTCATCTGAAAATTTCTGCAGGTGGCATGACTCTGAGTTGTATTTAAAGTCAGTGGTGTATAAGGTGAACAGGAAGGGAGACAGCATGGTCCCCTGTGGGGCTCCTGTACTACCAACCACCACATCAGACAGAACACTGCCCAGCCGGACATACTGTGGCCTGTCTGTTAGGTAGTTGGCAATCCAGGAGATGGTGGACGCGTCTACCCTCATAGCCTGCAGCTTGTCACTCAGTAGCCGTGGCTGGATCGTGTTGAATGCACTGGAGAAATCAAAGAAGGTGATTCTCACAGTGCATCCCGACCCATCCAGGTACGAGTGAGCACGCTGCAGCAAGTAGATAATGGCATGGTCTACCCCCAAGCGAGGTTGGTAGGCAAATTGCAGAGGGTCAAGAAATGATCTCACCTGCGGTCTGAGATGGGACAAGACCAGTCTCTCCAGCACCTTCATCACATGCGATGTGAGAGCTACTGGCCGATAGTCATTGAGCCCAGGACGTCTTCCACAGCTCCGGGATGGTTTCCAGGAACAGGCTCAGGTTGAACATGTGTTGAAGAACAGGAGACAGCTGGCTGGCGCAAGTCTTCAGAACCCAGGGGCTGATGCCGTCCGGGCCTGCAGATTTGCCTTCCTGTAGTATCCCCAGCTGTCTCCTCATCTGGCCTGTAGTCACAGTGAGGAGGGGGAGGGGGTTTGATGTCTCAGTAGCAGGGAGGCACATCAGAGGTAGAGTTCAGGGTGCTGAGCAGGGGGGGATAGTGGGGGGCTGGTCAGAGGCAAGGAGAGCAGTGGGTGGATGTTGAAGCCCGGATGAGTGGTGCAGGTGAGGTGTGAAGTAGAGGAGACAGCAGCAGGGGGCGGAGAGCTGAACCTATTGAAGAAGGTGTTCAGCTCGTTAGTCCTTTCCAGGGTGCCCAAGGTCAGTCTATCTCTCCCCTTGAACCCCATGATGGGCTTCATTCCAGTCCGCATCCTTGCTATTGTTCTGCTGGAGCTTGGCCTCCAGCTTCTTCCTGTATGCATCCCCGCTCTTTCTCAGCTTGTCCCTAAGGTCGTGCTGGATGCTACTCAACAGTGGTTTGTTCCCAGACTTGAAAGCGTAATCTACTGCAATGCACGCACTAAGGGAGGTAATCGAGAGGAAGACGTCAGGCATACTGGAGGAGTGGATTTTTCCAAGCTAAGTGGTGTTGGAAATCTTTTATAAACAGATGGAGGCTTTCAATGAAGTATTGTGTCGTTTCCAGATCAAGATGACATTGGAGGGGGGGAATCAAGCCAGAACCAAATCAAGTGGCTGCTCTTCACCCAACCGAGCGATACATCCGAAAGATCAAAATTAGGAGTGTACAGTATGTGAATAAATCTAGACAAAATCCAACTGCATGGAGCAATCCCTGGATTATTAACTGTGGTCCCAGTGGTTACTCAGACCTAGCTTACAGTGGTGAGGTTTTTTTGCATGTCTTGTGGAATGTGGACTGAAGAAGGACAATGAGCAGATTGACAGATTGAGATCTATGGCTACAGTGGTTTCAATTTGGCTAAATCACAGATGAGTTTTATTTTACTCATATAAGGCCTTAAAATACCCTGTAGTGTAATACTATTGCACTGAAATCCCATTCATTACTTCTAAATGTAAAATGTGTTGTATCAGGGTAGCAGAAAATGATCATGCCTCTGTCTAAACTAATAACCAAAAAAATGTTAGTTTGGCTTATTTGAAGCAAATTTATCCGCATGTTTCTTGTTGTTCTGTTTGTATCTTAATGCTTTATTGCACTTATTGTGAGTCACTTCGGATGAAAGCGTCAGCTAAATGAAATGTAATGTATTAAATATTATCTATCAAAGCAATAATTACTTACATCAACTAAAATGGTCTTGTTCTTTGTTTTATTTCAGCTGTTTCAACTTTAAAAATGATGTATGATATAGTACTTACATTTTCTACTTAATTGGTGTCAGTTATTCAAGAATAAAACATACATTTTGACAAACCAAAGGTCTTATGAGAGGTTTGTTTTAAATGTTTCTGAATAATAAGGTAAAGGGATTTCTTTTGACTGGAAAACCAAACAGCATAAAACCTCTTCCTTGTTTCAATCGAAGAGAGAAGTGAGTCATTAATACATCACTAATATATGAAACGTTTGGTTTCTTTTCTGTCAGTATAAGTGTAATCGTAAAAGATGGTTGTAACTTCCGACAACAATGATATATGCAGTCTCCAACATTTGCAGTTAGTCGTTTTACAGCGAGGTTCCTAAAACATAATTTGTTAAAAGTCGACCTTTTTTCACCATGTTATCAAAGTCTGACCAAAACTTGCTGATATTTCTACCAGTAAATTATTCCCCAACTGATTTTGCTCCAACCATGGAAGTGAAGGGTCTTTTCTTTACAGTAACCTTTACACCTCATAATCTTCTTTGATTTAATGAGTCACCTATATCAGTTTAAATAAACGCCACATCACTCGTTTGTTAAACGTTAAATAGTTGAATAAGTTTCCTGTAAAACTGAATAATAATAAACTCCATATGTATCACTTCCATATGAAATGTAACACGCTCTTATTGACTTTTTTCCTGTAGCTTGTATTACTTGAGGTCATTAGACAAAGTCATTGCTGCAATTTAACAACATTGTACCAATGCAGAGAGCGATGCGTCCCTGGTGTGTGCAGAGGTTGGGTGGTTTGGCAGAGATTACACTGTGCTATAGTTCAGCAGGGAATGAAAATGAAAACTGGCTCGTGCTTTTGCATCAAACACAGATTAGGTCCCCCCCTATTATAAGCAATATTTAAGTTATTTTTGGGGGGCTTTTTGCATTTAATCGGATAGGACAGTGGAGAGTGACAGGAAAGTGAGAGAGAGTCGGGGTGGGATCCGGAAAGGACCACGGGTCGGGAATCGAACCCGGGTCGCCGGCGTGCGGTGCAGGTGCCCCAGCCAGTTGCGCCACGGCTGGGGCCTATTATAAGCAATATTTGATCTCAATGCGACAAACTTGGTTTCATAAAGACTGAAAAAAAGAAAAAAAAAGTGACGTCTTAATTTGAATCAACCACGCTTTCTCCTCCTATATATTTTTCATTGATTGTTGTCGTTGATTTGAATAGGAAAAGACCTGCTAACTTAAACATACAGTTCTCTTACACCATGCACAATGTTCTAATGTTATGGTGCAGGAGATGAGAATTTAAATGTGAAAGAGTCAGCTGCTGTTTTAGACTCTGGTGTGGGTGGGAGGTGGACAAGTGGAAATAAGGAATTAACTTATCCTGTCTGGCTGACCTTTTTTTCATCATTTACTTTTAATAAGAGTGGCAATTCAAATGTCGTTGTCCATTTTGGCATATTTTCATGGGAGTAGGTCTTAGTGAAACATTGACTGACAAAGCCTTTGTACAAATGTACTGTAAGGCCAGAACTAATGTCAAGAAATAAACAGATTCATTCTTTTTTTTTCTTAGGAACATCCTACTCACTTTGCCTTTAAGTCGTTCTTGTATTTGCCATTTTATATGATTAACCACTGTTATAGGATTGTGACATTTATTCAGCAAAAGCTCATATTGGTAATTTGTCAAACATGTTCTTAAAGTTTATGTTTACACAACTATATTGAAACCATGAAATGCATACTGGTCTTTTCTTCTGTTTACCCTTCTTTTGTTAACTGAGAGAATGGAAGGGAAGAAGGAAATGAGTCTCCTCTTATCACCAAACAGACCAAACTGGGATTTGAGCATGAGGGTCAGGTTGTGCATAAAAGCTCCTCCCCTATTCACAGACTTGAACCACCCAGCCTGAAAATAAAAGGAAAAGGCAAACTTGGATAATCCTGGAATAGAAAGCTGCACTTCTTCTTTTATTAGTTGTGTGATTTTTCGCAACCATGGGCAACAAACCCTCACGTCAAAAAGAACTACTGAAAAAAAAGGAAACTATCTTCCATTCTCAGAAGAAAAAGGTGTACAGGATTCCTGCTCTCTTCTACAATAGAGATGAAAACATTTTAATGGCATTTGCAGAAAAGAGGAAGACTGAAAAAGATTCCCACACAAAGGCGTTGGTAATGAAGAAAGGAAAGGTGACGAAGGATGAAAATCATGAAGTGACAGTCGAGGTAATTATGCCAAGCAACCGTTACACTGGTATCTCAATTGTGAAGATACAGTATATGTTCAACACTCATCCATGCTATGTTCATTATTTTTAACCCTTGGGTGAAATCTCTTTTAGTGGTCAGAGGAGGAAACGGTGATCAAGAAACACCGTCTTGGATACTGTCCTGGATACCGTCCTATGAACCCGTGCCCTCTTTATGAGAAGACCACCAAAACACTCTTCCTGTTTTTCATCCTTGTGAAAGGCGAAGAGCAGTGGCAGATAGATCATAACACCAACAAAGCTCGTCTCTGCTATGTTAAGACTACTGATGCTGGTCAGAGTTGGAGTGACGTTACGGATTTGACTGACTCATTTCATGAAATCAAAACCTGGGCCACGTTTGCTGTCGGGCCAGGGCATGGTTTTCAAACAGAGAGTGGAAGATTGATCGTCCCAGTTTATGCTTATGTTTATAGCTCTGGTACAAAGGCACTGGGAAAACATTCAACCTCACATGCAATCTCCCTGTATAGTGACGACAAGGGCAAAACATGGCAATTTGGCAAGATGTTTGCCAATGAAAATGACTTACTTGAATGTCAAATGGCAGAGTTTATCGACGTTGGGGGTGAAAGCGTAATCTACTGCAATGCACGCACTAAGGGATGTTACCGAGAGGAATACGTCAGTCATAATGGAGGAGTGGATTTTTCCATGCTGAGCGGTGTTAGAAATCTTGTAGAAACAGGTGCTAAAGGCTGTCAAGGAAGTGTTGTCTCAATTCCAGATCAAGATGACATTGGAGGGGAGGATTCACGTCAGAACCAAAACAAGTGGCTGCTTTTCACCCACCCGATCGATACATCCGAAAGATCAACATTAGGAGTTTATGTGAATAAATCTCCACAAAACCCAACTGCATGGAGCATTCCCTGGATTATTAACTGTGGTCCCAGTGGTTACTCAGACCTAGCTTACATTGGTGAGGGTTTTTTTGCATGTCTTATGGAATGTGGACTGAAGAAGGACAATGAGCAGATTGCCTTTGAGATCTATAGCTACAGTGGTTTCAAGCACGCCAAAACTTGTCTATTTGGCTAAATCACAGATGAGTTTTATTTTACTCATATAAGGCCTTAAAATACCCTGTAGTGTAATACTATTGCACTGAAATCCCATTCATTACTTCTGAATGTAAAATGTGTTGTATCAGGGTAGCAGAAAATGATCATGCCTCTGTCTAAACTAATAACCCAAAAAATGTTAGTTTGGCTTATTTGAAGCAAATTTATCCGCATGTTTCTTGTTGTTCTGTTTGTATCTTAATGCTTTATTGCACTTATTGTGAGTCACTTCGGATGAAAGCGTCAGCTAAATGAAATGTAATGTATTAAATATTATCTATCAAAGCAATAATTACTTGCATCAACTAAAATGGTCTTGTTCTTTGTTTTATTTCAGCTGTTTCAACTTTAAAAATGATGTATGATATAGTACTTACATTTTCTACTTAATTGGTGTCAGTTATTCAAGAATAAAACATACATTTTGACAAACAAAAGGTCTTATGAGAGGTTTGTTTTAAATGTTTCTGAATAATAAGGTAAAGGGATTTCTTTTGACTGGAAAACCAAACAGCATAAAACCTCTTCCTTGTTTTTGCATTTGCATTTAGTACTTTCACAGCGAGGTTCCTAAAACATTATTATCATTTGTTAAAAGTCGACCTTTTTTCACCATGTAATCAAAGTCTGACCAAAACTTGCTGCTATTTCTACCAATAAATTATTCACCAACTTTGATTCTGCTCCAACCATGGAAGTGAAGGCTCTTTTCTTTACAGTAACCTTTACACCTCATCATTTTCTTTGATTTAATGAGTCACCTATATCAGTTTAAATAAATGCCACATAACTCATTTGTTAAACATTAAATAGTTATAGGCAATATTTGATCTCAATGGGACAAACTTGGTTTCACAAAGACTGTAAAAAGAAAAAAAGTGACGCCTTAATTTGAATCAACCACGCTTTCTCCTGCTATATATTTTTCATTGATTGTTTGTCCTTGATTTGAATGGAGAAAGACCTGCTAACTTAAACATACAGTTCTCTTACACCATGCACAATGTTATAATGTTATGGTGCAGGAGATGAGAATTTAAATGTGAAAGAGTCAGCTGCTGATTTAGACTCTGGTGTGGGTGGGAGGTGGACAAGTGGAATTAACTGATCCTGTCTGACTGACCTTTTTGTCATCATTTACTTTTAATAAGAGTGGCAATTCAAAGGTCGTTGTCCATTTTGGCATAGTTTCATTGGAGTAGGTCTTAATGAAACATAGTTTTGTTTCGGCACGAGCTTGGTCGCTTGCCTGTTACCTTTTTGTTGGTGCTGTGTTCAAGATATTTGTAGTGTTTTCTTTGATGTGTGCTTTTGATCCTCTAGTGGATCATGCATTCAATTAATAAACAGTAAGTTAGGAAAACAACTATGTTATAGTTGTTTTGTGATCAATAAACATCTGTAACTCTGTTCAGAAATATAAAAAATATGTACGTACCTGCAAGATAAAGGACTCTTTTTTTGTCCTTCTTTATTGCCTGATCTTTAGGCATTGTCTTGAAGAAGTGCCCAGTAGCAAAACAATGACTGTATGATATAGTGAGTTGGTAGCCAGACAACAAATAAATAAGCCACTGTTATGGACGCATGAATAAAGCACCTGCATGCTAATCTGACACTTCAGAAGTCTGCCTGAACAAAAATATGCCTCTATGGCATGTGGGTAGGCTTTTGAGGAATGGATATCTCAAGGGGACCACCTTTGAAGAGGATGCCAAACCTGGTTACTATTTAATGAATGTTGATGGCAAGGTTGTTTAGTCTAAAAGTCGTAAGCTAGTTGAGGGGGATGAGAGGTCAGCTTTTCTGCAAAATGACCAAAATATTCCCCTTTTGTTAACCTGCCTTCCCTCTCCATCGGCAATGAGATCTTGCGGTAAATGATTGAGAACTATTGAATTTTGGTGAAACAAGGCTTTTGTAGCCTTTAAAGGACAAGTTAAGTTACCCAGGAAACTGAGAGATGAACTACATGTGTTGTTCATCATCTCACGTGACGCCGCTTAGCCAATTGCGTAGTGTAACAAGCATTGCGACTCCAGTCAGGGAGGAGATACACACACACACACAAAGAAGAGAGAAACAAGGGACTCTTTGTTGCCAGTAAATTAAACATATATATAAGTGAGTTGTGATTTTAATAAATTATATTGGTTAAACAAATTATTCCTTTACGATAGAAGTAGACTCACTCTTTTCTTATTTTGCTATTCAAGTATGTTGCCAAAGCCTTTTTAATAACAGAAATGTGAATGAATGAAGAGCTCACTGGTAGCACTGCTGTTTATGTCTTCATCATACAGTCCATCTTACACTTTATGACCTTATTGTGACACTCTGTGGAGATGTAAGGTTTTATTTTTCAAATAGGTATACAGGGCTGACATGCTGGCATGTGCACTTTAATTGAATTAAATGCAGAAATAGCCAAGAGTGCCAGGAAATGGAAACTGCTCCCTCAAGTGTTATCTTCTGGGAAGCAGCATTTTGCAGATAAACCACACCACACCTAGACCAGCAATTACTGTACTTCCTGGAAGAGATGTCCTCCATACAGTACATTTAACCGGGGTTTTTCTGAAGTAGATAAAAGTAACTGTGTACAATTGTACATCCTTGTATTTTTAGCTGTAAAAACATGTTTGGATGTGCTTAAATTAAATGGCCTTGTACCTTCACATGTTTTAGGAATACTTGAAAATAGAAGCAATCGTATTGTTATAAGTTGTTGTAATGAGCAAGGATTTTCTTTTTTTGCATTGATGGGATTGGGCAATGCAGGATATTAACAATCGTTACACTGCAGATTATTTCTAACCTGTAATTTACTGCTTGTTCTTAACAGTAAGGATATCTCACCACAGTTCCAATTATTAGACACAGAGACATAAAGCCTTTAGACATAAAGTCAGTCCCTCACTGATTTACAAATAACTATTAACACCTTGCATGTATAAACATAATAGATGTATATATGTTGAACAGACAGAAAAAATTGTGATGACACATCTATGCATGTCTAAAATACTGAATAATGTATGTGTATTTTTTTAAGGGTTTGTTTCACTGTTAAGACATTCAAAATAGCCTACTTGACTAAATATCAGGTTTTCGACCTGAACCCAATTTACTAAAAGAAAGGGCATTTTCTACTGCTCAAATTTCAACAAAACAAAACAAGCAGCACCGATTAAATACAGAGCAGTTTGACACCTGATGTGCAGCTACACAGCTTCATGTGCCTTATTTAGGCTGCAGATGAGATATAATTATTGTTATTGAAGCTGGACCTCTTTTAAACTAAATGTGGAGGAAATCATTCACTTAAACAGAAAATTAATAAACAACCAGGGCCGGTGAGATTAATTGTAGGCTACACATGGTGAGGTCTTTTGTGATCTCTTGTGGTCATATCATATTTTCCATCCACAGCAAAACATCAATCGATGTCATCCGAATTAGACAAAGTCCCTTTGCCGACAAGTACTACGTTTTTACGCAAATTCAAGGCTTATCAGAAAAGACCTGAACATTGGGGTTGCTATTGGCTACAATAAAACTGTTGTTATATTTTCCATATTTGCATACCACCTTTGGACTTTTTATACGTTTACTATTTTTCATAATATTTATTTTTTAAATGTACATTATAATGTTTAAGATCAGTGTTGTGTTTGCCCAAAAATGAACCAGCTGTAAAGCCAAGTCTTTTGTTGTGTGAAATTATTTTTAAGGACATGGAGTATTTTTGCCCATTTGAGTTTGTTTTTTTATTTCGAGCACATCTTTCAGTTTATTTTTTGTAATAATAAAAGTGGCATTTGTAATACAGTCAAGAAAGGTACAATTGTGTATGTAACAATATTAGTTGATAGTGTCTATAATGATACAATTGCTCAGACTTTGTAAATGTAATAACGTTTTATTTAAAATATGTAAGGACTGTACAATAGCTTTATGAAAAACAGATAAACAATATAGTTGGAGGCCTGTTTGCATGCCATCTTTAAAATCGGAATTTATTTGAAATGTACCATGGATTTATTCTCAGGCTGCGAGGAAGGATATTCAGAAGACAGGCAGGCATCCCAACATTAAAATAAATTAGACGATACTTTGATGATCCCAGTGGGAAAATTGGAAAGCTGCGAAACAGGGTAGGTGGGTATCATTCCGTGCAGGGGGGTTTGGAGCCAGTTTGGAGCCAGAGATGGGACAGCAGCGCAGCGTCCCGGGTCGAAATGTTCAAAAGTTATACACGAGGGGAAATTCTTGGAGAGGAGCGAGGAGAGTGCAGGTATGACGCTGCTAACAGGTGGGATGTTGGGTCTCGTGTGGGGACTAAATCCACTTCCTAAACCCAGATCTTGGTACAAATCCTGACCCTGGAAACAAGAGCTCATCCGGTGCGTCCCGAGGAGAGGAAACACGGGGCTGCTCTCCTTTACCCTGGGGTCCTTCATTGTCCCTAAATTAAAATGTGGCCTCTTGAAACGTTTCCTCCGCCGAAGAAAACTCCCATTTTCAAACATGTCTGCCGACATGGGATCCAGGGTCCAGTAATTCCCCTTACCAGGATTCCCAGGCTCCCGGGGCATTTTGACAAAGCAGTCATTCAGAGACAAGTTGTGACGGATGGAGTTCTGCCATGCGGGAAACCTCTCCCGATAATACGCAAAGCGCTGGCTGATAAAATCGCATATCTCACTCAGGGTGAGTCTCTTTTTCGGACTCTGGAGGATGGCCATGGTGATGAGAGCAATGTAAGAGTATGGGGGCTTCACCGGGGCGGATCTCTTTCCCGGACTATTCTGCAGCCGGTCTGCAGAGTCTTCCTCCTCACGAGCTCCAGGAGTGAGGGATGATACACTTTGCTCAAAATTATGGTTGCTCGTATTGATCACAGAACAATCTCCGTTCTTCACTTCATTACTCCCGTCAGTCTGTCGCTCCACGTCAATGTCCGGCTCCTCCATGAGTTTGCTGTCTGAGGTCATGGTCCGGAGGTCCGGTGGCACCTCGGCCCCGACAGGCACTGATCTCGCATGTCTGGACAGAACAGGCTCAGACCCACTTCTCAACTTTCATTCACAAGAAAAGCTGCGCATCTGACCAGACTCTTCAGCCTCCTACTCTAAACTTTCTTCTCCTCCGCCTCCTCCTCTGGCAAGAAGTCTGTCTTCATCAAAACAAGAGCAGACACATACGTGACAAGGGAGCTCTAAAGATTTAAACTAAATAATACTTTGTAGGTTAACGAATATTGTATTCTGATAGGGCAATTACAAGGATTATCTTTGGATCATAAAGATGTCAAAGTCGTTTTATACACGCATTATCAGATGCTGCTCTGGATTCTCTTGTATTTTTCTTTCTGATACAGTTTAATTTCAACTTTAATTTATTATCCCAAGTGGGCAATGTGTTTTGCAGCTTGCAGGCATGTGACAACCAAACCACACAGACTAAAAGATGAGATAAACATTTACAACATCTGCACATGAAATAACAACAAACATGCACACTCACACCACAGTGTTCATCAAGGGACAGCATTACATAAGTCCTGGGGTACATCAAGCCATCACCACACAGTCACGAGACGTTAACATGACCTCTATTGACTTATCCTGAACATTCAACAAGGATTTTTCACGCACATCAAAACCATAGATGGCAGGTGTTGAGCAGAAAGTAAGCAATCAAGAAATAAACAAATAAACATTGCACATATTGCACACTGCAAGGCTGTAATGTTCACTCTTTTATTGCACCTTTGTGACGTTTCTAGCGCAACTGATCCTCATTTTGCAATAAATAAGAAAAACATTGCCGTGTGCAAGCATATTTTTTCATGTCATTATGACCATTTAACAGTTTGATGGCATGAGAAATAAAACATTTAGGGTACACAACGCCTTTATTCCTCTAAATCTCCATTTGTTGTTTAACTGAGAACAGCGCAGCTGCATACATTACTCCCTTTACACTTAATTAATTTCAGTCCATATCAGATGTTGTATTGTATTGTTGTACATGTATGTGTATATAGATATTCTGGCTCACACATTTGTCAGTGTTTCCTGTTGATATTGAAGTTACCACAGCAGGTGATACTGTTAAGATTTAAATATGCTGAAGTTAAAAATAAAGTAACCACAATCATTTTATTTAACACTCTTCTGTCTTTATGTTTTTGGCTTACACAGCGCTCATTTCCTCCGGTATTTCTCATAGCAACATTCCTATTGATGGTTTGGCAAATGGTCACAGAGGCAACTGGCTGTTTCAAATAAGAGGACGACGTAATGCGTTTTGAAATAATAGCTGCACTGTATCAATCCATGTGAGGCCACCCACTTGGCAAACGACCTACACTGCAGGGTGGGCTGAGGAAGCTGTGGGAATTCTCGTTAATGAACAATTATTCCTTTTACCTCTTGTTTAATATGATATTTATCCATCTGAAATAAGGGATTTATACAAAGAGCAGTCCATATAATATACATACAAAGAACCAGGAAACAAATGAGATGTTTCATACAACATTTAATACAGATCCGAATCCATGCAACACATGCAAGAACGTTGTATTTTTCTTTTAACAAAAAGCAGCAACACTATGGAAATCAGTGCATCAATAAAACCGGCAAAAACCCAAACAAACAAAAGAGGAAAAAACTAGCATAAATAGAAACGATGACAAAGAAAATAAAGACCTTAAGTTAAATAGTGTCTCACATGCTACAACGAGGTTAGAAGGTAGCAAAAATAGAATCAGTGAAATAAAGATGGAAGTGTGGATGTCTTTTATTTTTAAGAGATGTCTTTACTGTTGTATACAGCATATAGAGCAGCAATAGAGACAAAGGGACTTGTCTCTTTTGCCTGAGGTGCAGCCTTACAGCAGGGAAACTCATTTAAATACAGAGTCAAATAAGACGCTGCATGCTGCTCTACTCTGATGCATTCCCATCTGTGGTTAATTCTAGTTGACAAAAGTGTTGTCTTGCACTGCTGGGTGCAAATGTGTACAGAGCTTTGTCACATGTGGATATAAAAACCTTTGCTCTGTGTAACGTGTCCTAGGTGCTTTGTTTCCGCTGAGCTGTGGTCAGCCTCACAAAGTTTCCACACTTCAGGCAGCAGGAGTTGGAGTTGCCCTCTTTCCTAGGGATATGCCAGCAGTAGACACAGCGCACTCTGTACTTCTTATACCTTAGAGAGTGAAGAAAAAAAATACAGCCAAATTAAACTCTGTTTTCCATTGGTATTTATCTATGACATGTATAAGTATCCCAGTTTATTGTCAATCAAGGATCACGGTAACACTGATTTATGCAGGCTAAAAGTAAACAAGGCAATCCACATTTAACTATCAGATGATTAATATGGCCATCATGCCATTTATACACTTTAAATGTACCACTGTAAGTACTCTTTTATAGTTTCACAATTTAAACCAATTAAACAGTGCTGTATGACAATGGTCTGCTGTCAAGTGGTCTTAATCTTGGTATTAAACTTTAGACTAATAACAACAACAATCTATCTTCATGTTCTATTCATTATTGACATCAATTTTACAGCCTTAAAAAAAAAGTTTTACAGTAAAAATCTGAATGTCTGTTTAAAAATCGACACTAAATACCATTAAATTGTAATGCGGCATACATTCAACAGTGTTGATATGAGCTACCTTATTCCACAGGCATTGCAGAGTGGGGTCCCGTCCTCTGCATCCCTCCACATCGGGGTCTTCCTGGTGCAGCACGATGCACAGACTTTCCCCTCTTGTAAAACAAAAAGAAAACATCTCTTTAGTTAATGTAAGCCTACTTTTTTAACTGTGTGTATGTGTACACAATACATAAAGGAAGTGCTTGTTGTACGACTAATTGTTTTCTAAAAATAAAAAATCTATTTCAGAAAAAATGTACAGGGAAAATAAATGTTATATTCGAGTTATTCAAGAAACTATTTGGAGCCTAAAATTGTATTAGGACGCTTTTCCTGAGGAATTCTGTAAAGTCAAGATTTGATGCGTTGGCGTCGTCTAGTGGAGAAAATAGGAATTTTACTCACTGGAACCACTGCTCATCCAGGAACTCTCATCAGAGCTGCTGGTTTTAAGGGATATCTGTGACCGTGTCCTCAGCCTCCGTTTTTTCTCACTCTTGCGTAGCTCCTTGCTGCAGCAAAAACTAATAAATAAATAAATATCAAAGTGTTTGACTAAACTTGGTCATAACTATTTTGTAAGTGCCATTGTAAACATGTAATGAATGTGACACTACCTGTACTTTGAAGTTATGAGGAGCCGACTTTGTTCCCTGTTGTCGTCCAGCTCTGTGGCAATCCTGAACGTCACTCCCTGAAAGTCCGGGTCTTGTATATTAGCACTTCTTTTGGGATTAAGTTGTTTTCTCTGAGTCTTGGTTCTCCACTGCTGGGTAGATGTAGCAGCACTTTCCTCCTTCTGCACAGACCTGTGTTCTGGTTTTAATGTTGCAGAAGGTGAGGGGATGGTTTCTCCATTAAAACTTGAGGTTTGTAGTTGTGCAATCTGAGGGTATTTCCCCTCTATGTTAGCATGTCTAAGTTCTGGTTTAAATGCTGGGATTTTGTCACCTTGTTTTGCAAATGACTGACACCTATCTGCATTGCTAAATGAAAGTGATGCTGATTGTGAAGAAGGCAGGACGGAGCTCAGAGGAGGCAGATGGGTGTCAAGGTTTGCATTGTGGTCTAGTGTTAGTGCTGGCTTTGACATAGCTGCACTTGCATCTTCATTTGAGTTAAAGGTCAGCTGGGCATTTCGGCATGCATAGGGATCAGTGAAGGGGTGATACAAATGATTGTTTTCAGAAGAAAAACAATCACTGAATACTGAAGTGTCTGGTTTTTCAGCAATCTGTGACTGAAGACAGCGGCCCATATTGCAGTCTTTCACACAGCCCTGTGGGATTTCTTGTCTCCCATAGATTAGAAGAGATGATCTTAAAGTGCATTCCACACTCAAACAGTCCCCTCCGATTCCCTGATCTGTTACATCTGGTGCTGCAGTCGACAATTCGTCTTTTGAATGGTCCAATTTTGTGTTACATGGTACTGGTTTTGGGTCTGACTCCTCCGCATCTTTTTGATGCAAAAGCCTCTCACACTGCAGATTGATTAGGCTAAGTACTTTCAGGGGCTGTTGCATTTCAGATGTGGCTCAACCAAATTTGTGACATTGTTGCTGTGACTCTCCTCCTTCACTTTTTTCACATGGTTATAGGTGGACATGCAAGACAAACTGTGCTGGCAGGAACTATTAAAGATTTGAAAAGAATGTGCTTCCTCTTTCTCTTTTTTAACTTTAAAAGAATCTTGCCTAGAAGTGTCATGTAGCCACATAGAGGGTGAATTGATGTCCAGGAAACTGTTGTGGATGGGGGAGGCTATCTTTGAAACTTCTTGGAAAAGGTAGACGAGTGCTGAGGTGGAGGCCTCATGTTCAATTGTGATCTGGTTTCCCTGGATGAAGGCAGCTTGTGTCCTTGGTATTGTGCTCATTTTGAGACAGTGTCTGTATATCATAAAAACAAACAACTGTTAGATCAGTACTTCACAATCAAACTTTCAAGGGACTGATTGGCAAGGTACATAAATAGCTCGCTACACAATATTTTTGGTGGACATTAATAATTGCTTCATATTAAAACTGCACAATTAAAAAATGGGGACCACTATATAAGAGGCTAAATTAAATATAAAGGATTAGCACAACTTAAAATAATACATTAACTGGGCTCAGGGACGTGCACAGGTACGGGCTAATTTTGCCCGGGCAATGGCCCGTTTGCCCTTTTTGGCTGACCTGCCCTTCTGGAGAGAGAGAGAGTTTTTTATTTTTTCTGTTGTGGCCGAATCAACATGATAAACCCACAATTAGTATTGTATCCTCTCGCTGCGGGAAACACATTGTCAGGGCTGTCATCTGCCCCCAGTCACGTGACTTTGTGTACAATCTGACAGAGTAAAGGAAAGCCCTCCGAGTCCGGCCTCATACCGCTAAAGTGATCATACCAAATGCCTGCTTGGATTTGGTGGCCAATCCCTGGGTCAATCTGTCCCCGGAAATGTCCCCGTTTTCAAATATGCTTTAAAAACCCATAGCAAGGTGAAATAGAATTATAACAAAGTTGACGTTTCAATGGCGTGGTGCTTGTTCGCAGCAATACAATTAGTGTAGCCTTAGCGTTAGCAGCTTTATTCTTCTACTTCTTACGTGATTGCCCGCGAAATTCGGAATGAATAACTCGTTTCAGTGTGAAATAATTCGACACAGTGTGACCACAAAAGTGTTTTAAACCAGGTACGTTTTTATTATTTATGTTCTATATCGCTAAGTGTGTGATTACACATTTTACGTTTTAAACATATAATATTTATTATAGTGTAGGCTATTGGTGCCGATGCGTTAAGACACGCCTCTAGTGTCGGATTTTGGAAAATTCGAGACTTTACTTCCTCTTGACACCGTCGGTTATTTACAAAAACACCTAAATATTCGTCTTTTCATCTGCTCTGTAAACCCGCTCACGCTCGCTCTCTTCTCTTGATCGCCCTCTCACAAAGGGAGAACACTTCACTGTCCCGCTTCATTGTAGGATTTCTGCCATGTCTCTACCACTTTAGTTTGACCATCTCTGTTATTAAGTTATGGAATACTAAATAAATAAGTAATTCGATACCTTACCGTCATACAGAATGATAAGAATAAAGCGTATTGAACTGGTTTCATTAATTAGTGAGTTTTAAGGTAATTACTTAGAAGCCCTTTTCCAGTTGAGAGCAATAGCCCCTCCAAATGTCTGTGCACGTCCCTGACTGAGCTGTATTTATGTCTATATCCGTAGCTCCTAAAATGGATTGCTACACAAAATAACGGTGTAAGAAAAACCAGTGAAAACACAAGATTAGGCAATTGCAGTGTTTAACACTAATTGACAATAAGACTAAAAAAAACATGAACTTTAGAATATTTTCCTTGAAAAGGTTTAACTAGGCCGAAATTAAAAGTATTTTCTGGCCAATATTCAGCCATTGGCATCGTTTAATCTAAAGGCCTAACAATACCGAGCTGTTTTCGAAAATATAATTGACATGGAGCCGCCTGTATCAGGAAAGAGACATTTTAATCAAAATGTAACACATTTAACTCACCTGTTTGAAAACGTCGAACTTTCCTTGTATTTTAAAAGAGTTCTAGAACACAAAATGTATCCTTTTCGTTCTAGAATTTCAAAGATATTCGCGCTTTTTGTGGTGTTCGAATGTCGCGAGCGCAGACGCCGGTCCGATGGATATTTTAAATATATATTCAAGATTCAAAGAAATAAACACTGCGAATCACTTCAACTGACTGGGCCGGGATTTTTGGACCACATGAGGAGTTACGCAGGTGTTTTTGGTTTTCTAGATTACACCAGCTGAGTAATAAAACAAGAGTTCCAGTTTTACTTGGTAGCTCTTGCAAAGCACTTTTGCATCAACATAAATGCTCGTTCAGATGCTTTCTGGGTAAAGATGGACATTTTATCACCAAGGACAGCTTGCTTTTTATGCAGTGAACTAAGTTTGGCTTAACGTTTGGAATGTTTGTCTTCTTTCAGTCCTGGTAGTAAGTAGAGGCAGCTTTGTAATGACAGTGTAGTTAAAAAAATAACTTTTAAAAAACATTTTATTGCACAACTTTAAATATTGGTAATTCAAAGACATGATAAACAGTTGACTTACATTTGTGCGTAAGGCCAAGTACAGTAGACTTAACAAGTGAAAAGGTAGATTTGGAAAACTCAATCCATGGTAACATAAAGCCCACATGCTTCAAAACTCATATCCACCTTTATGCTGCTCTGGTAAAGAGCAAAGCTGAACAAGATCAACCAATCAAACCTTAATTACTTGCACCTGGGGAAGTGCTTTGAGAAGCATTCACCATCTTTAAAGCCTTATTGTTTTGCTATTATAGTGAATACTATGTAAGTTTCAACAGTCTTACTCTTAAGCTGCAGGTTTTTTTAATTAGAAATACACTATATTAGATAATATGGCTTATTCTTCTTTCTGGCTTGAGTAGCATGCAGAAGAAATCATGATGTTTAGGACTTCAGGTGAGCTAAATTCAGCGGGTAGTTACTGATAAGCTATCAAAACACCTACAAAACTTGGTACAAGATGGAAATTAAGTGTAATGCGTCAGTGAAACAGTGTGAAAATGATGGACCGACAGAAATGACTAAGAACATCATCTTGTCTTACTTGTGCGTATATGAACTCTAACAAGGAATGTACCATTAAGCAGCATGAACTGTTAAAATAAAATGTCTCTGAAATTGTCCGATGTTGTAACAAAGAACAGTTTGTGAGATTGAATGGTGTCTTGATACTGGCCTGAGAACAAAAATTCACGTTAATAAATATATAGTCAGTTAATCTATCACAGTTTTTTTGTGGAAGTAACCATTAATTTCCCCTTCAGTGAGATTCAAAGTGTCTGACTATACTGATGTCAACTAAAGGCCTGTACTGTCATTGGGTAACTGTGGAATTTGTCAGTCTGCAAGAGGTCTCAGGAGTTGCTACGGATCTCTTTATAGTCACCCCCTCACTCAACCAGCACACATGCTGTCTAGCTTGCAGCGCCACGCTCTCAGTTTTCTCCAGCTTTAATCATATGCTCCACTTCTCAATGAGGTTTGGGAACATGGCCGTCCACATAAAAGTTCCTGGTGACTTTGGGCAAGGTGAGCTCTATGCCCTCAAGCTCATGAGTGAGAATGATCTGGCATCCTAATCGGGAGTTCTCCTGAAGCATGGGGGCCATGTCCAGCATGTCATCCTCTCTAGAGAACAAAGAGATATGTCAATATTAACAGTGATCTCTCTTTCACTCATCACAAATATTTGTTGAAATTGAGAAATTGTGGTTCAGAAAGTTATCATTTGCAGCAGACCCACCGCTCATCAGGTTCTGGCAGTTTGTCAAAATGAGGAGCATTCACATATACGTGACATGTTGAGCAGGCCAGCGATGCCTCACAGGCTCCTAAAAGAAATATAAACAAAAATAATATAAGTGTAATAATATCTTCAAATCATGAATTACTTTAACCATATATATTCTCACCTTCCAATTCAATTCCATGCCTCTGAGCCAGATACATGACGTTATCTCCCACCTTGGCCTTAACTGGGATCCTCTGACCAGACCGGTCTATATACACCACGTTAACCCTAAACAGTAGGAAGTTCAAAATAATTTAGACCTACTGGCAAGGGTTAAATGATGTCACCCTTTGAATGTTTAAAAGGACAGTAAAGAAACAACAGTACTCCAGTGGAACGTACTAAAAAAGCCTTTCTGTTACGAAAAAATCCCACAACTGTAGTCCTTGGCTCTACAGTGAATACGACTAATTCATACACGTCGTTTTCCTTAAACTATATTACATTTCTACTAAACTGCTATTCATCAATGCTGCCATTTTTATAAACAAATGTAGGTAAACAAAGCAGTTCAACACTCGAAGTTGCAGAGAGAGAAGGCAAACATGTGCATCTATGATCCGGTACAGAAAGATACTGGATTCTGCAGCAGATTGAAAAACTCTGTCAATAAATAAGTGATTAGAGTCCTTCTGCTCAGAATGTAGTCCAAAAATAAAATGCAAATGAAGCATGACTCAGCAAGCTTCAATCTTTTCCCTGATAATTTAAGTAACCTCTACTAACTAGAACTTCACAATTTTAACGTTTGATAGTAGTAGCGGGCAAAATAAATAAATCACGTGTGCATTAACTAATAAAACCTTGTTAACTCACACATCCTCCGGGTCCTCAGCATTCGAGCTCCCTTCCTCATTGTGGTTCAAAGCTGTAAAAAACAAATCAAAAAGGAAAAACAGGACTTGAGTGTTTCTGCTGTCATTGGCAATCTCAGCTTTTCCTGGCGGTACCGGATGTGGACATTGTTTTACTTGTTGCATGAAGTTTCACAACCCAATCTGGACATTTTAAAGTTACACAAGTGTTATTGAGTGAACTTTCGACTCTAGTAACTGGTGATTTCCATCGACCACCAGCGAGCCAAACTGGGCATAAACACTTGAAAAATGTGAAAAATGAGATAACTTATCACCACTTATTCAGACTTATCGTTATCAAATAGGCAGAGAGAAGAACCTGCCTTTGACTGAGGCTAAATGTTAGCAAACTGCACCACTCACCTATACTTGTCTGCAAGTGTCGATTTATGGTCCGAAAGCTGTCGAAGGAACCAGTCCTTTGTAATTTACCCACACTGTTCACACAGCTCTTTAACCTGTAAAAGGGACATTTGCTACAGTCTGGGATAGATCTAGAAAGTCTCAAAGTCAGTCCCATGCTGGAGCGGACTGCAGCGGAGGCCGCCATGATTCTGTTTTGGTCACATGACCGAAAGCGGCCAATAAGAAAAGAGCGCTGGAGGAGCGACGACTTGACTGTCAAATACTGTTCTGACAACAGAGGGCGCTGTTGCTTCAAGCGTACAGGCAACGGGTGAGACATACGTTTAGTTTTGAGGTAGTAGGAACAATCATCCATATATTTAAATAACAATGAACGGTAATACAACAAATATTAGAAATAAAAACATAAAATAGAAACAATATGGTGACTGATTTCCGACAAACATTACATAACAAAATCATGTGGTAAAAAAACCAAGAGTGCAAAAAGAGACAAAACAGGTACCATTAAGATTGCTTTCTTATTTATTTTTAATTTATTTCTGAAGATGGTTTCAGTCATAAATGCTGATGATCTTGCATATTTTCGTATTCAAGGTTTGTCATCTCATTGTTGCTGGGTTTTTTTTCTTACTCAACATTAGCATACTGCATTTAGTGCCATGGTCCTGTTTATTTTCACTTTCAGCTTGGACCGGGCTATGTCTTTCAAAGTTATGCCATGGTTAAGGAAGCAAGCAGGTCTGCATAATTCAAAGAATCAGAATACAATACAATTTTCAGATTTCCACAAAGTCCTATTCCGTGTTATGCTTCAAACTATGCAATGCTACACAACAGTGAATGCATGCTGTGCCATGTTTGTGTTTACCCTAGAGGAAGACAAAGCTAGATAACACATCTATGGAGGCTGGCAGCAGAAAACTGTTTTGTTTGACTGTCCACTGGTGTGTAAAAAGAGAGAACTGATGTTATGACTAGAGGCAGGTGAAGAAATCCGGTGCTCAGTTTTCTCTCTTGCTCTGTCCCCTTCTGTCCTTGACATCCCCTTGGAGAGAATGGAAGTTATCCTAGCAGAAAAGTAAACTCTAAACCACATATTCCCTTTACAGAGTTGTAAAACCTCAGAGGAGCATTGTGTTGATATTTGAGACGTGATATATAGGCTTTAGTACCCTCTTGTAAAGTACTACCGCACCGTATATTTTAAAAATATTTTCTTATCCTTCGTTCGGTGTCTCATAATGATCTATGCTTTAGGGATTAAGTCAATCTTAACGTGCATTATGGGATAATACTGTATATAATATCTGGATCTGGCTGCAAAGGTTCTTTCTACCATAAAAATTAAATGGGGCACTTTCATGTCTAGTTTTTTATTTTATAGGGAGGTTATAGGTTCTGGGAGTCAACTCACTGGCATATAGATTATTCTATTTTATCTACTCTAAATCCATATAATGAAACACTGTTACACTTTTATATATGCTCTCTCTCACTTGCACACCTGCACATGATAAGTGTCCAGGGACAGTTTACCTGTGTGTCCGTGAAGTCTTTGTATTTAGAGCACTTACTATATCATGGCCCTATAGTCTTGGTATGGTGCAGGTGTGTTTGTGTGTGTGTAAGTGTGTGTGTAGGGGTGTGGTGGGTGGAGGTTGTTATACGCTTGACTTGAATATGAAGTGGCCCCTAGCCGTTCCTTCAGATTACTCTCTTTGTTCCCCAAAGACTACAGTATATGCAGTACAATAACTCAAACACCTCTGCATGCACACTCATACTTCCTTAAGCCCCTTACAATATTATGTTTTTTAAGACAGAAATGCATATGCAACACACACACACACACACACACACACACACACACACACACACACTCACACACACACACACACACACACACACACACACACACACACACACACACACACACACACACACACACACACACACACACACACTTCTCCAACATACAGTATATAGCTCAACCAGAGGCCGTGGTCAGCAGCATGTGTGGACAATTTTGCAGTGATAGAGCGTTCCATCTGAATCTCTCCAGAGTACAACATGTGTAAGTGTATCGCTTTGTTCCGGTGTATGTTTCCAAGGACACACAGCATGGAAAAACACAACATTTCCCAGCATTCCTCTGGGTGCCGTTCAATCACTCCCATCCCATCCCATCCCATTTTTTCTTTTTTTTTTAACTTATAAACAATTTAAAGCTTGCCTATTACAACAGAATTGAGGAACTCATATTATTATTGTACTCATATTGTATTTTTGAGGAACTTGCAAAATGCTGTGTTTGAGAAGTTTGAGAAAAACTAAACAAAAAACGAATTACATGATGTATTTTGGGATGATGTAATGGAAGCTATTGACATGTTTTCTGCTTTTTATTTATTTTTGTATTTTCATAATTGTTTAAGCTCATCTGTTTTCTTTTATTAAACATTTCAATTGCATCCTTTCTGAGGCTTGAAGGGTTATAAGGCCAAGAACTTTGTAGAAATGAAGAAATATATATTTGTATAAAGCCAAATATGCTAGGGGTTACAAAGTAGATTGTAGAATGTCGAAGTGTGAGTGTGAGAGCAAGTGTCTCCTGATTGCTTAATCACTGCCTTTGTGCTCGTTTAGTTTTCCTTTTTAATGTTATTCCTGGCTTTACTGTGAGTACATCATCAGTTATCATGATCTTATTAGGACATGAGTTGAATGACGGCATGTTTTACTGCCCTCCCTTTTAACAATCTGCTCAGAGTTAGTTGGATGTCAGATGGGTGTTTTTAAAAGAGTGCAGAGTTTGAATGCTTCATGGCACAACATGAGCTTTAATGTTTTGAACGATGCAGCCCAGTGCCAGATTTTGCCAGCAGTTAAAACCCAAACTTTCCTTTTCCTTTGTGCCAAGCTTTATGAGAACATAGACCTTCTTAACATTTTAAAACAACATTCTGATTTCTTCCATCCTGCTGAAATGAGGGACATATTGACATGAGGACATGTCATGAAATGGAACTCAGTTTCAATGGTTCATTGAAACTGAGTTCCATTTCATGTCTTCTTCATTTTCATGTTTGTATCACTGTTCGTGTGAGAATGTTTGTGTTTCTGTGTGTGTGTGTGTGTGTGTGTGTGTGTGTGTGTGTGTGTGTGTGTGTGTGTGTGTGTGTGTGTGTGTGTGTGTGTGTGTGTGTGTGTGTGTGTGTGTGTGTGTGTGTGTGTGTGTGTGTACATGTACCTGCAGTTGTGTATATGAGCAGCATTGTGCAAGCTGCTTCATGACTCCCTCTCAGATGACTCACACAAATGTCTGACAGTAACTAATTAGAAACGGGTAAGAAAAGAAAAGAAGTGCCCCCATGCCCTTTCATGCTTGATTGGTGTGGGAATGTTTGTTACTCAGCCAGACAAAACGTGAAATTTACCATCAATGTGAGTAAACAAGCAGTCTGGGACCTGGCATAATTACAGCTTCTTAGTCAATATCCCATAATGCATGTGGGACACTTTCTCTATTGTGTGTAACACATATAAATGAAGGAACTCTTCCCGGAGCTCAAGGTTGTGTTGAGTTGTGAGCAATTAATGACCTTTTTCACACACAGGATTAATAGCTGCACAGTGGGCAGCAGTGATAGTGTTTGTTTCAGCTTGAGGTCTGGATTTGGTTTAGTGGTTTCAGTCTGTTGCCTGAGCGACTACCGTCGGCCCTGTGATAGACAGCAATGACCGCTGACTGTTGACCTTTGACACCAGATAAAGGAAAGCTGCGGAAAGAGGTGAAAGACTTTGAATGTCATGGAGGTGAAATGAATCATGTCAACAAATCCAAACACACCAAGGAAGTCGTAGGTCTATTCTAATTGTGGTTATTCATGTCTAAATTTGGTTTAATAAAACTAAACGTTTGTGGAATGTGGATAAGAGTTGAACCGAAGACAAATTTCAACACACACATACGGATAAAATGTTCATTTGAAGGGAGATAGAAGTATGTTATTTTTTTGGGTTCGGTTAAATCACATTATATTAATATATCACTTTACAGACAGCACATGCAGCTCAAAGTGCTTTACAAAAGTTAAAACAAACAACAAGAAACTCCTCTCAGATCAAATGTTAAGACCTTTTCATTATAAGATGAGAAATGATAATCTCGATATTTAATATTGTCAAGGAATCCAATATCCAATACATTACATTGTAGTTTTTCCCAAGGCTGCCAATAGTAATCCATTGGCTCTCCTTCTCCTCTTTTGCTATGTGCAGGCCTGCAACCAACACAACCAAAAGCCGTATGTAGGAGTAGGAGTATGCTGACTTTTTACTACTTTTGGAACTCATGCTAGCTTCTTTCATTGGAAAAGAGTAAGCACATTCAATGGCTTTGTTCTGCAAATGAAGCCCTCAATTTGTCTGTTTTCCACTTTTAAAAGAAGTAACTCATCAGGAAACTAACCCGTCAATCAAAGTGGTTACCAGGAAAACGTCTGAAATCTGAGCCATTCTGTGAGCCAGCAGCAGGCTCCTCCTGTTGGCGTGGCAGCACAATGATTGATTGGCTCCTCAGGGAGGGAGAGAGAGAGAGAGAGAGAGAGAGAGAGAGAGAGAGAGAGAGAGAGAGAGAGAGAGAGAGAGAGAGAAAAGCTCCAGTCTTCCTCTCTCTCTCTCTCTCTCTCTATTACTGTGTGTTGTGTGTTAATGTGTGTGTCTCACTGTGTAAATGCATGTTGATGTGGCACTTTAAAATATAATTGATTGACTTCCTGCTGGTGTGTGTATGTGTGTGTGTGTGTGTGTGTGTGTGTGTGTGTGTGTGTGTGTGTGTGTGTGTGTGTGTGTGTGTGTGTGTGTGTTTGTGTGTGTGTGTGTGTGTGTGTGTGTGTGTGTGTGTGTGTGTGTGTGTGTGTGTGTGTGTGTGTGTGTGTGTGTGTGAATTATGGCTTTAACAGTGACTGTAATTGACCCTGCGTGATCCAGACTTGGCCCCTGTGAAAGTCTGTTAGTCAAAAACAGAGTACGATGTCTCTCTGGAGACCGAGCGGTGTTAAATTGTCGACAAACTGGACTCTGTTTCACTCCACATGATCCAAGTACAACTTTTCATTGCGGCTATAAATTGTATTTATACTTCAACAATATATCTCTAAATGAATGATGAGCATTCAGAAAATGTCACGTCTGTTTGCTTTTACATTTAGAGTTTGTTTAACTAAATAAAACATGAGTATGTGCACACGAGAAGGTATACACACACACACACACACACACACACACACACACACACACACACACACACACACACACATACACTCTACCCCTCAGTCCGCATAATGCAGGTTAGTTGAGCTCTAACCTTTCTTGAATTACCACGTCAAACTGTATTCAAGACCACGGCCGTGTTAAAAGATTACATCACTCACAAATTATCCCAAAATACTGTATATCAATTATTTATTGGTAAGTTGTGTTATCTTGATTTCCTGAAGAAACTTTGTTAATCTCACATGCCTCCACAGTAAAAAAAAAAGAATCCTGAGAAATCTCTTGATGAATTCAAGTGAATAGGGGCCACATTTAACAACAGCAAAAGTCACTCACACAACTCATGCAGTGTAATACAAGTCTTAGCATTCATATAGTATCGTATGTGTTTTTTTTAAAGTATTCCTTTAAATCAGGATTCTCAGCTAAACCAACACAACAGGATCATGATCCTTATTTGCCCATATCATACTGTTTCACATGGTCTCTTATTATTCTTATCTATTGAGGGTCCAATGGAATATGTTTGTTTTTTTGACGAGCCTCTGTCTTTAAATACACTCCACAGTCTCAAAAGTGCAGACAGGTTAACAACAGAATGAACCATTTCTAGAGGAACTTATTCTCTAAGAGTCAGAAGTTTGTGCTTTGCGTTCCTGTCTTTAAAGGATGTATAATCTACATTAAAAATAGTAATGTAACTTTAAAGAGATCAAAACACATTCCACATGTTTGGCATCAGGGTTTACTAGCTCTGGACTCTCTAAATATATATTGTTTCATTTTGTTAACTATATTTGAAGTCTTATCCTGTTTATTTTTGCTACAACTTCTAAGCAAAGCCTCCCATTGCTATCAGACACGTCAAGACTTAGTTCATCAGTTCTGCTTTTCCTTGTTTACTTCGTTCTGTCTCCCTTTTGCACATTTTTCATTTCCACTTCTGTCTCTCCAATGAACCCCAATCCCTGATCCCCTTCATGACCAAAACAAAACACAACTACTACTGAACAACAGTCAGTCTAAACATTTAGACAACATCTATGTTTGTTGTTTTCTCCAAAGACCGACAACACACTTGAAATATATTGAAATTGCACAGCCATATCACTAAAGTGTTGTTTGTGAATAATGTGCTTTTAAAAAGAGCCACATTTGTTCCTAACCATAATATTTATAGTGCTGTATAGTAAATGGTTTTATTTTGTTTCCCGAAGTGTATGATTTGATATGTGGGTCTTATATGTGGTATGTTTTCTTTGTGTGAATGTGTATATGTAAAGCACATGTTTGGGTTACCGTCTCCTGCCTGGGTACTGTTATCATCTAAGAGCTCACAGCTTTATCTTTGCACACCAGAGATGATAAGGGACAACTCAGGACATGCTGTGGACCAGTCTTGAATGAGTCTGTGTTCACACACAAACACACACACACACACACACACACACACACACACACACACACACACACACACACACACACACACACACACACACACACACACACACACACTATTATGAATAATAGGTTTTAGGAATCTCAAAATGTTTAAAATAGTTTAAAGTTCATACTCTTCAGTGAATTGGTTTTCAGTCTTGAAATCAAATGCAAACAGAGCTTGTACGAGCTGCTGACTGAGGATTTTTGTGTTCTGCACATTATATATTATGTGGGTGTCCTCTCTGATGTCGGTGTTTGTACCAAAAGCTCTGCTGCTGTTGAATACATGTGGGAAGATTAATCTCTCAAAGCTGTAAAAGAGCTGGGATGATTTAAGATTTAAGCAGTACTTAAGCAAACTTAAACAAAGCCCTCATTCTCTTTTAAAACACAGGCGTTTGTGCAGGCTAGAAGAGGATTATGACTTGACAGATTTATAGGGAGATGGATAGGAGAGAGTTAAAGAGAAGAAGAGGGATTACCAGACTGGGCCAAATCAAACTCAGGAAAATTCAAATTGGCATGAAACTCTTATTACATTCTGCTTTCGACCACATTTAATGAAACAGATATTTTATACATGAGGTATGATCCACAGAACCGCCACAGCTTTAATGCATTCAAGATGATCATTTGTTAAGTAACTGAATAAAACAAAGGCTATTATATTTGAAAGCTTTGTGGGAATGGATTAATGGTTTTCATTATGGAAATGAAGGCCATCTACCTTCTACCAGCTTTTCCCTCACTTTTGAACCTTTTCATTTAAAGCAATTCTTCAACGGATTTCTTCACTTTATCTCCTGCCAGTGGTCATGTTGCACCCTGCGTGTCCACGTCACACACACACATTTTTACATCAGGGGCAATGATAAGGGGTTGGCAGTTGAGCGGTTTGGTGCGGTTGCTCGTGGAGAAGGGGCAGCTGTGAGCGGAGTCACTTTAGCTGGGATGGTGTATCTGCACTGGGCATCGCAGCAGCTCCTGTCATCACTTTGTGTGAGTTATTACTCCACGAGTTTCCTGTGGACACAAATATTAAATCATACAGTAAAGTCACACAAGCTGTCAAACCCATGATATTTCCATATACTCTAAATGCACACATCCAGGAGGACTTTTGAGTCATATGTAGTTACCTCATAATGTGGATGCGTACAGGCATACTGTCTATTTGACTTGAGGGTCGTCCCTCGTAAAAGGGTAGAATCAAAACCAGACACTTCAGCATGTGACGTGCTGAGAACAGGTGTGTCAGACACTGCTGTGCGTGTCTATCACTGCAGCACCAGCCCTAGCATAATGCAGGTTTAGTCATACGCATTCCAAGACATGAACACTCACACCCACGCTGCACACATCTAAACAAGGACTCAGACAGACAGAGAAGCGATCATACAAACCCCTGCCACACACACATACATACATACATACATGGGTCCTTTAATTATCCTGATACACTAACCTCATCTCTCAAGGCTATAAGACAACACCTGGTCACATTACTTCATAGAGACTAAAATAAACTGGCACACTCAAACAGTCTGACTATTACTCGAGTTAAGTCATGTGATTTATTTATAGATCACGTTCTTAAAATACAAAGAATGCAAAAAAACTAACGAAAATGTCAGTTAAAATGTATTAAGTACAAAGAATAAATAAGTGAATAGACAACCAGATACATAAACAGTAACAAATAAAAAAAAGAAGAAGAAGACTGTGCAATGACTGTTTATTTACTGGAAGATTAGCCACAGAGAGTGCCTGCCAAATCTTTGGTCACATAGTCATTGAACCATAATCATATTTTTAATTAAAGTTGATGCAATACATGGGTGTTTCTCATAAGCAGGGTTGTGTTGATAAAAGGGAATAGGGGTACAAACATCCCTTTGACATTAAATATATACAATTTAGACAAGTTTAATAGTAACCCACCAGTGTGTGGAAATTCCCTGCATGGAAAGAATTCATTACAATCAAGTTTCACTTTCCTCGAGGCTTTCGCTCCCCTTAAGTATCCTACGTTCTTTCTTAGTAAGCTTGCCGAAAGGTAACAGTGCTCCATAATGTGAAAAAGTGATTTGACAAATCCAAAAGATAAGCTTTTTTCATCGACGCTTCTATTCATGTTTCTCTTTTTTATAATGTTCCTTCTTTTTGCTCTGGACACATTTAAGCATTACTCAATGTTCCCCACACAACTTTTTCCATGTTCATCACCATGTTTTCAATTTTCTTATGCCTGTAATGATAACAAAGTTTGCAAGCTTAGTAGTGATTGGTGCAGAATTTTGTGTGTGTAGCAATCGAGTTGATGGGGTAGCAGTTAATTTAATAAGAGTGAACACTGCTAACTTAAATCATTAGGTCTGAAGCTAACATTTATCATAACATTACACCACACAGTGCATGTGATGTTTATCAGCCATGTACTGTACTATGTTTTGTATATGCTGCTGTAGGGCCACTGTGTAAACCCAGTAAGCTAACTAAAGTACTTTAGCTGGCTAGCTAACGGTATCAGAGTTACAATGCTTTTGTTTTCAGGGTCCTCATTGTAAGAGATTTTAAATAGCAAAAGGTGAAAGGATTTGCTGTTTGAATTGTAAACAATCTGTTCTGCCACTGTGGAGATGTCAAATGGGAAAGTTTAAAGGAGTACAACCTCATTACTGTAGACTTTAAGCTGTAGGTTGGTGATTGTGTTCAACATGAATGACCCAGAGAAACATACACATTTAAACTGGGGAAAGAACATTGCTGATAACACAAAATCCATTGAGAGGTCTCCTTAATGTGTCACATTAAGATGGGTGACATGGATACTCCCTTTTGTGGTCACTTCCCATATTTCTCTGAGATCGTATTGCTAGGTTAGCTAGCTGGTGAAACTTGATAACATCCTTGAGTCTTCATAACATTATCTTCATCATCAAATGCATGCCTCTTGTCTTGATGTCTTGATTGGTCATTAAAATATCAACATTATTAGTGGATATATACAATTATATTTTATAATTGTTATTATGATTACCATTAACCCCTTTTTCAAGCCAAGTTACACTTGATTTAAATTTGATTTTGTTTCTGCCAGGCTGCAGATCTTGATACGTCAGAACTATTGGCAGTATTTGAAGAAATGACATCTGATCCAACAGTATGTCATCTTGGAAAATGTTTCCTCAATTTTGGCATTTTGCCACCTTAAACTCTCCCTATTGGCCTTTCCTATGTTTCCAGTGCCAAATGTCAGTGGCACACAGAGGTCTGTCTATTAAATTCATGTAGCATGTATTCATGTAGTTTTAAGCTGCATTTTTCATGAAGCGTTTTTTACTGAAAAGTTTCCTCCTCACAATAGATGAATAGTTTGTGCCTTTTGGTTTTGGTTGCCTCTACATGAGAGGTCAGCTCTTTGCCATCTGTTTACAATATGAAGACATGCTTCACGTGGAATCACAATACCAGGCACGCAAGCGGGAGCGGCAGGCAGATCAAAACACGGTGTGTCCTTTTAGCAGGTTTATATTGTGAGTTTGTACAAGAGCTCTAATAAAAAGACCATGTGTTAGAACTGGAGCTGAAATTCTTCTGTAAACTCTTCTTAATGATTCATATGAAACCGCAGAGCAGGAGGATATGCCAGTTACAGAGACTGAACTCCCTCATGACTTTTTGCTTCCCACCCTGCCAATAGTCCTGACTCCCGTCTCCACCATGTTGCTATGTTGAAAGGCCTTCGGTGGAAAGCCCCATGTAAGGAGCAGCACTTGCCATTAACAGCTTAAGTTCAAACACTGCTATCTCTTTCTGTTTTATGCTTTCTTCTTCTCCACACTGGATGAATGGAGTGCTGTGCTTTGCCCATCTCCCCCAGACCCTTCTTTAGTCCAGAATAAAAGAGATACCATCTACGACTTCATGAGCCTGGGAACATCATCCATCACCTTTATCAACAAAGGCTTCTTCAGACCTCCTTCATCGACATCTACAGGGGTCCATCTGTCCTCCCACGCTCACACACTTGTCGTAAAAAGCGTGTGTGTCCCCTCCAACCTCATCTATCCCGACAGGTTTCCATTAACTATCTGCTGATGTAACTCATGTCGGAGGCAGTTAGATACATTGAAACACATGAAATCTAGTCAGAGAACAAAAAGGAAATGGAGAATCTGGAATTCCAATGTGTGTGTATTATTCTTCTGGTGAGTGTCTGTGTGAATGTTTTTGTGTGTGTTCAGTTCAGCGGGTTCTGTCTGTGTGAGGTAAATCACTCTGTTCCTGGGTAGAAAGCCTGGTGGGACGCACCCACAAACCACACTCTCCTCTGGCTGGCTCACACTTTTTACAGAGGTACAGGTCCGTTGAAGTTTATACTTCTTGGCTTCCTGTGCTTTTTCAAACTAACCTTCCCTCATTGTTTCTCCCTGACATGCACTTTTGGCAAGCCCCCCCCCCCTCTTTTTAAGCATGAACGCCCAGTCCCGAGAAAGGGAGTGAAGGAAGGAAGGAGAGAGGAGGAAGAGGGGAGCAGTAAGAAAAATAAAAATTGAGAGAGGGTGAAAGAAAGACTGGGCCTCAATTTTTGCGACGCCTAGCACTCGCCAACCCCAAAACCCACAAAGAATGAGATTGGAAGAGAAAGGGAGGAAGGGATGGAGAGGAGGCGGGAGAGAGAAGAGGGGCTTATGAAAACGGCCGTGGATGAAGGCAATCTTTAATAAGGAGAGAGCCTTGGGTTTCTGCGGTGGCTGGTAATGGCTCCAGTTGTCTAGGAGGAGGACTGAACAACACAGTTTGTTTATCCATAGTGGTGGGACTTGCCAGCTTAACGGCTTGAATCTTAGGCATCTATGATGACAACATGGATTGGCACACCGGCCTCTTGACTTTCTTATTTCCTTACGGCAACGGTCAGTAAGCCACCCAACAGACACAGAGCTGAACCTGTGGTTTACAAATTGCCAGCAATATGGGGGATAAACGTCACAGTCTTTGCTCTGTTCACAGAAAAAGCTATATTTTAAAGACCTGGGCTCAAAGAAAAGTTGTGGTGGTGAAATCTTGGTGACGTATTGACTAATGGCTGTGTTGTTAAACTACTGTAGCTGCCAATACTTTACATATATATGTTTTCTATAGGAAGCTGTTGCTTTAACAGGATGACTGAACTCACCAACCAATAACTCTCTTAATATTTAGTATATCTGACATTATAGTATTCAATTAAGATATAAACAATCTGAACCTTCTGCATCATCACAACTAAACTTGGTTTAGCACTAGGAGGTTATGACCTTTCGAGTCACAGGTCTCAATCTGTCTCCGCTACTTTTCCATCAACAGTGAGCAGGGACAACTAAAATCTTTTTAAATTGGCCGCTTAGACATAGACCTTAAAACCCAGGGTCTGTGGGCCGAGTGGGTCATGCTGTTTAAAAGCAGCCGCAACTCCATGTGATTTATGAGAGTTTTAAAGCAGTTTGCCAATGATAAGAGTTAGTGGGGAGGAACTTAACCTAACCATGACCATATAGCCTCAAGTAAAGTAAAATACTTTGTATGAAGAATGTAAGGAATGCACCCCCCCCCCCTCCTCTCTCTGTTTCTCTCGTATGTCTCTGAAGTGTTCAGTAACAGAATATATGACATCACTTAAAGATAGAGTTGTTGCTTGTCTCTCACCAGCATGTTATGTACTTTACATTCATTCCTAATTCCATGTCATTACTTAGAGTACTGTTAATGTAAACCAAGGATCCTGTGATACCATTACAGTGTTGTTCCATCATTTAATGTAAGACAAAGGTCATTAATGACCAGTGTCCCTGCCCACACACAGCATGTCTTAAAAATGTGCTTACTCTTGCAGGGAGTGAAACACTTTGAGGGAGTTAAATTAGGGAAGGGGGCAGGTCATCTGTCTTCATCAGTTGGTTAAAAGCTTATATAAAGTGTCTCTAGGCAGCAAAAGCCTTTTCTTTTGTTGTCTTATGCTGCTTACTTGCCGTTTGCTTCAGACATGTTAGCTAATCTTGCTTTACTTTGTTTACTCAATGTCTGAGAAACCACTGTTTGTCTAAGCAGATAAGAGGTGTGTGAGAGGCAGTGGGATGGAAATAAGCTGATGATCTGCCTTTCCTTTGTCTCAGTTCTTGTTTACATCAACAACATGATACATTGAGTTCTTCATCAATTTGGACTTGTTTTACAGTGAGAAAGCAGATGTGGACCACATAAGCATCGTTTAGCACCAAAGCTGCCCTGATGACTGCGTCATAAAAAAACTCCCCAGACTCCAATTTATTCAATTAACTACTACTTAAGCTATGATGTGGCAAAAGTCCTCTCTAGATTCAAGATCTGCTTAAAATGTAAGATTTATAGATGAGTTGACTGCTTAAGGAGCAGTTAGCTTCAGAGATCAAAGCCACATAAACCATCACCACAAGAGAACACAACCAGTGTTAACGAAGAGCAGATGAGAAGATGGGGTCATAAAAACTAAATTACTTGACACAGGAGAAATGTCCTAACTACCACTGTGTAGAAAGGAGTCAGTGACAGAGTGTTGGTTTGAATTGTGTCAGTTTTGTGTTTGTGAAATAGTTTTTCAACACTTTAGGGGTAACACTTGAGGGGTCTTTATATTAATAATGAAAATTGAGGTGACATTTTTTGTTCTCCTCTGCAGAGGAAAGCTAGTATATTCCTAAAGTATTTCCATGTCATACAATACCTCATATACTACATTTATTACCTTAATACAGCTATATATAGACATTTACTCAGATTACAAATGTACTCACAAAACATATGATTAACTTCTAACATGTTTTATCATTACAGGTTTCTAACACTATACTTAATATTTAAATTAGCTAAGATTCTACCATTTGATTCCTTCTTTTAAGTTGGAAAAACCCAAATTTAATAATTATTATTTGTGCCTAGAAGGAACGTCAATAATGTAAAGTATACACGTAGATGATTCATATTTATACCCTAACACATATTATCTATCACATTATCTTAAGAGCTCTAAATGTTTGACACTGCTGCTCTCCTCCCTCTCAGTAACTGACATTTCTATTGCACCACTTCTCTCTTATTTCGATGATCTGTCATCAGCCCTGAGACTGCCCTGAGGTAACCAGCATGAGTAATGCCACCAAAAACTGATGAAGAAGCAAAACACACAATGCAGGTGTTTTGAAACACATTAATAAATCAACTCTTCTGCCAAAATGTCAATAGCGGCCAATTCTGCAAAATCCCACATTATTTGCCAATTGTAAACATATTAACATACGGAAACTTCATTAAAGTTAGGGTTAGGAAAACAGTGTTATCATGACAAATAAAATATGTAAATGGTCTAGGGTTGGTTAGCAACATAAGCAGTTGATTATAGAAAAAATCTAAATGCAAATCTTAACAATGCACTCAACTCCTGCATTAATGTTAGCCGTGACACACCCCCTTCCCCCAATCCGACCAACACCCCTCCACCATTATTCATAAGGGCCCACTACCTCCTGCTCTAACACTTAATATTGTCATAAAAGCAAGTCATGAGGTGTATCACTTCTAGGGATACTGGACTGAGTATACTATATGAAGTGCATAAAAAGTAATAAAACTAAATGACCCAAACCACACATACTACAAACCCTCCATACAAATGGAAAAATGTAATGAAGGCAGGTCTGCTTTTTAAAAGGTGTCGACAAAGTCCACAGAGCTTAACTCCAACAGGACGATATACAAATTGGTGACTGTATTGGCTAAATTGGCTTGTGAAAATATATTAATATCGCTGACATCCACTTATTCAAACAGGATGAAATAAATCCATGAACAATCATCTCAATTTTATCTGGAATCAAAGTAAGCCTCAGTCTTATCAAGTTTTACAATTGGAAATGAGAAATCGTGAGTCAAGCAGGAAAAGTTTGAAAACTTGTTTCTACATAAAGAGAGTGGTGACGACACTAACTTTCCCTTGTGAAAACAGCTGTCCGCTTAGGAGAACGTTTTATCTGCAACAGCAATTTACATGCTCCTAATCAGGCAAATTTCTCTGTACAAACAATGGAAATTTTGACAATTTGATCAGATCACCATAGAACATGGCTGTGAGACAAGCATCCCAGAGACAACTCAACCAACATCCAATCAACAATAAAGCTTGAGCAGGAAAATCACATTGATAAAAGAGTCTCCCTTGATCAACCTTAGCTGTTTACATCCTTGTACCACAAACATGACTCGATTATCATTTGGACAGCTAAGAGGACGTTGTTGCTCAGGAGGATTTGGCAAGAGAAGGTCTGTGTGATTAAACGCAGCTCATAAGGCTCAGAGTTAGTAAAAATATGCATCCTTTTAAGGTATTTAAAATCACCAGGGACGATTCTCATCCTTCTCTTGTGACAGAAAACACATCTCCTCATCTCCCCTTTTGTATCCTGTGTGGCTTTTTCACAGTGTCGGAGAACATCTGGAGCCAGTCACTCCACCGCTGGCTCCTGAGAGCCTCTTAAATGGAACATGTGAATGTGTTTTAAGATCCGGCCCGAACAGCTGCTATTAGTTCAATTACACATTTGGCTGGAGAGCAGCAACGTGCTAACTCTTCACGCATTCTAGCTTAATTGTGCAAATTGATGTAAATGCGGCCCTTAAGTGCCAAAGCAGAGGGTCGCAGAGGAAAACAAGTGTTCACATCTTTAAACAAGAATCTCTGACACTGAAACCTGAGACTTGGATGAGGGTTTTTACAGAGATGGGTGGTGCTGGTAAAGGAATGAAGTAAATGTCATGAAAGAAAACAAGCTCTCGGGAATCACCATTAGGAGCTGGAGGTCAAAGCTGATGGATACTGTTGCTGTGCTTTGTTTCCTGAGACTGTTTTATCTTTTCGTAGACCATGACTCTACCTGTCTTTCTGGCCTGGGGCAGGGTTACTGAAAAACAAATGCAAATGCTCCTAAGTGGGCTAAAGGTATCACTGCAAACTCTCTCACCCTTCAGTTTCCTGCGGATAACTGGTAGGTCACTCAAGAAGAAGTGTTTATCTTTATAAACCATTTAAGAACCAATCGGAAAATCACATCTGTAATTAAGGAATGCTTGAACAAGAACCAAAATAAACAACAGGTCCCAATTGGAAAAACACACAAACATGGCCTCAAGATGTAATCTGCTTTGTTCACTTAATCACTGTTCCATGTCCTTCAGGCATGACACATGTGTCTAGAAATAGGAATAGTAGAAAGTAACAGGGAGAAATAGCCTGTGAGACAATATGATTCTCACATTCAATTACTTAATAATGCGGCATTTGAACTCAGAGAGGTATGAAGATTTGATGACGTCCTTTTGTTCTGTGAAGCATATATACTAAGATTGAGTTCTCCAGAAATGGGCATGTAATGCTGTCATTCCGTTTTGTGTCCTGACTGTGTATATTCTGAATATTTTCACTGTTTCAGTAGCTATCCCTGCTGATGGCAATGTTGCACATCTAAATTCCTAAGACATGTGTTTCTGCAAAAGACATTGACAAAATAAAGAAAAAGGATACTGGACTAAAAAGTCCAGGTGGTAGAAAAAATAACAGGGAAAAGGCAGAAAGTTATTCTTGAAACAGGTTAAAATGTAGCTACTGACCGTGCCTGAATGCAAAATTGTTTAGCTGCTCCAAACGGCCACACTCCAAAGCGGGGTCAACAGCCTGCTGACAGTAAAAACACACTTTGAACAATCTCTCTTAGAGGCTCTCGTAATGTTGCATGAGTACATGAATAGTGACAGAAGTAGATGTATTAAAAGCCTAAGAGAGTTGTTCAGATCCCGCTACTTTCTTAGCACTGCACATCTGGTTCTCAAACGACATAATCTGAAAATCTAGGAATAAGCAAAGGGAAAAGAAGGCAAGAGTGATTGGGAGGTGACATGGCAGAGAAGAGATGTGGGGGAGAAAGTGGGAGCGAGGCCTGGGTGAGAACGGAATTGCAACATAATGGACAGTAAAGCAAACAAACAATTCCCACACAACACTGTCGCATACTGCATTTGTCACACCGTTGCTTCCAAGTCCTTTTTCAACCTCTTCCAATCCTCCTCTTGCAAACTATTTATTCATACTGTGCTCTGCTGCAGAACATTTGAATACAGACTAGAACAAGTTGCTTTATAGGCGAACACCAACACCAAGAACTTACTGTGCTATTCATGTTTTGAGAGGTTCTCAAACACAACCGTGCTAAAAGATGGATGCAGAGCTGATGCAGCTAATTTGTGTCCTTGACCAATCCCCTTTGTGTTGCAAGGAATTTTCTGTTTTCCTGTTCAAACATAAGCGAACATGTGCAAGAGCAGGCCTTTCGCCTCTGAGAAAAGCCAGAAGAGAGGATGATCTGAGAGGATGGTTTATGTTATAGAAGAAGAAAAGACACGAGATGACAGTTTGAGGAATTAGGGGGGGATCTTTTGCTCTTGAGTCTAAACAAGCTTGAAAGAGGACTACTTTTTCTCCTTGGGGCACTGAGGCACTCACAGCTCTTTTACATGTTTTATTCAAACTCTTTTATGTGTGAGGCAGGAGAAAACTCATGTTCTACTTATGTTCAAATCTGTTTATCTTCATCTGTGTTGTTGTACAATTTTGTAAATGTCTGCTCTCTTCTTTAAAGTATTTTTCTCTGACTGCTCTTCTTCTTAACACTCTTCTATCCTACTTGATTGCTCCTGGCATCCTACCTCTAGATGGGGGGAAAGGGGGAAAGGTCCCTGATGACAAGTCCCATTGGGAATGTTAGGGGCACATCAGGAAGCTTGTGAAATCCATCCTCCTTTCCTAGCCTTGCCAACACATGTAAAAAATACCTCTGCCTCTATCAATCCTTCTCAATCCTTACATTAAACATGGAAGACCTTGCAAACAGAGGGCCTAACACAGAGTGTACAGTGTTAGTGAACACTAAAATGGTTTTACAGCATCTTGCAAAGTCACTAGCTGCCCTGTTGCCAAATCTCAGCAGTTATAGGGCGGCCATTAGGGGCCCATAGGGACTCATTCAGGACCAGAACTTTGCCCAGTCGCTCATATAATTGTGCTTCCGTAAACAACAAGCCCTATCAGTCACTGGGAAAACTAAAATACCCTCCCTCCTGAAAAGCACCCAAACAAAACACCAAAATAAGACTTGGAGCTGAAACTCACTTTGACCTGCTGATCTCTGAAGTCCCAAGGCACTGATGGATGTGACACACAACTATGTTTAGACACAACGCAAACTGTCGGATTCCAACTGTGTTATTGATTTCCCTCAAAATTGCACTAAACTAGTTTCAAAGTGAGGTAAATCTGGTTTGAAAGAGTTTGAAAATGTTGACAATTGCACAAAAGCCACATTCAAATGAAGTTAATTAAAATATTCTTACTCATTTTATACACATTGCCGTGTAATTAAACCTGGCCTTTTTTATATATTTGTAAGCTTTGGCCTCTTAACAACATTTTACAAGTTCTGTGGGTTTAAGCAAGCTGGCGCGAGACCTGGCAGAGAGTTTGTGGGAATGACAAGTAATCTCTTCAGTGCGACGACATTTGGTTTAAGCAAGTCCAATAGACTGTACTACTTTGACTGCAACTGCACATTGCTGACAAATGCAAAACCATACGATTCAGATTTGTCCAGACACATCTTGCAACTTTATCCTTGAAGAGGCTATGGGTCAAAATCAAATGAAAACTGTTTAATTGATGTGACAGGATTGAAAACATGAGAAATGGACTGATTTTCTTAACAGAAGGAATGTTTGACTGGGAACTTGGTGACTTGGGATTTATTTTGTCCCCTCTGGCTATAAGCCTGGTCTATTTCTGATCTACTAAACCATGAGGGCAAAGAGAGGGGTTGTTTAAAAAATGAGGAGTCAAACTTTGGAAGAATGTAACCTGCTCCCCAGTGGGAGTCTACATGCCTTTACATGTAGGCCCAATGTTATTATTCTGCTGCTGCTATTGCTCAAGGTGGAAGAGGGAAACCCTGCAGTTCACATTTAGAAAACCTTTCAAGCTAAATTAAAATTCCCTTCATTTTTCTTTCACTTTTCAACATGGAGCAAATTAGCTAAAGAGGCCAGCTGGTTTGTGTCAGTGCACGATCTGCTGATGTACTCTTGATACACCATTTACTGAAACCTGCACCAATCTTGCACCGTGGCACACTGAAACAGGACCCAGCTGTTGGTGAGCTTGTGACCTGACATCTAATTGCTTGCAATGGAATAAGCATCTTGGAAATGTGGTTTCTGAACGGGGGGAGGAGATGGCGGTGGGGTTCAAGGGGTAAAGAGACGGGTGACTGACACATAGACGTGGAGACACAAAAACCGAGGAAAACGTTACGTTTCTGAATTTCTCTGGACCGCACGTAATTGGTTGCAGAACTTGAATGACATCAGAGCATTGACTTCCACTAATATGCTTTCTGAAAGATCCTGGGTGTCGTTGAAAACAACAAAGGCTATTAGAGATCATACATGCTTTACATGCTATACAATACAGGCTTTTGTACTCTAAATGTGTATATGAAAAATAAGTGTGCACTATCAGTTCCCTGAGTCAGAACTTTTTTTCCAACCACGCCATTTATCTTAACTTGTCATCTCACGCATCCGTTGGAAATGCAGTAGTTTAAGATGTGACAGATATTACAGGCACAGCAAGGGGTTGAAATATGTGCTGCTGCTCGGGTAAAATATCCTTTTGTAAAATTGAACAAGCCAGCTTTGATGGGAGCATAGGAATGATTTATGAATAAGAACACATATCCCATGGCAGGTCGCCAAATGTTTAGCAACACACTACTCAGATCTCGGACACATGTTTAGCTTGTTATTGACTCCTGCAGGTTTCATTTTGGCAAGAATTTGATGCAGGAGTGCTTTGAATTATTTTTTATATCCGTGTGAAGTAAAAAAAAGTTTGCTTTACAAGCTTTGCCATGGTTTTGTTAACATGACTGAACAAGGAATCAAACACAAATCCAATCAGCAACTCACTTTCATATTGTTCAAAAAGGTCAGCATTTTTAATGTTGACCTTTTTGAATAGAAGGCACCAAAGAACTGTTTTAAAGATAAGGAGTGGAGCTTTCTTGCTGAAGGTTAAAGATAATTATTAATAACACTCATGTGCGGGCAGTAATGGAGCAAGATCTAAGATTTAGCTTAGCTTAGATATACTTCAGATTGCCTAACTCTGTCCAAAGTTAAAGAAATTACCTACTGGCACCTCTTAAGCTACATAAATGTATAACAAATATATTTTTTGTCTTTACAAGGAGGTCCCGGTGTGACCTTTTGTTTGGTGTTACCACTAGCTATGCACTGTAACACAACTGATTCCAGTATTAATGCTTGAATCGCCTCCTGGTTAACAGCCCCATACCTTAGAGCACCGACATGAGAGTCATCTGTTTTAAATGAAAAGATAACCTTCCTCAAACTCTCTTTTTGTATTCATGACAACACGGAGCAGACTTTAAACCATTGATGCCACCAATGTTGGTTTGGTTTGAAGAAGATGTGAGGGGCGTCTTCTTCATCTGAGGTCTGTTACTTCTTAAATGGCACACTCAAGAATAAAAAAAAAGGGGCAACCAGGCTTTCTTTTAAATCACTTTCAGTCACGCTAACTTTATTACTAGTTGACTGAGCTGGTACTCTATTTCGACTTTTTCTTAATTAAACACTTTCTGAATGGAAACATGGGACGGTTAATAGTAGAGGTCAAATATGGAAAATGAGAAGGAGACTACGAGAAGAAGGAAGAGAAAGGAAAAGTCGAAAAAAGGTTTTGGGGCCCGGGCTTGTCTCATGCCCTTCTCTTCACTCACACTCACAGTATCAGCGTCTTGGCTGCACGGTTTTACAAATTATCCTAGGATGCAGAAAGGGGCCAAAACTTTGAGATCTGGCATTCATTTACATTCTTACTGGTTTGTGCTCCTCCTGCCCCCTTTTTTTCTTGAAGAACAGAGAGCAAGATGGAATTTCAAGAGGCCAAAAAGAAACAGAGCAGGAATCGTTCAAGCAACACTATCCGTGAGTGAGCATCCCGCAGGGATCCGTATGGCTGCCGTGCGGTTATAATGTCTTTGTCCAACGATCTCCTCTGATTACCATCATGTCTCTAGAGGTCCATGAGGGCAGGATTCGTGTGTGTTCATGCGTGTTTGGAAAGATGTGTATGAGTGTGTTTGTAAAAGCAGAGTAGGGATTTCTGACACAACTTCACCTATTTCCAAGCTGCAAGCAGAAGGGAAAAATCTGAATAAGGATCACAAAACTTTTTTCTAAAAGCATTTCAGCTTTCATCTGGATCATCCTGAGTTCATTTAGAGAAGTTAGCTTATGTCTAGAAGTTAATGTTAATGCAACTACGATATAGGGGAAAAATATCATATACAAAATGTTTATGTCATGTTTTGTGTTTTATATCGGTTTTTAACCTTAATTTGGCAAACATGTCACCAAAAAAAAAGTTTGCTTTGACACACCGTGCATCCTGACACAGGGTAACCTTGTCACCGGACGCATTGTAATTCCAATATTTTTTACTCTTTTTGTGTCCACCTTCACCATGTTAGCTAGTTGCTAACTGTGACCGCATTTGCTGCTGGGTAGCTAGTGTTCGATGGAAGGTTGTTTTACTCAAACAAAGTAAAGCAACACTGTTGAGGGCTGATAGACTGAACTAAACCCATAAAGTTCCACCTCGTAAAAACCAGTCGGGGAAATCCACAGTGGCTCAGACACCTTTCATATTGCTATTTTTAATTTCTTAAAATGTTAACATAAAATATGAACTGAACAAGTTTCTTTCATAAAATTATTTTTTATAAAAATACTGAAAGCACAAACCTTCCATGAATTTCATTTCAGTCTAAAGGTTACCTGCTGTTAAAAATGTATATATTTCAGGGTTAAATCTATCAGAAGGATAGAAGGTAGGGGTGGAAGGTAAGACATGTATTGATGAAGTTAAATATTTGGTCAAAGATGGAGACGGTACAACACAGTCAGTTATTATTCTTTCATGTGTAGAGAGATACAACAGTGAAATTGTGAGCATATGCAAAAACTCTAACTGACAAATCCTTTGACACATGCATGAAATGCCCTCAGGGGCCAAACCATGATTGAAGTTGTGTGTTAAACTCTGGCATTGCAGGGGTGGACACATCATCCTGAGGGTTGAGTGAGACGGTTACAGCCCTGTAGAGACAAGAGGGGTGTCAGTGTCACATAATAAACGAAAAAAAAGTACCAAATCTGGATCTCATTAGGCATTTAGCCTGCCAGTGTTGGAGTGAACACATCCAGAATGCAGCGACACTCGCCCAACAAAGCTTCAGCACTGAGACACAGCCGAGCCATGAGAAATAAATCGAACCACACAGAGAGACCACTGCAGATAAAAATAACACTCTGAAGACAGATGGAAAAAGAAAATAATTGCAGTCTCTTCGTCCAAGGTGTTATCTGCTGTTATCACTGTAATTGGAGCAATATGGGGTCATTTCCTGCGAGAACGGAGCTTAATTGTGATGACTCATCGCTCCTCACTGCAGCAACGGCTCAACTGTCGCCAGAAAAAGACCAGACCGCTTGTACCCCTTTCCCACATTTTCTCCTTCTCCCTCCTTCCCTTGACTTTCCCTCTTAGCTCATTCCTCAACTCATCCCTCCTTCTGAGGCCACCATGGCCTGCGAGCACTTCAAAAGAACACAGATCCTCATAAGTCACCCTTCAGTGGCCCCCAAACCGCGGCAAGTCGGCTGGAAAATCCAAACAAACAATGCGCTGATGAGTGGGTTGGACTGTCTTAGGTCATGCGATGTAACCCCATGAGCCCATCGAGTGATCCAATACTGGAAAGTAAACATCACGCTTCAGTGGGGCTATATGAAAATGTAGAGAATGAAGGATGAAGTCAAAGAGGAGGGATACAGTCGGCTGCTGCTGCGCATATGTGTGTGACAGAAAAAAAGATACAGTTGCAAGCAGTGAGGAATGTTTTCTTATCGTCACAGAGCAGGCCTGGCTATTCTGATTTTTGGGAACTTATCAGTGAATTACAACAGAGTACTGAGTGGTGATGGATTGCATGAGGTGCAGCGGTGCGATAGCCTTAGAAAGACCCCAGCATGAAGTGTTTCAGTGATGAGAAGAGAAACAGAAAGAGCTTGGCAGGACATCAACATTAAAGGTGCCATAGAATGGAAAACTATTTATTTTGGCATAGTTGAATAAGGCGAGTTCGGTACATTGTACTGACATACCATGAACCTCAGACACCATTGTTTCCTCCGTGACGTGCAAATCATGAATATGCATATCACAGCAGTAAAACGGGCGAATAACAACAATCGCTGTGTGTTACGTCACACACGGTAGTCCAGCCCCAACATTTGCATACACCAGCTGCTGGAAACACTAACGCTAACACTAACCACTCCGTAAAGTTGCTCTCCAATCTCCGACCAACTGGCTGTTCTTCAGATTCATCGGTTTCCTCCTCCGATAAAGGCTCAAACATGTAAGGTTGGATGCCAATAGCCTCCATGGTTCATCTCACACCGTTTCACGATCTTCACTTACTTCTGTGGGCTCTGAGGCAGCCATGGATGCTCCTTGTAAACCAGCCAATCAGAGCAGAGCTCCTCATAATTATTTAAATGAGCCCCCAAATAAGGCAATTCAGCTTGTTTGATTCTAGGACCAAATCATAGGGTTGTAAATGGGTCTGTAAAACCGCAATGGACATTTTTTGGATCAACCAAAGTTATATACCTTCTTTGTAGACATCAGAGAACAATCAGCCATTCTGAGTGCCAGACATGCAAAAGTTAAAACTGAGAAACAATGTCTGGGATATTTTAGGTTTAATTGTGCTGGGAGGAAGGGCAGGACAGGTTAGTGTATACATTTTTTTTTAAATCACCTTTAAAAAGTTAAGAAAAAATGATGCCATAATATTTATTTTACCAACACGCTGTAGGTGATCCTGAGTTTCAGACTCTTTTGACAACTGTGTCTCTCCTCACAGGCTGAACAATGTTCAGGCCATAACAATATTAACACTACAGCTAAAATGTGTAACCTCCAGCACTAAAGAAGCCATCATAACATCACTCAACTAGTACAACAGAATCAGCAGGAAGTCCCCTTGCACCATAAACAGGTCCTGTTGAAATCAAAACTGGTTCATCAAGGGCACATATACTGTCACACCCAAAGAGGAGCAGGCTCAGCTGAAATAGGTCAGCATTATAGCGGTGTGTGGCCAAAAATATACATAAAGAATACCAGAGAGGGAAATCCTTGTAGAGTGTTTCCAGTGTTGCTGCCCAGAAAAAGGAAAGTTATGAAGACAGAAACATGGGGTAAACATTTGAGTGGGGAATGAAAAAAAACTGGAAAAGTGTGATTAAGATAGAGACTAAACAGTAACAGGAAAACAGACAAGACTGGGTAACACATGAACGATCAATAGGGAGAGATGAAAGAAGACAGCGTTTCCTTCCTGTTCAGTGTTGTATGAGGCCTGTTCGTCTGTTAAACTACTCATCCTCAGTGTCAGACCCCTGTTTCTCTCTGAGGCTTTGATGTGAGCTTCACCCAGACAGGATATTACTCTTCAATGATCTCCCGATAGGCCTCCAATTCTACACCCAGCGGTGCAGACAGCAGGAAGTGTAGATGAAACATGTAACATTTAGACACTCAGACCTGTGGCAAAACATTGTCTACCAACGTCAAGCCCTTTACTTGCAACCCACACAAGCATACAGTGATGCGAATAGGCTGTAGGCGTGTACATGTATTTCAGTCAACCATTTAGAATGATCTAATTACTGAACTTTTATTTAAGTACAGTACTTACGTTTTTAGTATACACCTTTATACTGGACAACATCTCAGAGGTAAATACTGTTGGTAGTATTGTATGTTGCATATCAACTAAGAAGACAACACATAAACAGATGTTATTTTGTTAATTAAAAAATATGTTGACAGTATACTTTTTTATTAACCTAAGTAGACATTTCATTGATGGACATTGAGGACTTCTACACTGGTATTGCTTCATTTTCTTAAAGAGAAATATTTCAGTACTTCTTTCACCCCTGCTGATTTGAATTAAAATTCCAAGCACCTTTTTAGTTTCAAATTGGTTTGGGGGATATTTTTGATGGTTTTATCTGTCGATTCACTAATGTGTGTCAATATGTCAGCAATAATTATTAACAGATGTTTTCAGGAGCCCAATAAGCAGGCACTTGACCCTGTCAGAAATAAAAAAGGAACAATCTGGGTATAGACTATGTGAGAAAGAGAGTGCCATAAAGCAGGTGTGAAGAGAAAAGGAAAAAAGAAATACGTTGTGTATTGTCCACACTCAGACACAGACGTGCACAAAGGTGCCAGAGGATTTTTCAGCTAAACCAGGTAATCCCACGCAAACAGGTTTAGTTGAAGGACACCGCTGTTTGACTAGTCAGAGACTGTAGTGTAATATATCAGGTGTGCACCCGGATAGACACCAGGATTTGTAACTGTCAAAACACTGTGGGTATGGAAAGTAACAGCGAATGCAACGTTACTGGTGATAAACATGTGTTCATGGATCAGTGAGTCTGTGTGAACAAAATGTCATCATATCAAGAACAGACAGGCCTTGAAACATACAGCAAACCAATTAAAGATTTATTTGAAGCTTATAGCGTCCCTCTCAACTCTCCCTTGCTTTGTTTTGTCGTGGTAAACCTTCTGCACGCCCTGCAGGAGAGTTTTCGCAGGTGAGCCACGGAAGCGTGTCAAAGCACGCTGTGAACTCCCTTATATAGGCTCTATGAATTAGGAGCCATCATCTGCCATGGGAACTGGATTCTCTTCTAGATCATCAAAAGATCGTGGGAGCAATAATTCTTAACTTTGAGGAAATGGAGAAAAACAAAAGATCATTGTCTGCATTTCAGGCTCTGTGTTTTTATGAATTGTCCAAACTGGTTCTTCCAGCACAAAAGCACCCAACACCTGAACATGAACAGTACTTCCTCATAATGTGATATTTTATGCAGTGTTCTCGATGCACTTTCAGGTTTTCTTGCAGTCTTTAAAATGTTTTCTGCTCAAATACTGCTGTCATAGCAACATCTGTAGTCTTATTGTAGCTAACACGCTGCATATTGCATGAAGTAATCATTTAACTATGGTATATGGAACATTTGAGGAAGGGGCTTGTGTACGCAAAGTGTAGGCTCCTCTTGCAGTCATCATGTTACCAAATGAGGTGAGTCTTCATGATTATATCGGAGACATGAGGTTTCCTTCGCCCGTCTCTGTTCGCCTGTAGAGCAATGACATTTAGTGGACTTTGAAATATGAGGAAGACTTTCAGCTTCATAGGTTGTGGCTGGTTATTCAATGAAATCCTAGTAAAATCATTGATCCAGCTCCTGCTCATCTGCCAGTGTCATCAAGAAGAGATTGTGTGCAGCCAGGAGAAAACTGTGTGTGTGTGTGTGTGTGTGTGTGTGTGTGTGTGTGTGTGTGTGTGTGTGGGAGAGAGAGAGAGAGAGAGAGAGACAGAGACAGAGAGAGAGAGACAGAGACAGAGAGAGAATGTAAGGGGGAGAAACAGTTTGGGTTAGGACCAACCCCCTTTAGCTGTGTTTAAACTTCACTCCCGTTGCCTCGTCAGTTTGACTGCGAGTCACTTGGTGCCTGTGTTTGGATTCTCCACAATAAGAAGCAGATGAATTGCAGGATAAAGGCAACACTAAATCAGTTTCAAGGTAATTTTTTTTGTGACTCTTTTTTATTCTGAAACAAGATGTAATAGAAGTTTGTGTGACCGATGAGAAACATGTTTATTAGAGGAGGGTTTGTAACTTTTTACTGCTTGAATTGATCTAATTTAAGCCTGGGAAACGTAGGATTAATAATTCAAGGAAATGTTACTATCAGCTATATAAGTTCAAAATGCATATTGTTTATTTTTCAATCACTTCTTTTAATTGCTTATTTTTTCAACTAACGCTGATAATTGTGGTTAAACCAGACATATTGACATATTGCCTAACTCACACTTCATCATGGATAATTGACATTAAGTTACTGGCATTCATTCATATTTTTATCCTTGGTCTTGATTCAGTCTGTACTGTCAAAGGACTAGCCACTCAGCTGTTTGAGCCAACAAGTTATTAATTTCTCGAATTCTTTGCAACACATTGAATGAATTAAAGTCTTCAGACCGTTTGTTAAATGCTAACATATGACTCCAGAAGTGGGGAAAAACCTATTTCACATGACACAGATTGAAAGGAATGCAACCCTAATCACCCCTGATTGTTTTCAACATTAACAATGCAAGCTAAATTATTACAGCCACAGCCTTCAGTATATTTCATGATAATAGTTTGCAACTGTAATAAACTTGGGCATGCAGTTTTGCATGTGTGGGAGACTTCAAACACACTTCATCTACAGTATGAAAGTGGACTGGTGATGCTGGGGGGGAGAGCCTGGCATGTGTGCCAAATTAAGTGCACATGTTGCGATTGTTCAAGTCTAACAACCGTACACTGACTGACACACACTTCAAACACACTTTAAGACTAAATGTTTTTTGACATTAAAATGATCCCTCTGTCCTTTCAGCCTTTTGTGTCACATTCATGAGGTCATAGTTAAAGTTTTAAATATCCACAATTCTTACTAAAATATCATAGGACGTATGTATTTAACTTACCTACCAACTATTTTCTTGTTTGCATGGTTAGATGTAGACAGTTTCAGTATTTAAATCATCACCTTGCTTTTATGGGCAATTATGACTCATATTTCTTTTCATTGAGTTGGTTGAATGTCTCCGTGACCCTAGCTAGTCCTTTAATAAACTTTGAATGTTTACTTACTTTAATTTTAAAGTGTTTAGGTTTGTTCTTAAGGATTATGTTTTCCACTATGTGCTGCTTTTATTCATTCCATCAAATTTGTAATGCTTCTTTCTCGTCCTCCTGCAGTGTCTGGACCCTCTCACCAGGACAAACAGTGCTCTATAGCACCGTCCTCTGGAAGAAAAAAAAACATCTCAATCATTCTGGTGGATTACACTTGATCAACTCTATGTAATCCCTCCCTTTATTGACGGAGCTCAGACATTTTTTGTGTATTCTTCACAGCTTTTGCTGCTAAAGTATGTCAGCAAAAATGACTTCATAGCCATAGACTGCAGCGTAGAAGAAAAGATACAAAAAGCATGGAAGATTCAAGTACCCCCTCGACACCCATATTCCCCACCTCCCATACCCCCTCCTCTCTTGGCTACTTGCAGTTCTTCTGGGAGTACCAGGACAATTTAGTCCTTGTGGATCATTATAACTACACAGGCAAGCTGCAGAAAGACCGCTACCGGGAAGGACTCAAACCCGAGGGCATTGCGTTCCTGGTGGTGTGTCTCCTCATTGTCCTGGAGAACGCTGTGGTTCTCATTGCCATTTGGAGGAACAAGAAGTTCCACCTGCCCATGTATTACCTGCTGGGCAACCTGACTCTGTCTGATCTGCTGGCTGGGATTACATACATGGCCAACATCATCATGTCTGGACCTAATACTTTGAAACTGACGCCGTTGCTATGGTTCCTCAGGGAGGGAGGGGTTTTCATCACTCTGGCTGCCTCAATAATTAGTCTGCTGGCCATTGCAATTGAACGACATGTTACCATGGTGACAATGAGGCCCTACCATGGGGCAAAGCGGGGACGGATGTGGGCGCTGATTGGTGCGAGTTGGGCCTTGGCAGGGTTTTTAGGGGTACTCCCAATTTTGGGCTGGAACTGCATCCACAGACTGGACCAGTGTTCAACAGTCCTTCCGCTTTATGACAGGAGCTACATCCTCTTCTGCGTGTCTGTGTTTAGCGCAGTGCTCCTGGCTATTGTGGTCCTTTATGTCAGAGTTTTCCGCATTGTCCGCACCAACACACAGCGCCAGCGGCTGGGTCTGTCAGGCAGCATGAGGAAAGGCTTAGCGAGGAAGTCTGAGAAGTACATCGCCCTTCTCAAAACAGTCACCATCGTGCTGGGTGTCTTCATAGCCTGTTGGCTGCCCCTCTTCGTCCTCCTCCTGCTGGACTTTTTCTGCCCCACCCGCAGTTGTCGCATGCTCTACAAGGCTGATTACTTTCTGGGAGTAGCTATGGTCAACTCGCTCCTCAACCCAATCATCTACACTCTGACCAGTAAGGACATGAGGAGAGCCATTCTGAGGCTGCTCTGTCGGCCCTGTCTGATGACCAGAGACGGCCAGGTGAAGAAGATTGGGATGCCGTTCCTTGAGTGCAGTTTCAGTAAAACTGAAGTGGCATCCCAGAAGTTAGAGGGGGGACTGGAGACAACTATTTCCTCTGGGAACAATATCACCACCCCATCTCCTGTTAAGACCCTTTATCCAAAACTCTTCAAGTCATGAGGAGTTTGACTGCCTGAGTACATAAGTGTTTGAATGGATTTCCCACGAACAGAGGACATGTAGTGCACCTATAAAGAGGAAGCAGTTCTGGTATAATCCAAAGATGCAGTTGGAGGGGAGGATATACCATGGAAGCACAAGATAATCATCTTTAAACAAATGTCTCACCTTGACAAGTCAGAAGTGATGCAGAACGTAGTTGCGAGATGTTTGCAAAACAAAATGACACTCCAATGTGAACAAGCAAACATACTTTTTTATGAATAGAAGCTTGTGACTAATTTGCACTAAAACATTGGAGAAACAGACAAGCAGCCTCGGATTTATTCTGTAAGCCCCGAGAGACTTCTTCATGACTGGAAAAAACATTTTCGGCATGAATGCTGAACAATTTTGGTTGAAGTTGCTTCTTTTTGAAGTTTCTTTTATTGTGATGGTTTAAGTTACTTCATACAGCACAAACCAGTCTGCGCAGTCTGTAATCTGTGCGTCTGCAAACACCTGGATTTTGCTGGTTCGAAGGCCTGTGGTGTGCTAGATTTGTTCAGCTAAAGTACGTGAAGACACCCTACATGTGTTACATGATGCAAGGAGAAATAAATAGTCAAAAAGATAACAGGAAAAAGAGAAGTGGCGTTTGCTCTTAACGGTTCTTACAGCTCTGTATAAAACTGTGTGCCACAGATGTAGGGTTGAGCCGCCACGTTAAATTCCCGACACTGTTTTGATATGTCAGATGGTTAACCTATCTGATGCCAAGTGGAAAGTTGTTGGGGTTTAGTGCCCAATTTTGTTCAAACGTCAGTCTGGCATCTGGAGGGGGAAAACATTTTATTGTTCCATCATGACATTTTTGCAGTTTAACTGAAACTTAATCAGCTGTAATTGCAAAACTTTTATAAGTCTAATAAATGATTATAAAAAAACTCCTTAAAAAAGTGGCAGAGGAAATTAAGATACTGATTTGTTGTCTGTTAGTCAGTATTTTTAAACAGATGCTTTCTTGCTGGACCTCACTTGATGAATAAGGCAATGTATTTTTTGTACTTTAATTCATGTATTGAACTTTTTATATTTCTGAGACTTTTCATATCACCTGTATTGTAAATATATCTATTTTGTACCAAGAAAAGACTATCAACTCCACCTTTCTTTTCATAAAAGAAATAAAATGAGTTTTTTAAAGACTTGTATATGTATCAGTGTGTAATCCTTTCTTTGTAGCTGGCGTTCTGTGAATGCAAGGACAGTTTTTGAAGAAGTATGACAGGAAATCAGTGCAACCACATAAATTTGAGAATTGACACTACAGTTGGAGGGAAGAAATACCACGGAAGCACAAGATAATCATCTTTAAACAAATGTCTCCCCTTGACAAGTCAGAGGTGATGCAGAACGTAGTTGCAAGATGTTTGCAAAACAAGATGCCTTAAGAATGCCACTCCAATGTGAACAAGCAAACATACTTTTTTATGAATAGAAGCTTGTGACTAATTTGCCAGAGGTGGGACCAAGTCATTGTTTTGCAAGTCACAAGTTAGTCTCATGTCTTTGCTTTCAAGTCCCGAGTCAAGACAAGCAAGTCCCGAGTCAAGTCCCAAGTCAAGACCGACAAGTCTGAAGTCAAGTCCCAAGTCTTACCGTTTGAGTTTCAAGTCCTTTCGAGTCCTTTTAACAACGGAGAAATAATATTTCAACAAATCATGTATGCTTTTAAGATCTGTATATATTTATCAAACCAAGAACATTGTTCAAACAAATTTGAAATAAACAAAGGCAAATGTAATTTCCACAGAAAGTGCTGATATTGTATTTCCTTTGCTTATTGCACTATAACTGTCTCAAAAGATCCTCATTTTTGCAAAACAGTCCTCAAACAGGTATTTGGAGGATCACAAAAACAGTTGAATGTAACTTTTCCAAATGTGTTACCACTTTATAAAAAATATGTTCAGTCTTTTTAACTCATTTCAAAACCTAAGTGTAACCTTAACCTTTTCAAACATGTCACCACTTTATACAAGAAATCCTCACTCCCAAAAAAGTGTGTGTGTGTGTGTGTGTGTGTGTGTGTGTGTGTGTGTGTGTGTGTGTGTGTGTGTGTGTGTGTGTGTGTGTGTGTGTGTGTGTGTGTGTGTCTGGAAGGGGACTAGATGTGAAGTGTCATGAACAAGACAATGAACAGACTTGTGCTTTTCTATGTCAGGGCCCTAAGCTGCATTGCATTTGCAAAAGATCAAATTGGCCAAAAGTCTGTCAGTCATTTGTGCACGATGGGGACGTAGTATGATGCCACCATGGCTGAAAACGCGCTCCACTGGAGCACTAGAGGCAGGCACTGCCAAGACTCTGGTGGCCACTCGGAAGAGTGAAGGAAGAGACTTCATGTTCAGTGCCCAGAACAAAAGGGCGTTCTGTCCTTCGGCTGTGTCTAGGTAGTGACTTACCACTCGGTGAGTTGCTCATCTTTGAAAACGAATGTTTAGGGTTGTTTTAAGGACAGTGTTATGAATGCCTGTAGCCAACCATTCTGAAGCAGGGGGTGATTCCAAATTAGCCAAAAGCTGGAGACTGGACCAACCGTCAACGTTTCTATTTCTTCCAAGACGACCCAGAAAGGGGGCTCAAAGCGCAAAATAGTGACCTTATCCATTAATGAACCCACAGGAGATACCGTTTAGGGTGTTCGTAAGCCAAGGTGACGTTTACAGTCTCATTGATATGTAGCTAGCTAGCAATTAGCCAATAAGCTAGTGTTGGCTTTCATTCAAAACTTACCGTTCTTTGTGCAACTTCAAATGTCTTCAAAAGTTGTCGCGTCTCCGTCTGTTATCTTCGTCCCGCATGTTTTACAGACTGCAGTTCTTTTTTTGTTGACCACCTCAAAGTTTTTAAATCCAAACGAAACTACCCGTGGTATCATGTTTGCCTACTTGGCGCCTTATAGTTTGTTCCGCCTCATTGGTTGTCCAGTACTTTGATTGGTTGGATGCTGTCAGATCAAAACAACGTGGATCTCATTTGATTGGATGTCATGCCACACACACACACACACACACACACACACACACACACACACACACACACACACACACACACACACACACACACACACACACACACACACACACGTTACGCACACAGATGCACACCGGTGCAAAGAGAGATAGCACTGTCCATGTCAACATACTTTTTAATCTTTGGGTTTGGGGAAAGTAGCAAGTCTTTTCGAGTCAAAAGAGGCAAGTCCAAGTCCAAATGCGAGTCACTGATGTTAAAGTCCAAGTCAAAGTGCAAGTCTTTTTAGATTTTGTCAAGTCAAGTCTAAAGTCATCAAATTCAAGACTCGAGTCTGATTCGAGTCCAAGTCATGTGACTCGAGTCCACAACTGGCTTGTGCAAACAGCATGTGCAATTATCTATTAAGAGAAATATGCAAACTTTTCACACCTTTTATTCTTCCTGGCACACATAAATAAATATGTAGTTGCATTAATTTTTATTTAACCAACAGTCCCCCAAAGACATGATTATCCAGGGTAAAATGTACCACGTGGCAGTGGGATACCTGTGATATAATTTGTATATGAGCAGATGTTCTTCCAGATGTTATATGTATCCACCAGCACTGTGCCTGCTGACAGAGGTCAAGATGTCAGGGAATCTCTCATGGGCCCCAGCTCCCTCCCTGCTGCTGAAATCATGCAACAACGCTGGCAGGTACAAGTCATAAGTCATCAATCACTATCGCCAAGGACTAGATTGTATAATATATGTAGGCCTACACATGCTCTACTGCTCGATGCGCCAGCGGAGTTTGGGGAAAATCTGAGTAGTAACACATGTAGTTAATCTGGTAAATAGAAAAAAATACACGTAAAAGAAAAGGAAAAAAATGAACCTGCAAGTACAGCTTTAATCTTGGATACATGTGGGGCAGACATCCACCAATCAAACTTTATTTATAAATAACCTTTTGGATAATTGCAACTCAAAGTACAAGGGATTTACATCAAATACATCATATGATTATACAGTAATAAGTAAATAATAAAGATAATAATGGTTTTATGTTCTAAAACTATAGAGTTTGAAAACAACTTTGAACAAAAATTGTTTGTATGAGATTTGTGTCCAGTTTTGTGCCCCAAGGCCAACTTCACTTAATTAATCTAACACATAGTGAAGGCAGAATAGTCTCTCAGCTGGGAAATGATTAGTGAAAGCTGATTCAAAGCTTGTCATATTACATCAAGGATTTATCATGAGTGTTCATGCTTCATCATCAATTTCACTGACTCCGGGGGAGTGGAGATTAAATCTCAGCATTACTCATTTGGTTTAATTAGCTGTGAATTCTGCCTATAGGGCTCAACAAAGCTCAAACATGTTTGTACTTCATAAGTACAGGCAACTCACATTTTTCAATGATTGCAAATCACTTCTGAACATCTAATATAGTTTAATAAATATGACATAGACGTGGGTCTTAGTGCTTGCAGTGACTCAGTAGGGTTGTGATGCCACCTTGTGACCGCTGAATAGAGTATTCTGTTTACTGTATTGACCTGACTAACGTATTTTTGTAAGAGGGGGGGAACCTACTGGTGTCAGCACCTGCCTAGAGCATGTTTCTGTCAAGCTGCATTGTTCTGTACAGGCCATTCATAAACAAGGACATTTTCAGGAGGAAGATAACTTAACAAGCAAGGTGAGCTATACAAAGGGGGAGCATGTTGGGTTATTTGGTAACTAGGGGCCATTATAGCCATGTTTCTTGAGCACCAGTGTGTTTTTATAATATGGAAAGTTACAGCAAGAACAAGAAGATACTTTTTGGCTTACGCTTTGTTTGAGTATCAATTAAGTTGAATTAATACCGAATTTGCTGTACGTAGGCTATCTCTATTTACGTTTAAATGCTATTACAATGATTGCCATAATAAATACAACACATTTCACGTTTCATGCAAGTGGTGTATTATCGTTTAAAGAAAAATATGATTGACGTTAAAGCTTCAGATTTGGCTCCATGCCAACACTTTTTTTCTACATTTTGAGAAGTCCTTCTAAATAAAAGCCTCCCTCCCTCAGGACATTTTTCACTCCATTACCCGTCAACAGAGGCTGGCTTAGTGCTTCAGAGGCGAGCTCTTATTGTGAAAGCGAGAGGAGGCCGGTACAATGCTTAGTCATGGTGAGTTACAGCTTCCCCCCTCCTTCCTATGTGGCGCACAGCTCGGCAGACAGCGATGGAGGATTTGAAGTAGACAACGTGAGTTTCTTTTATGACAGATTAAGCTATCAGTTTTGATTTATACGAACTATAATGGTGGTAGGCTTTGTTTATAAGCCAGCTGTAGCAACATGTTTATACAGCGCTTTGTTAGCATTTTTGTCCTCACGACTCACAGCCGTTACGCTGCTGTCTATTATTAGGATCCTATTTTGCTGTCAGCTCTATTTCCGAAACGTTAAACTTGTTATTATTGGTGTCTCCTGTTGTTTATCTTAAAAACAATGAATACACTTTTCGTCGCTGACCAAACAGTGGATTTAATCGACTCTTCTCCATTTGCGTTCACCTTATTTTCGGTTTATACCAGCGCTCCGGATTATTTTTCTTATCAAAACAACCGCAGAAACGATCATGGTTGGATCGTGGGGTGCTTTGTGTGAAAGCTCTTAATGTTTGCAAGCATGGCGCGGAAATCTAATTCCTCCTTGGTTTATGTAAGGCTGCTGTTCTGGGTCATGTTTTGGTACAGCCAGTTCCACTGTTTGCTCTGTGAGGAGTTCAGCATGAGTCACAGAGGAGAGCTCTCTGCCAAAATGCCACTGAGCACGTTAAGCACAGTGTTTGTTTGTAACTATTTTACATGAAACTTTAAAGTTTCAATCACTCATGTTATTGTGCAACCCTCAGTGAACGGCATCTGAGGACTGCAGGCCTGAACTGTGGTTCCAAAACTGGGGTTCAGGGTCTCAGGGGGGTCCCTGAAGGTGTAACAGAGGGTCCCCCATTAGCGTACTGTAAAATAATTGAATCTATTATTTATAGATTGAATTATCACCAATATGTATGACTCCTCAACATGGAGGGATCAAGATTGTGTATTGGGATGCAAGGGATGTTAAAGCCGCAACAATAAATTGACTAATCGATAAGTTGATCGATCGTAAAATTATTGCTAACTGTTTCGATAATCCATTAATCACTGATTTTTCTAATGCAAACATACTGTTTTTATTACCATACGATAAATCCATAATATAAAAATAATCTGCAATTTATTGATAATAATGTTTCAGTTGCAGCGATAGTTTTTGGATCATAGGTTTTTACCATACCTTTTGACTTATACTTTAGATTTTTTTGTGCATCAAGTTCACATTGAATCAAAAGCGGCAAATGTTCTGCTCCAATAGAGTTGTTTAACAATAACTAACTTCCTTTTTGGATCAGTTTGGACCAAAACTAAACTTGTATATATGTTTTAATGGCCTGAATTGTCAGAGATATGCAGGAGTAACAAATGGTGTCGACTCAGTGACCCTGTTTGTCAGCGAGCAGTTTCTGCCTGCCTGTTGAGTAACATGTCTTCCTGTGAAAGTATTTTACCCAGGAACCCGGAGGGAGGAAAACACAGCAGTAAATTGGAATCACAGTGTGTTTCATATTACCGCTGGCTGATTGCCTTTATGACGAGCTCTATGATGGTAACTGATGTGTCACCATCTGTGGATAATAGAAAAAGGATTTCCTTCATCTTAACTGTGAAAGGGCAGGACACAATAACCTACTTGCAGTATTTGAAGTAAAATGCCTTACACCCTGGGTTGGCGCTGCGTCCTCTTATCGCCACTTCAGGTAATGATTGCTGTGTGTGTGCCTTGTTATATAACTTCACACTCACAGCAGCATCATTGCTGAATGACACTGACTCTTGAGAGTCAGGGACCACCGGACAGACATTCAGTGACTGCCGGCTGCTCTTTGTACTTCATCTCACTGCTAAGAGTGGATGAGTTATCCTAGAATAAGAAGTTATATTGACAGGAAAGAGAGGCACCATCCTTCCGTGTCATTTTAATGGTCTGGAGCAGAGCTAGGTTTGCAACAGTAAATCTACTGCAAACTAGTTTTAACCAAAACATTTTATGTTACTTTTACAATTTCCTAAAATGTTCCTCTCCCTGAGCCTCTATATTCCCACAAGAAGTTTTAACTTACAAACAAGTCTGCATAGCTATCTCCTGTTGTTTGATCGTTCTCTACAGTGGAGTGTGTGAGATTTCCCAAAGTAAAAGCTCTTGATTGAGATGAAAAATGTTTGTGTTTTGGCTAAAATCTGTTTAAATTGACAAACTATTTTGTACTAAATGTTTGTGCATATATTTCCTTGAGTAAGTTTGGTTTTGTTGGCTCAAGCACAAACTGTTCTGAACTCTGGTCACAGGACAGAGTGAAAACATGCAGTCATGCTGGTCAGTTAAAAACAAGCCAAATTAATTAACTCTATCATCCTTCAAAATTGTTGCTCAAATTAAAAGACTGTTTAGATGTTAACGGCTTATAAAAGGTATTACAGATAAAATGATCTGAAAAGGAAATAAGCTATGAGCCTAGAAGTAGCACCCTCATCCTGCTGCAGGACAAAAATGCCATGATTGTTAAAAGGACAATAAGGTTTTTGCACCAATATCCATTTGCTGTGTTAGTTCATAGACTGGTGCTGCACAGCCACTCAAGGCAATGTATTGTCAGTACTTATCCATTGAGTGCATTTAAAGTGTAAACTGATTAAAACAGTGTCAGGATTAATTACTGTTTGTTATAAAGTTTGTGGCTATGACACTGTATACATACAAGCTCACTTTCTCCCTCTCCCTCTTTCTTTCCAGTTGTCAGCTGAGCCGAAAGCCCTTGTAAACACAGCGGAGCAAACAAATTCCAGAGCTGGTCTGGGCAACCTCGAGGAAGCCATCTCTAGAGAAAGCCATCAAACACCCCTCCCCATTCCAAAATGTTACATTAAGACACTTTTGGCATTCAAAGCTACTTTTTCTGAGTTAACAAGCCTTTCCCTGCCTTATCTACAGTATCTGACTCTTCAGCACTTGGCACACATGTAGCCCTCAGACTGGATCTTTAATTATTACCTCTTAAAAATGAAGCTGTAAATCTTACCTTCTTTTCCCCCTGTTCTCTAGAGTAATCAATATGCAAGACTGACCTGTACTAGTGCCAAATCTGGCAGGACATTTGGTTGGTATTCAAATATCTTATTTTTTTCTTCCTTTAGGGGTTTCTGATTAATTGCTGTATTTGAGACATTTTGTCTGCACAAACATTTCAATTAAGATCCCTTTGAGTCTTAAGGTTTTTCAGCTCGTCATAAGACATTTCTCTACTTAATTTTATTCACCCCTCGGACAAAGCCAAAGGAATCAAGATTTGATTATGTTGGAACTGCAACATGTAAAAGTACAACCAGCCGTGACTGGCAGCTCACACAAAAGTCCCTAGAAATGCCATAATGAGGAGTATGGCTGGACTTAAGTACTGAACAGAGCAAGGAATCCCTATGTCCAAATAAATCCCAGGTGAACTCGTGTACGTGAACAAGAACCAGGCCTACCCAGGAGAGCCCAGATCTTTCTGTTAAGCTGCCTGCCAAGTGTCAGTCCCAACTCTTCTTTTATTTCGTCCACGCCTGCGCCTGGTGCAAGGATGCCCCATAACACTGCCCACTGTTCTTGAGAAAGAGACCAAGAAGGAGGAGACAGGGTAGGAAATGACAGAGTGCCTGACAGAATGCAAAGCGCTGGTGACTCCGTCCACGCGCAACGGACACCGCGTCTTCAGCTACACGCTCGAGAGCCACACGGCTGCCGCCTTCGCCATCATGAACGAGCTGCGCCTGGAGCGCCAGCTGTGCGACGTCACGCTGCGTGTGCGCTACAAAGACCTGGAGGCGGTGGACTTTGTGGCTCACAAGGTGGTGTTGGCGTCCTCGTCCCCGGTCTTCAGGGCCATGTTCACCAACGGCCTAAAGGAATGCGGTATGGAGTTAGTGTCCATCGAGGGGATCCATCCCAGGGTGAGTCATATGTCATCTTTTATTGATGGAAGTCTCCTGTTTATTTGATTCGACACACCTTACCTCTCACATATCATTATATATGATTCAGGGTTAAAGGTGTTAGACAGACATTATTATTCTGAGGCATCAAAATAACAGAATTGTATTATTTTGACAGTGTTGCAGGAATGATTCATTTTCAGAGGCCAATGCCAATGAATTCTCAATTGGACTTTGAATCATTGCTTTAAAATAAACTCTGGCAAATGGTTGATGATAATACTACATTTTGTTAAACAGGATGATCTTCAAGAACACTTTTAAGATTTTTGAAGCTAACGCTGTTCAGTAGTCTAATTTAATCAAGGTATGACTTGACAAATACTCAGTGAAACAGCTAACTGTTGTGCTTCGGAGCCTTATTTTTCCTCACATTAGTCTTACTCTTTAGTTCACTGTTCTGCCTTATCCCATCCCTTACCCCAACCCTGATCCTCTTCTCTACCCCAACCTTTCCCCCTCATTCAGGTTATGGACCGACTGATAGAGTTTGCCTACACAGCCAGCATCTCCGTGGGGGAGAAGTGTGTGATTCACGTGATGAACGGTGCTGTCATGTACCAGATAGACAGCGTGGTCAAGGCCTGCTGCGATTTCCTCGTCCAGCAGCTCGACCCCAGCAACGCCATCGGCATCGCCAACTTTGCCGAGCAGATCGCTTGCACAGAGCTCCACCAGAAGGCCCGTGAATACATCTACATGAACTTCAGCCAGGTAAAGACTGGTCATCATTGTTATTATGATATAGAATAATCAATCGTGTTTTTTGATGACCTGTCATAAATGTATCTGAAATATATGAATATTATTCATATTAGTGGTGAATTTTACTGTTGTGTTTGTGTAGACTGTGTTTGGTGTTGTGAGTGAATGCTGTTTCACTTGTTTCATTGTGATTTCCGCGGGTTGACTTCAGACCTGCTACCAACAGCACCTTTTCAGATCTGTGCAATCAGTCAAGAATGCCAGCTATGACCTATGATGAGTAGTGTGTGGATTAACCTGAAAAGTAACAAAAGGGCACACAATATTGAGCTTTGATACTGTAAGTTGATGAGATAAAGAGGGTAGTTCACTGCATCAGAGATGTGTCTCAAAATATCTATTAGGGGTACAGCCTCGACAAGTGTTTGTGCTTTTATTTACAAGTTAAGATTAGAAAATATATATATGTATACAAAATACACAAAGCATGCTTTCTTTTATACATGTTTTGATGTGTTTTGTTTGAAATATACTACAACTCTCATGGCAGGAAGACACATTTCCTGTGTAAAATATGTGTGCTAGTATAAAAAAAGCTTCACTCTGTCACACAGCTGCATCGGTCTTGATTTGTCACAGTTACCTGGCAGTTGTTGAACTATTGAAATCGCTACCACTTAACATATTTTATTATTAGCAGGATCCATTAATACCTGATTACACATTTTTTAAGATTAATTTTCTTTATATAATTGAGCGTTTTGAACCCTGCTCATAGGTGGCGACCCAGGAGGAGTTCTTCAACCTGTCCCACTGCCAGCTGGTCACCCTCATCAGCCGCGATGAGCTCAATGTGCGCTGTGAGTCCGAAGTCTTCCAGGCATGTGTGGCCTGGGTACGCTACGACCGGGAGAACCGGCGGCCTTACGTCCAGGCGTTACTCCAGGCCGTGCGCTGCCATTCCCTCACCCCCAACTTCCTGCAGGCCCAGCTCCAGTCTCTGGACTGGGACCCCCAGTGTAAAGATTACCTGGCTCAGATCTTCCAGGATCTTACCCTCCACAAACCCACCAAAGTCATTTCTTGCCGAACACCTAAGGTGCCGCAGCTCATCTATACAGCAGGGGGGTATTTCCGTCAGTCTCTCAGCTACCTGGAGGCGTATAACCCCTGCACCAGAGCCTGGGTGAGGCTGGCAGACCTGCAGGTGCCCCGCAGCGGCCTCGCAGCCTGTGTGATCAGTGGGCTTTTCTACGCTGTTGGAGGAAGAAACAACGCACCTGATGGCAACATGGACTCAAATGCATTGGACTGCTACAATCCTATGAACAACTGCTGGTTGCCGTGTGCACCAATGAGTGTGCCGAGGAACCGAATTGGAGTTGGAGTCATCGATGGCATGATATATGCAGCCGGTGGATCACATGGGTGCATTCATCACAATAGTGTGGAAAGGTAAGCAAATTGAGCTCTGTAATGGTGTTATTGATTTAATTTATTGTATTACGCTCATCAATAAAAGGCAACCATTGGCCAATTATATGCCAATCCTACAGACACAGGATATTATATTTTCTCTCTCATATGTAAATGCTATTTACATATCATTTTCCTAATTTATGAACATACAACGTTGTCAATTATTAGCAAAAACAAAAATCTAAATGATATGGGCAGCCTTTTGATGAATCCAAATGTGTTAGAGGGCAAGAAAATTGCTCCAGAATTGTGTATTATCTTCAACAATTCCTATGAAGAGACCAAAACCAATGCTGAAATGATTTCTGCTATCATCAATGGAGCAATAGCCTGATTTATCTTTGAAAGGTGGGCTTTGATTTGTCCCAGGTTATTTTAAAAGCCTTTTTAGCTATACCCCTTGGGATCATTTGGATTCAGTAACAATATGCAATGTGGAAGTCCAACAGATGACATTTATTAAACAGGTGTATGCTTTGGTCTGTTGACTCGATTTAGTCAATGAGTGCCCAGGAGCAGGTAACTTCCTGGAACTTTGTTTGATTTTGTTTCACTTCCTGTAATTTATTTTTAGTTGGCACAAAGCTTCAATGAGGAAGGGAATGTGTTATAAAGCTAAAGAGTAAACGATAAACCCACTGCCTTTGTGTTTCAACTCTCCAGCTGCCATATGCACTACTTGTCTTACTTTCTGTAGTTGAAAAATGTCCTTGGGTTAAATACCTTCACATAACCAGCCACATGATACATTTTATTGAGCAATACAAAGCTGGAAGTGGTTCAGCAACATTTCCCACCAACAATTGTTAACTGTGATTGTGCTACTGTGTAGACTCAAACCAAGACTTTAACCTCTGACACAATCCTGTTCACTGATTCTTTAATACAGTGAATATATGCTGTATACTCTTAGTTCAGTGTTGAAGATTTACCCAAACAGTGACGCAGACAGAGAGCAGAAACAAATGTCAAATATTAACCAGACTCACCTCAGTGACTGAAAAGGGAACATGCTGAACCTATCTGAATGCTCTTGTGATGAATCAGAAGAAAATGAGGCTTATCAGTGTTCAGTGTACAATCACACTGTAGATAAGGGCTGAACAAATCAGAGTTTTTTCAAATTCAAAATAGACTAGTGCAATATCCAAAATGCAGAAGGCTGATGTGTCAAGATATCATTCACCCTAAAGTGAAACTGGCTTCAACTGTACCCCAGCTCTATATGCTTCTGCTGTGTAGCGTCTGAGCTTCTATCACTCACTCTTTGAAGGATGACCAGATACTAAATACAAAAGAATGGTAAAATATATTAAAAAGAATAACAAATTAACTTATCGATATGTGTTGTTCCTGGTCTGCAGGTATGATCCGGAAAGGGACCAATGGTACCTGGTAGCCCCCATGTTGACGCGGCGTATAGGCGTGGGTGTCACGGTCATCAACCGGCTGCTTTACGCTGTGGGGGGGTTTGACGGGGCCAACCGGCTCAGCTCCTGTGAGTGTTACAACCCTGAGAAGGACGAGTGGAGGACCATGGCCCCCATGAACACTGTGCGCTCTGGAGCGGGTAAGGAGAGATGGAAATCGACTTAGGTCAGGTCGAAAGTTATTTAATTCACAATTCATTGTGAAAGTGGCAATCCACGTTTTAGAAATGTATAGGCAGAGGTTTTCATTTGCTCCAACAGGCCATCTGGTCTGTGCTATTCAAATCAAAAGGATTTAAACAGGACAATAAGGGAGGCCTGGTAGATGAGTGCAGTTATATGGCATGAGTTATATTACCAATGTCTACGTTTTTGATTCAGCTGGACAACCTTGTTGCATGTTGTCAAACCCGGTGGACCTAAGATAAAAGCTGTGCAATAAGTCTAAAGACCACAAACAATTTTTCATTAAGCAAACTTGGCCCGAAATAATGCTTGCATTTGCCCGGTGATTCAGATCTGCTTTTAAATTGAACGGGTTCTTCCTTTGCCAATGTGTAACCTCTCCAGGAACTTTCATAAAAAATTGGAACCAGTAGTTTTTCATAAGACTTTCTTACATAACCCCTTGGAGTAAATTACACAATCAAAAAAGGATTAAAAGTAAGAAATATTAGACAACGTGTTGGAAAAAATCGTGTTATAATAGTTACATGTTGGTGTCAAGTTTTGATTGATATAATTGTATTAAAGCACTGTTTTCAGACCATCATTTTGCCGGTAACAAAGAAACCTATAAAGTGTAAATTGTATTCTGAGTATCATATAGTGTGTATTTGGACATTCTTCAGTATATCCGTTTGCCCATATCTAGATAAGATAATCTTACAGTTTAATGAACTAACTATGAATCCTTTTCAGGTGTCTGCTCTCTGGGGAATCGGATCTTTGTGATGGGTGGCTATGACGGCACCAACCAGCTGAACACAGTGGAGTGCTATAATGTGGAAACTGATACGTGGAGCTTTGCCGCGTCCATGAGGCACCGACGCAGCGCCCTGGGAGTCACTGCATTACATGGGAGCATCTATGTGTTGGGTGAGTAGCTGTGTTACCATGAGAGTAAAAGCATCAAACTAACTTTCGCACATTTTCTATGGACATTGGTGTGGTGGCTAACTAACTAATGTTATTTAAACTAACTTTGTACATTTGTTGGGGACACATGCAGTGTAAGGGGAGCTAAATAAAATGAGCAACTTCATTGATAGGATGACATTTTGTATTTACAGGAGGTTATGACGGCAACACTTTCCTGGACAGCGTGGAGTGTTATGACCCTGAGAAGGACACCTGGGCGGAGGTGACGCACATGACGTCAGGACGGAGCGGCGTAGGTGTGGCCGTTACCATGGAGCCGTGCCAGAAGGAACAGCCCCAGTGTCCAAATTCTGAGAGGGAGATCAGTGCATCGTCACCGGCATACCATTCAGCCAACTCCGACTTTAGCTCTAATCACAATCTGGGGCATGGAGGGCCTTTTGGCAAAGACGCATGAGGTTTACGCTCTACCCTGTCACACACACATAGACAAGCACCCCAAAACTCCACTCTGTCTTCCCAAATCAAAAAAGGCGATCCTAACTGATTAGAGATGAAGGTGAACTGAAACATGACATGCTGCCTCACTGGTTCTTAAGATCACACTTAATGTAAGAGCAAACAACCTAAATCAGTAACACTGTATCTCAAGAATGAAGTGTTAATAGCAATCTCTCTTGTGACAAAAAAAATATGTGGCTGCATTGCACTCTCCAAATCCACAAGAACCTCAGATCCTATTGTCTGCTTTTCAAAAGGTTAAAGAATTTGTTTTAAACTGTGTTTTGCCAAATCTGAGAAACCTCAGTCTGTCTGTGTTTTCAGATCTGCTGTTTGAAGTCCTCAGTTGGACCATCAACTCCCATGGGAGGAAAGGGCTGCATACTAAAATAAAAACATTGGTCATTGACTCTTTACACTTAAAGCTCAAGTGAAATCTGAAGGGTGAAGAAATAATAAATAAAATGATCTCCTTGTATGACAAAAACTACAAAAAAGTAGCATTTTTCAGAATAGGCAGTATAGTTTAAAGTGCCATTTCAATGCCTGTGGGCATTACTATCATCAGTATATTGACTTGAGGTACTGTAATAGAAAGGCACAGGTGTTAATTGTGAGGTGTGTAGACATTGGTGAAGTTAACCCAGACAGCCACAAGATGAAGCTTATACACAAAAGTGGGCCTCATGCAAGAACATTTCCGAATCCTCACTCTTAACACCCATTATTTTTTTCTGGTTAGGTAATCCTGTATGTGTCAGATTCAAGACAACTGCACACCCAAGTTATTAAATGAGGCTTTGGTTCTGCTCTGTTGGCGAGTTTCATTCACAAAATCATCCCCTCTAGTTTTTTTTTTAATCACAGCTAAGGAAAATGGTTGATAGGTAATTCTCCTAATTTCTTTCTTTGCTTTTTTTTGTGTTAATTGTTGGCAGTTGGTAGAGAGGGGTTTGACATGCAACAAAAGTCCTAAGGGTTGAGTTGATCCCGGGACAACATGGCATGTTCTACACCCGCTCAGCTACCAATGTGCTATGCTTTTACGTCAATTTATGTTGAAAATTCCTACAAGTGGTTCTTGCATGAGGCGCAATCTCAACTTCAAGAGCTGGTACCAGAGAAGCAGGAACTATTAAAAAAAAAAAAAAAAAATGTGTTCTTTCACTAATAGCTACTGGTAGGTGCATAAAAAGTGTTTTTGTTTTTTGGCAGGGTTGGCAAATGAGTTTTGCTTCATATAATGCTGTGAGAGAGTCTGGTTCAGTAGAATTGGTGCCAATAGAACAAAGAAACAGAGTATGAGTGGATTAACAGGAAACAAAATATGGTAGCGTTTAAAAACTTTTCGTTGAAATGTGTTTTTGTAGAAGCACTAGTATAGGACAATTAAGTCAATTAAGAACGTCCCCCTCCAGTTGACTTTGTGGTTTTTCTCCTCCACCAGACCTCAGAAACAGAAGTGACCATGTTTGTCCATCAGTGTTCACGTAATGTACGCTAATGACAACTACCTGCTTAAAGAAGTGTATTTGTAACAGCAATTTAAGCTACAAAGGTTTTTAAGTGATGTTTTGTACATTGATATTCTAAAAAAGTCTTGTACAGAATTTCTGAGCTCACTTTTTTATTTATTTGTTCAGGATTGTTTTGGTTTTCTCGTTCCTCTAAACTGACTTCAGCTTTGTATTGAATTGGACTCTAGTGTTGATTTTTATTTTTTGAATAACTAGCATGCATTGTAACTAAGTAGAAATGCCTGTTTATGCTAATTTTGGATGTTTGTAAAAAAAAAGTTGCTTCACTTTGAAAGGGAATTTGTTTCCTGTTTGTCAGTAGTTGGAATGGAAATTAGATTATTTAATGTCTGCTTTGTACATTTTCTTTTTCAGCACAAATACCCTGTACAATAATACATTGTAAAGTAAAATATATGTTTATTGTACTGCAATAGTCCTGTATTTATTTGTTGGTTCAATATATTATTTTTATAATTAGTCCCTAACTACATGAATATTTCTTTTGATATGAAACATTCACCTAATGGAGTTAGACGTTTAAGTTTTTGGCAGGTTTTAAAAGCATCAGCAGCCACCAGAGGGGGCTACAGCTCAGAAAAGAAAGATATTATTCATTAGATCTATTTCTTAGTGTATTAACCCAACAGTAGGGAATGTTATTGAGAAATATATCCTTTACTTGTTGAATGTATCATTATCATATAACACCAAATGGTTTAACAATTTCGGTTTCACTTTTGAAGCATATAGTCAAATCTGTTGTCTTTCACTGAGTATCAACCTGTGGTAAGTCTGCTATTAATCGACCACCCATGATTGCTGCCAACACATCTCATTTCCTTGCTTAACCAGGCAGGTGGATGAGTCTATTATTATATTATCCGAGAGGAAAACTGATTATGTGGATTCACAAGAGGATCAAGACGTAATCCTGTAAAGCAGGAAGACTACAGCAGCCCATAACAAAGGAAAGGTCTTGAGGAACAGTTTGAGTTGTTGTAACTGTGCCCTCCCTTAATTCATTCACACATGTAACTCAACAATAGAGTAGCAGAATACCCTAAATATTAGATCCTTAGTAGGTTACACCAGTACATGAAATAACATGATAAGCACATTAGTGTAATTGAAAGCTTTGCATTTCCTATTTTTAAGGAGGCTCTATGTTTGATATCATCTTATGTGAGAGTTAAACCTCACATTTGGATGAACATGTTTCGAGAAATAATATGTTTTTCAGATTTTCAGGAATAGTCAAAATTGGGCATTGAAGTATAATTATTCTTTGTAGTCATTCTCCCTCGTGTATTTAATCCTAACAAGATAGAAATGCCACTACCAATAGGAAACTATTCTGTACCTTTTAAAGTGTGTTTGTTTAAAATGTTAAGGACATGGCGTTAAAGAATAACTCCAACAGTATATTAGGATGTAATATGAGCTTCATATCAAAAATGTGTTCATGTTCTAGGCTATTAAGGTCTTCATACCCTTGGTTTAGTGTACTGTGGTTAAGTTAGCGCTCGGGGGTGTTGAACCTGCTCGTGCGTAATGGATTTATTTTGAAAATCTCTTCCGGATTTCTTTTGTTGTTGACTTCTAACTTGACTTTAGTCTGCTCGTTTTTAACGATGAAAAAACGCTCCATAGTCCCACCGGACACCAGTGGATCCTCTTCAGGAACAGGTAAGTGATACTCACCTGGTAAAAACTGAAAAAACAAAATATATTTTTTTACGGAAGTGTATTTTCTTATACTTTAGAGATAAAACGGAAACTTCTTTGAACGTTAATGGGCGGTAAGTTAGGAACATGTCACTACAATTGTGTGTAGTTTCGCAACATTGACGACAAGTGTTGGTCATGAAATAATTTTGACACGCTTTTTTAAATGTTCAAATAACGAGTAAATCCTGAAATCTAGTGTGGCGTCGCTTCCTACAAGGGTTTGTCTAGACCTATTTGTTTATAGATGACGGTGTCAAGTGTCACATTTCATCAGAAGTGAAATAGGCTAATTCATAATTTTGAATTTAAGTTTAATAGTATTATTTCAGCTGATGAGCATGTGTTGGTTTTTCTTTTTAAAAATCTGTAGAAATTGTCATTTCCAGGGGGAAAAGGACCTCTTCCCTTTCCTGATAGTGTTTCTGTTGTTCTGTTCAAAGTAGTTTATCCACTTTCAATCCACCGACAATGAAAGGTGCAGACTACATATTCATCCATTCATTCAAGGCCATGAATACCTAAAGCATATAGCCACCCTCTGTATGATGAAACCAAATATTATTTTATTCTGTATTCGTACATCATGTGTCTTTTTTTGTCACATCACTTTTAAAGCCTTTGACAAGATGTTCTTCAGAGACTGAACTGTGTGGAAAGCCAACGTTAGTCTCAGTGTTCACATTCACTATATTCTTTCCCCAGTGAGGAGCAGCTGCCAGGATGATCCCAGTGGGTGAATTCAAAAACTTTGGTGTAGAGCAGAACTCTAAGTATCGTGTCCTGAAGCCGTGGTGGGATGTTTTCTCAGAGTACCTGTGCGTTGCTATGCTTATGCTTGGAGTCTTTGGGTGCACCTTGCAGGTGAGGCACCAACAAACCAGACACTTTGTGACCAAAATCTCTTAAATCCGCAACTGATTACACAGGTTTAGAAATGCAATTATTACAAACCTAAAACAACCTGCTTGATGCAAGTAAAACATGTGCATAATTCATATCTTTTGTGGCATATCAGAGGAATGTTTTGTTCCCACACACCCTCCTCTGTGTTTATACATGATCTGACCTTCAACTCAGGCAGAAACACCGACAGTGTAACTGAATAACCCTGTATCTCCTGACCCACTTATTCCACACTTACATCTCTAAGTTGCTCCTCAATGTGTCTCCACCCACCTGGTTATGCTTTCTGTGTCAATACAACTAACACACAATGAAAGTAAATATGTAATAATAAGTATAAATTCAGCTTACTTCAATGTCTCCTTGTAGACAGTGTGAAAGATGTCTGTGTTGCTTAGTTAAAGAAGAAAAGTAGAGTCAGTTGATCCCCCTGGATTGTGCACCTTTAGTAAGACATCCAAACTGGTAACGGACCAGAAAATCCAGTAAACTGGTTGATGTTTAACAGAAAACAAAGACTTTACTGAAATAAGGTAAAATCATATCAAATCCAAACTGAAAGACAGGTAGAGTTGTTTTTAGATTTTGAAGTGAATGGGTCTTAATTCATTGCAGAGTATCTTATTGAGTTTTTTTTTTTCGACTGAAATTGTAGTAAATTTCTACATTTTTCCTGTAGTCGTCAAATCCAAAATCAACACTAAATCGATCTTGTTGAGAATCATAAAAAAACGTAATATATAAAACACTGTTGCGCTGGTTGTCATGTAGCACTATTGTTTTTAACTGTTAGTGAATATCAATGAGCTCATTTTTTAACACATTTGTTTCTGTTTAAAGAAATTCTGAACACAAATAAATCTTATTATCCTTAAGTAGTTATGTACGTCATTTTTTCCACAATGTAACGGACTGTTAAAGAGCAAATTACATTGTCACACATTCTGTTCTTTATATTTGTAGTACAAATTATAATAAGTACACCAAGTATGGAAAATGTCAGAATTAGACAAAAGGCCATTTCTCATCTGAAGTCCATGTTGCACAAGGTTTCTTATATTAGATCAAATGTTTGAAAAGGAAAAAAAGTTGTTAAATCAGTAGAAGTATTATTATTTTCCCTCCCCCTTCATCTGTCCCTCCATGTTATTAATTATTTTATTAATATTTCATCCGCAGCTCACTCAAGACAAGATTGCATGCCTGCCCAGCCACTTCACCAGCCCCACGCCTGAAGCCATTGACTGCAGCCACATCCGGAGCTACAGGGAAAATGAGACGTCCATGCAGACGTTAGTCAATCCTGCAAAGCCCATCATCACAGAAGTGTCCGGTCGCAAAAACAACCTGGACATTCACCAGTATGTGTTTGTCAACCACTACTGCTACGAGAGGTTTGTCCACTGGTATGCAAAGTACTTCCCGTACCTCGTTGTGATCCACACCATGATCTTCATGGTAGCAAGCAGCTTCTGGTTCAAGTTCCCTGGGACATCTTCCAAGATTGAAATCTTTGTTACAATCCTTGGGAAGTGCTTTGACTCTCCCTGGACCACGCGGGCCCTGAGTGAGGTTTCTGAGGAAAGAGGAGAGGAGAAACTGGTCAATTGGAGAAGGAACACCATGTCAAAAGATCCCCCAGAACGACGAGCAGATGAAGAAGAGACTGTGGTGCTTCTTCGCTCCTCCTCTGTCAAGTCGAATCCAGAAAAGAAAAGCATGGAGCCCCAGTCGGCCGCCTCTGTCTTGGATAAGAAGGAAGGCGAGCAGGCCAAAGCTTTGTTTGAAAAGGTGAAGAAGTTCAGGACTCATGTAGAGGAAGCAGACATCTTGTATGTCATGTATGTGCTACAAACGTCCCTGAAAGTCTTCAAGTTTCTTATAATCATCATCTACACTGCAGTGCTGGTACCAAACATTGAGATTGTAGTGCGCTGTTTTGTTCCTCCTGAGCTGACTGGGTTTGATATCTTTTGCTGTAACCACAACAAAGCCCATCTTTTCTCCAAGCTTGCTTACTGCTATATCTGCTTTGTGGGCGTGTTTGGACTTCTCTGCATCTACACCCTTTACTGGCAGTTTCACAGACCTCTGAAGGAGTACTCCTTTGAGCAGGTCCGCCTAGAGACGGGCATTAACGACATACCGGACGTGAAGAATGACTTTGCATTCCTCCTGCACCTTGTGGACCAATATGATGCTCTGTACTCTAAAAGATTTGCCGTCTTTCTCTCTGAGGTCAGTGAGAGCCATCTTTATCAGTTAAACCTCAACTACGAGTGGACCGCTAAAAAGCTGCGTTCACGCCTCACCAGGAACGCCAAAAACCAGTTGGAGCTCCACCTGTTAATGTTGCCGGGGCTCCCCGACACAGTCTTTGAGATTACCGAAGTGGAATCACTCAAGTTGGAACAGGTTAAAAACGTCACCATCCCAGCTAGTGTGGCAAAGCTTGAATCTCTGCGGGAGTTATCCCTGATCTTCTGCCCTGCAAAGCTCCAGCTGCCAGCCCTTAACCACTTCAAGGCACATTTAAAGGTCCTGTGTCTGGATTTTGAAAGTTTAGAGGATATTCCTATGTGGATGTACACTCTACAGAGCTTGGAGGAGTTACATTTGAATGGTCCTTTAACCAATGATGTGTCCAAAAGTGCCTCTTTGGATTCCCTCCGAGAGCTTAGAGCGCTGAGAGTCCTCGCTCTCCGCTCAAACCTCACAAAGATCCCTCCCAGCATAGTGGATGTTGCATTGCAGCTGCAGCATTTGTGCATCCACAACGAAGGTGCAAAGCTCCAAGCCTTTAGCAGCCTGAAGAAATTAACCAACATAGTCTCGCTGGAGTTAGTGGGCTGCGAGTTGGAGCGCATCCCAAGTGCTGTCTTCAGTTTGAACAATCTGCAGGAGTTGGACCTGAAGGAAAACAAACTTTCAACTGTGGAGGAGATTTTGAGCTTGCAGCACTGCCGCCGTCTAGTGACACTAAAACTGTGGCACAATAAAATTGCTTACATCCCTGACCATATCAGTAAGCTGCACACCCTGGAGATGCTAGACGTCAGCTGGAACAAGATTCCAAAGCTTCCCTCTCGGCTGTTTTACTGCACCAAAATCAGGCACCTCGATGTCTCCCACAACCAGCTCACCTCACTTCCTCCTGAAGTGGGCATCCTGCAGGGCCTCCAGTACTTCTCTGCTGCCTTTAACTCTTTAGAGATGCTGCCAGATGAGCTGTTCTCCTGCAAAAGACTAAAGACATTGGCTCTTGGAAACAACTGCCTGTCGTATCTCAGCTCCAGAGTTTCCAGCCTGGTCCAGCTGGTACGGCTGGAGATTAAAGGGAACCGTCTGGAGTCTCTACCTGTGGAGATAGGGGAGTGTCCCCTGCTGAGTCTCAGTGGACTGATAGCGGAGGACAACCTGCTGGATCTGATGCCTGCAGATGTGCGGAGCAGGTTGACTTCTTCTAGCTGAGTTTGTGGCTAAATGATGCCACGGACTTGTCTTTTCTCAGTGTAGTATGGTGGGCTGACTTGCTTTCAGAAAAGGGACTTTTAATCCATGCCACTGGATGGTGGAATTTCTCCTAAAATAGCATGAAAAGGGAAACCAAAACTGACTACTAGGATACCCAAACACTGGAAAACGTATTTATAATAACTGTTATCATGACATGGGTGTTCAAATCTGTGTCAATGATCGAAAAATCTTACTTAAAGTTTTACTATGCATTTTTTAAATGAATATTTTACTAAGTTTATGTGACCTGTTAATACCTTACTTACTTGGATGTTTTATGTTGCTTGTTTTATTAGTGTGTATACACAGTGATAATAACAGACATATTTTAAATTCAGGGACAGTTTGCTAATACTGTGGACAAGACAAGTATTCAACAACGAGAAAGGCTTGACCTTCAACTTGTTCTACACCAGCGTTTCCAGTGTTTACTGAATATTTTGTAGATTCTTTAGAGCTCAACTCAAGGGATAGCTAACCACGCTGTATCCTGTTGGACAGGTTTCTACAGCCCTGAAAAGTTTTTCCCACAGTGCACTGGCTCATGTTGCTCCCTTTTAGGCACTTGACGGTGGAAGGAGAAAAAGCCTTTCAGCAGAATAAAAGGTATTAATTTCACTGTTTATATATTCACATGGGATTATGAATCAGAAGTCTGTGTGAAACTTATTATGCATAAGGTCATATAATAATGAACAAAGAGGCGATGAAACCACTGCAGTTTAAAATGCATTTTGTACGAGTATTATATTGTCCTTGGTTATGGGTGATACGTTGAACAAAATACATTCTTCCTTATTTTTCACTCTTTATTTTTTACTTGCTTTTTTAGCCCAATTAGACGTTTACAGTAAAATATTGGAAAATATTTCTTGTTGATCTAATTGCGTATTTCGCACATCATACTGTGGGGCAAACAATTTGAAGAACACACTGAAACAGGAAAATAAAATGCATTAAAAGTCGCTCACCTTTGTAGTTGCTCATTTGTAGTTGGAGAAAGTATTACATAGTAGGTGTTTACATTTATATATGATTTATATTTTGTTTGGAAAATGTCTTTGTCCAGGTGCTTTCAAACTAACAAGGGAACAATTCCTTCCGTCCCACATTCTTTCTTTCTTTCTCTCCCCCTAAGTTATCTCTGTGTACTTTTATGACTCAGTCAAGACTTTCCAGCCTGAACATTAGTGCAGTCATGTCCTGGCTTGCACTGCTACAAAATAAGATCATGTCAGTCAGTTCACTCAGTGTAACTGGAGTATACACTGACCTTACCACACTGCAACACAGATCAACAAAGTTTGTGACTCGTGAGAAAGAATTACGTTTATTTTCTTTATTTAAAAAGGAGGTGACAATGTCATAATTCTTTGCCAATCATTTACCTATTTCTATTCCTCTCTAAAGTTGGCAGTAAAATGTTGCATCAGCATCAAATAAAACACATGAGAATGCATCATTGTTACTAAGGTCTGGCTGTCAATTCTGCAAAACATGTTGTGTCTCCAAGAGGGTTGGCTCGTTTTTCACAGATGACTGTGATATCTTTGTAAAAAAAAAAAAGGTTAAGGCTTGTTATTCAAATATAACTTTGTAAAGTTTTATGGCATACTATACCATACCATTTATTTAAAAAAGTCATGGTATAGTATGTCAAGAAGTTCAAAGTAAGTTTGGCAAATGTACAAAAGTATAGCTTAGTATGCGGATAAAGTCACTGTATATTTCAACAAAAATATGATGAAAAAAGTAATTGTATAGTAGATTTAAAAATGATAAAATAGTATGTCGAAAAATATATTAAAAAAGCTAAATGTACATTGTCATTATTCACATGCCCTCAGTCAGACAGGTGTGTTAAACAGCTCATCCCTTCTCTCATTTCTAATAACTTGACTTATACCCCTCTGTCATCATCATTTGTTCCAGCACTTCTGTATGTGTTTGAGAAGGGGGATCAAACTGGTTGTTCCTGTTTACTCCTACTGCTTCTTGCTGCGTGAAACCTAGTCACTGTTACTGAAACCCTCCTAAACCGCAGAACAAACGAAACACACCAGTGTTTACACAGAGAGCGTTTGCACATCCAGCAAACACCCACATTTGTTCTTAGTGAAGACAGGGAGCTCTACCTGGTGGCAGGAGGCAGGTCTGTCTGAGAATATCATCTTTAAAAACACTTTTGTGTGTATATATTGGAACATCATTTGTATTTGTGTGACTTTATTACACAAGATAATATAGTCAAACTACAAAAGACAGAGAAGAACGATTAGTTGGGAGAAAATTGGTGCAGAAGTAAATTACTCATTAACAAATAAGAGCTGAAGAACAACTAGGCCTTTAACCAGGAGCTGCTCCAGTAGTTAATGCTCTCAATTCAAATACTGTGGTTGGACTGTGCATCTCTGAGCTAGTTTCTATGTAAATCTAAAACAGATTAAAATCAACAGGAAAATGGAGACTGCAGTGTTGGAATCTGCATTTTATAGCTTGTGCTAAACAAAAGGAAGCAATACCACAGCGTAAAAAATACTCCATTACCAGTAAAAGTCCTGCATCACATTTCACTTTTATTGTACAAAAGTATTACATGTTGTGTGAAATCATGAGGGTCCCCAGCAGTGCTTGAACTGTATCTCCTTTCTCTGCCGGTGTAGTTGGCCCATGGCACACAAGCAAACAAAATACCCTTTGTACTATAGCTGCCCTCACAAACATCAGCAAACTGTGCCACCGTTACCTACAAGCCTCAACACAACAGGGCTCTCATTCATTTTGAGTTTCAATCCTGCTATCTGCATGACCTTTGAGAGGGTTTTCGCTGTGCAGTGCATTCCAGTGTGCAGTTATTATTAATGCCCTTGATGCATCACATTGGAGAAGTGCTGAACACTTGAGGATGCATGTAGCTAACACAATACGGATAGACATTAGATTATGAAAAGTAAAAGGTTGTTAGAATGGTTTAAATTAATTTGTTGCATCCAAATTAAAGCTATGTCTACTAAGCACCCTTTGTTGCGAAGTCATTGAGTTACCTGCAGTAACACCTGTCATTTTTAACATTTAAAAGATAGGCCAGGGAAAGTAAAACTTCCAATAGTTCACACGCAAGAGCCAATTCAAAACAAATCAGTACAAATAAACACATTTATGAAGCACAGTGTCGTTTTAACTTAATTATACTCACGGTGGACCCTTTGAGGGTTATTGCTTCCCAAATAAAAGAAAACAATAAATATATATATATATAATATATATATTTCAATAGATGTTAAAAAAAAGCATCATATACAAACACAGTTATAAAAGCCAATAAATCCCATAAAATGAGGGTCTTGCCAACTTCCTGGTAACTAACGCGGTTAGAAAAATAACACAATCAGGTCAGTACTTCAAGTTTAACACTTTATTTTGTGTTTTCTTCTTCAAATAGTAAAGTGAATAATCTCACTTTTGTTTTAAAAGTTTTTATATAAATAACATTTGAACAAATCACAATAAATGTTGCTATTTACAAATTCACATCAACAAAATAAATAAGGGTCAATTCAAAATCTAAGTACATCTAATTAAGAGAACAAAACTATGAAAAGCAACCCGGGTGCACCATGTCAAGTTTTGAAAAAGTGTTTAAAAACATGCAAGATATCAACTGTTACACAATGGAAATAATGCAAAACACTGGGGAAACTATCTACAAATGTGCATTCCCAATACAAAGGGAAACAGACATATAAGGTGCCTAAATTGCACTGTGCAAAAGAGGTGTCTACTGTGTATAGTCACCCATCCGCTGACAATAAGCTGCCAGAACAACATGTCCTGCGTCACATATTAAGGCTGAGCCACTAATAACAAAATAATAATCCTTTACACAGCAATGAATTCAAGTCACCAGGTTTGACAAACAAAACAAATTGGGTAGGGTCACCTAGAAGCTCCCCAGCACCCAGACTAACTATGAATGTTGGGAGTAAAGCAAGTCAATCATATCAGGCACACACGAAGCTCGGGCCACATCTATCGCTGTCTGACCGCTGATGTTGGCGTGCTTCAGATCGGACCGCGGTGCCAAGAACTCCACAACATCTCGGTGGCCTTCTTTGATGGCAATGTGGATAGGCAGGGCGCCCTTCATGTCAGGGATGTTTACCGAAGCACCATACTCCACCAGAACCTGCAGAGTGTCCAGGAATCCTGTCCGAGCTGCATCATGGACAGGTGCTATCCCATGCTTGTCCTGGACATTAGGATCTGCTCCTTTTTCCAGAAGCAAACTTGCAACCTTGGAGTTCCCCATCATCATCACCTGTAAGATATATTAAAGAGGGCAAGAGAGAAATTCAGCAGCTGTGCGTAAATAGCCATTTGTAACCTTAGATTCTCTCAAATACATTGTTATGTTAAGGATCTCAACAGAAATAACTACAGCCTAATACATTTTCAATTTAAGCCGTGACAGAAAATATAGGATCTGTTATGTAAAACCCAGTGAGAATACATTAATAAAAACAGTAACTGTGTAAAGTGTTAATGAGATGATAAAATACAGTCATCTTAATCTGTCAGCTCTCACTTTTATTAACCTAATCTATTATTATGTTGTTGAACTATTGGTTGGACGTAACAACTCATCTCAAGATCTGGATTACTGTGTGAATATTTTTCACAATTTTTATATTTTGTGAAGTGAGTTTTTCAAAAGATGATCAAACCAAAACAAAACAAAATGATAAAGAGACCAATGCAGCCATACTATCACTTTGCTCTTGTTTGTATAAATAATGTGAACAAGTATTACAAGCCCCTCTATGGTTCACTACACAGCACCATAAAGAGCCTCAACAAAAGACCAACGTTTAACAAAACTATGACATTTAACCCTGATAAAAAGGTAGATTTAGAAAGTGGTTGTATTGTACTGCTATTAGTTCAGAGTGTTTATCCCCTTTTTTATTCAATACTTTCACGTCAAAACATAACCTATTCCAGAAACAGCTGGAGTTTACCTGGCTTGCATGCGATGTCAGTGTTGCCCAAATATTACTAAAGAATGAATAATAATACATTACATTTATTTTAGCGCTTTTCCAACATCACGTGACATTAAATACATTAGACATGTAATACATTGAATACTGTGGACTATACGCGCAGGAGCAATTTCGGGTAAAGCGTCTTGCCCAATCATCGCAATAACCCACTGCGCCACAGCCGCCTTTATACAGACAATATTACCCAAATATATGACCCACATTCCTCAATACTGGGATTGGGGTCATCGTTATTTAAGTACAATATATCCTACAGGAATAGGGTTTTTACTTAAATACAAGGCGCTTTAACATATTTATAACAGGAAACGGTCCAAGATAAGGTCCTGTTATCTCAAGAGGAAAGGAGAGAGATCTTTAACCGAAGAACCACCTGGACTGGACTAACTTATTTTACAGTATATGTATTTGTGTATTCAATACCTCAGTTAATAAGAAATCTGTATAAATCTTTCTAGGGATTTGGTCTCACCTGTAGTGCAGTCCTGCCAAATTCATTGAGTGTATCAGGATGCCCTTTGCATTCCTCCAGGATCCTCCGCACCTCGCTCCGGTCCCCTTTGGCTGCCGCCGCCGTCAATGCTTTACCGGCATCCATCTGACTTTGGACCATTATAGTCTCTCTTTCTGCCTGGTCAACAGGAGATGTAAAACAGTGAAAATGAAACTACAACCATGGGCATCTTATGGTGGTAGTAATAAACGTATAATGGACTGTTACGAGGTCAGGATTCAGAAAGGTACACTTTCCTAGCTAGCTACTACAGCATCCGGCTAACGTAAGCTCCAGTTCCCCGTTGACGCCATGTTATCTGACTGTGCTAGCTTAATGTTAGGTCAGGTCGCTTTAACAAATCGTTCGGATAAACAACACAGCTCTGAAAACATGTTTTATAACAACCGAGACAGGCAAGTCATGTCCACTATAGCTTACAAACAATTAGCAACCAGGCTAACCGCTAACACTAACAAGAGAACAAACCAGCTTTTACGCATACCTTGTTAGGTTCCTTAAGATCCAGAACGTCGCGATTATTTACTATCCCGCTGTTTCGAAACACCAGTACTTTTTAAATAAAATCCAAACAAGGAAAGTTTATCAACATTAGAAAATACATTTGCGCGCTATGATCCACACAGCGGTGTCTCAAGACTACAATTTACAAACATTGGCGAGAACACACACTGACCAATCACAGCTCGCCTGGAGGGTGTTGCTATTCCATTTTGGGTAAAAGAGGCGGAGTTACAACTCTGTTACTACACCATCACTGTGGTAACGGTAGCAGTCGACCAATCAGAGCACGTAGCGAAGAAAGCGGGCGATTTGTATACGTTGATATCTTCAAAGGCAGTTCATTCACATTTCTGACCTTAGGTTGTATTTTTCCAGAGGCAAGTGTTGAAAAAAGGCGGGTGTAGGTTTTTAATTTTAGGCGGAATTTAGTGACTGTGATTGCACAATGCATGATTACAATATGATGGCAAAAACTACCCTTATGTGGTTGTAAACTCATGAGATAAACAAACTGGCACAACAAAAATACAAAGGCCGGTTGTGAACATTTGTTTTAAAATAAACAGATTCATTAAACATTTAAATAATTTGTAGTGGTCCCACAATAAAACACATTAAAATCAAGATGCACACAGATAGCATAAAACAAGATCGCTGACATCAAATTGAGCTGCTGAAATTTAAAGGACTTTCTTTCAGTCCAGTTAAAGTGATTATTCATGTTCTTCTGGAAGTGAGGTATGAACGGAACCCCTCAGGCTTTACACATTAGTCCTCAGCTGGTAGTCTAAATGAAAAAAGAACAAATGTTAATGTTAACTAAATGAGATTCAACTTGTGCACCCATATCTTATCATATTTGTATACGTTCTGAAAACAGTATGTCATTTTATATTAAATAAACATATCATTACCTCCACTCTGTGTAATGTACCGGACCCATGGTAAAGCCTGATAACCACTTTTCTCAATGATCTTCATATACCGCACCTGGCGAAAGAGACACAAACATGTTGAGGCAAGAAACATTAAGTGAATCAGCAATTCAAATTAGATCTAGTTTGCTGAGCACACAATATCAGCTCTTACATGACCTGACTTGACTATCCACAGGCTCGAAACTGTAGACGCCCAATACAAATTGATCTTCTCAGGTTATGGTTACAGCTTTAAAATGATCCAAGTTGAAATAAACAACATTCATGAGTCACTGACAGGCTTCAGATCCAGCAAAGTGTTTTGCTTTTAAATAAATGGACTTGATCTATTCTACCACAGGCTTTACTTTTGACATTTAAAGGAGACTTTGCATAAACGCACACAAACCTGTATTCCTGAGACTGTGAAGTAGGGGATTTCAAATTTCACGGTTATGGGAGGTTTCCCTTCTAGCTCATTGTTCTCCACACTTGGCAGGCCAAAATGAGCTCTCATTAAAAACTCTTTACCTCCCTGGATGGATAAATGGATGCACACAAAAACTAAATTGATTAGACAGACATTAAATATGGAAAGAATATTTATGAAGTAACAAACACAGTTGTGAATTTCTTACAGGGAAAGACTTGATGGTCCACACCACCATGTTCTTCTCAGGCACGTATTTGGCAGTGCCTGTGCTGGTTTTGAACTTTGGTGAGTCAGCATCACTGGGGACGGGGACCCTCACCTCCACGTTATTTGCCACAGATTGTTTTTTAAATTGTCCCTTTGCCTACAAACAAACAAACAACCGTTACTGGAAAGCTAATCGAATGCAATGGAAAATGAACTCAATTGAAACAAATGAGATAACCTATATCAACTAATTATTATTTTCATGCTTACGTGTCAGTTTTTAAAGCATATATCTCCAGTGACACAATACATTTTTACAAATTTTAGTAATCTTGTTGCTAATGTAGTTTTTTAAAAATGTGGTCAGTACCTTAACCATGATTTCCACTCGACTGTGAGAGAATTTCTCTATGACTGATTCGATCCATATCAGAGGCTTCACCTGTAAAAAGGGAAGTTTAGGGTTTCATCATATAATTTTACAATTAAAACAGTATAAATAATAATCCTAATAATATTACATGCATAGCAATATAAGGGTCAATATGGCGTTCCAAAAAAATGTATTGACATTTCTTTGAATATTATTACAATAAGATAGTTATTTGTTTCATTTGAAATACTTTCTTATCTATATCCCTTGCAAAACACAATCTAAACAGACATGTACGTACAGGATTTCTGCTTTATAGCTCGTAAGGAAAGCAATATGTGAACCATTATGCAGCATTATGTAGGTGACACATAGAAATGTAATAATAGACATTTTAACAATAAGCATTTAAAAATGAACGCATAGTGGTAATTCTTTTTGGTAATTAATAGGTCTTACATGGGTATTGATGCGGTAAGACATGAGCTCAGACTCCCCGTCTGGAGGAATGAAGGAGATTGTTCGATCACTATCAAAGCGAGAGAGACGGACACACTGGTGGAACTTTACATCCTCCATCACCACTGTTTTCCCTTTGTCACCTGAGCACAAAACAGAACAATAGAGGTAATGATTAATACACACACATAGATGAGTTACAGATCCAGCTACATTACTAGAGTAACACATATTGGATATTGTTATGACTGTAGACGTACGTCCAGTGAGAGCAAAGAGCACTCGGTCATTGAGGCCTAGCCGGAGCTCAGGCATCCCAGAGAGCATGGTTTTCAGCTTGATGCTGCCCACGATGTCGCTGCTCATCACACTGCCATTGGCATTCACCTGAACAAACATATATAATGGTGAACACATCTAAATACATAAATCAGACTCATCTTATTTGAAACAATAAAATGTTAAAAGAATGCCCAGAAAAGATCCAAAAATAAATTTCTGGATACAATATCTTGCATTGTCATGTAATATTTGTCAACTGCGTCTGTTCTAAAATGTGAAAATGGGGTTTAATCCAAGCAGATAATAAATAATATTGTTTTATTATACCAAGTTTCATCAAAAGTCAAATTAACTTTGACATCTTCTTGTACTGTGACATAAAGACACTACTATACCTCCACTATTATCAATAGTAAAGATGGAAAAGCAGCAAAAAAACAATTTTCCTTATCATAAAAACTATAGAAAACCCAACATCCTTATCCTGCACTTAAATACATTTGTACTTACAGAAAATCTATTCAGTATTTGCTCACAATTGGCTTCGTTTTGCATAATACAAATGTGCTCAGCAAAAGTAATATAACCTCAAATAATACAATTTCATCTTATTGTACCAAAATGATAAGAAATAGCCCTACATCTTACCAGTACGTTGATTGACTCAATGACATCAATAAAGACCTCGTTCTTCTTGTATTTGATACCCTCTGACCTCCAGGAGACGGCGTTGGTGACGGTGGTCGGCACCTTGGACTTTGCCACCTCAAGCTTCGTACCTTCCTGAGTAATATATCTGCAAGAGATGAGTTTAGAAATATATTTTGATTAAGAGCACAATCTTAATAATACAAACACGTTTTTGTATCTCTGTACAGTATGTATCTTATGATGTCTCACTCCTGTAGGATCTTGCTGTCAGTAGTCTGAGGGAATCCAAAGTCCATCAGCTCATCTAGCAGCTCATAGACAACCACAAAATTATCCTGAATGCTCTCCTCCTCCAGCTCTTTGAAGTACTCTGTGAACACCTGAATGAGACACATAACACACAACAGCCTCATCAGCATTGACTCTGAACTGTCTGGTTTTACTTTGGACTAGAACTCTCTGTGACAGCCAACTTTTACCAGTTCTTCACATAAATACATGTTTATCATTGCAAATCAGAACAACAAATATTTAGGTTACACAAACATTAGGCAGAAGTGTATGTGTGACTCACCTCGACAAGTTTGTATAGAAATGAGTACACAAGGGAAGCGTTGGAGTTCTTGTTCGTAGTGGCCACCACTGTGCAAGATCAGGTCAAGGTGTATTCTATACATCAACTGTTATTGCTTACTTAATACTTGTCAATACTTGTGTGCCGTTTTTTAAATTTCTTTATAACTAATGGCTGCCAGAAACATTTAGGACAAGGATACGGTAGAGGTTGCTGTGTTTGATCCACATGAAGTGGACGTTGCCGTGTGACAGTACAGGGCAGAGAAGCCCTTCTTCTTCATGTTGCATGAGTAAAGGCAGGAAGTGGTCGATCTCCGACATGTTCACATCGCCTTTGTAGTTCCGGCAAATCAACACCTGAGCGGGGAGAATATTGAAATTGTTGAATAGAATCTTTTTATCACAAATCACAGTTTAAAAAATGTTTTACTCATGAGTATACATTGATTAAGTGATTCCAGGTTTATAGTAAAGTAAGTCATTAAACAAATTAAAATACCAGAGTATTTCTAGTTCCAACTTCTCTTTAGAAACAATTTTCAGTTTTTATTTATCTATTCAATGTTCATAAGGTGGGACAAAACAAGTTACTTTTTGAGATCATTACGTCCTTTTACCATTTTCTGATATTTCATAAGCTCTAATGAGAAGATAACATAAAAACAATAATTAAATGAGTTAAGTTACACATTTTTCAGAAGGGATGAGGCTGAAACTCAATTTTAATAAGGTGTTTTAATATTTTGTAAATTGATTGAGAAACATTCAATATAAACTTGTAGAGAAAGCAATTTCCCTGTAAGGGATTAATAAAGTATGTCTTCTTCTTCTTCTTCTTCTTCTTCTTCTACAGGCCCTCAGGCGTTGGTGTACTTATGCTTTAGTTATGTTTTATAATGTAACACAGTAGACAAACAAATAATTAATTGGGAATGCTTAGTTTTGTCATCAACCTCTGTAAGGCTGCAGACCCTTTCTAGGTTAATAATAATGACCTACTATACTTTAATGGAAATATAGGATGTCTAAGATAAGACGCATGCAAAACAGGTCAAACCTTACACCTGCTGAAGCTCCAACAACCTTTTGGTCTCACCCAAAACACGTGAAACCATGTGTGCTTCCATTTCTTATTTACACTAACTTGTGCATCAGGTTTCATTTCCTGTTTGAATATAAAGAGATATTTGTCCTCTAATGCACTGTGACAACAAAACAACGTTGACACAAATGCTATGACTACAGGCTACAAGGTTTAAGGTTGCAGTCTGCAATTCCTGACAGGCATGTATACGGAAGTAAGCAGAAAGGCCAATGAATGATTGTGTCGCAGACTCTTTATTAATTTTTAACGACGCAGGAGCCATTAATGTTTAACAGTTAAAGCAACAGTTAAACTTCCAGCTGAACTCCAAAATACTATAAAGAAAAGTGAGTGTCATAATGTGTGCCGCCGAAAATGAGCAATTGTTAGTGTCTACAATCTGCATTAATCTTACCTTCCCCTTCAGATCGAGCACGAATATAGCTGAGGCAGACATCGTGTTTGTACCCACAGAAGAGCAAACCGATAGTTTTAAAAGCACTCAAACTCAGATTAAAGTTCAACTCGGGGTCTTCACTGTGTAAATGTTCGTGTCGCTATCCAATCTAGAAATATTTATCAGCCTGAGGTGACGACTCCCGTGTCTCTGTTTCCTGAAGGTGCCACGGCGTCATGACATGCAGGTAAAACATTCACCAGCTCACCTGAGCAGAGGCGGGGTGTGCTATTCCCTTAACCACTAGGGGGCGCCACATATACATAAATAATAGCAGGTACAAAAAGTGTGTGCTGATCTTTTGACCTTTTTGAATCATGATGATAGATATGCCTGGCTGCAGGTACCACTGTTTAAAAATAAGAATGACTGTTACGTTAAAATGATAACTTAAGTTAATGATCAACATCCAAATATCAAAGTACCAAAAATAAAACGACTTACTACGCAGGAAGTTCCAATTATATGTAAGCATCACCCATTTTGCATTTTCACGTAGAATTGGTGTTTGATGCAAATATTAAACAAATGAAAAGAAAAAGAAATACAAGCAAAGTATTGCAAAAGTCAAGAAACAGAAAAGTAAAACAGAAATTCTTTAACGAATACTATAACAAATGTAAACAATATAACGCTATCATGTAAAATATAAATTATTTTGGAATGATACATCTTAATGTTTAACTATATCTTTTATAAATAATCTGCAGATCTGCAGACCCATATCTGACCCTCTAAAGTAAACTCACAGATGTCCTCCAAACACTATGGTATTTTGGTAGCCTTTTCTTAAGGCATCATTGCGTAAGTAACTGAAGGAAACTCCTCGCACAGCCAAGAAAGAGTTTGAGATAATATAAAGAAGATTGATATACCTTATCATAGTGTGGCTTTGTTAATGCAAATACAAATGATTTTTTATATGAAAGAACATACCTCAAATATGTTAGAAAGCATACATAAATAATATGATTTGCATCATGTAGGTCTGTAGTAAGAGTAAAGCAACTGAATAGATTCATGGTATATAACTGATTGATCGTGAGAAAAACACCAATCCAACCCCACAGGGACGAGGGTCAATCCCCAAGAGTGGAGCTTCTTGCTTGACTGGATCCTGTTGTTGTCACACGACTTCAGACTAGGTAAATAAGAGAATCTGAAAGATGTAAAAAGAGGAAAGATTAAAAAGCAGAAAGCAATATTGGTTTGTTTCTTTCCAGCATTACTTTATTATTGATTATTCCTTATTTGATAATAGTGTATGTCTTCTTCTTTTGCAAAGACCTAAAACAAATGTTAATGTGTTTGTACTCGTGCACATTCTGTACTATCTAGCAAATCAATGAAAGTTGCACCTTTTCTGTATCATTGTGTATCATTGTGACCATTCAGCCCTCAGGGTTACTGATGACATGCTCTGCATATTTCTTAAGACATAAACCTTCCTCTTCAAGATCCCCAAGTATTACCAGCCCCTCCACCCTCCACATGTGGTATTATGACCCAGATCCCAGACTTTGTCTATATTTTGTCTGCTTCTTATCAGTCTTGTGTAAGAAGGAAGTGACCAAGAATAACAAAGTGCCCTAACAGAGGGGTGTGAATGTGTGCCTCTGAGGCCAGATGGAGATCAGTCTTTTCCTTACCCCACTCCTTTTGTCCATATAGGGTTGGTTCTCGTTATCTGGGCTTTATTTGTCTAGTGAGACTTGGTCATATCTTAAACAAATGGGGCGAAGCCTGCGAGCTAGTTCAGGCAGTAAACTCGAGCACCCATGATACATTCGCACATAACGCCCCCTGTCATTCTTACAACCGACCAAATACAGTCTCTCTAATTTGCCACTCTATTTAAGCAGGCTCAGGGGGTTAGTTATCTAATCGTCAGTCAATGTTCTATGTAAACATATGGAGTGATGAGGCCGAGCCTAGACACCAAGCTCAACTATATACTGCTTCTAATAAACATATTGATGAAACACTTGAATTGTCTGACTGAAGTTGTGTTCACACAGGATTTGAGTTACAGGAAGACCACTTCATAAATATCTATTGAAAGGGTTATTTGAAACAGACTTGTGTTCATAACCAGTGACTTTATTTTACTTAGTTTATAAAGCAAAGGAAATTTGAATGTCCATTTCAACCCTCCCTCAGTAGCTCATGTGATATGGATTATAGGGGATCTCCCTACACTGGCTGCCGTCCAACAAAAACATATGGAAAGTCAGCCAAGATGGAAAAATGTGACCTGTGCTGTTGCAGCTTCACTGAATTGTACATCTTTGGCCCACTAAATATGATGTTTCTTTTACTATTCCCTTACTGTAAACATATGACTGTATTACTATTTTAACACAAATCCATCTGGAAAATGAATTCCTGTAAACTAAAGACATGAGAATCACTTAGTGATTGATGTAGTTTTTGTCCTAAAATGTGCAACAGCAACTAGCAAAGCCGGCCAGAAAGGCAAAAGAAATGAAATTATGAAAGTTTTTGAAAAGTCACCGGCTATTCTCTTAACTATTAGAGTAATTTTAAATCAACGTAAGAAACTCTTCTGTCAGAAAATGTCTTGTGTCATGATGAAAATAATTATTTGTTGCAGCCCTTAACTAAAGAGACAATTCCAGGGTGCAACATTTGATGATGATCCACGGTCATTTAAAAGAAGGTTATTACATTAAATGAAGATGAAGGCCAAGATAAATAATATTTCAGAGGGGCTACATCTTTACTCATATTCCCTGTCACAAGGGTGAGCTCAGCTAAGGTGAACTGGGTTTGTTCAAATATCTTACACAAATATGACATTGAAACCATCATACACCAATATGTGGTGTTGTCGAAAGACAGCATTGAAATGCACTCTTTGACCTCCTCTGGTTAGTTGCTTGAGTACCACTTAAGGACTCCTCTGTTTTAATGTGGAAGAACTAGGGTCAGAGCAGCTGAGCTCAGCATGGTTGCTCTGAGCAAAAGAGATATCAGTGAGATTTATTGGCTGTCAGTGCTAGTTTTGGAATTGATACTCGATATCCAACAGAGCGGCTTCTCCTCCTTTCACAGATCATCCTCAGCTTGATATCTTACGAAACATGTATCAAATGCATCCTCCTGCCAATCGAAGGTCTGTGTTTCACTTTGTTTAAGCCCCCAGCAGAGACCAACCAAGCAATTTTGTTTCTTTATCATTAGGTTTGGTAACATAAGAGAATATCTATCCTCAACCAACCCTGCCCCACATCTCCCCATCAGCTTCCGTTGTCAATTCTTTGGACACTCCCCTTCACTTACGAGTCGGTGGTGTGAGATGCAACTCCACCCTTTGGCTGCCAGCTGGCCTATAGGAAGACAGCGAGCGTATGTAAATTGTGAGGTGATGAGAGGAATTGGATGACAGAGAGCATAGCTGGGGACAGGTTTCATTTGTCACCTGAGCCTCAGGTGTATCTGTATATTTACTCATGGGTACAGCCCATGGAGATACTCACACTAATTAGTTCTGAATAGCCAACTGTCAACCATGATGCTGCAAGTGATGGAAGCACAAGATGCAATACATTTCATTGATGTATTGCAATTGGCCTTTTATCCAGAGTGTCAAACATAATCAAAAGAAAAGTAGATTCACAAAACTTTCAACATCATTTGACCTTCATCAGATGTGAAACTTTTGGGCGTGGACTGTGGAGTCCTTCACACTGAAATGTGGATTCCAGTTCCTGAAAGACAACATACCACAGCTTCCCAGTGAAGCATGTCCCTTAACAGGGCAAGGCCCTGATGACAAACCCTGCCCACACACACACACACACACACACACACACACACACACACACACACACACACACACACACACACACACACACACACACACACACACACACACACACACACACACACACACACACACACACACACACACACACACACAAATTCAAGGTCCTACTTTCACACTTTGTTTCTGTTCAACACTTTCCCTGCAGTCACCTCAGCTGTTTTCTTAAAGAGATACAAAATAACAATACTTTATTCTGTAAGCTCTAGTCTCCCGACACATTGCTAAAGCATTATGAAGGAACTATGTCCAGCATTGTATTAAAGTTAAATTAATTTGGGTCATCATGATTGTTAGACTAGAGAATTTTAAAACAATCAATAGGTGAAACATTTGCAACACTCTGGCAAACAAATCCTGTTCCTCCATTCCCACCTAACAGCTTATTGTAGTCATTCTTTGTCAATGGTTTCACCTTTGCTTTCAGTTAGGAAGGGTTGTTTCATGGTGATAAATCACTTCTCAGTTGTTGTTGAGGCTACACCACTGTTTCCTCAGTTAAAGCCCCCACTGCACTCAGAAGACAAGAGAGGGAGACCATTATTAAACATGAATTATGTAGGATGTTTATTAGATTAGTGAGAGGATATAGGCCATCTCTGTTCAAACAGCTCGGTTAAATCTCTCTGTTCACTTGACTAGCTACATTTTACTTACTCCAATGAGGAAACATAATCGAGTGCTAGGAGGAGATTTCAATTAGGGGTTTGGAAAATAGAGGAAAAGGGAAATTGATCATGACATCTTCTCCAAAACCAAGGCCAGATTTATGTAAGTCATTTAAAATGAGCTGACCAGAATCAAATAACACCAAGTAATGTTTAAGTAGCAAAACATTTTCCCATTTTATATGCAAACAGATGGTTTTCATCCTGGGTCAAACTAATCTCTAATTGAGCCATATACTTGTCTCTGTGTCTTGTGAGGAAAGAAGGAGAGTTGGAGTATATCAACTGTATATATATGTGGCCACTTTCTTGTTGAAATGATTTAAAAGCAAAGAGACCATATGAATGCCACCAAAGGCAGTGCCTCATGTTTAAACAAAAGCAACTTGGGTGAAACCAGCATTCAAGGATTCAAATTAGATTAAACACATTTGTTTATCTTTTCTTCAGAACAGGAACATGAAACTGCCCATCATCGTATAACAAATCTGCTCTTCAGATAAAGGCAGCTGGTGAGACGCTTAAGCACTCACTCCTCTGCATATGTATTGTGGAGCAGATAGGGAGCGATGGCAACGTCTCCAGGCAACATGATGATAAACAGGTTTCATGGACATCTTTTGTACCAACTTAAATCAGCTTTGTCAGCGGAGAGCTTTTTAAGACATTCAGTGAGATCACTTTATAATGCCTGTTCTAATGTAATATATAATCAGGCCTGGAACGGATAACACTATATTTTTCTGACATGTCCTAGTTGGTTTAGTCGTGACAGACCTTTAAAACCTAACTTCATTAAAGAGAAAAACAGGTTTTAAAGATGTTTTTTTCTTTTATTTAAAATTCTGTCCATACATACATTTGTGCAGACCATTAAACATTGTATTCTGCACAATACAGTGTGTGCCTTAATCTCAAAGTGAAAAAAAAGTCATAGTAACATAAAAACAGAAGCAAAATAAATTATGTAAGACTTGTCATTGATAAACAAACATTAAATAAGGAAGAAAGACAGCTTCATAACATTTCTCCGTAACATGAAGCACTACGCTGCAGGAATGATTTAACGTAACTTGGTCGAACATAAGTTAAATAACAGCTTCTCAATGTAACGGTTGGACTGGCTTAGTTGGAACAAACATTAAACAATGGTAGGTGATATAGTATTAAAGTATTTACAGCCAGATGACAACAAAAAAAAAAGAAAGATCTTGCATATTTCCATAAATAAATAAAACAATCTCACACATATGTACAACATTTCTTGATTCAAATTTACAAATGTAAAAAGGCAACACCAGAGTAAACTGAAGAAAGTTTTACAAAATATTTACATTATTTATATACAGTGTTATTAGACATCATCTTTTTACTCAACTATCTTCATTTAAAATAGAAAACTTCCTTCACTTTGGTTGACTTAAAAAAAACTCAGCAGCTTCTTCATTTACAATGTAAACTATCTACAACTCTCTCTCTTACAACTCCATTCAGCTACTTTGCTGAAGAGGGGGTCACAAGGGGGAAAAAAACACAACAGTCTTGATTTAAATGGAACTTACATTTGAGACACGATGGATTCTTAAGAAAAATGCCTCTGATACAGGAGCTAAACTAAATGTGCAACACTGTACGCAGGAGGAAAGGCCGCGGTGCTAAAGCACTATAGCATTAAGGCATTAACTACCACAGAAATTAGTTAGGAGGGTATTGTGGTCTTTGAGGCATTTATATACATTCAATAAACTTTTCTATAGTACCAGAGAGTACAGATGGAGGGCACACATGAGTGTTAAACAAGTATGGGTGGGGTTTTCAAGTTAAACTCGCAGAATGTGTGACTTGTGTCATAGGTATATTAAATAAAGTGATGCAATCTGTTAGATTGAAGAAAGTAAGACCTGTTCAGCTTCAAAAGAGTCATGGTTATGGGAATAGGAACATCATCTTCTGAAAGCATGCATTAGTCCTTCATGTTGAGACCACTTTGTGGTCTGACTAAATGGTTTCCTGAAGTCCTGCTCTATTTTCTCATATTGATGTTTCAAAGAAAGGTTTTTTTTTATTTCTTCAGACTTGGACGGCACAGAGACAGAAGCCACAAAATGAGCTCACTTGGGGGGGAAGGCAAAGGGCTGTTAAGCAGCAGCAGCAGAAATAAAATGGCCTTGTGTTGCTTCATGTTAGCATCAGAAAAAATGACTTTAAAAAAAGCAATTGTCTTCTTTATCTTCGGGTCAAGCAACATCCACGTCCTCCATTCTCAACATTTGCCTCTGCAGAAAAAGTAAAACAGTGAATAAGCAGCTGTAAAATAATAAACTTACAGTTTATTTTAGAGACTACATTAAACAAACAATTAAGTGACCTAGCATCAAAGTGAACATACCTGAGGATAAACGTAGCCTTCAGAGCTGTTTGAGCAGATGTGTAGCTCATCCTCAGTGGTTTTCTGGTACACTGGATTATCAAAGTGGATGGTGTTGGAATTCTTCAAACGCCAGTTTCTCCAGAGAAAAACTGCTCCAAAAACCAGGAGGGACATAACCACTGCAGAGCAAAAGAGGAGTTGAAGGTCTCTTAACTAGTTCAGGGGAATTAACAAAATGAGTGCAGAGAAACTGCACTGAAGGTCTGCATGTGTGTGTGAGTAATTGACAAAAGCCATCAAAGCTGAAATGTGGAACTTACATATTGGCAACACGACGTGGAGAGCCATAGGATGGGAGGAAGTGGCTTCTTCGGGGGAAGCTGCCAATCTGTTACCTGAAATAGCAGATAAGCACATTATCTCTGTAAAACTACAGTTTAAGAAATGTTGATATTGTGTGTTAATCTGTGCATGTTAGGGATGCAGATTTTAAGAGATGGCCCCTGTTTCCAGTTTTAATGCTCAAGTTAATCGGTTGTTGGAAGTGCCTTATATTTACTAAATATAGTATACATTACCCGGCTACAAACATCCTTCAAATAAAATCCCTTTTGAGGCTGAAGTGGCTGAAATGTTATTTTATCATGCTTATACTTTCCAAATGTTAACAAATGACCTTTAGACAACACATTATTCATCCCTAGAGCCATGTGCGAGACAATTTAAACCAAACTTTTATACCTCCATAAATGTTCTCCTTTAATATGTTGCAATGTAATGAGGGCAATGAAGCACTTTGAGTTTCTAGACTATTGCAGATATCACTTGACATGGCATTTTTTATCAGCAGTTATCCAGAACGCCTTCCTTTACCTTGAGCAGTAGCAATGGGATACGGTGTGGGCTGGTTAGATGAGATGGTTGTGTGTTTTTGGGTAGGTCTGGTGGTAGTTGTAGTAGTGGTAGGAACAGGCTGCCTGGGAAGAGCAGGTTTGGTTGGAGCTTTGGAAGGGACCGGAGCAGCAGGTTTTTTATCTGCAGGAGGTGCAACTGGGGACACTGGGAAAGTAAATAAAAGGGTTACTGAAATGATTCCATGTTAAAATTCACTTTATTTATCCTGCCATGTGTAGGGGACACCTACTTATCACACATTTTCTCATGTCAGGTGCCATGGTCATGTGGTCAGGACAGGCGCAGGTGTATTTAGGTGAGTGCTGGTTGATCAGAGGAGCAGGTAGGCACAGAAAATCGCATCCCCCGTTTATACTGTTACTTTCGCTGCACCAGTTTTTGCCTAAAAGTGGGAACCAGAAGCTTTATAAATCACAATATGGCCATTACTTTGTGTTTGTTACATCAGTACTCAGAGTCAGTGGTGTTTCTGTACCTTTAGGCTGCCTGAGGTTGTGGTACAGTATGATATCCTCCGGCTGATCAAGGTCCGTTGCCAGGTGAGTGATCTCATTCCCTGTCAGGCGGTTGGCACTATAAACTGCACTGTTGGCCATGTCTGTCCAAAACACTTTGTCCTGTTTAAAAGAGAAATGGAACTTGAGTAAACAGTTCAACAACTTTCCCATTTTAAATGATTACAAATGCTTAATAATAACAAAGACTGAGTAAGAATTAGCACTACTGATCCAAATTAAGAGGAAATTAAGGGCACTGAGCTCTGGCTTTGCATTATTAAACCATTTCAGCTGGATAACGCTCAACATGCTGATTACTGACTTAGAGATTTGACCAAATTTGAAGTTGTTGAATGGATTAATGCGATCATTTATCAGGGTGGAAATGATTGACATGTTAGGATTGATATGTCGTATCAGTCATTAATATTATTCATGCAAAGTAAAAACACTTATTCATAAAGTCATCTTTAAGATATGCTTCAAATTTTGAAATTCTCTGTCACAATTTTATCCAAACCGCAGGACTTTCCTACAGAGACCAGTGATATAATGTTCAAATCATATTTTATTTGGTTTTGTGAGTGTGACTTCATGACTTACCTCAAAGACAGTCAAAGACATGGGATGGGGGAGCGTTTCCTCACTGTGGATAAGATTGCGTCGCGTCCCTCCGTTTACATCGATGCTCGACAAAGTGTGCATCTTAGAGTCCACCCAGTACAAACGCTGGTTGACTATGTCTGTCATGAGAGAAACAGAATGAGAAATTTTTTATATATTTGAGTGATTTAGGAGTTATTTAGTTTAGTTTCCATTTAGTGCATTCATGACACTCTGCTTACCCAGGGTGATGCCATTGGGCCACATGATGTTGTCTGTTACTAAGGCTACGCGATCTGCTCCATTCAACCCACTCTTCTCTATCTTGGCGTCGTCTCCCCAGTCTGTCCAGTACATGAAGCTAAAGAGAACACAAACAAAAATAATTCAAACTAATTAAATAACAAGAAAAATCCAAAACTGAAACTAAACTTAACACTAAATTGATTCAAGTACATAAAGGAAGATCAAACAGAAGGTAATTACTAGACATCGGCGGAAGTGGTTTTATATGGCCAAATTCAATGTTTGTGAAAATGAAAGGGCATCCCCTTGTGAATCATTGTTATCATATTTTGTAACACCTGTGCTTTACACAATCAAACTTCATAGTGCAAGCCGATACGAGTTCCTTATGTATTTGTTTTTTCTTTTCTTTTTTGTCAGATTAAATAGACCAGAAAGGCAGAGTTGGAGATAATAGAAAACATATGGGCAATATTATTGTATAGCTCGTGGAACTGAAATAAAAAGCGACTTCAAACGTCTTTCCCCCATCTGCAAGCTGAAACTGTCACTTACTTATTTACAGGGTCGACAGCGATGGCTCTTGGTTTCTGCAGGTTATTTGTGATCAGGGTCTTCCTCTTGCTGCCGTCTACGGTTGCCACAGAGATAGTCGTCAAAACACTGTCAGTCCAGTAGATGTTGCCATGGATCCAATCCACTGCAATGCCATCTGGGGCCTCAATCTCATTGCCAATGACTACGGTGTGGTGAGAGGAGTTAGCGGCCACATCTAACTTGGAGCTGTCGAGAAAGAGACAGTTTGACTTGAGAGACTGATATCGCTTTCAAATCAAATGTAATACAGGGTTATACATTTAATCTAGTGGAGCACAAGCCTAAAGAAAGATCTTAAGTCGACAGAGTTCTCCTTTCTAATGGACCATCACTGAGACACAGAAACAGATCAAAAAAGCTTTTTCTAACCTGTAGATTTTCTTCAGAGACATGTCCGACCAGAAGATTATTTTGTTTGGCATGTCTATGTCCAGAGCCACTGCATTCTTCAACTGGGTAATAACATGGACATACTCTCTGCGGTCAACCGTCAACTTCCTCACCTCGTGTCTATTGGTCAAGTAGAGGGTTGGTACAGTCCCTGGAGGAAAGATGAAAACATGTTTTAGATAGCACTATAGATGTAAAGGTCATGCACATTTGTCACTTGTCAGACGAGACAGCTACTCTTTTTTTTAATCATAAACATTACCTGCTTCGGCCCTGCATGTTTTGCTCACATGGTCCATCTCGTAGCCCTCGTGGCAATCACACTTGTAGCTGCCGAGCAGGTTGATGCAGATCTGACCGCAAGTTTCAGGTATGGCACATTCATCAATGTCTGAAGGCGGAGGGACAGAAGCAAAATGGCAAATTGAGAGATAGAAGTTGGCAGATAAAATCAATTTTATAATACACTGTTATCTTAAAATGTATGTCCACATCAGATCAGACTCCCTCCTCTCACCTTCACAGGTTTTCTTGTCTATCTTCAGGCTGTATCCGGCATGGCAGGAGCAGTTGTAGCCAATCTTAAGGTCCGTACAGTTATAGGAGCATCCGCCTTTTGCAGTCAAACATTCGTTAATGCCTGTGGAGACGCAGATATACAGATCTCACACGAAGTTCATGACAACGATTTTCCTAATGGTAGCTTAAGTAGACGGTGAAGTAACTAATACAAACCACAAACTATCATGGCCACACAGCCGGCACTACTTGGCTGGCTGCTCCAATCATATTTTCCAGGCTGTAATGTAGTTTCCCCTTTTTATAATTTTTATACTACATGTATACCCAACATGTAAGACACTTCTTTGTCTGATGATCAAAAACGGTTGGTTGGATGGTAAAATAGGATTTCCCTTACCACACTGAACACTTTCATCAGATGAGTCCCTGCAGTCTTTCTTTGTGTCGCACACTCTGTCCATGCTGATACACTCCCCACTGTTGCACTTGAACTTGTTGGGGCCTTCACATACATTTTCTGTGGATGAGAACATGACAGTATGAATTTAAATGCAAAGTGTTATGACTTTTCCTTGAATCTTAAGTAAAAAAGTGTTAGCATCTGGACACGGTGATTGGGTAGGACAGTCACCTGTGGGGCAGTCCATCTCATCACTGTGGTCCATGCAGTCGGGATGTTTGTCACATTGGCGGCTGCCATGGATACAGGGACCGTCATTACATGGAAACTCATCTGGGCGACAAGTAAGATGAGCTAGAAAGAAAAGAAAATAAGAGATAGAGAAATGAGAAGGAGAAATAGATGATACAGAATGAATAGAAATACTCGCTGACCCATCAGGAATGGCCATGCAAAAGAGGCTGAATCTGTGAAACACAGTTCTCTTTTACTTGAAAACTAAATGTAAAGATTTGCTGCAGGGAAAATGTAGGGATTAAAAAATGCACTCACTGCAGTTAACCTCGTCCGAACGGTCCTGGCAGTCAGCGCCTCCGTCACACCTCCAGCTGCTGTGGATACAATCTCCATTAGCACACTGGAATTCTTGGGCGCCACAGCGCATGGCTGGCTTCTCCGTCTGCTTCCACCCACAGTTCTGGGGCCACTCGTCCGACCCATCTGCACAGTCCCTGTCTCCATCGCAGTGCCAGCGGCCCGTCACACACACTGAGTTGTTGCACTGGAAGAACCCGGGTTTGCAGGTGGGTTTGGGGCAGGAAACCTCATCTGAGCCATCTGAACAGTCGTTTTCCTCATCGCAAACGAAAGAACGGGATACACACTGGCCGTTGGCACATTGAAACTCATTGCTGCTGCATTGTTTGGCAGCTGAGGTGAGCAAGAGGGGAGAGAAGAAACATGTCAAATTGAAACCAAAAACAAACCAAAAATGTCGTTATCTATTGTTATAAAACCCTCATATTTGTTTCTAATGCCTTATTATAATATTATTAATAATACTCTTGTTTTGTTTGTTAGTACTATAGTATGTTTCTTTAGCTGTAAAGTTAAATAACTAGTATTTGTTTCGGTTAACTTCTCAATCTGCAGAAACAAGACACATTTTTGTTTTCCATTCCATTCTTTAAAATGCAATTTGATTTAATATATAATGTAATAATGTTAATTCCTGCTACTGCATACTCCTGTAGGCAAAATCATGAAGTCACTTCTTTCCAAAATCTTGATTCTTTTTTTGATCAGTTAAATTTTTATTGTTTTCAATGTTTAAGAATCTTGTAAAAAGTGTGAAATAATTAAACATAAAACTTACTGCAGTTGTTCTCGTCAGCTCCGTTTTCACATTCAGCTCGGCCATCACAGTGCCAGGCCAGCGGTATACACTTGTTCGTGGCTCCGCCGCAGTTGAACTCTGTCGGCTGACATGTTTTGGTTGCTGCAGACAAAAACAGGAAGTTTGACTGAAAGTTTGAAACTGAAACATAGAGATAAGGCTGCAGCTAGAACTTAACAATCACAGAGATGAATGAAACTATTGCTGCATACAGTGGATTTATTGTTGTGTGACTACCTCATATCATTGTATGGTATGAGCAGGTCAAGATAATGGTTCTTTGTTTGTATTCTTTGATATATATTCAGAAGTGTAACAATTTGTTGATTTATCTGTTAGTGAATTCAGAGACAGTTAATTGTAGTGAAATCCATAAACGATTCAGGTAATCTTTTAAAGATGTAAAGCATTTTCACAACCTTGAAAAAATACTATATTACTGTTGCAACAACAATTGATTTATAAAAATCTTTGGCAGACAAATGGATGGCGAAAATAATCCCAGTGGCTTTTGCTTTCACATGTATTTAAGTTCATGTTACACGTCCTCTGTGATGAAATATCTTACCGCAGGTTCCAGGCAGTTCATCAGTTCCATCACCACAGTCGTCATGTCCATCACATATCCACCTTTGGGTGATGCACCTCCCATTTCCACACTCAAACCGAGTGGAGCTGCATGTAAAGGCTGAATCTGTGAGAGATAGAAAAAAAAAGGTCAAAACTTAATGTATACTTTGTTGCTGGTGAGCCCGTTGTAGGAATGTGAGATTGTGTCAACAGAAAGAAACTGGTTTCATTGTGAGGTTAATATTTAACTGAAAATGAAACACACACAAAAAGTGAATGAACATGAAGGCCCATGACACCTTTTACCCTTGGTTAAAGTCACCATAACAACACTTAGTTGTTTCTTGTTAGAAACAGATATGGCGTAATAATACTTTTTTTACTATGTCCATTTCAGGAACACAAAACTAGTATATTAGTGCCTTGTGTTCCTTAATTATGACACGCACACACATGCAATTGGCCCCACACATCTCTGAAGCATCCATCAACTTCACTTTTTTTTTGTTGAATTTTTTGGGCCTTTAATATAGTGACAGTGCAGGTCAGAAACAGGGAGACAGAGGGGAAGACGTGCGGCAAAGGGACCCAGGCCGGATTCGAACCCGGGTCCACCGGCCATCAATTTCACTTTTGACAATAATTCCAAAGTTTTAAAAGTAAAGACAAATAAAGTTCAAATAATCGGTGGACAAAAAAGACAAAAATAATAGAAGAAAAGACAAGAAATGAGAGCAAGAAAGAGACTTGAAAACATATACTGTATATGATACTGTATAAAGGAGTGTTTCAATTGATGGTGCAACTTTGACACTAATAAGCATTACCCGACACTGACTATATGTCCATTTTTGTTATACTTATTAATAAATTGGTATTATGTACATTATCTTCAACTCGGGCCAATCCACCTTCACATTTAATGCAATGAAAAACTGATTGATCCCTACCACACACCTCTGTTCCTTATTACTTTGACACATTTCAGGAATGGTACAGGGCTAAAGCGGCTCTTTTTGTCATATAGGTGGTATGACATTAGATTAACCCCGGGTTATTTCTGGCTCAGAGGTCCTGCCCCGATATGATCACACCTAAATGAACCACCAGTCAAAGCAATGAAGGCATCAACACAAGGCATATTTGAAAGAAACAAAGGCCATTCACACCCCAGTGAGTGTCATCCTCAGTCACCTCTGCACTGCCAGTCTCTCCTGTGACCTGAAGGCTGGGCACATGACAGACTACCTCTTTAAGACAATGGCGTAGGAGGAGTTCAACAATCACTCCACCAGTTGCTGATTGGTCCCAGAGTGACATTTCTTATAACAGTACCACCACAGTGACACACATATTGATGGAGATACAAAACAGGAAGTGTGTCAACTTGATTGTGTGGTTAAGTAACAGTTAAAAATGTGAAAGTACAGGTTTGACCCATTACACTATACTGGTAATTCAGGAAATTGTAAAGAAGAGAGAGAGAGCATGCTTTCTTAAGACTGGGCTTGTCACCAGGTGTCACCTACCTCCTTTAAAAACTAAAATGAAAGCTTGAATGAATTTTGATAATCTTGCGAACTATATGTCAAACTCGAAGAAAGAAAACCTTTGAATAATTTATGGAGACTCTTGCTGTATATGTACATTCAGACTTCACGGAAACCACAAACACACAGAATTGCTCATACACATGGTTAGCCAGGCATGCAACCAGTGTAGATCTCCACCAAACCTCGAAATGTTCCTCTTTGATGGTGGCGACTGAACTATGCAGCCTGTATTTTCATATAGCCCTGCAGCAATACTATTCAGTGGAGAAGAGGAAATGTCCTTTAATTCTTTACAGGACATATTTCTGTGGTGCAAAGGTTCTTGGTCAACATATGCCACAAGTGTATTTACTCTCATATCCAAAAAGCTGCAAAGCTGTCAGGTATAGCTGAAAACGTCAATTCCGAAAACTACTTTCAAGGAACTTTAATTTAATTTTCAGCTAAACAGACCTGTTTGAACAGTATGTTGAGCTTTTGAAGCATAATCAAGTACCACCTCACTGAAACACCAGACTCTTACGATTTACACTAAATTGTATGAAAACACCAACTGGTTTGACAGCCAAAACTGGTTGAATGAATGGTAGATACTCACAAGAGGATAGAAGTGTCATCACAACACTGCATGACAACAATCCCCCTTTGTGACCTCGTCCCTGCATTTTTTATAGCACATGCATAGTTTATACACACACACACACACACACACACACACACACACACACACACACACACACACACACACACACACACACACACACACACACACACACTACAGCTATATGGGTGCAAAGGAACTTGAAAAAAAGTTCATTTCTAAACATAAAAGCTTTTTGTGGAGAGTTAAGATTACCGGGGGATTAGTAGCTGGCAGATTGGGGCTGAAGCCAGGTTCATTCTCAGCATATTTTTGGCCTTAAAGGGCAATAGGTTCACCAATCGTGTTATGAAAAATAAATTACATATTGTATATTGCATTTATCCACCAAACTCAATGGTGAGGATGCTGGACTAAAATAAAGCACCATTTTAATAATGTATTATTTATTTAGTGCATTTCACTTCTAATATTTGATGCACGTAACAACCCAATCCTTAATGTGGGTCTTATGTTATCAATTTTACTGTCCCTTTCCAACAGGGTTTTCTATTGTTTTTTATGTGTCTTTATTTCCATCTTTACCATTTAAGCCATTTCTTCAAGTAAAGCAAAGTATGTTGTGTACCATATGCTTAAACGTTGCTTGTTTCAAAGTGAATGATGTATAATGTACATATGTGGTGTCTTACAAGTGGGCTTGGGACCTAAAGGGCCTTCAATATGATGCTCAAAATATCATACATTTCCTCCATAAGTAAGAAAATAGTTTTCCCCGATGACAAGTTACTGTTTTTGTTGCATTACTCTCCAGGGGATACTTCTACAATTCACTTTAAAATGTTTTTTAAAAAATCGACCCGAGGGAGCATGCCCCAGACCCCCCTAGAGGATGTGAAGTCCACCCTACCATGAGAAATGTCGATATGACTCAGGCCAGGTAACATGGACCTGGTTAACATGAAGACATATATTGACGACCAGCCAGCACAAAACACTATGGGTGTGTAGTGACTTTAGGCAGTGCAAAACTCCCCCCCCCCCACACACCTTAAAAAAAGAGGCCCCGAAAATGTTTTAGTGCTAGCATTTACACGCACACAGCTCCATCTCACCTCTGGGCTAAGCCCACCCAAACTTGAAAACCTAGCTACACCCCTGCTTTCAACAAACAGAATAAAGTCTGATTTTAAAAATACTGCGGAGATAAGGGGCGAGTGTGTCAGCCGCACCCTTTTGTCGTTGACAGCCGCCTGTCTCCTCCCACCTGAAGCTTGAATCGTGCCGGCTCTTTAGCCCGGAACAAGCCAATCAAACCGCGGTGCGTAGATTCCATTCAAATATGCCGAAATTGTAATTGTAGAGCATACTTTGTTTCTTTAACTTTATAATCAATGTCTTTATTCTAGTTTTCATTTTGAATATAAATGATTATTTTCAAATTCAGAAATTAGGAAGAATAGACCAGACGTTTTTCATTCTAAAGTTATTGCCCTCATTCACCGGTCATTCACCGCACAAACTCATGAAATCAATTCAATTATAAAATCAAAGATTATAGCAAAAGAATGTTCATTGAGAGACACAAATAAGGATTCGTGGATAATGCCTTATAGTTATGTGTATGTTCAGCGAGACAAAAATAAAGGACCCTGACCAACTTTTAAACCCTGGAGCATCTCTGGGTGGTACAAAATGTGCATCTTATTTCTTACCTGCTAGAGCCGAAAACTGAATCAGCATCAGCAAACAGAAACATGTAGACAGCCCGGTGAGTCCCCTGCACATCCCAGACATCTTCTGTCCCCCTTGTTTGTCCTTATTTGACCTCTAAAGAAGAGTCAATCAGCTATAGTAGAGCGTATAAAGGCTATGGATCAGATGCAGAGGATAAGAAGCAGAGTCACGATAAAGCTGTGCATGAAAGGCAATTGCAAACTAAATGTTATGAGGTTCGAAACACATCCGAAGACTTTCTAGGAGGCTGAGAAGGGGCGGTGCCAGAGCAGTGGTGTGATGTTTGAAAGTAGACGTGAGCAAGGACCGGGGGGAGGAGCAACGATGTTGCTGTATCACTGTGTGTGTGTGTGTGTGTGTGTGTGTGTGTGTGTGTGTGTGTGTGTGTGTGTGTGTGTGTGTGTGTGTGTGTGTGTGTGTGTGTGTGTGTGTGTCGTCCTTCCATCACCCCTCCAGCCACACATCTCTGTATCCCAGACTGTGTGTTTTACAGAAACAGTGTTTTGGTCATAAAACACGTAAATATAAATAACAAATTTTAAAATCTCTGTGAAAAATAATAGTTTGTTGATGAACAAACTTAGAAGTAGAAAACTAACTAATTAACAAGAGTATTTCAAATCTTATAAACATGTTGTGAAGATACAGCAGTCTGTTGCTTTCATAGTGATGCAGATAAGGCAATCTGATAAAACGAAAGCCACACCCTACAGTTAGGATCCCTGTAATAATTTATCATTAGAAAAGGGAGAAGAATGAAACCCTGTGTTTATATGAAACCACATGAGACCATGTCCTCACACACGGGGAGTCCTCTGTAGCAGCAGGGGTTTGAGGTTTAACTGAATAAAACTGCATTCATACTCTAGTCTTGTGATCTTTACAGTACATCTGCCAGACAAGCACAAAAATAAGACAAACATTGTAAAACAAATCTACAGTTTAGTTTGCCTTTCCACTAAAATGGTCACAAAAAAATATGCTCATAGTTATGAATTCCGAATACCTATTCTTCAACATAATTTGGTATATTAATAATATGGTGGTAATGCTAACCCTCTCACTGGAGGACTTCTTCCATGTACTGTTACAACACATTTATGCAGTCCTAGTAGTAGAATACAAATGACACATATTTAAGGACAGTTTCTTCCTAAATGAAACCAGTCAAGATGTCAGCATGTCTACTGGATGTGAGACAGTATCTTCTACTGATCCTGCATTTTATTTACTTTTGGAGAAAGTAGTCAGACAGATGCTACTGTGCATTAAAACAGACCGTGATCATTAATATGTAAACCTTCTGGTTAATGAGTACCCAAAGTTATATTGGTGTTGCTCTGCAAAAGCAAATAGGACATTTGCAAGACAAAATATCATCATTATTGATGATGCAAAATCAATCTGGTTGATGATAACATGCGCTGTAATATTAGTAGCTCTGTCATATTTCTGAGGGAAGTGGGAGAATGTTGATTTATGGAAAGTGGCTCCCAAAAGGATAAATCGACAATGCAGTTTCCAATCTTATCCTGAAAGTGATTCAGGGTTTTTTCCAAGTGACTGTTTTTGTGTAAGGGAAGTGGGTGGATTTATAAGAAATGAGCTGTGGGAGGTATTCCGGGAATGTGGAAAAAAACGGCGCAGTTACAATTGTCTGCTACACCCACCATCACTAAACACACACCCACAGGAAGAGAGGCATGCTGAATGTGCTTGTGTATGTGCATGTTTGTGTGGGTGCACAATAAAACTTGTCACCTATCTGATTTAGTAAAACATTCACTGACAGCCGGAGAGGATCTCCGAAAATTTAGTTTTTTCACCGGAGACATTTCATTTGTCATTGTAGTAAAAATACAGATGTTACTCATCACATTTACGATGGCCATGATTTCATTATTTGCACGTGCTACTATTCAAACTGTGACAGATACATTTCACTTCTGTGAGAAACGACTGAAAACACAAGTATTATCTCTAACCAACTTTAACTGCCAAATTGAAAACAATGATTTTTGTTTTGTTAGTTTTGTCACGTCTGATGTATCGGTCATGATCCTTGTTTCGTATGTCATGTCCTTGTGTTGTTTTATTTTGAAATGTTTTCCCTCTTGTGTCATGTTAAGCTTCACTTCCTGTCTGTGTTTCCCTCCTGTGCCTGATTGCATCGTTGTGTTCACCTGTTGCGCCTGTGTTTCTCCTCCCCCTTCCAGCTGTCTCTCGTCTTGTGATTACCCTTGTGTATTTAGTCTCTATGAGGAATATTCTAAAGCTGGTAAATGGAACTGTGTGCATAGGAGAAGGGTCAATATCACCATAAGTTGCTTTTGAGACTGACCCATTTCCAAAAAAAAAAAAAGCTGAGATTTTCCATTGAACTTCTTATTCATTTTATTAAGTAGATGTTATGCTTTTAGAAATGCATGTTGGTCAAGCTCCAACACTTCACTATGACAGAGTGGACATGTTAAGCTTGACAACATCCCACTACACACACATGATGAAAATTACGAAATAAATGTGTAAATATCACTAGCCACTGTTTCAGCCTCCATTGAAGAAAGACAACATGATGGTAGTAATGTCACTGAAAACATCAGGGGGTTTCTTAAAGGGGCAATTACCCCATAATGACAGGTTGGACGGCAATTTCAGGAACACATGCAAAATGTTCAATATGATTATGCAAATAGAATATACATGATCAAAATGAGTCGATTTATCAAATAACTTGCTGTGGACAATAAAACTATATCATTTTTTTTTTTTAAATGAGTCTCATTTAACCACTTATTACACACACTGTAGTTAGCAGAGCAATGTGTGGGACATGGCAAATCACGTACATCCAATGAAAAAAACGGTATAAAATGAAGGAAACAGATTTCAAGAGACTTATCATTGTACCAATATGTGTGTAAATGTTTGGCCATTTATATAAGACCTCAGAGTTTCATTATTCTGCTACATTTTCATGATGACTGAGTGATTCTGATGAGGACACCAAAGGCACTTAGTAGTGACGTTGACTCAAAAACGATTTTAACATATTTGAATGTGAATGTAACAGTGCCCCTTACAGTTTGGGTCATCCAAGTACAGCTTTTAGAAAGATAGTTTTGCAACTCATTAGTGAAGCCTGATGTACGCATATGTGTATTTTCACCCGTGTATTAGATGTGAACTTACAACTGCGCCTGAGTAGTTTGAGTTACCCCTGAGTCTGCCGCCTCTGTGTATTTTGCCCCACAACAGATGTTAAAGCTGCTTTTGACTTGCTGATGGGATGCAGGAGTTCGTAGAAATCAGGACAAACTTATCCCTCCTCTATAAGGAGCAAACACCTCAAACCCCGACAGAAACCTCACTGTTGAGGTTCTGTTTAAAACCACACACATCCAAACATGTGCCAAGTCCCGCCTGCAAACGCACACTTTACATTCAACATGTTTCTCTCAGTGCCAGCCCACCAGCGTACAAAATAAACATAAATATGAGGAATAGCAAGGTTGTTTATATCGTTTGGATAAAGAGCGTCTGTATTCATTTATTTGCATGACCTTACTTAGAAAAAGACGAGGGTTTATGTTGATTTTATATTTACATGTTGTGTTGGAAGCATTGGCCACCTTGGGAAAAGGGTCAAGTTAGGCCAAACAACATCTCAATACCCAGGAAGAGATTTTACATTACAGTGCCTAACTTGTACTTTGTTAAGTTTTGAACTCTGGGACTTTTACAGCAATAAATAAACAAGGTTTAATGTATAACATTGCCTCATGAGACTGTGGTGTAACTACAGATTGACCCATGTTTGCAGGAGACCTCCTCCTGGTGGTAAAATGGACATGTTACATTGAACAGTTTGAAAATGTGACGTTTAAGCTGTTTTGGGGTCTGTTAGGGCCTATTTTTAAAGCTTTGTCTGCCAGTTATAAAGTAAGTGTCTGTACAGCCATGCATTAAGTAGACAGAGGATTTAGATGAAGTTTTCCATCACTGCAAATAAAGGCTTCAAAAAAGGATTGATAAACTGTGTAACTCTGTAATAAACAGTTGATTTTTGATCACACAACATGTTAGAAAATACTTAAAAAGCACTCATCAGTGTTTCTTGTTTTGTTCAACTAAACGGTCTCAAATTCATATATACTCTCACTATAAGACAAAGAAAAGCAGCAAATTAACACATTTTGGAAACAAGCACCAGCATTTTCGCCTAAAAAAAGAGACTCAAAGCATTTATCAATACAATTGCTTATTAAACAATAAATCATCTCAACACTACATCACACAAACAACATTTGCTTTAACTGTGATTTATTGTTACGTTTTGAGTCCCAGAGATGATGACCACTACACAATACAGACACATTTTTATAATGTTGTGGAGAAAATGTCGATGCTTTGGTTGTATGTATGCACTCTAGTTACATAATGAAAAAAGTACAGTACTGACCTTGCGAGCTGTACACACGTGCATTGACATTATACTCTAAAAATACTCTATACAGTATATCAAACACCGTAAAGCCACGAGGCAATCACTAGCAGAGAGGAGCCACTGTCCCTCTGGTCCTTTGTCTTGAAATAAAAAAAACATAAAAAATACATCAATTACTGAAATCCTAAAATCACCACACAACAACTAAAAGAGAAGCAATTAAAGCTACAGTACTCGATGATGAATTGCGACCTCATGATTCTTTAAGTCTACAATCAACAGTTATAAGTGCTTATATTGGAAGTGTAGCAGGTATGCAGCAGCAGCAGTGAGGTTGTTTTATACTGTACTTTAAAAACAGTGACCTGGACCCAACACTATTAAACCTCAGTCAGGTAATGACTGTGGTGCATTGCTAAAGAGCTTCTGAGAAGTCTGGAAACACCCTGTGCCCACAGCTGGCTGGATATCCAACTCAAACAGTGAGCCCCGGTCACAAATATGTGATGTGCACACACCTCGGTAATCACAGTGGCTCCAAAGCGGCTGGCTGTTGTAAGAACACATCGCCACAGAGAAGCAGAGGCAAAACATCAGCGTGTATGTCCAAGACCAAGGTAAGGTAAGGAAGCTGGGTGGAAACATTTTCTGTTGACCTTCAAGGTGTTTTGTTCACTTTACTGGTTCCCACCAGTTCTTCTCAGATTAGCTAAGGACTCACTTTTGATTCCAATTTGCCCAAAAAATAATAAAATAAGTTTAACTTACATAACTTCTATTTCCTCTCAAAGACTGCTTGGGTTAGTTTTACTGGGAACAATTGAAGTCCTCCTATTTAGCATTTATATCAGTATATCAACACTAAGTAAACACCCTTTAGTATACTTGTAAGCATAGGGTAGAGGAGGCTGGTTCTAGAACAGACAATTAATGACAATAAAGGAAAACACATAATAATATATAACATGTCTTCATAGGAGAATTACAATGACTGTACATCCAAAAACCCTTACGGTCCTTATAGCTGTATTCAACTGAATTAACATAATATATTATCAGCAATTTCTTGAATGTTAATATACTGTTTATAAATGTTAAATGACTTAAAGGAAGGTGTTGTAGTTGTGCAATTCAGAAGTATAAAATAAATAAATGGCTTCAGTGTATTTTCTTGTGTTTTTTAAAAGTCAAGCTGACTCCAAGTAGTTTTTTTTTAACACATCCTCAATAAAACTGATCAAAAACTTTCATTATATTCCATACAAAGATAAATACAACCATTTTGCACTGAGCAGTAGCATGCAGTGCAATGTGCATAGTCCAATTAACTTGTGTATTTTATGAAATAGTATGTGTGCTGTTATTGTATTGATGGTTATGCAAATCTCTTTTCCATTTGAGTCCTATGAAATTTGACTAAGGGTGGGTGGAGTGGACAGAGGCATGGTTTATTTTCTATGAATGCAATACTTGAGTTGGTGGAATATCCCTTTGTTCCCGCTTGTCTCCCACATTACAGTTCAGGACTCCTCATCGGTGGCACTGGGGGAACGCTCCTGGAGGAGACATAAGAGAGAAAACTAGAGAAGGTCTATATCTCAAATTTTTATATATATTTATATTATTAAGGAAAAATATGTCTGATAATACTTTAATTAACTGATGACTTATGGGATAAGGTTATCATTACTTGTTTTTGTAAGAGCAAGTTTTGCTGGAGTTCCACAAAGTGAAACTGAATTCCATTGGAGATATACACAGTTATTAAACTACATCCTGCATGTTTGAGCTTCTGCAGGGCTGACGCTGCATGATGTCTATTAAGATCAAGCAGGTAGAAACATATCAAATCCATCATTCATTCTGTACTCCGTGTAAGACTCATGCAAAGCTAATATCACTCTCACAGCCATAAAAATGTTCTTTCAACAAAAGAAACATCACATATGTCAAGATAAACATAAAAACAGTGCATATGCAAATTAAGGTGGATTCTTTTGATGTTCACCTTTTTTAGAACTTTAAATAACACATTTTATAATGATACATTAGTGGGCATTGTTGCTAAATCTGGATCTAACAATGCAATGAGCACAAATGCCTTAGCTCGTGCCACACCACCCTTGGAGACCCGGTGCCGCATTGTCTCACACCAGGGTAAGCAAGGCTTTAGATGTATAATGAAATATGATAGCAGAAGCCAGGTTATAAGAACAGACAGAAACAGACAGATACCTCTTCCTGCTCATCCTCAGAATCGTCATCACTAACAACCGGTTTGGCTCTGTTGCGTCCTGTTCGCCTGCTGCGACCCTTCCCTCGATCTCCAGCTTTATCCTTCTTTCCCAAACGGATCTTCATTTTCACTGAGCGCGCTGGAGACAAACATTTACGTAATGTTCAAAATATACGACTAATCTTAAGTGTGCAAAAGCATTTCTGTGTTATAAACGTAAGTGTCAGTTTCAAATGAAAAATGTTCAGTGAAAAAAAGCACATGACAACACATTCATTCAACCAACAGAAAACAACTCTTCACACGGACAAGCTTACATTCTGACTCTGATTCTTCCTCCAGATCATCTTCCTCTTCCTCACTCTCCTCTCCTTCACTTTCTTCTTCCTTCTCGATCTTCTGCCTCAGACTGGTAAACACTGACTGGAGGACGATGGAGTCTTCATAGATCTGCTCACATGATGAAAACATGAGAGAAAACAATTTCATTATCAATATCATGTATAAACAATTCATCTATGATTACTAAGATTTTACACAATGCCCTCTGTGTTTCACCAATCAGACTTTTGAAAATGAATTACTGTAGGCCAATAGGAGATACTACATTTAGACAAATAATGTCTATTCATTCTGTTCAAACCCAGTATTTTTGAACAATTGGGGAACAAGAAAAAAGGAACAGTTATATTATTTGTAGAATAAAATTCCAGTGCTGGCCAGTTTTATCTGATGAACCTTTCAAAATCAACAGTGAGCTCTCCTGCTTAGCCACACAAAGAGAAAACACTGGCAAGTTGTATTAATACAAAACAATGATGTAGTAATAGGTTACTAATTAACTAACTTACTTAATCCTTGTAAGCATTTTATTTACATGAAGAATTTTGTTGTTGAAGGACTTTTTTTAAGGATATTGACGTCATAAAATATGCTGACAGACATTCAAACCTTCATTTGAAAGCCTTAATAGAAGCACCAACTGTAAAAAGAAACACTCCGGTTTTCAAGCTACTCTAACTGCCCACAGTGAGTGAAGTGAAGACTGTGTACAGCGTGTCTCACCAGGGATCCCTCCAGGTTGAAGGTTTGAGCGTTTTGAAAGAGCAGCATGACGTCTCGCTCCAGGTCACCCAGACTGCGATAGCGATGACCTCGAATTTTCTCCTACAGCGCAGACACAGTATGTTAATCAGGGAGTATGAGAAAGTCACATGACATGTTCATCTTTTGACTTTAGATATGGTTTGTACGCTGCTTACCCAAACAGAATCATTTTTTTTCAGATCTAACCTTGATCTTTCTGAAGTCCACGGGCTTGCGGATCAGTTCGTAATACTCTGGCAGCTCCTTTCGAGACGGCAGCTGGATGAACACTTCGCTCAGCTGACGACCACTGGCGCTGCAGAAAATTACATTGTTAAGATGAGACAAAACACATTCATCAACAACTGAAAGCTCCCGATGAGTTGTGGTTCTAGTTATTTTTTAGATTGTGTTGTTGTTTTACCTACACAATTTGTGAAATGTTTTGAAAATACAAGATTGGATTTCACCAGTGTTTGTAGTGGACAAAAATGTCTTGTTTTTGAGGCCGTTTGATGGTTTCAATTTTATTTATGAAAAAATATTAGAAAGTCAGATAAAGTGTTCAGTTTTGGGTACAATATCTCAGGAAATGTGCGTTGTGAATACTTTATGCTGACTTTTAGTGAGGAGGTCAGTAAAAATCTTCATAGTTTCCTTTTTTTATCCCCAAAAAAATACATGTGATCTACCTGTCTTTATACTTGATGACAGCATCTACGATCTTCCTCATCTTCTTCGTGAGGGACGGGGGGTTGGGGGTGAGTTTCTCAGCAGGTGGTCGTCCCCTCTTCCTTTGCCTCTTCCCATCCTCATCTTTGTCCCCTCGCCCTCGTCCCCCCAGCGAAGAGGAGGGACCAGGGAGATCCAGGTCGCGGTCTCGCTTCCTCTTGCGGGTTGTCTTCTTGTGCCGTACCTCCTCCTCCACCTCATCTAGTGTGCCTTCCTCTATTGCCTGCATGGGAAACACAAACTGAGAGATTAAAATAAAAAAATAGAAATCACAAAGGAAGATTCAACTTCCGAAAGCAAAGAAGTTTAATTTTGTCTTAAAATTTGACATCTGTTCCTCTACTCTGCCCTACTTACCTTGAGCCACTGCTTCTCTGTCAGTGAGTCGCTGTAATCCACCTCCTTCCGCTGCCGAGAACCTCGTCCGAACATTTTTTCCTCTTCCTCCTCGCAGGTCAAACGTTCAACCTCAGCGTCGTCCTTCATGATCCAAGTGGGCAGCTCGTCCTCCTCCATCAGACGAGGTTTTCGCCGCGGGTTACGGGCCTCCTCACGACGGCGGTCAAGGTCCATACGCTGTTGGAGGGAGACATTGAAAAAAGGTTAACGGAAGAAATTTGTAGGAAGAACATTTTGGTAAAGGCTTTGGGGAACACTTTAAATCTATCATTACAACACGGACCATGAACTGGTCGAACTCGTCCTCACTCCTGGCGATCATCTGGTTGACCGTCTCATCATCTGGCACCTCATCCTCCTCCTTAAAACAGTTACCATAGGTTGGCAGGCAGAGTATACGCAAGTTGACTGTTTTAAATGTTGTGTTTCAGATGCACGCACGCACACACACATTAATGCGTAGACACACTTCCTGACCCCAGACCTCGTCTTGTTCCTCGTGTTCCAGGATGGCCTGCAGGAAGGCCCTGCGTTCGTGGCTGGAAGACTTCTGGTCAAACATGCCAGCCTGAATGACTTTTTGGTCCACGTTCAGTTTGTACTTGGCAGCAGCCAGGATTTTCTCTTCAACGCTGTTTACCGTGCACAAACGCAGCACTCGCACCTCATTCTGCTGGCCGATACGATGGGCTCTGTCCTGAGCCTGCAGGTCCTGGAGAGGGATAAAGAGCAACATTTGAAGCTACACTTAATCTTTGTATCTGAAGAACCAAGGTGGGTTAGAAGCAGTAAAACTACATGTGACACCGTAGTGAATGGTCACTGCTTTGACAGAAATTCTGTCCAACATGTTGGAAAAATCTAATCTAATGCAATTAAAATTATGGTTATTATCTAATAAACTTTACAACAAATCAATTCCAGTTTGGCAGACAGTTTTTGATTACATAAATAAAAATAAAGTCACAAGCCTCTGCTCTACGATATCTATTTTTACCCTTTCAAATCACGGCTGAATCGTATTCAGAGCCACGAAGGACCAACAATTAGCGTTCACAGTGCCAAAGGTGATCAACCATCCTATGTTTCCGGCTAACTGAGTACTCTCATATTCTTCATGGCGATAGTTACCTTTTTACAGTATCATGTATATGATTTTTCAAAACTTTAAACACAATGCAATGAATCATGGTGCTTGAAGATTGAAATCGTTAATTAGAAAAGGTTAATTTTGTTAAAAGATTTTGATTTAATGGCATCATTTGTAATCTAAAGTAAACGTGCATCACACCTGATGTGGGTTCCAGTCAGAGTCAAATATAATCACAGTGTCTGCAGACTGCAGGTTGAGGCCGAGGCCTCCGGCTCTTGTGCTCAGAAGGAAGATAAAGTAGTCTGACCCTGGTTCATTGAATGTCTTCAGTAACATTCCTCTATCCTCAGCCTTCGTGGTGCCTGAGATTGAAGGAAGGTAGGACAAGAGAAGAAAAGCTAATGAAGGTAAAACTAAAAACAAGGTCATAAGAAATGCAAGAGATTGAAGGAAAATAATGAATAAAATACAAAGAGAATAAAGGACTAACTCATGAGTAATATGTCTCACCATCCAGGCGCAGATACTTGAAGCTGCGATAGGCAAAGTAGTCCTCCATGATGGTCATGAGAGAGGTCATCTGACAGAAGAGCAGCACTTTGTGGTTTGTGGCTCTGAGCTTTGGCAGGATTCGATCCAACACCTCAAACTTTCCTGATGCCCGATACAGGTCAAGACTGACGTAAAGGTAGGTGTATGGGTTACAAGGGTTACGATTTGTGTGTGAGATCTTAACCTTTCAATGGAATCAGCACTTACCCCTGGACTATCCCACCAGAGAATCCTAAATGTTCAGAGAAGGATTCCTGCAAAAGCAATCAAAAAGGTCTTCTGTTATTCAATCAAATACAAGTCAATACTGCATTATCACTACCAAGTCAGAAACAAATTGGTTTTTTTTGTTGATCTTATCATTTTTTCTTTTTCATTGCCACTACATTTTCTATTGTTATTGATCTTCTTTAGTGTTTAGCATTTTGTAAACTTATTTACTTCCATAGAAATACTATTATTAGTATTAGTATTATTATTACTTTCTGAGCCAGAGCCACCTCATGTGCTTCTAATATCCCAAAAAAGTACACAGTCAAACAAGCAGTAGGAGAATAAATACTTTATGCAATGCACTCCTCAATAGTACCTCTATTTGCTGAAACATGTAAGGGTGGTTACAGATCTTCCTCAGCTGCATGATGGTGTTCATCAGTGTCTTTGTGCCTCCTTTGCCCTGGTAAATAAAATGAGACAAAGCGTATATCAGAGTTGTCAAATAAGCAAGTCTTTTCTGATAGTGAAAACCGAACATACACTCTTGTACAAACCCAAGTATATGTTCTTGACCTGTCATAGTCCATAAATCCTCATAACTCCACAAAGTCAGATTATATAAATACTCTAATGCCACGTTTTTTTGTCCTATTACAAATAATTCATGTTGCACAATGATTGTAGGACTTACTTCCTAAAACACTAAACAGACTAGATAGAGCAGAGACAATTTTATTGGGGTAAGTTTTCCACTCACAGAGTTCGAGTGTTTATGTCCTCACCTTCTTGTCCTTCTCTGATCCATCAGTGAGCAGGACCCCCTTGGCCTGCATGTGCCTGTACAACACCCTCTGAAGAGACGACATGTCACACTTTATCACATACTCCACCTGACGGAGAGAAATGAATGAAATTAAGTCCATCAGTACAGTAGATCATCTTAAGTGTGTACAGTATGTTACTGTGTCTGCTGTGTGTGCTATAATAAATGAAACATGCCTTCTCTGGAAGCTGGGCCTCCACTTCCTTCTTTAATCTGCGCAACAGGAAGGGGCGAAGGACTTTGTGGAGACGACGGATAATCAAGATGGTCTCCTCTTCATTAAGATCAACCTAGGGAGTAAAATAATAATTATTTGACAAGAAAGACACTCTATCTCTGCCTTTCTCACATTTAATAATAAGGGATGTGATGATGCTACGACTTCCCCCCACCTTCTCTCCTGTCATAGCGAAAGGGGCGTTGAACCACTGCTCGAAAGTGCTGCAGCTCTTGAAGATGGTGGGCAGGAGGAAGTTGAGCAGCGCCCAGAGCTCAGGTAGTTTGTTCTGCAGCGGCGTTCCTGTGAGCAGCACGCGGCGCGGGGCCAGGTAGTGTGTGTTCAGGACCTGGGTCAGCTTACAGTGGTGGTTCTTCATACGATGGCCCTCGTCCACAATCATGTACTTCCAACGAATCTGGTGGCGTTGATTTATTGGGGAGAGCAGAAGAGTTCATTTAGATAAAGCTGCCACTATACTGTCGCCCTGATTCCAAAGCAACCAAAAACAGAAAGTGCTCTTAAGTAAGATTGTCCATCGTGTCCTCAGGACGCACCCTGGCTCTGTCGCGAGCCAAAGCCTTGAGCCACCACAAGGGGAAAGTATTGCCTCAACCTCAACACCCACCTTTGAGCAGTCAGGAAGCCTAAATGACTACATGAGTGCATGACAGCATGACGTCAGAGAGGACAGAGGGAGACAGGCGGTGTCAGTGTGGCAGCACCTAGGAGAAAGCACTGAGACGCAGCAGAGTGGGCGGTCAGATTGGCCAGGATAAAATACTTTTCAAACTTTGGGGATTTAGGGAGTGGGAGACGATGAACAAAAACACATGGAAACCTCAAGCAAAATCAAACAAATAACAAAAAATAATTACACTACGACTGCCTGAGTGTGTTTCCTTCTGCTTGTGTTTGTTTGTGTATCCCATCTCACCTTGGCCAGTACTTGTTTATCTTTGATGATGTACTCGTAAGTAGTGAGTAAAACGTTAAACTTTCCACTGCGCAGTTGAGGGACAAAGGCTCTTCTTGCAGCAGGAGACCCCTGAAAGACAGGTTTCAGTGTTTTAGAATAAAAGCAAAAGCAACCTAAGAACAATAAAAGCATTTGTAGTCGCCCACCTTGTAGGACACTTTCACGACTGTCGGTGCCCATTTGTCAAACTCATACACCCAGTTAGAAAGAGTTCTGTCAATGAGAGGCAGCGCTGTTGTAATTCAACAATTTATTCAGAGGAAATATGCTGATGAATGACAACATAACAGATATTTTTCAAAAACTGAGAGTTTATTCTTACGAGAGTGGTACGATGATGAGGTAGGCACCGTTGAGCCGCTTGACCTCCATGAGGTACGTGATGAGGGCTATAGTCTGGATGGTTTTTCCTAGGCCCATCTCATCCGCCAGGATCCCGTTCAGGTTATTGTTGTAGAGGGAAACCAGCCACTCCAAACCTTTAATCTGACAGACAAGGATGGGAGAATCAAGCAAAGCATTTAATTCCTTTGTCAAGTCATAACATTTAAAAATAACTTCATCCATGGCAAGGTAGGGGTGGGCGATATCTCAAATAGACTCAATGTATTGCAGCTTCTTCCTTGTCAGATGGTATCGTATTTTCATAAGCCGCCTGTTAACTAGTGGGCACCCAATCTAAAAATATTAAGATATTATTTATAAGCCATATTGCCGAGCCCAGGTAGAAAATATCATGTGATGGATCTGACTGTGATTATTCACCTGATACTGTTTGAGTTGTCCATTTATTAACAAACTGGACTGTTTGTCGACTTTCTCAGTGACAGCGTGAGCCACAGCATAATACGACTGGAGGCCTCGGGCGAACGCTGCACCGCTATATTCATCATCCACGTCCTGTTTAGCATTTCTGTTGTGGAGACACATGGAGTTTTATTCCATCATGGAATGAAGTAATTTCATGAACACTAATTACTTATCAGCACATGTGCAGTGCAAGAACATAAATGGTACAAAAATGAATTCAACAAGTGTGTACTCACTCAATGATGTGTCGGACGTCCACCTCTGACACATCCTCGCTGTCAGGATCGGCAATCTTCTTCTTCTCCTCCGCTTGATTAGCTGACGGCTGAGGCTCCTCCTCTTCCTGCTGCCAGACCGCTTGTCAGTGATTTGAGCAGTGAATTTGAAACTGGCTTCAAATATGTCTTTAAAACAACCCACCTCCTCCTCTTCCTCTTCCTCGCTGTCTTCACTGTCTGAGCGGGGAGCCACCTCATAACTGGAAAGAATACATGCAGACTCAAATTAAACTGACTAACCGTTAACTGTCTGTGAACATTTCAACTGTTAAAGTCATCTTTATGTACAGGTTTCTTAACCACACAAGTGAATGGAATAAAAACGTGGGTTCTATCGCCGTCACTGCAGTCAGTTTCAACTTTGTTCTCCTTTTTTCATCGTTCACAAAGTTTTAACCAGGAGTGTTCCACTGAAATTGCTAAATGGTATTTTAATTTAAGAAAAACAACAACAATAGCCTCAGATATAAAGCTTCTCACCCAGGGTTCATCTCTAGCCAGGCCTCCAGCTGTCCGGCTTTAGGTGCGTCCAGACCTGTCAGGATGTTCCCGCTGTCCACATGGATGACTTTCACCGGCAAGTCACTCATCTGACTCGTCTCATCCAGAGGCTGCAGGGGAGGACGAAGGTTATCTTTTGGACAGGGTCTGGGTTTACATGGTGGCTAACTAACATGAGACAGAGCTTCACAAAGAGCTTATCCAATGGTGATATTTGGATTAATATTTTGTAAACACATTTTAATGTACTTTGGGTTTTCTTTGAACGTTTACCTTATAGTTTGCCACTGCAATTGTTTTTCCCTTCGCAGTTATTTACGTAATGGATGTCGTGGATATGGCCATCATTTTGATATATGTAACACGATACAGTGACACATTGTGCCACTTTGGGCCTGATGAAAATCTCATTGATCAAAAATGTGCAGTTTTTACCTTTTGCCATGACAAGAATAAAAAGTAAAAAAACATTACCCGCAAAGCTTTGCATGAAATTTGGTATGTGACGTATTTAAAAAGAGGTCTCTATGGAGACAAAGAAAAGCTATAAATCAATGTATCCCAGAAATGTAAACCCAGCATATTTTAAGAGTAACTGTATTATGCAATCAGTGACTTCCCTACAGATAAGCAGAAATCTTATGTTTTAAAAATGTTTCATGCCACCATTACAGCTCCTGCTCACCTCTCCATCAGGACCCATGGCAGGAGTCTGACCCTCAGCACTCTCCAACTGCAAGACAAGAACAAGAGGTTGACCCATCACAATAAAGATCACTTACATCTCTCAAAGTCAATATGTATCACAAACACAGATCACTGGTGTTTCCATACCTTCTTCTTTTTCTTCTTCTTCTTCTTTTTCTCCTTGAGGGCCTGAGCAGCTTTGTGTGCTCTGACCAGCTCGGTGAGGTTGGCAACATACTCGTCAGTTTGCTGCAGCAGGTAGGCCAGACGCTTATCCTTCTTCTGGTCAATCAGTTTACGATAGCCCTCCTCATCCTCGGCCTTGCAGGACAGACATATGCACAGTGTTTGTAGGACAGTATGTATACCAATGAGGGTGTAATTTGCAAGCTTTTGTAGCTGCGTCTCCGTTGTCTCTTCTCACCATGAGCCTCCTCATCCTCTCTTTCTCAATACGCTCGTTCTCTTTCTTCTGCTCGCGCTCAGTGTTGGCGTGGTAGGTGGCCACTGCTTTGGTCAGTTTCTGCATTTTGCCTGTGATGGAGCGGTGGTACTCTTTGAAGTCTTTGGCGTGCTGCAGGATGCTGTTCAGGTATTCCTAAGAACAGAGTGCCAGATTGGGATGAAGGACAGTGAAGATCAAACACAGCAGAAGAGAATAGTCAATTAAAGATACCACTTTTAATCTTAAACACCACAAATGTGTTCGTCCTCTACCTGATGTTTCTGCCTGCGTTTGCGCTCTTGCTCAATCTTTTGCTGCTTCTCCAGTTTCTCTGTGATGCGCGCCTCTCGCAGAGACTGACGCTTACTTCGCTTGTAGGCCTTGGCATCGAGGGCCGTCTCTAGAGCTGTGTCCCTGCGCATGCACACCACAACCTCTTGACGCAACTGTGGATAGACAGACAAACATGGACTTACCACGCCACTGAAAACCTTCAAAATGTAATGTTGTGAAGGTGGAAATAAAAAAAATGTGAAGCTTGGGGATGTTATGCATACCTGTCTCTGGAAGTTAAGTAGTCGGAGGGCTTTGAGCTCGATAGTAGCTTTTGTACGCAAGTCACCTGCCAAAGAGCCTGGCAAGTTCTCCAGCTCAGCAATACGATGAGTGATCCGAGCCTGTAACCTGAGGGAAGGTCATTTGTTGGAAATTTTAATGCCTTTTTTTTTTGTAATTGCGATATTTAAAACTTCTGGTAGATAGTATACAAGAAAAAGCTTGCATATGTTTATGTTTAAGTTGTGTACCACTTTTGGAATGCTTTGAAGAGGAAAATAGACCCCAAGAAACTCTCCTGCAATGTACTGCTTAGTTAATGTAAATGAGACGAAGGTTACTGTGATTCCCCTGGCGTACCTGAACTCCCTCTCCTGCAGTATCTCCATTGGGTCGAGGCCGCAGGGTTTCTGAATGGGGGTGATGCGATTCTGCTTGGCATGGAAAGGCATCATGGGAGTAGGCTGTGCCGGCTGGCCTGGGGACTGGGTCTGTGGAGGCATTACTGGAGAGGCGGCTGGAGGAACTGAAGGGGGGGCAGGAGAGGGCCGGCCAGTGGGCTGAGGGGGAATGAGCTTCTGGGGGGCGTTAGAGGGGGCGGCTGCATTCACCATGGGGCCTAGAGAGAAGTCGAGTGTAAAAAATAAAGAAAAGTCTGATATTTTAAGGAAAAACTATATAAAGTTTTCTGCCAAAAACTTGTTGAAAATCTTTGGGTGCGAAGGAATTTATGCATTTCAAATGTAAAGGTAATCTGTGGAGTTTATAACCACTGATAGTGGAGCAAGGTTTGAAGAGTATTTCCCATTTATTTGTACTGTGCACACCCGTGAGGATGCACATGCGCGGCACTGAGGATAAGGCACCAACATAAAAAATGTAAAGTGTTTACATGGATTAGTGATAATAACTACAATTAATATGGACATACCGGCTCTCACGTCCTATGATTTTATACATGTCCAACAAGAGACAGGTTTCCCAAAGTGTTACAGCAGCACCACACACCTTCAGGCCAGGACTTGGGAGGTCCATTTGGGTTTTGCATCTGCATCCCAGCTGGAGTGCCTGATGGTCCTGGAGGAGGCATGTTGGGACCCATCATTCCTATAGGAAAAATATGCACAGCTAATTTAAGCTTTAAATCTGCTAGTACATGTCTAACGGGACATTTCAAAAATATTTTAAGCAGACTTTAAGAGGAGAACTTTTGGGGAAATGTGCAGCTAATTAAAGTATAATGAAATGTCTCTTGTATCTCTCTACTAATTTTAAATACTCAAAATTAACTCCATTTGCTCCTGAAGTTACGGAACCTTCAAAACCTGCTCTTACCCAGGTGTGATAGTCCTACTTGATTAAGAATTGGATCAGTGTAACCATTGGTTTATTAAAAGCATAGGTTTTCCTTAATGTTCCTCGTTTTTAAAATGTTGTTCTCTTGCATTAGACAAAGTACTTGTGGACTGTGTAAGCAAGATGGCTTTAGTTCATTTTTATTTTGATAAGAGTACTAACTGAAGAGGAAAAAAAAAGAAAAAAAAGGTGAATCCAAGAAATAAATAAATCATAGATATGTACAAAAATCAGAAGTGTGTTCGTACATCATAAGAGGCACAATTTGACCTTTATCAGTCAGCAAACACAGGACATAGCTTGGTAATGCAGACACAGTCCATGCATACTCACCATGAATGCGGCTGTAGCCTGAGCCCATTAGCCCAGGCCCTGGTATCGGCCCTGCAGGTCCCCCTATTAGCCCGCCTCCAGCTCCAGGAACCAGGCTTGGCATGGGCTGCTGCTGCATCCCAGGCATCGGCCTCTTCCCTTGGACAGCCATCTGGAGGTGATCTGGCAGGGGCTGACCCCGGGCCAGCATCTTATAAGCCATGATCTGGGCTCTGAGTTGGTGAAGCTGGTTCTGGTTGAAGGGAGTCGGGCCACCAGGACCTCCAGGACCAGGAGGGCCTCCAGATTCAAGGCCAGATACAAGGGTGGAGACACCAGGGCCCAGGCTGGGTCCTGGATTGGGGCCTGGAGGGCCAGGCCGGTTATTGGGACCCAGAGTGTGCGGATCTACACCGGGGCCATCTAAAGGTGTAGAGGCAGAGCCAGGACCACCAGAGGAGGAGGAGGAAGAGGAGGATGGCATGAGAGGTCCAGAGGGGGGGCCGTTTGAAGGGACAGGGCTGGAATGGTCAGAGCCCCCTAACGGAGAGTGGTAACCTGGAAACACAGACAGAAAGACGGACACAAAGGTCGATGAAAGCTGTGTTGGATGGAAACAGTACAGAATCACTCACCTTGGGTCTCTTAGTTAAATATTTCAGGAAATATTTGTCTGAGAAAGAAATATTCCCATTCACAATTCCATTAAAACAACAAATTGTTGTTTTTTGCAACCTAAAACAAACATGATATAATATGTATAATTAGTGAGCTTTACAGGTGCTAGTATGTTGATGTTGTTCCTTTGGACAGAGCCTGGCTAGCTGTCTCCCCTCATCTCTATTCTTTTTGCTTAACTAAGTCAACTGTCTGATGGCTATATAGCTTCACATTTATCGTAACTCTGATTTACGAAACTATTCCTTTTAACAAAAGCAAACAGTAGCTGGATGAATAGTAAATTATTTCCCAACACTATTCACACCCGGCCAGATGGTCATTTCGTAATGTTTTTAACTGTGATTCAAAGGGCTAAGCCTACCAGTCTGTCTTTTTTCATTTCCTGCATAAAGCAGAGGGCAGTTAGAGGCGTAGCAAAAAAAGTTTCCGCCTGACTGTTAACAGTGGTGGTTTAAGACAGGGCCACTGTACTGTATTTTGATATTTTGCTCATTTTCAGGTTCATATTTGTATGTTGTGCTTCTACTGACAGGTTTACATGCTTTAATGTTAAAAAATATCTTTATTTTTCTCATTCTGTCTGTGCTGCAGCATCTCTTTTCCCCCTCTGTCTGAAACCAGAGCTCAGTTTACTCTGATTGGTTAGCTGGCCTGCTCTGTTGTGATTGTTCAACCACTTAGAGATGTCCAGGCCCTTAGCCTATCATGTACAATGTGTTGCGAATGTTATATAGTGAAGTCCCTATGTTATAGAAGTAACAAAGATGACAAATTGAGGCGTTTCAGAAGAGGGGAGTGTGGGAGAGAATTTTGGGATTTTTGCCTTTGCAGACCTTTTTCATGCACAAAATCCTATATATCACACAACAGGAAAGGGAAAATGCAAAAAAGAATAATAGTGCTTCTGTAAAAGAAACAAATTGAAAATAATGACTCAATTGTTTCAACAGTGAAACTCCCCATAAGCCAACCAAGCCTCATCACTACACAATCACAGAAGAACACAACTTACGCAAGGCTGGAAATAAGATATTGCTTAAGTCTCGGTAGCATTCCTACCTTGTGAGTGTTGGTCCAGAGGACTGGGTGGAGGACCCATGCCACTGTGCCCGCCCTGTCTCAGAGACAGTCCCTTCATCTGACTGAAGCGGCTCTCCTCACTCAGGCTCTTCTCATGCATGCTCTCCATGGGCTGCAGAATACAAAATCAATCGGGGTTCAAATTAAATTACCATCCTGAGGAGAAATCTTTAGGTAGGTTCAGCTGGAAACATGGTATAGTTGTACTAGGGGAAAACACATTAGGATGAATGTAAAAAAAAAAAAGGTGATAATATCATATTAAACATAAGGAGTTGTAAGATAATGGGACAGGCATAGTTTTTACAATATTTAGAAACATGGCATTATTAATCACTTCCCTATAAATGGTTCTTATATTACTATTTAACATGTTATAGGGATTGGTTAACGCTTTAGGAACAGCATACAAACACCAAATTAAGGGAAATGTTTTTTGTTTTTGCGCTGTATATTGCAATGGAGCAGCATTAATAGTGGTGGTGTCTCTCAGTGTTTTGAACACCCTTACTTTGTGAAGAGGGTGCATGCTGTCCTGGCCATATCCAGAGGGCCCTGGCTGGGAGTGCCCAGAGGGTGGGCCGGGGCTTGGGCCCATCATACTGTGAGAGGAGCCTGGAGAGGGCCCAGGGCTGGGGCCCAGCATAGCCCCAGGGGAAGGACCTGGGCCAGGGGAAGGACCTGGACGAGGTGTGCCTCCCATGGGGGGATCTGGTGTTGACATCGGCCTGGATCTCCTGCTCCTGGGTGAGCAGCAGAGATCTGGGAGAGAAAGGGGAGAGCGAGTGATGGAGAAGAGGATCCCTCCAAAACTTTAAACTATGGCAATGCAATACGGGAAAAGTTAAGTGATCTAAAATAGCATTTGTTCACGGATTGATTAGAAAATTATTGGAAATAATTTGACAATTTAACTCTGCTTTACTGATAAATGAAGTTGGTGCAAAATCTTTGCAACATTTGGCTGAATTTTATCTTATGCCTCTCATATCTCTATTTTCTCCCGCTGCGCTGCACCAAATCACCCGTTGCGCCCATATGCAATTACAGCTGCAGGGTCTGCCACTGCACTTGAACTGAACGCGGGGAAACGGTAAATTGTGCACATGAGCCCATGCTACTGAGATCATTCTTACTCAGACCATGAAAGCTTGTCTCGTTAAATATAAAAAAGGGGAATGGCGGTTTGTGTTTGTGCTACTGACCTACCCGCATCAACAGGACAGCGGTCCTGGGTGAATGTCTGCGCTCCCTGTAGTTGATGTTTTCGGGGATAGAAGAAAACGCAGCAGTTGACGCAATTAGTCTACTCACCCTGTTAGTATTAGCCTTCAAGCGTTGATTTGTTTCAACGACGCGGCGCGAGCGCCCCCTCCTCCGTTTTTATGACCGAATGTCTAGTCACGGCTGTGCGGCAGCGCGCATGCGTGCGGAGCTACAGCAGCGCTCCATTGAACTGTACTGCAGGCGTATACAGTGTATGTACATGGAGTCATCAATAGGTATTTGAAGGATTGTTTTTACAATGTAAACAGGTTTCTTAGGACTTGGTGGTGGGTAGGCTACTTTTCATGAACACATGTTTTTTTATCATGATGATTTCCACAGAATGAAAGCTAACCAACTTCATAATAGGGCGGTGGTGGCAAAAGTCCATAGGGGCTTGGCCTGGGAACTGGAAGGTCCCCGAAAGACCAAGTGCCACCGTGGTGTCCCTGAGCAAGACACTGGTTACCTACACTGCTCCCCGGGCGCCGTACATAATGGCAGCCCACTGCTCCTAACACTAGGATGTGTCAAATGCAGAGACCGCATTTCGTTGTACTAGTACTTGTACTCTGTGCAATGACAATAAAGTTGAATCTTTTTTTTTATTTTTATATATGTGCACCTATCTCCAAGTAATGCTAAACTAAATAAATCAGATTCACAAATAGACAAACTAACCATGACCAACTGCAGTACTTCTGAGGGACATCACCTAAAATACACTACGTCCAAACTACAGCAACATTTTGTAGCTGCACAAACTGCATATCCGGTCTAACGTTTACTGTACACAGAAGATTTGTTTTCTAACTGCAGCATGGTTGTATTACATGAGAATCCTTTAGCATTTAGTGTATCTCTGGCATTTAAGAACTTAATTAAATATGCAGCATCAACATTTGCATGCCAACACATTTTCATTATGTTAGTTTCATTGTATGAAGAACAAAATATTTTGTATATATATATATATATACATACAAATAAATGGGAATACAATGAGAAGAGATTCATCCTAGCCATCCGTAATAAATGTGTAAATGTAAAAATCCTAAAAGTGAAAAAATCCTGTGACAACATGACAGGTCAGCTTCAAAAGCTGAATGGAGACTGGTTTCCAGTATAATCTGATACATAAAAACACTAACTTCTCTGACAAATTAACACTTTGAAGACAAACATTGCATTGTGGGTACCATAAACAACATGTGTGTTCTCTGCAGTGATCAGGTTCAATGAAACAGACATCTTTCATCTCCAAAATATCTAAAAAATTGCTTATAGATACAATGGCCTTGGCCGTGGCGCAACTGGCTGGGGCACCTGCACCGTAAACCGGCGACCCGGGTTCGATTCCCGACCCGTGGTCCTTTCCAGATCCCACCCCGACTCTCTCTCCCACTTTCCTGTCACTCTCCTATCTGATTAAAAAACAACTTTAAAAAAAAAAGAATATAAGATACAAGTAAATGTGACTCCAGTGTTTGAAGTTTAATCTGGACAACAAACCAAATAGTAACAGTAGTGCAACTTGTAGCAGTAGCCTTCCCTTAAAAAACAGACAATCTAAACACAACAGACATAACAAAACCTGGAAGGTTAATTATCTATTCAGCTTCGGTCGACCTTATTGGCTGAATAACTGATCAGAAGCTGAAAAATAATTAAAAGACAGCTGTTCTGGGTTTGAATTTGCAAATGCGTCCCGATAACCTTAATTCGGCTTCATGAAAGCAGTTTGCCATGTACAGATACACATACCGCTAAAACTAAAGGGATCATTTCAAATCACCCCCAGCCTTAGATCTTGAAATTAAGTGGAGATTTCTTGGAGTGTTTCATATTCTTAATGGTCAATAATCGAGTGGAAAGCGTGTTGGAGATAAAGACCCTTGTTATCTGTGTCATGTTTGCGCAGAAATAACACAAGATTTTTTAAATCATTGTTCAAAATGCTCTTCATGAATTAACATCTATCATGTTTTACGCTCAACATGATAAACTCCCTAACCCATTAACTTATTAAAGACAAACAAATAAACTACAGTAACCTCAAACTTTCTCACACGTAAACACATGTTCATAAACTAGATAAATACACTTAAAGAATGCAAAATAAAGAGATGTTCAGCAGATGATATATCATACAAGTCGAGAACCCCACCCCCGATTGACCAGAGCGCTTATCAAATATCATGTAGTAGAGACCACATCAACCTACTGTCCAGTTTAGACCAGGACAAAAACAGTTCTTGAGTGTTTTTGGAGTACCTTAAAGCGCTTGATTTGTGTCATATATGCTTCACTTTAGGTGTATGATAAAGTGTTTCAAAAATATTTCAAGTACTAGAAACATTCCCAACCATGACCTGTTTTGAAATCATGCCTTTTTCCAGTGAAATAATGCTGCGGACAGCACCCTTTAGTGTCTGTTAGCTTATAATACCCATCCACACAAAATGTGATGACAGAAGCCACACTGTTTTTTTTTCTTCTGGACCAAGCGTCCTTTCCACCTAGCAGATGAACCATCAACACTATCCCGTTTTTCCCTTGGAGAGGAAGTGAGATGTCCTCGTCTGCTCCCTGCTGGTGAGAGCTGAGAGAGCATCTTGCTCTGTGCCTACAGGAAGACAAACTCATCACTGTTTCTTCTGTTGTTACTCATGCCCAGTTGGCCGGGGGGCAGAATGTGGGCTGCAGGTCCACTGTTATTGCTGCTGTGGCCCTCAAGTCCAAAATCCTGACTTTTGCCCTCGACGAAGGTGAAAATGGGGTACTTCTCCTTTGATGATGACAGTGCCTGGGAATTCAACATATTCAAGTCAACAAAATGGATTAAAACGCTTCAGAATATCTCAGTAGACTTACAAAAATGTAATTTGCGCTGTAACCAATGATTAATTTAATTAGAAACCAGTTTAATAGTTTAGTTGCCCCAGCACAGAATACAAATATATTCAGTTAAATAGATAAATAAAAGGCAAATCTGAAAATTGAACATTGTTCAAGTCAAGTCAAACCAAAAGACAGGCGCTCATTGTTACAACCCAGACGTTGTATAGCAACATTGTGTTTTCCATATGTGTCCTTGAGTGTCATGAGAGGCGCCTAAAATAAAATGTATTATTATTATATGTCATTTTGTGTTTTAAATCCCTCTGTGGTTGGTTGTGGATCTCTCTCTCTTTTGTGAACCCTATATGGCTTTGATCCTTGGTTAAGGAAATAAAGAGGAAGCACTGAAGAACATTTCCGGAGCATTAAGACAATTCAACCTGCTCCTATCAGACGGTAGGGATTAAGCTTATTCCAAAGATTCTGAAAAGTTCATTTTTTCTGTTCTCCTCTTTTAATAAATGCATTCAAATTTAGAGTATTGTCAGCAGGGTGTAGAACCTCACCTCACTAACAGCAGAACATAGAGACTCAAAGTCCTTCTTGTTCTTGGCATAAAAGCCGACAGTACAGCTGGGATCCATGCGGTTGAAGGGCATCTTCTTGGGAGAGCTACAGTGGAACGACTAGACAGTGACGGAGGAGACAGAGGTCAATCAATAACCGTCGATGAAAGTTCATGACTGGACATGTGTTATCTTTAATGGTCTGCGCAGTCAAAACACTATTGACCATGAAAGTCACATGTCTGATTTGATCTGATAAATAGCCAGACAGACTGGAGTGAGAGAGATAGTCACGTATATGTATAAATAGATGAAGACAATGCAACCAACCTCCAGTGAGAAGTTGACTTGTGAAACGTCCACCAAAGGCTGGCAGTAGTGAGGGTCCAGGTACAGCAGCTGCTCGTCTAACAGACAGGGAGGATACACCAGAGGTGGAATTAAAACGCTGCATTAATGTATAAGCTCACCACTTGCCAAGAGCCAGTCTTTTGATCAGGCTCTGCTATTTTTAAGCATTAAATACACCACAGAGCAAAGTGGGACTCCACCAAATAAATTAAATGTAGTGAAAGTAGTTATTGTAAAGCCCTTTGTGACTCTGTTTTTGAAAGGTGTTTTATAAAAGCGTTATTCTTATTATAATATTTCATCACTCTTTGTCATGTCTATGTGCTTCAGATATTCGGAGAATTGATTTGCCAAAATGTCACAGGACTCTCTTTACTTATCAATGTAATATCACAAGTACAGATTATTTTAGAGGTACATTTTTCTAAAACGTTTGTCTCCTCTGTGGTCCTGGACTTTGCATCTGAATAAGGACTTTATTATTAAGTCCCTTGCCTTCTTTTATTCTTAAAAAAAAAAAATCCTTACCTTGGAAGCCAACAAAGTAAAGTGAATGCTTCGGTTTGCCTCCGATTATTCCAATACAACAATCCAGTTTCAGGATGTTCTGTAAAAGGAGACAGGTGTTTCAAATGGGTCAATATATATTAAACAATATTATTGCAGTAAGCACAGAGGAGTCAACGGTGTGAAAGCAGAATATTCAGACCTTGACACATTCGATGTAGGACGGGTTTAGGACTTCCCCTCCAAGCCGTACAGGCACCAGTATGATGACTGACTTCCAGGCCTGCCTGGACGGTTCAGGCGGAGTCTGGCTCGGTGACAGGTCACATAAATGCACCACATCCTCTTTGTACACTGCAATGCACATATTCATAATGAGAATAAAATATGAAGAAGACTTATTTTAGATGTTTCAAAAGGGAAACATGTTGCAATAAATAAACTGATAACTCTTTACTGGAACTTCATAAGGAGTTATTATTAAGTTCAAAATATATCTGGTCTGTTTATCTCACCTGTACAATCCTGAGCCACGTATACAGCCAGGTTGTGGAGCACAGAAGTTTTGGCTACTGCTTTCCTGAAAATAAATAAATTCATAACTCCAATCAATGTTTATGCATGACAGCTATTTCAATCCTTTTGGCAAAATAGTAAATCCTTGGTTGTGAAAAACACATGCCTGTTCCAACGCCCTTACCGTAGTATGTGTGCCACGATAGAGGGGCCATACCAGTCTCCAGCCTTCTTCCCTGAACTTTTACCGATTTCCACCAGCTGGTGAAGCCCAAAAGGTGCAGGGGGCTGATCCCCGAACCAGGAGACCAGCTTGTAGTGGATGGTCTCTGCCTGACTGTCCCTTATATACTCAGGCCTCTTCTTCTGGCTGCACCTGGCTACCTGATCACTCGCCAGGGACTTTTCAGGTGTGTTGGATCCTCGTGGAGAGCCAAAGGAGGGGATGGGGACCCCTCCTGCCCGGACTGGGGAACGCGGTCTGAACACCTCAAAGTCTACGTCAGTGAGCTGCTGAGCGTCTGGCCAAGCCCAATCTACAGAACACAAAGAGGCTTTTACTCAGCAACCAAGTAAAGCCAGGCTAAGAAGGCTTTGATAATCAGAGTAAACATATTTTGAAGGATGTACTAGCACAATGTAAATATTTTATAAAAAGACAGAATGAAATGGAGCAGAAGAGAAAAGCAAAGTGCAGGAGGCCTTGAGAAAGACAATCAATTTCTTCAATGAAATAAACTGAAATAAATAAAACTTTCTGCTGAGACAGGTGTCAGACTACTGAGAGAAACCTTTATTGGTTTCACTGAAAGATAAGCAACCCCTTTTCAGGTCGTAATAGGCCTTTTATTCATGTATATTATGCTTTTTAAATAATGTTTTTAAATGCCATTTTATAATGTGTTTCTGCTGCAGTATTTCTAAAGACTCGTAATGTCTTTCATTTTTGTAAAGCACTTTTTTTTTTGGAAAGATGCTATATAAATAAACTTGCCTTGACTTGACTTGACTTGCCTTACACTTTAATAGAAAATGTCTTATAGTCTGTAACTCTGAGAGCAACAAACCTCTGGGCATCAAATGGACCAATAGCCCCTGTACCAGCAGCATCTGCCCACTGCGCAGCATGCAGCCCCAGCCACAGTCTGTGGTCAAGGTGGAGCCATCAAGCTGAGGGAACTCCCTCCTGTAGGTCAGCCAGATCCTGGAGACAAAGGCAAGACGAAACCGCTCCACCTCATCTGAGAGGGGAAGATGGGGAGCACGAGAGAAAAATAAATAACTTTTATAATGTGTTGACACAACATTTAATGATTTGTCTGTATTTAAAGAAGGCCCATTTCAAATTTAGGAAAATCATGAAAATCTGTTTAAAAATCTGTGTAATAAAAGTGAAGTTTTTTATGTGTTTTTTCCATCTGCTTTGTGTTTTTCTGATTTAAACCCAGCTACCTTTCAAAAGGAAAAGGGTTTACACTGCTGTAGTTAACCAAAACACACATCACAACAACATCTGGAGTCTCTCTTTAGAGAAGACTGTTAGGCTTTTTTAATATGAAATATATCAAACTCGTGGTTGTAATATACTTTGTGCATTTAGAGCTTACCTTCGCTGTTGAGCAGATAGGAGTTTCCCAGGACGGTGACTGGCGAGATTTTGTTGAATGAAGTTTTAGATTTGACAGTCCAGCCTACAGAAAGAGGAGCATGTATAAAGGAAGTTGGTGCAATAGCAAATAGAAAGCATTGAATGAGTCTGTCATATTGTTTTATAGCATGTTTACCATAAAAAACGGATTTAAAAAGACTTAATTTACTCGTATACACTGTATATAAACAAATAAATTCATACAGAAATCTCAATCAGAAGTACAAAGAACAATAGAGCAGCCCCTACACACTCTTCCTCAAAGACTAAGTACAAACCATATTTGACGTTGTTCCATGCTGTCATCAGTTTGGATTTCAGTTTGTCCAACTCGTCGGGCTCTCCGTTAGCCTCTCTGGCGGGCTCTGCCGGCCTGAGACCGAAGCTGCCCTGCCCATCGAGGGGCTGCTGTCTCCGGCTCTCCACCAGCTCATCCTGCATCACTCCCCCCACGTACTGTACTGCGCTGGGGGAAACCGAATTCATGCCTCTGAGCACTCAGAGCTCACGTCCGATGCTTCTCATTGCAACATAGAACTGAAGGGGGAAAGAGAAGGAGCTAATTATTGACTGCTGACAGGTGTTCACATTCTTCACGGCAAACACTCTTTAACCAACAACATTTACTCAATAACATGCATTTGTACATTTTTAAACCAAATATATTTCATCTAATATTTGTGTTGGTTTCGGTCTACTGCTTAGAATAATTACTGCATGTCTCAAAGAGGGATCCTGACATTTGAAGTTGTTCCTTCCCTGTTAAAGTTTATTTTAATTGCAAGGCTCTCTGAAGTAGATTAGTCATCTACAAGTTAAGGAATATTGTAAATATATGTTACCTTATTGAAGAAAATGTATGGAGGTTAAACACTAGTCAAGAATATGATGTCAAACTACATTTTCAGGGCTATTAAATGAAATGTCCAACTCAAACCAAGTGGTTATAATAATCTGTAAAAGGGAAACAGAACTACAACCTGTCTGTAAACAAAAGAATCACTTCCTGAAAAATTGAAAAAACTGCAACGTAGTCAAAGTAAACTTCACAATGCACAACACAAAGGGAATCACCCGTGACTTTTCCACCCTGCCCTGAAACTGATGAGTATAAGTTTCGACAGGAAACAGAAGCATGGTTTGTAGAAACCGATTGCACTAAAGGGGACAATTAAGTGAAGAAAAGTCATGTGATCAGCATTTGACAACAGGCATGTAAGGGTTTTTTCAGCGGCTTTGAAAGTCATATGACTGTAGCAGACGGCAGATCTAGCTATTAAAAACCATACAGTCCATGTTCAACACTTAATGCAATTACACACTACACTTGTCATGTGAGCGTGGTGACCCTTAACTACAAGGCAACATACTTTATTGTGATTAGCCCTCACAGTTATTCCCATGCATGTTTGGTCCCGGACGTCAATGCAATATAACAAACAAAACCTGTTTTAACTCGACATCCATGACCATTACTTCACGCCCTAATGTTACACCTCATTTAAACACAGCTAATTCACTTAAATTAAAGATTCACTAGCTAACAACTATATACCTGCTGTAGAAGCCAGTTAAGATGCTCGAAACCTTGGAGTAGTTTGACTCATTCCAGCGATGTCATTAGTCTTCCTCAACGACAGCAGTCTTCACAGATAAATTAAATGTACTAGCTTGCTAAAGCTAAGCTAACGGTTAGCTTTGTTGACGCTAGCCCCCGGCGTTAGCTACCGAGCATTCAAGCCGGACAGACCAATGATATTGAGTTTTCAACAAAACACAGCTGGTGTCAGTATGTTTAGCATTCTTACATTCAACTAAGAAGGTAAATTGTACACTTTATGGTGAAAATAATCCAGTACATAGCGGTGCTTGCTCCCCTGACGGACAACCGCTTTAGCGACCCCCTTTTGACAGCCAGAGCAGAGGACGTTTACTTCCTGTTGTGCTTTGTTGCCTCATGGCCATTGGTTGGGAAAGCTGACTGGATAATACAGTTTATGGATAATAAGCGAATAAAGGACATTAACAGTTTGTTATTTACTCAATTTATACAATATATCAATTATTAGCAGTGTGTTATTTATTATCTAAACCATTAGCAGTGGTGGAAAAGTACTCAGGTCCTTTACTTGAGTAGAATCATAAAGTAGAATTACTACTTATTGTAACTCGCTTTGGATAAAAGCGTCAGCCAAATGAAATGTAATGCAATAATGTAACTATGGTATTAAAATACTCCATTATTACAAGTATTACGTCAGTAAAATGTACTTCGTATATTTAAAGTACAAGTATTTGGTTTTCTTTTGCAATATATTATTCTCCATTTATTGTCAATTTTAGATTTATTTTAAAAATATAGGGTATTTACAGATCACATAATTTATTTGTATATGTACAAAGTAGAAAGTAACTATAACTGTTAAATACATGTAGGTGAAAGACAATACAGGGACAAGGTGGAGTCGAACTACAAGGGCTCCAACGCCAGAAATATGTGGTCTGGACTAAAAACAATAACAGACTACAAAAGGACAACGAGTGGTGCTGAGGAAGTGTCTGCATCTCTCCCAGATGAACTGAACACATTTTATGCACGCTTTGAGAAGCCCCCGGCTGTGGAGGCACCAAAGGCCCAGGATCCCTGCTCACTGGTTTTAACCAGTGCAGATGTGTGTAGATCTCTGAAAAGAATCAACACACACAGGGCTCCAGGACCTGATGGTATCCCTGGCCGTGCTCTCAAGGTGTGTGCAGTTCAGCTGGCAGATGTGTTCACAGACATTTTCAATAGGTCACTGCTCCAGTCTGTAGTCCCCACATGCTTTAAAGAGTCCATCATTGTCCCTGTCCCCAAAAAGACAAAACCCATCTGCCTCAATGACTACCGCCCAGTTGCACTCACCTCCATCATCATGAAGTGCTTTGAGCGGTTAGTCAAAACTTTTATCACCTCCTCCCTCCCTGACTCACTGGACCCCCTGCAGTTTGCCTACAGAGCAAACAGGTCCACGGATGATGCCATCTCCCTCACCCTCCACACTGCCCTCTCCCACCTGGACCAGAGGAACACTTATGTGAGAATGCTGTTCATTGACTACAGTTCAGCATTCAACACCATTGTGCCCTCCAAGCTCATCATTAAGCTCAGGGACCTTGGGCTCAACAGCGCCCTCTGTGACTGGATCATGAGCTTCCTGACGGGCAGATCCCAGGCAGTGCGGATGGGGAACATCACATCCTCCACCTTGACCCTCAACACCGGAGCCCCTCAGGGTTGTGTGCTCAGCCCTCTCCTCTACTCCCTGTTCACGCACGACTGCGTGGCCACACACAGCTCCAACACCATCATCAAGTTTGCTGACGACACGACCGTCATCGGCCTGATCACAGACGGCGACGAGACGGCGTACAGAGAGGAGGTCAGAGCCCTGACATCTTGGTGCCAGGACAACAACCTCCATCTCAACGTCAGCAAAACAAAGGAGCTGATTGTGGACTACAGGAAGAGGCAGAGAGAAGCACACACACCCATCACCATCGACGGGACTCCTGTGGAGAGAGTCAGCAGCTTCAGGTTCCTCGGGGTTAACATCAGTGAGGACCTGACATGGACACATCACACCAGGGTCATATCCAAGACGGCTCGACAGCGGCTCTTCTTCCTCCGCAGGCTGCGGAAGTTCAACATGGACTCCAGGATACTCTGCAACTTCTACAGGTGCACCATCGAGAGTATCCTGACTGGCTGCATCACCGCCTGGTATGGCAGTTGCACCGCCCTCAACCGTAAGACTCTACAGAGGGTGGTGAAAACTGCTCAGCACATCACCAGGACGGAGTTGCCATCCATGGAGGACCTCTACACCCAGCGGTGTAGGAAGAAGGCCGGTAGGATATTAAAGGACCCCCATCACCCCAGCAACAATCTGTTCTGTCTGCTGCCGTCTGGCAGACGGTACCGCAGCATCCGGACCAAGACCACCAGACTCAGAGACAGTTTCATACCACAGGCTATAAGACTACTGAACTCCTGAGCTGTGTGAATGTCTACTCACATCTGTTTATAGTACACACATACATATATATTATACACATCTGCCATACATATCTGTTTATAGTACACATATCTATATATTATACATATCTGTTTATAGTACACATATCTATATATTATACATATCTGCCATATACATCTGTTATACATAATATATGCATCTGTCCATACCTCCTCATTCAACAGTGTAAAGTATTTAAATACTCTCAATGTATTCCACATATATATATTTCACCTCCTCAAATCTGTATTGTTGATATTGTAAATATTCTTCTCTCTTTTTTACTATTTTATTTATCTTTTGCACCATGTATGTTGAGTTGTTGGAGGAGCACGCGACATAAGATTTTCATTGCCAACATATACGCTGTATCTGCTGTGCATATGACAAATAAAAACCTTGAAACCTTGAAACCTTGAGGTGCAGTAAAAAGTATACATTGCTTGCCTCCAAAAGTAGTGGAGCAAATGCATAGCATAAATACTCAAGTAAAGTACAAGTTTGTAAAAATAATACTAGGGTAAATGCCCATTTGGTGGAAAAGCGGCATTGGTAGTTCAGGCAAGGATCCAACCTGGGAACTCCTGGCTTCCTGGCAGCTGTCAATCAAAGTCCAGTGGCTCCGCCCCAAAGTGTCAGAAACTTTTCACCCGAGCGAGTGAGGCTGACAGCATTGTCTCTCCTGCCGCTCGCGGGGACTTAATGTGCGGGCCAGGGTAATTTTATGCGCGTGTAAAAGCACGTTTTTCGCTCGGGAGTAGCTTGTTTTGCTTGCTCGATTATTGACCCATATCTACTCCGTCTCTGTTTTTTCCAGGAGGAGCCCCACACCTCCGTCAAATTTTCCGTCCCACCCACATTGAGGATGCTCCCTATGCCTATGGTGCTGGTCATACTACGTAAATAATTAGAGATAATTATTAACACTAAACGAGCCATATATGCTACAACAAATAAGAAGTTAATGTCAGTAGCCTTAATGTACTCAGTAGTAGTTGTAAAAAAACACCAGTAATAAAAGTAGCTACTTAACATTTTCCAAATTTGTTTTACCTTGCCAGCTTCTAGTTAGCCACACGTTTGCGCCAGAATGGACAGTAACAACAGATAAACTTAAAAGGAAACCACAAAATACATTTTATTGGTTAAATTTGCTATGATGTGTAGGTTTTTTTTTTGTGAGAAATTGTTTGTTTAATATAATATACTGGTTGTTCAGCATTTGCACTACAGATTATAGTCACAAAAGGGTTTTGGAACAAATCTCAGAATTTTATTCCACATACTGCACTTCAGTTGTCTGCATTTGAATCACATCTATCACAAACAAAAATGCCTCATGGTACAAATAAATACACTTCAGTGAACAGAAAATGTGGAATGTTTTTTATACTAGGACTTTTGTGTTCATTTGTAGAATCCATATATGTATACAGTATATTTTCTTTTTCTTCTAACAATACCAGCAAATGAAGATTTTCTTTCCAAATAAAGTGCATATATACTACTCTCTCTGTCAATCACAAAAAGAAAAAAACAATCTCAAACATGTAACACTAGCATAGTTGGGAAAAAAGCATTGATTGGGAAAAGGCCTGAAAGAGGGCATAATAGCTGTATGAGATTACATTACAGTTAGATTTCAAATCAGGTGATCAGAGCTGACCTGATGACTCATTTATAACATCAAGATATAAAAGAACTGCGTCCTATTAGTAGAATATATAAGACAGTATATTATATTAAAAATGTTAATTCCTATTCCAGAAGATACGGTTAACAGTCATGAGAAGAAAACAACAACAGAAAGGGAATAAATCCATGTTTCAAGTGTCCATTTGATAATTACAGCAGATATTTTGACATAAAAACAAATGCATAATCAGTAACCATATGGCTAATAAAAAAAGTATTTTTGGTGGTCTTGGCTTGATTACTAAAAAGAACATTTTATGGAAACATGTTTAATAGTTGATATTTTTGAACCACTGGAGGGCAGTAGTTTACAATGCCACATAAAAAAATGGTTATTGCATGGGACTGAAAGATTAGTACACCTCAAACATTGTTCGATTAAAGAATAAATAAATTGCTAACAGCCTTCTTTCAAATAAAAACTAGAAATGTAAAAAGACCAACCAAATTGATTTCCCACTTATAGAATAGCTATTGGCCACATGTAGCTCTTAGTTTCAGTTTTTCCAACAGATAAAAACCAACATGATGAACAACTGCTCCCAGTACAGCAAAACAGATGGAGAACAAATGTTCGACTTTTCCCTTTTGGACTTTAAAAACAAATCCCAGTCAATGAGCTTCTGCCTCTGTGAGAAGTTGATGTTGTTGGTTGAATCAGTTTACATGTGTAAACCTTAGAATAATCAAAGTTGTTTTATTAAATAACTGTCAGGGAGTAAATTATCAAATGAGAGATGGATTTAATTTTTTGACACATTTACTTTCTTCAGTTAATCAGCTATTAACAGTGAAGTGACAGCGGTCGTCACCACACCTGTAATTGATTTGCATAAGATTATGTACAATGGATAGTTACTGAGAATGAATTAGTAAGGATATGAATACGACAGTGGGAGAAGAGCACAACTTGTTTTTCAGGAAAACATTTTATACTTCTCAGCCCCCTAGCTGAGATTGTTGATTCATAAATCTTTGTTGGTATGTTACAATGTGAGCGTTACATGAATCAATCTTGACTACCTAACACGATACAGTCATTGTGATTATACTGCAGATAAACTTGTTTGGTAATACAGTACCATGCCCATATCCACTACCCCTACCTTAGCTAAAGAGCCCTTTAACAAACACAATACAGTATGCTACATCCACGACTGCCTGATTTTCCTGTTTTGGCTCAAAACAACACATGGATCTACTGAATATGTGCTTGTAATCCTTTTTAATATATCTACATAAGTTATCACTATGCCTGCATGATTTGTAAATAAAGTAGCCTTAAAGCATGTAACTGTTTACAGGATGGATCTGGTGCCAGTTTTCTTTCGGTTATGATGGGCGCTGTGTTCGCTTAAGAAGATACACAATCTCAAACACTCTTAAGTCACTCACTCGCGCGCATCCTCACGTCCCAATTCATGGACCAAGGGTTTAAATGCATGAAAATTAGCTGCTGACACTGCTGCCTCCTGTGGCAATGTGTGTGTGTGTGTGTGTGTGTGTGTGTGTGTGTGTGTGTGTGTGTGTGTGTGTGTGTGTGTGTCGGCTGCAGTCAGAGGCATGGGGAGAAAAGAGCTGTGGTAGCCCTCCTGCAAAGGGGAGATAAGCACTGAGCCTGAGCTCTGTCAAACACGCTTTCCTCTGCAGAAGGACACAGCCTCCAAGAACCACCAGAAATAGACCCAAGGTGGCTTCACACACACACACACACACACACACACACACACACACACACACACACACACACACACACACACACACACACACACACACACACACACACACACACACACACAAATACACAATCCCACGCGAAAGACAGAGCTAGACAGTGCTTGACGTGACATCCAGTGACAGTGGGCCGGCTCTGGATTTGTCTGACCGTGCACAGTAACTGAGTAAACAGCTGGATGAAGAAGAAACGAGCTTTATCATGTAGTTGCCTGCTTACCCCACTGTAGCCAAACTGAGGCTTTGTGTCTTTTCGTTGCTTGATGCAAAATTACAATTTGACTGTGATGCAGTTCATCGTTGTCCTATTTGAAAAGCAGTATATTGAAAAAGGGCAGCTTGAAAGACACACATACAGTAGAGTGACTGGATTTGGTATTCACAGTTTTCAGCATGTTTTGATCGGTAAAGCACTTTTTGACCTTCTTGTACCTTTAATAGATGTACAGTACATACCATAGGACATGCATTCACATATACCCCACACACATATACATCTGATAAAGTGTTCCACATTACATTAAGAGTCTTCTTATTAATACTTTAAAATAGAAAATCAACAGATAACGACCTTAACAGTAGATTCTTTTTCTCCTGGTTTTAAGTTAGAATCAGTCAATGATTGGAATCAATAAATAACATTTTATATACTCTGACACTGGAATGTACATTGTTTTTAAGTGATTGACTTCTATTACATTGTTCTTCCAAAAAAAAAGGCATTTTTTAATTAATTTTATTAAAAAATGCATGTGGTCACATTTTGGACTGGCTGCTACCTGTTGCAGCCCTCTCTAGTGGTGAACCAGCTGGACCCCGGGTCACCACTGCAGCCCCAACAGCCACTCGACCTCCAGCCGTAGTGTCAGACTTTCCTGCTGAGCCTCCCTGCCTCTCCTCTGCTGCCTTACTCTGCAGGTCTTTGCCCTTCGACGATTCCTGGGAGCCAAGCTTAATTGGCCCCAGGACGTTTTTGGCCACAGTGGTCAGCTGGCTGACGAAGCTTGTCTTTTCACCGGGGGAGACAGGCCGGGACTTACAGAGGGAAGGTCCGCAGAGGGAGGGAGCGACAGAAGTCGGGGAAGGAGAGGGGGAAGGCGAATGCTCCTCCACCACCTCCAGACGACATTTGTCCTCCCAGTCTAGGGTCCCCCTGTAGCAGTTGACAGGCCCAAGTCCCTGCCTCACTTTGCCCAGCGAGAGCGGCTGCGCATGTGGGGGGACGACTGGAGCGAGAACGCGAGCTGGGAGTTTGGGGCTTTTGGAGCTGAAGTCTGGAGTCCTTGAGTCAATGCTCTCTGCTCCAGTCTTTCTCAGGCTGTCTCCCATACCTGATTGTTTAAAGGTTTTGTTCATGCTGAGAGGGCCTGCTTTCACTGTGTTAAAGGAGATTGATTTATCTGGAGTCGAAGCAGAGCTCTTATTGAAGGCAGAACTAAGCGGACCAGGCCTGCTTCTGTTATCTCCTTCCTGCTTTGGTTCAGTTCTGCCCCATAGCTGCTCCTGGGGATCTTTACTGTAAGATGAGAAACTTTTGGATGCCTGGTGGTCTTGCTGTTTTGAATTCAAGTCTGACGGAATCTTTTCAGGTCCCTTATAACCACTTAAACTTCCTGTTGTTTTGGTAGGAGTGCTGGAAGTTGTAGTTTTTGTGGTTTCTGCATTTAGTCTGGAGCTCTGGCCTGCCTGCGGGCTAAATGACAGATCGCTTGTGTGAGGTTTTCTTGTTAACGGTGACTGGGATGATGTTCCTCCAAGCCGACCCAATCTCTCAAGGACTGTCCCGGTATCAGTCTCCCTGTCTTTCTCCCTTTCCCTTTCTCTTCCTCTCTCCCTCTCTTCCCTATCCCTCCCAGCCAGCAGTGTTTCCCTGCTGAGCGGTGACTCCTGTCTCCCTAGTCTCCTCACAGGCTTCAGGACACCGGTCTCTGGACTTGTAGAGGATGAAGGCAGGGGTGGAGGACGAGGAGGCAAATTTTCCCCCTCTGTCTCCAGCAGGCTCTGGAGGCCAAGCTCACAGAGGAAGGCATCCTTACGGTACTCAGAGTGCTGCACCTCCAGGCTGTGCTTCCTCAGCGGACCCCCCAGCCCCCCTGTAGAGCTGGACTGGGTCAGAGGCGAGCCCAGCTTCTCTGCTGACTGCACCCGTTTGAGAAGAGGTGATCGAGGGGGTTCAGCACTCTTGGGCCTTGGACGAACCACTGGTGGCGAGGAGTGGAGCTTCACAGGAAAGGACTGGGTGGTGTTGGAGCTCCCAACCGTGTGGCCAGGCAACGGTGGAGGAGAAGACTGGGTAGGAGATGGAGTATGAGCGAGAGGGGACAGGGGGATGTTACCTGCAGACTTACAACGGGCAGAGCGATACTGCCGGTGGAGTTTAGGGGAGAGGCCGTGCAGGGAGCTGGGCCTCATGTGCTGAGAGGGAGCGGGGGAGTTTGGGGTGCTCGAGGCAGGAGAGCTGCTCTGGGAGGAGGCACCTACGAGAACACAGAGAGCAGAAAAGATCAGTAAATATAAAAGAATCCCAGAGGAAAAGACCCACTGCTAGTTTAAAAGTAACATGATTTTCAGCTTTATAATCTCACTTTCCTTTCCCTACGATGTGTTTCAGAAGGGTTTATTTTTGGATAACTCCCAATTTTTTCAATGATGTCTTGTTTTCTTTGCAGTATTCAATTTAATATTTCTAATTGATCTGAGTTAATTTATCTTTTTGAACTCTTGTATGTGCATTGTTTATTTCCAGTGTCTTACCCAGGTATGAAGACTCAGGGGTGGAGCGGTAGCCCTGTGTCGGGGACCGGGCAGACAAGCTGTGAGTTGGAGAGCCAGGAAGACTCTCACTGGAGGACAGGGAGCGATTCAAGGAGGAGAGGCTGCGGCTGGTGTGCAGCAGATTGGACTGCTTTGTGATCTTACGGAACAAGGAGTTACGCTTCTTACTGCAGGACGGACAGACAAAAAAGAGAAACAAAGATTTTAAGTGGGATTGACATCATATCATTTATGTTAATACATTTGACCTTTTCGTTTTATCCAGGGGGCTTTGCAATGCAGTTTTTGCATGTTGTGTTTTTATCCAGTTACAACCTAAATCAGGTACCTCTCCTGGCCGTCCTTGCCCATGGTCCTCTTGTTGCGTCGAGCCATCTTACACTTGTAGCTGGCCTTGCGAGCTGGCCCCACTTTAATGGAGGTGTTCTCAAAAGGAGTGGTCGTCACCGTCACCTTGTTTCCACTCTAAACAGATAAATTACAATGAATTATATTCTACATTGAGTTGGAATGACTAAAGAGCCACTCAACTTAGAGTTACAAGAATACCCTTTTCTTGAAATCTAAAACAAAGAACGAATACAGAGAAATATTAATATCATTATACAACATATACAAACTGGCAAAGAATATGGTGCCTACCTTGAGGATGAGCTCCACCACTTCAGTGTGGACTAGACCGTGGACAGGCTCCCCGTTGACATGTGTGATGAGGTCACCGGCACACAGGCCAGCTTCCTGTGCAGGGCCGCCCTCTTCCACATGCTGCCAAGTCACACAAAACATTTACAACAGGTCAAAATGATTTACATGCAAACAGTCAGAGTGCAGGACGTGGATCTGAGACAGTATTTAAAAGACTTTGAGTCTTGACACAAAATTGAGACCTAAAATAATCTTGAACTTTTTCAGTTCAGATGTTCTATGTATGTTTGTGTCAAATTAGAGGAAAGCGTTCATTCGTTTTCATTTTTTAAAATACGTCTACTTTATTTGAAAAATGTAAGCAACAACTGCAGCAAGATGAGAAAGCATCAACGCACACTGTGTCGTAAAGAGCCTTAATTAAATTGGCACAGCTCCAATGCCGCTCCTGTCTTTAGGGCATTTTCAAGCACGCTAAAGCTCCAAGCAAGTTAAATAAGGACTTAACTGTTTACAATCAGTTAAATCAATGAACATGGTATTATTTGTTTATGAATAATTTATCACAAAGTTAAGAATAACTACAAGTTCTCTTTTATGGGCTAACTAAATATTTAATTGGAGAAATTTTAAGCAAAACTGAAATGATTTCATCAGATTTAGATGCTACTGAAGAACTTAACTCTAGCTATAGTACAACTACTTCAAGATTCTTACCCAAACAATATGATGAACGCTGTAGATGTCACTGTCTCCAATGTAGACCCTGATGGCCCTGAGAGTGAAGCCGTACTTCTTTCCAGAGCGATGGATGGTGATGGGAGAGCGCAGTACGCTGACTGCCGGGCTGAAGTCTCTGCTGGGTGAGGAGTCCCGGGACGAGGGGTTGGAGGAGAAGGAGTGGGGAGACATGGGGCTGGCCAGCGGAGAGAAGCCGCCATGCTGCTCCACTGGAGATAAATTACATAATGTGTTAGTATTTCCAAAAACTATTTCGATTAGGATTTTATTTTAACCTTTCCCAATTTACCACTCACCTGAAGGTATGATGACGGACAAGGCTGTGGCAGAAGCTGACTTTATGACCTTGTTTCCCGCCCTGGAGTTGCGCTTCTCTCCCTCACCAGACAAATGCTGATGGCGCGCCCTGCGGAGGACCAGGTCATTGGTGGCCCTGGGCCCCAGAGGGTCATACAGAGGTGTCATCACATCACGACCGGCTGCTGCAGGACTTGAGGACAATGTGGCTATAGCCGTGGTGACTCCTGGAGTCTCTCCATGTCGAGGGGATTTGTCTGCAAGGATGTAGAGTCAGGTAGTAATCATAGCAATTTAAGATTAAAGTAGCATTCAGAGGTGAAAACAGTAATGCTATGATTTGCCCAGCTGAGTCAGAAGGCATTACAGGAGGCTTTTTCACATCCTCCACTCTTATGCCCCCCCCATTGATTTTGCTGCTTTATTTTTTCCATTTATTCTCTTGCTCATTTTCTCTCTGACATAACCTTTCACTACCTCTGATACTTCCCCCTGCACACACACCTGCTCCGTTGATCTCCTTCAGACTGTTCCTCTGCTCAAGGAGGCTCGGGGAGGGGACACTCGTCCCATCCAGGGAGGTTCCACGGACCCTGATGGGCGCCTGGCGGGACAGGAAGTCAGGCTCACCGTCTAGAGGCGAGGCAAAACGATGTGTATCCATCAGTGCTGAGAAGCGCCGGCGAGCACCAAGAGGGGGGCTGGCATCCCCATCCATGTAGAGAGACTCTGAACAAGACAGGCGCTTCCTGCAAGAGAAGACAGAAACACAGACGTATGAGAAGATGCAATGATGTTCTCCAGCCATGACAGCAGCTCAGTAAGACTGTACTTATACACAGTGGTGTTTTTCAGGTTAATGCTAATGTCAGCATGCTAACATACTGAATCACGTAGCATGCTAACATTTATAGATGTTAGCATAGATGTTTCCTTCATTCCTCTGTGTAATATCATATGAAACTTAATATCTTGGGATATCTGACAAATCAAAGCATATAGATGAGTAAACTGGTAGGACATTGGTCACTATGTCCTGACTCTAGGCAAATAATGTTCAGATAAATTAATTTTGAAAGTAATTGTCGGTTGCCGACATGAGTGAGTAACACTGAATGTAAAAATACTTTTGTTAGTTAACACATTTAATTAAAGCAATAAATGAATGTAATGAGCTGTAGCAAAAAAGCAATCATAGCCTAGAGATACTAATAATTTGTACATGATATGGGAGAGTGAAAATCCAATATGTAAGGTAAACAATGATGAGCCGCCTTCAGTGTATCACATTTTCTTACTATTATGAATTCAGAGTGTATGCATGAATGACTTTATTTTACATATGAAAGCAAGGTGATTGTAGTCCGGGCGTATGCTTCCAAAGAATTGAGGTGAATTGGAATTATGAAAAGTAATAGGAATCTCTTTCTGCCTCTATGCTCTCAATCAGAAATGTGGCGTGGCCTGGACTCAGCAGATCGTATTTTTTGTTAGCTGCTCCAAGACACAACACGCAAAGCAACAGACACTTTTCAGAGTCGGACAGATTTTTACTACAACAGAAGACAAATAATTGTTTTTAAGTTCATTTCACTATAGGGTACAAATACAGTATCATTTAACCACCTGTATTCAATAGTTATTCTCCCTTTGCATTTTTTATTGTTGTTAAAATAGGCACTGGATTTGTTTGAGAAAACCAGCTAGCATATTTATCAACCAATTTGAAAAAGTGAGAGGCATATTGTGTTTCTGTGAGTCATATAAACCACCCAATTTCACCAAACTAGTTTCCAAAGTTTGTAGAGGTGGGATCTGATGCCTGTTGTTGAGTGTGAGCTCTCGCACAAAGATCTTTTTATACAAGTGTCAAAATTGGTGTCAGAGAGATAGAAAGCAAAGTTATTCCGGCACACTTGGATATGTGACAGCAAGAGAGAAAAGAAAAGTCTGGAAACTACCTTCTGAACAAACTCAGTCTTATCTTAAAGCTTCATTATCTAGTAAATGCCAACTGTCTTCTGCACGTTGATATAGTAGAGGGAAATTGCTCCTACACAGAACTGCTCACAACAAAATGTGTGGACTATCTTTAGCAATCAGGTCAGGATTTCAGGAGAAGTTTTTCAAATCAATGTTTTGGGCTTTGAGCACCACAAGGCGAGTACAATCTGATGCTTTGTGTATTGAAGAGAAGGCAGACATCTTTACTGTCAGTATCTTCAATTCTTGATCGAGTTTGTGGTGAACTGTCCCTTTATTATACAGAACACCCCACCTCATGGACATACATGCCCTCATTCAATAATGATCTCCACTCACATCTCAGGGGACCCGGTCCTCCAGCTCTTGTCTCTCATGCTGAAGCTGCCCAGGCTCTCTCTCTTGGTCACCTTGTCCTCCCGTGGGCCCTTGTGCTCCCGCCGGGACACAGAGGTCGTAGCTTTCTGCTCCAGCTGAGACAGATGCTCCATGCTGCTGTACACCTGCAGGGACACAGACCAATCATCATTTGATCTGTTAGGTGTTATTAACAGCTTTGGGAAAATGTAGCTGCTGAGTCCGGGTTTCAGCTTTATTATTGTTTTGCTGAAATTATTCATATTTACTGTATTTGTTATTATGTTCTACAGTATGTTTCAGGCTGATATTTGCCTAAAAAATATAGTGCTATTGTTGTTAAGCATTACTGATTGGAAACTTTTCTTCAGTTGAGTTTTGAAAAGAATAAATTCATTTTGCGAGGTATTTTATTTATTTTTTAACCTTTATTTATGCAGGTAATCTCATTGAGACATGGGGCTCATTCTCAAGAGCAACCTGATAATGATACAACAGCAATTAGACAGAAAGGTGAGGACATTCACAGAAAGACAAAATTATAAAAGTTATTAAAGTGATAAGTGCATAGGTGCCAGTAATTTAGCATGAAAAACATAAAACAGCAGTTGTATAAAGGCTTTTGTAAACTTGAGGAGCAGAAATCTGTGACTCCGGGTGCTTTTTGCTTATAAAATGGTTAATTTTCTACCATTATCCTTGCAGCTCCAGGTTATTAAATTATAATGAATGAAATACTTGTGTTGTTAGCTGAACACCTCATCATCTAAGTGTATCCAGCCGAGGTATTTGTTCCCATGCTTTGCTTTAAGCGAGGACACTCAACAGCCCTTGACCGTAAATTAAAATACATCTAAAATTGTATCGAAATTGAGCCCCTCTATGAGGCGCTTTCAGTTTTCTGAAGAGCTCCTTCACGACCTCACGGGTGAAACAACAGAGTGTGGACCAGGTGAAGAAAGCAAGTGAGAAAGGCAGGGATGTTGGTAGTGGGAGGGAGTCAAAAGAAGAAAAATAGAAGGCATGAGGTGAGAAAATCCCACCCGAGAGGGAAAGTGTGACAAGAAGAAAATGCTGGCACACTGAGAGAGGGAGAGGGAGAGAGAGTAACAGACCATAATTAACAGAGATATGGCCATGGAAACAGTAGGTAGGGAAAAGGATAAAAGATGTCATTTAACACACGATACACATCGTAGAGACAAGGCCTAGAGATACTTCCTCATATCAACCTGTCAACTAATCTCCAGTGTCCAGTAATAAAATAAAAAAAGATGAAACAGCAAAACTGAGTAAGAGAGAGATGAAAGGGAAGACAAAGTCAAACCTTGCTGAAGCGAGGAGAACAGGAAGAGAACTGTCTGATCTCCACAGGCTCATCGTCATTGGTGTCATCCTCGTCGTACGTATTGATGTGATGATACCGATCTGAGCGCGCTGGCAGGGGAGAGAGGGAGAGAGAGAGAGAGGGAGAGACGGGAGCTGAATTATATAAGCTGTCAGTTTAACATGAAAAGTGCTTTTCTAACTGGAACAGTGTCAGAAAATGATTGTACACCCCATAGAGCTAATATTGATGTAACTGCTGCACAGACACATAAATCCAGGGGAACCTACTATCAAAGTAGCTAGTGTCCTCCTCTGACTCCAGGTGAGGGATGAACTCCGCTTTCTGTCTCAGCAGGCTGTTCCAGTCCAGCTCTGTGAAGAACCCGTGCTGCTTCACCTCAAACGCTCCACCTGGTGGCACACACAACACAACTCAAAACATTGTATGGATGGAAGGAATATTTAAAGCTGCCTCAAGCTATGTTAAATAGGACTCATAGTCACAAAACCAGAAAAAAAAGAGACGTATGTGCTTAAGAGACATAACCCAGAGGACAGCAAAACTACAAAAGAGTATTAGAGCCAGACATAAGGGGGGGAAACTCTTTTGCATTCAAATAATACAAAACAGGAGAATGAATGGAAGTTGTATTTGTTTGAGTGCTGGGTAAAATCATGTTTTAATACTTGAATTTTTCTTTGGATATTTCTAAATTAATGGAACCATGCATTCCTAAAACCAACCCAAAGCGGTTGCAGATCAAATCTTTGACATCAAGTGAATAGAAAAGTTAGTACCTGTACCCAACCTCAGAAGAGGGTTGGTCTGCAACAGGGCAGAGATGAGGTCCTGGGCATCTGCAGGCAAGGCTTCATCCCCGTTAGGCCAAACTATATCATCTAACAGAGACATCGTCAAAAAAAGGTCAGAGTGAGAAGCAAGAAAGACATTTTCATTTTATAATTCATGGGATAATCCGAGCTATTGGAAACGAGTTCTACATAACTGCATCACACCGATGGAGAAACTGATAGAAAGCTATTCTATTATCTGTAGGAATATTCAAAATGGAAAGGCTTCATGGTTTTAAATAAGAATAGTGACACACACATTGGATTTCCTATGACCCACTTTCTATAACAAAAGACAGCCAAGAAACCCAGTTCATTTCAAGCATACTGGACTTCCTTCGTGTTTTGCTTTTCGATTGCTAAAAATGAGCAATTTGAGAGTGTCATCTCAAATAAAATACTGTAAGTTTAACATTGTCCTCTTACCCGTGATGACCTGTCCAAACAGCTCCTCAGGAGTGTCTCCAAAGAAAGGCACACAGCCCACAAGGAACTCATAGAGGATGATGCCCATAGCCCACCAATCCACCGGCTTCCCGTAGCCCTGACGGAGAATCACTTCTGGAGCGATGTACTCGGGAGTACCACACACCTGAGTGAGGAAGAAAAGGTGCAAGCAATGCGAAGACAGAGGAAGACAAGAGAAGAGTGAAGAAAGAAAGAGTAAAAAAAATGGTCGAAGAAACTTGAAAACTTTAATGTGATGTAATCCCATTTACAGTGCATTCATCATCTCCCATTTTCTGCAAATGCTCTTTAAAGGTCCACTGCAGATATATAAAATATGCTGCTTGTTAAAATAAATAGCAAGGGGCCATTTGGCGGCTGGTGTGATCCCATCGCAAGATTGTGTCAAAGTTGTCTCTCATACAGCTTGATTCCCCAAAGCTTATTTAGCAGGTTAAACCATTTGTAGAAAGAAATGTGTCTTCATATTCTCTCTCATCGAAAACATTTTAAAAACATAATTATGAGGAAATAATTTACTTATAATAAAACTCACTCTTAAGAGGAAATGTGAGTTTATACAAATCATATGAAAAGCATTTTTCCAATTAACCACAGTGTTTACCTGCTGTTTTACCCAACAAAGACATCATCATTTAGTCAATTAGAAACACTTTCCTAATCAGAAAATCATGAAAAACAGAAAGCCCTGGTCCCATTCATCCATAGATGTGAGTTGATTACTGGAAGACAAACAGATGCTGCTTCCACCCAGAAGAGCTGACTGATTATGATCAGCTTCATTCAGAGAATAAACAATAACTATAATTGCTAAAACAGGATTATTATGGAGATGGGGATCAATAATGGTTCAGTAATTCAGACTACACAGGATGCATTGATTTTAATGCAATGTCTTTTTTAGGAGATGATGGAGTTTGCCAGATGACTTGGCAGGTTGATTCACATGGCTGGAGAAGAATAAAGGATGCTGTGAATGGCAGGCGCATGTTCATCCACCTAATCCCGTCACACACCTCATTCAAACGGTTGCTAATTATATATCTGCCTGCATCCCGCTTCCACTATAATATGGTGATAAAGTATCTGTATTACCTATAGGACAGGCTGATACTAGGTGACATGTGCTGTACCTGCTTATCCAGGAACTCTCTGGCATCCTTTTCAATGTGTCCCTCGTACAGGTTGGTGGTGAGGCTCATTAGACCCATCTTCGACAAGCCGAAGTCTGTAAGCTTGATGTGTCCCATGGAGGTGATCAGTAGACTATTTGGAACATTGAAAAACAGGCATTCAATTCTAGTTCATTGCAATAAAAACTATATATAATGGAGTGTGTGGTCATGGTCACAGGTTGTCATTCATTGTTTTCGTCAGCAGGTCTTGCATAATACGCCAGGGACAGTGCTTGAGTGGAGGTAAGGACACAGGAGACTGGCGTGTCACAGATGGATACACAGAGAAACTTTTCTTTCTGACTGAGATGGACAACAGAAGTGTCTAGATTTAGTTTCTGTCTGTCTTAATTTGCCAAATGAGATGAAACCAAGCTCAATGCACGGAAATTCGGAGGAGAACAAGATCAGACCTAAGGGGGCTGAAGGTAAGGTGGTGCCTTTTTTTGAGAGGCAACCAAGGCATTTTGATATATTCTGGCCTGTTATAGATTGACCCACAAGGCTAAATTAACTTTCATTAATCTCCTCAACCTTCATTTTTTTTTTTTTACCAGTACTACCTGTGTCTTTACAGCTACACACACTTTTGCAATAATTAAAAATGAAAATGTGTTACATTCAAGTCCTTGCCAAACAATTCGACACTGCATTGTTCTTATCCTGCTGGCTGTAAAATCCTAATAATTGGCTGCAAGATGTTAAAAAGAAACATTGGGTGACATCTTTTTGAGTTAATCATTACAAGCAAGCCCTTTCATACCAAATGTAGTCATTTGATCTAGTGTCGATATAAGAAATGTTAATTAGTGGAGCTTTTAACACTCACTTGTCAGGTTTGAGGTCTCTATGGACGATGCCATAGTTGTGCAGGTATTCCAGGGCTAAAACTGTCTCAGCAAAGTACATCCTGGTCAGCTCCACAGGCAGAGCCCCGATGTTCTTCAACAGAGTAGCACAGTCTCCACCTGGAAAACACAGAAACACCACTTTTTATTAATTTATTAATTTCAGAGTTTGACAGGAAATACCTCATTCTTACTTTAGGAATTTTGAATGAGAGTTATTCAGACACCATGTATTATGGCACCAAAGCCATTAGCAATAAAGCATCATTATATGTGAGAGTAAGACATAATTATTGTATTTTTGTGACACTTTTCGAGTTATAAATGTGTATTAATGTTTTAGTTATCATGCTTCTATTATATTTGCCTTTTTATAAACCTTTAAGCATGTTTGGCATTGTCAACACACAACTACACTGCCTGGCCAAAAAAAAGGTCACGCACTCTTATATTCGTTGGACCGCCTTTAGCTTTGATTACGGCACGCATTCGCTGTGGCATCGTTTCCACAAGCTTCTGCAATGTCACAACATTTATTTCTGTCTTGCATTCATTTTTCTCCAAGATCTTGTATTGATGACGGGAGATTCGGGCCACTGCGCAAAGTCTTCTCCAGCACATCCCAAAGATTCTCAATCGGGTTCAGGTCTAGACTCTGTGGTGGCCAATCCATGTGTGAAAATGATGTCTCATGCTCCCTGAATCACTCTTTCACAGTTTGAGCCCGATGGATCCTAGCATTGTCATCTTGGAACATGCCCGTGCCATCAGGGAAGAAAAAATCCATTGATGGAATAACTTCAGTATATTCAGGTAGTCAGCTGACCTCATTCTTTGGGCACATACCGTTGCTGAACCTAGACCAGACCAACTGCAGCAACCCCAGATCATAGCACTGCCCCCATAGGCTTGTGACCTTATTTTTTTGCCGGGCAGTGTACTTTTCCTGCCTCAGTGTGGATGTTGCCAACAGATAGCATAAGAGCTGATGCAGCCAGAGCCATGTCACTCTCCTGAATCTACTCACCAGACCTTGTTTGACTTTCATTATCAAGAGTCATTCTGTTAGTGACATATCAGTCTACGCTTCAAAACATTGCTTTAATATTCCTGAATGCAGACAAAATGATAATTTACTATTAGGGTGCACTCTATGTAGAATTAAATAAATGAAATGCTAAGAACAGAAACCTGGTCTCATATTTCCTCAGACATCTGAGGCAGAGAAATGAAGGTCGAACGGAACAAGGAGTCACCCACACAGAGTGGTCTAATAAATCATGAACAACTTTTCAAATTTGAGTCCTCGCTCAGTGTCATTAAAGTATGCAACCAAAGCCGATCTGACTCCTTACCCTCGACATATTCCATGACCATGCACAGATGTCTCCGCGATTCAAACGAGCAGAACATGGAGACAACGAATGGATTCTCGGCAAAGGTGAGGATGTCTCTCTCCACAAATGCCTGCTGGATCTGATTCCTCAGGATCAGATTCTGCTTGTTGATCTTCTTCATTGCAAAGCGCTGACGTGTCTCTCTGTGGCGCACCAGGTAGACCGCACTGGAGAGAAGGTGAGACAAAAGAGATGAGAGTGAAAACTGAAGGGAGTGGTGGCGCCAAGATGAGGTATGAAGAAAGGGCAGCAGGGCGAGAGGCCAAGACAAAGCAGCCTGTTTAAGCAATAAAAATTACGTTTATCTTCATACTGTTGCTGTTATAGTATTATTATTGGTGTAGTTTTATTCCAAATTCCACTACTGTGTTACTGAAATCTTTCCCTCAGTATTGCGTGAAGCACTATATGCAGTTGAGCCTAAATGCTGTTTGCTGACTTTGGAAACACTTTTTCTAAGGCTTTTTTCAGGAACACTCAACCCCTGAAACAGTCTCCCACATCATATGGATGTTAAGAACCTTTTTTCTTTGTTAAAACATTATATAAATGCTTTATTTTACTTAATATGATTTAAAGTCAATGAGATTTCAATCAATTTCTTACCCATAAGCTCCGTTGCTGATCAGTTTGATGCTCTGAAAATCTTCTTCACTCGGTGGCTTGAAGGCTCGCCCTCTTCCCTGTTGACAAATATAAAAATTATAACTCAAATCAAACAAAGCCTCTTTCAATTAAATGTTCAAAAGCTCAATGTCAATGGTTCTTAGATGATTTGAAAGCTTTGTGTCTGTGTGTGTGTGTGTGTGTGTGTGAATGGTGGAATGCAGTCATAGTTTGTCTGAAAATCTTTCAGTGTGTTTGTTCTTCACCTCTGCTGAGTCATCGGTCTCTGGAGTCTGTGGACCCTCACTGTCGTAGCTGTCAAGGCTCACGATTTCTGTTGAGAAACACTTTAGTTAACAAGCAAACCTGGTGACAAAATGAAAAAAGAAAAATGTTCATGCCAAAACACCAGGACTCCCACACTGTTATGAGAAGATAAAAAAAACGCAGCTGCTCAGACATCTTAAACAAAACAGCTATTCGATTTTTGAAAACAAATGAAAGACCAAACGTGGCAGATCACAGAAAGTAAAACATGAGAGATTAAAAATCTTCTTCCTATTCATTTTTTGTCTTCTTCTCCACCTCTCCCTCCCCCTCCCTTTGTTTCTTCTCCTCTCTTTAAGCAGCACTGGCAGCTAAATGTCAGCATTCTTTGTCTCTTCTATGTGACAGCTGCTAGAACACACTGATTATAGCACTGTTTTGTTGAAGCAGGGACATAATTGACTAACAATTAACTTTGCAAAGCAGTTTCAAAGTCGCTCTGTAGATATTAACTACATGTAACATAAAAGTTACTATTCTGACAGTCGTATATTCTGTTGGCTTCTCTTTGATGCTGAAAAGATCTTATCAACAGTCTCTATCAGGAGCCGAGAAAAGAAAAGAGAGTGTGAAAGTGTGCAACCCGCTACGTGGGTGTGCATGTGTGTCTATGCATAACGATGTAGGTGTAAGAGAAAGTGCAAGATCAAGATCAAGTGGCACATTGTTAGCAAAGATTAGCTGAGAAAGGGTGGCAGGCCCATATTTTTTAATGATTCAGATATAATCCTGCAGAGGTTTCTTGTAAAGAGTCATTCTGGGTCCATCAGCTAATGAACAACTCCTGATGGATGAGACCAGGAGCGGCTGTGCAGACATGAATTATAAAAGTAAGTTTGAGCCGCGATGATTAATTAAAGATATTTCACCGCTCCAGCAGACTGCAAATGAGCCAGCCTGTCCAAACGCTACATCTCAAACATGGTCATGCTAAACAACTAGCTGATAGATTAAAGTGGGGATGTTCAAATTCTGACACTGACAATAAAAAAAACTGTGGATAAATATATCTCCCAAAATGTTAAACTGTTATTTTGTTTATGTGTAATTTGTATCAGTTCAATACGAGGCCACTGTTCATTTCCCAGTCTGTTAATACTCAAAGAACCAGGCGATTTTTAAATGTAAATCTGGACACATTATAGTCAGTGTACATATACTATTTCCTTTTAAAGCTCAATTTGAACAACAAAATAGTTGTTCAATATACGGTTCCTTTCTTTGTGTTACCTTCCAGTGGGTCTCTGGTCAGCCCCAACTGGCTGATGATGTATCGAGGGATGTCCGCCTTCATCAGCTGCCCCTCCTTGGCGTGGTCCTCTGCTGCCTCCAGCAGATGGTAAAACTCTTCAGGGTTGAACTCCTATCATTGAAAGGGGGAACAAATGTAAGTACCAAAGAAACAGTATACTCTAAATGCGCCTTAAAGCTTAAACTCCTGAAGATCTACAATCACAATCTACAGGAAATAACGGGATGAACAGAACAATCACTGCTCATTTAACATTTAGCAGCATGAAATATCTTTAAGTCCACAACAAGTTTAACACATTCAGATGGATTTTAAGGCAAGTGCTGGATTGCCAAGTGAATTCACCCACTGTAATCAGCTCCTGTGAACACCAGATGAGTGCTACTTGAAAATCAACACTTGTTACTCCTGAAGTGTTTGATGCGTGGGAAATCGAAACAGATTTTTTTTTCTCTATTCTTAAAATATGTCACCATCAAAGAAATGTAAAAAACCATTGCACAGCTGAGTAAGAGTATACGATTAAGCGTTAATGATGTTTTACCCACAGTCATTATGGTTTCATGGTACAGGTATTAATGTGAGTAAACTGTTTTATGTATATCATGAAAAACAGTAAAAATGACAAAATAATTTGGAAGGCTGGACTCATGCATATGCTGTATTAAGGGCTGCAAGTGCAATTATTCCTTTCATTGTCAATTAATCTTTATATTCTAAATTAAGTATTAATATAAATAAAATAATGCAATATCACAGTTTCAAAGACTGCATTGCTTCTTGATCTGCCCAGCTGTAAACACAAGAACAAATGTATTTCATTTACTATTAGAGATGAAAAAAACAAACAGTAAAATGTTACATTTGAAAAGCTGGAACCACAAGATTTCTACATATCTACATTTCTATTTGTGTTGATTTTTCCACTGTTTAATGTCATGCTTTGTAAGAATCTTAGTCACAATTTCAAAATAAACTCAGATTTCCAAGGGATCCATATCAAGATTGATCATGTAATGTGGTGAGAGATAAATGCTCATTTATTGTTATCTTTTTATTCTCAAAAATCAAGTATCTGCCGAGGTATGATGCTGCAATTATGTATAAAACAGAGTTGAGAGATGAGAATGTACCACAGCATATCACAGTATTGATCATTTTTTGTAGCTGGGTATCGAACCATGAAGACTAACACAGCAGGAAAAAAAAAAGTGTGATAACTAAATTGATGTAAAATTGTGTCGCATCGCAGAAATTCATTCGAATAATTTCAGGTCTGCCAAACTTATAATCACAAAACTAGAATTAACTTTAACCTGCTGAAAATTCCTGACCCAACACCGCTGTGGGGCTGTCAAACAAACACAATCAGTGCTTATACATCTCCCAACTTTAAATTGCTTTCGTGAAACATCCTTTTATTCCAATGAAACAGCCCTTTGTGGTGTCCTGTGGGATTTACTTTCATTCCTGTTGGTGGAATAACATTTTGATTAGAAAGTAGAGCCTAAGGCAGCCGGGATCATTTCCTTTCTCCCGTGCTCTCTCATATCTGCTCCCCTCAACCGAGGAAAGAGAGAGAGAGCACCGTAAGGGGGAATTAACCTGCCTCTGATAGTTTTCTCTGCTCCGGGATAATATCCTTGCAGCTAAAAGCCTACTGACTGTGTGACATTTTCACCAAATCACAACTGCTGCTGTCTTGAATGCTAAGCAAACTCTACGCCCCTGGACAACATTTCTTCTTTGTATGTGTCTTCTCCTCTCTAACCTAAGGGGCGTGAGGATCTACAATCCTCTCCACATCCTGCCTGACCCTATCAACCTCCTTTGACGGTCGCCCTGGCAACGGAAAGATGAGCCAGGGGGGGGTGGTTAGAGGAGGGACGACGCCGAAGACGAGCATGTGAGGCCATCAATCAGTGAGCTGATGTCCAGGTATGCTAAGCCTCCTGTGCATACAGAGAGGCTTGTTATTACTGAGTAAGTTGAAGTGAGTTATGTATTAACATATCAAGAACACGGCTCTGTCTCCCAGCTGATTTGATGCACTGCTGAAAAAAGAAATCGACACGATGTGGAAAGAATATTTTACAGTTTTGAGTTAAGTTGGAAAAATGTCCTGCGGCAATAAGTGCAAACGCTGCTGCTAGAGACAAGTGTAGCATGTCTCTGCAGCACACGCATATATTAGGATATGTTGAGAATGAACCGACAGGAAGCAAATGTAAATTTGGCAATACTTTCTTAATGTTAGGGGACATAGTAACAACAACATTGCAAGAATGAGGTCGAAAGAAGGGTTTTGTCTCTGCATTTTTGAGTGTAATGCAGCCACGTTGATAATTTAATGATATGAACTCTTCTCCTGTGAATGTCGCATTAATGCTGTGTCACACATCCGATAGCTACATGTCCTGTTTTGTAATATTTCAACATTTTGTAACTTAATGAGAAATCCTCCCTAACTTTATCCTCAAAGGACAGTTTTGTTGTTCAGGCTGAAAGATACTTTGCAATTTAGAAATACGTTTCTAAGAAGTCGGGGCCTCATTAAAAACAAAAGATCAAGCCACAGAGATATCCTGAATTGATGGAACTTATCTTCTCCTAAACCAACTCTAAAGCATTTTTTATTATCAACCCTCCCTGTTTTCTAAATGAACACAAGTATTATGTGAACATAATGTACTACGTGGATACTACACTGTATGTCAGGAATAAACCATCCCTCTCTGTGTGTCTTTCGGGGGCGACAGTCTTTTGATTTGTCACAAGTAAAAGAAATGCAATGTGAAATACTTTTTTTTAAGCCTTAAAGACATTCTCGCTTTTAAAAGGGACAGCACAGCCTCCAGCTGTGATATGTTTCATTACTTCAGACTGGATGCACAGCTGACAGCCTGCTCCACGTCTGCTCACTCTTTAATGGCATTTCAGTGTAAAGGAATTGACCATGCATCTCCATTTGGGAGGACAGGAGCCTTTAAGAGCAGTTAAGCAGAACATATTCAGGATGTAAAAAGGCCCTCGGAAAAACTGATACTCATACTTAACATCCCAAACTCACCAAACACTCGAGGAGCCTGGCGGGACGAGATATGATGATGAAGAGCTTTTTGCAGAGCTCAATGACGAAGGTGAGCTCCGGACTCTCTGAGCGCTCATAAGCCTGATAATGAGGGAGAGACAGGCAGACGGAGAGAAAGGTTAGAGATGTGTATGAATCTACATGTCATTAGTTTACCCTTCTCAACACCTCCACAATCCCTGTCCCAACTCACATCATTCAGCAGCTTCTCCAGGTTATCCTGCAGTTCACAGAAGTAGACGCTGGTGATGAGACCCTCGCGTGATTTGGTCAGGCAGTCCCTGGACAGCTCAGCTACCTGGTGGTGGATGAAGCTTAGGACCCCATCGGCCAGGGGCAGGACGCTCTCTGGAGAATAGCTGTGGATGAACTCTGCCAGCCTCTCCTCCATCTGAGCTGTGGCCTAAGTAAATACAAAATGGAGGTGAGAGTAATAATCTCTAGTTATTTTTTTATAAATGTCTGTTAAATTACCACCTTGCAGAATGAAGTAGCACACAAAGGTGAGGGGGGTTCCGGTCCACTGATGAGCGTATAACAACGTTGATATGCTTGCAGTATTATGGGTGTAAGTGTTGTCATTAACTGCTTCTGTGGCTTTAAATCAAAAGCAGTTAATCTGCAAAAGATACATTTGTCACGTTATATGCAATATGTTTGTCAGTGAGCTTCATTCATCAATAAGGCTTCTACAAATCATTTTCATTTCAGTTCAAATTATTGGAGGGAGAAATGGACGAGTCATATCACACACAAAATAATGTAAATTATTGTCTGTCTTATTTATTAAAAGGACAATAGTTAGTTCTGCTGAAACCAGTATACCAGCACATGTATTAATAAATTGTATTTCCTGTTACTGTTAAATAGGGTGTCACAAAACCACAAGGAATGCCACGTAAATAGTAAGTTATTATCATGTTGTCAGGCTTCCCCTACGTTAAAACCCACTACCTGTCATCCAGTGGCGGGCCGTGCATTTCACACCTAGGCCTTCAGTGATGTCCTACACAGTCCTACCTGAATTATTCCACCTCTTAATACCATCATTATGACGCCATGGCTCTAGAAACTATACATTTAGACAGAAACGCAGTATAACCGGGCGTTGCATCACCTTAACATAGTCAAGTACAACAGAGTTATATTAATATTTCCGAAGCATTTATAATCAATACATCAGCATTTACAGTTAACTTAATTAATCAGATTATCTGACAAACCGCTCCTTGACACCTGTGTCCGTCACATAACGCAGGACAAGTGCCAGCTGTGCTACATTACCCACATCTGACGTCTCGTCCACCATAACAGCGACAAAGGGTGCTTTTTTAATCTTCATTTTGATCTCTTCTCCCATCACTTCAGCAAAAGCATAAATCAGGTCGTTTTGTATTTTGCCTGACGTCCCAGTAAACATGTTGTTTGTGTACAGGTGGTAATGCAAATCTGTGTTGTTCTCAGCAAGAAAAGAAAGAAGCTCCACGTAGTTTCCTCTGTTTCTGGACTCGGCGCTTTCATCGTGTCCCCTAAATGAAAGTTCCTGTTTACCCAAAAACAGGACACAATCAATCAGTCTTTCAATAATTCCCTATTTTTGTTCACCCTTTCGTTGTGGAGCTCCGTTTCCCTGGGCACTTGTTCGTTGAGTTGTAGATCCACTCGGGTGTCCCCAAAGGTTTTCAAAAGCACCAGTGCTTCCAAGTGCCCAGCCGTGCTCTGGTGTCTTGTTGCTGCCTTGGTTAGACAACTCAAGTTTGCAAATTTAGTGTGGCTCCAAACACCAAATCGATCAGTTGCAAATACCAGGCATTCCCGGCAGTACAATTTGCAGTGCCTCTCGGAGGCTGTGAGCCAGGGGTACCGCTCGTAGTTTCCCTGCTGTGCTAGGCTCGCTAGCGTTGGAGTTGGTCGTTCACCTTTTCAAGATGTGTAGCTTTACTTGAAAAGTTCGTTTTGAAAATGGCGTTGTTATTATATCTTCGACCAAATTGATCTCTTCTCCTCCTTCAGCCATTGTGGGTTGAAAAAAATAGCTTGTAGAAATCTACACAAATTAGCTCGCTCAAGTTCTAGTTCTGTTTGCTAGCTTTGCCCATAGACTGTATGGCTCTGCCTACTGCCTAGCTCTGCCTCTCCATAGTGCGTATCCAATCAGAAGATGTGCACGTGCTAACGTTAGCGTACGCCTGCTAGCTGGCCCGTTGTCGCCACCTCGAAATCTGATTGGTTAACGCCACAATTTTGTTTGCGTTCACTTTTAAGTTTACAGCCGCCCGCACTGTTGATTCTGAAGGCCTAAGGGCAGATTTCTTTGACCCTAGCAACACATTATGGCTGAAATATGATTGGATAAAAGCTCTAACATAAAGGCCAGCCCTCCAAATCTCGTTCTGAGGCTGGAAGCAGCGCAGCCAAGACGAACGCTATAAAATGAAGAGAATAGACTATGGGGAATAATTTAATACGTATTTGTGGAAAAAATATATCAAAATGTAATTTATATTCTGATAATGTTTAGGCCAGCAGAGAAGGCCTTGCTGGCCCTGACGGCCCACCACTGCTGTCATCACTCTTAATGTCAAACTTGATATACAAAGATTACACCTCTTTTATAATGTTAAAAAAAACACAAGTTAGTCTACATTATTATCACTTGTGTAAGTGATGAAACGCAAAATGACATCACAATTAGGGCCCTATTAAGTGTTAATTAAAATATATTTCACTGCTAATTATTCTCCTATAATGAGGAGGATGCAGCAATGTTGAGTCTTTATTAACAGTCCTGGGAACTGAGCAATTTTATGTGGGAAGCTTTGTTAGCAGCATTGCTTTATGATGCATTACTGAGAATGTTGAAAGGGCGATGGTGTGTGTGTGCGTGTGTGTGTGTGTGTGTGTGTGTGTGTGTGTGTGTGAGCAGACAGCTTTAGATCATCTTCCAGTTTTAATACATATTGGCCTGGGGCAAGTTACGTGATCTAATTGATTTTGCACTCATGATCAAAGACTCATAGGTCGGGTTTAGCTTCTCAGACATGGACGACCTCCAGTGGTTTTCACACACTGCAGTGTCAACAGCTTACAAAGAACAGAGAAATTAAATCTGAGAGCAGCCTTTATGTTGGAGGTCAGAGGAGAACCGTAAGCCTCTTTCAAAGTAAGGGCGCAGGAATGCAAAGATAACAGCTTAGTACGGCTGGGGGCTGCATTAGTGTAAGAGAGACACGAAACATCTCAAAAAAGCAACATAGGTCCCGCTGCCGCAAGTCAAACATGGAGATGCTGTTATGTGTCATGCACCCTAACATTGAGGCCCCTTGGGCTTCCTTTACTCTGACTTGTGTAGTGAATGCTGGGATGATATTTCTGCCTGGTTCATCACTGAAGCTCACTCTTACCAAGACTGATCTGCTCATTGTGCAAGTAAAATTATTTGGTGAATGATTGGCTTTGCTCTCAGACAATATATTGATTCTACCCTAGCTATGGGCTTTACACAATTGTAACATTTTGAGGAAAAGATGGCAGCGTGCATTCTACAAGGGACGTCGGCAAAGATCGACATCAGCGGCGCACAGGCAGAAGCTGCATCGCCATACTGGTTAGGACGGCATTTCACGGGGAATGATTAACCGACTTTGGGCCATCTGTTGCCCACTGAAACAGCAATCTTTCTGATCTTTAGGTTGCCCAAACACCCCACTGTTACACACCCTACATACTGGTGGTTCCTGTAAAGGCCAACATCTGTTTCATGTCCCAGATGTTAACTTCAAAGCCAAGACTGTATTGGCACTCGTCTACCTCCCAGGTAAAACCTTTTTTTTATTCTAGCAAGAACTGTCTCATCTACTGCCCGCCTGTAGCCCTCCTTGGTTCTAGAAATGAAATAAGTTTGTTTAATTGTTCTGGACAGATGTTTTCCCAATGTGGCAAACAACGCATCCTGTGATCCGTGAATACTGGAAACATAAAAAATGAATACATTCGTCATTTGAAATTAGGCATTATCTAATGATACATTTAGAAATTAAAAGCAATCTACTATGCCGAAAAGACAAAATGTAAAAAATCAAAAACACCTAAATGTGTACTTTTGATGTTTTCCTTTTCACTGGTCTGAAAGAAGACATGTCATGGAAGCAAAGTGGCCCAAACTCTTGATATTGACCACTACATGAAAAAGAGTGTTTTCACATGTATTGCTCATAATTTAGTGCAGCTAAAGAGGCGGTCTGTGACTGCAGGCCTATTGTTTGTGTGTGTTTGATGTGTGTATGGAGTTCACCCTTGTGTTTTGTTTATATGAGGCTGACCTTGGGGAAGCGCTCCTTGTAGACATGGTTCATCATCATTATTTCATTGTCATAGCAGGAGGGAGAGCGCCCGGGGCTGCAGAGAGACAAACACACAGAGCAGGACTGTAATATACAGCAGTGACTGAGAAAATCAAAGAGCAGAGAGTGTGTGGAGGCAGCAATTCAGTATTTTTCCCTTGAATTAAGGAATAATTTACTGCTTCCCCTCATGTCCGTCCTGTCTGTACATTATGCTAATCGACCGATCAGAAATTCAGCACATTCACTTTAGTTTCTCTAATGGATCCGGTGTCCTCCTGCACGTCACGCAACACATGGTGCAGACGTCATACAAGCATGAATATATTCAGAGGCACATGTGCACTCTCCTTCACACATAACAGAAATAAACAGAAATAATGCAAAGCAAATTCAACACGTGGCAGAATGAAAGCCTGAAAAGCTAATACTATTCTAACATAGCAACTCATACAGTACTGAGTTCACAAAAGAAAAGCATACTATGAATAGATGTCTTGTGGGCAAACACTGTTTAGCTTCACAGAAAGATGCGATTATGAATAGAAATAATGAGGCATGTCAAGGTACACAATCGAGCTTCAAGATGTGTGATTATCTATCTAGGGCACCGACTGCTGAGGAGCTTAATAAGAAAACTGAATACTGATAAGTAGTGATGTGTTGTATGTAGTTGGGGCATGTTGCATCCAGAGGGGAGGCTATAATAGGTGTGATTGAGGGAGGGTACACGAGAGACTTATGAAAATGGAGAAACAAGCTGCACTCTGCAGAAGAACTTCAGGGTGGATTTATCCTGATTCAACTAGACTGGCAGTGGGAAAGCTCTCTAGTCCTAGTAATAACTTATTCGGACTTCAGTGTGTTGATAAGCATAAAGATTTTGAAAAACATACAAACAGGATGTGTTGTTTTTCTTTAATCAGAAAATGTAAACAGCATGTACATAGCTGACTCAGAGTTGCTGTTCTCTTTTGAGGGGGCGTTCACATTATAACATGGAAGCAGCACAAGTGCCCTAATTTGCATTGTTATCGAAAGTTCAATTTAATTTGTATAATTGCCAGAGCCAGTGATTTAGATCTATGAGAACTCCATCTCAATGCATATTGCTGATTATATATATATGTATATAAGTCAGTAACAGGAATCAAACTCTTCCTGCTACAATAAGAAACCTGCACATCCTAACATGTCTTGGATTCTGCTCTCAGGGATGAATTGCATATAAAAAACGTAATCAAAGTTGGCTGGATGCCCAGTGGCTTGTTTTCATTTGTTTAAACTGTCTTTTGTTCATGACCTGCTGTGCTCTCACCTGAGGCTTCGGGAGCGAGGGCGGACGTGCGGCGACCGTCGGCCCCCGTCATCATCCGTGATGCTCTCTGTGCTGCCAAAGTGCTTTGACAGGAAGTGCAACTCGTCCATAGTTGGCTGGAAGGGCAGCTGATGCAACCGCTCCTGGGAGGAGCTGGATGACTTTAGAGAAAGATGAAAATGAGACAAGGGTCAATTATAAACTGCTCTTTATTAGATCTGTTTGAAAAAGCTTCTGTTATAGCTGCAAAATCAATGGTGTAAAAACAGATATACAGTGATGGAAAGGAGAAAAACAAAAACAAGAAATGGCTGCAGCAGAAAGTACAAGGTGTGCTTTGGTTTGAGTGGGTGGAAGAAACTGAAACAAAGCAGTGACGAACATTAAAGAATAAGAAAGTAAGAGAGAGAGGATCAGAAACACAAAACATGTCCAGAAGGAGTTAGTGTAGGAGGAAAAAACAGAATAATGTAGACTGAACACCAGAGCAAAAGACTGCAGGGAATGAAGAGTCACTCCACCTAAAAGTTGACTGCTGCCTCAGGGGGTTAATGGCAGCGCTGTTCGGTTTCAAACAAAATACTTTTCTTAAGGGCGAGAGGGAAAAACCAGCCTGGATCAATAGAAGGCTTAATGAACACATCTCCCAATGGGAGACCATGGCAGGCTTTGGCCATACAACGATTTCTGCTCTAAATCGTCTTCTAAATCGATTAGAAACTCCATCCAGGTCTAAGCCACTTTCAGGCTGCAAAAACGCACTTACATGTAAGGGAGGATGTTGTGACTGCAGCATGTCCAGTGAACAGAATCAATTAAGAAGCTGCATGAAGATACAGGGAGTTCAGACACTGAGGAAAATGCCATTGAATGAGATATTTGTCATAAAACTGTCTCATTTCTGTCTGGCTCCTTCAAGCAGTCACTAGGTGCATCTTAACTAATTTAACTGTATCGAGATTTTCTATGCATGGCTCTTGATCTCCGTCACAGAAGATGTGACAAAAATGCAAGGAAAATACCTCAAGGGATAAGAATCGAAGAAATAGTGTATTTAGAGAATTATCATCACTTGTCAGCTTCAACAGATCTGTTGATTTTTGATACTTTTGTAGTTTGGATTAAATGTGAATAATACAATGATAAGGATGTAAAATTTCCATTTATAGTGCACTTCATTTTTTCATATTTCCTCCCAAACAGCACAACGAAAATAAAAATTGTATCTGCAGGTTCATGAGAATGAAGCAGCAAAACTCAGGTTGGTAAATGGACCTTACTGCCCAGACACTAAATGCTCATTAGCTATTTTTACAGCAGCATGTTTTTTTAAAAGCTGTTTTAATAAGTCATTTGCATTACATTTATGTTTGTAAATTCATCATACAATAATAAAGGTTAAGATGAGAGTATCTCATAATTTCAAAATGTTCTGCAGGCTAAATATCATAGAACTGATTGGAATATATTGCATACAAATATAGCTTCCCAGCACTCAGGGATTTCCAGCATCATATGTGACTTTATGGAAATGACACCAATAGAAAATGTGTTGAAAAGGCATTGTTCTCTTTTTGACAGTATTTGACACAGAAGAAAGGGAAAAAGAAGCATCATGGAAAGCACTGTGTTTCTGTTGGATGATGAAAGTTGTTCCTTTGTTTATGAGACCTACAGTTCACACCTAACAGCAGTACAGACTTATTTACTAATTTGAGATAAGTCTGAATTTGGGAGTTGTGCTTGTATTTGTTTTGGTACAAAACTGGAAGTGTTTGGACGGAGCATCCCCATTGAGCTACATCAACCAACTGATTTCCAACAAATGTAAATTTGGACTGTGATGTACAAACACTCGACAATTTTCTTCAGCTGTAAGTTTTCATCTTCCATATGCCTCCATCTTCTATCTTCCCCACTTTCATCTGTCTACTTTGCTGCATCTTTCCTGCATATATTTGGTTCATATAATCTACGACTTCATATGGGAAACTCCTGCACACACTCATCTCCTCCTTTCGTCTACTCTGTTCAGTATGCAAGGGTCCTGCTATAACTAATCAAGCGAGTAATGGACCATGTAAGAACCAGCCGAGCCTTGAAACCTGACAGGACGGAGGGGGAAGACGAGTTATGGAGGTGGAGCGGAGTATTGAGAGACTGAGAAACCAGTCTCAACCTCATCTACCGGTAAAAGAGGATCGATGAGTCGCCTGCAGTGTACTGCATGTCTGTCTATATGTGCTGCTGTAAGTAGATTCATGAGAGGAAGTCAATGAAAGAAATGAACTGTGAAAAGATGCAGAGGAAGTGATTGTGTTCATGATGGCACAGTGTACAGGGGGTGGATTATGAGTCAACACCTTGCCTCCACCTGAGCGGCATTCACATTAAGGCCCATTTCTCAAATGGACTATTTACCAAATGGGCCTTGGCAGGGTTCATTTCTCTGAGTAGTCTCTTATACTTCACTCAGACGAGAGTGAACACTGTTGTTGTCCCTCTGTTTCCTTCAAAACACATTTCACTTCCTCCTACACTCTCTTTTATTTCTCTGTTGCCCCTCTTAACCATCCATCTTTGCTTCCCTGGGGATAAAGTGATGCCTAGAGAAATTGTTACTGGAACAGGGTAGAAATAAAGATTGGTTACATTTCATTTCAATTATTCCTGCTCCACTTGTTTTCAGAAAGGCCAAGTCATCAGCTGCAGATAAATCGGGTTGATCATATCTTAGCAACTGATGAGTTATTTTTAGTTCTGGTGAAGCATGTTCTTCAGCAGTAAAATAATCGTCCGAGACTCCAAGCAGGGAGTACAAAGTCAGAAAACACTGGGGCGTGTTTGTTTCTGTATGCGTGGAATTTAGCTGCAAGTGTGGCGTGTAATCCTTTCAGAGCAGAGCGAGACCAAAGTGGAACATGCAACTTTTAGAACATGAATTTACAAGCACTAAAGCCTGCGCTGATTTAATGCATATGCATTAAAACATATGCAAATTAGTTATTTGAGGGAGATGCATATTCATACCAAGGATGGCTCTTGAATTCATGACTTAGCCCATGCAGCTACAAGGAGAAGAAAATCAAATCGCATAATATAGTGTTGCTTTTCCCCTGTTTCTCTGGTAAAAATACACAGAGAGTACAGAGTACAGAGATTGATCCATCTGAATTTGCGTTCTTCCTACTACGGAAAAGGTAAACATGAAGGAATCTCTGGGAGGAAATAGCCTAACAGCCACCAGAAGCCTCACATTTTACTCCGGGACTTTTCAGGAGGCTGCTGCTACACTCTGGTGTCCTGTTAGAGTGCCTAAAGTTTTGTGTTACAAGGACACACTTAGTCAGCCCTATCACACATTTCAGAAAGCATAATGTGCTGTGGCTGCTGCAGAGATAATACACAATAGGAAGGAGTGTTTGTTTCTGATAGAGACAGTTATGTTAGGAACCTCTTAATAACCCTTGCCAAACCATTTGTTTTAAAAATGCTTCAAGTCGTCCTTAGACGACTAAAATGTCGGCGTCAAAAACGTATATATTTTGATATTATTTTTCACTTTTAAATACCAGTTTGCTAACAGAAAAAAAACCTAATCCTAATGATGTATAAAAAATACTATTTTTGTGTAATAAAACAATGGTTCTTGGACTGCATATCAGTTTAGGATGGTTATTGAAATCATAAGTGAGGTTAGTGCTTCCCTAATGATTACTTTCCTTTGTTTTCAAGAATTTTGCTAATACTTCATTTTAAATTATATGAAGTTTTTAAACAATTAGGATAGTCTGTGGAGCTTTCTTCTTGCTCTTTAGCTTACCGTTGAACTGGGTGTATTGGTGCCATATCCTGAGGAAGGCAGGGAAGCCAAGGACCATCTACGACCATCAGCCCTGAGGAAATACAAATAAAAGGGGCAAACGGAGGCATGTCAAAAAAAAAAAAAATCTGAATCTTTCCCCAGTTAGAACTCCAACATTGATTTTGGTCGCTTCAAACATCAAGGTTAAACTGAAGCAATCCCACCACCTTTCCTTCCTTTTTTATCCAATTACACTTTTGTTCCTCTTATTCCCCTCTTCCCTCAGGCCGCCTCCAGCCCTCTCTGACACTTCCTCTGAGTGAGTGATGAGGGAGACACTTTTAGTGCAAAACTCTGACACCTGCCACACAGGCGCTTGGAAGGAGCACTCAGGACAAAGACTAGGCTGTGGCATGTTTCTGTTTGAGTGGGTGTGTTCCCTGTAGATCTTCACTGTTGTGTGTAAAAATAATCCTATCAACAATTTCCCTGGACTACTTCGCACTGCTCTACTGTTGCATGTGTGACTTATTCTGAGAATAAAGGATGGATGTCAACCTGCGAGAAGAGGCAAAGGAAAAATGGGCAGGTCCGCTCGGTGAGAAGTTGCGAGGGCTGTCCAACGGACTGCTTCCTGTTAAATACATAGGGACAGAACAGAGCAGAAAACATACCCTCTGGATTACTTGGAGCCATAATATACCAAAAGTCATTTGAGGTTTTAGGTTACTCTAAGTCATTTCAATTTCCATTTGATCTCTGTATGCTCAGGGGCGAATCACGGAGAATTGCTGTGTGTGGCTTTTAGTGCTGATCTTTGCAAATTAGACTAGTTTTTGAAATGTGGCTCATCTGCATAAAATGGCAAATTAAGCACCTAATTTATGCATTTTATCTAATTTAAATATATGTAGCATAGGAGCTAAGATATGCTAATTGCTTGGCAGTGCAGTCATAAGTGTATTTTACCCATTTTCTTTGGTTGCTCTGAGAAGGTTTTTTTATGTCTTATTTGTGTAGGTTAAGGGGCCATAAACCTGCACAATCCTGAATTTGGCCACCAGGACACAATGAAAACACTGTTATGGCTATGAATGAAATTGTGACACCTACTGTAATAAGGTAGTTTCTACTTGATTGTGTCCTACAGTACTAAATTACGTAGCTAATCATACATTAAATAGCAACTTAAAACCAGTTAAAATCTTGTTCTTGCGGACCTCTAGTGTATTGGTGCATAGACATTTTTTTTTTCCATGGCACCCTCTCACTTATTACAGGTGTTTCAACATACACGTGACACAGATCATTGTCACCATGACAACTGGCAACTGTGAGTGTTAATACAGCGTCTTTGAGACGTTTGTTGCTTGTTTTTCAGCTCTGATGTTGTGTTGTTGCCCTTCTGGCGCTGTTGGACCGTCCTTAAGGCGCTCCAGGGTGTCACAGCACCCACTGTGAGGACCACTGCATTAGTCATTGAACTGACACAATCTAAGTACACTTCTACATCGCAGTCAGGTCATCACATTTATATAAATTGAGATTGATTAGATGACCTTCAAAAATAATCATTGACTTTATTTTTTTCTTTGTAAAAAAATGTATTGAAAGATTTGATGTGAAGTAGAAGATCAAAAGTCAAAAGATCAAATTTAATGTCCAAATGGACCCAAAAGCTGTTGTATTGTATGCTACAAGACTACACTGAAGACTGCATTTATGGTAATTCTGTTCTTTTAAGACAAGCAAAAATGTGAAAGCTGAAAAGATCCTGCAGTAGTGAAAAGAAGTAGGCTGCATGTGGCACAGTCCCAAACTACAGCTAGATTCTTCCTAAATTGCTATTTTTCAAGTCAGATTTTTCGATTATGTTATTTGAATTATTTTTTAATTTGTTAATCTCACACTGTATCATGGATATAACCTTTATATACTGACCTATGTGTCCTGGCAGTGGAGAGTGCGGCCGTGGCAGAGTGGGCGACGTACTGGTCAGGATGAGGCTTTTCCTGTTACTGGTTCGGCAGCTAGAACACATAGGAGAGCAAAGAGCACATCAATATTTATCTTCATTCATTTCTTTACTGACAACAGTCAGATGAGAGCTCACACACCACTGAGTGTCCTCCAGGTTTATGAACACTTTGTTTCTGTGTGTGTGTGTGTGTGTGTGTGTGTGTGTGTGTGTGTGTGTGTGTGTGTGTGTGTGTGTGTGTGTGTGTGTGTGTGTGTGTGTGTGTGTGTGTGTGTGTGTGTGTGTGTGTGTGTGTGTGTGTGTGTGTGTGTGTGTGTGTGCGTGCGTGTGTGTGCGTGAGTGTGAGCGTAAGTGTGTTTCCTTGTCACCTTGAGTAAATGCATAGCATATATTACAGTATGTTTGAGGAGTGCATGCTTCTTTATCTTGAGCACAATATGTCTCGTGTGTGTGCTTGTTGCAGGCCATAATACGAGGCTTTATTGACGTCCGCCCACCCACAGGGGAGATTGACAGAGCAACAAAGATTTTTAATTTCCTCTAGGTCCAGCTCTCTGTCGGCTGCTGCCATGAAATATAATGGAAGGAGTGATGAGGCGGAGGGAGTGATGGAGAGACAGACGGAGAGGAAGAAAAGGAGAGGGGAGGGCAGGTATAGACCATAATGAAGAACTGAAATTATTGAACCATAAAGGCTTCACACGCTGCTCCTGCTGCAAGCACCTTTCTTTGAACAATTTCACAATGGGAACACAGAGATGCACAAGGTTTATTGTCCTACACAAACACCTCATAAAGTGGATCTTTCAGGCTTTATTTTTGTGCGCAGATCAGATTTGCTCATGGGTCTTGCCTGTCAGACCAGATTTGCACAATCACATCTGACGAACAATACAAGTTTGCTCCATATTGCATCAGCCTGCAATACATCTGTGATGGAAGGGCTGTAAATCACACGCACACAACAAAAAATTAAAAACTGCACGGTCACACAACACACTTTAGTTATTTGATGTTTCTTCCTCGATCAATAATCTATATGCTCCCACATCCTGCCATCCAGCCTCATCCCTCCCTCTACTGATGTCTTCAGCACTCTGAGACATCAAACCCCTGGCAGGATTTTATCGGTGGCAGTGTGTCTCTGTGGGCGCCAGCTGAGGGAGGGCTTGTACTCAACCTTGCAGAACAGAGGAGGAGGAGCATATTGAAATATTTAAGGGAAATGCATTAGCTTAGGAAGGAGGGCTGGAAGTGAATTCACACCACCCTTCGCTACAGCTCCAAGAAAAGAAAAGGGGAAGGGTGAGGGAAGAATTAAAGAAGACAACAAAGAAAAGAGTTGGTGGGTTCCTGCAGTATATTCCTCTGATTTCCTTTCTGTCATGCTTTTCTTTTTCTGCAATACTTCATGCCTGCAATCATCTTCCCTTTCACTCACTCCCTAACCTGTAGTCTCTCACATCCACATTTTCCATGCTGCTCTTCCTCAATCAAAAGCTGATTCACTTGAGCATATGGAAGTCAAGCTTCACTCCAGAACAAATTCTTAGCTTTTGATTCATGATTAATCACACCAATAGCGGCGCGACTCTGTCAGTGATTCACTTGAAGGTGGAGTCTCTAATGTTTCAAACCACATATTAAAGGGAAAGGGATTTCTTCCTACCTGCCTCGTTTCTGTGACTATTTCTTGGTACTTATAATTATTCATACTTTTAAATTACCATTTCACTTTCAGTCTCAATAAATCTCTTCCGCATCTTTCAGTAACTCCTCAGTCAGCTGTTTCTATTTCATCTCATCTGCATTTTTCTGTTCTTATTCTGCTTTGTCTTTCTTCCACATGAATTCTCTGAAAGATGAATAATTAAAACATAGGAAGTCCAGGAAACTGATTCTCCACTCCTACTGCCCGTTTTACTGTTATAGAGTCATCTAAAGCATTGAAGACTTTAACAAAATGAAAAAACCCATGAGGGCAAAGCAATCTAATCTTCCCATAAAGCCAGATGTCTCTCGCAACCACTGTGCTTTATAACATTGTTATCTTAAATGAATGCTGTAAAAGGGCATCTTGCCCAAAGCATGTGTACTGTAAAAAAGGCTTAAAAGGAGTACTGCTCTTTATTATATACTCCAGTTTTCTGCCACATTTGTATTACCAGAAAGGTCACATTAGAGTTCTGCTTCTTTTATTCCTGCAAAATGGGAGGGGTACATCCGGTGTGTGTGTGTGTGTGTGTGTGTGTGTGTGTGTGTGTGTGTGTGTGTGTGTGTGTGTGTGTGTGTGTGTGTGTGTGTGTGTGTGTGTGTGTGTGTGTGTGTGTGTGTGTGTGTGTGTGTGTGTGTGACTTTAAATCACTCTGTCACGGTTATGGTCATACTGCATGGTTTCATCCAGCCTCAATCTGGTTAAGGTGTGTGTGTGTGTGTGTGTGTGTGTGTGTGTGTGTGTGTGTGTGTGTGTGTGTGTGTGTGTGTGTGTGTGTGTGTGTGTGTGTGTGTGTGTGTGTGTGTGTGTGTGTGTGTGTGTGTGTGTGTGTGTGTGTGTGTGTGTGTGTGTGTGTGTGTGCACAGTTGGTATTGCCATCTTTGAATCATAAATCAAAAGCTGTCTCTAGCTTTGTGGTCAAACAATCCTGAATACATCATCCACGTCTCTCTTCTGTTCTCAGGCAGCTGGTGATGTTTGGATTTATTCAGTCATCCACTTACGCATTAATGAATTTTGATCAGAAAAATGAAGCTTCACTGAAAATGAGACACTTCCATTTTAATGTATTCAAACCCATTCAGATTCAATTAGGTTAATCGAGAACAAATTCTTGATGCATAATGAATTGACCAAGAGGAAAATAGACGGAAGATATTGTGAGCGGGAATGTACCACATTACCATGGCAACACATTCAGAGTCACACGCGAAAAAGCAAACAGTGACATCTCCATTTTTTTTTCACCAGAGCGCACAGTGATAAATAGACAGCTTGTGGTAACAAATGAAAAATAAAGGTGAGCATCAAACTGAATCCGCTCTGATCTGAGGCGAGTAAATTAGATCTGAAGTTAACAACAACACTGTGAGTCAGAGTCTGTTGATATGACGGAGCCAGAGACTGTTTGTATGTGATGCCAGTCTTATAATCCATCATAATCCACTGTGTAATCCATCATGCAGGCCCAATCTGTGAGTGTGACAGAGGAGTAGTGGTGAGACTTGTGGTGCTGTCAGTCAGACAGAGTGTGATTCATCGGGGTCAGCGGTGCATGGCTCTATAGTGTCGGCCTCTGTTGACCGATACCACAGCTGAGGAGAGAGACACGCCAGTGGAAAACAACTTTTAATTTGGAGCGAGAAACAAGGTGTGATAGTGTCAGCCCAGTGTCTCCGAGTCTGTCAGGTGCAAGGTGAAAATCAATGTTTGTTTGGTTACAGCATGCAGGTGGTTTGTGTGTCCAGGTTGTCTCGAGAAACACCTCCAGAGTGATGAATGACAGCAGTGACAGGAGAGACAGTACGAACCGGGATGGTGGGAAAGAAACAACTAATCTATTTTGCATGAAATCTGTTTGTTCATAAGAAATGTTCATTAAATATCCACAAACACTTTGCAACAAAACAGATTCACAATGGATGTGAAATCTGTCAAATATTCAGGTTCAACGTGTTTCCTCCTACAAAATGCTGCTTTTGGCAACTACAGTGTGATTTACCTTTTTATGGATGAGTTTAGCATCTCAAAGAGGACCTTCAAAAAAAAAATGTGCTTAAATATTCAACAAGTGTACGCTGCTGTAAAGCCCAAGGTAAGATTCTTAGACTTTTGCAACCAATTATTGCAAGATAATTATCATAGAGTGTGCATCCCTTTAGCTTTCAGTGTTCATTCCCTCCGATATACCCACTTTACACTACCTGCTCAGCAATGAAGAGCACATAGATGCAGTAAAAGCAGAGTGTGTGAATATAATGGAGCATTTATACACTAAAAAAAACAGATATTTTCCTCAGAAGATGATGGAGACCAAAATAGAGATTAAAATGAATACACATCAAACTTAAAATAATCAGGGAGCCACAAACTCAATGACAACTAAAACTATAATAATATATAATAAAACGTTGTTACATAATAATGAAGTCAATACAGTTGAATCTGATGCGGGAAGTAGCCAGAAACACTTTTAACTCCTTTAAGCAGCCATTTTTAACTCAATAACACATGGGAAGCAGGACATGAACCTGAGTTTCTTTCTCCGTTTGATATTAGCAATAATTACGACTCCCCCAAAACTCATTTGCCAAGGAAAATGAGGTGTATACAAAGGGTATTTGGTGGTGACAGGGTTGCATGGTGACACGCTGATGCTAGAGGACAACATGAACAGACAAAGTCAAAGGTGACCGGCAGAGAAAACTAAATTGCTCGAACAACAAACAGAGACACACAAAGGTGACAGCCAACAACCTCACTCTCTGCTCCCAATAATGGAACCCAGGGCTGTCATACAACCCCCGGTCAGCCTGCTGCAGAGGGGTCAGAGGATAAATCTGTGGTTCTGACTCGTGCAGAAGCTTTGACGAGCAATTATGCCCCTGCAGGCCCACGGCTGGCACGGAGCCATTTGTCTCACACACACACAGTCACAAATGTGCACACAATCATAGAAAAATGCACGGTGTTGGTCCCCTGACATGAAAAGTGTCCCAGACTGTGTACACTAAATACAGCAATAAGAGATGCACACAATAACACTTGGAAACAGGTCATTGAAACTTCACACGCCGTGCATCGCTGGTACTCATAGACTCTCTAAGTTTCTAGGCTTTTGAGTTAGGTCACTATCTGAAAAAGGGCATAACTGTCATCAGTAACACAAACTAGCCTGGTATTTTGATACAACTGAGGTATAGTAATTGATGGGCACTGAAAACAACGGTGCTTTATTATATACAACCATCTTAAAAAAAGACAAAAGTTAAGCAAGATTATCTAAACCAACTACAGCAACTGGGTTAGGTCAAATTGTACAGAAGAAGTCTGTAAACTGTGATAGAGGTCGTGTCTTGCATTTTTTTACTGAAGTCCCCATGTAGGTAACCCAGATGACTTCAGAAAACTAGAAAAAATAACACAAAACAATAATATGTGTGTCTGTCTGTCTGTCTGTCTGTCTGTCTGTCTGTCTGTCTGTCTGTCTGTCTGTCTGTCTGTCTGTCTGTCTGTCTGTCTGTCTGTCTGTCTGTCTGTCTGTCTGTCTGTCTGTCTGTCTGTCTGTGTGCTCTGTAGGACCACTACTGATTATCCAATTGCATGCGGGACAATGCAGGTATGAGTGAGGGCTTGTGCATGCTTAATGTGTCTTACCTAGCAGATGATTAACTGTGTGTGTGTGTGTGTGTGTGTGTGTGTGTGTGTGTGTGTTGTTGTCGTCAGTCGTTAGTGTCATCTTCTGCTCAGTAAGTGTCTCTTCTGCTCACAGGTGATCACAGGCACAGAGGACACCAGACGCTCCTGATGGTTACACCATCGATCTGTCCATGCTCACTTCCTGTCAGGTGAAATCTCTCTCTCTCTCCTCTCTCTCTCTCTCTCTCTCTCTCTCTCTCTCTCTCTCTCTCTCTCTCTCTCTCTCTCTCTCTCTCTCTCTCTCTCTCTCTCTCTCTCTCTCTCTCTCTCTCTCTCTCTCTCTCTCTCTCTCTCTCTCTCTCTCTCTCTCTCTCTCTCTACCTCTCTACCTCTCTCTACCTCTCTACCTCTCTCTCTCTCTCTCTCTCTCTACCTCTCTCTCTCTCTCTCTCTACCTCTCTCTCTACCTCTCTCTCTCGCTACCTCTCTCCCTCAGGACCTCTTATAGGTAAGTGCATGTTTACAATCGAGGAAAATGGGATGGAAATTTTGCCAGGATAAAATTCAACCCCTATAAGAGCTTTGCAGACCAACAAGCTGTTTCCCTGTTAGTGAATCATCTTAAGGAACATCCACAGTTCTTACTGCCAGAATTTAAATTGGAACAGCCAACCGAATCGAAGTGGATCCCAAAACTCAGGAAAGTGGCTAAATCAAGCCACGTGGGCAGATCCATCAAGCATGAGGCATTCAGATGGAGGGGGTGATTGAGTGAAGCTGACATACAGCAAATAAAAGTTAACAGGTGAAAAACGAGGATGGGAGGAAAGAAAATGACAGGATGAAAATAGGAGGCGATGATACTGTACACCAGGACTGCTTGGTGTTCGGGGTTGCAGCAGGGTTAGTCACATGGCTTTCTTGTTGCTATGCAATGTTGCACAGAGAGACACAAATAGAGGCTTTTGCTGATATTCCCCATGAAAGAGAGGCTAAGCAGAGGGAGTAAGAAGGCAACTACAAAAGTAACAAACACAGTTTCACAGTTGAAAGAAAAATGAAGAATTTAGAAGAAAAGGGAAAGGCAGAGAAAGGAGGTCACAAAAACAAACTGACTGAGCTACCCCGTCTTTTCAGCACAAAAAGCTATAATTTTGTCGATTCATGCTGTGACTAGCAGGCAATTATCAGTTTTCAAAGGGATTTTCTGCTTTTTAAATCAATCCTTGTTGTGAGCTTTTCAAAGAGCTGTAAGTACGCTTGTTATGTGAAACTAAAAAAGATGTTACTAAAGATCAAAGGCCATCTTTGAAATGAAACATTGGGTCTCATATTAGGTGTATGGCCCTCTACAGTCACTCATTACCAAGACCATGCCATGAAGTGGATTTTGTAATATACTTATGTTTAATCAGCTTGTTTTGATCTCTTAAAGAGGCCCTTTCATTGTCAATTTCAGATTCATATTTGTATTTTGTGGCTCTACTGTGACATGTTTACATGCTTTAATGTTCAAAAGGAGCTTCATTTTTCTATTACTGCCTGTGCTACAGCACTTATTTTCACCCTCTGTGTGAAATCATAGCCCAGGCTGCTCTGATTGGAAAGCTGGCCGGCTCTGTTGTGATTGGTCAAATGCTTAGAGAAGTACCGCCCCTCAAGAACATGTGTTGTAGCACTAGCCAATAGAAATGTGGCATGTTTCACAGTGATGTGACTATGTTACAGATGTAAACAAAGGAGTACAATCACTGTGTTTAAGGAGGGGGGGAGTGTGTGGAAAGAAAACTCCTTTTGCAGAGGAACTTTGGGATTTTAGCCTCTGCAGACCATTGACATGCACACACACCTATATAACACACTACAAGAAAGGAGAACCCCAAAAAAGCATTAAAGAGCGCCTTTAGAACTGCTCAAAAACAAAGCAGGTTTGATGTGATGATGGTAAAGCTTTAAACCAGTTATAGTGCAAGAAATGCATTCAACAACATAGTATCGTGTGTTTCTGTGGTCTACAACACCACAGTACATAAATACAATATGACAGGACACAAGAAGTGTGTCCCTTTCACTCCTCTCCACTCGGGAGGTGTTGTCAGATGTCCTCTAAAGGTGTGAAAGAGTATCCTCGGGCAGAGTGATGCAGCAGGAAGTTGTGGCATTGCAAAGATCTATCTGGATCTTTCTGCATGTGTCACCATAATTCATCTGGTTTCCTGTTTGTCTGCATTAGTCTCTCCACGTGGCTGTTGCTATCTGTTGCTATCTGTAGGTCTCAGTAACGGCAGAGAGCTGATGTAGGAACAGCCAACAGTGCTCTGAATCAACACAATCATGACTTTTGTCTTTGTTCCCACCATGACCTTATTAACAGCAAATGATCCGTAGCCATCTCCTCATACGGAATAAAACACTCCCTTCAGTGAAAAGCTTATTCGGATGAGTGGGGAGTCTCACAGCATGGCTAATAGACATTAAAAGTGATTTAATCAGATTATGGATAATGCATCTGGATTCACAACCAAGCATGGCCACAGCTTCTATCGCTTAGTGGGAGGCAGGAATGGAGATGGCAGTAGGATGCTTGACTCAATTAAACGACTGGCTTATTACTACTTGACATTAAATTATGACACCACTGATTTTAATCAAGGACAGCCTGATGACAAAATAGATATTTTGTGCTCAGAGGATTTTTTTTACAGTTTGGTTTACAAGTAATCAATGCTTTGATTTACTGTAGAGCACTTTGCTGGCAAAAGGTGACTTCCTGGACAGAAAGTCAGTTTTTTTTTTTTATGACATTAGATTACAAAAGAGCATATATTACCAGGGTTAGTCAGGATAGCATTGTTGAAACAACGTCGTTTTCATAGTTTCCTCAATTTCCCACTACCCAATTGCAAGCACTGGTGATGTTCACTTTTAATAAAGTAAACCCAATTGAAAATCAAATAGTTTATCGATAATTGTAGGTGTAAAAAGTCTCAGGAAATGGTAGAGGGTCACAAAAACATATTTTAAATGCTAGTTCATTGAGTTTACTGTAAAACAACTGATAAAACTCCATCCATTAGGGGTAAAATACATTTGATCAAACTAGTGTTTTCAAAGGTCAAGAATGAACTGTAACTATCTGCAGGAGAGTGCTATGTGCGCCTCTTACATTTAAATTACCGCTTTTTATTCATTCTGTATGTTAGGGATTATTATTTAAAATGGCTCCTGACATACATGTATACCCTCATATAAGGAATATGAGATGACACTTACATCAATACATACAGAGTTTGGCCGTAACATAGGGTCAGGGAAACACAATGGTAAGACTTCATGAATCACCATGAGAAAGCATTTATTAATGAATGTAGTCTTTCAACAGCAGTGTACAAAAATGAACGGCATCTAATGTATTACCAAATGTACACAGCATAAAACGGTAAGGTCATTACACTTTCATAATTTCTAAGTTATGAAGGATTTTCATGTCTTTTGAAGGTCGGTCTGCAAATTAGGAAATATCCTAAAAAGACTGACAACTCCAAGCAGCGCACATGTGAAGTCCCACGTATTGTTATCTTAACCATGTTGCTTATCCATGCATGATATACATGTGTTCCTTTCATAACTACATACATAGTCATTCAAAAGGACTCCAAAAGTATGTTTTTTTGTTTAATTTGTATATTTTCTTTTAAATATTGAATGTGTAAATAGGCAGCAGAGCCCAATGTAATCAGAGGGTCACAAGATGATATAACGAGCTTAATTGTTGTAGGATTATTTTATGTAGTCATGGATGAGATTTTAATTTGTGTTCATTCCTGATAGTTAATTAATACAAGATAAAATAATGTCTGCTTTTCATGCCTGAGTTCATGGTAAGTCATGTAAAGTGCTGCCAAGCAGGACATCAACCTAAAGTCTAACTAACCTGTATGCAGATTTTCAACCGAAAAATACATGCATAAGCAGTTCATGTTGACAGGCTGTCTTTCGACTCACGCCTGTATATGAGCTGTTGTGTTATCATGTCATAGCAACATCAACGATAAGCCACCAACAGTCTGTGTGTTTTGGTTAAGGCCAGCCTGAACCCCAGCCAGGAGCAGATGGTGCTGTCAGGCTACAAAAAACCGGAGTGAAGTACAAAAAGGAGTTTCCTTTTTATACGTTCTTTCACTGTACAGCTCCTTCAATAAAAAAGTCCAGTCAAGCAATGCAACTGCTAAAAGAAATGTCACAGAACCTCAATGTGTTATGCATCTGTTGCTGCAAGGAGGTCGATACATTTCTGATTTAACCTCATGTATGAATGATATGCAGACACAAATATCAGAGAAATCTTATTTTGGTAACCTCTAAAAGTCATAAGATCACTAAGTATGTGCTTAACTGCAATCATGGATAATTTGTTGATTCCAAAGTACATAATTGAGCTATCGTGTCGATCATTATTATGTATGCAGGGTTTAAAATAGCCTGGATTACCTGTCACAAATATGATAGGCGTAATCAATTTGAAACTACAGTAGCAAGGTGGGAGTGGGGTTACAACTTACAATAATGGTCATTATTGATTACTGCCGATTATTTAATAGATTAATTGTTAGGTTGATAAAATGTCAGATATTTAAATGTCTTTCCCAGTTTCTCTGGTGATTTCTGAGGTGATGTCTTTTTAATGTGTTGTTTGTCAGTCCAAAACCCAAAGATATTCACATTTAATTTGATACACAATGATCATACTGCTGTGTATTCATGAAAAATTGCTTTTTCTATATTGATCGATCACCATAATAGTTACAGAATATTATATTAATATAATCATTTAAAACTCATAAACAATAAGTCAACTAATCAAGGCAGCTCTGGTAAGAGTTGTTTTTGTATTTTATTTGCAGGGTAATTATAAACAACTACCAACAAAAAAAGCTATCTGTTATCTTTGATTCCAGAAAAGACTCCATAAAGGCTCATCTTAACGGTGTTCCTTCTGTAAAGCACTTTGAATTGCCTTGTGTTAAAAGGTGCTATATATAAACTTGCCTTGTCTTGCCTAAGAAATCAAAAAGCAAACAGTATTTGTACGATCTCTTCTAAATTACAGTTTTCTTCTTACATCTTTACTGAAAAATGAACATTGGCAGTAAATACTGTGTGTCAGTTGGATGACATGTCCTATGCGTCGTTCATGAGTGGGATAATTTGCACCGTGCATCATGTGCATAAACGAATATGTGAGTGGGATAAAAGTGCACATTCTGTGTGTGAGTGAGATAAACATTAAGACTTGCTTCACTTGTTTGTCATCCAGTCTCTGAATGATCCGTCTCTCTGTCAGGATCTCAAAAAACATCTTCTTTGAAGGAAAGGAAGTAGACGGAGACAGACTGAGAGTGTTTCGTCACTGTTAACCCTGCTGGGTTCCTCTTAAATGTAGGCTGAGACTCTACCTGAGGCTCAGCCTTTCATCCCACCACTCTCTTCCTCCTGTAGCTGCTCACTCTGCTTTCTGTCTGTCTCTCTTTCTCATTTTTACTGTCTTCCTTTAGCTCAATCTGTTTGGGAGTGGGCACAAAGCATTATCTCTCTTAATTGCCATAGCCAGCCAAGAAAAGACACACACACACACACACACACACACACAAACACACACACACACACACACACACACACACACACACACACACACACACACACAACTGAAACAATGCAGGCACACACACACACAATGCAGAGTGAGACGAAGAAAGTAATATCAAGGATTAATGATCTGATGATATTTATAACTCAGAATTAGGGCTGGGTAATGTTCCATACTAGAGTTTCAAAACCAACCAATAATATATTTTTAATGCCTCGCTGAGAGCAAAAGAAACTTTCCTCTTTTACGTTTAACAAAAAAGTTTCAACACAAGCCGCAGTAACTTTGTGTGCGCTCAGGTCCAAGTTTGTTAAGTCTATGCAGCTAAAACACGCAATTTGACAATGTCACTTTTTTACTATTTTCTCATGAAACTAAAGGGCCCTACCAATACTAGCAATGCAAAAACATCTACCTGTGTGGAATAGGATATGTCACGCGCAAAAATATATTCAAGATTTCAAGAATAAATGGCCATTGTTTTCTAGCTGGAGCTGCTTTTATACTAGCCACTTGAATATTTAACTAGCACAGACTGTAAACAAAGACAACAGCAAACACATTCCCTAACACACATGTTCCCTCTCATAAACACACATACTGCATGGTGGCCGGCAGACAGAGGCAAGGAGGATTTATTCTTGTTCATATACAGAGTATCCTGCTGTTCATTCCCGCACAGTCAGAGCAACGGTGAAGACTCAGACTAATCCCCCTGTGATCAGAGGAGATGAAGACAGCTAAAATGAAGCGCTGCAGGAGGGACTAAAGGGTCTGCAGGGGATTGTACATCAGGGAGAGAGGAGAGGAGAGGAGAGGAGAGGAGAGGGGTGATTGAGTTTAAGAGGCAGAAACGAGTCACATACAGAGAAAATAGAGACGAGGAACATTTAAATGAGTAGATGACAAGACAAAAGAAATGATGTGTTTCCTTAAGGACAGAAAATGAAGGGAAAAAAAGAAGGTGGTTGAGAGAGAAAATTATGAAGAGAGAAAGTGGTGAAGAGAGAAAGTGGTGAATAGGAAGAAGAGCGAGGTCTTGTGCCAAGCAGACAGCGCTGCCCACTGTTGGCGCTCTGCTACACAATCACTCCCTGGACACTGATAATAATACCTTCAATTCATAATGCTATCTCTGGCACACAGGCTACTGGCCAAGCGCACACATGCCTTCCAGTGTGTGTAGATGTGTGTGTGTATGAAAGATTGAGTCATAATCTAAAGCAGATTAAATCCTTGTGCACATTTGCATCAATATGAAAAAGCTCAACAAGGATAAAAATACAATCAAACCTCGATGCATACTTCAGAAGCTCCATTTCAAAAAAGGAAAAGCATACTGAATGCACAAAGTAATATTACATTAACACATGTAAAGACATCCAGTAAGCACACGGGAAAGCACACACACCATATTGCTGAAGCTAAATGGAGACAGGGAGACAACTGTGAGACAGCATGATAGCTGGCAGGAATAACGGAAACACCGTGGAAAAACAAAACAACCTCCTCGGAAGAACCAACACACACCAACAATAGTAGGGCACCACACCGGTCACACACACTTCACAGAGACAGATGGTTGTCGTTTACCTTTTTGTGCGTCGAAACATGTTGCTAGCAGCAGAGGCTGTGTTGGCAAATGATCATGAGAGCAGCTGAGCCTCTCTCTCACACACACACATACACACACACACACACACAAACAGAGGCAGTCAAGAGGCAGCAGTTACGCTCCACACCGGCATGTCAGCCTCCTCTGGCCAGTTAAAAGCACACACACTAAAACACACACACCGCTGCCTCGCTGTGCAAGAGTGTGTGCAAGGAATAGGAGAAAATGATTAGAGAGATTTGAAAATGTCAGCCATGTCACAACTGGAGGATTAAAGAAAGAGAGAGAGAGAGAGAGAGAGAGAGAGAGAGAGAGAGAGAGAGAGAGAGAGAGAGAGGGGAGAAAAAGAGAGAGAGAGAGGGGACAGGCTGCCCAGCATCCCTGTCAGGAGGAGGGAGGATTGTGGGGCTGCTCTCAAGGGTATCGTGCCAAGCCAGGAAGTGTGGAGAGACAGAGCGAGGGGGGAAGGTGGCAGAGGGAGAAAGAAAGAGAAGGGAAAGGGGAGGAGGGTCAATGCAGGTATGAATGAGAGAGAGAGAGAAAGCCAATCAGAGGTGAGGAGACAATGGAGCAACAAACTGTCGACTAATGTGAATAACAAGACGGGGTGGAATGAGGGAAAAGGGGGGGTTTAAGCTGGCACTGATATTAACAGGATACTCTTAATGACAAAAATATGAAAAAAAAGCAGCTATAGTTTATCCTTTTGTTGTTTGAAAGCTATTAAAGGATCAGGCTGGCATATTCTTTGTTTCTGTCATTAAAACCCATCAAAAGATAAAAAAAACGACAATGCTTTTGTCTGTCTCTCAATGCTTTCTGACTGTGCCGAGCTGTATGTGGCTCTACACACAGAAAACATTAGCTCCTGCCAAAGACGAAAATCTTTAACCAGTTATGAAAACAAACGCTGAAATAATTCGCTAAAACAGCACGGTATTTTGAGCTAATGTTACTCAAACTCTAGTAAATATAGCATAGCTTAAGGTTTGATCAGTACTATCCCTCCATTTTACAGCAGCAGGACCCAGATGTAAGACATACACAAAATAAACTACAGTGCCAAAGTTAAAGGTATTGAAGGTCAACAAGTGCATCAGCAGGACTGGTTATGTGTTTTGTTTGTATTTACTTTTAGGGTCTTATTTACATTACTGCCTTGTTTTTAGCGAGGCAGGAAAGGCAGGGGATGACCTGTCTCTACCCGTTCAGCTTCAACGGCGTCCAGATTTTTGGTCTATAAAGCTTGTCCTTTTAAAAAATCAAAACAAGACAAGAAAATGCAATATTACTCTTTATAATAAAGTAAAGATTGCTAAAAACTACAGAGCCAAGCTGCTTTAGGACAACTGAGCCACTAAAGAAATATCTATATATTTGTGATGTGCATTTAGTTATTGCATCTAGGACTCAATGTGCTTGGTTCCACAGTCTGGCTAGTATATAGGAAAGTGTTGTCAGATGGATCAACTCACTTTTGGTTTGGGGATTTCCCTGGGTTTTACTGACAGCACAAAATCTCAAGATAACATCAGCTTCCTTAAAAATGCACATTATAACACACATCTCCTATGAAAACCTCCATATTGGGTGAACTCCTGCATCCTCTATTTGTCCTCGATATCAGGAGCTGCTCTGAAAGAGAGATTTCATTTGTGTGTGAGTACGCCATCCCTCCCTTTGAAACAAAATCACCAAATGTTAAAGCTGACGTGGGGTGACAGTTGCACAGTAGTGCTGAGGGGAGTAATTCAATAATGGATGCCGTCTCTAATGTGGGAGTCTGGATGGATAAAATATACATGGGAGAGGAGGGAAGGGGGGAGGAGGAGGAGGAGGAGGAGGGGAGGCAGCAGGAGAAGGAGGGGGGTGATGATATCATTGAAACACAGTGGGGGGTCACAGACAGGGATGGGCAGCATGATATCATATGGATGACATGGTGCCATTTTTGTGTGAGCTCTCTCTTCCGAGGCTTATTTAACCTCTCAGGATTTCAGTATCTGGTGACCTGTTTGTCCTTCAGGTCCCTCTATTCTCACTCTGCTATAAACGTCCACAGGAGGATGTGAGCAGAAAAATCCAACAGGGGGGGGGGAATAGAGAGCAGAGAGAGCTGACCGTGAGCCTCCAGCTCCGGTGTCTCCCTCATGTCATGCAGTGACATCTGCTGCACAGAGGTCAGGGTTCAGGGAGCAAACACACTCGGTTTCAGCAGTCAGAGACACATGCGCATGGTTAGTGCACACCAGATTAGTGACCGCACACACAAAAGCATGCGCCGGAACTAAGGCAGTACATTGTAATAACACATGGACACACACACACATTAAATACCCCATGCATGTTTAGGCTGCCATCATCAGGCCAATGCTGCCAGAAACAACCTCTGCAGAGCAACATGCATACAGAATGTTGAACAGACAACTACACACAGTAATAAAATCAATGTTAAATAAAACTCAATACAGGGAAAGAAATCCATGCTTCACATTAACAACTTCCTGAGCTGCCGGCACAGTAACAGCTTATAAACAGATATAAGAGAGAGAGATGTTATTCTTATTCCGCTCACACAAAACACAAGAGGCCGAGCCAAAAGTAAGACGGGGTGAAAAGTATTGGTCTGGACTACAGCAATTTCATGAACATTTCAAGGATTTCAACACTCAACGTGATGATGGCAAAGTGAAAGCATTTTGTAGAAAATTACACCCCCCTCTAAGCTCAAAGGCATTTTTAGACAGCCTTTTCAGCTGACATAAGACACTTTTCCAAATTCTGCCTTAGTTCTGAAGTGCTAGCAGCAGCAGCCAGCTACGGCTTTCTGACTTTAAAAGTAGATGAGGAAATCCACTGTAAAAGAGATGATATTGTCAAGAAGTGAACAGTGATTAAGATGTAGCAAAAGAAAAACTAGCCAGAGAAAAAGACTCGTAGTAATGTGACTTCAGCTTTTGTGTAAACAAATCGGAGTGTATTCTTCCGGCTGTTTTTAAGGAAAAAAGTGACAAACACCATGTGCAAGAGAAAGAAAGAGTGGAGAGTTTCATTTCAGCACTGCGGACAGCGACTCAGACACATACATTACATTTAGAGAATCCGTTGCATTTAAAGACAGACTTTCCTCATTTTTTCTGCTCGAAGATCACAATTTTCCTGCCATAACTGTTTGGTGTAACAGTTTAACATGCCTGTGCCACAGATTAAGATACTTTAATCAGTTTTGTCAAACCTCTCAGGATCATTCACACTGTTTTCCAAATGGCCCAGAAAAAGTCTCTAGAGGTCTTTAATTCAGTCCCATCTCTGTGGAAAAGCCAACTGGACTTCTCTTTCTCTGGGAAGCCAATCTTGCTTTATGTAGCTTCCTGTTTAAATCTGCCATTTATTTTGACATTTTAAAGGAATTTCTACTAAACATTTAGTTCAAGAGCACAATGAGAACTGAAATGAGAAATGACTCGTCCTCATGCTCTCTGCTCAGGATTTCAATATTTGTTTATCTGCAAAATAACACTTTTAAACAAGTTAAGCCCTGTTTTTATTGGCAAACACTAGTTTTAAGTATGTTAAAAGTATGCTGATTGGGCTACTTGCAGTTCCTGTTTCCAATGTATCCATACAGACAACTCTAGTAAATACTTTGATACTGAAGAAACTCAAAATGGGCTGTTTCTCAGACAAGTTTCAAAGACATAAGGAGCGTCTTCTTCCCTCGGTTTATGAAAATGCAAAAACTGAAATAGTGGTGGAAAAGTCTGATACGAAAGAGAATTTTATACTCTTCTCTAAAAATGATTAAAGGGATTCAGTAACTACATGATGGTGTGTGCTGCCAGCTCACGTTTTATTTTTCTATTTCAGATAACTACACTGTAGCTTTTATATGAGAACTAAAGCCCTTGAATGTTGAATCTTAAAATGATCTCTGATGCCAGTGTACAATGAGAATTGAGGAGTGATTACAGCAACTGCTTATCCTTTCAATGTACATACACCCATGTGTTAAATGTATTGTGACGTCTTTGATTAACCATAATTGTCATGATGTATGCAAGGTCAGTCATACACTGTCTGCACTCTTGTTGTTGGCTTAACTCATTTGTGTTACACATCATGTACTGCTTTATTCTCCCTCCTCAACCTCTATGCCTTCCCACGCCCACGCAGGTTGTTGAGGTCAGAGCACGGCTCTCCTGCTGCTGAACTTTCATCGCACAGCTCACTGGTGCAACAGATTGAGCCGACAGAGACGCTCTGAGAGGGAAAGGGCTCACGCAGAGCGGGAACATGCTGCAGTCTGAAGGCAAAATATGTTAGTTTACAATCACTTCCTTTAACAGAGCTGACAGATTTAGTACTATGTTTGTCTTTCAGCTCAGAAAATGTGTAGCCATACCATATGGAAAAATGAGTAAACCAAAAATCTGTCCTGTATGTAATTTCATCGCACACAAGTTATTTTGAATATAAATCCATATTTGTGGATATTGTTTTGTCTTTTCAGAGAATAAACTATATTTCCATATATTTCTCTTTGGAAAATAATTCCATGAAGTCCACAACATTTCAGAAAGTCCAAGGAAACACAGAGAGTAGGGACAGTATCTCAATAAATACATCTATCCAGACACATCGTGTAAACTTCAACTTACCTGCTACTTTTCCTTGGCAGAGGTAGATCCTTCTGGTGAGAAAGGATGAGAAAAAGAGAAGAGGGGGAAGAACAGATAAGTTAGCCTCACTACAAGAGTGTAATGCATGCAATCAATAATAATCATCAAATGTACTGTCAGTGTGGGTAGAAATTATGAATTGATATAATAATAATATCAAGCTAATTTTATTGGATTAAAAGGCCTGATATTACGTAATGATGAAATTTTTTCTTAAAAATTCTTTGTATGTGTTTAATTACTGTTTTAAAAGCCCTTTAATATTAAATTTGTTTTTTAGTTGTTTTTTTTTGCATACGACGGTCCATTCCTTGTTCTAGTCCCCTTCCTGTTCAGTCACATCTGCGGCGATTTGCTTCCTGTTGAAAACTTAGCTGGTTTTGAAGAAAAAATGCCGACATTTTGCAAAACATAAAACAAACAGCTATCACTTGGAGGCACACAGTGGCAAACTGCGTGAGTTGTTTATTGTTAAAGGTCTTAAAAGGATGTTTTTATATGGTTTAATATTCGAAAAATTTGATGTGTTTTCGTCCTCAATTTCCCCAGATCAGCTCTTACTTGACATGTATCTGGGTTTTCCTTGTTATTTAAAATAAAAGCCAACGCATTTTTAAAACCAGTGAAGGTTAGATATAATTGTCATAAAGTAGTTCAATATGTTATTAGCTAGTTTTGTGATCCTTTTGCCGTGTGAATAACACAGTCTGAAAACTGATGCAATGTCAAGATGAATTACAGTATGACAAAGGTCAATTAAAACATTCTTTATCATAATTGGGCAAAATAGATCTGATATTAGACTCAGTGAATTTGTCGTTTTCCCACATTCCCAATTGAATCACTAACAGTGAAAAGGCAAGCAGTTGACGCTTTATGTCTGTTGTACGCGCTTTTTTTTTTTGACATTGTCAACAACCGATACATCTGCCAAAAGATACATCATTGGTTTTCAGCAGTGACTAGGAAAAAGAAGAAGCATCCACACCAGGGTCAAGAGAGGAATAATCCTCGGGAGAAAAAAGAGCAGAAATGGTGCTTCTATGCCAGCCAGGAGCAAGCTAAAATTGAAAAGGCTGCCTGAAAGAAAGTGCTCTCCAAGACCTCCAATAAATTTGGAAACTATAAGGTTAGACAAGCATTAGAATGCTAACCCTAAGAGAAGCTGACGCAGCCATAGTGACAGCTCGAGTGTTGGAGACGCAGAGGCGATGCAGTCTGTTATCGGGAAAACGGGAAATCTGAATCCGAAAAGGGGAAAATCGAACGCACCAGTGAATACTTCTATCCAGATCAGCCTAAAAATCGTTCTCCTTCCTCACCCTTACCCGTTGCTCCCTCACTCAAAGCAAGGTCACATGACAGCTTCATATCATGGCATCCACCTGTGGAAGACGATTCACAATTACAACCTGTCAGCAGGGAAAATGCAGACATCAAGCAACCGTCTCCACCAGAATTATTTGACCCAACTAAAACTGAAACAAAGGCTAAGGTTAGTAGAGCCAACCCCACCATGAATGCTCATGCTCCGTCGTATACTCCACGACATTTCCCTCAAACTGGCACACCCACGTCCAATTTAGGGGAGCCTTTGGCACAGTATTTGGTACGAAGAGACCTTGTGACTTCAGGGCTGTACCAGTTTGATGACAAGCCCGAGAATTATCGTGCATGGTACTCCTCCTTCTCAAGTGCAGCCAACGAAGTCAACCTAACAGCAACCCAACAGTTGGACCTCATGACCAAATGGCTTGGAAAAGAATCTAGTGAACAGGTTAAACGCATGCGATCGGTGCATGTCAACAACCCCAATCTGGCTCTAGACAAAGCATGGGAACGGTTGCGTGAATCTTATGCTGCCCCCGAAGTCATCGAAAAGTCAATGTTCCAGCGCCTGGACAACTTTCCTAAGATTTCAGCCAAGGATCACTTGAAGTTACGTGAGCTTGGGGATCTACTTGCAGAGATCCAAGGTGCTAAAGAAGATGGATATCTGACCGGCTTGTCCTATCTGGACACCTCTCGCGGGATAGGACCAATCGTGGACAAACTCCCTTACGGGCTTCAGGAGAAGTGGGTGTCCGCAGGGTCACGGTACAAAGAAGGAAGCGACGGGCGTTTCCCCCCCTTCGAGTATTTTTGCAACTTTGTTAGCTACGAGGCAAAAAAGCGTAGCGACCCTAGCTTCATTCATCAAGGCAGCACCACAACACCCACCAAACCTGACAAACCATTTTCACGGAACTTTAACACCAACAAACCCATCTCAGTGCACAAAACGGATCTTTCCACAACCAACGACCCTTACAAGAACTGCCCGTTACATAACAAACCCCATCCCCTTAAAAGGTGTAGAACATTCAGGAATAAACTCCTCGATGATAGAAAGGCCTTCCTCAGAGAGAAAGGAATATGTTTTAAGTGTTGCGCCTCCATCTCTCACCTTGCCAAAGACTGCAGGTTCTCTGTGAAGTGCTTTGAATGCAACAGCACCAGTCATGATACAGCCATGCACCCTGGCCCACCTCCTCAAACCGTCAAGGCTCCTTCACCGTCACGAGAGTACGGCGGGGAGGGAGAAGACGATCCCGACATTGCTGTCGTTGGAGCAAGCTGCACAGAAGTTTGCAGTCCAGGCCAGTGGAGCCGCTCATGCTCAAAGATGTGTCTCGCAAAGCTTTACCCCAAGGGTTCAAAGGACATGGCCATCAAAGCCTATGTGATCCTGGATGACCAGAGCAATCGCTCATTAGCAAGACCAGAGTTCTTCAAGCTGTTCAGTGTGAAGAGCAAACCATTCCCGTACCATCTCAGAACTTGCTCCGGCATCATAGAAACATCCGGCAAGAGGGCAGAAGGATTCGAAATCGAGTCACTGGATGGCACAGTGCTCATTTCTCTCCCACCACTCATTGAGTGTCATGAGATCCCGAATAATCGGTCTGAGATTCCAACACCGAACGCTGTTCTTCATCAGCCTCATCTCCATCACATTGCCGAGCACATCCCTGAACTGGACCCAGAGGCAGAAATACTACTGCTGCTCGGAAGAGATGTCCTTAGGGCACACAAGGTAAGGCAGCAGGTCAACGGACCGCATAATGCCCCCTTTGCCCAACGTCTGGATTTAGGTTGGGTAGTGATAGGAGAAGTGTGCTTGGGTAATGTACATAAACCAACAGTCAACACGTTCAAGACAAACGTGCTAGACAGCGGTCGCCACTCAATCTTTCAACCCTGTACAAGCTTCATGCATGTCAAGGAGACGCCCCGTAGCCTTAACAGGTCTGGTACAGCACCAGAGAGTATGCTAGGACAGACAGTGTTCAACCGTACTGAGAACGACAACAAACCTGCTCCATCAGTGGAAGACACCATCTTCATGAAGATAATGGACACAAACGTCTACAGAGACGAAGCTAACAGTTGGGTCGCCCCACTGCCCTTCAGAGAACTACGCCAGCCTTTACCAAATAACAAAGGGCAGGCAGTCAATCGGTTCGCATCCTTGCAACGAACCTTGAAAAGAAAACCAGAAATGGAAGAACAGTACGTGACATTCATGAAGAAGATATTTGCAAATGGACATGCAGAGGAAGCACCATCGCTGACAGAAGGGGAGGAGTGCTGGTATCTCCCAACGTTTGGGGTTTATCACCCACAGAAACCCAATCAGATCAGGGTTGTCTTTGATTCCAGTGCCCAGTACTCCGGCGTCTCCCTCAATGACGTGCTCCTCACTGGACCCGATCTCAACAACTCCCTCCTTGGAGTGCTTTTACGCTTCCGGAAAGAGAAGGTTGCAATTCTTGCAGACATCCAACAGATGTTTCATTGTTTCTTAGTGCACGAAAACCATCGCAACTTCCTCCGGTTTTTGTGGTATAAGGACAGTGATGTGAACAAGGAAGTTGTTGAGTACCGGATGAAGGTCCACGTCTTTGGCAACTCACCATCTCCTGCTGTTGCAACTTATGGGCTACGAAGAGCCATAAGAGAGGGCTCACGAGAGCATGGAGCCGATACTGTCGCGTTTGTAGAAAGACACTTCTACGTGGATGATGGCCTAATATCCCTACCATCTGAAGCCAAAGCCATCGACCTCCTCCAGCGAACACAGGCCTCTCTCGCAGAATCAAACCTGCACTTGCACAAGTTCGTATCAAACAGTCCAGAAGTCACAGAGGCTTTTCCACTGGAAGATTGTGCTCCAGTCGTCAAAGACCTGGATTTAAGTGGAGAAACTGCACCCACACAACGGAGCTTAGGTCTACTGTGGGAGATCACGTCTGACACGTTCACCTACTCTGCATCAACCGTGGATAAACCATTCACTCGACGTGGAGTCCTATCCACAGTCAACAGTATTTTTGATCCCCTGGGTCTACTGGCACCTGTCACGATCCAGGGAAGAGCCCTCCTTAGAGAGCTTACCTCTGAACTATCTGACTGGGAATTCAACCCTCCGCACGCCTCTCATATGGGAGGTTCCTGGGAGCGTATGATCGGCGTTGCCAGAAGAATCCTCGATTCAATGTTTCAACGGCAAAACACTCGCTTGACCCATGAAGTGCTATGCACACTAATGGCGGAGGTCATAGCGATCATGAATGCACGCCCACTCTTACCTGTGTCTACGGATCCCGAGAAGCCCTTCATACTTTCTCCATCCATGATCCTCACACAAAAGTCGGGGGTTCCACCTCCCCCCGGAGACTTTTCCGACAAAGACCTGTACACAAAACAATGGAGGCAAGTCCAGGCCCTTGCAAACCAGTTCTGGACCCGCTGGAGTCGAGAATACCTACCTTCGTTGCAGCACAGACAGAAGTGGACAGTGCCCCGAAGAAACCTTCAGGTTGGAGATCTGGTTCTGCTCAGGGACAAGCAGGCCGCTCGCAACTATTGGCCTATGGCCAGAGTCAATGCCACTTTCCCTGGGAAAGATGGACATGTAAGGAAGGTCGAAGTGAAAACAACTGACCAAGGCAAGGTCAAAACCTTTCTCCGGCCGACTGCAGAAATTGTTCTGCTCCTTCCTAAAGACTGATAGACAGACTATATTTAAGATCTGTACAAGTTCTAAGTGACCTCACATAGGTCAGGCGGGGAGTGTGTTGCCTCTCCAGGCATTTAATATTATTACATTTATTTCTTAAATAATTACTTTACAGTTTAAATTAGCTAATGTAAAAATTAATATTATTTTGTTGTTTTAGTTTTTGCGACGACGTCACTTCCGGTTTAGTCACTTCCGGTTCAGTCTCTTCCGGCGATCTTCCTGTTGAACTTAGCTGGGTAGAAAGAATGGCCGACATGTGCATCGGAACATAATCAATCAGCATCCACTTGGAGGCATCAGAGTGGCAATGCCGTGAGTTGTTTGATTGTTAAAGGACATGTTGAAGATGTTATATTATGATGGATTTAGTTCGAAAAACTGTTTGATGTGTTGTATACAAGCTAAAAAGTGATGCAATTGTCAATCAGAATGCCTCATTTCAGTATTGGACAGTTTCCGTTGTTATTTATAACTATGCATAACGTGATGTTAGTCATAAGGTTGTCATAAATAGACACAATATTTTTGTATTATTGTATTTGCAGTTTTCACCGTCTGTTGATGAAGAAGTGAAAGTAAAAGGTCAAGCTTACTACGACTTTGTCTCATTGGCTACGGTTTAACTCAGTGTTTAGTCAGAGTTTCGACACACTGCACGAGAACACTACACTAATACTGAAATGAATTTATTGGATTAAAATGCCTGATTACGTAATGAAGAACAGGAAATGTTTCTCCTTCTGAACAAATCTTTTTTGTATGTGTTTTCTGTTTTTAAGCCCTCACGTACTGTAACTCTGTTTTTTTTATGCTTTCGCATCGCTTTATTGTCTTTTAGCATATAGACAGGGTTCGCATAAATCCAATTTGTTCAAGGTCACACCTTACACTGATACACTGTACACATCTGCGTATGCTTAGCATAAATTGGTTTCTTGATGTGATAAAGAGGACATTTATTTATGAAGGAACAGATTATTTTTTCGAAAGCTTTATGCAAAAGCAACAAAACATCAGGCTGTATAATAGAGATGACACACAGGGGATAACAGGCTTATTAGGCTGTATTATTTGTTGAACAGTTGTCTTAAACTAGTGATGAGATATTTTCTTTGGTTTATATAACCCCTTAAAAATTAACCCATATGTGCTTGTCCTCAATTTCCCCAGATCAGCTCTTACTGTGGACATGATCGTGGGTTTTCCTTAGGATATTATTTAAAAATAAAAAGCCAACGGCATGTTTTAAAACACTAGCGAAAGGTTATGATAATAAAATTGTCATAATAGTAGTTCATGTTGGGATACGTCTACAGCTAGTTTTGTGATTCCTTTGTCTCGTGTGAATGAAACACAGTCTGAAAACTGATCCCTGCTAAGTGCTCAGAGATGAATTAGCAGGTTGAGTGGAGCCAAAGTCAATTTAAAACATGTTGCTTCTATATTTATGACATTGGGACACAACAGCAAGGAGTCTGATATGATTAGGATCTAGTGGGAGGAATCTATGTGGCGCTTGTTGCCCATCTATTCCCAATTTGAATCCACTTAACACTCGACTAAGGCAAGATCAGGTTGCCACCGCTTTCTATTGTCAGGTTGTACTGCGCTTTCTTTTTTTTGAGCTATTTTCTTCAACCGATTGACTCTGCTCAAAAAGATATCATCATTTGTTTTCAGTCATGTGACAGGAAAATGAAAGGAAGGTATAAACCACACCAGGGTCAGAGAGGTAGATAATAAACCAGCGTGAGAGGAAAATAAGAGACTGTAATTGGTTTTCCGGTAGAAGGAGAATTTCATCCTGTTAGACCTCCTGAAATGTGTGTCTCTCTCTCCCACAGTCCATCTCTTTGTCTTTGTATAAGTAAACAAGCATTACGAAAGCCAAACAAAGCCGAGCTGATGAAACATGACTTGACAGCTGGAGCTCTCGTCTCCCAACAATCTCAAAACAAGCTCACAACCCAAACTCGCTGATTTACTTTCCAACACTTAGGCATTAAATCTGGCACTTAATAAAAACCTATTGGGAGCCAACAAGCAGAAGAAAAGACTGCAAGACACATTGTTATGCGTCAGAAACAGTTTTATAAAGGCATGCTGAAGAAATCTTATCCACAGGTCAGTATAAGGATGAAAAGATGTGTACCACTCTCATGTCTGTGTGTTTAGTACGGTGCTCAAACCTGGAGCCGATGGCTTAGCATAAAGATATGAAGCAGGAGAAACAGGAAGCCTAGCTCAAAATGTGTCTTAAGGTGTTTGTGTATCTCATTTGTTTAATCAAACAATATATTGAACCATTATTTGGGTTTTTATAGGCCGCTATAGGCTGCTCAGTTGTTCTGTCTGCGTTGCAGTGTAGCTCATCTGCTGGTTGTCTTGCGATCTCAGTTTAAGCTAAAACAATAACTGCATATAAAACTACAAAATGTTGTGGTCACATTTCTGTTTGTGGACGGACTAAACCTACAAGATCTAATGTTTTAATCACTTAGCTTTTTTTTTTGTATCTTTAATGCAAAGGCAAGCTTTTTTCTGCTGTCTTTATGCTAAGATACGCTAACTAGCTGCTTCTGTCTGTAGCTTCATATTTAACTTAAAAACATCAGGTGAAATTGATCTTCTTCTCCAAAGCTCCTAAAGACAGCACATTAACGTATTTCCAAATATATTAAACTACTTCCTTAAATTAAAAGAGTGATCACTTTTTTTTTATGGGAGTGACATCACCCATCAAAGGGAGCTCTTTCTGGGATGGCGAATAAGTTACCTCATCGAGAGGAAGTGAGCTCGGCCAGGGTTACTCAGAGAGCCCCGCAGGAGTCGGAGAGTGTGTGTGTGTGTGTGTGTGTGTGTGTTTGGGGTGATAGGGGCGGCTGATGGATAAAACCCAACACCTGCTCCCTCTCTTCGTCACTGTCCGACAGACGGCTACGCGTTGTTGCCATGTTACTGGTTACTCCAGCATTTCTATGAACAGTATTCTTCTCAGTTTCTCATGAGTGACCATGACAACCTATCAAAACTCTGAGTAATATCCACTTTGCTTCAGCTACTGGCAAAGAAAATGAACCTTGCATCTTACAACAACAAGGATATTATCAGACAGTATCAAATTGGTTTATCAGTGTTTAGATTGCAACAAATCTACAAGGAAAGAGGACGTGCATGCTTTCCACCTAAGGCAAATCTCTAAAAGGGTACTGTATTCTTTTATAGGACTGACTGTCATATTTCAATGGTGAAAGGGGTGTACATTACCTCCACCAAGGAAGTTGTTTTGTAAGATCAGTTTTTTTGTCTGTGTGTAAGCAGGATTAAGAAAAAAAACTACTGGCCCAGATTTGCCGAAAACTTTATGTAGAGATTTAGCATGGAGCAAAGAATAACCCAATTCATGGTGCGGATTAGTGTTACTTGACACCAGTCTGATTTGCATCTCTCCTGAGAATTTGAGTCCGAATTTAAGACTTCCATGACACAATAAAGAGCGCAAAACAGAAAACAAATGAATGTTTCATTTCTCAGGCATTTCAAATACAATAATTTGTGGGCATATACATCTCCACAACCCAACAATAGTTAATTCAGAAGGTTATTTTGAAACATGTTTTGCAAATAAAAAATATTGGGCCTCCAGCAATTTGAATATTGCGCTGGTCGATATTTCAATTTCCATTTAAAAGCTGTGATGAATAGTTCGGCCCTACATCGGTGTTGCTATAACCCAAAATAAAGGGTGATTTTATATATACATTTATATACATTACATTTATATTCAATAAATCCAACTATTTCTATTCATACACTTTTTTATCGAAGGAAGCAATTGTCATGGTTGGCCATTTTAGATTTATGATCCTGACATTAAAAAGACGGACAAGTGAAGCTTAAGAAGTGTCAATGATGTAAGAAAAGCAAAGGGTAGCAATTTAACAGTAATCACAGGCCTGGATGATCCTTGTTTGTGATTGTTCACCATTAAAACACATTTCCTGCCATAACGATTACACTTGAATGTCACGACACTTCACGACACACCTCACATTAACTACACACTGCATCAATATCCGCCTGTGGGAAAATAGGTGGAAACAGCAGAAAGGTGTGATTACCCCTAACACAAAAACATGCATACAGAAATGGTCATTTATACAGGAAGTGTTATATTTCTGCTGTTTCACCGAAGGATCAATATGTTAAAATCAGAAGATGTTCTGATGTCAGAAGTTGTTCTTCAAGTGACTGCAAATATTCTCTAACAGCCGCTATATTCTGAAAGGGACGTTCAAAGTGAAGAGAAGGTGTCACATGGTTTTATCCGGGGGTTTTTTGTGCTGGGGGGGTTATATTTACCCAAGGATAAAGCGAAGGCCAACTGGAAACCGAAGAAAAGAAGAATGTTAATATGCTGCTGCTCTGGGCTTCTGTTCTGTTTGTACTGCCAAAACTGACAGCAGATTGCGAGGCAAATGTCACGCTGTGTATTATTCAGTCTAATGGTTGTACTTAAAAGCTTTGAGATCAATGGTCATTACAATGAGGTCTAAAAATAATGTCTCATTGAACAATACTTAACCTATTTCACTATCTTGCTACACCGGATCTAGTTCAATCATTAAATAAGTGCTTTTTCTGTCCTTACTTTTGTCCATTTATGTGTGTTTTGGCAAATATGTTGGGCTCAAGCTTTCGGGCTTTAAAGATGTCTGGCATGATAATTCAGGTCCAGTTAAAAGTAGTTCAAATATTTGAAGCTATTCCCAAATATATTCTGTCCCAGATCTGTTGCTTTGATCTACACTTTGCTGTCTCAGTTCAAAATCTAGCATGGTTGAATAATACTGACATCAAAAGGACATGGTGGGGCAGAACAAAGCGGTGGGCATGGCAGTGAGTGACAGGACTTGGCAAAGAGAGCCGGATCGTCTGCAGTGATCACACTCTTATCCCTTGTGCTTAGCATATTGGAAATGGGCACTCTGCCCAGGACAAAATATTGGACAAATGATGCTAGTGTATGTGCGTATGTGTTGCACTGCATACTCCTACAACAGAGAGGTGAGACATGTCATATGACTTGTGTTTGTTTGTGTGTGAGTGTATGAGCATATGGGATAAGTGTAAGTCGATCCACACACACCTACAACTGCCCGGGACGGCAGGATCATCTTAACTTGAGATGAAAACGATTCATCTCAATGACACACACTCACCTGCCGTTACAGGCTTTAGAGCGGTGCCACAAATCATTTTAGTTTCTTTTTCTTAGGTTTCATGTCACAAAATAATGGCTTTTGGCAGAAAAGTCTACTATTATGTGATGATTTGAAAAAAACTGGATTGGTCAGTAATGAAAACAGTAATATGTGACATTATGAATATCATCACGTCCAATCACCTTTCACCACAGATTTCCCTCTAACTTAGTGTCAAATAAAGAAGAAGATACCAAATATAACCTTCAAGTGGTTAAAGTTATGAATATAAACAACTTGCTGGATTAGGTTTAGGAAAGGATCATAGTTTGGATAATTAAGGAGATTAAGTTTGGGATGTTACATATTGTCAACATAAATATATCAACAACTTCAGGGTCAAAGTCCTGTGTTTCTTTTTACCTATCCACAGATCCCAAACTCCTCCACAAGTGGACTTTCCCACTTTTGATAGTCTTTTTACGGCTTTCTCCACCTAAACACTGGCTCTGAGCGTCTTATGTTACCACAGCGAGAAATAAAAGCAAAAAGCAAACCATGAATTGTAAAAGAAATGCGAATGATTCAGTAAATGTGTGTGTTATTCATGCGGCATCTGGTGCAAGCAGGCTGGTAGGGGGGAAACTGTAAGTCTCTGGGCAAAATAAATCTGTTTAGGTCATGTCCTTTATTGTAATGTCATTTATTTCCAGTATAATGTCACGCCCTCACAATGCTGTGCCATGTGGAGCTGCCAGAAAGAGGTGAAAATGAAAAAAAAAAGTGAAAATGAAGGTGAGGAAAAAGGGAGACGTAGACCAAAAGATGGATGGATAATATGAGGTGATGAAGGTGAAGGATAACTGAATGCTAAATAAATAAAAGAGAAGTGTAGAGAAGTGAGGGAGATAAATGGAGAGAGACAAAGACAAGAGGAAGAAAGCAGGATGAATCAATCAGGATACTAAGTGACTGCAAGTAGCCATTAAAGAGAGTGAGTCCTTCGAAGAAGAAGGATGTTTCAGGCAAGCGCTCCAAAAACAAACACATTTATGTCCAGGTGACAAAGCCCTCAAGAGCCTGCTGCAATTAAGGATAATTAATATGAGGAATTCAGGTGACACTGTGTTCTGGAGCGGCAGTCATTTTATTGTAAACATTCCCTCTTGTTATATATCTTTATATTATTAAACAACTAACAATTCAATACAGTGTTTTTACTGTCATGTACCGGGAAGTTGGTAACATTGGTCCATGAGATTTATAAGAAATGTTATGTACCTTAACAGTCTCCGTTTTTAGTCAAATCAATCCTAATTCTGTATATTTTACAATGTTTTTTAACCATGCACAGTTTCTTTACAGTTTGTATTAAGTGAACAATGAATCCATGTGATTTAAGTTTGGCTGTTTTGTTAAATCAATAAGTGAGAGTCCTGATTATATTTTCATTCATGAAACAAATTGGGTTTCAATATTGATTGACACAAAGCCCTACCTTAGTTTTAGTGATGTAATCCCCACGAAACACAAACATGCTATATATCTACACATAGACAGACACACAGACACACAGACACACACACCTTCCTCTTCCTCCTCTCTTTCTCTCTCTCCAGTGTGAAAGTAGATCCAGACAGGAAAGGGATCCAGATATTATAATAGCCTCTTAATGGGGTCTACTGTAGCCCACAGCTGCTGCCTGCCTCAGGTCTATCCTGCCCCTCCCTCTCCTACCACCACCCTCCCACCCCTGGCCCCGGGCCCTTTCAGCCCGTCCTGCTGCTGGTGGTCGGTCTTCCTCCCCGAGGGCTCACAGTGCTGTTAGGCCACCATTAGTTCTGCTAATGGGCCTGACAACTGCGCCACATCCGCGGCATTTAGACCTCCTCTGTCTGAGATATGGATATCGACCACTTCAATGGAAATGGAGAGTAGGGCAGAGGGTGGGAGTCAATTTAATATGTACGTGTAGGCATGAATGTTATGTACAAACACACCCACACACTCAAAATATGCTAAGTGTAGCCACTGCATGTGCACACACATTTTAATGCACTCTGACTAAAATCAAAACTTTGACTCATCGGTAATCCATTGAAAGTGAATGTGTGTTTTTATGTCTATCAGTGTATTCCTGATTTTATCTGTGAATGTGTGTCTTTCTTTTCATTTCCACTGACAGGGTTCATGATTAAATTTCAACTAGAACTAACTTACACAACTATACACCAAACTCTGCCAAAAATAATATTTTATTATTTTATGAATTAAATTGTCGTTTACTTACTTAATCAAACACAGACTTTAATCTTAGTATCTGTTTAATCCACTAGGTCTTGCAACAGAAACGCAGCACCTGTGGAGTTAACGCTGAGCCTTACGGCTATGTTTTCCCAGATGAACAACAACATTTGTGCAGGAAATCTTCCAACGTCGTTTATATTTTATAAATGAAGAGCAACCTTCTAGAAAGGAATAACTTGGCACAATGTCGCAGCTGAATACGTTTACTCAAAATGAATTCACCAGGAAGCAGGAAAGCACTGGCAGACAGACAATGGCCCTGCATAGTAAGCTCTGCCTGCCTCACTTGTTTAATTTCATGCAAGCGCCAACCGCACAGAGGAAAGCCTTGGGGAAGCTTTAACCAGCGACTTCCCGTGTCTGTCATGTACAAGACATGTGCTAAGTGACTAGCCCCGTTCAAATATAACAACATAATCTACTTCAACTACTCAGTCTCTCTCAGCAGCTCAGACTCATCATATGCCTGTTTTTATACTTGGATGATGATGATAATTTGATGATGATTTTCTAAAGTACCAAACTCAACCAAAAATACAGTTCTCAAGTGCTCAAAAATGTCATTCCATTTCAAAATTACAACATATAATATTTTACCACTTGGTTTGGACAAAACATTCTGCCTTCGCTCCTGCAAGCACTGCAGATAAAATCTTCTACAAAACCGTCTCTTTTTGAAGGACAACTGAAGTCGTTTATAGTCCGCCAGTCAAAATAAATCAACATAAATAGGCGTCATTTCAGTAAAAATGACATATCTTGTGTCCTCATAGAAAGGGAAGTAAAACACAAAGTTAACCTCATTCTCAATGGCACCGTTAGGCTTCAAATCTCTTAGTGTTACTGATTAACACTATGCATATACTGTAGGGTAAATACATATTATATTGAATCCAAAACGGTTATTTAGCAGCTATTTCACTCACCGCACTCATTTGTTTTGCCTTGACAAATTGTGTTTGTACAATGTCAAAGACGTGTTGAGATGTTTGCATATACTGTAGCTAATGTGTATACATGTAGACAGTGTTGCAATGAATCAATGAGCTGTACTGTTTTAAAGTAATGAAATATCATGATTTCCTAAAAAACATACCAGAATATTGATATTGGAAGATAATCTACACTGAGAGAGAGGGTTTTACTTTATTTACATCCACGAATATAACAATGGTAGCTAAATGTCAAAATAGTCAACACTTATTCTGAAATAAAGATATGTTGCTTATGTTTTACAACATTCATTGACAAATTAGGTAAACAAGTTGTCACCTGCAGCCTCCTTCTTCGGATGATCCCGGAATCATCCATGGCGCGTGTCCGGGGTCACCTGTCGGAGTGTCTCGTGGGCTCCTGTGGTTTCCAGGTGACGAGGGCGAGAAGACGCACCACTCTCGCGTGGCTTTCAGCGAGAGTCAATTTACTACTAAACCGAAATGCTTGGCGTTGTGTCGGCTGTTTTTAACATCAGCAGAAAAACGAAGTGATCAACTGCTGTTTTAGTCAGGGTCTTCAATGAAAGCCTGCTAGAAATCTTCTCTTGACTCGAAAAATAAAAATAAAAATCACAATCCAAGTATATAAAAGTGCTCGACCCTGGCAATTAGAGTGTGATGGAAACTGACAGGGCTGCTCTGTGGTGGGATCTGCTGAATGAGAAGTCCAGCTTAGAGACAGTGAAGAAGCCCAGACTGTCAGACTGAAGCTTATCACAGCTCATATAAGATGAAACAAATAAGTTTGCACACATCTTTCATCCCCGAGACATCTAGTATGAGTCACAATCACAGTTTTAAATAATAAGAATTGCACCAGTTACAGTGAAATGCAACTACTGTCATCCTTTACAATGCTCCTCTCACAACGATCCTCCGTGAAGCTACGAGCTGCAGGAATCCGCTACATATCAGAGGAGTCCACCGGCAGCTAAAGCACAAACACCGTCTCTGTGCTGAGAAAGCTCCAGTGCATGCATGTACACGGAGTTCATTGCATGCATATTGTACATTATTGCCCTACAACAAATCTCTATTATATGACACATCCAGGCGCTGTCAAAGCTTTAAAAAAAGGCGAGCTCAATGTTAGAATGTAGCGACTCTATACGTCCCACTGGTGATGCACGCATCGGCACTGAAAGCAGGTTGATCACTTCGCGTTTTCGTCCTTCCGTACAGAGATTCGTCCGTTTTGCTGTCTTCTCACAGGTACACGATGTGTTGTTCACTCTGTTCTTCTCTGATGTAAGATTGATTTTCTCGCGTAAAACGATCCGTGGTCGCTGCACAGGCTTCGCTTCATCCTCAGCTCTTACCACCCACTTCCTACTACCAAATGACGCTTAACCCTTCAGCCACCAGAGGCTTGCATTAGCTAGTGAAGAGGGTTTGGATAAACAAGTATTGAAGGTAACATTTTTAAAAGGAGAACATTTACACAACTCAGGTGCATCAGCAAGTATAATCAAATAATTAACGTTAAAAGGAAGTCTTGAAAATTATAAAATCCTATTTCAAGCTACACTTGTGCAGTGATGAGCTAAGTGATTAATAGGTCCCCTCTAAAAATTGAATTGCTGGAGTCAGAAATAGTACAGCTGCAGTGACTGGTCAAGTTGCAATTTACTCCCTGTGTGTTGTACCACATTTAAAAGTATATCATAGCTGTTGCACATTGCATCCAACTAAATACATCCCCTCTAACCCTTCACTTCACTAGAGCGCAGTAACTAGCCATTGGGTTCGCAGTTGTAGTTGTGCAAGTGTTTAGGAAGCTATGATGGCCTTCACATAACATAAGACACATTGGTGCCCTATTTGGATTAAGGAGTGTTGTATCCGTTCTTACTTACCATAGAGCATTAGACCTCTATGCAGATATTTAATCAGAAATCCTTCATTGGTCCCACAGCTGGGAAATGTACAATGTTAGTGTTCGTTCTAAGCTATGGCAAACATAAAAATCCTTAGTTTTAGGTGATTATACAATGATCAAAACAAAGATGGTTTGATTATGCTGCTATGCTTCCTCAGTCTGAACAGTCATATCAGACTTTGTACAACTTTCACGTCCCTCTCAGCTGACATTTGTTTTTATTCTGTGATGTCAGGAGTCACTTGGAAGACAGCTGTGATTCAAGTCAGAAAGGAACAGTGAGGTGTTAGACATCATAGTTTTTATGTTGGCTGACTTGTGGGTCTTATTATAAGCATATTCTTTGAAAGAATTTTAAAAATGGGCCACAAAAAATGGGGCTGCAAGGTTTAAGTGCCTTAAAGCAGAGCTTAAAGAAACTCCAGACTTAAATGAATGTCATGAAATAGAAATGAAATCATAAGAGCCGACTTCAGTGACCTTTAGATTCTGTAAGCAGTGTGATGCATGTGAAGACATTTTAGCGGATGCAAGTCAGTGCTGGAACATGCAAAGTTCACTGGAATCTGTTATTTATCACATTTAAAACATTACAGCCAAACAAAAAATGGGATCTGCAATAAATTCAAAAAAGGCCTGCAGTGTGAATTTGTCCTTAAAGACTATTGTTACAGTACAAAGGTCTGATTGAGGGCACCGCCACATTTTTAAATGAAATTAACCTGAAGCTCGAAGTCAGCAAAACCAATGAGCTTGTGGGAGAGGAAAAAGAGGCCGCTTCCCTGCCCTGTTGTTATCTAAGGAGAGGAAATGAACAGGATGGACTCAGAAGTCCCTCGGGATCTAAACCAGTACAAAACTGGGTTGGATCCACAACACTGAAGCCCTCTTCATAAGGGACAGAGTAGACTGTTCTTTCCTGGAGGATCAGCGCCTTCAGTGTGTGACACAGTGACCTGTAGCTCTTTTAGCAGTCATTAGCCAGTGCTCTGCGCTCCGCTGGTGCTAGGTAGGTGGTGTCATGTCTTGGAGATCAGCAAACTCAACAAGCTCTTAAGGAAGGCCAGCATCCTTTGAACTTGACAGTATGGAGGCAGAGGTGAGGAGGAGGAGGAGGAGGAGGAGGAGAGACTAAATCAAAGCCAGCTTGGCTTGCTGCAGAGAGAATGATGTAGGAGAAGACAAGATCCTGGGAGATGTTTCTCATTCAAGCCGAGGGACTGAGGATAGAGGATGTTGTTTAGTGTATGGATTGTAAAGCTCCCTAAGGCACATTTTTATTCGTGAAATAGGATATAAAGAAAGTGGATTTTACTTGATTTTGATATCTTGGTGTTTCTCGTTATGCTTCTTGTCTACGAGTGTGCAAGATCATTGCTTTGATGGCCTTATTGGTTTTCCTATGATTTGTGCATCAATCTGTATTGTCAGGTTTTTTAACAACTAATATTCCTGGTGAATTTATCTTTTAACAGTCCATACATCTATTTTGTAAAAAATGTATTGAAATTAAACTGGCAACTAACACATTGTTGTATTAATGATTAATCTAATCTAATCTAATGCTTGAATTGTTGATTAGTTGTTTGGTTGTCACTACTGAACCCAACACGATATCCCAGATCCTTGGTCGACATCATCAAATCCCCTGATCAATCAATGAGTTCTGATCAACTGCCCAAAAATCGAAATAAAACATCAAAAAGCAGCAATTTCTCAAACATTCGAAAGTTGGATTAGGATATTTTGAGGCTGATTAAATAATCAGAAGATGAAAAATAATGAAACCACTAACTTTCATGTACAAATATACTGTATATATCAATACCATGATATAAAATGACATACAGCATAGTATGGAGGATTTTATCCATATGGCTCACTCCTATTTGAAACCTACACAACATGCACCAACGGACAGCTGGTTGAGATTCACATGCAGCGCTTGCCATGAGATGGACAAATCATGCTATCTAGCACCTTACCTACATAACATGAGCCAGAACCTCTGCCACACTTTTCCAATAAAGTTGTTTAGTTGCTTTACCTCAAAGTTTAAGTGCTTTGCCATGATGTGTTGGTGTCCATACACACTATGTGTTCGTATTAACATTCAACACAGCCTGTTGATATGCTTCCTATGCTATTTCAATGAAAAATGGCACCAAGCATTATGCATTATTCAACATCCACACCTGTCACACATGGGATTCACTGCCACATAACATTTCATAGCTCCTCTCCCTTCATTTACTTGCATCCCTGATCCAAATGTTAATGAATGAGCGCTGGCATGCAGACAAACTCCCACCATGGTGATTTCAGAGAGAAAATTCTTGAGTGCTGTTGACATATTAACTGAAACGAGTCAAATATTCATTCAAAACATCCTTTCCCCTACTGAGTCACTACATGTAACATCAATAAAACGAAGACGTCCCCTGAATCAATAACTAAGGAAAATCACAAAGCATTGGTAATCACAGCCTCTACTGAAACAGGTCAAAGTCCGACCGTCACACAGTGTGAGGACTTTGTCAGGATGATGTTTCGCTGTCTAAATTCTCACAAGAAAGAAAGTGAGACGAGAAAAAAAAACAATGTCGGTCAAAGGTGGCTGATGGGACGGAGATATGTGTGGAGAGAAAAACACACGAGAGGCCGTGCAGCTGCTCCAGATCCAGGACGGAGGGAGACAAGAGGGAGACTTAGTGGCTTTTAACAGCCTGGCCTTAATGTTCCCCGCTATCGGAGCAGACGAAGGCTTTAGTCTCTCTCACCCCGAGATTTACTGCTGACAGATCACTCAGGGTTCACCCTCATCACCACAACCACCACCACTTCAACTCTCCAGCTCTCAACCACACATGTACAACTCCCTCATGTAATGGTACATCTAATGGTATAACAGAGGCATACAGTGATTCACTTCTGCAATAATTCCCTTATCTTGTAATCTATGACATGTCAAAAACAATCATACTGTGGTAGCATTATAAGGAGTTACTTTCTGAATCTCACAAGAGACAGATTAAAAAACTATTATTAAAATGGAAAGCAGTCTTGAAAGATATCCTAACGAACCTGAATTGTGTCTAAAGTCTACTAAATGTTGTCTTCTTTCAAAGCTCCCTTCAGAGTCACAGAGGATATTATGAAACTCTGTACACAGCCTGAGTAGTGCTCCCTGTGTAATATCAGCAGAACTAAGTCTTAAATAATTGTTATAGATAAAGTGTTTTTGAAAATTCATTAAAAACATATATTGTGCACATTTAAATTGGTAAATCATAATTTGCAGCAGTTCACAATTTATTGCAATAAAACAATTCATAATTCAAACTAGTACTCTGAGATTATTTGTGTAACACTAAAACTTCCTATTTGTAATATAATTTGGAAGTTTGAAATGTTTCATTGTGTAAGCGATGTTTACAAAGCTTGCCCACCCTGCCTACAGTATTATGTACTTGGAAAAATGTCAAATATACATATTAATCGTAATTCCAATTATGTTGCGACTGGCCTTTATAAAGCTCATACACTAAAGAATGCTTAGAATAAACTGGGCTAAATGTACGGTGGTGTCAGCAGGTGAAAAATTGTTTCCGGAGTGACCCAGTTACCAGCTTGTCTGACTCCTGTGCACATTTAGCCTACGCTGCTTTTCTTATTAATATTAAATAATAAATGAAGGCACATGAATTTTACATCTTTTTTTGTTCATTAGGTGCTGTGAGATTTGAGGAGGGGGAGGAGGCAGCAGCGTGGAGGAGCAGCTCTAACATACATAGACTTTTATACAGCTCTTTGCTAAAAAAGCTCTCAAGAAATGATGTCACCCTTTTTCAACGGATGCCCAGAAGGAGGTCACATGGGTCAGCTCTCTGCAGCCGGAAAGCTTGGCAGGGCTGGGATTTGGGATTTCTGCTTCGTGTGGGATCCCATTCCCCGCCCTGGTGAGCCACGTCAGCTCACATCTCTTCAGACTACATCTAAGCATTATTTTAGGTGCTAGATGACGACATCAAATCAATGTAAGCAGGTGATTAAAGTCATACAAGAAGTATAGAAAATAACAAGAAACATCTTCAAAATCAAACTGTGTCTTTCTGACGCCATAGCTACAACTTATTATACATTTTTACTTAAGTGATTGATCTGCACATTTTTAATTAACTAATGAATAAGTAGGTCTAGTCAAAGCCTAGTGCTCTGTATGACTTTTTCAAAAATGTGTTTGTCTGATTAATTGTAAAAGATATTCGCCTACATTGTGCTGTCATTAAAGACCAAATAAATATAGAAAATATCTGTATTTGAGACAAGGAAACTGGTGAATTCTGTGCCCTTTTAAAATGACTTAAAGGGGCCCTATTGTGCTTATTTTCATTTCTACACTGTGACATGTTTCATGCTTTAAAATGTTCAAAAATATCTTTATTTTTCTTATACTGCCTGTGCTGCAGCACCTTTCACCCTCTGTCTGAACCCCAGTGTGCTCTGATTGGTTAGCTGGCCGGCTCTGTTGTGATTGGTCAACCGCTTATTCCACTCCTTAAAGCCCATTGTATTTTTACAATGTGTTGGGGCTCTAGCCAATGTAAGAGTGACTCTTAAATAGGGATGTCATTATGTTACGGAAGTAAACAAAGGAACCAATCAGCCTGGGAGAGAAACTCCCTATGGAGGAGATTTGGGGGGGTTTAGCCTTTGCAGACCATTTTCATGCACAAAAACATATAGAACACATTACAGGAAAGGGAAACCCCCAAAAAGAACAATAGGGTCTCTTTAAAACAGTCTGTGTAGTACCTTTGTCTCCTCCTTCTGGCTGTAGGTAAAAACAGAGAGTTTTCCCTTGAGGATTCATCAGCATTGTATTTCTTTGATCAGGGGTGTCCAAACACCGAGGGCCACTTCTAGAGGTGAATATTGCCTCATTAGTTAAGTTATAAGTTAGCAAAACAAATCAAATGTAGGTGAATAATGCGCAATACTTGAAATCTCGTTCAGAAAAGAACAGCCTACATCCCATCTCTCTTTAGGGTTTCATTTATTTTGTTGGCAGCTCATTCCTTAAAACAGAAGCCTCAGATTGCTGATAATAAGAGTGAATATGAAGGTTACATTTCAAGTTTGTTGTAGAAATAAGTTATTGTTTTTTTTATCAACTAAGATTTGTTAGAAAATGTTTTACATTTTAAATGACTGAATTTATTTGAAAAGTGGGCTCATTAATATATTTCAACATATATATTTGAGAAGTACAATATAAGACAAGCAAAAGTTTAATTTGTGGGCCATATCGCATTATACTTTTAGAATTTGCTGAGGGCCGATTCAAAATGGCCTGCAGGCCGCATTTGGCCCCCGGGCCGTAGTTTGGACACCCCTGCTTTAGATCCTCATCATATAATGTGTTGATGTTATAAGCAGTCTAGCTAGAAACAGAAATGATCATAACATTCACTCCACTTGAGGCTGAAGAGCAGCAGCATTTGCATGGTTTATCATCTCCAGATTTGAATTACTAACTTAATGTTGTGATTATTCTTATTTCAGTGATTTAACACAACAGCATTATATGCAGCACACAAGCTCAGTAGCCATGATTCACACTCCATAAACTCCTTGACTCACAGACGTAGGCAAGAAATTAATATTTATGACTGAGTGCCACTGGGTGCATGCACAATACCCTGAAACCGCAATGGTGCTTCTCCTACTATCAGAAGTCCAAATATCTGCAAAGAAAATCTATTTTTTACCATTACACCATTACAACTACAAAAATATTAACTGAGCATTCAGGCATACCGTATGAGGCAACAGCAATCTTGCAAGTTCAACTTTTGAAAAATGTTCCCACATCTTGTAATGTGTTTCCCCAAACTCTCCTTTCTTGACCCTCCTCATGTCCCATTATTGTGATTATTCATCCACTCTCTTCCAAAAACTCTTTTTATCCTGTAAATCTGCTTTTCTTTAAACGCCTCCTTTCTCCTGCCCCGCAGCTCCCACCTTCTCCTCATTTCTAGCCCTGTCGGTGCGTAAGTGGGTCACAGACTACAGCTGTTCTAAAAGCCTAGTCTGGGATGAGGCGCTTCTCTAAATAAAACACCATAAGATCGACAGTCTCGGGGGTGCCTCATCATACATACATAAAGCTAACACAGACGGAGAGCAGAGGAGAAGGACTTCAAGAGGCAGAGATTATGCACATACAGCTTGATTGGTTAAATGGGTTTCTGGCCCTGTTGTCTCTCGAAAGATATATGCATTATATAAATATGTAATACATCAAAGCTTTCTAGTACAATGTTTTGAAGGGAGAACTCTTTAGAGTTTGTGAGGTTAATCATAGTGAAGGCTTTCCTGTGTTCGGACCAGTACGTTTTGATCCATCTATATAATAAAGTATGTAAGCCTAGTGTTACAGTCAGTTCTGTCCAAGACTGTGTCAGATCTGTGAGTGAGGAAATATTGACGGGCATGAAGCAGTGGAGTCAGCTGCTCGAACCCTTTTGTTTTTAATCATTCTTTCTTATTAATAATTTACTGAGGACTTTTTTATTGCTGTTTAGTTTTTTTCTTCACAGGATCACAGAAAAACAAAGCTGAATTTGGTACATTGTGGAGCGGATTGGCCTTGACAGAGGTCTTTGCTCTTCAAGTTAATTTGTAGTTAGTCATCTCATTAACTGCCATTGACTGCACAAAGTGTTTGTAACATCAAGGGCCTTTTGCTGGAATTGTTCTGCTATGTGACCCTTTGCCCTAACAAATGACTAATGCTTGTTTAAATAAATGCAGGATGTATCTCTGTATGCTTAACTGAAAACAGAAGGAAGAGCTCCAACAAGCAGTGACAAAGGAAACATGTCATAAAGTGCCGTTATTACTTAGTGACACCTTCATGGTTGCAGACCAGATCCAGCTGTTTCACATCAGTTTTTAATAGGGGCATTGTATGACTTCTACCATCTGTCTCCTTTAAAGTAAGACCTTAACGAGCCAAATGCAAGAGGAGAAAAATGGCTAATGTTAGCGCGTGCAAGTGCAACCCACAAGCCTTGCACTACTGAAAGTCTGGAAGGCAGTAGTGACACCAAGTGGAGAGAATCAGCTGTTCCACTTAAAAATGAGCCACCTTATGTTAAATGTGCCAAGACACAAATGTCAGGTCACCTGAGGGAGCTTCAGAGATAATTGAATCTGACGGCCAGGCACTACAGAGTCTGTGGAGACCGAGGAACTCTGCTGATCCTCAGATAAGAAGAAGCTTTAGATCAGAGCGCTCCACCTGGACCAGAGGCCGTGGGAATAAACATTACAAATGAACATGAAGCACATAATTATAAAGGGATGACTTGTGAGAAAACTGCTCAATGATCTCTAAATCTGTACCAAGGAACATTTCACAATTTCATGAATGACCGTTGGCGCTACAATTAAATGCCAAGTGGAAATGTCTGCATTTAAATGAAAAAATCCTTTAAGAAATGTCACTTTCATGGAAGCATCACTAAATATATTCTGCAATCTGTTATGTTTAATAGGAACAAAACAGAACAAAAGCAGAGATATTATCTTGACTTTTTAACGCTATTGTGTAATCAAAATTGTTTTTACTGCACAATATGTATATCGTTTTTGTTTTAGACAATATAAAATAATAAAATTCACACTACCTTTTTTCCCCAGCAAGATCTATGGAGGTACCTGAATATTGTTGTTTGCACATCAATTATACCCCAAATAAGTCCTTTTATCAATAACTACTTAAGCAGCTTATGCTTGAGCAGTCTTAAAGCTAATGAGAGATTTTGTTTGTACCATGAGTCAAATTAGAAATCATAGCCAGTGTGAATTTGTAACACACGTCATGAAGTGCACACATGATTTAAAGAAAATAATTAGTTACATCAGAACAGATATCTTCAATATGTGACTATTACTTATTCCTTGTACTTGTCCTCGACTTACTGTTGAAGGCTTTCGTACGCCACGGCACACTCATTCATAAAAGCTCCCTGTATCAGTCGTGGAAAAGAACAGCCGTAATCCAATTAGCGCAATTAAAGAGATGCCAGAGAAACTGGGACTACCTCGGGACTAAGTGTGACTAACTCGGGGATTAGAGACCTGCTGACCGCACATGTCGGTGAGCTATCCTCTGTACTGAAGTCTGCATACAACCAACAGCTGACAGTACACTTACGGTCATTTTACAGACAAGCTATGAGTTTCTGGATGAATTAAATGCTGGTGTGATGGTTAGTGATAAGAGGGGATCCGTCGTGTATGTGTATAACTATCTAGTGTTGTTTAGGGTGTAAAATTTTAATTTCCAATCCCCAGGGTATTTCAAATACAGTAGTTACAAAACGAGTCGGAGAACAAATAGCCCAAATGCTCACATTTAAGGGGCTTGATCAGAAGACGTTTTGCTTTTTATATGAATGTGTTATCAAAATAACTGCAGATCAGTTTCCTGAGACTGTTACCGTATTTTCAGATCTAGATACCATCCATCTTTATGTTCCAGTTTCCTTCCTGAGGGCAGTTTGAAATATTATAGTATTTGCAATATATAACACTTCTCTAAAACGTAAATAGACTAATACAACTTGAACGCCCTCTCACATGACTGGGGCATGAGCGATATCAAAGTCTATTGATGTTGGCTAAAAGACATGAGATAATATTTTTTCACATCATACTGTATATTAATCTACTATTATTCATCCTCTAAACTTTAGAATTAAGAGTTAGAGTCTTGATAAATGATTATGTCCTAGGCTGGAGAAATTTAAGAAAGCAATGTTCATTTGTATCCATTGTGTGAGTTTTATTGTGTAATTGTCCTGAGCTTTCTCTTAATCAGAGGGACTGTCCACGCGAATCAGCCTAGATCTTTGATTGATCTTCTTATTAATCAGCTCTTATCCCAAGGAAAATAACAGTAGTCTTGGATAACTGTCTGCAGTGATTCATGGTACCAAAGACAGCCTGTGATCTCATAATTGTACCGGAAAAATTAACTGCCAAATATTAGTGGGTTTTATTTGCTTCACCTCCTGAGCACCCATTTCAGCGATCTTAAAGTGCGGGTGGGGTGTGTGTGTGATCATGTGTGTGCATCCTTAAACAGCTTACTTGGTTGATAAACACTTTCTTAGACATTTTGCAAGATTTTCCTCAACTGTTAACAAATGTTTGTTGTATCACAATGCACAGAGGGCAATATACTCTATGACAGTGGGGGAAAAAGAGAAAAAAGGTGGAAGTCTTTAAAACAAAACTCTAAACATATTTATACAAATTAGCACTTTCTCCCCTGATTGTGTTGAATCACTGTACATTTAATTTAAATGTATTTTTTAAACTCTAAGCTATTTGTATTTATTTTTTTGTATGTCTTTTACTGGTAACTGTATTCTATGTTATATACATTTTCTGTGACAAGTCGACTGTGAAGCATTTTGAACTGCATTTATTGTATGAAAGGTGCTATACAAATTAAGACTATTATGAATGATGAGCTTTTTTTCGATTGTGACGAATATACCCTACCCTGGGAAATACCCAGGAAGGGTCTGGAAATGGCACCTGTCTCAAAGTGTCAACATTGTTTTTGCCCCTCTAATTATGTTTAGACACCAGAGCTGAATGTTTGCAAGCTTATTAGTGATTTAGTCATCATGGCAGACTGGCAGGGGGATCTAATAGAATTACGGTAGAGAGACTTACGCTGAAATAGATCACCATGTTTATTCCCTGCTGGCTAACTTCGCTTAAACCCATTGACGCAGAAGCACACCTGGATACTTACAGGGATTACATGACGAGCCACAGGAGTTTATAAATGGACGTAGAGGAACAGAACATTGAGGATACACAACAGATCAACTTGTGCAATGTGTTTGTCAGGACACAAAGATCCAAACACCTGCTGCTGAGACTAAAGCAGACCCAACCTCATCCAGTCTGAGAACAGCTCGTGGACTTTGTATTCAGCCCTTGTACATCAGAGAATCAGCGGAAACCATGGAGCCTTTGGTCCAGACGGTGACCTCCGGAGCAGCCTACGAAAAAAAGACCTATCCCAGGAAAACCACGAGGACAAAATTCCGAGGAGCGTCGTCTCATTTTGTGGGGCGCTCGATCATGATCCTGTCTTCGTTTGCGATCTCTACTTTGGCTATGAACTCTGTGAAGAAGATCCACGACTCTCGACACAAATCCATCAAGAACTAACGATGGATATGCCTTTATTGTTTGGTCACCTTTATGAGGCTGGGCTTCGCTTTGTTTTCCGAAGATATGGACATCCCTTCTTAGCCAGCTGCCTTTTGTGCTCCCATAGCAAAATGTGAAATGTGTTGTTATGGCCAAGGCTTCCTGTGTGTTCAGCAGTTAGCCTGGACAGTAGGAAGACTATGAAGTTCTCAGAGGATGCAAGACGGACCAACAACAGGAGATTTCTGAGAAGACGAGCATCTGGCAAACATGCCAAGATCCCTCTGTACCTCAAAATGTGCTTTGTTGGGTTAATACAGATTACACTGAGGTGTTTTAAGATGGGAACAGTATGCAGTAAAACCATCAAGCCTCATCTTCCATTTTGCCTCATACTTGTTGTGGGTAGTCTCAACATGTGAGACGTAAAAATTAAAGCGAATAGAAACTGTCCGAAATGTCTGCTGCTGGGGGTTAAGGGACAGTTTCTTACAAGGACTCGCTAACAACAAGTATCAACACTTCTTAAGTATTGAAAGCCTGCTCAGAGTATTACTCTTAACTTATTCTCTTGCATGGTTGTTTGTTTTCAGACAAAGCCTAACATTTGACACCATTCTTTTTTCAAGGGTTTGTATTCCTTGTTATGGTATATTTGCTAAAAACCAGAACAAACTTTATGCAGTAATGTAAGATGATTTTAATGAATGTGGCATAAGCTGTGCCGAGATTTTCATCCTGCAGTTGTGTTTCTGTGGTGAGTATTCCAGCCAACAGGAAGTGATTGTGTTGGGACTCACCATGGTTCATGTTCACATGCTTTTAAAACCCTGGTGCATTTTGTCATATCGCCACCAGAGGGCAGCATCAGCATTAAAGATTGCACTTTTCAAACAGACAGACCTTTGTGCTTCTTTTGTAAGTATTGTGTAGAATTGTTTTAAACAAAGGCTCTTACGAAGAAAACTGTTGTTATTTACATTATTTTTATGTATAAAAAAAACAGATACAAAAGCGAAAAATAAAGAGAGACCTTAATTTGAGTCTGGATTGGTGATACAAACACAAAAGGTTTGCAATGTTCTAAAAGTCCATGTCAATTTCTTATTGGGCTGCACATCAAAATATCACAAAGAGCTTTTGATTTCCTGCCTGTGTGTGCGTGTCCTCTACGGTGTTGTCCTCAGAGTGTGTCGAGGCTCTTCAGCCGCCGATCACTGAAGAAGCGGTGTGTCTGGTGAGTCGATTTTTGGTCTTTACCGCCAGCTGATGCACTGAAGTAAGCCAACATGGATTTGTTGTTCTGCCGCTGAGCCCCTTTCTCGCCATCCTCCTCATCATCGTCCCTGAGGACAAAAAAATAGTCATGTTTACGCTGTGGTTAGCTCTGTCCAGAAGTCGAAAGCATTTGCACAGACATTAAGCGTGACGTTGAAATCAAAGGGGTTGCGGTTTTCTTTCTCACACACACAAACCAATAAAACAAATTTCATAAGCTTGAACATTTTTGTCAAGTTATTGTTTTTTTCTTGACTTGGGAAAAAAATGTTGTTACTAAATAAGAGTGAGAGCAATTTACTTGGAACATAGATGTTGCAGATACTCCCTAAAACAAGCTGCTACAAAATTAAGTTTAAAGGCTCTTTACCAGTGGACAGTCACACCCTTGCTGTCCATCAGGGTTTGGGCAGTGCTCCAGCTAAATCGAACAAACTGAGGGTAACCAAACACGGGTTCCAGGTACTTCAGCAGCCACGCTTTAGTCTTCGGATCTGCAAAACCAGGGGGGGGGGACAGTTTATATACATGCATTGATAACCACAGTTAGTCATGTTCAAATAGTGTGAGAAGTGACAGACATAGAAACAAAAAAGATCAATACATTTAAAAGTATTTCACAAACATGTATGACCTCAAGTTAGTAATATAGAAGTGTCGTTTCTTTTACCACTGGGGTATCCTGAGCCGTAGTCTGTCTCCACATCTCCCATGTCCTCGGAAAAGTTCCAGCCTTTTACAACACGATCCCTTGCCACCTGAAAAACATCAACTGAGTAATTTAGAAAAAGGCCTCAAATGGAGATATGGAGATTTTTTACAAGTCGCGCTTATTAGGTCTATAATCTGAATTAAGAGCCCTGAAGTAACAAAGAAATCACTGAAAGCAGTCTCGACAACTAAGAACTGTGATCCCTTTGGCTGGTGGTCACTTACCTTCGCACAGATACTGGCTGCACTGACAATGGGGAAGAGGGAGTCAGCCTTCGGCCTCACAGTCACATCGATACCTGGAAACCGCTTTGAGAGTTTGACTTCATATTTATCTGCTGGGCCAACTGTGTCCACAAACACCTTCAGAAAACCAGGGAGGTGGAGGAGGGCAGGCCATGTAAGACAAGATGGAGTAAAGACGATGAGTGAACGTTTGCATAATGTCGTCAAATATTTCCATTTTTAATCAGTTGCACGTTGCATTAGAATAAAAGCATTAAATATGCACATGTATATTTACATTAATTACTTATTTTCATACCTCTTTTAGCTGTACTCCACTGTCCAAAGCGTACTGTACTAGATCAATTGCTGTGTCATGTGAGAGGGCGTTCAAGTTGTATTTTGTCCTAACAGGGGCAGACAATTTTGTGAGTGTAAATATAAAACAGTTTATTAAAAAAGTCTCTGAGTATGATACTGTGTGTGCCACATACCTCTGCAACATGCTGGTAGAGATTGTGTTTGGTGAGAGAATCTGCAGAGCCCAGCCGATATAACTTTTGGACTCATCAATTTTTTGGAAAAGATTCTCTCTTTCTACCTCTGAAAGAGTCTTTGAATCTGTTACAGGAGGGGGAAAACACTCAATTAATGATATGTTGCATTTATGCTAAAAAAAGCTAGTTTCAAATGCTCTTTTTCTAGAAAGCATTGAGCGTGAGTTTAAAGAACAATGCTGAGAAGACTGTGTAGCATCCTTTTTAAAAGCCAACAGCAGAGATGTAGGCCACAACAATTTACCTGCAACTTTCGAGTCCTTCAGCTCCTGCTTTTTGGAAACTGGACAGAAACATATTCCATACACCATGGGCCCTGGGGAACAAAACATGAATACTTTAAGTTGGAAACCATATGACACCATACAGTAAGTGCTAAAATAAGTTATAAATGCATTCAAACCGTGGCAAATAGTAAATCAGAAAATTATCGCCATGATAGATAGATAGATAGATAGATAGATAGATAGATAGATAGATAGATAGATAGATAGATAGATAGATAGATATTACTGCGCATTTATACACGTGTAATGCTGTAAGGTGGACAACAGTTAATAGTATCTATGGCATGTTTCTAAACATATAAAGATTAGATTACAGATATCAGAGAGCATACCCAGCACAGGCCCCCTGCCCGCCTCATCGATGCCCAGACAGCAGTCCTCAGTCCGGCAGACATCAGGGATCTCTGATACCAGGCGGCAGCTCACAGAGTTGTCTGATTCAAAGGGGCTGAGGTCCATGACAGCTGGCTGAGAAAGGCACGATTCAAATATGTGTATCATAATGTTAAGGTATAGTTTAATATAACTCTTTGTCCAGACAACATGCCATGCTAGCTAACTTTAACGCACACTGGTGACAGGCAGACAGAGGAGATGCTAACACAACATGCGGCTGTTTTCTGTTTGCACGAACAGATTAGGCTTTTGCGAGGAAACCATAAAGTAGTATATATCCTGCTAAATCTGCTCATTCTTACCTTTTTAAACGTTGTCGGTGCAGTTCACAACTTCGTGTTGTTTATCTGTCTGATGCAGATTTGGCGCCCCTTGAATGACGTCACATTCTTCTTCTTTTTCAATACAATTGTAGGTGCACTACCGCCACCAGCTGATCAGGAGGACCAACACTTGTCTCGTTCAAATCAGGAAAAGTAGACTAATACCGGTACGTTTTATTAGTATCATACAATTTAAGCTGTATTTCTGACTCTCACGAGGGTCCAAAGAAGAAAAATATTGCTCATGAGAGGTTTGCCTCCAGGGCTTTCTGCCAGAACGGACACATTGTAAACCGAAGATACATAACTAGGTCGATTTTTAGCTTATAAAACATATGGCCAATCGAAAGAAAAGCTGCACATCTTTTCTGGTTTAAACCTCGAAGATATGTATACTAATCCAAGCAACACATTGAATTGTACATCAGATGTCTCGTAAGTGCCTCAAGTGTCGAAATCCCAGAAATCACCAACAGTTAAGTGGCACTATGGCAAAGCAATAAACTCATTGCATCATTGTAAGCCACTATAAGCCTCAACATATGGGCCTACTAATTTTCCAAGCTTCATCTAAAATGAGCTTTGTAAACATGTAAACATGCAGGCTGCAGGCCTTTCACATTTAGAAATAAACGTACAAGTGATCTTTCTCCTTCAACCCCATTAGCTTATTTTTTTCTATGCTCACAACAATCACCTGATAATAATGATGTAACTTATTCATCCCCAGAGGAAAATGTATTGTATTCATTTTGTTGGTGTTTTTCCTGATTTATAATTATTTGCATGAATGTAGAGAGATGTCAGATTGACAGGTCACTGCAGCACTACGCCTTGATTAGTTGAAGTAATCCAAGTTTTCTTAGTGCAATCATGTTATACATTAATAAACCAAGTCTAGCGTTTGTTCTTCATTATCAAAAACTGACGACTTCTCCCGGGTTGGGACTGCTCTGTAAACGAACTTCTCTTTGCTACTCAAATTATTATGTCGCTCAACCCTTACTTTGGACTTTTTTCAGCAAAAGCCACCATGTCTATCACCATCTTTGTTTACCATCCCCCTCACACACAATACTCTTACAATAAACTTTGTATTTAGCGTCTGGATGCCCGCTTAATATAGGTTTGTACAGCAGCTGAGTGTGGAGGCAGGGAGGCAGCCTCAGGTGGAGAAGAGAGGGCAGCGTGAAAGGAAAGCCATGTACAAAAGTCCAAGTGTACGTTGGTTACTGAGCTGAAATTGGCCTTGGCTCTGGCTCTTTACACCCACCCTTTCTCTCTCTTTCTGTCCCTCTGCAGCATTGAATGGCTCTCTTTGTATTTCTCAGTAACACGCAGTCCCCAGCCGATTAAATGCGGGGAATTAGTAGTCAATTTTAGCCTACCACACACACAAACACACTAAACAGCTTAGGTTGGTGGGGCACTGATTGTGTTGTTATTACAGTTCACACGTCAGCAGCATGTTTTTAATTTATTTTTTTCCCCCTTCACTTGCTTACTGCTCCATGTTTTATCTCTGAACCATCCCTACTGCATACAATAACACTCTTACAAAGGATTTTTTTTATAAATAAATTGATTTAATAGATGACAACAATAACATTTCAACATTGCTTTTCTTTTATGGAAGCAAAATACTCAAGTGAATGTATAGCAAACACTTTACAAAACTATCCAGAATTATACAAAATGGAAGAAGCAAAGATGTGACACACAAAATAATAACTACATGGTAAGAGGGTCAGTATAAAATGATAAAGTATGTGTCAGGTAATAAAGTTGAAGCATGTGGTAATGACCAATATTCACATTGCTGAAGAGGAAGAGCCCTGTTTGGACACAATATAGAAAAAAAGTGTAAGGACGAAAACATGCTTTAGCAGTGCAGAGGGGTCGTACATGTGATTCTAATCCTTAAGTAGGACCCAAAGCTGGCCAATTACCTGAAGAGATTTGGTTGAGAATTTGCACTTATGTATTTTAACTCAGTTATTAGAAAAATCTGATGTGTATTAGCAAAATGTTAGGCACTAAAAAGCAAAAAAGAAGCAGAGGTTTACTGCTCGGAAAATCTGAATACCTTTAGCCTTTTTTTGATCAGGTATCCAGTGTCTTATTTCTCCTTTGCTATTGGCACAAAATGAAAAGAGTTGAGGTAAGTGTCCAAGACTGAGTGTTAAGCTGAAATACATCTTTAGGAGCTCTCTTTCCCTCTCTTTTTCCTTTTTTCCCCTTAAATGCTTAAGTCTTCAGTTCAGTGAAGTCAATGTAATGAAAGGTCAGAGTGTGCTATCTACAAGAAAAAAAAAGAGTTGCAACTATCCTTTTCTGGCCGTGAAAGAAATACAACCCCATGCAGGGAACATCTTATTGAAAACAAAACGTGCTTTTCCCAAAGCAGTGGTGAAGATGTATTAGTGTAATATCAAATCAGTCACAATAAAGTTACACCCTAGGATATCAACATTGACAATAAACTTACTACTCATATAAAATAACACAATAACATCAAGAACATCTGCTTTAGTTTGGTTAATAAAATCTGATTATGTCAGTCTAAACCCATCGTTGCTGGGTCAAATCAGAGTCACTCATCAATGCAACAACTGTACTTTCAGAGTCTCACGCTGTGTACAAACTTTATACAAATTATAAAATGTATAATGGCACATGTTTATTAAGGTTTATTTAATTTTTGATTGGCATTTGACCCATGATTCACACTTTATATTGTATGAGTTTGTGGCTGTTTTTCTTTTAAACTGTATAAGGCCCCGTGGATGCGTCTTGCATTATAATGGCTACAAAAGTAAAAACCTCTAATATAACATCAATATGGCACAGACACACACACGCACATTCACAATCACACGCTCAGATATTTTGCACACCCACAGTCACACAGTTCCACTCACACACTTCCCATATTTCCCTCTGCTCAGCTGGTCTCCCTCAAGGTCTTGTGAGTGTGGTGTAAACAGGCTGCTCCCAGTGCGTGGGGCTGTGAGAGGGGGCCACGCTGGAAGGGTCTCCTATGGTAGTGTACAGAGGCCTCTGTGAAGGGCCCATGTAGGAGAAGGCTGAGTACAGACCTGGGGCCTGGCTGGAGTGGGCATAGTACGCCCCGGGGGCCTGATGCTCGGCGTACTCAAACTGAGCCCTGGAGGCCAGCGAGGGGAAAGCGGAGCCATAATGGGGGAGGCTGAGCGGGGTGTAGGTGACATGGGTGCCTGAGGAGGGCGAGGAGGAGGCGTCGGCATAGTGGCTACCAGCCACAGACTCACTCTTGATCTGGGCCTTGGAGGGGTCAGAGGAAGACGGAGAGGCCTGAGGCTGCTGCTGCTGCTGCTTGGAGAGCCACGCGGAGTGCCCGCTAGCAGCAGCTAGGGCATAGGCGTAAGACGAGGCCGAGGATCCGGCTGAAGGGGCCCCGGGTCCACTCTGCGGGTGGCCGTTTGGCGGAAGGTACTGGTCGAACTCGTTTACGTCAAACGGCTCAATGTTGGACATCACCTCATGGCTGATATCGCCGATGTCCATGGTGCCAAAGTCGATGTGGGGTTTAGAGCTCGATGATGAAGGGCCACCTGAGGCCCCGTCATCCCCCACCCTGAGCGCTCCCCTGGATCCTCCTGCCGATCCTGCAGCCCCCTCCCTCTTGGCATCTGACAGTTTCCCAGACTGGAGCTCTGTCTTCGGGGTGGTGGGGGGGGTGGGCGGGCTGTGACCCTGACCTAGAGGAAACAAGAGAAGGGACACAGGTAAACTTTGACAAAGGCTTAATTTTTTCTTCTTTTGTCTTTGATATAAATAGGCCTAAAAAATTATATTACCCTTAAACCTGATTATAAAATGTTTTAAATGTTGGTTATTGTGACTCCTACCAGCAGGATGGTGGTGGTGATGGTGGTGGTGGTGCAGGTCACCCAGGGGAGACCCAGCCCCGCCATTGTGTTCCAGGTGCAGGGTCTTGTAGTGTGACTGGGAGTGGCTTGCCTCCCCTTCCCCCTGGCTGTCCGACTCATTAGCAGAAGCTAGTTTGCCGTTTTTGCGTCTCCGGGGCTGGTACTTGTACTCCGGGTAGTCCTTCTTGTGCTGTTTCCTCAGTCTCTCCGCCTCCTCGATGAATGGCCTCTTGTCGCCCTCGTTCAGCAGCCTGGGGGGAGACAAACAAGGAGTGTGTTTAGTCTTAAAGGCCTATACTCAATTAACGGGAAAATATTTTCTGAGAATCTGTCTAGAAATGACAATAATTGTCGCATTCAACCCCCTGCACAGAGGATTAGGAGGTTAAAACTAGCAGATATTCAAAAATGCAGTTTAGGCCTACTCTATTTAAGTAACAAAATAAAAACACAAAGTTGATTTCTGCTTGTTTTCTTTGTTACAACCAACATCCTAGACGTATAACTTGACCACTTTTTACATTTGTATTCAAAATATAAAGCCCTACTTTACGCACAGGCGACACAGGAAACGTGCCACTGTATGGCCACACTGTTCTGAAACAACCATCCCATACAAACCTCCACAGTTTGCCCAGGGTCTTGCTGAGCTCCGCGTTGTGCAGGTGGGGGTATTGGTCGGCCAGTTTCCTCCTCGCCGCTTGAGCCCACACCATGAAGGCGTTCATGGGCCTCTTTACGTGGGGCTTCGCTTTGCTCCCGTTGTTAACGCGCACCGGCATGGGCACGAGTGTCCAGTCATATCCGTCCAGCACCTGGCTGACCGCCTCCCTGATGCCAATCGGGAAGCGATCTTCCTCTATCTCCGATTTGGCTGTATCTCCTGCGTCATCTTCGCTGCCATCTGCAACACAGAGTGAGGTCAGCTGCTGCGGCGGCCCGATCAGAGGTGAGTCCTCGCGGGGTGGCGCTCCGGGTTGAGTCGGTGAGAGTGAGTGACCATCGTCGGACCCTCCGGGACTCAGTTCCGCCTCGGACAGGCTATGCTCCTCGCCGGACATTTTTATTTAGTTGTTTTTATTTCAATGTATGACAAGAATGCAAATTGGTTTTAGAGAGAGTCCAACCTATTCTCTATAATTAATACGTTTTAATTGAACACGATGTGAGGAGTCTGCGACGATCCCAGTTATTGCTGACTCTTTTTAGGGAAAGCCATGGTGCTGCGTAAAAGTGTCCAAATCCTTTCCACCTTCGGCTGGAAATCCGTTTCAGCAAACGTAGTTACACCTAAAATCCACATAAAGTATGGTAGAAACAAAATCAATACTAATGAATTCCACCCAAAAATTACAATTGTGTTTATGAGAGTCAAACATGCCCCGGATCAGCTAAATCGATTTAATTGGTTAGTGGATTACATTTCACCATTCAATGGCAACTGAAGCCAATAATAATAATAGCCTAATAAAGATAGCAAAATGCTATTTCTACGAAATAGCTAACTGAATCCCCCAAAATATATTTTCATCGGACCCAAATGAACGCTGAAGTTCCTCCAATAAAAGCAATACAACTAGTACACAAATAGAACACTGATATTAAAAAAATCTTTCTATAATATAAATTCTGTTTTTAAAAAAATTACATAACTTACCAATATAGATGTCCAGTGGTTCAACATGGGAGTGTGTGTGGCTGACTGTAGAGCCGATGAATGGCTGCTCTGTGTGGCAACACCGGACCTTAAAGAGCGCCTTGTGAGGAGGACTGGGAGAAAAAAAAGTGATTGAAAGTGGAAAACAGTCCCGGAGAGGGAGCATTCCAGCACACTGTGGCCCCACCCCCCGGCAGCGCACCACGCTCTGATTGGCTATCTAATTATCCCCCTGCACTGTGATTGGACGGGTAGCTGCAAACTGTTAATGCCCGTCTGTCCATCACTGCAACATTTCCAACAGAGAAGAGGTGAGATTTTTACATCGGAGTGGCTTAAATGACTCTACAGTGCACCCATTTAGAGGCAGGAGAAGGCCAGCTCTGTTGGACGTGTTGACATGTTATATCAAACAAATAAACAATCATGAGGAGAGTTATTGCCTCGTGTGGTCACGTTCCTCAAAACATTTCAAAAGTTCAGCTTTGATTTAACCGGAGTCTGGCAGGGAATAAATCTTACATGTTTGCGTAATAGTATTAGCCTATCATTTCAAAACATTCATTTTAAAGATTATCAAAAGTTATATAAAGGAATACTGGCTCTGAAAAAGAAAATATAATAAATACATACTTAGTGCGTCGTAATCGTAATAACATACATCTCGTTATACATTTATCGCAGTTTATTATTGATTTAGTCAAGTTTTACCTGACCGCAAAATAATCTTTGAAAGCATAAAAAAACATGTGAAATTGAAAATTCACATAAAGTAGCCAAGGTTACATTCTCTTTACCCAACTATCCCTGGCCTGCAAGCAATATTAATTAAATCAATATGTAATGCAACTTTGACAAAACACTGTTTTATACAAAGGGTAGTTCGACAGAAATATAGGCTACATCCCTAGTGCCTTTCGTAAAATAATAATGTGATCTACCAACATACAGCTTTAAAATGTAAAACTTGAATAACATTATCGATCATGTGTATTATAATGTGTGTTTATGTAATATGTACGCATTAAATCACTGATGAAAAGGTTCCCAATTTACATTAAAACACCGTTTCCTGGACAGTGCACAGAGTGCTCTGAACTGATTTTTTTTTTTCCTATTTTGAAATGTGATCAAAGCTTACATGTTATATGTAAACACGATATTAAGTTTGTAATAGCAAGCTAATTTAGCATGTAAACTATTATGTTTAATGGTGGTGAAAACAAGTCTGACATTCAACCACGCCCTTAAGGTTGATGTCACATAAATTAATTGAGTGACAGGTCACCAGTGTTGAGATGATTTTAAGATCTAAAAAGTGTGGTGGTTACATTAAAGAACGAGCAGGATGTTTGAATTCCAAAATGTTTACTCAAGTCTTGATAAGTTAGACCGTGCTTTAGAAATCACCAGGTTTTACTTTGAAAACCTCATCAACTTTAAGGTTTCGTTCTTTTCAACTGAAATGCAGGCCGATGTTGAATGGTTTCACTCAAATCCAACTAGAATCGATTTATCAATAATGATATCTAATAGTCTAACCAAGTTGTTTTCATATTAAAAATGGCTGAAAGAGAAGAAGCCTGCATGGAATCATGTTGGAAATGCTCAAAAGCAACAGTAAAGAGGTTTGTTCAGTTAAAAATGTCTAAAATAAATAAAATGACAAATCCAAACCAAGTGGTTTTAACTGAATGTATGCCTCTGTGCCTCAAACAAGACAATGGTGAAAAAGTTGAGTTGTACCTGCTTGTAGGCCATGATTTTTGCCGTCAAAGCGTGGCCTGATGGGAAGTAAGAGAATCAACTTTAACAGCATCTGATGCGCACCCGGACACACACACACACACACACACACACACACACACACACACACACACACACACACACACACACACACACACACACACACACACACACAAATTGATTGCAACAATAACCCCTGTGTGTCCGTAGGCTCTCATGTTGAGCCTGACTCTCGGTTTGCTCCCTCTCTCTCTCCTCTCTCTTTGCTCTCTTTGTCTCCATCTCAGGTGAATTGTAGCCATGTGATCAAACGCCCAAGCCTCTATCCATTAACCCTCGTAAATGAAAAAATGGGGAACAAAAAGCAGTTTTGTGCTGCAAACATGGAAAAAATTGATAACAGAGAGCGATGTGTGCGTCTTTCTCCCCTTATGTCCGAGCATAGACACCAGTCGCGCACACACAGAAAATACTCTGCAGCAGACGGGCCACATGGATCTCTATGTTTCTGCCGCTGTGACACTTTTCTGTATCTAAATACTCTCTGCTCGATATGGGCCTCGGAGGTGCTGATGGTAGGGGGGCTTGTGTTTGGGAATGAGGGGGTGATGGGTTGGTGGTGGAGGAGGGGGGGAGACACCTCCGTGCTGCACCCCACCGACCAAGAAGAACCACTGGGATCCTGCATAAGGCCTTCGAGGCTGGTGAAGTGAGTGTTTTTGTCTATATGAGAAGGATTGTTATGCAGGAAAATGAGTTTGAGAAATGCGCGTCATTCTGCGGCTCGTTCAGTTGTGCAGACCGGAGGGCTGGAGGAAGCTGCGGTTTGACGGAGTGTTTAGTTAGTGCAGCGGGATGTTTATGGCCCCCCAGGGGTTTCTGTCAAACGGAGCAAGGTGGCTTTAATATCGTCGGACCGTTTAATGATAACAATATTGAATAATTTAGGTTCTACCTTAAATATTAATTTTGTATAATGCCTGCGTTAAAATAACCCTTTTAGGCTACCATAATATGATGTATTTAGCAATTTCTTAATAACTTCATCGTGAGACGCTAAGTGCATTAGGTTTCTAAAAACTATTATAAGAATAATGTTCTGACATATTATAACTATCCTGACATTAATGTCCGGTTTCCTCACTTTCGACTAAACCCTTTTTTAGATGATCTTCGCGGTAGCATGTTGTTGCTTAAAACAATCTTTGTATACAAATAAATTCAAATTAGGCTTATGTTGGTTCTGTTTCACGGTAAAATGGTTTTCTTGGTGGTATTGAAAATTAAAGACAGCTTTGAGAAAGAGTTTTAAAAAGCTCGAATCCAACTAAATAATGTAAACTTTTTATTCTACTGAAATTTTTGTTTTTTAAATTAAATAAAAAACATGTATTCTGTTTATAATTTAAGCGACAATGCACGTTTTATTTATGCCAGCTTTAATTGTATTCTATAATTATGTACTAAATTATAAAATAAAAAAATATAACGAACTTTTTATAACCCTTTATTCGCTCAAAAGGAATGCCATGCCCTTATGCGCAAAAAACTAAAGCTATATTACATTTGCATTATATTAAGCATGCGTGAGTACTAATATGTTGATAGGATGTATTGTTTATGTGGAAGTAAATTGGTGTAGTTATTTAAATATAGAAGAAACAACAGAAAACACATTTATCTTTAACAGATAAAGGGAATGTCCGATTTGTGAAGTCCTATCCATTATTTTCAAAATCCTTTATTATTTGAAACATAAAAATCGATTTATTTTAACGAATGAAATGAAAAGAAAGAGCCGAAGTTTTCAGCGTTGACGGTCTTATTTCAATCCATTGGTATTGTGTACGTCTCACAGGCCTCAAAAAGTTTCTAAACACTTGTAAAGTGATCACGTAATATTTTTATTCTTGCACTAAGACAATTTTGATTAACCGTTGAAGATTGTCATTTTGATAACCACTGTTTGTGGTTTTCTGATTATATTTGCCTGCAGGTCTTTTGTTCTTCAGCTGGAGCTCAGATGAAAATAGGCCCTAGTTCTTCTAGCTCAGCTTAGACATGTATCCAATTCCCCAAAGCTTGTTTTTTTAAATATAACTTTTTTTTCAAATTTCTGCTTTTAAACAAATAGCATATTCTACCCTTTTTGCTCATTTGTATTATGGATGTTTAGAGAAATCAAATTGTTTAAAACAATGACCTTTAACTTGAAATTAACCAATATGACTTATTCATAATAATAGCCAAACTGTTTTGTTTAACCAACAGAGCATGTAGAAATGGGTAACCAGCACTGATTTAATATAAATGCATAACCAACTAATTATCTATTTATGATGACCACTAGATTTCTTCCTCTGGTACATTCAAAATGTAATCTATCAATTTGAGGTTTTGAGATCAATCTGGTGTCTCTGCATAGTCATGAACTTTGAATGTGCTTTAGAAGTTTAAAAAACTGTTTTCTATCAGTAAAGACCCGACTTTTGTAAGATACATTATTAATACCACAACCTCAATGTCATAAGGTTTCAAACTTATAGTCTCCTTTTTTTTTAAAGATCTGTAGGATGGACAGGAAACAAACAAATAGATATTCCACCTGTCATCCAAATCTAAAGAAACATAACCTGAAAGATGTTAAAAGATGATTTGTTTGCTGCGTACAGATAAATAAACAGTAATCAGTTTCTTAGAACCTAAAATTGCCATGAATTTTCAGACATTTTGTATCTCCTGTGTGAAACAATCGTGGGCCCTCTGGGCAGCTGTAACTTGTTAGAAAATAGAGCTCACATGGTCGCATCAGTCCCTACGCTAACCTGCCATGTGACTGCTGTAATGGGCCTCTCCATGGCTGCACAGACCACTGGGTCACAAGAAGCCCGTTTCCTGTGGCTCCTGGGGGAGAGAGGGGAGAGGATGGGAGGACAAGGTCTCATGATCAGCAGGGAGGTCAAAGATGATGATCGGCAGCGGGGTCAAAGAGTCAGCCTTCAGGTGCACAGTTAGTCACGGGCAGCCGTTGTTTTTTTCATGAAATCAATTTGTCCTCAGGGATGAGTCCAAGGTTAACTGAAGAATATTGTTAAAGTATTGCTGTTTTCAGAAAGAACATTAGGTGATCAAGGGGTGGAAGCACAAAGAAAGTAAAGTAAAAGAGGAAATACAACTTTTTTTTTCTTTCTTGGCCTTAATACTTGAACCACCCCCAGGGGAAATTCCTGAAATCTGACGACGGATGGATAGAAAAGGCAAGAGAGGAAAAACAGAGAGATGCAGATAGTGTGTGAGAGAGAGAGAGTGTGAGAGGGATGCAGATAAGAGAAGCATGCACAGCGGTCAAATATTCACATGCTGGGTCACATTCTGCATTAAACTGATGTATAATTGGTGGAAAGCATTCATTCCCATGTCAATAGGCACATTTTGGGCTGAAATGAATGGCGTCACTTGTTCCAGATGATGACGAACTTGACAAAAGGATCCAAAATTATATGTCAAAAATGTCTAGGAATTGGAGCAGAAGCTTGTTTTGTCCTTCTTGGACTCAGACATATCACAACATGTCCTCGTTATGAACAGGTAGAGTCTATCTGAAGATACATGTGCTTTTCTCATGCTTTGGCTATGTTTGCGCTTTCTTGTTTTGTGTAAGACACTGCACTTTATTCATAAATGCCATTTCCTCTCAGGGTTTGTGTGAAAAACAGTTGAAGCCATTGCTTTTCCAAGGGGAATTCCAGCATTGAAACTAGACTATCAATTAAAGTGGACCTCATGTGACTGAAATATTTTGACTCAGACTTTCACACTGTAATGTTCACAGTTAAAAACATTTCCTCCAGCTGATTTTGTAGAACAGTCTTGACATTCTCAAACAGGCAGACTACATTTGAAGGCTCTATTTGCCAAAACAGATTATTTCTTTTTCTTTCTATTTATAAATTGTTCTTATTATTGGGCACTCATTTCAATATCGATCAAAGCAGTTGGTCTATTCGTTTTCAGGAAGGAGTTTATTTGTTTCCTTCATTTTTGTTCATTTCTGATGTTTTGTGTGTTGACATTTCAGTGATAGGAATATAACACAGTAACTTGCAGTAGCACTGTGACATATATGGACTGCATGTCATCTTAAGTATTTATTCCCTGGAATAAATGTGAGAAAAAACAAGGGCTGTATAGGGACCTCTAACAGATGATGGGATATGACCGGTTTAGAGGCAGAAAATCTGTATTCTTTTCAAATTGTGCTTGAAACAAATTGTTGATTTTTATCACACTGAGAGCTGCAGGTGTTTTCTGGGTTCATCACTTGATTAATGCATCACGCAGATGAAGTGTTGATGATGCAGTAACACGCCATCCATGGGGATGAATAAAAAATGATTCTGCTATCTGACCCCTGTCACTCCTTTTTTTCTTTCCATTTTCACCCAGTAAATTAGTGCAGCTGCACCACACTTAAATGGGTCCCCCTCTTTTTTCTCTGGGAGTGTATGTGACCAGCCATGAATCCTCTCTTTGTGCTCCGTCTGCAGAGTTTCCCCCCTCTATAGTTTCTTGCCTTCTTGGTCTTTTTTATTTGGAGAGAAGAGGGGCTTCGGTTGCGATGGCGGCAGCACTGGTGAGGTGGTGGTGGTGGTAGCGATGGTGGCGGCGGTGGGGAGGAGGGGGAGAGGGTAACTTGCTGGACCACATTCCTGTGCAGCTGTGGAGGCTGGTGCAGGGTGGGGGGTGGAGGGCAGAGCAGGATCATCATTGCATTGCAGGGCATCATGAATGGCCTATTGTTCGCTGGTTTGCTGTGTCCGCATCTCTCTTTCACTTCAGCCTAAGAGAAAAATAAGGCAAAAATAAAATGAACAGGGAGATAAAGAAGGAAATGTTGAGTAATTTGTGGTACTGATGAAAAGGCGAGATTAGAATCACATGGAGGAAATAAGAAGAGTGAGAGAAAGCCTGAGAAATAGGCCTTGTATTTGTGTGCATCTGACTCAGATGCAGGAGGATGTTGAGGTTCAGAGTGTGATGGTGATGATGAAGATGGGGATGATGGTGACACGGACAATGGTGGCATTCATCTTGTGACTCTGACGGTTTTGCCCCTCAGTCATATGTGCCAGCGCGCTGTTTAGTCATGCATATATGTCGGCTGTTAGCTACAGGGAAAATTATTCCCTGGGGTGGTGCTGTAAAATCTAAGATAAAATCCACAGTTGGAAATGTTTCCACATGTAATGAGAATATGACTCCAATGAGGAGTGTTATACTGTCAGATTCAATGAATAAAAGGTGATATTTGTACACATATATCTATATGAATATGAATGTTGATGATTGGAAACACCAAAAACATTTCAGATATTCCTGGGTTGTTTTTACTTTTTATCCTATAATTTCTCACCTTGCCTTATTAAGTAAAGTTATATAAAGAGATGCAATGTGAATTTATGAACGACTTGAAATAACACCAGGGCTGCAACTTACCATTATTTCTATTATCACGTGATCTGCTAAAGATATTTCCGATTTATCAAGTAGTCTCTTGAAGTGTCAAAAAACTGTAGATAAATCCAATCAAACCGTCAGTCTGAGTGGAGATCTTCCAAAATCTTGTTTTGAAGCTGGAATTAGATCATGTTTGCCATTATTTTTAAATAAATTTTGCTTGATAGTTGATCAATTATCAGAATGATGGACGACATATATCATTTTTCTGTCTATTTAATTTGTTTTTATAATTGATAACCTTTCTACAAGCCTGGCATCACTCACTTATGTCTCCTTATTTTGGCACTCTCTGTACAATTGTAATGATATAAACTGTTTATGAATGTGTATGCTTTGTTTGTTCTGTAATGAATCTTCAAATGTGTTTTTTGTTTTTATTTTGTAAGCTTTACACTTAATTCACTTTCTCTGCGTCTTCTAATCCATCGTCCTCTTATAAAGAACCTTTTAAGAACTCTGCCAAAACAACATATTACATGAAGCCGTTCTTTAAGAATTGACATACCCTAAGAATAACAACAACTGTAAACATGGAAGTAGCTATTATGTAACACAGTTAATCTGTATTGTACTTGTTCGATCTAAAACCACAAATAAAGTTTGATATCTTATGAAAACAAAAACATCTGTGTCTTGATTTCTAAAAACAACTTCAATTTTCAATATGGGGCATAACTCAAGTAAGGATTGTTATGAGATTATTTTTATGGGTAAGTGAGGAAGGGGGGCAAAATGAGACGGAGAGAAAGTAGCGCAGACTTTCCAATCATGAGTTCTTCTCAGAACATTTAATTAGTCTGTGTGAACGAAAGAGGACGAGGGCCTGAGGGGTTTGAGGAAAAGATGTCTACATGAAAGACTCTGTTGTTGTCAGCGCAGAGAGGGAGATAAAAGGCAACGAGACAGAAAGATGGATTGGATGTTTGGGAGTAGAGTCATGAATATGGTTATTAATGACTCACTCAAATTTTTACATTTTGTTAACTTGTTTGTTTCTTATGGACATGAATGAAGATGACCATCCTCCTTTTACCGTTGTGTCACAACAGCAGTTTAATTCAAGTTGTAAAGGGCAGAGAGATTTCCGTTAGTCAGTCAGATTCACAGAGAAACGGTCTTCACACACACAGACCTTCAAATGAAAAGCATGCGATAATTGAAATCAGAGTGAGCGTAATTAATTTGACTTGGTGGGCTGCTCGCATTGGTCACAAATACAAAATTAAGACATTAACATAAATAATGGTGTAAAACATAAAGTGTACATCCTAAATTTGTAACGAAAGGTAGTAGAACTGAATTACGTTTTTTGATCTGAAATTTAGTATTTAAGAAATGCAAATCAACAAATACCAGTTAAGGATCATCAATGCACTGCAGGGCATCATGAAAGAACTATTGTTTGGCGGTTTGCTGCGTCTGCATCTCTGTGCCAAAATACAGAGAGAAATGACAGAGAAAATAAACAACGGAGAGATAAAGAAAGAAATGTAGAAACTATTTGTATTTTTGTAATAGAGTTTACACTTTATTCATCTTTCAAGGGGAAACAAACATATTTAAAATACAGATGCAAGAATGTAGCAATTAATTTCAGTAAATCAGCACCTGCCTTACTTGAAAAAGAGCCTGAGGGGGGTCTAACTGGTAAAAAAGAAATCCCCACCCAGACTCAAACTTGGGAACTTGTATTTACATTAATAATAAATAAAGGCCACCATTTAGCTGACTGACCGTGCTGAAGTCACAGAAACACAAGATAGACCAAAACAAGGAAGAAGAGGGAAGGCAGACAGAAATACAATATAGAAGAGGAGGGATGGACTGACAGAGACCCGGACAAAGAGACAGACAGACGGACAGACAGACGGACAGACAGACGACAGACAGACAGACGGACAGACAGAAGTATCCAGAAGATGTTTGCCCTGTGGTGCTTCCCAGCCTGGATCAGTCAGGACTCCTCTGCTGAGCCGTGTTGAGCAGCACACAATGCTCCTCTGTCCCGCAGCGAGCTGCTTCACAGCTCCACAGCACACAACAGCTCATTATGGAACCAGAGCTCCCAGTGCCTAAATACTGTCCCCTGCTGAGCACACACACACTGTCACAGGCTCTGGTCGCACAGCCCGGGGCCACAAACAGCCAGTGAGGCCAAGAGAGGGCACGCTGATATACAGGGTGTCACACACATGAAAGCCCACGCACACACTCACACACTTAACCTACATGAGGATGAACACACAGCACCTTATTAGGCAAGATCCAAGTCAGCCATTAGAAGTCTTAAAAAAGGTCGGAGAGGTCACACAGCTGCTCTGCCTCTCGACGCTGATGACAGGGGGGTGTGACGCTCCGGTTAATTAACCAGCATCAGAAAACTGCCAAGAAGAGAGGGATGGGATGACAGCAGGGAGAGGGGCAGAATGTCGGGAGGGGAAAATACTTGTAAGAGATGCCAGGAGACTAAATTTACACACATAAATAACTACAGGTGGTTTCCACCCAACTGTTGAAGATTTGGGCCATGCTCTCACCTGGTTTGGTCTTGTGACGGATTGTAAAGACAGCAGAAAAGAGCAGCAGGGGGGCATTAGAGCATGACATCGCTCTAATTATCAATCATGTTAATGAGTAACAGTGGCTCAGAGGTTACAACTTTCACATCACAGTGACAAATCATGGCTTCGAGTCTCAGCACTGGTACTTCCTGTGTGGAGGTGAAGTTTTCCTCAGGGTCTAAGGATCCGGTATTGTGGTGCCATGCTTTTAATAGGTTGACTTGATTAATTTTCCAAAGGAGTTTAAAAGATGTAGGTTGTCCCCTATAAAGAACTGCATAATCTAAAAACATTAATGAAATCTTTAATATCTTTAAAGTTAAAACAAAGCTCTAAAATGTCATCACAATTCTTACTCCCTCTTTTAAAATCAGAAGATGAAAGAGATCATTATTTCAGCTGAACAAACTACATTTGGCATCAGATTCCACCCGGCAATCATGTCAGAGCTGTCAAACTTTAAATTTTCCCTGCCCAGGTTGAGCTCATCAGATCTTCATTATTAACTTAATTTCATCATCCCTAGGTTCTAGACCACCCAGGGGAGTTTCCTCTTCTACTTATGGCTTCACCTTAAAAGGTCCCCTACTATACAAAAGGCACTTTTTGAAGTCTTTTATACATAAATGTGTCCCCGGTGTGTAAGTAGACTCACAAAGTCTCAGAAAATACAACTCTCTCTCTTTTCCTCCTTACCCACATCTCTAAAAACAGGGGGTACAAACGAGCTGATCCAGATTTGCTTCGGTTAAGACGTCATAATCGAACTGTGGGTTGGCTCTACATTGAACTCCTGGCAACGTCCCGCCCACATGACACCTCCCAACCTATCGTCCGCAATATACAGTTGTGAGCTGAATCCCCTCCGCAGCACCTCTGTGTGTCCGTGTATTCTGCAGGATGTCTGCAGGAGGGACTTAGGGTTGTTGTATATATAATAAATATAATGTCACTGTTCTAGTGGTAAATACTGAGAAGTGTTTCAAAAATAACGCTTGATGTGGTTTGGAACATAATATGGCATTTAATCACGGCAGCCTTTATCTGAGTTTCTCCCAGTAGAAAACGTTCACAGAGGAGAGAGCTGCATGATGCTGCAAAGGGGCGTGGCCAGCTTCAGGTCCGCTCAAATTTAAAGCGACAGTCATAGAATCAGCACTTCAGGAACACAGCTGAAATAGAGGGGGATGTGGCATGCTACAATGGGTGATCTGTTTGGTATTTTGCGCAAAACACTTCACAGACAAGTTTTGTATAGATATTGCCCTACAATATATTTTCAAATATAGTTTAATAGGAGACCTTTAATAGTTATATAACCACTGACATACTTAACCTTTTTCATCTTTTAGAGCACATGTCAATAAAAGGATTTGTTCACTCAGAAATGAGTAGCCTATCTCCTGGATAATGAATAAGTGCCTCTGTTCTTAAAATGACAATCAAGACATAAGGAAAAAGAGTATTGCTTTGGGTTTGAATCTTGAAAGCAGTGACTAAGCACCGTTAAAACTGTGCCGTAATTCATGATAAAAGCGAGAGATTTCAAAACAATACCAAAGTTTGTGTTGCCAATTTGATTGTTTTGGGGCATCCTAAAATGAGTATTTCCCAAAAGTGTTCAATCTGAAAATTCAGTTATTTTAGTTTTGTGAGGCAGGAAACCATTCTTCTAAGTTACTGAAAATGCTATTTAACCAGATAAAAGTTATTTAAAACTAGTGTAATTTCAACACCATCCATAAACATCCTGATGTTGATTTTGAAGCAGGGTACAATGACCAAAACCTTCAAACCCACACAAAAAAGATTTCAGTGATTAAAACAACAGCATCATAACCTGTTGTTCACTGTGGTGTCTCTTTACAACCACATGGGGGAGCTTGTACAACAGATAACCAGAAACCCTGTTCCACATTACAGTTAGATGGGCTTCAGTGCCTCCTCCTGGTGTTTTTGTGTCAAGTGCCTCTCTGTCCACACTTCTTGTTTTGTCCCTCCCTTTCACCTTGCATCCCTGTGTCTGTTTGTCGGTGTGAGGGAGTCTGCGTTGTATGTCCTTGTTACCATGGACGGATTTACATGTTTAGGCACCCAGGGCAATAATAAGCCGCTTTGTGTTCAACTTCCTGTCAAGTACAGAACAGACGTCAGCTTCACCACATTTTGTATAAAGCGTTGCCATGGTTGCTTGGCAAGTTAATGTAGGGATTCACTTCCTTTAGCAACAACAGGAGGTCAGAAATATACCTAAAAATAAATCCCAGGAAGATTTGGATTATTGAACATCGTCATCTAGTTGTTCTCAATTATATTAAATATGCTTGATTTATGAAGTGCCCTGGTAGCTGAATCCATAAAGTGCCTGTAACAACAATGTCCACGGTGTCAGTCCCCTATCAGTCCCCAGGTTTGCTATCTCAGGGTTCTGGTGAAATGTCTCAACAAAACCATCTTTAAATATTCACTGCTAAATAAACGACATATAATACGAAACAGCACACTGTGTCATCAGTCTGATTCAAATGTTGTTGTGGGGTTTTTTCGCCTCAAACAGCCATAGCACCGTGCAGGTGTTAGCTTCAAGCTAGTGAGCAACAAGACGGCCTCACTCATGGATGTAGGCCTCAATGTGTTTGTGTTAGCGTAGCCTATGAATGAACAAAGAACTCACCAAAATCTCTGGATCCAGTCCTTTCGTGTCCTCTTATCTCAGTATGAAGTAGGTCTAGAAACCAAAACGTTAAGTGTGATGTTTTGCTCAAGATGAAGCATGTTTAACTCACACCGAGACGCCCAGAGCGAAGCTGAACCTGCGTTTCCAAAAAGTATGGAGAGTGCAACCGCTGCATCTGAAAACTTAAAACACACATAACTAGATTTCCACACTGGATATAGGATCACTGTGTGTTACACAATCCATTACACACATCATGAATACGTTATACCCATCGTGTTACACGGTTATCAAACGTCTGAGTGTTGCAGGTTCAACAGTCAACAGCCATGTTAAAGGTTCGGTGAGGCTATGAGCTAAATGCTAACGTCGGTATGCTAACAGAGACGAAACTAACATGCAAATGTTTAATATCGTTGTGATTTTTACAACGTTCATCATCTTACTGTAGTTCAATGTATTAGAATCTTCTACACCAAAATTGAATTAAATGTGGACCTACAGCTGATGCTGATAGGAATGTCATAGTTTGCAGATTTTCAAGCATAAACTTTATACATTTCATGAATGTTGATGGCAGTATAAAAAATATATGTTTTAATAATTTAGTTATCTCCTTGTCTCTGATAATCCATTCAATAGAAATATTTAGTGTAAAGATATTTCAGTCTTGACAAAATGGGTGGACGGACCAAGCCTTGACCAATGACAACACTTGACATTTCTTTGCATGTCAAAAACTAATTGTCTCCAAAGTATAACCAGGATTTAAGATACCCCAGGTCTGGGGCCATGCAAGTTAGAAAGAAAAAGCAACCGCCCAGGTTTAGATCCAAAATTAAGAAAAATTAGATCTGATTGATCTTGTCTAATCAGATTCAGATTGTCATCATTGTGGCTGGGATTTTTTAACGTATGGATGTATAAAGAGAATCAAAGAATAAGGTTGAGTCAGTGAGAAAATTTGCAATCTAGACGAAACAGAGACAATTCAAGCATTGACAAGTTTAACTCTTGTTTATTGGGTGCTTTGTTCATCCACACTATTGCAAAGTGTTTGTATCTAATGATAAGAGTAATTATAAAGTGCTTGTTCTTCAACTGTGTTTGACAAACCGTTTGCTGTTTCTTGGCTAAAGATTTGGTTGGTTTGAACTTATCGTCCATCATGAAATAAAAAGCTTTTTATCAAATGTGATAATTAACAGAACTCAGGCAAGAAGGCAAAAGCTCAAAATTCATAAATAATTTATTTTTACAGACAAAATAAGTGTGTTGAAGTTCGAGCATGTGCACCATGCTGCCTTTAAAATAAGTGAAGTTCCCATAACATTTATGTATTTGATGCATAACCATTTTAAAATTAAACAAAAGCATATCATATTTACAAAAACTGAATGGAAATCAAGAGCAAAACGCTTGACATAACTGTATATCATACACTGTCATACTGAATAAAACAAGAAAGCAATAAAATGTTCAAGATACCTCATGATTTGAGAGAAATACCTGGTCATCATATTTAAAAGTAGATGAGCTGTGCGTTGTTTAGATGCTGATGTTACAACTGAAAGTTTATAATGTCTGAAACAAAAGAAAGTTATAAGCTAAAGCTGAGTGGATTTTGTGAAAAAAATGACCATTTCATCCTCTAGAAATACAATTATAATTTCATCCTCCATCTTTAATTTGTACATTAGTTCACTTTGGTTGGATGCACACGGACAAAGAAGAAACAATTGACAGGGCAGCCATGATCAATGATTAGACCCCTGACTCTCTGCTAATGTATAAAGGTAGGGTGGGCTGTAGTCTGTCAAGGCTGATCTGATTCTCCGTGTCCAAAACACACAGCATCTCCACCTTCTGCTCCTCCACAAATGTTTCTTTGAAACCCAAATGAATGTCCTCTCTCATTTTTACCTCTCTGTCACTTCTGATGTTCAGGCTCCCTGCCTCCTCTTTCACATTCTCCTCATCCTCGTCATCCCCGCAGCACAAAGCTACCTCATTCTCATAGCAGAAAGCGCTGGGGGAGTGAGGGCCCATCAGATGGCGGGCTGCCCTCTTGGGAAATGGTGATGGAGATCGGGAGTAACTCGAGCTGGAGGATGAGGACTGCCCACCACGACCCTTCATCTGACTCAGTTCCTTGGCACTGCAGTGAGGCGTAGATGGCACTTCATAGGACTTATGAAAACGGGAGTAGTCCACATGGTAGCGTGCACCCTTCTCAAAGACCACAGGCTCAAAGCGGTGTCCCCACAGGATCTCCTTGGACAAGTAGGAGCTACGGGCTTGAGTGGTCATAGCTGTGGCCTCCACCATTCCCTCCAGGATGACCACAATCTCAAAGTCTTCCTTGAGCAAGTCGGCGCGGCTCAGGTTATACAGAGGACTGTTCTCGTTGATCTCATGGACCACAACCAGTGGCGACACCAGAAACAGACGATCCAGCCCGTCATCATAGCCGACATCAATGTCTGTTTGCTCCAAAGGCAGGTACTCGCCCTCCGCTGTCACGTGTGGCCTAATGAGCTGAGCGCGCACATGAGCTTCAACAATGTGGCTCTTTCGCATGTTCCCCAGGCGCCACATGAGGCACAGCTTACCGTCTCTTAAAGCAATGACAGCATAATGCGAAAACAGTAAGGTCTGTGCCCGCTTCTTGGGCCGCACCATCTTTGCCATGATTGTGCCAATCATGAAAGAGTCAATAATGCAGCCCACAATCGACTGGACCACAACGGTCGCAACAGCAACTGGGCACTCTTCAGTGACACACCGGAAACCATATCCAATAGTGGTCTGAGTCTCTATGGAGAAGAGGAATGCCCCAATGAACCCCTGGATGTGGAGAATACATGGCCGCCATTCGCTTTCTCCATTGCTTCGAGTATCCCCTTCCTTCAAAGGAATGTGAAGATTAAAGTCTCCATGAATTAGTGCCACTCCCCAGAAGACCACACCAAACAACAACCAAGAAAGAAGGAAAGTAGTGGTAAATATGAGCAGAAGATAACGCCAGCGTATGTCCACACAGGTAGTGAAAATGTCAGCCAGGTATCGTCGTGGCTTATCCTCCATGTTGTTGAATACCACATTGCACTGGCCATTCTTCTTCACAAAGCGGCTGCGCAGGCGGCCGGTGCCCAGATCAAGGCCTAGATGACATGAAGGTGAGGCTCGGCAGCTGCTGTGGATGATTGGCTCATTTGTCACTCTCAAAGACAAAGCTCCTCTTCCCTCATCCCCTCCAGGACACTCTCCTCCTCCTTCTTCACCACGCATGCAGGTTCCTGACAGTGTCTGCTGATTTAGAGGACTGTGGCCATTGTGGAGGCCCAGGCTGGAGATCTTCAGGACATCTTCATCTGTGGCAACGATGCTGTATCTGGAAGAACAGAGGGTGGAAAATTAGTCCAGGAGAACTGACAGTTACACATGATAAAAAGGTGGCTACTGTTACAACCACTGTCAAACACTTTGCTCTTTCCAGTGACTTAAGGAAAACATGTAAGATTGGCAGTTGTGGCCAGCAAATTGCTTTTACCTATTGACCCGCACCGCCCCCATGGCACCGGTGATCATCAGGCTGTGTCTGCGAGGGCAGTAATGTAGGTTGGGGCGGGCAGTTCCAACCATTAAAGTTCTGTTGCTGGACAGGGAGGCAGTATGAGCTCAGGTCTGACTCGCATACGTTATCAGCGCTGCTTTCTCATGATACATTTTCTGTGAACAAAGAAGACAAGAAATAGATTTTCTTTAATAATTTCAAAGGTAGAGGTAGACAAAGTATAAATGTTTTAGAAAGATAGTTCATTCCTATGTCCCAAAAAAAGCAATAAGCTTAAAAGACAACAGCTATGTGAGGCCATACTCACACAGTGGTGCTTTAAGCTATATGCTAATGTAAACAGGCTAACAATGCTCATAATGAAAATGGTGCTCCTAATAATCCACTTTGTTAAGCATGTTACTTTCCCAATATTTTGGAGATCATCCAAAGCAGCGGACAATACGTAATCGCCATGCATAGTGCCATCACGCTAGCATGCGAAAAATCAAAAGAATCAAATCTCTATGTAAATGCTGGCCTTTCCCTAATGCATGGAGCAGACCAGACAGTTTTGTGTAATGAAAGCTTATTGATCAGGTCCTCACCAGTGGTTAGCCTTAGGGACCTTCGGGGCAACCAGTGGTGGAAAACCAGACAGGCAGTGGAAGGGACAAAGGTCTAAAAAGAGATGAATCCGTGGTAATCTACTGTTAGAGGAACAATCGATCTGCTGTTTGGCCCGATGACAAGGTTGGAGGGTGATTATTATGTCAGCAAGCCGGGATCCAGAAGAACCAAAAAGCAACGGGTTGCATAACCTAGAGAACGCTAATCACACGCAACAAAAGTGGGGCAACAGTGTTTTTTATTTTATTGTACGTCAATCACATTTGCTGACTTATATTAGTTGACAATAAAAAAATGATAGTGTAATGGATTGTCTATGGAAAATATCACGAAAACCATGGCAGTCTTGCCTTTCATTAACATCAAGCACGTACATAGTGAAACACTAAAACACACATTTTGACAGGATTTAATGTCATGTGATGTGGGATCATGTGCAATCCTTGTGTGTGATGCTTCAAGACTATTTTTCCTGTTACACCAAGGACAGATGTCAGGAACTGGCAGATAATTGGTTGGATTAAGAGTGATTTCGAATGGATAATCCCAAAAGGGCAGATGATTATGTCATCTTGATAACTCCCACAGCTGGAGGAGCGTGTCCTCCATGTGAAGTAACAACCTTTACTTCACAATCCTTAAAAATGGCAGCTAATATTGTCAAAGTAGGTCAGTGCCATATCAGTGCCTGCAGCATCATGTGTGAGATCAGGACAACACAACACAGTTTACATATTGGTCTGCTATATTTACAAAGGGGACATGAGTGAAAGACTGCGCTGTTCCGGGGTAGTTTTTAAGGAATTTTGCTTTTATTTTATTTTATATTATTGGCAGAGAGCACCCTGTGGTTTTCACACCAGTTTGTGCTGTATGTGTTTTGTCTCAATGTTTTTTATTTATTTAATCAATTAAATAACATGCATATATCGCTCTACAAATCCAAATGAAAAATAATTTACATTATTAAATATAGCCTCAACTAAAATGTGCACCCAATGGGATACACAAATGCTAAAAGTCTAAAGTTGTCCCTTTTTTCATTTCAAAAGCTATTTATTTGTTCATCTTACACAAAACATTGAGAAGCTCTCAAAGAGAGGACACTAGAAGTACTACCTTTGTAAAGCAACCATAATGATCAATTGTCATTAAAATGTCAGAAAGCTGTTATTTCAACTGTGTTTTTGTCTAAATGTTGGTCAAAATCCTTGAGATACCTGGGTATACTGGAATAACAAAGGTAGAGCTCATACTTCCAAAACCAAATAGCCTTGCAATTTTAACTAAAGTGAATAACATATTGTGTTTTTTGCTCCATGATGAATTTCTGCCCCAAATGTAATGGGTTCTTCTGGTGTCCACCCTTCCACTAAGTTTCTTAGATAATAGGGCCAGCAGTGTTTTCATAATTTTCAAACAAACAAACCTGAAACCTAAAACTTGGCAAAGATAATAATGCAGTGTGATAGTAAAGAGCTGTTGCCATGACGACAACCAGGTTTACAGTGCAATATTACACAAACAACAAAAACTACAAAGACAACACCAACCCAACTCAATGTTCAATAACTTAATGTTCAATAACTGGCTTGGCTTTTGGGTGCAGGTAGATAACAAAAGTCCTTAAAGCGCTAGGGGTGAAATCATGGTGTCGTGATACGATATCAAGATATGAATATTCTTAATCTTGATTAAAAAAGCTATCAAGTGGACCTTGAGCGAGGATCTTTCTAACAGAACAACTGACCTATGTTGCACAGCCATAACACTGATCCTTTGACATCTTCATGGTATTGTTTTTCTGTGACACGTTGAAATACCCTAATTAATATTTGTTGCATGCCTCTGCAGTGAATCATGTTCATTCAACTGGCTTTCATTACATTTTAATGTAAAGCGTTTAAAACCAACAAACTGCCAGTATGTGAAAGTTACGTAGTTGTATATGTTGGCTTTGAATGCTTTTCTTTTATAGATGCTGGTGAATGTAAATGTTTTTAAGTTAATATGCCAAAAGTGTACATGCATAATTATCTTTATGTCTAACAAACTTAAAACACCGTCAATAACTCATTACTGCGTCTAATGCTTCCAACTGTTGTCGGTAAATGCCTGAAAGATGTTTTTAGTTCTCAGCGGATAGGATCCCTGGGGACACTGGCAGTAATTATACTGTGGATCATATCTACTGTATTATCCGTCTCCATAGGAACATCTACTGTGTGTGTGTGTGTGTGTGTGTGTGTGTGTGGTGATGGTTTATCATGTGAGACAACTTGTGAGGAGAAGAGAAGAGGGGAGGCAGGCAGAGAAACAGGCCTATGACTCTTCCTTATAAAGGAATACTTCAACCACAAAATGACCTTATGTGTATCAAACTCTCACCCTGTGTTACCTTTTTTCTCACATCGACTATGAACAAAAATCAAAAAAATAATTTAGTCAAAATAACAATACCTTACTGTTTATAACACTTCCTGATAATCAGTCTCTCACGTTTGCAGACATGCAGGTGCTGTTCATGCTATCGTCTTTTTTCAAATATAAAGGTAATTGAAAATGCATGTGTTTGGAGAGAAGAGAGCATACAACCCTTTACTTTGATCTGTCAAGACAATATCCATGTATTGGATTCTTAATCACCGTGGATGCAAGCAACAATACAAGGTAACACAGGTTCAGTATATACAAATGGTCAGTTTGTCGAATAAGTATTCCTTTTTAACAATTACAGCTAAAGAAGAGACAAAAACCTGCATAATGCCACAGCTCTCCAGATAACGATTCTCATTATTATGCAGTATATGGAAGAATCTCATATAGCTCCTGTTTAGGTACGTCAGAGGAACTAAATTGACATACAGTATATTACAGCATAATCCCATGCAAAGAATGGAGGAAGTCCTCAACAAAGACCAGATTATTATGTCCCTAATCTCACAATCCAAACAACAATATGAAAGGTGGATAGTATTTGCTGTGTGACCTGGTTTAAGACCTTTTGTGTAATCTGAGAACTGATGATATGAGAAGGGAGGGAGGGATAAGGAGAGCAAGAAAGATATGTCAAGCGGCTCTTCCGCATTGGACAGAGTGTGAGAAAAAAAATACAGATTAAGTTGAAGGGATTATGACGTCAGTTGATGTTTTAAAAACGTGTAATGCCATTTAGAAGATTTACACACATGAAGCTAAATCTATCTAAAAGACAAAGGAATTCTTTGAGTCTATCCACGTTTGCTTCTCCTTTCTTTTTCTGTCTCTCAGTACAACAAGCTTTCTTTAAACTGACATTTAAGAAGGGCCTACATCTCCCTGGACAACCGTGGGTCCACACATTGTCCTCAGAAAAAGAGACTTTGAAAACTTTGGTCATCCTACACAACTACTAGAACTATTGTTAACTTAACAATAGACCGAATCCCATTTGTTTAATATCAAGAGGCACAATCCATTACAATGCAGTGGTATGTCACTCAATAAAGTTCTGTTCTTCAGTATTTTTATTTTATGTTTACTTCTGCTGCACTGAATTTCAAATGAAAAAAATAAATATATATATATATTAATTAAACATATTTAAACAGTAAAAGTGAAACATTGATGGCTCATATGTGATGCATTGTTCTTTTTAATCAAATGACCAAACAAATATTTCCTTAAAATGCTGCTTGCATTAGGTAATCATTTCCTATTCAGAAAAAGAAATGCATAATGAATACTACTACTACTATTTATTTTTGTATGACAATAAAAAATCAATTCCTGTGTTTCTCCTCCTAAACTATGTTTGGTGTAGTTAAAAGTAAAACAGACAAAACAACATGTAAGTTATCTCTTACAAATCTGCTTGAAATAATTCAGACTTCTATTACAGTAAAACTTTTATCTATTTTTCAAAGTTGCAAAAATGTAATCAGTCTGATGGGAGATATTCTACACACACTGTGAATGCACGTCCTAAATTGTTGCCTCAGCCCCAAAATGTGTATTAATTGACACATTTAAACGGATATAAGTTTCCATCTTTGCACATGCATCACTATTGCATTATATCTTAAAAGCCAATCGATGGTTCACACAGTGCAACCAAAAGTTATGACGGGGCAGTTTGCAAACTAAGCAGCAGCTGTGACGTGTGTTGGTCTCATTGAGGCCACAGGAGCTGTCCAGTGCTGAAAATCAATCCAAACCCTGCAGGAATAATCGACAGCTTGGAGCAGAGCGGTGGGGGAGCAGAGTACTACTCTAACCTTGAAAATAATGTTGGCCTTTAAAAATATTTTCCTCTATTTGTTTACATTTCCCCCTTTTTAATTTTTACAGTTGGCATACTCCGTCACATGAACGCTTTATTTAAAAATATGTGATCTGCTAAGTTTTAAGTTAGTTTGACAGAACAGGGACAGACACACTTTAGCAGGAGTTACTGAGTTTTGAAATGTTAGGAATGTAAACAAGTTACACTTCTGAGTGACAACATAATAGGAAAACACTAATAGTATTGTTTTTGGTTCATTATTTTTTGTTATGTTTTGTAGTTTGGTGGACGAAGCTGCAACTGTGCAACCACGCACTGCAGAAAAATAACAAATTATTAATAATTATATATTTTTTTTATCCAAGCGTGGCCAACAGATGTTACCTCGACTAAAATAAAGAGAATGAAGTTATAGACTCTTACCTTGATGTTGATGTAGACAAAATCACTCGAACACTAACACTGGTTTCATCCTTGTTGAAAGGTGTTGGTTGCAACTCTCCTCTCTTCTTTTCTTCCTTGGTTTTCTTCAATAGACAAACAAAATATTTTGTATAAATCTGTTAGATTTCTGTGGCACAAACTTGTACATGTCTCCAGTCTGAGCTCTGTCTTGTTTCTCCATAGTAGCTGAACGGAGGCACTCCTGCCTGGTGGTTGTTCATCTGCTCCGATCCCTGCCAGTGTGTGTGCGTGTGTGTGTGTGGGGGGGAGAGAAAGACAGAGGGAGAGAGAGAGAGAGAGAGAGAGAGAGAGAGAGAGAGAGAGAGAGAGATGAAGGGATCGCTCTGATTATGTTCCTATTTATATATACATATATATGCTATTGTGTTCCCAAGAGTGAGAGATGTGGATTGTATAATTTAGACTTGAGCCCACTCAAACTTGCACTGCCATCCAACAAACACCAGTGAAGACTCATGATCTGACACATTTCTGCACAGACTCTGGAGAAGTATTTCTGAGCTGAGAATTCTGAGCTACAAAATGGGGTTTCTTATAATGCATAATAACATTGTCAAATACAATAAATCTATTTTTGCAAACTATATGAAGATTTGTAAATGTTATTGAGTCGTTTTTTAAAAATATCTTTTGATTAAAGAAAATTGCAAGAAGCAACAAAAAATGAGACAAAAAGTATAAGAAGCTGCAATTATTTATCAGAAAGGTATAGAGTTGGATGTGTTGCTACATTTAAAAGTAGGTAAGTTATTTATGATGACCAAATATATATATATATATATATTTTTTTTTTTAATGTCTGTAAAATGTGAAACTTTGAATAAATGTGTTATGTCAACAAATTACACATAACTGTATTAGGTCAGTTGAAAGCAATAACATTGCGTTTAAATGAATAATAACAGGTTTGAGTTAATATTATTTCTTTCAACTGACCTAATACAGTTATGTGGATTCTGTTGACATAATACATTTAATTAAAGTCAATGTTACATTTGTTCAGTGTAGGTCACTAAACGACTTAGAATAAATAAATGTAGAGGCTTTTCATTCATATTTACCGATTACATTTCCTCCTCAAAATGTGTTGGCTAGAAATCGAAATTCAACTGCAGACAATCACGTTCAGTAGAGCGTTTGTACGTCACAGACAATCGATGATTACATTTGGATGGGCAATAGATCAAGAGTAGATGAACTTACTAAGTACCGAAAATCCAAAGTTAAGGACTTGGATATGCTGGTCTTAATTTGGACTTCATTTAGGACCTGGGCATTGACTGGGATTGGCTCACATTTGCACAGTTCTCTACACAATATTCTAATCAAAATCTTAAGCCTTTTCCCCATCACAAAAATGTTTTCTACAGTGTCAAGTAGAGGATTTCACAATGTATCATGTTTTGGAAGAAACATTATGTGGAATTACTTCCACAGATAACCACGATGTGTGAATCGCTAGTCTCCTGAAGATAATCAGAGAGGCGGAAGAGAGTAATTGCTACAATCTCTGCAACTTCCACCAGTTCACTGCTTCCTCCTCCTGCAGCAAGAACCATATTGTAACAAGTCATGATGGACTTCATTACTTTACTTGGTTTCAACTCAGCTTTTATCCTGTGATTTTAATCTTTAATCTGTACAACACAATTACTTATTAAAACAATTTAAATGGTTTCACCACGCATTTGGGACACCTTCACTGAGAGGTTATTTGAAAAGGAACTTTCCACTATGACCTCTCAGCTCATCGTCATCTGTCTCAGACATCATTTAATGCTAAGGAAGTGATTATGTCATGTCTGATAAACAAAGGTTACATAAGGGTGTTATGTGTTTACATCCTTTTGCAATTCCTGGAACCTTAATCTGTCACAAAACTCTGATAATGAGGAATTAAAAACATATTACTGGGCTGCAAATCGCAGAGAAAATAGAGCTGCAGCTTCAAGTCTATTAACTAATGATGAATAGATGATATACTGCTCATGTTTGTCATATTGTATATTTGTTTTTCATACTGTTTGTCCAAAAAACAGACTCAACAGACACAAATGCAAGTGTAGAGCTGTCCATTTGAATGACAGTAAGTACAAGTGAATGGCACTTTGAGATGTGGGCTCTGTGTGTGTGTGTGTGTGTGTGTGTGTGTGTGTGTGTGTGTGTGTGTGTGTGTGTGTGTGTGTGTGTGTGTGTGTGTGTGTGTGTGTGTGTGTGTGTGTGTGTGTGTGTGTGTGTGTGTGGGGGGGATAAATCAATCTGGTGTGCTACCTTTGTGCCAAAATAATCTTCCTGCTTCAGTTTCTGATAATACATCATCCCTGAAACAGAGAGGACTGAAAAATAACTTCAACCAAAACCTTTTGGTACTTGTTGCCGTGCCAGTCTGTTTTAATAAATGTAAAAAAGCGTTAATAAATAAAAGGGACGTATTAATTTAGTATGGCAGTGGCTGAGACTGGTTTCTTCTTCAGACCTCTTCGAGGTGTTTTTGCCAATTAAACAACTTTTTAGTTTCCATGGAAACCATTTTTTCTCTTCTTTGTGTACTTTCTCTCGCGTATAAATACACTCTCCATCCATCCACATGGTTTATTTTTATACCGCCTTTCCTTATAGATTCATGAGACAACAGGTGGGTGTTGCGTTGCGTAGGACGGGCGTGGGGGTACAGTAATATAGGAGCATCGTGGGCTGGGTTCAGAGGTCAGGGGATTAACTAGGTGGGAATAAGTGGGCTGACAATAATATCTCCCAGCTGAACGAACACAGCGTCCTCCATTCAACACGTCTGAATAAAAGTTGTTACTGATGTGTTGGTGAAGGCAACGCTTTCGTGATTTATTTACACAAAGTTTTACAATCAAATACGAGGTGACACTTACACTTGATAAATTAATGTGGGTTGCACAAATAATATAGAACAACAATGTAAAAATAATCGTTTCCTGCAGATCTGTGTATCAGCAGGCTTCCTGTGCAGCCACACGTTAAATGTCAAAGTCTCTAATGGAAAAGCCTCCAATTAGAGAGTGTTAAGTTGGTAATTGGGACATGTTGAGATAAAGGAAAGACCATCCTTACTGCCAACTCGGCCATCTGGATATAGAAATAGCTCTGATCTTGGTGGCAGTGAGATATTAATGCATTTATGTGGCATATTTAGCCACAGGCACTCCTGTATTTCTGTCTCAATTAGGACAATCCATCACTTCTTCTTATCTCAGGTTAAAAAGTGCACACAGTCATAAAGGCCTACATAATAATTACTCACAGAGCAAACCATATAATGGACATCAATAACAGAAAAATCGTTAACAATACGGTATACAATTCCCTTTAGTCCTTTTTGAACATGTTGATAATGTGGGAGCTATTTTCTGTTGTTCTGTCTCTGTGGCTTCTTAATGACTCCCCCATAAATGCCATGAGAGCCAGTTTACTCAGAAGCAGGCACACGCCTCACTTCTCAGTGTGAGCGATGATCCAGGTCAATTTTGTTTTTAGAAAAGCAGGTCGAAGAGGGCGAGCAAGAAATGGGGTGGACATATCTCTAACTGTATCTTGGTTGCTCTGTACATATGAATACCAACATACACTTTTACTGTTTTGTGTGTTTTGTTTTTCAATTCACTCTACAATCTGTGATTTTGTCCTTGATGCTTTGTGTCACAAAGTGTGGAACATGTTATGAAATTAACAAAGAATACCCTGCACTTATTGTTGGTGGGTTCAGTAAAAATGGGTATTGTTAGCATTACTTTGAGTAAAAAAAAGAAAAGGAAAAAAGGCTTACATAACAAAAATATTTTTCCCAACAGACTGTAGTTTTAAATGTGAAACAATATCGGCTGACTTCAACAACTCTCCACACCATGTTTCTACTGTTTAAAACGATGTGAAACATTACCCTGATTGTTTGTCTAAATTATACATGCAAACTGAAAGCTAGAGAATGCATCTAGCAGAACTTTTGTGAAATCATAACATATTTAAGTATAATATGCGTTGGCTTGTTGATCTGACGGTGAAAAAGAGGGTTGAAGTATTCAAGTTCAGAAGGTCTCTCTGAGCAGGAATGCGAGTCACGATCAATACTTGCCCTGGGTGAGGGCGAGGGGCGTGATCAAGGTTAGGGTGCTGGATCAATCTTTGCCCTTTGTTCTGTAATTGCTGATAGGGATTTAATTAATAACCTTTTATTGGTTTTTATTTCAACAGACTTTGTTACAGTATGTGTTTCTTACTTTTAGTATTAGCATAGTATTTTCATGGTGTATGCAGTCTATGGTCATTTCTAAAGACAGTGATGCACCCAGAGAAAGCTTATCACGTGGTATGTGACCTCACGTGTCAATGATACTCTGAGAGGTGGACCAAATTATTTTCTTTTCTAAGAAACACAGACTGTTGTACATTTCAATTAAAGAAAGACTCTTGCACAGGTGGATAACAGTGAGTTAAATATCAAGCAGTAGCAACATGCAAATCACAAGTTCCTATGATTTTCTTCCCATGGATCACAAAATACTCCACTTTTAACATGAATTATACCGATTAATAACATGGCATGGGGGGGAAACAATCAGATATTTGGCCGCACTGAAAAATCCACTGAAAGTTGAGGATCTGAAATGAAAAGTCTTGCTGCCTTTGTTAAGCATGAAAAGTGACAGTTAAAAAAACTTAAACAATAAAGCTGAACATTGTAAAACCCAAACAGCGAGTTAAAACACGTTAAAACTCTCTAAAAAAAAAAGGAGTTCAGAGGAGATGGAGTTAATAAAAATAAAGCTAATAATAAATAAGAAGCTACTTTAAGACAGTCATTAAACCTTTTACTTTCCAGTTTGTTTTAAGCTGTGTCTTGGTTTTAAGCTGAACATTTCTGCATGCATTTCCATGGATACTGCATGGCCCTACTATCTCATTATAGCAACGGCTGCCAGAGGAGCTGAATCGAGCAACAGAGAGCATGAGACTCACAGCAGAAGACAAAAATATATTTTACTTAATTGTCATTTACTTGCCAAACATGTTTGTTCCCACTTCCTGAGGGATCATTTGAAAGTGGTACATGACAAAAATGTAGGCTCACAAAACTGTAATTAATCATCACACACACACACACACACACACACACACACACACACACACACACACACACACACACACACACACACACACACACACACACACACACACACACACACACACACACACTCTTGTGGCTTGTTCAAACACGGAAAACCGCCTTAGCACTTTGTCCTCTGCTGGGAATTTACAAAAGTTGTGTATTGTACTGCATTTACTCTGGTAATAAAACAATATTCAAAATGATCCAAACGATCACGTATTCTGATCAACTGTTGCTTGCTGTATAATTCAGCATTCAAATAATCATTTAATTCACTTTTTAATTATTTTGCCGAGATATTGTAATCCTTCTTTTCTTTTCTTCTATCCCTCCTGTTTAATGCTGCACTGTCAGAGTTACCATCTGTGCAGCAAACTCACCACCGTAACATAAGACATCTGTCAGGAGGAGTCAGTGCCACATTTCAATTTCTAAAGATGACGATATTTGATAGGACATAGTCACCATATTGGGCCAATGTAAGGACCAATGAGTGTTTGTTTTCTGACAAAGACCCCAACCTTTCTAGTCCTCAGGATCACACCAGACCATTTCCAACCTTGTGTGTAGAAACTAAGCTAACAATGGATATTCAGTTGGAAAAAAATCCCTTCTCGCTTTGAAAATGAAGACTTTGAACCACATTCAAAAGGTAGGCCCAAAGTACCTTGTCAAATACTGTTGCAGATATTTGTACGTGCACTTTGTCATGGATACCTTACGCTGGAGGATTCCCTCTATGTAATGGTTACAGAGGTGTAAAGGTATCCCATCAATAGTGGTGTGTGTTTCAGCTTTGAGTGCTCCCAAACTCTACTTAAGATATATTGCATTATAAGTAGCATGGAGGCATGACTCACTGAGGTCTATTTAAAGTAGACATATCTCAAATATACTTTAAATTATATATATAATTCTGCTTATCTGCAATTCAAATATCTGAATTAACCTTTACTTTCTTAGAGCCTGACTTATCATAACTAATAAGCGCTTCATTGTTTTGATGATAGTTGTTATTCATTTTATGCTTATGACAAAGAGTCTCTTGGGAAATAACCACACCGGAACTACTGAAAATGAAGGTTATTTTAGTGCTAAGGTGCCTGAGGATAACCAGCCAACAGCAGCAGCAGCAGGATGGACATGGCGCCCCCTGCTGAGGACCGCTACTGCCGTCAGTTCCAACCCAACAACTTTGACCCGTCCCGCTGCAGAGCCTGCCTGCGGCCGGATCACATGCACCTGTGTGCGGACACTTCTGCTGCCGCCGCTACTGATGCACAGGAGGACACAGCACAAGAGCGGGTATGTAGGCCTACGTGAATAGCTTCACGGAATCATGTGTTCACACTACAAAGGTTTACAAAAGGAATAATTTGAAAAACGATAAGGAAAATTTAAAAAACAGAAGTGAAGATTAAAACAATTAGTTCATTCACTTTGACATAGGTATCCTACATTTAGCTTTTCAACGTATGTCACTTGTCACTTAAATATGCAGGGTTAAAAATGCATGCTAGCTTATGTGTTTGTACATTTTCATTATTTTTAAAATACAGTAACATGCTGCAAACCAGTAAAATCACTTTTTGATGTTACTTTATCAGTAATCCTCGCACTTTCAACTTTTTATAATGAAAATGGGCCATATCACGCCACCTTTGATTGTTATTTCTCAGCTAATGCTAGCTAACATGAAATATAGCATTAAGAAAAAGCAACTATTAACATTAAAACAAATCAACAAACTGTCACATATACAGGTTGTTGCTAATACTATGAATGTAGGGATTGAACTTTCAAAAAGACGATAAGTGACAAAAATAAAGACGTTGTATTGTTATGATTGTGTATGGCAGGGTAGAGCTTTTGGGTTGCAGTTTTTTTCGTAACTTTGTAAAGAGTAGTATAAATAGTATTTTGTCCATTACCACCTCCTAATCTGTAGCAGCGTGATACATTCAAGGCCTGACGCTCTAAATGAATCAGCAACAGTCATGTTTATGTGACCAGATCTACTTTAAAACATTTATGAAACAGGTGCATTATATAGTGAGGTCAAAATCTATTGACATTATAAATAACGGGATCAAGTGTCTTTTAATGACTCAATATGACACGTGTGTCAAAACTGTCCCACAAGTTGCACACTGAATTGATGATGTCAGCTAATACAATCATCAAGTGAAACAACTGTGGGGGTTTGGAGAAGGATAATACATTAAGATGGCATTTGATTCTGTATCATTAATTAATGAAAGCTCAATACAATCCTTGGGGGATAGGTTGTAATCTAATATGCTCAAATGACACATGCAAACATGTCCCCTCACACAAACGACCCACTTTATTTAAATCCTTCAGTGGACTAACGTAAAGAACGTTTTTACTCTGCTTTAGTGACTACTGTTATATAGACTTTCTTTTGATCTGAAAAAAAAAGATAACACTTTAAACTCTTTGAAACTGTATCCATGTCAAGAGATCAAGGACTAAAACTGGCTGTAAATGAAAGAGAACTAAAGGAGAGATCAAGATAACGATGAGAAATAAGTTGAGGGGGCGTTTCAGGTAATGCAAAAGCACCAGAGCAATGAAATAATGATGAGCATGACCAGAGACTAGCTTGAGTTACGTCCTGTGCAAGCTAAATTTATTGGCTTAGCTAGAACGAAGGGAGAGAAGGAAGGAGGGAAGAAAGCGAGCTGCTGAAAGCTTGACAGCAGATTTAGCTGGAAGACAGCGTGAAGTCGCAGTAAGTAAAATATGTTTTAATGTTTAAACTTTGGATGTTAGTTGGCGTTTGTATGTCCAAAGGGTCAGTTTATGTTGGTTTGTGTTGTTTGTTTAATAAAATGAATGGGACAAAATACAGCAGACTGGGCTTTTTTCAGGCTTCTACAGTAATGAAAGTTGCTTAATAATAAAATAAAACATCATATATTGTAATATCATCTAAATATTATCCTTTAAAAGCAGTTGATAATAAAATCTCGATAAATATCAGATTTTCAGACCTACTTTAAATGATATTCCCGCGATACTGACTCTTGTTAATGTCTTACATTTTAAATACTCTCGAGGTCCAGGTCCAGTTTTAGCCTAGTTAATTGCTAAGTAAATAATAAATGCTTGTAGTAACCCTAACAAGGCATTAATTTCACTTTAAATCCTGTAGCTACAAAAAGCATAGTAGACTGCTAAAACAAGCACAATAAAGTTTGTATAAAAAATAATAAAGCTACAAGAAAGTGAGACAATGGTTTAAAATAACTAAATATTCTTCTTAAAATCAATGAATGTGTTGGTAATTCTATTATAAACAAATATAAGCAACTTATAAAGCTTTTCGTAAAGTACACAAGCAGTCAAGTTGTTTACTATCAATGTCTTATACTGTAATTGTACGATAAATTCTGTATTTAATGCTTTTATTAAAGCTTTTTTATTCTCATTAACACATGTCGATGTCAATGAGCATTGTATAATTGCCTATTCTGTAATTCTTCTTACAAGGACTCTTATATAAAATATAAAGAATGTGTTTCTGCGCTCCACCTTCAAGGATGCAGGTGATGACCCTCGTGCCCTTTCTGAGGTGACCAGTAGGGCCAGTAGTGATGACGTGAGCGACGTTTGGACCTACGAGTGGAGTCTGGTCCACAGTCTGAGTCCTGAGTGGGAACTCAATATCTGTGACACTGACATACAATCCAGGTGAGTGTATCCTGTATCCTGATTTAGAAACCATATGTTTTTACGGAGAAGTATGCCTGAGTAGTGAGCACATATACGTGTATACGAGGAAACAGCACACTCTCACAGAAGGACACCCGAGTCTGTTGGGTTCGTCTGTGAATATCACTGAATGAGCGGATTCAATTTAGCTTTCAGGGATCAAATCTTACACGGCCATGAAATCGTACTCAGACATTTACTTAAGTAAAAAAAGTAATACCACCGTGCAGAAATACCTGTGCATTGAGTATATAGTATTTTAAAAAGCATGAAATGTAAATACTAAAGTAAAGGTCAAGTACCCTTGAAGTTGTTTTTTATGTTCCAGCACTGAACACATATTTTAGATTTTATAATATGTGTAGTCACCAACCACGTGACCAGAGAGATTGTGTCCATGAAACATTTTCCAACTCCATGTTTGCTCCAGCTTCCTCATCTGAATATCTGTGATGACCTTGTTCTGCCCTCCTCCAGCTCTCCACATCAGTGGGACAGTCCCGAGAGAAGCAGATCGCTCAGCCCAGAGAGAGACTGTGAGGATCACAGAGATATGACCCGGCTGGACCCGGCCAAAGCTGAAAGCTCAAGTATGGATGAGAGGAGGGGCCGAGACCGGTCCCAGCAAGCATCAGGTACAAAACAGTCACAGACATACTGTACATACTGCACCTTTCAACTTAAAGGGACAGTTTATTTAAATTTTTGATGTTTCATGACTTTTGGGTGAACGGTCTCATGTATCCTGCATCAAAATGAGTTGCTTCCTTAAATCTACCGAGGACTATCTTTCCTTGGACATGGACTTGTGCTCATGTTTTTTACAGGCTACATGTAAGGACAATGACCTGAGACTTCTATGATTTTCAGAGTCCAGAGGAGACCGGGAGCAAGAGAGTGGTTACTTCTCTCCTGACAGAAGAGGTGTGGGTGAGCGGCAGATGGAGGAAGTCAACAAGCGGTCGTATCGTTACTACGAAAGGGGGCATCCTCTACCCAGCAACTATGTTCCCGAGCCCAAAGCCTGCGTCCCATACAGGAACGTCAACCTCGGCACGCCCTCCAACAGGAGGAACCCAGAGACGTACCTGCAGGAGATTTGGAGAAGTGAATCTCCAGAGAGGTACACGTACCACTCCAACTTTAGAAGAGGGGCTGATTCACAGAATAACTCGCCAACACGACACAGCTCCGTGAGTCCAGATCGCTACAAGTTAGCTGAATCTCCTGTGGGAAACCAGCGGAGAAGCTCCCTTTCCAGGAGTCAGGCTCGGACTCACGCCTCGTCTCATGGCTCCTCTCCACTCCCATCACACAGTCTCTCCCGGCACACATCCAGCAGGTCCAGTCCATCCCGCAGGAGGGGGTCCACTGTCTCTCGGGCCGCCTCACCCTCTAGAACCACCCCTTCACACAGGAGCTCAGACTCTTTGCATTTAAAGAACGGTGGCTACGAAGCTCAAAGGAGATGCAGCCGGGACTTGAGGAGTCCTTCACAAGCTTCAAACAAACACAGCTTGGACTCTGAGAAGCTCTACAGGAATCTGGAGTCTATCTCCCGCCGTGGATCTTCGGCCGTCCAGCACAACTCATACGAGGGATCTCAAGCATCTCCTCGAACCAGAACAGCAGTCAACAGCTCGGTCAACACTCGCACACGCAGCAGCCGTGAAGTATCACCGTCCAGGAACGGCTACAGTACTCACAGCCACACCCCCCAGAGGGAGCCCCCCTCCAGAGACAGCAGACTGAGTCCTTCTCAAGGCTCCTGGCAGGGGTCAGCTCACTCTTTACTCAGCCTCCCACGCTCCCGAGGTTCCTCCGCTTCAAGACGAGGGACAGACTCTCAGCTGCTTGGTGGTTCACTGTCACATATTGCAATCACAGAATCTGACAAAAGCCCTGAGAGGAGTGATAATCAGGTCAGCGGTGATAGAAGCAGGAGCAACATTAGGAGAGGCATGGAGGCCTTACTGATCTCTGAACCAAAGAAGGCCGCAGTGGAAGTAGAGGAGGTATGTATTTCTGGTATATAGAACCTGTCTATAGCCAAGCTAATGTGAATGAACATTTTCAAAAACGATTGGGATTGCGATGAAAATTAATTTACAAATTTGTAAACCCCTCAGGATAAGTTGTACAAAGTTTAGTCATTCTCTTTTACCGACTTTATTCAGCGCCACTCGCTAAAATATGTTGGTGAATGTTAGATATGTTCCTAACGACTAATTTCAATAAAACATTTAAACAGAAATGTATAGACTAGTTGCCTCAGAAAACGGAGAACCATTGTAAAAATAAGTAACTAGCTAACATGTGCTTGTTTAAAAAATACATTTTAAAAAGGTCCCTTCGTACTTCTGCAAATTTTCCTGCGAGACGCTACTATGACTGTAGACTCAGAGACAACCTTCCCGACTACATAAAATTTAAAATGTGAATTAATCTCAATTAATCTGAGGTGGTGATGACCATAGATGACTACATTGTCCTGGCTGATATCCCAACGATCCAGCTGGAGTCGGAGGAGGAGCTTACAGGTTTGAGGAGGAGGGAACAGAGTCCCAGCCCGTGCAGGGACCAGAGGCCCCGGACTTACCGGTGGGTGGTACCGTTTGATACTGTACGGTAAAATTGCACGGCATCTATTTATAGAAAGCAATAAAAAAAAGTTGCATGACCAAGGCAAAGACTTTGGAGATATCTTTTGATCTATCCATGAGTAATTGCGTTAGTTATGGCCAAAGAAGGTAGGAGTGCCTTTGCAGAGGAATGTGAAAGTTGCAGAAGGGAAAACAAGGATTTAAATTGTGCATAAAGTAAGTGTTTGACAAATTTCTCTGCACTTTAATTTGGCTACGAAGGAACCAAGATGAAATGGACATCTACAGTTCAAGGCTCGAGTCAGATGAGAGGGGGAGAGTCAGAGAGAGAGGCAGAGACAGACGAGAGAAATGTCGGGACTCTGAGAACGGACGGTCGTCGCGAAGACAGTCGGTCCCATCTATTCATTCACAGGTACAACGCAATAACTGAACAAATATTCACAAATAAATCCATGTTCAAACAACACAGCTGTCACGATTTGCGATTACTCCATCATGAACTTTTTTGACCATCCATCATTTTTCATGCAACAATGGCTGATTTTCAGCTTCTGGTTTAGGGAGATTTCCTGCTTGTATCTGTTTTATATCATTGTAAACTGAATGGGTTTTTTATCTAACAAAGCAAAAAATGTAAAGACATTTTGTAACACTGTCTATTTGTCCTATCCAAGAGCTCAGATTATCAACATGGAAAACACAGATCCTCAAAAGTGAAGGAGCGAGCCTCTGCTGAATGCCCGCAGATGCAGGTGAGCACGGCCTTATGACTTTCTTGCGTCTGCATAAATCACATGAGTGTTTGGGGGGAAAATGGGTCATTCATACATTTATCCTAAAGTAGATCCCTGATATTTATTTCAGCTCTGTCACCTCAGGTGCTCCTCTCACAGAAGCACCTTGCAGTAAAGTCATTAGTTAGCGCCCTATGTTTTAGGGCAGCATGCTCGTATGATTTATCATTTTGATATTAATAGGAAGTGAAAGAGGGATGGTTAAGCTCAATATATCCTGCAGTTTCAGCGCTGTAGTGTCACGCCTTGAACTGATTTTCCACCAAAAGAAACAAAATGCTGTTATTTCAATGCTTTAAATCACATGCAAACATTTTTAATAGTTGATAGTAGTTCGGAAACAGTTACATCACATTAATATAAATGAGAGCCACGTGTGAGCTCACATTTGTGTCTTTTTCAGAGGTGGTAGAAGTACTCAGGTCTTGTACTTGAGTAAAAGTAAAAGTATCAGAGTGTAGGAATACTAGTAAAAGTCCTGCATTCAAAATGTTACTCAAGTAAAAGTACAAAAGTATGAGTATCAAAATATACTTGTGTGTTGATTATAATTATTGATCATCAAAGTGTTATCAAAGCCTGTAAAGGTGCAGCTTATTTTGATGACTAGTAAACTGCAGGGTAGATTGGGAATTTACTCCAGGTGTTACTGAAGTCATATTTAAGTGTTGTTTAAATTTCACATTTTCAATCAAAATCTGCAAGTAACTAAATGTATTAAATAAATGTAGTGTGAAAGTACACCATTTACCTCTGAATTGTATTTGAATAGAAGTACAAAGTAGCATCACATATTTAAAAAGTTTCTCAAAATGTGTCTTTAGTACAGTACTTGATTTAATGTACTTAGTTACTTTACGCCTCTCCCCATTTGACATGTCGCATGCTGTCTCATTCTTTCTCCTCCTCACAATATCTGTACGATATGATGCTTACGTGGTAAGTGTGTTATTTTGTGCTAACATGCTGTAAAAGCCTTCAAGTCAGTCTAATAATGTTGCATCAGTTCCTCTTTCTCTGTTTAACAATAACAGTCACCGGTAACAAACACTGCACCTCTTCCTATTTTGACCTTCCCACTCTGCATGGTGTTTCCTATTTTTGGTGGTTCATATTTTTGCCTGCCTCTCAATGCATGCGTCAGAAAGATGTTTTTTTATCACACTTAGACACGTTGGTCTGCTGCTCACAGCTTCCGCTTCCTCTTGTTCACAATCAAGCATGGGACAGAAACACTAGAGTGCTTTTAAGGAGCTTGCTCTCAACCCTTTCATTACAGGCATTGTAACCTGAAGGGATGGATGTCAAGCCTGGATGACCATGGCAAGGTAAATGGACGTTTTTGAAATTGTTACTCTTAATATACTTTTGAAAAAAATTGCTGTCATTTGTATTCTAATTCGTGTTGTAACCACAATGTCATACACCAGACAGACAGCACCAAAAACGAGACTTGACACCTAAACTATTTATAAAGAAAGAAATGTTTTTATTGTAATGAAAATGTGATAGATTCAATGACCTTGTTTACTGTGTTTTGCTTAGTGGAGGAAACACTGGTTTGTTCTGGGTGATTCTGTGCTGAGGTACTACAGAGACCCGGAGGCTGAGGAGGTGAGAGCTGACATGTGACATAGAAGTGATTTCTGAAATCGTTTTGATAGGGCAAAAATCTCAAAAATGTCATATGTTGATAACAATAAAATTAAAAATGCGTCCTTTTGTTGTACTGTATAGTCCTGTGTGAATGTGTTCCTTGACTAATGAAGAGTATTTTCACATTTTAAGTATCTTAAGTGAAACATATTAATACAAAAATAATCAAAAGTAGCCTTTGTCTTTATTGCAAGAGTAACAATTTATAAAATGTATGACATAAACGTTCTCATATTGTTTTTGCATGATACACTTATATTGCCAAGCCCTAGAGATTTACTTATGTCAATATATTTTTATCTGCCTACAGGAATTGGAAAAGGTTTTATCCAGATTTTGCTGATGACCAATATCATCAGTCGTCTTAAGTGATACTATTAACAATTAATTATGTGTTTTGGGTTACAAACAGTCGGATGATCTGGACGGAGAGATAAGCCTGTCGTCCTCTGTGAACGTGTCAGACTGTGATGTAGATAAGAACTATGGACTCCAAATACAAGTGTGTACACCATCAGACAGATGGACAGTCCGACACAAACATCACTTCCCCTCTTATCTACATTAACTACATTGGGTTGCTTCCTGTGTAACAGTGTGTGTGTGTGTGTGTGTGTGTGTGTGTGTGTGTGTGTGTGTGTGTGTGTGTGTGTGTGTCTCTCTCTCTTTTGATCTTCTCCAGACAAGGAGAGCAGTGTTCACTCTCTCTGTTATGACCTCCAGAATAAGGCAGAACTGGATAAAGTTACTAAAACAGGCGATCCAGAACAACACGCAGTGAGTCCAACTTTATACTGCGAGGCAGTGGGGGAGGACGTTTTTTTAAGTCCTTGGCAATAACATGAATGATGAAATACTCAGTTACAAGAAAAACTACTGTAATGAAAAATGTAAATAGGTGTTATGTACCTAAAAGTTAAATAAAAATACTCAATGCAGAGATAAAGGTTAATGTATTATATATAAAATAATAATATTGATGATACCTAAAAATGTAGGCACCATTTCACTTTATATTTTTTGAATGTTGGAGCTAATTTGAAGAATCGCATACATACTGTTGGGTAGCTTCATAACATCTTACATCAATAGCATCTTACTTAACAATAACTATAATTTACAATATATATATATATATATATATTGTAAATTATAGATAGATATATATATAACCAGTTCATAAAAATAATTAAACAAAAGTAGTGATGCCAACAACAAAACACAAAGTCCGTCAAGGTGAATACTTGATGGTAATTCCAGGACAAATGTGCTAAAATCCTGAATATAATTTGCTCATTGACCTGGAAATTCCTGAACACAGTGAGATCATGCAGACAATGTGATTGGGTGGTCCGCCTGCAGCAAACCCCCTCTATCATCTTTCTTCTGATGTGTAACTCTACCTGCCTGTTTTTGCCTCAGCCAATCAGACAACGGCAGAAAGAAAGAGAACCCCCACTGCCGGAGACCGTCGTCATGCCAACCATCTGCTCAGCTCTCTTGCAGGGACTCCGGCTATGAAGCGACCACTTCCACCTCTAACGCCAGGGCTGTAATCTCCCATAAGGCCGAGCACCACCTTGAGACTGTAGAGGGGGATCTGGACGTCTCTCCACCCAGTCAGAGAGAAGAAGGGGAGGGCTGGGACCGAGAGCAGGCCAAGCGATTGGAGGACAGGAACAAGTGGTTTGAGGAGGGGGTCCCCTTCAGTGAGATGAGCAGCAGGTGGGACGCCATGGAGCTGAAAAGGGGGAGTGTACCTGTGCCTGTCATTGAAATGTTGGACTCAGAAGTCAACAGGAAGTGGGTGGAATTTGAAGCGCTGTCATTTAGGGACGCGCAGGCTCTCATTGGAGCCCAGGCTCATCAGTCGAGCACAGCACAGGCAGCACAGACAATTGTTACCTCCGAGACGCATCAATCGAGCCCCGAAGAGGCCGACCAGTCAGCCACCAGCTCACAAACTGATATATTGAACTCAAAGGAGGCTCTTTCATCTATAAATGGAGCCCAAGACATTCAAACGAATAAAGCAGAAGCACTACAAAAAGAGGTAAGAAAGTTTCCATCCATCTGTTTTTATGATTATTTACAATTTGAGCTTAAAATACTTGACAACAAAAATGCAAAAAAATATTTATTTATAATTAATTATCTTTAAATTAGGTCATCTTGCTGCTCCCTCTTCTGCTGTTTTCTGACTTTATGATTGGAGCCACCTTCTGCTTACCTCCCTGAACAACTATCAATATTTGCACAATGGAAAAAAGATAAATTAGCATTTGCCAATTTTCTCAAAATTAATCTCAGTCTTTTCCCAATACATGTTTATCTCACAGGCCCTTTGTCTTCGAAAGCAAGTGGAGAGCATTAAGAGAGAGCGTGCAGCCATGAGGATAGAGGTGGACAGCCCATGTGGCCCTGGGGCCCCCTGTAGGGCCACACTTGACGCCATGGAGGCCTCCCATCAGAAAACACTGCAGGAGCTGCAGGAGAAACATGCAAGGGAGATTAAGGGGCTGGAGGAACAGAGAGACAGGATGCTGCAGGAGGAGAGCCAGGTGACCGCTAAAGGTAGGGCAAGAAGTGCAGCAGCAGTTCTTCAATATGCCTCTTCAGTTAAATAAATAGAACTTCTCTGTATTCCCAATCATTTAAAATAATGTTGTGTGGTGAAGGCAGTTTAAATTACAACTTAACATATCATTCACCATCACAGCTATGGAATCACTGAGAGCTGCTCACAGGGAGGAGCTGGAGAGAGAGGTGGAGAAGGTCAGGAGGCTGGCTGGAGGAGCGGCACACATGGATGCTTCATACAGAGGCCACATGTGAGTTTATCATAGTCACTTTGTTATCATGCTTAGTGTTCTCCATCTCTCAGGCTATCACTGCCGGGTTAATACTGTATGTTCTGCACTAGACCGTGACCCCCTGCATGAAAGTGCATTATAATTTACTCCATAACTTATGTGTTTGTGTATGTCAGGCCGCAGGCGGACGTCTTGCACAGCGAGTTGGATGTGCTATCAGAGCATTACTCTCAGAAGTGCTTGGAGCTCAGTCGCATTGAGCAGAACAGCCAGGGTCGAGAGATCGAGCTCGGTCGCAAGGAAAGAGAGATGGAGCAGCTCAGAAGAGAGAACCAGGTTTACATACAGGCCAAATTAAAACTGTTTCAATAGAATATTATACCACCCACTTTACAGATTGGTAAAGTAATATCCATCAATACGTCTCTGTTGATTTACAAAGGGTTAAACCAAAAGGAAGCTACAAAAGCTTGTTCACATGATATCCCAATGAAATAATTTGAAATAAAAATCCCTTTTCAGGAGCTTAAGGTCAAACTGGCGGAAGAGATCAGCCGCATGCGCCGTTTCATCACAGGGCAGAGGTCGGACTCAACGGTATCTATTGGCAACACTGAGCGCACTGCGTCAGAAGCAGAGGTATTGATGGAAATACGTTTGTCACTAATTTAGATCCTGCCTAATGTAAACTCATGTGAAAGTAGGTAAAGCATGTATACTGCTGCTTAACAGCTGCATCCCAGCCCAGCTTCATTAATAAACCTGGGCTTAAAAGACTAATGTTACATAGTTGGCATCATAGGGAAGCGGACAAAAATCATTAGACAAATTTGCTTTGGATCTTTGATCCCACTTTAAAGAAAGGAAATTGATTAATGCAATTTTACTGTTTGTCTAGTGTACCCAGGAATGGCTTCCTTCAGCTACATTTATATCCATTTCTTTTTTCTTTTCTGTTGGCCTCATTTGTGTTGAACATCTGTGGTTGGACACATTATAGTGCAGCGCATACTGCCATCTACTGCCCGCACACCAATTCAGCAGAACTAGTTTTAGTTACAGGAATGCATTCTATTTTATATCATGGGTCTTGTTTGTAAAATCTTGAATCAATAAAGTTACTAAACAGTAGAGCGCAAATGAATTTAGCAAAGTAAAAAGCCCACATGTTCCCTCTGAAATGTACTGGAGTGTATAAAAGGAAGCTCACAAAGAAATAAGTGACTTAGATATTATACTTAAGTGTTTCAACTGTGTGATTTACTTAGTTACAAACCACTACTGTCCAACATACATTCTGACTTCCAATAAATAAATGAATATCGTTTTAACTATTATAGAAAAAATTTCCTTTTGTTTTTCAGACATTACTAAGAGCCAAAGACAATGAGGTGCAGTATCTTAAGAAAGAAATCATCTGTCTGCAGAATGAAGTGCAGTCTCTTACAAAGGTATGTTTTATGACCCAATCTTTAAAATGATAAACTTCCTTATGTTGAACATCGAATGTGTCTAGCATATTTGTTCCTACCTTCTCTATAGGAGAAAGAAGCAGCTTACGAGTGTTATAAGGAAGCCTACGTGGAGCTGAGTGACATGAGGGGTCGCAGCCAGCTGGAGACGGGCTCCCTCAACGAACACTTGAGACTGGCCAACGCTGCACTTCAGGAGGGAGCGAGACAAACTTAGCCCATGTGGACCGCTGTTAAAAAACCTACCTTGAAGAACAATGACAACAAGCCAACATACTATATTGACCAAATAACACAATAAAACCATAACATTGCTAGAAGAGAAATTGCTGTGGTGAATGGATGGACTTAGAGTCAGAATGAGAACTACTTGGAAACCACTGCAAAGAATAAAACAAGAACAGGTGTTGATCCATATGTCTTTGACTCCCTTTATTGAGTTAACAGAAAAAACATGCAAACAAGAGTGAAGGCATCACTGGTAGTTTTGATAGCCTCACATGATATGAGATTTAAAAAATAATTTGGTGAAAGCAACATAAATAGCAGAGAAAAGAGGGAGGAGATGGGTGGAGGTGGAGAGATATATTTGGATATGCCCCATCTTCCCCTTCTTCCTTGTGCTGGCTGGTTTGCTCTCAGTCAATATTGCAAAGCACCCTGTGGATGTAAATGTAAAAGAATTAGCTGCCATGAGCTTTCTAGTGTTACCTCATTGTCAATGTTGCAAGTATGCCAGAAACTACACCTTTGGCATTTAGCTTACACACCCTTAAAACATGGACAAGATTGTGCATGAAAATGCCCAAGCTACAGTGTAGTAGGTGTGGTAAATGTACACCTTGACTTTACCTTTTATTGCCTGGAGTTAGCTCAGTCATCGTCATCGTCGTCTTCAGGGACAAAGATGTCATGCTCCTCCAGGAGAGCCGCAAAGTTCTTGCTGATTAGAGTTCCCACATAAAGGAAAGGCACCACCACGGCTGTCATGCGGATAAGACCAAATGGTGTCTGAAAACATAAGGAGGAATAGTCAAGTGACAAGGTAATTAAGAGTTTATGTAAGGCTATTCTAACAATTCCAATCCCCTCAATCTGCTCTATGGTATTATGGTCCAGGTTTGGGATTATAGACAGGGGATTATAATGAAAGTCAAATACAAAGATCTAATATCTATTCTAGAGTTGCAGGTAAAAAGGGATTGACTAATCACAGGCACAGGATATTGCCTTAAATATCAGCAGATGGTTTCTATCAGCAGTGAGGCGGATCCAGTTGTCTCCTCAGTTCTTCAGGTTTTCGATTTTCTCTGTTAAAGGAATTTTGGCAGAGTTTGATCTTATGCAAATCAATGGTCTAGGAAAAACAAAGGTAAAGACATTTGCAATCGTAATGACGTAAAATTCCTACTGTAGAACATCCAGCCCTCGGTAGTGAGATTCTTAAATTGTTCTGGCCATATTTCTTTGAATTTGGCCTTTGGCTACAGCCTCATCCTTCTCTGTCCTCGACCTTTCTTGCCCTGACAACATCAAATACTAAGATGTGTTGTTCCCATACAACTCAAACACAATATATTATCAGAGGCAAATGGTTAAAATTGCACATTATTTAAATATCTTAAATAATATGTCCGTTGAATTGGCTAAACAAATAAGGGGTAATTACTTCCTGAATGCACATCGTGTAAACACGAGTTCATTGGCTGACAGGACGAACTCAGCGCGTCTCCTGTCTTTCAAGTGGCTAAGGCTACTGTCAATCCAGAGTTAAGTCCCGCCTACGCTGTAAGTCATTTTTGTGCTGGTTTTTCACTCGGTAACCAAAGCAGAATAAAACTCACTTTTTCCGGTTTTGGCAAGATTGCCCCCGACGACGTTGATACTACGGTCCTGCTCTGAGTCGACCTGGATATGTTGGATGTTTTAGAGCCGGTGTTGCGGCTAATTTTACCCGCATTTTGAGTGAAAAGTCGCAGCCGCAGTGCACTCGACGCCATTTTTCCCAGTAATGTGATAGATGGGGTGGGACACTTGAGGGCGGGACTGGGTTGACTCGTATGGACGCGTCTTAACTATATGTGTAGGAAATCTATATATACATACTCGAACAATTATTATTTGTAAATCAATTCCCTATGAATTCCCCGTGAAGAACTCTTCTGCGTGTATATGGTTAAAAAGCTACATTCAGTGTGCATGTGATAATATGGGATTTTCAGTTCGAAAAGAGGCCTTATATTTTCACACAAAAAAAGTATAGCTGTTGGTTCACCTGTATGCTAATTCATTTTATTTTACAAACATTTTTTTTCAACAACCAATAGAAATAACAGCAAAATTGAATCCTTAAGCCATTTAATCGAAACTACAATGCAAATTCATTTTAAACTTCAGATTAAATCAGGAGTGTTGAAAATCTTCTACGTTTTCTTGTTATTCATAATTACAGTGTTGACTTTGTCATCATAACATAGGGGAAAGTCCATTTGGATTTGTGTATGTTGATTTTAATTAGTAAATATCCACCCGAGTAACTATAATGGGGGTTTTATACACTTATTGTGTTCTTATGTAAGATATTCAAATGCTTCCATGATTTTACTGCCAAACTACAAAGGCATATATGCCACTGTCACGATACGCACACACTGTGTCACTTATCGTGTAGTTTATTAGGGCTTTGGATTAACACGTTACAAACTGCATTGCGGAGCTAACTCACGCGTGTCTCTATAACTTGTTCAACTGTACAGCGGAGACCGGAACTACGTCACCGCGTAATATAACTGATAACGTTCATACCATCATTACATTACATCTCCCCCTTTTGAGACAATAAACTAAAAGTAACCTTTACCAGAACTGAGTCCATTCAGAGTATCCTAAAACATAAATAAACAATACTTACTCCAATTGCAGATTCAGGTAAGTAAATTAAGTCTTAATCAAAATTAAATCTATTTTTACCAAGAGCAATTTCTTCTCATTTTTTTCCAGAACCCATTCCCCATTCATACTACTGTACTGTAGTATTTGTAACACATTAATATAAACATTACCCTTAAGTGCATTAGCAACATTAACTGCAGAAAACATTTCTTTCTTTCTCCTCCTTTTTTTTTTTATTTTTTTTTTTTTTACATTTTGTCCATTGAACTAAATCTGTTTCAGTAGGGAAACCTGAAAAAAAAAAAAGATTAGGCATTAGCAATAAAGCAGTCAGCAGTCATAAATCACTCATTGAGTCTGAACCGGAGAGGTGGTCTGATTTCACGGCCCCTGGAGGTCAGTCTGGCTGTGCCACTGGACAGAGTAGGCCGTGCCGGTGTTCCCTGTGTAGTCTCTGGTGTAGGCCCCGGTGATGCTGTGTGGCCCCTGGTGACCATCACAGGAAGTGGACTGCTGACGGGACGTGCTGGGCTGGTCTCGGGCTGTAGTTGTGGTTCTGCAGGCCCGGTGGTCTCAGCAGGCCCGGTGGTCTCAGGAACAGCCTGGAGGTGTCTCCTGTTACGCCGCAACACTGTGCCGTTGTCCATCTTGACCATGTAGGATCTGGGTTGTTCCGCTTTCCCCAACACCTGCGCAGGGGTCTTCCACCCCTTGTCTGTGTCCAGCTTGACACGCACTGCCTGACCTGTTGGCAGCTCTGGGAGATGGAGGGTGGAGTGTCGGCGGTTGTAGAAGTACTCGTAAGATCTCTTGGCTTTAGAGTCATTTGTTCTTACTTGTTCAGGGCTTATTGGAGTCATTTGCAAGTTTTGCTCCAATGTGGGGACTGTGGTGCGAATCTGTCGTCCCAGCATCAGTTGAGCCGGACTGGCCCCCGTTGCAGCAATGGGTGTGGCCAGATAGCTCATCAGGGCAAGGTACGGGTCTGGTTGTTTCAGCAGTCTTTTAGCAGTCTGGACTGCTCTCTCGGCTGCCCCGTTGGCCTGGGGGTAGTGGGGGCTCGAGGTTGTGCGCGTGAACCCGTACTCTTTGCAAAAGTCAGTGAATTCAGCTGACGTGAACTGCAGACCATTGTCGCTGACTAGTTCGAGAGGTACACCCCATCGGCTGAAGATGGCTTTGAGGCGCGTGATGACCTGCTGGCTTGATGTAGAAGGTAAGTGTACCATTTCGACATACCTGGAATAGTAGTCCACGACTACTAGATAATGCTTCCCTTCCAGCTCGCATAAGTCAGCAGCGATCCTCTGCCAAGGCCCCTCTGGCAGGGCCGTAGTGATGAGAGGCTCACGCCTCTGCTTGGGCTTGTGCTCTATGCAGAACTTGCACTGCGTCACGGTTGTTTTGATGTCGCCTCCGATGCCAGGCCACCAGACAGAGAGCCTGGCTCTCTCACGGCACTTCGTCAGTCCTTGGTGACCTGTATGGATTCTTTTCAGAATGTCTGCTCTCAGTCCTTTTGGAATCACAATTCTGTCGTCGTACAGAACTAGTCCCCCCGCTTCAGAGAGGTGATGCCTGGCAGAATAGAGTGCAGAGAAGGAGGAAAAGTTGTGTCTCTTACGCCAGCCGTTTCGCACACTGGAGATGACCGCCTGAAGGTCTGGATCCATCCGCGTTGCTCCTCTTATCTCCTCCAACTTCTCTGGTGACATCGGCTTGTTTGTCACCACTGCATCGACGTACGCCTCGACGTGGCGCTCCGTCTCTGACTCGGCCTCCTGAGTCAGAGGGCTCCTGGACAGCGCATCTGCCACGATCAGCTGCTTTCCTGGAACATGGACAGCTGTCGCATTGAACCGCATCAGGCGCATCAACAGTCTCTGGCACCGCACGGGTGCTTTGTCAAGGTCACATGCATTTATCAATGGGACTAGCGGCTTGTCCAGTCCAGCAGTGGCTCAGTCAGTAGGGGCTTGGACTGGGAATCGTAGGGTCGCCGGTTCAAGTCCCCGAACAGACTTGAAATATGGAAAGTGGACTGCTACTTGGAGAGGTCCCAGTTCACCTCCTAGGCCCTGCTGTGGTGCCCTTGAGCAAGGCACCGGACACCTCCAATCCCCCCCTCCCCATTGCTCCCCGGGCGCTGCACGATAGCTGCCCACTGCTCCTAGTACTAGGATGGGTTAAATGCAGAGGACCAATTTCACTGTGTGTGCTCTGCTGTGTGCATGTGGGTGGTTGACGTGAACTCAAATCCAAAGTGAAAAAAATAATAATTCAAAAATATATGTCCAATGACATATAATTATATTCCCTTATATGTGAATAATTCAAAACTGAATGTGTCCATTTCTAATTCTTCATATATTTTGAATATTATTCACTTTTTGGTGTGGTAGTCCTAAAATGTGTCCACCGGTGCAACGACATAAAGAATGCCATTATTTAATTCAGAGAATGTTGGACAGGTAAGATAGATAAGCACAAGGCATATTAGTTTGTCCCAATTATATTTCCACATCAAACATACCCCCAACAAATTCAGAATTATGTTATTTATATACTATAAGATGTTCACATAGAGACTTAACCCAAATGTCTGGGTTACATTCATTATAATTTGTATAAAACTCAAGGAATCTTCATTTCATCCTTAAAGCTGCATAGTGATGATATCATTGTTATACTATCCAACACTTTTTACATACATTTTTCATTAAAATACCTTTTCCCCTCACAATTCAATTTGTCGCACCACAGGACATGTTGTTGCACCGTTGGACAACAGAATACTAGTATGCCTATGTTGTGTACAGTCAAATTTATTATTTTAAATTCAGTCAAAACACAGGTAAAATATATATTTTTAATTGAATTCCAGTGTTTCCTCGCTTTGTTTGTGTTTTTTTGTTAGCACGTTTATCCATATTCCGTCTTTGCACGAGGCGTTGATTCTTTCGCCTAAATGTATTTACTCTTCTTCTTTCAGCCTCAAGTTCCTTCATTAATTTCTCATTTTGTTTTTGTAGTTTCCGTAGTTCTTTGGTCATTTTAGTTTTTCTTCTTTTTTTGGGTGGATTTTGGTTTCGGGGGGACTTCTCTGGTGTGCTACACAAAACGTGTACCGGTACTGGTACTGGGACAGCATTGATCACTTCATGCAGAACCGGCCTTGCCACTGAGGCTCCATTGATAACTGGCCTTGCCACTGGGGGGTCATTGATCTCTTCAAATGGCTGGTCATGATCCTGAGGTGATTGTGGCGTAAGATCAAGGACAGCATTAGTGGCTTTTTCCCTTGCCCTACATCTCCGCTTTGACTCTCTCCATTTCTCTTGTAGCTTCTTCTGTGTTGCTGGCGACACAGACTTCACGCTTTGCTGAACGATTTTCCCGCATGCTTTCTTCTGCTGATATCTGTGGGAAAATTATGAAACCAACCATGAATATTGTGATATGATGGTGCATTAATAATGTCATGAAATGTTTTAATTCTTAGGCTAAAATAACTTGTGGTAACTGGTCAAATTTACTTTCTGCGTCTCTCTCTCAGCAAGTTCTCTTTCCTCTCAGAATCCGCATTCAGCCTCTCCCTAAACTTCCTGGACCTTTCCTTGGTGGTCATTTCAGCCTCTCTCTTTGGAAATCAAACTAGCTTTAACAAAACAGGGAAGGAAGGTTTGAGTTGTGTTGTCCTCAAATTCTGAGGTTAAGAGAAAATGCAAAAAGCTACTTAAATTAGTCATCAAAAGTAAGGAGAGGAGTAAGGAGCCAGAGAGGCAGGTTAGAAAGAAGGGAAGATGGAACAAGGGGGGGCTTGATAGAGAGGGAGTTTGGTGGGGAGAAGGGGGGGTTGGGGAACTTGAAGATGGAGGTAGGGGGTGAGAAAGAAGGAGAAGATTTGACGGGCCATCCAAAATGCAGCCGTCCATTAACCTCCATTCATTTTTAAGACTCAGATTATATCTCTTTTGCATATTTAAACTAATTATTCAATAAAACTTGTAATACAAAAAATGTTGGTTTACATGTTTGCTTTCACTATGTTAAGTTTCATTATGATATGAGTAAAGGAAAAAAATAAGTGAAACTGACTTCATGTTGTATTATAGGACAGTGCGTTGCACCGGTGGACATTTTCAAAGTCAATGCTAGTTTGTGGCCTAGCTATATGAGAGACAATCTTCATCCTGAGTAACAGTGTTAAGGTTTACATTATTTTCAATGATCAATCAATATAAATTGCAAAAAATATTCAGATCAATACTTAAATTGCGTTGTACTAAAGGACTACCTTAAGACGACCAGTTCCAACACTGCACGGAAATAGTAATATTATGAAAATATTTGAGACAAAACTGACCTTGTGTACAGTCCATGTGCTCCAGTGATGTCTTCTGTACTTCCTGGTTGTGGAAGGACCCCTCTCAGTAATGGGGTGGTCACATTAATGTCTGTTTTATATCTACATAATGCCGTTGCTCCAGGAGGACACCAGTTTTGTGGACAAAATGTAATGTGTCATAATAACTCTACATAGGGACCTTAACACTTATAACCTCTAGATTCATTAAGTAAACACTCGTATGACATGCATTCAAGTATTTTAATGTATTTAGATTAATTTCTCATTAAATTACAGACGTTTTAAGATAAGTAATTCTACCGTGGACAGTTGCACCGGTGGACAAATGGCATGTTCAAAGCAGAATATTTGCATAGTTGAAGAACAATACTCATTGTTTGCAGATGGATTAGATGTAGAAGAATGAAATGCATATAAAAAACATGAATTTTAATTAAATATTATAAAATTTTAGTTATTTTGTCACTGTGGACACAAAAATTGAGCGTCACGTCAACCACCCATGTATGTGACAATAAAGAGGGTTTCATCCTCCGATTCTATCTATCTTGTGGTCTGTCTGGAGGCAAAAACTGTCTAGCCCCTGTACATAACGTACAAAGCGTTCGCATGACCACACCGCTGCCAAGCACTCCTTTTCTATTTGGGAGTAGCGTTTCTCGGTTTCTGTAAGAGTGCGTGAGCAGAATGCAACAGGTTTCAACTCACCGCTGTGCTCCTGGAGTAGTGTGGCGCCCAGGCCGTAGCTGCTGGCGTCCGCGCTGACGATGGTGCGGCGGTTGGAGTCGTAGTAGGCCAGTGCTGGGGCTGACGAGAGCATGTCTTTGGCTTTCTGCAGCGCTCTCTCTTGGAGGTCACCCCATGCCCACGCACTGTCCTTCTTGAGCAGGTCAGTGACTGGGTGTAGCGCGGTTGAGAGGCCTGGCAGGAACCTCCCCAGGTAGTTGATCATGCCCAGGACCTGGCGCAGCTCTCCCACGTTGTTTGGGCTGGGCATCTCAGTGATTGCACTCACTTTGCTTTTGTCTACTTTCATGCCCTCTGCGCTGATTATGTGTCCGAAGTAGCCGGTCTCCGACTTGTTGAACCGGCACTTTGCTTTGTTCAGTTTCAGTCCAGACCGCCTGATGGTCTGGAGGACTGTGTTCAGCCGCCTGTTGTGCTCCTCCTCGTCCGCACCGTAGACGAGTATGTCGTCCATCACGACCACGACTCCCTCATGGCCCCTGAGCAGGTCGGTCATCAGTCTCTGGAAAATCTCAGGGGCTGAAGAGATCCCGAATGGGAGCCGCCTGAAACAGAACCTGCCCATGGGTGTGATGAAGGTGGTCAGTTTTTGGCTGTCGGGGTCCAGGGGAATTTGCCAGAAGCCACTAGAGGCATCTAGCGTGGAGAACACCTTTGCCCCCGCTAGCTTGGGAGCAATGTCCTCCAGTGTGGGCAAAACATACCGTTCTCGCTTGACAGCCTTGTTGAGCCTCTTGAGGTCCACGCACACTCTGACCTGGTCTTTATTCTTTTTTTCCGCAGGCACCATGGGTGCGCACCAGTCGGTGGGCCCTGTGACATGCTCGATTATGCCCATCTCCAACATGCGCCCCAGCTCCTTTTCGACCTTTGGCAGGAGGGGAAACGGCACCCGGCGCGGCGTTGTGGCGACATAGGGCTCCACGCCTGGTTTCAGCTCGATTTTGACAGGGTCGCACTGTAGGAGTCCTATTTCTCCGAATAGGTCGTCCGTCACGGTGCACACTGCATTCAGCCGTTTCACAAGGCCCATGGATTTTGCCACTCCTCCCCCCAGTAGGTTCTGTGCAAACTGTCCTTTGATTACCGTTATCCAGAAGGCATACTTTTGGCCCTTGTGCCGGCATGTGGCCAGGAATCTGCCTATGCACTTTACTTCCCCGCCTGGGCTTGTGGCACTGACTGTAGTCTTAGCTAATTGGGGCTTGTTTGGCATTTTGTTGTACGTTTTCACAGTCATTACAGTAATGTCTGCCCCCGTGTCAATTTTAAAGTCAACTAGACTATTGTTGATGGGAAGTGTGACACGCCAATCATCACTGAAATCTGGCTGCTCAACTACTGTATGGGCCTGATTTGTCACTGCACCGATAAAGAAAGCTTGATCATCATCATCGTCAAATTCGTGTGTCACAGCCATTAATTGTTTTGTCATTTTGCTTTTGCACACCAGTTCAAAGTGTCCTAGCTTACCTCATCCCCGGCATTCCTTGTCGTGTGCGGGGCAACGTTCTTCACGTGCGTGTGTCCTGCCACACCGTGAGCAGCATCCATTTTGTTTGCTGTACTCCTCTCGTTTGGGACCGTTTCGTCCATCTCGCTGCCACCTGCCCTTGCCGCGTTTCCAGCCTGCCTGTCCCCTTTGTCCCACAGCATTCACTGAGCACTCTGCCCGCTCCTCGCTCTGCTTCTTGATCTGCTCGCTCTGTCGGGCTAGCTGGATAGCCCTCTCCAGCGTAAGATCCGCCTCAAGTTGCAACTTTTGTGAGACCTCGCTATCTAGGATGCCAATGACGAGTCGGTCTCTAATTTGTTCATCCTTTGTTATGCCGAATTCACAGTATTGGGCTAGCTCATAAAGGCTCCTCACGAAAGATTCCACCATTTCTCCAGCCCTCTGCACACGCTTGTGGAAGCATGCTCGCTCATGTATCACGTTGCGCTTAGGCACGAAGTGATCATTAAACCTAGCTATAACTATATCGTAGTCAAGTTCTGGGTTATCACTTTCGTCGTCCTCCGTATACACAAACGATTCATAAATTGGCTCTGCTTCTTTCCCCATCGAATACAGAAGAGCGTTGACTTGTACCTCACAGTTCTCTTTGTTGAGCTTGGAAGCCGCTCGAAACCTGTCGAATCGGCGCCTCCACACTGGCCATTCCCCTGGCCGGGTAAAGTCAAACTGTTCTGGCGGTCCAAACTTGGCCATCTTAGTTCTTTCGGCGTTCAGTCCGTAACTTCTGACACCATGTCACGATACGCACACACTGTGTCACTTATCGTGTAGTTTATTAGGGCTTTGGATTAACACGTTACAAACTGCATTGCGGAGCTAACTCACGCGTGTCTCTATAACTTGTTCAACTGTACAGCGGAGACCGGAACTACGTCACCGCGTAATATAACTGATAACGTTCATACCATCATTACATTACAGCCACCATTTTTATTATATGTAAAGAACGCATTCAGACACTAAATACAATTATTTAAGGCTTTACTGTTCTGTTTTCATAAGTATACTACGAAGTCCCTGTAACGTGTCAACAGTGTGACATCTATTTTGAATTGTGAAGTTTTATTTTAGTCCATTTGCATTTGTGAATGTAGTATTTCATAAATAAAATAAATAAGTTTAAAGAAAATACAGTATTTTACCATCAATATCTTTCTTATCATGTTATTTTCTAGGAGGTGAAACGTCACCATAACATCGATGTGCGCGAGGCTGACTGCAGCACTTCCTCGAGGCGGGGGGACTAGAGCGCGCTCCGCGGAGACGCGCACGGGAGGGAAGTGGAAAGGCGGAAGAAAGGACGTTGAATAAACTTGCCAACTTCTAGCCGAGCAGCTAGAAACACAGTCAGAGAACTGTAATGTTACAGAAGAACTGTTTACTTATTTTACACAGATATTCAGTGAGCTCACCCACCGGCCTGTCTGCGCAAAGATATCTGAGCTCCACTCTGCTAACACCTCCACTCACCGACACGGGACTCCAGCAGTTTTCAAACAGACGACCCGGAGACGTCCCGCGTCACAAAGTCACATTTAGCTGTCGTCAAAGTGCTGTGATAACTGGAACATTGTTATAACGGAGCATACACACATATACACACACACCAGCGGGAATCGGGCTCATCCTCCTCGTGGGGAAAAGTTGTACGAGGATCGGCGGTCTGTGGTGGAGCCGCGAGGCCTGCAGTCAGGAGGCTGCATGTGTGAAGTGTATCGCTGCCTGGGAGTTAGCTAAACCTGCAGAAACATGTCGGCCCAAGCTCAGATGAGAGCGATGCTGGACCAGCTCATGGGGACAGGGAGAGACGGTGAGCCGCTGTTCGGGGAGCGGGGTGTCGGATAAGTGTGTGTTGATGCAAGCATTAGCCGTGGAGCTAAGCGATGTCAGTGACAGTGAGGCACGCTTTGCAAACCACGCTAGCTAACATGAGGATAGCTAACCGGCTAGCTACCTGTTGTGTCTCAGTATGCTTGGCAAGTTAGGTTGTTGCCAATATCTTCACCAACAGTATTGAATACATTGTTAAATCCTATGTCAATTGTACGATAAAGGGTCTTGAGCGTGTAAAAAATATGTCTGTTTCCTTGTATGTTGTCTTAAATAGTCTTTGTTGATGTTGCAAATGGAGCTGCTGTGATGGAAGAAACATTTCAGTCTCGGTCTGACAATAAAGCATTATTGTAAATCGTATAGTACAAACCACGTTTTAATAACTGATCACAGTCAGTGGGCTCTTTTCTTACCACCAGATGTTGTCATTTAACAGAATATCTGAGCACCTAACTTTTAGGATTAGCTGTTAACAGATGTTCAACTCATTCATTGCGAGCTCTACGTATGGTGCTCTGTTTTGATCTGTTGCTGGATGAAAACTAACCCTGTCTTTCTGCTTTTGTTTTTTTTAAAGGGGATTCCATGCGGCAGAGAATCAAGTTCTCAGATGAGCGAGTCTGCAAAAGTCACCTCCTGGATTCATGTCCCCATGATATACTGTCTGGCACTGTGAGTATCATGTTTAGACACATACATACATAGAACATTATAGGGTGGCTGGTGCCCTTAAAGTTGGTTTAACTTCTAATCCATCACCTTTAACCTACAATGACACAATGCCTTCAAGCTCTTAAGTGCTGACTTAGTTTTTAGGGTGCACACATGTGGCATTTATATTGTGTGAGCAGTGTAGAACTCATATTTGTATATACAGAGTCTTCTTTTAATTTCAGGATCAAGTAGCATGCCATTGCTTGTAAACATACAGACAAGGGGCTACTTTTCATATGACCCTAATGCCAATGTTTCACTTCATATTGAAGGTCAAAGGCCCTGAAAGGGAAAAGGGGAGAAAGCTGCAGTACTAGAAGGTTGAAATGTCAGCTGTAGTTTGGGTAAACAACTATTTTGAAATGTTGCCTATAAACAATTGGATTTAACTTTTAGCTTGTCTAATATCTTTCTGTCCCTTTAAATCATCACAGTTTAAATTCATTGAATGTGAATGCACACAACCAATAGAGTATAAAGCACAGCAAATTCAGTCCTGTCAAAGATGTGGCCTTGCAGCAGTGTGATTCAAGAGCTTTCCTTTTTGTGATGCCTTTTTAATTGCTTTAAGACATTAGGGAATTATTAGCATGAGACATGACGACGCGTACAAACACAGTGCATGGCTTTGTCTTTCTGATTTCTGCAGAGAATGGATCTGGGAGAGTGTATGAAAGTCCATGACTTGGCCCTGAGAGCAGACTACGAGATTGCTTCTAAGGAGCAGGAGTACTTCTTTGAACTCGATGTAAGTAATATACACACACACACACACACACATCATCATTTGAAGCCCATTGAAAGCAGCAGTTGTTGATGTCGAAGTTTAAGTCGTTTCCACCCAATAAAATCAATTCCTAGACAGTTTTCGAAAACAGCAGACCACGCTGAAAGAAAACCTGTCTTACAGTGATTGTAAACTGTGTTTTTTTTTGTTAAGCAGCAGGACACATCAGACGAGTTTCTGTGCTGGACATTATCCCCGCCCATATCAAGACTAGAAAGATTAAATGTTGTTTAATAATTCAGAGATGGTACTGTCGTCTGTGACAAAGAGATTTTATTAAGCATTACTATTTAAGTTATAAGTGAAAAATTCCGTCTTTTTATTTTTGCCACTTTCATTTATAAGAATGTCAACATGTGTTCCAAGTGCTGCTGTTAAGACTTACTGCATCAGAACTTGAAGGTAATTTAAAGGATCAGTGAGGGCAGTGTGAGCACAGCAGATAAACCCGTAATAATAAATAAATATACATAGTATATGGGGTGGTGGCGAAATCCATAGGGACTTGGCCTGGGAACCGGAAGGTCACTGGTTCAAGTCAAGACTACCGAGGTGTCGCTGCTCCCCGGGCGCTGTAGATAACGGCAGCCCACTGCTCCTGGGATATTCTTCTCTCTTCTCAGCAAATAATTCATATAAAATCCCACAAAGTACTGCTGACTTTTGCATGCATATCCACTTGTCTTTAAAATAAGTTTTAAAATGACCTGAGTAGAGTTTATTCTGGTCACGGTTTATTTAACACAAACAAGGACCCATTTATTTCAACAGTATCTGTGTTGTTTCACAGGCTGCAGAACATCTTCAGTCTTTCATCGCTGACTGCGACCGCAGGACTGAGCTGGCTAAGAAGAGACTAGTGGAGACGCAGGATGAGATCAGCGCTGAAGTGGCTGCGAAGGTGACAAACCCACTGTTGAGATTGATCGTGAGATCCTTATCAGGTCTTTGTGAATGCAGGTCTCTTTGTATCAGAAGTGATTACTTGCCTGGAAAGATGACCTTTCACACCATATAGTTTTTGTGAATCTGTGAAAAGTTAAAAACTTTTTACAAGTTAAATTAATTTTGTTTCTCCTGCTAATAAAGGCTGAACGCGTCCACGAGCTCAACGAAGAGATCGGGAAGCTGCTGGCCCGGGCGGAGCAGCTCGGGGGTGAAGGGAATGTAGACGAAGCCCAGGAGGTGCTGGAGATGGTGGAGAAGACCCGGGGCTTAAAGAAAGAAGCAGAGGTCAGAGAGACAATAACTGCTTTATTGTGGCTAGTTTAATGCTGTTATTGATTATTTAAAAACAGCCATTATGCAAAAGGGGAAAAAAGTCTCTTAAAATGTAAAGGAAAAATAAATAAATTACCAGTGCTTTTAAGTGCTCTAACATTCTGGCATTAAAACAAACATGTTCTGAAATTCTAAAACAGTGAAACAAATGAACGTGTTTACATTTATATGCAATTAATAATTAGAGATCTTTGTGTATGTGCTCTCGCTGCACGTCGTTGATATTTCTCTACTCTGCTGCGGACTGGAGCTGCATGACTCGTCCAAACCGATCAAATCATGTCTGCCCAAAAACCCGCCGCAGGACTTGTATCCACCATTACCGATAAAGGGACGTCTGTTATCTTATCAGTCGTGACATTCTTTCAGCAAAACAAACACGTTCCGTAGACTGTGGGAGTGTGTTTGTCTCTCTCTTACAAACATACACACACTCACTATCTTCCTTGCTCCCTCTCGGGAACGTGGTGTCTAGGAGGAATAACAATAACAATTCTCCCAACAAATAATTGTTTTGGGATTGCTTGTCAGTTGTTCTCAAATGAATCTGTGCACCATCAGTGCCAGCAGGGGTGATCTCCGGTGAGACTGAGAGGCGCAGGTTAAACAATATTTTTTAGTCTCAAGTGACCTGTTATCAAAAATAAGTACTAAACGGTAACCAGAAATAGCTTTCTGAAAGTTGATAACGCAGGCATGAAGAAATTCAAATGAAAGTCTCTAATGTTTTTATGCTGTGTCTTTTGTTCACTTTTTTTAAGCTTCGCAGTCTCACATTGTTTTGTTGTTGCAGGATGTGTACAGGAACTCGATGCCTGCCTCCAGCTTTCAACAACAGAAACTCAGGGTGTGCGAAGTGTGCTCTGCGTACCTCGGTCTTCACGACAACGATCGTCGTCTAGCTGACCACTTTGGGGGAAAACTGCACATCGGCTTCATAGAAATCAGGGAGAAACTTGAAAAGCTAAGGGTAAGGGCGCTGGAGCTAGCATGCATATCATTTCTCAACGCGACACAATAATTTTTCTCAGTTATGGTCTCTTATTTGTGTTCTAAATTACAAAGAATACAACAGAATTAGCTGCTGGTATTTACTTTTTGTTGTGCTTTTTTTTGTTTTAATCCAGAAAGCAGTTATAGAGAAACAAGAAAGAATGCGTTCAAGAAGAAGAGAGGAGCGGGAAAGAGATGACGAAAAGGAGCGCCAGTGGGAGGTGGAGCGTGAACGAGAACGGGAGCGGGAACGAGAGCAGGAGCGGAATACTGAGCGTGAAAGAGAGCAAACCTGGGAGAGAGAAAGGGAAAGGGAGCGGAGAAGGTAAGAAAAAACATCATTTATTGCTGCTTACTGGAGATGTAATGGCATGAATTGTTCACACTATGATAACCCTCACAGAGAAATATCAAGAATTATTATTTGTATTATTATTTTCATCAGTAAAAAAGATGAAAGCTGTTGTATATATCAGTGTTCGGTATTGATTTGTTTTTCTGTCCATCTTAGGTCGAGATCTAGAAGTGGAGAACGATACAGGTATGTCTGCTTTGACCACAATCAATAATAAACATTTTTAAAAATGCAGTAAGTGTACACGGATTCTGAAGTTTGATCAGAATTGTTGGACATGAAAGAAAAACATTGCTGGGCTTCCTTGTCTGAAATTAAAATAGCATGGCCATTAACAAAACGTAAAAAATGTCATCGTGTTTCTAATGACTGCAGCTGTTGTGAAGGCCAGGATCAACCAACTTAATTAAAAACAAGATGAGATCCATCAGGATGCTGCAATATGAAGCCTTTATCTGCAGATCAACAGCTCATAGCAGTGGAGCCTACCGGTTCATTTACATTTAGTAATGTCTTTTTTCAACATAAAACTTTAAAATGGGTTTTTATTCATCTAAATATTTTTTCCAGGGACGGGGGAACTTCGTCCTCGCACCATTCAAGACGCCACCACTCATCTCGTTCCAGAGAAGAAGGTGGCGATCGGGATCGTGAGCGAGAGAGGAAACATCGACACAAGGAGCGGCATCGCTCACGCTCCCACTCTCACAGGAGCAGAAGGAAGAGGTGTGCTTATTATTCATCCCCCAAACTTAAATAAAGCATCACCAGGGCGGGATGTGTGGACCTACTTAATAACTAACTCTTGTGTTTATAAAAGTATTTTTATTATTTTCTTTGATCTTTTATTGGACATTCTTATTTTGAATGTTTATATTAATATTTTGTGTGTATTCTGATTCTGAATCCACATAATGCAACCAGTGATGGCATAAGTCATGTCGTAGAGTTGCCTCCCGTCTGAAAAAAGAGATTACAAATTTAAATTAAAAACATGTATTATTTTATCAATCTGTGGTCTCTCCTCAGGTCCTCCAGAGAAAGATCATCCCACACTCGCGACAGAGAGCCCTCGCCGTCCCAGGACAAAGCAAAAGTGGGTGCAGCAGTGGAGGGTTGGCGTGACGAAAGGGCGGAGAGCGGAGAGTGGGAGGACAGGGAGAAGTCCCCCCCGCCTGCCGCGGACACAGCCAGGATCGAGAGGGAACGAGAGAGATCCCTCTCCTTAGAGCGGGACCGACGCTCCAGCTCTGAGGAGCGAGAGTCCGGAGAAATATGAACGGGGCGCCTCCAACGTCTTTGCTTTGGATTTATAATTACTAAGAAAGAGCATGGAGAGATGAGTGTGTGTCGGAGTGAATGTGTGTTTGTGTTAAAAGTGGGACATTAGCCGGGGTGGACGGTGGAAACTTAACATGGGAATGAGGGAACAACTTCAGGGGTGGCGGTCAAGGAGACATGAGAATCCAACTTTTATAAGACTGGTGTGTGAGGCTGGTGTGACTCGGAAGCAGACATTTTTTATGCCATCTTGTTGATCTAATGTACAGTTCTTTTTGACAGAGTGAAGAGACAGCAGTCCTACTTTGAGTCTGTTTATTTGACACACATGAAGTGCTGTTATTTTTTTATTATTAGTTAGTACTTTGATGTTGACAATGTTTTTTTTCTGTTCCTTTAGGAATCAGTTTCAGTAGCTGTGGTTTCATTTACACAGGGTGACCTCATTAACGTGAGAGCATCTCAGTAATATTTGAAATGAGCTCTGAATGACTGAACGCTCCTCTGATGTTTGTGTTTAATTCGCTGCCTTCAAGCCATAACAATCTCATTTGAAATCCGACACTCAACCCCCAGAATGCATTTAACTTACAGTGATGAGCCCATGCTTTGAAAATGAACTCACTTGTCCCCACTGAAAGAATTAGTCCATATATTTGCGCTCAGTCCTGACATCTGTATGCATAAAGATGATGTTCATATTTGCAGACTGACACTTAAAGGCCCAGGGACTTGTGTCCTGTTTGCTGTGATACAACCTGGAGGTATATGGGATATGAATCTACTTTGCTGTGCCACCATTAAGAAAATAAAATGTTCTGCTTCTATTCTATTTTCTTTTCTTATCATTTTTTAACATTCAGTTTGTGTTTTGGGAGTTTGTTTTAGCTATTTTGTTCTATCTTTTATAAATTGTACGAAAATAATATTATTAAATATCTAATAAATATATATATAAGTAGGTTTATGAGTCAAGAGGATTTCATCCGTGCTGTGGAAGATCTTTTACTTTGGTAAAAGTAGAAATATCAAAAATAAACAATCCGTTATAAATATAAGTTTATTTGAAGCTTGAGTACAGGGTTAAATGTTTAGCATTAAAATAGAACAGATTCATAAGAAAATATGCAAAACCGAACAATATTGGATTCAGAATATTGTGTAAACATCACAAATGTTGCAGCTAGCAACTTTAGAGCTTATTTAAAATACTGAATGTACTGCTCAGTGGCTTAATCCATAAAAGTCATAACACAGTAGTTGGATATGTTTTGTAATAATATATGGAATACATATCTAAGGTATGTATTAACTAAAACTTTTTAAATAAATGTGAAATCAAAAGTATAATTTTGCCTCTGAATGCAATGAACTGGAAGTAAAAAGTGAAAATCAAAAATATGTAAGGGACTCAAACTGTACTTAATTGCATTTTCTGAGTTTTAGCAAAGATTTTTTTAACACATAAATTACTGATGCAGCATTTTGCTCCAGGAAATTATGTACTTTCAATGCATGAGGAGTGAACTGTGAAACCCCCGGCAGCCTGCAGGTAGCGCAAAGCTCCCGCCTGTGTGGGGAGAGCGCGATGACGTCAGGGGAAAACGTGATGTCAGACGCACGTTAAGAAAAGAAGCGCGAGTGAGCATGCAATGAGCAGTGAGGATTTGTTTACTACATTTTCTTCGAAACTGCAATTGTTTTGAGTGTTTACATCAGGATGTCTTTGCTGAAGCCCTTTAGTAAGCTGCCTTCGTTGAACACAGCGAACATCCTGGTGAGTTTATTTTGTTGTTATGGTCTTAAATATGAAAAGTTACAGAGAAAGTGCGATGTTGTGTTAATAGCTGTCAGGTTGACAGGTTAAGTGTTTAACAGTCATTTGCCCCTAATCGGATGCACGTTTACTGTTAATGGTTGTTAGTTCTTCCACTATTAAATACACATTTTAATGCAGGACGTTTTTTTAAACATTGATTTGGTTACACTTTAGTGTTGCTACTTTACCTAAATTAAAGGACCTCAGTTTCACATGAACCTCACCATGGACATAGGAGCACAAAAACACATGCTCTTTTTAAGAAATGTTTCCCAACGCCAGGGTCAGCCCCCAATGCAATAATGTGTTACATTTGAATGGGCTTCTTTAATTTTAAATACCGTGTCATTTCATCCAGCTTTGTGCTGATTTGGTTTGTTTCTCCTCCAGCTGGTGGAGAGTGAGGAGCAGTTCCAGCAGAGTTTAGCAGACGTTCTGGTGGAGGAGACTGCGTTCACTGTGAATGTGTGAGTACTGGCAAGTCTTTTTTAAACTGCTGAGCTCAGCTGTCCGTCACAGGAAATGGTCAATAAGCACACACCTGGAACCACCATCTGCTTACTCTAGTTTGAGCTAGACTTGGTATATGTTTTGTTTTTTTTAATTGTCAATGCATTGTATTTTCAAAGCCACATACACCGGTCCTGAGTTGTCTGATGTCATGAACACATCATACACATCTGTGTCATTAAGCCTCTGTTTGCTACATAACGGTAAACATATCCATATTTTACCCATCAGGAGACTAGCTAAGAGTCTGCCTCTGCCCAAGGAGAATGAGGAGAGTCGACCAAGGATAGACCTGGTGGTGTTTATTATCAACCTGACGTCAGAGCTCAGGTAACTTTCACATCCTCCCCCCACATTTACATTTATATCACCTCAACACACAGGAAAAATATCTCCTCTGTATAGTACCGTTACGTTCTCCAGATTCAAGGTTTAAATATTTTTTAAATGAAAGTTTGCATATACATTTGTTGTCTCCTTGCTTTGCAAACCAAAGCATTAATTAATCATTATCAAAACGTACAATCAAAGTAAATATCAACAGCTGGTAAAGTAAACAAAGGATAATATACGAAGGTTGCTGTGGAATTCTGTATACTTAATTTCTCTCAATGGCATTAAAAGTAACAATTTCAGTGATAAGAGAAAGGCTTTGATAGTCTGGAAAATGTTGGCTTAGGTACCTTGAAAGGGCTTGAATTTGACAGTTTAAAAGCTGTATGAACCCAGAATAAATAACTAATAGTTTTACATGTATTTGTTTGTGTTCTGATAGTTTCCAGTCAGCAGAAGCTTCCCTGAAATATTTGGACCCTGGATATTTACTTGGAAAAGTCTGCTTCATGGTTACTAAAGGTACGTCGACCAGTTCAGTTCATAAAGTATTCTCTTGCTCGCTTCAGCTCCTTGAATCAAATGAAAAAACAGGAGCAAGAGATCAAATGCATTATACATCTATCACTATTATATGTTCCTCATGCCTCCCTTGGTTGTTTCTTAAGCGAGCAGCCTTTCTGTGTCTCGGTCCTCTCATGAATCTGTCTCTTGCAGCTCGTAACACTTCGGTGCCCACCGAGCGGCTGGACGCTGTCAGGAAGCTGGCTGCAGTGCTGAGCTGCCCCTTGCTGTTTGCAGAGGATCAGGTTTGAATCAACCTTTCGGACAAAGATTTATGATGGTTTAAAGTGATTCATAATTCCAGAGATAAATGAATGTGTAGAATAAGGGTCGGAAATGTTTAATACTGACTGCACGCTTTTAAAAACTACGCCATGTCGCTACATCTTTTGAAAGTGTCTCCATAGTGTTTCTGTTTCTTTAAAACTCCTGTGTGCTGTTTTCCCCTCCAGACACCAGACGGTGTGACCAACGCTAGAGAGCGGCTGCTGAGCATCTTGAAGGTATCGGCTGGTCTTGTTCCCATGGCTACCGCTCTCTACCTGTCCAACCTGACGCGCTGCACCGTGCCCCCCGACATCGACCAGCCAAGCTTCGATTAGCTCCTGTTCTCTCTGGAGGGGTGTCTCTTTTTTCAATTATATTTATTTGTGGTTGCCAAGAACACATGACCGCATATTTTTTTATTTTAGATTAAATGTTTGTTCTTTTAGCTATGGCAGCTTCTTATCCCTGCAATGTTTCCCTAAAGTGCAGATGGTCACAACTAAATCTGTACAGGTCATGCTGGCACACTGTAATCTGGCTCACTAGGACACTTAAATAAAACAAAACCATCGTTAATGTGATTTATAAAGCCTCTGTGTTTCTGCAGCCAATGAGCACTTTAACTTACACTGCCTTTTTTTCGACATTCACGATATTAACAAATACAGTGAACCTTTGAACCCGAAACGGTTATCTAATGGACTGGCTAATAGCTACATTAAAAGCCTGTTTCTTTTGTTTAATCAGCTATTAAAGATTACACAGTCGTGTGTGTGTGTGTGTGTGTGTGTGTGTGTGTGTGTGTGTGTGTGTGTGTGTGTGTGTGTGTGTGTGTGTGTGTGTGTGTGTGTGTGTGTGTGTGTGTGTGTGTGTGTGTGTGTGTGTGTGTGTGTGTGTGTGTGTGTGTGTGTGTGTGTGTGTGTGTGTGTGTGTGTGTGTGTGTGTGTGTGTGTGTGTGTGTGTGTGTGTGTGTCAGATATCAGTCTGCTGGTTTTTCTATATCAAGGCCAATGAGAACATGCTGCTGCACAGCTTCTTTTAAAGCTTAGAAAATATAATTATAATACAGTACAGTATGCCCTTTATACACTGCCTGGCCAAAAAAAGGTCACACACTCTAATATTCGTTGGACCGCCTTTAGCTCTGATAACGGCACGCGTTCGCTGTGGCATCATTTCCACAAGCTTCTGCAATGTCACATTTTCTGTCTTGCATTCATTTTTCGCCAAGATCTTGTATTGATGATGGGAGATTCGGACCGCTGCGCAAATTGTTCTCCAGCACATCCCAAAGATTCTCAATCGGGTTCAGGTCTGGACTCTGTGGGGGCCAATCCATGTGTGAAAATGATGTCTCATGCTCCCTGAACCACTCTTTCGCAACTTGAGCCCGATGGATCCTGGCATTGTCATCTTGGAACATGCCCGTGCCATCAGGGAAGAAAAAATCCATTGATGGAATAACCTGGTCATTCAGTGTATTCAGGTAGTCAGCTGACCTCATTCTTTGGGCACATAACGTTGCTGAATCTAGACCAGACCAACTGCAGCAACCCCAGATCATAGCACTGCCCCCACAGGCTTGTGACCTTTTTTTTGGCAGGGCAGTGTATATTCCCCCTAGTGTATGTGTTTTTTATGGTTATAGGCTTTTGAACCTAAATCTTTTGCTTCCATCAGGAAAATAGTGGAGATACAAGAAAATAAAGATAAGTTTGAACAGTAAAAGCAGTATGTCTCTTTGTTATATTGACATTCAGTTTAAAAACAGATTTTAGAGCAGCTCTTTGCCTTCCTGCTTTTCTGGTTCTTCAGTTTTCAGTCATAATCAAGAACAGGACACTCCCATTTGATATTTATGTTATTTTAGATGTACATTTGTTTCATTGCACTCTTGGATTATAATTTCAATCTTAACTATACTACCATTGGTGTTTCAGAAAAGGAAATGTTAATGATGTGAAAAGACATATTTAATTATAATATAACTTTCTGTAATACATAACCAGCCCATGGTGGAAGCAGCGGTGTGTATCACCAGAGGTCCTGTGCCTGGTGTCACGTCCGCATGCGTGCCCTAATGTGCGCGCACGCACACACACACACACACACACACACACACACACACACACACACACACACACACACACACACCCAAACACCCAAACACACTATTAATAGTTGGGTTATCATCATGGCAATTATGGCAATCCAACTACCAACATTGTTGTTGCATGAAGTCGGAAACTCTGAGGCACAAGGGGCCAGGATGTGAATGTCAATGATAACAAAAATATATTTCACCTTCATCATAAATAGGCAATTGACTGATCAACCAAAAAAGAGATCTGGTGTCTTCATTGTAAGACACTGGCTATTCTGGCAGTTGAAGTTGCAATGAACAAAGGCCGACATTTCAAATGCTGTTTGAAGTTTTGCTATCAAATTTGAGTTGGATAGTTTTAAGCATAACATAGACTTTAAGCTGTAGTTGAATAAAACTTACTGACCCAGGGAATTATACATTTCACTTATGGGTTAAAAACATTGCAGAGATTATGTGTTAATGAACCATAATAAGAGAATATAGTGTTGGGAACCATATAACCATTCAAATGTTTTTTGTTTGTTTTGCATTTGTTTATCATGTTCACCATTTTAGGTAAGTGTGTTAGCAGCAGCAGCAACAAGGTCAAGTCAAAAGTCATAGTTGATCACCAGGTTTCTAAGAAATGAAAGATAATACTGTGTATGAGGCTCTTTGGGGACATTGCTGTGTGAAGTGTTCACATTTTTGTTTTCTTATATACAGTATATTACATGTGTGTATCTGTCTGCATTTGTTTGTGAGAGCGTTTTGTGTGTGTTTCCAGACACTGGATGTTAAGAGTTGTAGACTTGACATTATCTGCACTGTCACTGGGGCGGCAGTAACTCAGTTTTAGTGACTTGGCGTGGGTACGGGAGGTTCCCTGAACAAACCAAAGTAGAGAGGGTGGACTGTATACTTGGAGAGTTCCTAGTTCACCTCTTGGTCACTACTGTGGTGCCCTTGAGCAAGGCACGACCCCCTCACTGCGCCCTGGGTGCTGTGCAAATGCTCCTCTCAGCTCCTACTAGGATGGGTTGAATGCAAAGGTTAACTTTCACTGTGTTCTGTGCTGTGTACATGAACATGTATGTGATAAATAAACAGGGTTTCATTCAAATACTCAGTGTCTCAGATATTGAAATGACCTTCAAACTACCCAATTATTTCTCTTTTGTATTGAATTGGCTTTCCAACAGCATCTCATATTTTATTATTTGAGATGAGCACGCTTTATTTTACAGAACTGATTTATAACTCTATTACCTTGAATATTGAGGACACAGGAGGTGACTAATAAAACACATAAATCAGGTGTGTGTGTTTTTTTAAATATTCAGCAGAAGAATAAAACCTTGAATAGTGCGTGAAAAAAAGGAGCAGAGAATTGTATTGGTATTATGTGATATGGGTGAACAAGTAGTCAAGGATCGTGCTGTATTGGATTTCATTTAATTGCAAACATTATTTAATTAGGCTTACAGAATATCAAACCATTTTTAGTATTTTTTATTTTGCATGTGGTACATTTTCTTGACCGTCAACGGCAAAACTTTGTGAGTATAATCTTCATTCAGTGAAGCCCAGCTCTTTGTAGTCTGCCTCAATGTCAGCGATGATGACAGCCATTACGTTCCTCAATGCACTCTGCCCGGCTGCATCCAGTCCCGCCATCTCCGCCATGACTTTACCAATGATCTCTGAAATCAGCTGAATAAAACAATCACAAAACTGCTTTAAAATGAGGTCGGATGACACAAAAAGTTGGAGGAAAGGTCAAACCACAATGGGCTACATATGTTCAGACTTGCCCTTGTGTCAATCAACCTCACCTTGAAGTTATTAATGGGGATCTTGTGCTTGTTGGCGTGGCTGTTGGACAGAGGTTTGAGGATGGCAGTGTGGGCGCCTCTGGCCTTCAGCAGTTCGCCCAGTTTCTTCAGCACCGTGGCACCGTGGGCAGAAACATTTGCATCCCCGGCCAGGTCCCCATGGGCAATGCCGGCAAACTTGGGGAATAACTTCAGGGTTTCTGGGTGCTCTGTGAATAAACTGCGAGGAAAAGGAAATGTGAGGATTCACCTTAAATTAATACACACACAGGCCTTATGTACAACTGAGGATAAGAGGTATACATCACAAGTTATCACAATATGATAATATATTTCATAATTACTCTTTGACATTGATAAAATATATGCTGATATCACAAAGTCTATAGTACCCTTTCAATTTGGTTCAATTTAGAGGCTTTAGATTGATATGAGACAATTTCATATGCCAGATTACCAGAATCAGTTACATTTATTTCCACTATTAGATATGTATTCTTCTTTATATAAATAAAATGAAATATAATAGATAAAATAAAAAGTCTTATTTCATTTCTTTCGAAATCTTAAAAAGGATATGTATGGAATTTCCATTCTCAGTCTTTATTGATGTATCGTTTCACCCCTAATGGGGACACTGTTATTGCCTCACATTGGGAAATTAAATTAAATTAAAAATACAGCCCTGCAAACCTTCTGACCCAGAGGACAGATTAATCTAATATGGTGTTAGGATTTCAGTTTCTGTATTTTTAGTTACTGTTTTATTTTGAAATGTGTCCTGTTTTGTCACTTCCTGTCTTGTCTAATTTATTATCGTTTCCCTCTTGTCTGATCTGCTCACCTGTTGCCCCTGTGTTTCACCTCCCCCTTCCCAGCTGTTTCTTGTCTTGTGATTACCCTCTTCTGTATTTAGTCTGGCCTTTCTTTTGTGTACTTTGACGCGTCGTCGTTTGCCTGTTCCCTGAACCCTTTTGGATCTCCCTTTTTCAGCCCTCCCTCTTCCACTGATTTGGCCCTGTTTTATTTTGATACTTTTCTTCATTGTACCTTTTGTCTGCATTTTTGTTAACAGCTTTTTTGATAAATAATAGCTTGCCCATTGTTACGTTTGAACCCCTGCCTCCTCTATTGCTTCTGCATCTGGGTCCTTTCCACAATCCTGACAAGGAGACACTGACCGGTTCAGCACCAGACCCCCGGTGGTTGCGTAGTCCGCCTCCACTGGACCCCAGTACTTCAGCACCATGTCAAAGTCAGCCATTATCTGAGGAAGAAAATACATAAATAGCAAAAACACTAATTTGAGAAAAAAAAGTAGTAGCATAAAATCCAAGAAAATAAAGGTCTCTGATCACATCAAGCTAGACATCCACTGTTTGATTGTTTGCAGTCACTGCTGAACTCAAGTGGGAGTCATTATTAGAAAGTCATCTTCATTACCTCAGTTGCCCTCACTGAGACAGTACAGTAACCTTGGTGAAGCCCTGCACAATTCATGCGAAGGGAAATCAGATGTTATGGTTATAAAGACCTTCTTTTTCTTTAGTACCAACCTTGGGAGTTAAAAACTGCTTTACTTCTTATATTGTTCTGTAAAAGCTTTTTCCACCATGACATTTCTCTTTCATTATAACCCAAAGTATTGTTTTAATAAGAAATTGCAAATGAAATGGATTATTCTATTTTAATTATTCAAATTAAATTTAAAACAATTAAAAAGGATATGACATACCTGCAGAGTAGTAAAATGTCCTGTGTGATATACAAAATTCTTCTTGACCTGACTTCCCCCCTCAAACTGACCTTTTATACTTCCTTCACCCGTCATATCACCAAATAATTCCAGACCTCCCATCCGTCCCTCTCACCACACTTCAAATGTTCACAACACCTCCAGTTCATCTGGAAAGTGTATTTATAGATAGATAAACAGATAGATAGACAGACAGACAGACAGACAGACAGACAGACAGACAGACAGACAGACAGACAGACAGACAGATAGATAGACAGATAGATAGATAGATAGATAGATAGATAGATAGATAGATAGATAGATAGATAGATAGATAGATAGATAGATAGATAGATAGATAGATAGATAGATAGATAGATAGATACGTAGGTAGGTAGATAGATAGATAGACAGACAGACAGACAGACAGACAGACAGACAGACAGACAGACAGACAGACAGACAGACAGACAGACAGACAGACAGACAGACAGACAGACAGACAGACAGATAGACAGATAGATAGATAGATAGATAGATAGATAGATAGATAGATAGATAGATAGATAGATAGATAGATAGATAGATAGATAGATAGATAGATAGATATTAGTTTATTAGATGAGACTTCATGTGCCCATTATCTCATTTAAATAAAGATGTGTGAAAGAAAAGGGGCTAACTGTGTGTGTGTGTGTGTGTGTGTGTGTGTGTGTGTGTGTGTGTGTGTGTGTGTGTGTGTGTGTGTGTGTGTGTGTGTGTGTGTGTGTGTGTGTGTGTGTGTGTGTAATTTTCTTACTTGACACTAGCCTGTTTCCTCTTCTTGTTCTATCATTTCACAATGTTTATGTATTACAATGTGTTAACTTTATATTAAATATAAGGCCATTTGAGAAGTAAGCCCCTCCTCTTCTTATCAGTGATTGGTCAAGACAGTTTCACCATGTCGGTTTATCCAATAGCGTCTTCCAATTTTGTCACGTGGTATTTCAACACCCGGAAAACACTGGCAGTGACCGTCAAGAAGGCTGTAAAAGTATTTCAGTTTTAAGATTTCTTTTAGTTTTATAGGTTTTAAAAACATCGACTGTTTAGCAGAAGTAGTTTCCGAAATGCTGCAGGCTTTAAAAGGCGTCAGGCACCTCCATACCAGTGCAATGAAACAAGCAGGTAACTGACCCCATAATAATTATGTGAGTTAAATGAATCATGTTGACAAGTCAGTTGAATTTTGGAGTTTAATTAATGCGTGAGTGTGAATGACAACTTTAAACTTACTTCAGTTTTTATTCATGCTTTTTTAATAACAATACAGAGCATAGTGAACAGACATATAGGATAAGATGGGTAAAAAGTAACGTATTATTGATACTTATTTCCAACAGCAAAACAAGAATAACTAATGTGAATAGTAAAGGTATGAAGGCAACTATCAATAAACAAATAAATATTACATGTTCAAAGAGGAGCAGGAAAAACGGTACACCTTTATGTTTGTAAAGTAAAGTGCATCTTAACTTTTGACAAGGCCTCTTTCCTTATATCATTGAAAACCATGTTGGTTTGTTTTTTAACTGATTTGATATTTATACTTTCCTTGATCTACCAATTAACCATTCCAGAAGTTCAACCCACACATGGAAATACACAAAAAAAACCTCCCTAAAATCAACAAGCTGATCGAGAAACTATTCCAGTTGAGAGTGACATTAGGCTCAGGAATCTCTTAGTTTTGAAAGAGTGAGCGTACATTTTCATTCATATTCCTGGTGAGCAAAAACTAATTTTGCCACCACACAGGGTCTAAAGAAGAAGACAGTCGAGTTTTCAGCCGTTCAAAGTTTCACTAAACCAGAGTTTGTAATGTGTCAGTTTCAGAGCTCTCTATCCCGGTGCCATGGGGGGAGATCAGAGGGAGGGTTTGGGGTCCTGATCACGGCAGTCCTGTACTCTGTCTGCACGGCTGGGCTGACAACTGTGGCACATTCAACACCCTCATTCCCCATTTACCCAAAGGTAATTGTTGTTCTTGCATAACTTATTTGTCTCCGGTCTCCTTAATTTCCTTTAGTAAAAATCTAAATACAAAACTCACAGTTTTGGTGCTTTAACCCTTAATTGATAAGAGACAAAAGATATAAATGTCATATTCACTGCCATTTAAACAGAAGGCTGATATAAAGAAGACAAACAGCTTTTATGGCTTAAGCAATGCTTTTTTCTAGGTCAACTGTTCCATGTTTTTCCCTGTTTGAAGATGGAACAATCTGCTTACAGTATTACTGCCTCAAATTGGCCCACAGGCAGTTTCTTATTTTAGACATTGGCATCTTTACAGTGGCTTCATGGATTTTACTATTTAAACTGCATTTAAAATATTAATGTCTATTTTTTTATTTGACCTGGCAAGAGAGCCATTAGAAATCAATTACAATTCATAATATTAAGTATTATTTATCTTAAGAGACACACATGCCCTGGGAACATAGGGATCCCCTTGTGTGCATCAGTGAGACTGGGAGGCGTGTTGGCCTGTCACCTCACAATGAGAAGTGTTCATGTCCTGCCTGCCTCAGCTAAATACTCAATTCAAAGTCAAATAAAGCCCCCCTGGTTTTTCCCTCAGTATGGCCAATTTTACCAAAAACAGTCTTGACAATTGAGCTTTTTTTTATTCAACTCTACTTTCAAAATACTTCCCAGCTCATGCAGGTGTTTGATGATAACACTTTGCCTGAAGACAGTGTGTGTCTGTGTGGTGCAGCTTCTCCTTGCAGCTGCTGTAATGCATGTTTAACAATGATTATACTACTAAGAAATTACAACAGCTAGAGGTTGATTAGGTCTTTTTTATTGATCTCTCAGGTAGAGCTATCACATTGGAAGCAGTATTGGTATTCATTCAATACTGCTTGTGTAATTGTTTCCTTAAAGAGATAATGTGAAAGCCACTCTGTGAGTTTTGGTTCTTCTGGCTTTCTCCTCTCAGAGTGCAGGTACGTGGCGGTGGAGCTGGCAGGTCACGGCCGGTCATCACATCGTCCTCCTGGAGTTTGCTACTCTTTCCCTACCTATGTGATGGACGTATGCAGAGTCGTTGACGGTGAGTGAGTTACAGAACTTGCAGGACATGTTTAATTCAAATCCAATTTCAGCTTTCGTTCAACAAGCTACATCTCTGAAGGGATATAGGGCGGCCTGGGGCTAGGCGAAAATTCATTAATATTGGTCATAAACTTTCAGTGGAGACATATCTTTATTACATGAACAACATATAAACCAAAAATACAGATTTTGAGCAAAATCTAATTATAAACATCATTATTTTGAGTTAGTTTACACATTTCAAGAGCTTTTCCTGATTAATGTGTAACAGTTGAACACAGTTAATTGCATTTAACATCAGTTAACAGTACCTGACTCTAGACCTTGTAAAAGTAATTATACAAGACTATCTACATGTTTTTTTAGCCTATGAAAAAGAGGATGATTCCATCTGACTATGAGAATATTGTTACGTTATTAAACTAAATCATCCTGCCCTGGTGCATCTGTTTTGCAGTTTAGCCTCAGTATTGTCGCTGTCTTTCAAATAAAAAGTATCAGTTTTATGTGATGAGATACTGAACCTGGTTGATGATCTGTGAAATTACTCCCACAGCGCTGCAGTGGAGCAAGTTCTCCATCATAGGACACAGTATGGGTGAGAGCAGCATTACAGCAGAATTTGAGCAATTAAAATGCTTGTGTTATTTCATATTTATATGTGCAATCTCCTTTGATTTCAGGTGGCAACATCGCTGGAATGGTAAGTGAAATTGTACTGATAAAGTACTATTTATGGGGATACATATACTGACTCTGAGAGTGGTTTTTCTTTACTGTGTGGAATTGATTGTGTTTTTCTGCAGTTCAGTGCACTGTATCCTGAGATGGTGGATGCTGTCGTGCTGCTGGACTCGTATGGATTCTTTCCTACAGATCTGGTATTTCAATATCCCAATCTACAGTTACTACAGGGATATAACATGAGGTTTAGTAGAAGGAAGAAAAATACTTTGCACTTTCAAGGCATGATGCAAAATATCATTGGATTTATTTACATATCGTTTATAACCATTTCATTAGTCTTCCCAAATGTTGAGAATCTGTTTCTTAATTATTTGAGACCCTTGGTTCAGGTTAAAACACTTTAAAAGTATTCATAAGAATGTCTAAAAAATTGGGAGTAAATGGGGGAAAAATATACAGGTTCTTCTCAATTTAAGAAAAGCATTAAGTCACCATTGAATGTGCAATAGTTTCTGTGTTCTTGCAGAAAGAAGTCTTTGAAGCCATGAGGCTGGGGATGGATCAGATGATTGAGTTTGAAAAAAAACCAGAGGAGAAGAAGATAAGAGTTTACACTTATGAAAACGCAGTAGAGAGGTATTACACATTCCTTTATGCTGTTTTAAGGATACTCAACGCCAACTCATCCATGTGTTTTGAAAAAAAAAGCGTTTTATTTATTTCAGGTTGTTGGCTGCAAACCCCGCACTGTCTGAAAAGTCTGCCCAGATCCTCTTAGAGCGAGGTCTAGTTCAAGTCGAAGGAGGTATGTCTTTATCTCTTCTCTGTTTTCATGTTAGAATAACTTCTCTCTCCAAAATCTTTTATGCTCGAATGCTATAAATGTTTTTTTTAAATCTTGCAGGTGTGGTGTTTACTCGAGACTTTCGTATTAATCTGGTAGGTTTTTGCTGAACTGCACTAAATCATCCCCTTTTTATATCTACCACAGGTGTTGCACGCTGCCCAAAAAATGCATTTACAGTGTTCCTTGTATTCTTTTGTCTTTTGTTTTCAGAAAAATATGACACGCATCACTGCGGAACAGAGTCTAGAACTGCAGTCGATGATTAAAGCCCCTGTTCTAGTTGTTCTGTAAGTTTTTCCTCCAGTAATACCCACAGTGCAATACCAGTAAATTGTACCTTACTAAATATTCATACAATCTTTTTCCTCTCTTTCCTCTTTGCCTTTCAAGAGCGGAGGACGGCTTTGAGAAATTATTTGTTCAACCAGAAAAAAGGACATTTACATCAGCAGTTCTGCAGGCCTATAGGGACAGAAATGTGAGTGTATTTTTAAATTGTGTTTGTGAGAGGTATGTGCTCTTACATCTTGGTGTTTATTTAAGCCGTTAAGCCTGCGTGTGTAATTGTGCCTCGTAGACAGACAGCCAGACAGGCGGCTGCACCGATGCAAAAAAATATTTGCGTGGTACGGGCTCAATGTCTCAGAGGCAGCAAAAATCTTTGTAGCTCTGAACCTCACTGTGACCTACATACTGAAGTTGGGTCCAGAGCTGCAGATGAGTCAGAACAGAAGATGTGCGTCCACTAATCACTCCAATGATGCCCTCTTTCAAAGTCAGCTGATCGACGACTTCAGAGCCACAGTCATTGTTTACATACCATTAGCAAATTTAGAAACAAGAATAAGGGTTGGAGTTAAGAGATTATGTCTTATCTCATATACATAAACGGATAGCTGTATATGAAGGCCGATTTTAAGAGTGATGATTGAAGATTGGTTTCAATTCTGCGCTCTGCCCAATGCGTTCTGTCTTCTTTGGTTCTGCATGCAACCAGAGCTGACTGAAACGTGATTGGTCAATAATACTCAGACTGCAAACAGAAACTATTGATACCAAAATTGTGTCATGTTGCTTACAGATCTGCATCCATATGCAGTTATCAGAGATGAGTTAAAATGTTACACTATATTCTATTTTTGTATTGTCATAACTATTACTATTTCCATAAGATGAATCTAAAATATTGTATATATTGTTAGACCTAGATCTCTCACAGTTTTCTTATCCTCTCTCTCTCAGCACACTGTGGTGAAGGTACCGGGCGATCATCACATCCATCTGAACGACCCGGAAGTCGTTGCTCCACTCGTGTCTGACTTTCTGCGGACCAAAGTGTTGTCAGAGCCAGCTACACTAAAAGATGAAGAGACCTCAAAGTTATAGTTAATATATTGATTTAAAAATAACATTAGTTTTGCCTGAAATCCTTTTTTTTTTTTCAAAGTAGTGTTGGGTGAGATGGAGAGATTGATCCAAAAAAACAGCCAAATTATGTTTTTGGCAAAGCTTGGATATTATGTTGGTCTGATTTTTTCCGTTGTGTCAACATCACGATTTTGAGTGTGTAAGACTCCTCTTACATATCACATTAATATCAGTGAAAATGTAAAGAAACACTTTTTCTGATAATGGCACGGTTCACTAAGAGAGATCACTTTGAAAGAGGACTCCACATATAAAGCGTGTTAACCCTTAATCTGTCTGATTCAAAACATTAACAAAAGAAATAGATAAAAATCAATGCATCATAACCTGATTAGAGGATGTTCCATAATATGTTAGAAGGCATTCATTTATGCTCAGATGGCCATGGTATAAAAATGTGTGTTTGATGAGTTTAATGTTTACAGTTTTCTCCTCAAGGGTCTCAGTATGTTCCTTAAGACAACAACATATCATTGAATTAACACATTTCCGTTAAAAATTCAACATCATGTCTTTGTAAGGCTTGTTATTCAGGCTGCTGCACTCTTCTTTTAGCTCAGTGGCTCCCCTCTGCCCAGCAGCACAGACCGCTGTGTGTGAGCCGACTGTATTATATCACCCTGTAGCTGCTGCCTTTGAGGATTGTTTGAAATGCATTGTGGCCTGTCTGTTTTAGAAGTCTGCTGCCTATTGTTAATATTTTAACAGCTGCAAAGTTTCTCTGAACTGTGCTGTCTTCATGTTTAATCTTAAAAGTTAGGAAGCTGTGGGAAGAAGGTAAGTGAGAGCAGAGGATGAATCTTGACTCAACAAGTTACACAGTATCATGTGTTCATTAATACAGTATTTAAACTATGATTAGGTGGAGTATCTTTGTGTGAAATTACAATTCCTTAGATCTATAGCAATAATTATATCTGACCATTTTACTAACATACCATAATCATCTCTTCTTGTTGTTTTCTATGATCATATTTTTTGTTACCATTAAAGCTATTTTCAATGTATTTGACATTGTTTCTGGTGTAATTATTTCCCTCAGGTCAATTCAGTTGCAGCCTATATTCGGTTCATATCATTGTTCACAGTCTATGGTCCATACACAGGGTTTAAATCTCACTCCCTTTACTTGAGGCAACAGAGCTTCATACATTGGTAAGTGAAGTAGTGGTCCCAAAGATTTGAAAAGCAATATATAAATGCAGTCAATTTAATTACCTTTAGATACATAGGCTACTGTCCAAAAAGTATTTAAGTAGTTTGTAAGATGCACCCCATGTGGTATAAATAGCCTGAAAGACAAAACAGAGAGAAACAAAGTTAACCCGCATCCACCAGACACCACGGAAGTGCTCACGTTTTGTTTGTCATGTTACGTACTGCTGCAAAGTTAATGTGGCATTACACTGTGCAACTTTAACTACGATGGCTGCAGAAGGTAAACAAGTCGGTTTGAGGGACAATGGGAGGAATCGTCACTGATATCCTTTGTTTTCAAATCAAAACTCTATTTCTTTGGATTACATTGTTAGTATTTTTTAGTGTTTAAGTACATTCAGATTAGCGGTTTTTATTTTCTCCTATCCGTCAAATCTGTGTGCATGGGCTGCAGCCTTTCTTTGACAAATTCATGTCTCAATCAAATAGTTTCCTCACTCTTGGTAGACTAATACACAGTACTATCGCTTAAGTTGTTAACAGTTGGATGTGATTCTTCTGTTTGTAATGATCTGTACAGACCCCTGTTATAAAGCTGCTTCATGAGTTATTTTGTTGTTGTAATTTGTCAGTTTCAGAGCTATCTATCCCGGTGCCATGGGGGGAGATCAGAGGGAGAGTTTGGGGTCCTGATCACGGTCGTCCTGTGCTCTGCCTGCATGGCTGGGCTGACAACTGTGGTGCATTCAACACCCTCATCCCTCTACTTCCCAAAGGTAACACACTATTACTTTGCAGTGAGCAGAGGTGGGACCAAGCCATTGTTTTGCAAGTCACAGTCAACCCCTACTACCATACAAAGTATAATCCAGCATGCCAAAATACCAGGATATCCTACTGCACCTGATCACATTTTGCAGTATGCAGGCCAGTATGCTTTTATTGCTGTTCAGACAAACAGTCCTTTCTGCAGCAGGTATGCGAAGAGGATCAAATCAAGTGTGGAGTATGTCAACACCGCGTGCAGTATGGCACATTTTGTTAAGTTACTTTTTGTTAACCACTGTTTAGTTTTTACATGCTAACATAATTATCTTTGGTGAGAGTTGTTCAACCGCCGCTCAGTTAGGTAACAACTTTCAACTGCATTGGAAGCTGTTGGACATTTTCAAACAAAGGCTGTGCTTCAAATCACATAGTTTTACTTTCTCTGCCCTTTCAGTTGCATGCAATATGCATTGTGTAATAACATACTTTCAGTCCAAGTGAAATCTCAGGTCATTGTTGTTAAAATTCAAGTCTCATCTCCTCTCTCCTCAGAGTTCAGATACATTGTTGTTGATCTGGTAGGTCACGGTCTGTCATCACATCGCCCTCCTGGAGATTTCTACACTTTACCTGACTACCTGATGGACGTACTCAGAGTCACTGACGGTGCGTACTGTGAACATATTCATGCATAGAATTAAACCAGTAGCGGGACTTATGGCGACTCTTGCAGTTATTTGATGAGATACTGAACCTGGCTGATGATCTGTGAAATTTCCTCCCACAGCTCTGCAGCTGAGGAAATTCTCCGTCATCGGCCACTGTATGGGTGAGTCCACCAGTTGAGCAGAATTTTTCCTAATCTTGGTTGCTATGCTACAAAGTCATTTAAAATGCAAATCATGTGCAGCTTCTCTTTGATTACAGGTGGGGACATTGCTGGAATGGTGAGGTTAATTGTGTAACCTCTTTCCTCTTTACCACACAAAACACAAAGCTAATTAGCTGTGTTTTTGAACATGGTATAACCATATGGTCTAAAATCTGTGTTCTACAGTTCAGTGCACTGTATCCTGAGATGGTTGATGCTCTCGTGCTTCTGGACAATTATGGATTACTACCTACAGATTCAGTAATAATCTTCTTTAATTCACCAAATTACACTCACTGTAAAGCTTTAATGGGCAGTGGCTTTGTGTTTTTCTTCTTGCTGTTCAGTCAGAATTTGTACTTCCTACGTGTCCTGGAAAATATGGAAAACAGTTGTACTTCCTCTCATATAAAACTTAAACTTAAACATATCTTGCTTATTTCCTCAAGAAAGAAATATGCAAAGTGGTGAGGCAGGGGATGGATCAAATACTACAGTTTGAAAAAAAGACAGAAGAGGAGAAGATGAGAGTTTACACGTACGAGAAGGCAGTTGAAAGGTATCACTTACAAACATCTATTACAGATTACTAGTCATTTTGTCTCAGCTTATTTTAATACCAGCTGTTGGCTAAACTGCTTTATTTCTTTCAGGTTGTTCGCTGCAAACCCAAGTCTGTCTGAACGGTCGGTGCACATCCTCTTAGAGCGAGGTCTCGTTCAGGTTGAAGGAGGTAGGTCTTTATCTCTCCCCCTCTTCTAACAGAGGAAAATGTCACTTTGGTTTCTAACATCTTCTGAGTGTGTTTCTCTTCTGCAGGGTTTGTGTTCTCCAGAGACCTGCGAGTTAATTTTGTAAGTCACTTTTAGCCCCCCCCCCCAATCACCTCTTCCCTGTAAACAAATGTTTTTTTTCCCCAGAGGATTTGCATTCAAATTGTACAGCACGTGTTCCATTCTATGTTTTCAGAAAAATATAGTGCGCATCAGTTTGGAGCAGAGTCTGGAGATGCAGTCAAAGATTCAAGCCCCCGTTCTAGCTGTTCTGTAAGATACTGATCACTGCACTGAAATCAATGTTTGTATCATAACGTTAAACCTCTAGTATCATATTGAGACAGAAGACAAACATTTATAATCTCTGACAAATGTTAGCTAGTGTCCTGAGCAGAATACAGCTTATAATTAGGAAATCATGTCACTGCCTCACTGTTGTGTTTCCTTTTAATTATGCAAGTCTGCCGTAGCTCTGTAACACTGCATAATGCTACCGTTTATGGTCCATTCTCACAAAGAGTGTTCAAAATCTTTTCCTCCAGGACAGATAAAGGCTTCAATCAAATACTTTCTGAATCATCTCAAAGTAAATTTATCTCAACAGTCCTCGAAGGCTTAAAGAACAGAAATGTGAGTTTTCAACTTGAGGCAGAATGAAATTAAAAGTGCTTTAACTTGATTATGTCAACATCTTTGTGGATTTTTGTTCTCTGCATCTGCAGTATAATGTCCATCTCTGTATTTGTTGGATTCAGCATACGGTGGTTACGGTACCAGGCGATCATCACGTTCATCTGAATAATCCTGAAGTCGTCGCTCCATTTGTTGCGGACTTCCTGCGCACCAGAGTGTTGTCAAAGTTGTAAACTACAAATATACTGTTATACTTAAGTAATATTGTACAATTTATTAAAGCAAACTGTGATTTACAATAAAACATACAATAAAATGCATTAAAATGATGATTTCTTTCAGACATAATTCCTTTTGAAACTTTCAGTTTTTGTAAGTTTTGATGAAATACTGTTGTATTTTCACTAATATTTGGTGCTTTTTAAACAATGCTTTTGATTTTCTCTTAATTGTCTGATTGGCCTAATATGTTGAAGCTGCCCGTATGTTATGAGGATAATGAACCAAAATAATTCTTATCACAGGAAAAAAAAAAAGGGGGTGAATGGGGAAATTCTTTGTACAGTTCCCAGCTGTGTTGTCCTTTTAGGAGACTGCCTGACAGCCATTACTGAGGGGCTAAAAGACAGACAGCAGAAAGTTGTCACCTCTCAGGTAAGACCCAGCAGGGTATGATGATTGGCCAGAACAGCAGCCCGTCCTTATGAACATCCAATGAAATCACTGGTTGCAGAAACTATTTATGTTCAGGTTCCAAATGTCAGAGTTTTCCTTCATATTTCATTTGTTAAACAGGCATTTCAGAATTGTTTATAGCTTTAACTCATGTTATTGTATTTTAGTCCCTTTGCTTTTGCTGTATGTTTAGCTACTTTTTACTCTGAGACGGGTTGTGGTCGAATAGTCAGTTTAGCTTAGGAAGGTTCCTAACGGAGCGAAATGACCCGGAAGTACCCAAGTGGCAGCCATGATAAGAGTTGTTCGAATTCTCAAGATGATAGGAAAGGAGCTTTGAAACTTCCTTTATAACATCCTTTAGCTTAGGAAACACTGGACCTCCCTTTACGAAATGAAAGGAGAAATTGCTGTCACACAATGCCTTGCATTGCATTTCACGTGACACAACATTCGGCGATCGTGACGGAGAAATGCGTTTCATGGAAGTTATGGTGCTTATTAAGCAGTTTAAAACGTATGTTGTAACTTGCTAAAGTGCTTTGTTTTGAACGTTCAACACTGTATTAATCAAAAGGACGAAATAAAGTCCACATTTCAGTGTAAACTTACTGAGCTGTGTGGTTTTTCTGAAACATTTTAAAACATGTTTGAATTGTGATATACAAAGTGATAGGTTAAGGCATAACTACTTTATAATAAACACATTTGTCTTTATTTTAAAATATTTTCATATAATCATACGTAGCCTATTGGGATTCATGTGGGTCAGAGGGTGAGTGTGACAAGCATAAGTTTCACTTTCCTTTTTTATTTCAATTCCAACTTTTGTAATGAAGAACATATGTTTCAGTGTTGTCCACGTTCATACAGCATAAAACAACACCATCAGAGAGCACGGTGCAAAGTAGATGCACTTTCAGTAGTCAGCTTTATAGAAAGCTGTAGTTTCCCCACAGCAGACGCACATTAACAACGTCTGCTGGCGCATCATAAACACGTAGGATAGTCTAAGTGCAGTCGGATTCTCAAAGCACCGCAGTCTCTTTTCCTAAGTCCTTCTGAATTCTCATATCCACTGTTCCTTAACCCCGTGACGTTTCACGCAAAGGTCAAGGAATAGTAGATAGCTGATTTTTTTTGACAATTCGACCGTGCCCATAAACTCAAGATCAACATTTGCTGTGATGTCATCTACAGTGAAACAGGAAGGTAGTATTTTTAAATGATTTTCAAAGTAAATACTTTTTTAATCTGTTTTTCTGAGGTGATGCATTGTTGTTGTAATGTGTCAGTCTCAGACCTCTCTATCTCGGTGCCATGGGGGGAGATCAAAGGGAAAGCTTGGGGTCCTGAACATGGTCGTCCTGTGCTCTGCCTGCATGGCTGGGCTGACAACTCTGGCACATTCAACACCCTCATTCCCCTTTTACCCAAAGGTAAACCATGACAGACTAGAGGAAAGTAACTCCTTCTTGTTCCCCCATTTTAACAAGACTGACGTTATTCCAAACTTTCCACTGAGTATACTTTGCCCTGCTCCAAGGGGATATTTCCTGTTCCATGTCTTTCATTCATGTTTTGTGCTTCCTGTTTTATAAATCTCTCCTCTCGTTCCAGATAATATTATCTTCCTGCCTCTGTGCGTTTGCCCCCCCCTCTTGATTAGTCGTACCTGTCCCCAATTAGCCCTGCAGTCAACTGACCTCCTGCTCACCTGTTCTCACTCCCCACATTTGTCTATCTCTAAAAAAAAACAAAAAACCTCTTTAGTTCTTTTGTTACTTTGGCTACTGTCTGTTAGACCTTTATTTCCGAGGTATGTATGTGTATTCACGTTAGAAAAGTGTCCTGTAGGTCAGTTCTGGTGCGGCTTAAAAACCACAAAAGAAAACTTGAAATGTATACTGTACATACGGAGGCAACAAAAACTCTATCAACAACAAGTTAAAGCATACGTCGAGTTTTCAAAGTGCAATGAGTAAAACAGTAATAGAAATATAAATTGCAACAATGATTGATGAGCTTTGTTCAAGGTAGCAAACACTCTAAGAATGAAGGAGCCTGAAGCTCCCATACTTACAGTAGGCTTACAAGGTGTGCTGTAGCTTTGTCTTACTTCTCACCTTAATACTCACAAACCAGTAGATTAATATCAACGTTAAAATTGATGTTGAGTAAAACATCTGTACAACTAAATCACAACCGTTTTGTCATCATAAAAAGAGCTTTGATTCCTCAGTGAAAACAGTCTTTGTTGAGCTCTCAAGTGCCTTTTTGGATGATTGTGCCCCGGAGTTTGTAGATAACAATCTCTTCTGTGATGTTAAAGTGCTCTCAAAGTAGAGAGCATACATTCAGTCGAATTTTCTATTGTGCTGCTCAATTTTTCTCCCACAAGGCACATAGTCAATGTGCAGCAGTTTGAAAGAGGTAGTAAGACATTTAGTGTCTGATTTGCATCTTTAAAAAAAGGGGACACATACTTTTCTGTACAGGTAAAATGTTGTAAAAGTATTATATTATTTTTTTATATTAACTGCTATTCAAAAGCATACTGGTGATTTTGATGTTTACATGATGCTGTAGAATAAGAAGTGTGGAATGGGTCACGGCTTAAGAGTCCTGCAGTCATGCTAGTAGCTCGGTGTGACTTTACTTTGAACTAAATGCTAATGTCGGTGTCAAATGACAATGCTAACATGCTGATGTCAAGCTGGTATAATGTTTACACTGTTCAACATTCTAGTTTAGCATGTCAGTAGCATGCTAACCCTTAAACAGTCTATGATGCTAACATTAGCTAATAAGAACTAGATAAAGTACCGCTGAGTCTGATGGGAATTTCATTAGTTTGAACAACAAGGTATTACAAATTCTAGAGGGAAGCCTGTGTGATTTCCACTACTTCAGGTTGTTTGTAGTTTAGAATAAATGTATTTCCCTTTCTACTTCCTCTCAGAGTGCAGATATGTGGCAGTGGACCTGGCCGGTCACGGTTTGTCCTCTCATCGTCCTGCTGGAGTTCTCTACACGTTTCCTGCTTACCTGGCTGACGTACGCAGAATCGTTGACGGTGTGTGATCTCAATAAGTTGAACAAGCTTTACTCAAATAAGATCAAGATGTTGGATCTCCTCAGGACTCTGGTTCATCTCTGTGAAAGAAGTACAGCTGTAGGTCACACTGGATTTAATAATATGTGCTTTTATTAAATAACTCCCACAGGCCTCCAGTGGACAAAATTCACCATCATAGGCCACAGTATGGGTGAGTGCAGCAAAACAAACATGCCACTGTGCATCTTCACATCTCCTACCATAAAACAGCATACATAACATTGTTTGCCATTTTTCGTCTTTTATTAGAGCACGGTTGTTTTAAAGGGTTTTCCAAATCCGGTCCAATTGATTAAATCTACCATATAAGTGTAATTACAGTGTTGTTTCTTGAGTGATAATAAAACAATGCTGGAACAAGTGATTTCATCCATTAGTCAGGAGAAAATCTAATTATAATCAAATATTTTGGTCATTTATAATACATTTAAGACACTTTTTTAAAATCTAAAACATTGTATATAGTTTCTCAAATTGAGGTTTTTTTTCTTTCTATAACAAAGCATGTAATTGTCTTTAACTCATTTGTTCCCTGTCTTACAGGTGGCAACATCGCTGCAATGGTAACTAAGAGCATGCATTGTCAGTGTTTTTATACAATGCTCTACTGTGTTTTCTTACATGGCCAATGTTGTGTTTTCCACAGTTCAGTGCACTGTATCCTGAGATGGTAGATGCCTTTGTACTGCTGGACGCATATGGATTCTTGCCTACGGATCAAGTAAACAAGTTTTTATTCTCACTATATGGTTTTTGACTAGCCTTTGAGGTCAATGATCAAATGGTTAATATGTCTGTGATTGCAGCAGTAGTATCACATTATACCATTTCTTTTCATATTACATTCCTGTCAGTAGTTTTGTGTCTTTTTTTCCACAGAAAGAAATACCCAAAGTGATGCGACAGGGGATTGATGAGATGATTCAGTATGAGAAAAAGACAGAAGAGAAGAAAAGAGTTTACACGTATGAGAAAGCAGCTGAGAGGTACTTCATCACTCCAGTTCATGACTAATTTTTATTTAATAATCACCCATTCGTGTAGGATGCTTTCCACTGATCTGAAGTGTGTTTTAAAGGGAAACTCAGAAAACGTTACACATTAGAGTCGGGTGTAGGGGAGTTATAATGCATATGTCAATATGTTGTATAAAGCATGTTGAGACTCCAAAATGACAACCATTAAGTCTGATAAAGTACCTCAGGTAAAGTGAGACGGTAAAATCTGAGGGTATAGAGCTAGAAAGAATTGAACTAACCAACCACATACGTAGCCTGCTCCTTATCAACATAAGCAGCTACTTGAAAAAAAGGTATCTGAATCTCGGACCCAAATGTATAAGTTGCATTGTGGGTAAAGTAGGTGCCAGGTTTTGACCAAGGAACAACATTTCTATCTTTTTTATATCTGTTAGAGTTTTAGTATTCTACTTAAGCCAGCTGTTTGCTAAAGTGTTTTATTTATTTCAGGTTGTTCGCTGCAAACCCGTCTCTGTCTGAGCGGTCCAGGGGCGGATCTAGCCATTTTGGGGCCCTAGGCAAAATATAGACATGGGGCCCTCATTCTTGAAACACACACATCAACCAAATAACCATTCCAATACCCTTGCTTTAAATTGAGATTAAAGAATCGCAATAAACCAATAGTGCACTGTCACTAACAATGGTCTTAACTCTCCACAGTAAAATCAGTTTCAGATTGCTCCAGCATTTGCCAAAATTATATGTTTATTATTCAGAGAGACAGGCAAAGCAGTGGTTGAGTGTGTGAGTGAATGGGTGGGTGAGTGAGTGAGTAACAGGAAAAACAATGGGAGAGAGAGAGAGAGTTTAGGTTTGCAGGTAGTTAAGTCATCTTCAAATGTTCATTTTCCATGTTGCCTTCACCATTTCATGTGAGTGAGTGAGTGAGTGGCAAAACAGTGTGTGTGTGTGTGTGTGTGTGTGTGTGTGTGTGTGAGAGAGAGAGTGAGAGAGAGAGAGAATGTGAGTGAGTGAATGAGTAAGCTGTGTGTGTGTGTGTGTGTGTGTGTGTGTGTGTGTGTGTGTGTGTGTGTGTGTGTGTGTGTGTGTGTGTGTGTGTGTGTGTGTGTGTGTGTGTGTGTGTGTGTGTGTGTGTGTGTGTGTGTGTAAAGGAGTGTGTGAGCGAGACAGAAAGCATTTGTAAAGTCCTACTGTTGTCGTCTTCTCAAAAGTCTTCATATCATAGAAAAGTGGTGAGCAGCTGTATGGAACCCAACCTGAAAAACAGACAAACACAGCATTAGAACAAAAACACTCACTACACTGTGTTTCATTTGGCAAGGATCCTTATACAACAGGAATGTACTTTGTCAAATCAAATACCTTGTTCAGCCAGGGCTCACTGATAGAAGGTGATGTTGTTCATCTGTCTTTTCCCCTGTTGTCTTCTCACTACGACAAAAATCAACACCAGGTCAATCATGGAGCATTATAAATAATTGTGAATATATATAAATAAATGTTTTTTAATGATTACATTCCCTTTGTCCCTCTCTTCCTTTTCTCTGTCTGTATCCCTGTTACTCTTCATCTGTGTCCCTGTTTTGCCTGTTCTCCTTTGCGCCTGTCTCACTCATCTCTTCTTCATGTGCTTTTCCTGCCCTTTATCAGGTCTCATTCTCTCCTTTGTGCCTGTCTTACTAGTCTCTTCTTCGTGTTCTTGTCCTTGCCAAGTTTCTCTTGTTTTTGATCTTTTAACTTTTTGAACTTTCTGAACTTTCTTTTCAACAGTCTCATCCTCTCTCATTTCAGGTTGAATCATCGGACATCAGCTGTGTATAGCTGAGAGGCCTTGTATACATTCCACAGTCTGACCCTGCGAGCTTTGGCTTCTGCAAATCTTGTGATCACTGAGTCCATGTCCAGTGTTTTTGTGATTTCATGTTCAATAGAGATAACAGCCAGGGCAGACAGGCGGTCTTGAGACATGGTGGACCTCAGGTAAGTCTTGAGTCGTTTTAGTGATGAGAAACTTCTTTCCCCTGATGCCACAGTCACAGGGAGACTGAGCAGTAGTCTCAGAGCTATACTCAAATTTGGGTAAATGTCAAGGATGTTTTCCCTGTACACATAATCCAGCATCTGGAAAGGTGAAGAGAAGTGTGGGGGGAATGCTCTGACTGCATTAATTATTTCCTGCTTTAGGTCCTCTGCATCAACATCATTCGTTTTCTTCTCGAGCCTGTGGCAACATTCATCTAATTCCTTTCCCTGCATGACATTTTGCATCTGGTCAGTGGAGTAGAGAAAGCCGTATAGCTCAAAAACACCCTCCATGTGTGAAAACCTCTCCCTGACTGTGACCAGGGTTGTGTCCACCATATGCAGGAAAAACTCTCTTCTGAAATGCTCTTCTGCAGTACACACTGTCTCCTCTCTCCCCTCATACTCAAACTGCCTTTTCTTCTTTCTCTGGCGCATCTCTGGCCAGGCCATCTCCAAATCAATCTTCTCTGCTATCTCCCTGGTATCTGTTTTAGCAGAGTTGAATCCATCCTCTCGATAATCTTTCAGAAATCCTATCACTGCAAGGACCTCTCTCCTCATGACCTCCACTGACACCTTGGGGCTCTGCAATAGCTTGCTGACTTTGTTTATGTGAAATAGGACATTGTACCATACAACTGTACTCACCAGAAAAGGCCATTTCTTCATCTCTTTGTGAATGCTGTTGGCATTGGAGGCACATTCAGAGTCCTGCTTCCCCTCAGCATACTCCCTCAGAGCGGTTAGGGCATCCAAAATTTCAGGCAGCTGGTATCGGACAGCTTTCACGGACTCCACCCTAGCCTCCCATCTTGTTGCACTGAGTGATTTAATGGTAAAATCCGTCACGTGTTTTTGAAGGATTGTCCAGCGGTGAACTGAAGCACTGAAAATAGCATACAGTCGCTGTAACAGTCCAAAAAAAGTTAAAGTTGTCACAGAAGACTTGGCAGCATCACCAACCACCAGATTCAATGTGTGGCTGGCACATGGGACACAGAGTGCTTTGTTGTTAAGCTCCAGGATTCTGCTCTGGACCCCCTGTTTCTTCCCCTGCATGTTACTGCCGTTGTCGTAGGATTGCCCACGACAATCAGCAAGATCCAAATTTAGTGTCTGCAGGTGTCCCAAAAACAATTTGAGTAGGCCTTTCCCAGTTGTGTCCTCTGCCACGAGAAAGCCAACAAAGTGCTCATGAATAGACACTCCTTCACCAGGCTTACAGTCCACAATCCTCAGCACCACGGACAGCTGCTCATCATGGCTGACATCTGGGGTGCAGTCCATGATGACACTGAAGTATTTGGACTTCTTCACCCTCTCCACTATTGTTTTCGTCACGCAGCTTCCGATCAAGCAAATCAATTCATTTTGAATCAGTAACTCTCAGAGACTGCTTTCTCAGCTACCCTCTTCACGTGGCCCCTCAGTACAGGGTCAAACTGAGCCATCAGTTGAACTTGGCCTAAGAAATTGCCATTGCCGTGCTCATACAGCTTCTCTGAATGGCCTCGAAAAGCTAAGTTGCGCTCGGCCAGATGTGTAATAATGGCAATCAGTCGTTTCAGAATCTCTCTCCATTTGTTAACTTCATTAACAAACAGCTCTTGGTTCACATTATCTATGGCTTTACCTGTTTGAAGCCGTTGATGCAGTGTTCGCCAAGCAGCCATATTATCAAGATGATCGGCAGACCTCGCGTGATCTTTTAAGAAGGCTGCTAAATTTTTCCAATCGTTTGCGCCATCGGAGCGGAACCGCTGCTTGTTGCAATTGCCAAACAGCCGACAACAGAAGCAAACAGCGCGGTCTTTCATCATGCTGTACACGAGCCAGGACCTCTGGATTTTTTCACCATTCTTCATGTTCATGTTGTAGTACGTGTTTGTGAATCGTCTGCCCTGAGTGTTCTGGGGGAAATCTCCTCGTATCTGCACTGGTCCTTTCTGTACTATTGAACAACGCTCTCTGTCTGTTAACTTTTCTGGCCAATGTGCAGGGTCGTCGCCTATTATTAAATTATCTCCACTGCTGGTGGTAAATGGCCTAGCACTACTCACCACTAAATCACCTTCGTCTTCATCATCCAGAGTCACCTGTTCCTCTGCTTCGGCTTCTATAGCCACCTCTTCTCCTTCGGCACCCATAGCCACCTCTCCTTCCACTTCAACATGTTCCTCATCAATACCTGCTGAGCATGTAGAACTAGCAAGTTCAGGAGCTACTACAGCGGATGCTGTAGCAGCAGGAGATGTAAAAAAGCCAAAGGACGTTAATTTTGGCAGTGTATCTGCAATTCTTTTGCTCTCTTTTGCTCTCTTTCTTTTAGAATAACCACTTTCGTAGCTCCGCTTCATTTTTACCGAGTCGCATACAGTTTACTTCCCGCTGCTTTGGTTTGAAGGCACGTCATTATTGCTACGTCATCATATTATGGACTAGTCAATGCACAGTAATGGAGGGGGGTATGTGTGCTTGGACAATTATTATTTAGACATTAATTCGGTATTATGCTGATATTTCTTGTTTTTTTATTAGAAATGTGTTTTGTTTTTTTACTTCACTTAAGTAACAAATGAACATTCGTTTTTTGTGTCTTTACTGTGACTGGGATGGTCAGATTTGGGGGCCCCTATTTGGTTGAGGCCCTAGGCAATTGCCGAGGTTTGCCTAATGGAAGAACCGCCACTGGAGCGGTCTGTACGCATCCTCTTAGAGCGAGGTCTCGTTCAGGTTGAAGGAGGTAGGTCTTTATCTCTCCCCCTCTTCTAACAGAGGAATAATCTCATTTTGGTTTCTAACATCTGCTGAATGTGTTTCTCTTCTGCAGGGTTTGTGTTCTCCAGAGACCTACGAATTAATTTTGTGAGTCACTTTACACCTCCAAAACCTTCTCTCCACATTCCCCTCCTACTATCTGTTAACTTGTCATTTCTAGAACAGAGGTTTAGCATTCAGCTTATGTGTGTTATTTTATTTTTTCAGAAAAATATAGTGCGCATCACCCTGGAGCAGAGTCTGGAGATACAGTCGAGGATTCAGGCATCCGTTCTAGTTGTTCTGTAAGATATTAATCACGGCACTGATATGTGTCTTTGTATTACAAAATTATACATGTCAGTCCCATGTCCCCTTGTGTCCTAATACAATGATTGTATCTTCATAAAAAAAAATGAATTAAACCTGTTAAAATCTTTGTTTTGCCAGAGGAGACAAAGGCTTTGGTGCAACTACTGGTCCAGAATTATACCCAAGGAAACTTGCCTCTAAACTTCTCCAAGGATATCATGACAGAAATGTAAGTTTTAATTTGAGGGAAAAAATATCCAAATACATGTGGGAAAAAATGGTATGTTGATACATTAACCATTGTAGTACCAAGAGTTAGGATAAAAACTTTAGAAATCATCCATTTGAAGCGAAATCACTTAGCTGAATTCATAACATTGATGAGTGTGACTGATACCCTAAAACAACACAGTGCTTTTAAAAATGTCTGTTTCTTTGTTGGTCTGTTGAATATATTGTGGCATGCTGCAGCACAGATCTAAAAGAAGCAACATAGTACAAGTTCAATGTCTCAGAATAAAAATAAATATTTATAGAAGTGCAAAAAGGGGTCACTCACCAAATGAGATTCTTTCTATTTTGCAATGTTTTGCATTGAAATATATTCACAAAACAAAAAAGGAGACAGCTAGAATTCTCAATTTCAGTTACATAGAGACATTGACAATACAATAGGTTGTAGTCTTTCCAGATCAGATTACTACCTCTAAGTGGTTGGGCCACTTGTTTTATACTCAAAAGGACCCTGTTGTGCTCTGTGGGGTTTTCCCTTTCCTGTATTGTGTTGTATAGGTTTCTGTGCATGTAAATAGAATGCAAAGGCTAAAATCCTAAAATGGGATTCCTTTGTTTAGTACCGTAACATAGCGACTTCACTATGTAACACTCATGTTTCTATTGAATAGCGCTCCAACACAATGTACATGATAGGCTAAGGGGCGGGACCTCTCTGAGCTGGTGGTCAATCAAAACCGTTGATATGGACACATTAGTACAATTAAAATGTTATTTCAAATATTTGTATAAGTTTCATACTATGCTAAATGTACAATATGTTCTGTACACATAAAATGTGATCAGAAGTTCGGCAACAAAGTAATGAAGGTCAAACATGAGCAAAAAGATCTTCCTCAGCAAACTTTTAGAAAAAGGTATGGTAACAATAACCCAGAAAAACTTGCATTTCAGCTTTTGCATGTTTTTTTTTTTTTAAAGGTTCATTATCACTTCTCTTTTGCAGCACACGGTGGTGACGGTACCAGGCGACCATCACGTCCATCTGAATGATCCTGAAGTTGTCGCTCCACTAGTTTCTGACTTCCTGCGGACTAAAGTGTTATCTCAGCATCTGCCGGCATAGTACACATACACGCACACACGCACACACACACACACACACACACACACACACACACACACACACACACACACACACACACACACACACACACACACACACACACACACACACACACACACACACACACACACACACACACACACACACACTCTCAGAGAGTTCTATCACTGACTAAGTGTGATAAATACATGTACATAACTTTTACCATGCTGTCAATCAACCAAACCAAGAACCAGATCTAATTCAAATCATCTATAGGACAAAACATAATTTGTGCAGCTGGGACGTCGCATGTCATTATTTCATTTGAAGCTGATGTATGAAACTTGGCTGCTTCTCATAAACCTAACACTTCTGTGAGCTAAAAATGGCAGTCATTAAAAGAGATGACATCCTCTGACAACTTTTCATTATGTAGGCCAATCCTGTCTGTGTTCAGCTTTTGTGTTGCAGCCAGCAGGACAAAAAGCAAAATCTTATTCCCAGCCCTTCACTCAGTGGAGTGACTGAATAAAACCCTAGAGCTGCTGCCAGTCAGAGCAGATATTAGAGGTGCAGCTCACAAAAAAATGCCCCCCTCTCTTTGTCAATGTCACATAAACTGTGTGATGGCCTTGCTGTTAAATGGAGTGGAATCGATTTTACGCAGCGAGCAGCAAGGCGGCAAGCATCCACAGACATCTGAAGGCCCCCCCCCCCCCCCAACAAAAAAATATTATAGTTATATAACTTTCCCTCCCACTCCCTCCATCCTCTCCACCATCAGCAGGGGTGTTGTCATAGCAACCCCCACCCCTCCTCTTGAACGTCAGCGCCAGGAGCACGGAGGATGAAGCCGCATGCAGCTCCTGTCTCTTGTGTCTCTCACAGAGCATCACCTGTGATTTTACTCGTCTCACATGCAACAGTCGGGAGCTGCGGCGCCGGATATTATCTGATGACTGATTTGACTCGCGGCTGCTGCTCATCACACACCATCTAAAGACCGAGAGCAGCTGATTCAGCAGCGTCTGTAGGTAAGCATAGTGGCTTTATTTACTACTGAGCACTATTTTTGGAGTGCAGCACCTGTGTGTTTTGCACATTTCATTAATTTGTATCTCAGTGTGGTAGAAGCAGTGATTCGTGATTGCCGTGGTTGGAATGAGGAAGGCTTTCTAGTGAATGACTGAAAATAATGCTGCAGTCTGTCCTGGATGATATTTGTCACCGAAGGATTACTTTTTTTTTTAAACCCCAAAACTCCTCCTCTCCTTCCCTTTGTTTGTCATGTCGCCTCATCCCTTCCCTCCTCTGCCCTCTGATAGCAGTGATGTCGTGGCTCTTCCTGGACTGGTTCGTGCCCCTCTACCTGCTGGTGTCTGTCCTGGTGCTGGCAGGCTTCGGAGCGTGCCTTTACTTCCTCGAGCCCGGGCTGCAGGACGCCCACAAGTGGAGCAACAAAACTGTCCGACATCACCCGCTGGTGGCCAGTGTGAACTGCATGGATGACGATAGCAATGCCCTGATATGATCAAGAGGGCGAGGCGGAGCAGGGCGGGAGGCCATCTGGACAGCAGGGTGCTGCCAGGACACCGGTGGGATGGGAGCCAACACCTTAAAGATGAATAAAGAAAGAGTGAGGAGAATTGCTCTGTCTAATCATTCCAACTTTTCTCTGATCTCTAACATCCTTAAGGTAGAGATCAGGGGAAAGTAAAGCAGAGAGGAACTGCACGAGGTGGAGGAGACTTTATTCAGGATGTGATTGGGAGTTGAATGGGAGACACGTTGCCCTTTAGAAATGTGATTAAAAAACATGATGTAAATTTCACGCCATCTTATACTTGTGCCAACTTTTACATACGTTTTGTAATTTGACAATCACTTTACATGAATCATGAAGTTTACTTGCTATATTCTGCATTTGATTAGTGAAGGAAATGATATAAGTGCAATGAATGTATTGCCAGCAGGAAGGGTTTCTTACTGGTAATGGCGGCACAGCAGCTGCTCAGAAGCATGAGGATTGTTAGAGCCACCGTGCCAAAATCGTTTTAGAGGTAACTTTATTATAATAATATGTATTGAATAATTGATAACTGATATACGCAAGGTGCCAAGACTATCCATGGTGGACCAAGATTATAGAAAAGTACTACTTGGTAGTACTCAAAGTGTATTTTTTGTGTCTTCATTGTTTTTACTTGACAGCATGGTGAGGAAACTTTGGGTATGTAACAACCCTCTTTTGATGATCATATGCTTCCTTTATTCATGCTTAATAAAATGGTTTAATCCTCAATTATTTGGATTTACATTCATTTATTTTATAATGAAGTTGATCATATCTTTAAACCAATATGTATGTTTGTGTAGTGTATCTGCAACAGTGGTGGAAAGTACATTTATGTTAAGTATTCTACTGAATTACTGAGTGCCTGTACTTTACTTGATGTTTTTTTTCTTGCAGCTTGGACAGCTGAAGTTACATTACATGTACAGAGTTTACATTAAAAACACATAAGAACGTTTCTGGAAACTTCACCAAAACGAGTAAATATTTAGTTTGTATTTGAATAACTGTAGGAGGTCCAAAAAAAGACGAAAAGAAGAATACTAATTTGTAGAAAATGGTCCTTACAATTAGATGCATGGCTTAAACCTTATATTGGGATATCAGATAACATCAGGGGCCCAATCATTTTACTTATACCACTTTTAAGTACATTTGAAATGTTGCCTACTTTCCCACTGCTAATCTGCGTTGTAGACAGACAGAACACTGCAATAACACCACATGGCAGCTTCACAGACGTCCCATGAAAAAGAGGAGAGACCAGAGTGGGAGTGAAACAGTGGCCCTTCAGTGTCGAGGAATGGAGAGAATGGAACTTGTGCTCCCACCACTTCCTACTGCCGAGTTCCCCGTCTCGCACTCTTTTACTTATTTACCAACGCAGGGTGTCAACAACACAGATTGCTTCAGACAGCAGGTTAGTGCATGTTTCCCTCATTTCACTAATCTTATGTACAGTTATGTTATGTTGTGGAATTAGGGTTACTAAATAACTGAAGCTTTCAGATTGTTTGAAAGTAACTTAGTTTATTTATTTAGGTGCTGTACTTAACAACAATCTTAAGGTACTTACTACTATCAATATGCTTCTTTACCCCACTATATTTCAGAAGGGAAAAAGGCAATGGTTTAAATGTACAGCTATAGTTGCCTGTAACTTTGCATATTTAAATTGGTTAAATAAAAAACACGGTTGCATTGTTATGGTTAACACAACCCAGCAATATGGAAAATAGAAAATACTGGCTCCATCTCATACTGTAGCTGCAGCCAAATAGTGCCACCTGCTCACTATTTCATCAATATTATTATTGCATTAGTAACAATCTATTAAAACACATTATGGTAACTCCTAACAGGGGCCATCATTTTGTCTGTCATCTGTTTAAACTAATCTTAATGCAATGCCTTCTTATAATGTATTACTTTTAATTTTGAGGCTTTGACAGTTTTTACACAATAAAGTATCTTGCTCCACCGTTGTCAGATTGTCGGATGTTCAAAATGTTAAGAGATATCGTTGTTTGAACTATATAATTGTAAAAATCGTCCTTTTTTTCATTCTCACAACTTACAACAGGATGAATTTTTTTGATCATCCAGCACCTTTGATCCCTCAAGTATCTGCATCCTCCAGACAAACAACCAAACAATTGTCAGTTTGTGTGTCTCCTCCTCCGCCACTTTCTTCTCCTGTCATCACAAAGAAAGCCATTCAAATCCCGTCATTTGATGAGAAGGGACTCATCTACGAAAAACACAACACAAAACCAAACAGTGACAGGTAAATGAAGCTGTATATCAGCTGACACAGTTTTATATAATACAATATTGTGCTGAATTTGTTTTGTGATTTACATCTTTTCTCCCGTCTTGTCATTGCAGATCCTTTCTCCCAATTTGTACTTCCAAGTCATCCACTCAGCCTTTTTGGGGTAAATCATGTCAGCATTCAGAGGGAAAATATGGAGAAAGAGCTTCAACCCTCCCAAGAGCTAAGCCCAAAACATGCAGCTCTCCAATTTTTTCTGCAAAGCCGAGCATCTCCATTTTCCCTGCACCAAAGCCAAATTCCTCGCCCACTCTGAAACCAAAGCCAAGTGATTCTCTTCATGTCCCCACCTCACAGTTCAGAGATCCCTCTCCCTTATTCCTGCAACAACCTTATCCAAAGCTAAGTGTATCTCCAACTCTGACTGTCCCAGCACCCAGACTGAGTCCATCCCCGACCTCCCTGTGCCAAGGGATGAGTTTAGATAGCCGGGGAGGTAAACAGCCATCTCCTGTTGGTATAGAAAGACGTGCTAGACAGATTACCATATCAAATACTAAAGTTGAGCCAGATTCCAATGAACAGAGATCTTCAGATGAGCTGAAGCATGATATTCTTGACCAAGAAGCTTTACTTGACTTTACTCATCCTGCCTTAAGAAGAGCTAGTTCCATGTCCCGACGTCAGACTAACTCTGAGTCCCAGAAACAAGCAGCCCTTCCTCAGAGTTCCTGCCTAATGCAAGGCAATGCTGGTTTAAGTAAAATAGAAAACATTGCTAAAGATAAACCAAAGCCTCCACCAAGGAATATAAACAATACTTCAATCCCCAAACGAAAGCCAAACATCAAAACGCAACAGGGATTTTTGCCAAGTGGAGCGACAGATAGACAAACGTCTCTGTCAGAGTCTGAAGGGATTAAGTTTTGTAAAGTTGTTCCGAGAGAGTCAGTGTTTGATGTGCTGGCAACTCAGTCAAGCCTGAACCTTCACAGGAAGCGTACAGAAGAGTACCCTCAAAGGAGGAATTATGCCTCGGATGAACAATATGAACTAAAGTATTCTGACAGAAATACAGCTTCACCAACTACTTCCAAAATCTCCTTTTCCACAGAGCCTCTCCCCAATCAGTCACCCACTATTGAGAACAGGAGAAGACTGTTTGACTTGAGCAAAGACACAAAAGTAGAAGCAACATTTCTGTCTAATCTCAGGAGACCTAAAACAGAAAACAACCTACAGACAGCGACAGGGAATTCTTCTAAACTCTCGCCACAAACCACCAGTGCGTCTCGACACAAACACAGATTCTGGTTGAAGGATTCAGTCCCAGTAAATCAGTCCGACTGTCTTTCAAAGGATTACAGCTGTCATTCAAGAGACATTGATCGTGAAATAGACTCTCACAGATTAAATCAATTTAAGACATGTCTGGTGGCACCTCAGACACAGAAGGCCTCTGGACCTGCTTCTATTGAGTGTGCAACCTCAAAAACAATCCTTTCAACATATGATACTATCGCACACAAACACAAAGAGATGAACCTCAGTGACACAGGAGTGGCAAATCAAACAGATATGTTTGCACCACACGGCCTTCATGGGACACCCACAGAGCTACTAGAATACCCCTCAGAGAAATACTGCCCATTCAACACAAACAGTGTTGGCATCAGATCAAAGGGGGTCTTTGACCTGCAGCCGCAGCACACAGCATACCAGTGGCCAGACGAGGCCACAACAACAACAGCCTTCCATCCACACACACCAGATTACCCTCCAGCAGGCAGAGTGTTTATCATGGAGGAGCCAGAGGACCCCTATTACGTCACCATGTATTACCCTGGTTCAGTCTACGTAGGTGAGTACATAGACATCCAAACCACTTAACTGAACACAGTCAAGAAGTCTCTCAAAGCACACATGGCAGAGACTCTTTTATATTTTGTTTGGTATTTTCAGAGGTAAATAAAGTTCTATCTAAGGGGGTGGAAAGTCAGACAAGGCAGTTTGGTCAAAAAGGACAGCAGAGGGATTTAAGACCTCACTCCTTATCAGTAGAGTAACAGACATGCTGAAGAGAGGCGACAGCGTTGGTTAGCAGACTCTATCAAAGCGACTCGTCCTGGAGGACATACAGCCCTCCACAGAAATAAACAAACACAAAGAAATGATGCAGAAAGTGAAGCAAAAGAAGAACAACAGGGGAGCAACTCAGAGGTAAATTGGGGGTAGTTTATGTTCTCTCTCTGTAAAAATGTACAAAAGATATGTAATTACTGCTAGTTAAAGATAAATTATACCCCTGTAAATCATGTTGTAACATTAAAGGATAGAGATAAACCAAAATAAAAACCACTAATATAAACAAAGGAGTCGACATAAGACTGCCAAAGTTGCATACTGTTGTCAAACTAAATCTGATTGTCAGAGGTTTCAATTGAATATGTTTTAATAGGCCCTCGAGGTGAAAGTGTGCAGTATTTATTGAAAAAAAAAAACTGGAGCTGCCAACTGTATCAAAGAGTCTTTGTCAGCTAATTGGATTTGCTCAGTTTTCGTGGAGATGGGATTTAACTTGGACAATGAAAAAAGGTAATATGAGAATCAGAAGAAATTAAAGTAACTTTCTGTGGCAAAGGGAAACATTGTTGTGGTGGTTCTTTACTAAAGGTAGATTGAGCTACCAGGTTATTTATAAAGGTATTTAAATAGTCGCTTGAGCCCCTTATATGCTACTTAAGACTTCTATATCTTTCTTATACTACGTGTGTGCAACAGTTATTTGGCAGATTATGATTTTAAACTATATTATAATTGATTAGTTTTTATAATATGATGAGTTGTTATTAATGAAACTTCCAAATCAGGAAGCTCCACCCAGACCAGCTACAATATTAAAACTCATGGTAATGTATCATTTATAATAATGCATCAACATAAGGTAGCCTGCTGCTGATGGCCTGCTGATTTTTTTTTGAAGTCCTTTTTGTTGATAATGCTTAAACACTTTTAAATATGCAAGTAAACTTACAAATGAATGGCTCTAAGGTGTGATGGAGTATTTCTAACTTGAAGTATTGCTTCATCAATCTTGAGTACAATGGTGGAATACCATTTTGAGGTACTTTTGTTTTCTCCTAATTAAACTTTAAAAAATAAGCAGTAGCCCTGAAACATTGTAAACAGTACTTTTACTTCAGAAAAGGATCTGAATTATTATTTCACCACCATATTTTTGATACATTTGAATTAAAATGCAATCTTAAATGTTTCCTAAAATAGTCTGCATCACTGACTGTAGTGACACTGCGCATGCGCGCTGCATCTCCCCACACCCTCTCCTCTTGTCGCCTGGGTAACGGTAAAGGGGGGCTCGGCTCGGAGAGAGGTACCCGATAATCACATGACCGCTGCTCATCTCTCTGTGTTTGGATATAACACCATCATCTCCTCTAGAACCCACAGCGAGAATCCCTCAGCCGGTCAACTAAAAGCAGATTTACGGTGAAAGTGAACGGGAGTCGGTGAGTGTGACCAAGCCGCCCGGCGGTTACCGTTAGTGGGCAGCGGCTAGTGGCTAACGCGGAGGTGCCGCTAGCTGTTATCATCCGGCATGACTGCAGACAGACAATGGAGGTCGACATTGTAATGGAGCTAACCTCGTGTGTTGTATTAAACTAGAAACAATATGGTCAGCATTATGCAGCCACTGTGTGTGTGCACATTACCGGTGATTTGCGTGGCGACCTATGACGAAAATAACGGGTTTTAGAGGGCCAAGAAACGTGTCGTAGATTTCCTTTCAGAAGCAGCTTTTGTATTTGAAGTTTGATTTGCTTGCAGTATTTAGCACACAATGAATACTGTAATAATTTCGTAAATCTGTTTCATTATCTGTGACCGTGTGTGGAGGCAGAGAGGGGGGCAGAGCTACATGAATCAAAGTGACAGCCCCTGCCTCAGTGACCTGTATCATCTGTACTGTGTGTCTACCATTGTGGATGCAGTGACTTAAAGCATGGCAGCAGGCGGGTCCATGTGTGCAGCCTGCAGCACTGAGGTGACCCTCATGCCTGTTACTGTTACCATCTGCCTGCACTGCTTGCTTTGCCGGGGGCAGGGGGCCAGAGGCCAGGGGCCAGTTCATAAACAAACATTCATAGTAATAGTTATTATATCACATTTCTGAAGGTATCCATAACTCATGTTTATTTGAATTCTAATAACTACATTAAATTGGCCCACTGGTTCATCATAGACCTAAATGACAGATACATTATATATATAGTGACTTAATTTAATTGATGCAACTGAACTGAACTGTACTGCATTACACTAAAATCAGATAATATGTACACCAATGTATCGTTCTAGCTCTCCTGAGTTTTTTCTTTGTCATTTGGTTGAAGCACGCTTCTAGACTACAACCCATTTCTTCAATGTAGAACAACTCAAAGGAGGGAGCGGCTTCAGATTGCCCTCTGACATACTTCCTAATGAAGCTGTGTTTCTGTTCGCTAGATTTGAATGTATATCCTCTCTTTTCTTCTATAGACATGTCAGACGTAGTTCCTCCAGAAGTGAGACCCAAACCAGCTGTGCCCGCCAAGCCCCCAAATGTGGGGGCTCCTTCCCCCTCCAGCCCCTTTCCACCCCAGGGCCAGGGTATTGGTGGAGGCGGCGTTTCAGCACTTCCTCCAAGTGCCATTCCCGTCCCCATCGTGAATCACGGCCACAGTGTGGGTCATAATATTGGTCATAGTGTGGGCCACGTTGCGGGCCATGTTGGAGGTCACACTGCCGCACACAACGGAGGCCACGGACATGGAGGGACCCACAGCTCCACCGGGGGATCCACTCTGCTGGGATACATTGGTATTGACACCATCATTGAGCAGATGAGGAAGAAGACCATGAAGACAGGCTTTGACTTTAACATCATGGTGGTTGGTGAGTCACAGAATTAATAGAAAGCTGTAAAGAGATTCTTTTGACAGACTTCAAATGTTATGAATCTTTTTTTACTCATTGTCTCTGAGTTTTATTCTTGGAGAAAAAGCAAAGTAACCTAAATTCCTCCTTTATATTTAGACATGTTCTACCTCTTTTGTTCTATGTTTTGACCTCTTCTTTGGCCTTGTTCATTAAATGTTATCCCTCTTATCTCAGGTCACAGCGGTCTTGGAAAGTCAACTCTGGTGAACACCCTGTTTAAGTCCCAGGTCAGCAGGAGGAGCGCAGGATGGGCTCGTGATGAGAAGATCCCTAAAACTGTAGAGATCAAAGCAGTGTCTCATGGTGAGTACAGGAGAGAGCTTCTGTTCTTTCTTTAGAGACAGACATTTATAGAAGCTTTTAATTTGATAGATATCTTTGACCGTGTCTTTTGTCCCCACATAACCTACTTACGCTCACAGCTGCCAAGTCAGCCTGCCATTTATTTTAGATGAGTTTGGATGTGAAGGCCAACTTCTCTGGCTTCTGCAGACCTTATAACTTTGTAATGATTTGTTTACAGGCATTTTCACAGCACGTGCTTCCTTCATAAGTATTGAAAATTAAGTTTCCTTCTGGATGCATTGCACCATTGGAGCAGGCAGCAAGGCCAGATGGATTTTGGTCTTGTCTATAGCAAGGCAAGAAGTATGGCGTGTGACACACACCTACGCTGCCTCTGAATCTGCTCATCACGGAATGCAAACAGCTCTGCCCCAAGTCCTAGAAGTTTAACACTATGTGTAGGAGTGTGGACTGAACAGCCACAGTGGGTTAATGGGATCATTTTCAAAGGATTGACTTAATGATACCAAAAAAGGCCTTGGGTTTCTAAGGATTTTAAATGGGAGAAGAAAGCTAATTGAAAAGCTTTGTTCAACATCTCCACCATGGGGGACAAAGGCATATGCAAAGGAAAAGGCACTCAACAGCCATTTATTTACGTAATAAACAGCTATTTATTTGTTCTCACATTTCAAAAATGGTCTGAGAAATGTTGAATATTAAGTCTTGAAAGTGCGAAATCTTTATATTGAACAAAAAACATAAACCTGTCTGACTTGTGTCTGTTTGGAGTACTCACCCCTGCCCAAAATTAGGAAGAGGGTTATGAATTCATCTGTCTGTTTGCTTTATTCAAAATAAAAATAAATTAGCCTGAAATTTAGCCAGATGACCAAACGTTGTTTAAGGATCAGCTGAATAGATTTCAGTAATAATCTGGGATGGACAATTCTACTGTTTCTGAATTTTTCTTATGCTGTGTTTATGTGCCAGTTCAAACAGACTGGATTTGCAGAATTATATTGTGCCCATGGTACGAAACTGGGCTTTGAAAGGCGATCAGTAAGAAAGGCAACCAAAATCTAAAAGATTAAGGCAGGAAGTTACATCACAAATACTTTTAGTCATCAGCAAGTACAGACTGTTCCTCATGCGTGTGGATTTCTACTGGATCGCTGACAGCTTTTACTCAACACATTTACATCATTCCTATAGGTGTAATGTCTGTGACTCAGATAATATTCTAACACATATAATGTGCACTTGTAGTTGGTAAAAAAAATATCCATTCTGCAAAGATATTGGAGATCATAGTAAGACATTATATACTTAGACAGTTCCTTAAAGGTACAGATCAGCTCATTAGAAGTTTTCTTCCATAATAACAGTGGACAGTGTATGAACTGAAAGTGTTGAATCTATAGTAATAATGAATGACCCCTGCTGACAAAAAGAGGTAAACATGAATCAATTTGTGGTTTGCTAACAATGTATCAGAGCTAGGAAACAGACGTGTTTTACTAATTACTGAGTTTCTCTAATATTCGTGATGTGATTTTCTTCCACAATACACAAGCTCCTAAAATAAACCAGACTGAGCAACATAAATCAGCCATGATTATGATTTTAAACAGGTCTCATAATTAGCTATTATACAGAGCAGATTATTACCATGTAAAGCCACTGTGTATACCGTAGTATTAAAAAATATCTGGCGCCCCTCCCCCAGTGTTAGTATCAAATCCTTGGCTGTTGCTGACAGCTCTGCATGCTCTTTATGAAATCAGTCGGGGAATCAGTATGACTCTTCAGTATGAGCAGCCTGCTGTACTGAGCTCATTATGGCATCTAGGACAGGAGAAACACGGGGGGTTACTTATTCGGATACAATCAAAGATTACCTTTCAAAACATGTAGTCAGCAACATGGTAAAAAATATCACAACATCACAGTTATACAGCTTCATCACTGCCCTTACCTTTACCTACTTTACGTTAATATAAAATATGCGAAAGCAGAGAGAAAAGTTCGGAAGTATCTTCATTATTTTTGTCAGTGAGGCAGAAAAGAGGAACAACCTCTCAGTACAGAGATAGTTCTGCCTTCCAGCTGTGACAGATCTCTCCTCTTTCAAGGACTCTAATAGTATGGCAGGTTAGTCTTGCTGGATATTAACTTTGAGCAGCAGCAGAACACTTGAGAAAAGTGATTAAATTAACCTACATGCGCATTACCACGTTTGTCTTGTGTTATGTTTACTGGACCAAAAATGTGAAGATGTTCTCTCATTTCCTCGGAACGATCATTTCACAGACGCCTTTTGGCAAAAAGAATACTCTTCAGCAACTGGAAAAACATTTTGCTTTGCAATGACGGGCACTGTACTCTAATACTGTGTTGTTCGCTTCTGCTTTACGTACTAAATATTTTTTTATTACGGTAGACGTCATTAAGTCAGAGTGGGAATATGAGAATATATTTCCTTATTTTAATTTGTGTTTTAAATTGTAAGCCTGCTCATAATCCCAATTTACACAATTTGTATCCGGAGTTACCTTTTATCTGTATCCTATTACATAAAGCCGCTCCATATATTCCCTCGTCTACCTCCCTGAGGATTTAACAGCAGCAGGGATGTCAAACCGTTGAACAGTGTGCAGGGTTTTGTGCTACAGTTTTACATGATCCTGCACACATCACCGGCAGTAGACAATGACCTGACATAATTATGTGCTTGCCAGAGAGAGACGTTGCCAGAGAGACACAGCTGATGTGATAAAAATATCTCAATCAGATCATTTACTCTTTGTATGCTGTTTTACATTACATGTCACTTGTTAGATGCTTACCCAAAGCAACTTACATACACTCAATACTGTGGGCAATCTCCACCTGAGCAATTTTGGGGTTAGGGACTGCAGCAGGGTGTGAACCAGTCCCCCCCTGAATCCTTAGATCGGAGCACTAATGCACTGAGCTACTGCCCCCCATTCTAGCTTAAATGCTGTCAGTTTTCTCTAAACTTGAAAAAATACACATTAGTTTCATTTACATGATTCCACATACAAAGCCCCATCTGTGACTTTCATTTTCTTGTGTCTGTGTTTTTAAAGTCCTTGAGGAGGGTGGTGTGAAGATGAAGCTGACAGTCGTCGACACTCCAGGCTTTGGAGACCAAATCAATAACGACAACTGGTGGGTTTTCTGAACTCCTTCTCCATCATTACTTCCTTAATTTCCCTTTTGCACAATGCGTTTTATTCCCCGATAACTATATGAAAAATGTTCCTACTCGAGAAAAGTCTTCTTCTTTCCTTTCCTCTTTTCTTGCTCAAGTAAACTTGTTCTCTCAAGCTGACCTCTCTGCCGTGTCCACAGCTGGGAGCCCATTTCCAAGTACATCAATGAGCAGTATGAGAAGTTCCTAAAGGAGGAAGTCAACATCACAAGAAAGAAGCGAATCCCTGACACCAGGGTGCACTGCTGTCTGTTTTTCATTACTCCGACTGGACACTCGTGAGTTAAACTTTGTCTGAAGTAGACATTATTAAAGCAATCTCTCAATAAATGTTTAAGTATCTGATCTAAAAAGTATTTTTAAGGTTATCATCTAGTCTAATCCTCGTTCACACACACACTCACACAACAGTAGCTGTGACTTCAAAAGCACAGCAGAACAATCAGACATCTTCTGATAAGTGGATGACTAGCTCCATCTCTAGTCAAAGCCTCGAATCTAGAGAGCTTATTTATATTACAAACAACACCCTCTCCTCTAAACACCTCAAAATTAGCGGCTGACATCTGTGAAATTGCTATTTAATGGATAAATGGTTCCAGGCTTCTGTGTATTACAGCCAGTGTATCACATCCTTTTTAACTGGAGTAATTGAGACGAATGATTTGTATGCAGGCAAACAAGAACCTGGACACAACCTTTGTTCAATGATAAGCCCACTTATCAAATGTCAGCTAGGGAAAGGTAGTGGGTTGTATAAATTGTGCCTTTTGTACTATTTGTTAACCTGAACCTTGTCTTCTGGGAAATCACTGCTTTTAAATCTACCAACCAACTCACTCTCCTTCTCCTTCTTTATGTCGCAGTCTTCGTTCACTCGACCTTGAGTTCATGAAGCGCTTGAGTCACTCTGTCAACATAATTCCTGTTATTGCGAAATCGGATACAATGACCATTGAGGAGAGACAGGAGTTCAAACAGCGGGTGAGTTGCTATGGTATAGGTTTGTACCATATGTCAAAGTTAATGCCCATAGTTTTTGTGATGGAAACTTCTGGAGCATTGGAGACGAAACTCAGAGAGACACGGGAGAGCTGGAACTTTGATGGCAAACACTGAAGGTTTATTTTGAGGTTAACGGCCGGAGAATTGACAAGACATTTGCTGCAGCCACGAGTTGACAGAGCGGTTGCCTGAACAATTCTGAAGAACTCTACTGCAGTCCGAAGTTTTAACCAGTTCAGAGTATGTAATCAACATTCCTCATCAGCGAGACCAGACAAATATGGACCCTGGATCTAACTAAAGCTGTCGTCCATGTAAAAGAATGTGTTGCCAGGGAACCTACGTTCCAGATAAGAAGGGCTTCTAGATGTCCCTGAACAATAAACTAGCTCATGGCAGCTTGTGCTCGGTCATAGACTGGCATAAACAATGCACCCAAGCTGCCCCTCCTTAAGGGAGATTACAGCAACCCAAGGCCGAAAGACCTATGCCTTGGGAACGCAGACAGAGGAAGGAGAAAATAATCAACTGTGTCGAAGGTTAACTTCCTAGGCCAAAAATTCCCTAACAGTTTTCAAAGAATGCCTCATATATAAAGTCACTTTCTATTACACCGTTTCTTCACTACAGAGACAGGGTTATTGTTCTACTTAAAAAATGTCATGCTCAGGGCTGGGCATCAGGAAAATAAATTCTCCAAATATATAGTTATTGGGATAGTCGTAAATATCCTCACATCCATCCTGACAGTCCTAAAATCTGTAGACTGCTTGCTTACCAAACATCAGACAGACACAGTAAGTGACCAGATGGCGAGCATAGTGGAGCGGTTAGCAGGTAAAGAGATATGTCTCCTAGGAGTTGGTAAAGACCAAAAACAGAGCTAAAATGCGAGTTAATATGTATATTCATCTAGTGACCAGAAACACCAATGACAAACGATTGCTAATGTTATTTTCTGTCCGATGGATTTGTATATATGCAGCTTTTTGCTTCATATCAGATAAAAGGTGTATCGGATGTATATCATTTGTAAATGTTGTGTCTATAGCTTTCATTTCCTGCCTCCCAAGTTTATTTACATTTTTGGGTTATGTCAATGTTTAGTAACAGCATTGATTTTTGATGTTTTGCACCTATTTGAAACCCGGAAAAATTTCAAAGCTAACATTCTTTAACGTAAAGGTTGGAGTTAAGCCTATGAACTAATATTGGATTATTTATAACAACCCTATACAGAGGGATTTTGAAGACAGGCTCACATGTGTAACAGATGTTGTTTCATGCTGTGTCTCGTGCTTTAGGTAAGGAAGGAGATGGAGATGGGTGGGATTGAGTTTTACCCCCAAAAAGAGTTTGACGAGGACATGGAGGACAAGAGCGACAATGATAAGATCAGAGTAAGTGGAATTTCCCACCCACTACTCGCTCTCATTCTCTCACACACTGCCCCTTTCAGCTGAAGGTTGGGGCACTGGGGCGTGATGTGTATTTGTTTTCGACTCATAAAACTTGTGCAGATCTCCATACACTGAACCATGATGAAATGTCTCTGTCCATAGGAGGCGATGCCCTTCGCTGTGGTGGGCAGCGACAAAGAATATCCAGTGAATAACAAACGAATTCTGGGGAGGAAGACCGCGTGGGGCATAGTAGAAGGTGGGTAATATGACCTTTCTTAATAGGCAACATTTACTATCATAATATTGAATTCTATTAATGGTGTCAGGCCTTTTATTCTGTCTGTGTTTTTTGTTGCAGTTGAAAACCCCAATCATTGTGAGTTTGCTCAACTGAGGGATTTTCTGATCAGGTAAATAGTGTTTTATATGTATTGTTGAAATTGTTGGGAAAAAAAACTGGACTGAGGGAGTTGAATAGAGACAATAGGAGATATAACTTAAAGGTTCACGGTATCTTAAAGACATGGTTTTGACTAGGGCTCAAATAATGATTCTGTAAATAAAAGGTAAAAGAGGAAAACCCATTGGTTCAGATTGCTTCAGGGTCCAGCCATGCATTTGCATGATGTAATCTAGATGACGAGTAACAGTTGTCTCCTGTGTTCCTGTACCTCTCTTCTTAGGTCTCACCTGCAGGATTTGAAAGAGGTTACTCACAACATTCACTATGAAACCTATCGTGCCAAGAGACTGAACGCGAACGGAGGCCTCCACCCCATTTCCTCCAATGACACCCAGGAAAGCAACCTGTAGTCAGTCAGAGTGAGACAGATGGATGAACCTACATAAAAATATGTCATCATCGTCACTGCGGCATTGCTGCATGCTTGAAAAATTGGTGTTGTTCATTCGTGTAATCTCTTCCGATTCCTAACTCCACCCATCGTCTTCTACACTTTCGTCCCCACAAACACATATCAAACCCCTCCAATTTCATTTCAAAGTCATTCCTATGAACATTTGGATGAAAGGAGGGGCAGTCCAAAAACTGAAAATGAGTGCCATTTCTAAAATTAACAATTATTGACTGCCAATGCCTTGTAATTTATTATCATACGGGTAGATAAGATTAGAAAGTGCCACAATATTATATGAATGAAAGGCACATTTTTTAATTTTAGTGGTGTGCAGCAACCAATGTCTGATTTAGACTAATTAAATGATTTGCTCAAAATATTTAAACAATATAAAAATATAGAACAGTTAATTGGACAACATGTATCTAATTTTAATACCAATCTGAAAGTCTCCTAAAGCTGGTAATTAAAGAAAAAAACACCACATTTTGTTCTGGTTTTTTGGCATTGTAGATTGAATGCATTTTGCTCTTCACTATTCCCACCGGCCATTCATACAAATATTATTTTATGAGCCAAAATAAAAAGTAAAAGAGTTATAAGTGAACCTGATGTTTGGTCACAGAAAATCTTTGAAATATTATCGTTATAAGTTTTATGTGTTGCAAAGCTTTTTGTAAACATAGCAGAACTCTGTACTGTGACCAGTATTTGTGTCAATGCCATTTTTAATTGAAATTCATATTGTTCACCACTAGGGGGCCTCACACTCCCATGTATAATTAGTGACTCGGTAGAGCCAGAAATCGGCACTTTTTTTTCAGACCACTTTACTGCTGAGATTATTATTTTATTTCTCACACTGTCCAGTTATTTCCTGATAAAGTTGACAGTGTTAATCCTCCACTGTTAGTGAAAACTAATACATCTCTCCAGATCAGGTTTACACAGAACTTAATATTTTCTACCGAATGGTCTGTGCTCAAAGTGTGGGCGCAATTATTCCAAATTAATTTATTTAACCTGTTTACCAAGTTTTCTTTAGGAATTCAACATTTATACAGTTCTGTCATGCGTTGCCTGCAGTACAGCACGAAAATGCCAAAACTATGACAAATTAAATCTTGTGATATTTATCAAACTGTTTTTGTTTTAAGCTTTATTATCATTTTAAATGACCATACACTTTTGTGGGATTTTGATATGTGTGATTTCTGCAACAAACTGATAATAGTTGTCTGTGATTTTGATGCAGTCGAAGATTTCAAGCAGAAATTTGAAAGTGTTTGTGTGTGCATGCTTGTGTCCATTTTGCCTCACATATCACTGCAACTTTACATAAACATATGAAATATTTTTGAGTGTGTGATGAGGTCTTAACTCCTGTAACTAAACTAATAGCCCACTATCCACATATCACTAATACCTTTACACTTCACAACCTCATTTATTTAATAACCTCTTTTCTGAAAGTTGCTGTGACACATTGACATTGATAAAACAAATTCAGTGTCATATTGAGGTATTTATACATTAATGTCGTATTATTGTAATTTATTCTTTGTTTAATAAAAGCACATTCCCATGTCTTTCTGAAAGCTGTTTTCATTCAAGACTCAACCATTAATACAGAATGTATTTATTTTATGTATGTTACATTAGAACGCTAAAATTACTTTTTTATCCCGATGCAGTTGTAGTTATAGCTCATTGAACTTAATTGACCCTCAAGAGTCAAGAGCTACAATATTGGAATACAGTAAACTGAATCAGTAATGGACAACTTGGGTTTGAATTCATCTAACTTTATTCTGAATAATTGAACTGAACTAAGCACAAAAAGTAGACATTTGTGTTTGGTAAATTATTTCTTTGTTGTCACAATGCTTCTTGGCAATAAATCTTATACCATTGGAAAGCCTGTTTATTTCCCTTTAAAATGGTGTCAAATTTGTGAGGAACATGCATTTGTTGGATGAGCAGCAGAGCTGAGTATGTGGGTTATACCCATGAAAATTGGCCAAATGTCCTCCGCCAATGCAAAACAGCTTTTTTTTTTTGCTGACGACTGTTTGGTGTTGCTTGGTGGATTGGAGGATTGAAGTCTGATGAAACAAGACATCTTGGGAATTTAACAATTAATTCATCTAAGGTCAGTCATTGGAAGCCTCCTGGAAGCCTTAAGAGACCGGAGATTGGTTGCCTGCAAACCTTGAATGCAACTGTGTAGAAGACTGCCTACGGTTCCCAGGTGCTGACAGGATGAGGAAACAGCCTTCTTGGGGTGCTGTCTTCTTGGGGCGCTCAATTCTCAGCCCGTCGCTGACATCAACCATTATATGGAACTTGGCCTTCAATTTGCAGATGGTACTAGGGCTCACTCAAAATAATGCTGTACCTTGGTTTAGCGGAACAACTCCTTAAAGATGCCCTCTCACACAGGCCCTATCCAGATCAGTCAAACGTAGCATGCCAATTCTTGGAGCGGACACCAACTGTCCACTGTAGCAGGGCCTATGCTCACAGATGCTGACTAGTGCAATTAGGCACCCTAAAAGGGTCACAAACCACAAGTTACTGTATGTGCATTTATTATAGCTACACAAAGTGGACAAATCAAAAAGTAGAGACACGAGTTGCTAGGCAAAAACTGGGAAAACAAGCAGTAGTGAGGCACCCAAACCTCTGAGCTGCTGATGGAGATGGCTAACTTAACCTAGCTAGTCTTCAGTGGCTTGCCGAGCTCAAGGCGACTTTAAACACTGAACTCTGTGCATCACCAAAGACCATAGATATAACCTACAGAAAAACACTGAGGCATACCCCCACTCAGGATTACCACCAAAAATAAGAAAGGCAAAACAAAAAGGTGGAAAGATCTTCAAACCTGCCCTGTGGCTAACTAGTCAGGGTGCTCAAAACTGAAATTGCATGCTGGTGAAACAAATGCCAAACTAAAGAAACAACAACCACTCATTACCTAAAAAAAAATCGGCACTAGATACATACAAATATTTACACATTTACCTCACCATGCACATTCAGTCAGTGAAACCATGGTGAACGTATTTAGAATTTAAAAACTGAAAAAGACCTCCCCCGGTAAGGAGAAAATCCTTGAGTTCCTTTCTGGTTTTAATGTTAATCTACAGGTGAGTGTCGTCACAGGTCGCTCAGCTGGTGATGATCCACCAGCTACACTTTGGCTTTTCAGAAACCTACGGGTCCATTACAAAGATACGTCCATGTCTACAGTATATAGGGTGTGCCTCAGGGTTCCATTTTGGGTCCGTTATATTTGTCTTACCAACCCTGCTCATTTTTGGGCAGATTATTAGAAACTTTATAAATGACGTTTTAAGGGGTCAATATCAGGCCATGACCTTACACTCACTGTCTCAGTTAATCTACGCGATCATTACATAACCATACAATTTCAGATTCACATTTTTCAGCCATTGTTGTTGATGATGAACAGTTTGGATTTACTGATTGTGACCGCAAGACTTGTATAGATGAAAAGTTGTTGTATATTTGTCTCAATAAACGTAAAAAAAACCCCCAGCTTGTTCGAAATTCTCCAGTCTGTTGGCACAATATTTTTTGCAAAGGTTTTGTAAAACATTTAGCAAATTCAAATGGAAAAAGTTGTCGGAAGCGCCTTTTTTATACTACTGCTGTTTCTTTTCTCAGTAAGTAAATCTTAGCAAGTAAAGCAACTAATGTTGATGGGGAGGGTTAATACTTACCTAGTTACTTACTGAACAGTAATTACACTTACTGGTCAGAAGGTGGCACAACTAGACACAAGCATTTTGGTAAGTAGCATCTCATATTTATTTTTTTGTCACCACTCCAAGCTCCTTTTTTATTCAGTTGTCTGCTTTGTTTACTTTAAAGTAATACATCTCCCTGTCATTTCGCATCTGGCACCTCCCTCCTTCCTTGCCATATCCAACTTTCCTGCAATTAAAATCACCTGACCTTCCCACCCACTTACTCACCTGCGTCTCATTTCGCTAATCAGCCTCATAGAAGGCTTACATATGAAAGCTTGTCTCTATTTACCTGTTTTACAGCTTGTTATGCTTGCTTACTCCATGGTTTAAGCCCAGCCCCTTTTGGAAAGGCTTTTTTTTTTGACAGTCCACCTGGATTTGACCTTTGCCCGTTTACTGATTCAAGTAAACATGAACACATACAATGGTTCAATCCAGTTTCCATAATACCATACTATTTAGTAAGCCAAAAATAAATGTGACATGTCATAATGTACATAGTATGTCCATGCAGAATGCCCAAAAATGTGTTGCCAAAATCATGTCATTTTTCAAATATACTCTTAATATATTATTAGTAATGGTCACTGTTGCTGATCCTGGACATGAGGATGTTCCTGTACTAGCTCTTTCTCAGTAGACCTACGGGAGATGAAACTGTGAATGGCGCAGAGGATGTGAGACTACCAAAAACCTGGCATGCGCTCACAAGTCATACGCAGCTGTTGTGTTCACTGAGCAAAAGGAAGCAGGAGGAGTTCAGTGACCAGGACCCTTGGACTCTGTACAACACTCAATATCAAGGGGAGTCTGTTCGTTTTTATGACATGTCAAAATATAAAAAATATTGGAGGGGGCAAACTTCCACATTTCATTTTTGGGCAGGAGTGGGGTAGGGGACCTTACGCACTTGAACAGCATGGATTTGCAGGCATCAATTTATAAGCATTTGATTCGTTATTTTTAAACAAACACTACTTTTTAGCAGTGTTATTGAGTAAAGGCTAGTTCTATTGATTGTACAGGAGCACTAAACCCTCCCTAATGCGGAAAATCAAAACTACTGTTCTACCATGGTATACTCTTTAGTTAAATGGCAAAAACAGAAATAAAATAAAAGATATAAGCTACGTACGTACGCATATGGTAGCAGGCAGAGCTAATATGACGGTATAATATAACATATATTTTATTTAGGCAGTCAATGTGGGAGCTGACACTTCTTGAAATGGGTCATGCAACATTCAAAGAAGTGTTTCTCTTTATTAGCTGTCACTATAATCCCTTCATTGTCATCATTCAAATTTTTGTCAAATTTCTTCATTTGAACTATTGCACCCTCAGCTGCCCTGATTTGGAACTTTTTTTGTTATTGTTGTTGCTTTTACTGATAGTCGAGATCAAGAGAGAAAGAGGGAGAAGCCCTGTCTGTCATCCCTTACTGGTGGCCGTTTTTGGCTGATTCATCTTGCTGGGGTTATACGTAACCTGTATAGCCTAGCAGGGTTTAAGGGCAGTCTACCCTCATTATTTACTTTAGCTTTCTTGACCAACACAAAAAATGCTACTCAAAGCCTAAAAGTGACCTTGCTTATATAAACCATGTGTGACGACCGTGTTTATTTGTTCATCATTGTTGACTGCCAATTATACACACACAGTGTTAGTTAGGCCTATGGCTGTTTCAGTTGTTATTATAGATCATTTGTGTGCCGCGATATGGAGCCTCCAATCTGCATACAGTGTTTCCTATAAACAGTTGTCATATTGAAAATTGCTAATTCATTTCACACTACCACGAAATTCTGTCAGAGTGTAGCCTAGCTGGATTTGTGCACACATGAGAGGTGCGCAACCTTAAGCCCCCTTTTTTTCAAACTACACTGGAGACCTTTTTTCTGAAGGGCAAGTGAGAGAACAGCACAGGGTAAGGAAGAATACAGCTAAAAACTCCTACTCCACATCACATGGGCATTGGAATAGGGACTGTACCTGTAAGGTAAGAGGACTATCTGAGACACAGACTAAAATAGGAGTAAGGGCATATCACTGAGGACAGGAACATCTCAACGTTGGTATGGTTACATCACTATGACTGACCCTCTGCTGGCCTTCTGGGGAACTACAAGTCTGATAAACACAAGTGAGTCAACAAAATGGCTGACCGTACTGTGAAATGTCAGAAGAGGGTTAACCATAATGGTAACACAATGGATTAGACTTGTTTGGTAGTATAAAAAGACGTGTCCTTGCCTTCTTGTAAGAATCAACTGTAAGTTGCAAACATAAAAGCATTTTTATTTGAAGCCCAGACAAAAAAAAAAAAAAAGGAAAAGAAACTTTACAACCTCTAGCTTGTTTAGAAAATATCCATCTAACATTAGATAGTATTCTTTTCAGAATCAGAATCAAAATCGGTTTAATTGCCAAGTAGGTTTACAAGGAATATGCTTTGGTGTAAATGGTGCATGCAAAGACACAGAAAGAAGAATACGCTATTTTTGTAAAGGAGCGAATATGAATATTATAGCTGTTTAAACAAACAATTTAAAGGACTATTGTAACAAACCATTATTATTGTCTCATTTTTAATATTAAACATTAAAAAACACCATTGAAGCTAAACTCACACAAGGTCACGTATGTGATGGAGACAATTACAGTACAATAATAAAACTCAGCCATACATTTCTATTATGTATAAACTACAGTGACACTCCTGTGTAGTTTACGGCAACAAACTCCTCCTCCATTATTTAATCCCTCCCACTCTCTTTCTCTCTTTCGCGCAGAAATCACAAACCCCTCCCTCATCATACTCTGCTCCCTGTTGTCCCTTCTTCCCACCAACGACTCTGTCTGTGAGCCTGTGTGAGACCACTGCACACTGCAGTAACTTCAAGCAGAGACTGAAATCACCGCTACACAACCCCAAACCCTCACATCCTGGAGCCGGGCATACCTACCTCGTCTGCTTTAGCTACCGATGTCTAAACCGCCGCAAGCATAGCGTCTGAATTAAAGAAGCTTCAGCGATCACACCGCAACGGTTGGTCAAGTGCCGACCAATGGACGATCTTTTGTGCTCGGTAAGAGGCGGAGTCTATTTGTAAGCGACTAGGGAGAGACTCGGTTGTTGTGCTACGGATCACTAGTTTTTCCCGGGGATTGCTGAAACCGATGGATTGATAAAAAGCATCCTGCCTGCAAAGGGTTGCAACTTTACACAGCAAGGTCCGGAAGAGTTCAGCAGCAGTGGGAGGAGACCGTGTACTAAACAACGTGTACTGAACATCGCGGGAATATCGGTGACGCGAATAGTAGGTAAGTCATGGTACTGCAACTAGCATGATACCCACGATACTTTCATGTTCGTTTTATATAACAACAATAGATAATGTGAACTTGTCAATGTAAACATTTCGTCATTTATTCACTACTAAAAAAGAAAGTTAAGTTCTGTTTTTTGGTTAGCACATTTAACAGTGAGCCAGGCAACTTGGATTGTAGCATTAGTTACTTAGCGACCGCTAATATTCTTATGGATAATTCATTTCATTAATGGCATTTTTATGAACACAACTTTTTAGTGTTGACATTTTGATGATAAGTCTAACACACATTTAAAAAAAAAACAATTTAGTGAGTATTGTAATTGCATACATGCTCCTATACAATTATTGAATACTGATTAAATGCATTTTAATGAAATGACATTAAGCAGACTATTTTCTAATTGCAAGTTATGTGCCTTTTTTGTGTATTATCCCAAAGAATAAACCTTATTTTAAACATTGCTGCTCTAACACTATTTCCCGCGAAGCAGGCTAAGGCGCTTGGTTGAGAAAGGTTTGTGCACAAAATGCATACAAACATGAAAAAAAGTGACCTTTGTTGGTTCAAAAATGAGACACCTTCACAACACCCGTATTTAGCAATGTCTGATACAAGTTTTAAAAAAAAACATCTTAATGTAATCAAGTCACTTCTCCATGTCCAAGTCGGTGAAGGCACTGTTGCTAAAAGGAGCAACAAGCACATGCAGCCTACTGCAGAGGATTGTTTGAAGTAGCGTTAAATAGATATTTTTGATGGGTTTTTGTCTGCCCTTAGATAATGAATACTTTGTAGAAGATTAAAAATAATATATAGCTTTGCCGTTTTAACGATTCTCTTTTGTAGAGCTTTAACAACAAATGTGTGGCCCCTTTAAAAAAAAAAACAACATAATTTAAATGATTAGTATCTGTCCACTGATTGAATATCAACATTAAATGGTGGTCTTACTAGCACATAATTAAATGGCCTAAAGACAAGAAGAACATGCTGCATTACCAGCAGGGTGCAATTAAACCCCCCCCCCCATGGTCTAAAGTGGTACAGTCCAGTACTTTTCCATGGGCCACACTGCCCCACTGTGGGTGTGGCTTAATGTCTGGTAATATAAGACTTTAGCAGTTTTCCTTCTTTGTCCTGTTCTGTGTGTTATCAAAACAGAGAAAAAAAATATCCACAGCTGGATGTTTTCTGCATGACCCTGAAACCATAAGTCAGCCAAAGTTGGGGAATTTAGTTGTGGTTTTTTTGTGGACTCAATTTAGTCCGTACAAATGTGCCTGTTTCAGGTTTGCTACACCTTTTTGAGAAAATGGTCGATCTGTCTTTAGTTTTACCTCCCCCAAATCACCCAGTGGCAGTGCTCACATGGTGCACTGTCATTGTGTTTTTGTGCTGAATAGGAAGCCACCTCTAAAGGCTCCTCCTACTTTTTTCAAAAGCTTTCCTGTGGATGTTAGAAGGCTAAATTTGTTTACCACTCAACCAACTGATTAGATCACCCTGTTTATCGCACAACTACAACTATTGAAAAGCTAGCTATATTAAATTTGATACTAAATGTAAGAAAAACATGAGGTTCTGCTTGGCTTTAGTTTTGAATTGCAAACTCCAAATGTCCTTCATGTGGAGAAAAAGAGGAGGTGATGTGCCATGCAGTGACTCCTTTTCGAGTCCTGGTTTTAAATACAGGTTTGGGCCCAAGCGTGTGTCAGTGTTGTTAAGCTGTTGGCTCATGAGCTACCATAAGTCCACAGAAACCCTACATGTATGAATGTTTTACCTCTGAATAATCTACGTGTTATTAACGTCATTTGAGCAAAATGTACATTCAAAATGTATTCTATTGTACTTTGTGTTAAAGCAATCTTTATTTTACGTTTTTAAACGTATAAAAAATGTTGTGATATGAAAGTTGTTTGTCAATTTGAGAGTGATATAAGTTTCCAATCGTGAATTCATATTAACATTTCTCTTTTGTTTTATTTTTTTCTTAACAAGTCTAAACCAGTTTCAACCAGTTTCAGCCAGTTACTGCTGGTTTCTTTGCTTCAGAGTGTAAGGATGAGAGGGATATACATTCTTGGTTCTGTATCAAATGTTTCAAGATTCCCCATACAGCTTGCTCTGCTGGTCATTGAAGATACTTGCTTGTTTAAATAAGTATTTTTCAAGTTTGCATTAGTCTTGGCTATAAACGTGCGTGTCTATTTTAGCGGAGCCTTACAAATGATGTTGTTGATTTAATACGTTCAGCCTAAAAATGTGGTGAGAGCTCATACACGAGTGGACCTATATGTTCAGGCTTCCACATACATGCACCTATGTCTCCCACTCCCAGTTGTGTATGCTGCGTTATGTTTATGTCTCAGTTGTGGGAGCCCTTGGTTGAATCTTTTATTGGTATTTCAATTCAAGATTCAAAGGCTTTATTGTCATATGCACAGTAACCACAGTGTAGTTATGGCAATACAAATCTTATGTCCCAAGCTCCTCCAACAATGCGATATAGAATATAAGGACATAAAACAATTTTTCACTATTTAAGACATTTTCCCAAATCACCTTGCTATGGAAATGTATAATTAGTGAATTAGTGCATAATTTGGATTGTTTAGAAAATGTCAGACATCTGAAATGCTGTTAGATTTCCTTAATGGCCACAGCAGTGCAAAGTAAAAATTGCACATCTTGTCTTACCCAGAATAAATATGATCACTCGGTTATCCTCTTTGCTTAACAGGATTTAATACGCTTCATACGCAAAACATTGAGAACGTGCCAATTATAAGTTGTTTAGGGGATTTTCCTCTGTTGGGTCCATATAAAGTGATCTTTTTGTTCCCCTTGCAGTGTGATTAAAAAAAATAACATCTACTTACAACCCCAGCATTTTTCAGGATTTATTTATTTCAGTTATTACTAATGCAAACTGCATGGAGGATTTGATGAATATTCAGCATCATGATTAACATGCATCATTTTAGCAAGTAGGAATTAGACGAGAGTTAGCACATTCTTTGCATGCAAGCTGGCCGTCTTTAACTAAATTGGGTGCAGATTTCTCTACATCAAAAATTATGTAATTGATGAGAAAATGTATTATTGGATTCAAGTCTCTGGTCATTAATAATATTTTAAAAATGAATAGAATAAAAATGCTGAGTATCTTTTCCCTTTTCACTATGTTCTACCATGTGCTAAAAGCTCAAGCTCTGTTGGCAAATATCCTGTGATGTTTGACTAAAGGATTTTGTGTTTGTGTGAAAAAAAATTAAGGAATATTGTTGCTAATGAAGGTTCTCAAAATACATCCTTACTAAATTGAAATGGTAAATCTGTTGCTAAGAGCAGTGTACAAAATGTTGGGTGGTGTCTCATTATGGCAGCTGATCTCCTCAATGTCAATTTCAGAAATCACATCTTAGATAAAAATGAGACATAGTCCCATAAACTAAACAATTTACCCGTGTGTTTCCTTTTTTATCAGGTAGCTAAAATAGTAATAGCATGACGTGTACGTTGGTGATGGGACCAGTATTTTGGCTTTCACGATTGCCTGACTACTTTGCAAGGCAATTTTTGTTCTTTTTCCAGTTTAATGGTTTGTTTCCTCGCTCCACCTTCGTTGGTCGGGTATTGCAAGCCGTTTGACTCCCCAGAGCTAAACTAAAACTAATTGTAATGAACAAATTTCAAACTATCTATGAGAGAGAACCACATAATATTGATCTTGTTGCAGCTACTACTTCTGCTGCTTCTGGAGGAAGATCAATGAATGTAAAAGTCTTTCTGCTTTCATTGAAGCTACAGCTCTTCTCTCACAAACTGATCGCCCCTTCAGTTGGTTGGCAAGCAAATGGTGGCATAGCAAGTTATGGCCACAGTAGGTAATTCTATATGCATTAGTTCAATGGCCTGCCTTTGTAAGCAAAATGAATTGCTAATGAGAACAGGAGCACTCAGTTATTTAAGTTAAGAGCTTGACCACTCCTCTTGGGTAATCTCAAAAGTAGAGGGTTTGAACTTTGTTTTAATGTAGGTAAAAGTAGGTATATTCAAATTATTAGACTTGATGTACGCTCAAGCAGATATTCAGTGTTGTAATGGAGAAGTGGATTGGTGTGTGAAAACCTGGTTAACTCCAGATGGGCGATAGCAATCTGTACTGGTTCCAAGTGGTAGCTCAGGTGCCAGACGCGACAGCATAAAGAGGGAGATGCAGTCCTCCCGGCACTGTTTCAAAAGCCCTCGCATGAAGACCTGACCCACATCAGTAGTAAAGAGGATATTAAATAGTGAATTAACCTGATAGTTTTAATCCAAATGCTTGTCTTGACAAAACCAACCAACCCCCCAAGCTTTTAAGCACCAGGACTAGCCAAGCTGCCATCCCTGCATGAGGTACCAGTCATTTTTTGTAGGACCAATATCGTGTCCAATGGGGCTATCCCGACCTTCATCACTTAAATAAACCTACGCAAACCTACTGTTGTGCCGACTTTTCAAGGCTGCTGAGGCAGGTCCTCTATGCTGCTGAGCAACCATAACCAGCTAACCGTAACATCTGATCATTCATTCATTTTAACAGCGATGCTCATAAAATTAACATTAGTCAAAACACTGGACAGATCTTAAAGTCCAGAAGTAAAGGTATCAGTCGACTGTGATGACTGCTCCTTGCCACATGACGAGGTGCGCCGCGCGTTTGAGTGCACCTAGCGCGCACCCTCATTGGAAATAATAGTAATTAGCACGCCAGAAATGCGGCATGTGTACAGCCCCAAAGGTTCTACAGCTATTTTTTTCTACAGTGTTTATATATTTATAGTAGCTGCAAATGTGGAGCTCTATCCAATCATATACTAGTTTTACTAAGTTTTCCATGATCCCTTGTTCCCTAAAGGGGGAATTGCTTGAAGATTTTACTGGCCACAGCCAACAACTAACCCTCATTTGGCAGTTGTAAGGTACTCATTTTTAGGCCCTGGCTGTTTGCGTTCAACAAAGTTCCGAACGTGCGTAATGAGAGGAATAGCTTGGCATTGTCTGTATGGCTGACGCAATTTTGAATTTAAATTAAAAAGTCACTCCTGGAATCAGCTACAAAATAAAATATCAAAGTAATGTGGTTAAATCGGTTCATAATACAGCTAGTTACTCTCTGAGGTCATGAAGAGTGCAGAGAAGACGTCGTTCAGGGGCCATATGGTGGGCAGTCGGATGTTGTATAATAACCTCCGAAGTACGTTAGGGGGCCAAGATGAACGGACACATGTCACTAAGTGAGGCATACATTGTTATTGATTACCTCCTGTGAGCACACACACTTTGGACGCGCACATACATGTTTCTCCTATTAATTGTATGCACAAAGACTGTTCGGGGGGACTTCCGCAATTGGCTCTGGGAACCTCGTATTGCCTGTGTTGGTGTATGATACTATGCTGTTGTAATAAACCTTATTATATACAAGCTGGTGTCTCCGGAGACTTCTTCATCATCTTCACAAACATCGCTACAAGATATACTTTACTAGCTAACATATTGAGATATGGGAATGGCGTTACGAGTAAGCTAGCTAACTTAGCAAATTCATTCTGTTACCTTGATTAGTGTTAGTCTCTCCAGCTGGTCTTTTTATTGTTTTTCTTTTGGAATGTTGCCAAATATGGGACAAGCCCCCGTAAATCCATCTTAAAAAATGTGCGGTAAGTAGGGCTGCCCCCCATTAGTTGACTAATCGTCACCCCCATTTTCCACCGGGTCCGTCTGCACCGCGTTACGTCTGCACCACGCAGAGCAATTGCGGCCTCTTTAGTCAATGCGTGTGATTCCACTAGATGCGCTGCGTCCCAGAAGCGTCTCCGTGCTGGGCTCCGCTAAAAATACGTGGCTGGTCTATTTTCGACAGAGACGCAAGGCGTTGCTAAACGCCGGGCATGAAATGGAACGGCCAGTCTCTGCTTGGGTTCTATGGCAGCTCTGTAATTTGTTGATGTCTGGTCAGCTCAGGACCCCAAAAAATAAATCACCTGTCACCGGTCTCCTTCGCTGGTTGAGGGGGTGCACCCAAAGCCGGCTCCTTCTCCTCCCCCCATCTCGCTACAACACAACAAAATAGGAAATTACAACAATAAACACAATTTAAAAAGACACACAAATGAACCATTTCACTACGTAGCCTACTACTTTTTTTTGTAGAAGTACAAATGTCCAGGAAATATGACCAAATCATCAATAACTGCGAGCCGTACACTGAAGACGCTCCGCTTTTGAAACGCTCCCGGTGGGGTATGTCGCCGTTCGGAGGTAGGAACAAAACCGCGGTGCAGACGCACCCGGTGTAATCCCGGTGTTAGTCGGCGGAAACAATATTTTTTGACTAATTTTTCATTAGCCGATTAGTCAGGGGAAAAAAGGGTCCATCTGCGCGCTGCATGTGCTCAGAGTCGGCGCCAGAGCAGATCTGCAGGAAATCCAAAGTGTGGGATCCTTCTGAGCATTTAAGGGACAAGCCCCAAAAGGTGACATGCAAACTCCGCTGGATAAAACTTGCCTCCGTATACACGCCTTCATAACATATCGCAAAGCTTTATTATCCCCGACAACATGTGTTCCTTTCTCAGACTCAGAGGAAAACAACAGCAGTGTAGCCTAGCTTTGTATAAACATAAACCTATAACATATGATCATTCTGAGCTCAGAAAAGGATCACTTCAACTTTCATTTCATGATCAGGGCGTTATGTGCCGAGGGATTTTTGCCGACGAGCATATTTGTTGCTGTATCCAGAGTAGTATTTATTGGGTTGTTATATTCAGATATGAATTATAGAAACTAGAACTCAATGCTCAGTGTGTGTCCTCGCTGGTTTTTACACGCACATTAAGAATCCTTACTGGAGCTTCTGCTGTTTGTACTGCTGATGGGCTGACTGCTCCGTCCGTGTGGTGCACTGTGACTCCCATGGGCTTTCTACATTTACAGTTTAATTTACATTTCAACAGTTAATTATTAGTTTTATTTTCTATTTCATGTGAAGCACAACATACCATGCTGTTATAATAACGTTCTTTATCAGCCTTTGAAACCGAAACCGTTTTGGGAGAAGAGAAAAAAAAAAAGTATGATGATTTTTTACCCCATAAATCATAAGTTATCATAACTGGAGACGATTAGTCGACCAATCGCATGAATTGACGACTGTTAGTCGACAAGAAAAATCTTTAGTCGAGGGCAGCCCTAGTGGTAAGAGTGTAATTCAGATGCTATTGGACAATTCTTGGTGTAAAACCAAATGACGACTGCCAACAGTTGTGATTTGTTGCTTCAATGCGAACTCCTAGGTTATAAACCAGAGCATTTACAGGTGAGCGCCGAACCGTCCCGTATACTAAACAATAACGTACCTCCTCACAGCGTGTTATGCTAGCTGCAGCCGTTCAGACTGGATAGCTCAGCGGAGGTTAAGCAAGACAGCCCAAAACTTGATTGGCATACAGCTGCTGGCAGTGACTTCTACCATACCAGATTTTGGAGCATTGTTTCCTACACATTAAACATCTTTGACCCAATTCACCCTGCCCTCCACCTATTCAAACTACTCCTCTGTCACAGGCGTTACAGGAAACGTGCACGCACCCTAAGCCTGTGGAGCAGCGTTAAGGAGTCAAACTGTTGAAGTTGTTGAAACAATGAATAGCACTTTGAGTACTGGCTATATATATTTTTTAAATTTGATACCATAGGGTGATCTTGATGTCTTTGTTATTGTTGTGTTGTACAGTAGTATACTACTGACAATAAGGTAAATAAAACTATTGGCCAATGAAACTCGATGCTTCGAGAAACTTAGAATTTCATATTATTTCATTTTATATAATTATAGCAATAATTCAATAATATAAGGATGTGTAAAATTATATAGAAATTACATAACTACAAGATATGTTCCCTGTTTCAGATAAAAAACAATAAACAAGAAGTCCTAAATTTAACAAAAAAGTGTTTAACTTCTTACTAAGTAGAGCAGCACAGTACAGTACAGCCCTAAGCAGTCAGCCGTTTTTATGGTAAAAGGGATTATTTATGCTGTAACTGCGTAAAGCACCAGCAGCCATTTTGTGCTGTAGCTTTCACTGCAAGCAATCTATCAAAGGGGAAGGAGTGGGGGTTGGGAAAGTGTCGAGGAGCTAGCTTGTTGACCAATTCAAATCATTAAGCTCTGGAAAGGTAATCGGTTTCCTATGCCAGTTTTCACAGAAAATATGCAGAAAGTATTTTTCTCATAGCTACTTTCTATCATGACCAAATGTGGTGTTTGGCAGAGAGAAAAAAAGCATATTATATCATTGGGCTTGTCGTTTCACAAAAACATCTACATTTTTGCCTATATTTTCATGTAACACATTTCTGACAAATGTGCCATGTTTAGGCTTAAACAAAGATGAGAAGTTACTAGAGAGACAGAAATACATTTTGATCGAGTGTCTCCCAGAGAATGCGCTGCTCTTTAGAGGCCAGGGATTTCTACCTATTTAGGAGACTAGAGTTTACCAAGAGGGTTTTCCTGTATATTTGCTAAATTAGTTTTCAAGATATAACCACGGTGTTCAATAATTTAGGGTGTTTTTAATTTGTCATTTACCTCTCTAGCTCCTCCCTTGTTGGTGAGAACCCCCTTCTACTGAAATGGTTTAGTCCTTGCTTGGCTGTAGAACTCCAGACAAGCAGACTGCTGGTGTGGGGGAGGGGAATTAGCGCTCCGTGTAAGGCTGTGGACTAAAGCTGACTTATTGGTGCTAGCTATAGCTTATGCAATGTGATTCAAACTGTAGTTACTCTAAATGTGTTCTTTAGGTTGTTAAAGTTCTTACCAGGACATGTAGTGCATTTAAGTTCTGGAATGACATAAAATATTACTATTACTTCCGGTTATCTGGGCTACTTTTATTTCATGCCTGGTGTTTTATGTTTATACTTTGGTAATATAAATCAGCTTTTTGTGTTGCCTCTTGATAGGAGCCTGCGCAAAGAAAAATCAGCATGTGCTTGCTTGATACACATGGAAAATTCAGGTTCTGCCTACCCACACCCCCTCCCTATTTTCCCCTCCTTTCCCTCTGCTCAGCTCTTGCTAATATCCATTTACTCAAAAGCAAAGAAAAAATCTCAGTAGAAATCACGCGTTGAAGTTTGGGTAATGGTAAGCTAAGAAGCTGTGCTTTGGCACGATTGCTGAACAGGTTAACTATGTTTCCTTTGATAGTTATATTTTGTGAGTTTAAATAGTTAACCCTCATGGATTCGTTGGTCATTTGTCACTCAAAACACTGTTAAATTTCACAGATTTGTACGGTGGCCTTAATGGAACTGAGGAACTTATTTAGCTGCTAAGATTAATTAGGTGTCTTTTATTGAAATTAAACATTCTAAATCATATGTCGGAAGTAATATCTAAAACTGGTTTAGGTTTAGGAAAAAATGGGGGGGGAAATACCCACCTGGAGTGTATGAAAGATGGGATACATAAGCACGAAGCAAAGTCACTGGAAGATCAGTAGTTAACTGCTGCTTGGAATAACTCAAAAGTCTTCATCTGGTTTTCTGCTTTACGAATAGCAGCAAACATCAAGCTGTCTGATGGTATAAGAAACAAAAGGTGATAGTTTACAGGAGTGTGTTCAGTGTTCTTTACACCATAATTGAGAATAAAATGCAATGTGAGCAAATTCATCAATATGTTGTACTTTTCCTGGCAGTTCACTTGGCTTGTATATTTATTGATGATCGAGATACAGCCTGAAAAGGCAACACTTGATTTATTCTTCATATCTGGAGACTGAGATCCTCTCCTTGCATGCATTGAATGAAAGGCAGGGTATCCCCTTGGTTGTCAGTGTCACAGAGCTAACATCTAGACAGCCAACATTTCCGGACTCTCTACCACAGCTCTGTGCACTGTATTCACCTGACCAAAACAAAAAATACTCATTAGACAATCACTCCTTGTAAGCAGGAGGTACAATCAGTAGCCAGGTGAATATCAATATAAACTAGACCGACCGTTATTATATTTTGAACATGTCTCGAGAATCAGCCGAACCAGTAATATACAAATCAAATCAGTAAAATAATAGCAATTACTTTTTGTTAAACAGGAATAAAAAATGCAATTTAGCATTTACAGCAAGTGCATGTATTGAGCCCTGATTGGTGGAACAGCTTCGTAAGCAGGTGACCTGCTTTAGGAGAGAAGTGCAAAATGTTCTATTTTTTTCATGTACCCTAAACTTCCAATTGAATGTCCAGGTGAAAAGTACACGCATACTAATTACTCATAGGTTGCTGCCACACCATGAACCTTTGTTGTTCTAGCTAAAGCAGGCTCTGTTGGCTGTGTGGCTGCGCAGAGCGGACCAGGTGGCCATTTTGAGATTCAGTGAATCCAGATGCAGTCATTGAGCAGGGGGGAAGGGAAGACTGCGCACTGTGCGCAGAAATGTTGGAATGCAGGATCAGCTCTCACTGGCTGACAGTTTCTTTCCACTCGTATTTAGCCAGCATTAAAAATGTCTAATATTAGACAACTGTTAATATATATTTTTTTTATCTTAGGACCTCCAGCATCCAATATTACTGTCTGTTGGAGACAGCTAAGTGTTAAGGTTTACTGTTTGGCATTTGTGTTGAAGCAGTAACTGCAACCGGAAAGAGAGAAAGTATTTTATTACCAGGTTATCTACACATAGGTTCATAAAACATTAAGCAGCGCTGAACAGTGAGGTGAAAAAAAAGAAAACTAATTGGTTTTGTTTACTCTTCAGTCATGGCTTGAAAAACAGTGAAGCTAAATCATGATCTAGAGCAAAATGATCAAGATAACATGACTTGTTAACATTAGCTCGTTTAGGTGTCAGATATAGAGCCATATAACAGTATGGAGATTTCTGCAGATACTGTCCTTTTCTTTAGGAGGCGGGGTTTGTGATAGGATCTGCTCAGCCTGTGCTCAGTATGCTGCTCGCAGCAGCGCTGGTGGCCATTTTGGGTTTCTGCAGAAACAGAAATGAGAGCAGTTGAAAGAATGCACCGCATGGTTTTATTTACCTCTACAACAGGGCTTTTAATAATGGCAGATGAAAGTTGCAAACAAAAGTTGATTGTAGTAACACATTACAGGTCCAGTCCACTATAATAATTTCTCTTTTAAATCCTAAATTCAAATCTCGAAATTACTTTAAATAAACTATTTTGTAAAGAAATACACTGGGGAAAACGTATATAAGAAAAGTTATAATCCAAAAATTGAGTTTTTAGGTGGGTCTATTGTTCCTGTTGAGAAAGCAACCACCCCGGTTTGGAATGGTTCAGTCCTCCCTGCTGTGGGAGAGGCAGGGCGGGAGAGGCTGCTAACTGTGTCAACCTGGGCTCAAGTCATGCTGTGCGTAGCTAGCACAGGGCTGGGTGCCTAACATCGGTATTTGTTGCTAGTAAATTTAAAAAAACGTGGTATATCTTTCACTGAGGCAATCTTTCAATCTCAAATGTTGTCATTAAGTCCACAATGACAGGTGGTTACATTTGTTATATTAAATGAAATGGTACTTTTTACAATGTTTTAAAAAATATATATATATCACAGCTAACAAAAACGAATGATTAAGCACATTTCCGCATTTTGTTGACTATTTGATTACTTTTTCCTTTTAGTTTTTAAAGCCCCTCCCCCACCCACCCCTCCCCCCCTATCAGAATGGTCCAGTCCATGCTTGATTTCAAGAAGTTGTGAGAGGAAGAGATAGGGTGTGCGTGTGTGTGTGTGTTCTAGTGTGTGTGAGAGTGAGACCTAGAGAGAGACAGACACAGAGAGAGGTGGGGGAGGGTGGGTGCAGCTGCCTCTTGAGTGTACTGTGTGAGTGCAGTTTAGCGCTGGCTGTGCGCCGCTAGCTAGGCCCTGACTTCAGTGTAGTTGTTCTGCTTTGTCATGGTAAACTGAATTCATTTATTTAACATGTTATACCTGCTCATGTTTGATGGCACATATAATAAGTTGTATAATTTCATTTTGTTTCTCATTGTCCCCCTCCAAATAGTCATAGCAACAACAACAACAATATATACGGGAATGTATATAAATATCTCTAAGCCTGTGTGTTTATCGAATAAGAATTCACATAGAATTTATAGAGCAGGAGACGAATGTAAAGGAGGATCGGCTTTATAGCGGGATTATTCTGGGGGGAAAAGGAGAAATAGATTTTGAGCTGTTTCAACTTTAAACATTAAAGATAACTATAAAACCACCAATGCCACTATATTAGCAGCTTCCATCAAGAACTGAGGAAATCTGCAGTGGCTTACCTCACCATTGGGGAAAAGAAGAGGGATCACAGCCAGAGGGATCCTAGGGTTTTCTTTTTCTTCCTGCAGGTTAACAGCAACTGTTATATGACATTGTCAGTAAGCTTTGGTCCAAAGTCGTGAAGTAATTTAAGGGATAGCTGACTGACGCAAAGTGGTGAGCAGCGGCATGTGTGCCCGGTTTAGTGCACAGTCCCTCCAGTGACTGTGTTATATGTTTTAGAGGCCAGGGGAGGCAAAATAGGTTGAATGGAAAGATTTTATTAACAGCCATGCCAGGGTTTCTTATTTTGACTTGACCATGAAGAAAAATGTTGTAGCCCCAGCAGACGTCTTAGAACAATGCTATGGAAATGGTGCAGTAAAACAGAGTTTTATATTTTAACCTAATAGGTGGTGAAAATAATAAACAGTAAAGTACTGCAGTATTTCAGTTTGCAGTGTTGTCCTTGACCTTTTGTATCATTAACCTTTACTTGCCTATGGTGTTATTTTAGATAGGAAAGTTACCCCTGCCTTTTGTCAGAATGGTTTAGTCCGTGCTGGCTGTAGATTTCCACACTGTGGACTAGTTTGTGCTAGAGTTGGGGGATGGGTGTTGCCAAGCAACAGTCATTGCAGTGTACTTCCCCTCTGTCTGTGCGCTGCTAGCTATGGCTGCTGTTGTAAACACCACGCTGTACTTCAACATGTTTATCACACAAGATTTGTATATAAATGTGATGCAGCTTCAAATATATTATGCACTTGATATAGGAAAGACAAAAACAGGTATTTTATTTTTGTTGAGTTTTATATAAGGCTCTCAGGAGTTATGAACAGACCTTTTGTCTTTATAGGTTAAACTTTTTTCCATTCTAGACTCATGTAGGCAACACATCCTTAATACTATTAAGGATGTGTTTACAAGATGGACTACTCCTAAATGAGCCCCTCCTCCTTTCTTTTCTGTGTTCCTGCTGGCCTCTCGGCCTGTTTCCACAATCAACAAATGGAAGGCCTCAATCCCACAGGAACTGCTAAAGGTTGATTTCTCTCTGTTTAAAAGCATGTTTAACAGTTTTGGTCTGTCATTTGGATGCAAGTTTTTGTCGATGCATCGTCACTCTCTGGTCTCTCTTAGATTGTGATGCTTACTCAGAGTGCTATGCTAGTCATAATACATTGAGTTTTGGCTTGTTCTTAATGTTTGGTCTGGGTTTTTTTAAAACACGAAACATTAATTTCTGTCTTTTCTTGTGTATCAGGGAGTTTGCTGTAAATGTATTGTATGTAGCTGACAATGGAAAATACATGTTGTTAAGCGCTACCGGTGTTGCACATGCTATTCAAACATAATTTGAACCTGGTTGCACTTGAATCTTTAGGCTCAGGATCTGAAGATGTTCATTTTAGTCATGCGTGTTCTGTGTCCATAGGCAGGAGTGACTGTACATGTGCAGTATGTATTTATAGCACTGTCAACATCTTTGTAGTTGTATGATATTTTTCTTTGTTTGATAATCTCATAAATGTCACTCGGGTGTAAAGCATCTTCACCGCTTTTGTCACAGACATTTTTGGGCATCTATTAATCATCACAAACATGCATCACTGTGTTTCAATTGCATAGTTTTATATTTTGTTGATAAGTTCCCGTTAATTATTGGAGCACATCCGTTTCCGAACAAAAGTTTAGAAAAAGGATTGGAGTCACATACTCATCAAATGTAAAAAGTACCCAGGAATAACTGGTACCGGGGATGATGCCTCATTTAAAACACATCAATACTGTGATGCTGTTATTGGAAGGCCTACATGTTTGGGCAAGTTGCACATGCACGTCCATCTACTGTACCTTACCAGATGTGACTTTTACTTTTAGATGTGTGTTCTATTTTCACATCGTCTTCTTAGAAGCTTTGAATCTGGATGAGCGAGATGTCATTCTAAACGCGGTTGTCATCTTCATCAACCCATTTGAACCAATATTGTGATATGTTTTCTTCCGAAAGTGAAAGGTTTCATCTTCCTCTTAACCTTGTGGTAGGACTGCCAAGTCTGTTGTTAGCTTGGTGTCACAGACGCTTCACTTTTGAGTGTTCCTGTTGCAGGGCTGACTTCCTGGTTGCCAAGTTCTCGTCTTACTTGCATGTCTAGATCAAGTGCCTGCAACTTTGTGAGACATGATCAGCAACCATATGGTTAGTCATCTGGTTTGGAAAAAGTGTGTTGCAGAGGCTCAAACAATAACCAATGTTGCATCATGAGGGAAAGCAGTTGTTATAAGAGAGAGAATATGGAAATCCATTCTTGTCTCCTGATGCCTCCAGTGCAACATGACGGCACATGAAACATATTCTCACGTATGATATACCATATTCAGACATAATATTAGACACAAAAGTGAACAAAAGATGTGTCACGGCTAGGAGTACAATTTGAAAATGAATATTCCCATGTACTTATCATGATTTCTGGAGTGTTCAAGCACTGTGCATCCATGTTTAGGTTTATTGAGTTGACGTTTTTTTGATTGAGAATTTTAAAATATTCTTATGATATAACTTGAGTTGCTCAGCAAATGCCACACTCAGCCTGTGCATACTGATCCCACTGCATGATGAATGTCTTCTGCATTTCTCCGAATCTCCGGGGTTCAGCAGTGCTGCAGGAAGCTTTCTATAAGCGTGACATAGGAATGCGTGCTATTACTTTGCACGCTGCTTTTATACTTACTGTACATTTAAAAATATAACATTAAACAGGACTTAAGGATTAGCTATAGCATGTTTTACCAGAGCTAAATAAAGACACAAATATCACTTTCTGATAATTTTTGGCTGAATAGAAAATGTTATTAATCAGGGAAGTGTTGCTGCCTGATGACTGAGACAGAGAATCCAGTTCAGCTAGCTTCTGAGAGTCTGGCAGCAAACAGCAGAGCTGACGGCCATTTTGAGTTACTGCACTGAAACCAGGCGCAGCAAATGAGGCCGTAAAAAGTGGGGAGGGGGAATTGTGCTCTGCGCAGTATGCAATAACATTGGAATGTGATGTGTACCAGTTATCGTGCTCACAACTTACAACACTCTTTATTTATTTATTAATATCTGTTAAATCTGACTTTTTGCATGCTGGTCAAATTGAATGCAACTTTGCTGAAATATCTTCTCACTAGATTTACAGTCAGGGGTTTTTGTTAGCAATGCAGGAAGCATGGTAGCTTGTATGAAAGCAGAGAAGGAGCCGTGCATATGCTGCTCAGATATATACGGTGTAGCGTCAGTCCAGATCAGTCCTCTGAGTGAAGCTGTATTTTTCTTTATGCACGTGCCAACCTGCAATGTTGCAAAATAGTAATACACATGGCTAATTTAAACATGTTGGAGATGGAGGCCTTCAGATGGCTGTCAGCAATGCAGTAACAGTAAAGCGAACACACTTCACGGTCTAAAGCGAAATCAGCTCTGACCAGATAACATTTGAGCGGTTACGTGAATGATGAATGGCTGTCTGTTCTGGTCCTGGGCTTGAACCAAAAGCCAGATTAAATAGTATCCACCACTTGAATAAGTCTGCTTTTCGGTGTTTAACGCTGATTGTTGTGCACAAACTACGACTTGGGAAAACATCTTTCCTGCAGTTCGAGGCCTTGTACTCTCCATTCTGTCTGAAATCTTTTTCTTCTTCACCTTTTTTGTGTCGTGTCTTGAAATTGGATCCTTTAGCCTTAATCGTTGGATTATATAAACCTGTCTTTTGTGTCTAGATTGGTGGTCAGTTCAATCTAAATAAACAAAACAGTAAAGTTTGCTGAAAAGTATAGTAACCCTACACATACATTAATCTCCTTTTTTGAAGACCTTTGAGGGCTCGGTTATGGTTCAAGGGATCAAGATCTGAACTGCTAAATTAATTTTCATGGTGATGGATTACATGCAAATGTGTCTTCCTATTTTACATAAACTGTACTAAAAAAATATGTCTCTTTTTTTCACTCAGGTTTTCAAAGGACTTGGTGGTAAACCCATGAGGAAGAACCTTTCGGGTTGAAGGTGAGTTACTGACAGATTATTTAAATAATGTCTGCTGTCGTTTCTTAGATTCTCCTGAAGCACACATTCATCATCATTTTGACTGACTCTCCTTAAAATTAAGTTTGAATCATCACATTGATATGTGCATATGAGATGAATACATGTATGAAACGTCACAACTAGCCTCAATACTACAATCTGAGCAACATTCAAAAATATGTACGGACTATCCTCCTGGTTTTGCATAATCTCTTAACTGCTGCCAACACAGCCTCTTTAAGCTTGTTCTGATTGGCTGAAGAATAAACCAATAGGAACGTGGGGGGATGGGAGGCAGATTTGGGTTGCTGCTTTTAACTTCAATGTCATTTCTGTTCTCTGAATCAGGGGCTTAGGTAAACATGAAATCCAGCGGTTAATCAAAAGAAATTAAGTAAAAATGAATTGGAGAGATCAGCTCAAGCTTTTCTCACTGACATGAAAAAGCCTTTCTTGTTTAGTGAGCTGCACCTTAACTGAAGCCCCCATCGCACAGATACAACAAAAAGTCACATTTTAGGGTTAGGGTTAGGGAAACAGACTGTCGGGGAACTGACCGGTTTTGGAATCAGGTCTTGGTGAAAGAAGAAGCCTCTAGAAAAGAACAAACAAGAAAGCCAAAGGGCTCCACAGAGACCTCTAGTGTTTGCTCTAAAGCTCTGCAGCCATTTCTCCCCTATGCAGTGCGTTAATTCCAGGAGAGGTTCATAAGCGGTAGACACTATGCTGCTGGGTTTATAGATTTTAAACACTTATTTAAGCATCTAATCGCTCCTTGTCACTCCACAGGCAGCAATGGAAGTTGTCGTGACAGAGGAGAAGAAGAAGATATTCCGTGCCAGGAAAACTATGAAGATCAGTGACCGACAGCAACTGGAGACCCTTCACAGCACTTTGTTGACAGCACCTCCGGGTGTGTCCGACACAGCTTCCCCACCTCTAATGAATGGGACACACAAGGAGGATGGACAAAAAGCGGGGTACATAGAGCACAGTAACATCTCGGACTCAGGCTCCCCTCAAGCTGAATCTCCGGCTCCTTTCCTTTCCCTAAATCTGTCTCCTTCCCCTTCCTCTTCACAAAGTTCCAAGGCTAAGGATGACATTTCTAGTCCTCCCACATCTCCGTTCCACTCCTTGAACTTTGAACTCAAAAAGATAGAGGAGAAGGAGGATGAGCCCAAGAAAGGTTTGTCTGCCTCCTCATCAAAGGAATCCGCTCCAGTATCATCAACAGAATCTAAGGAAAACCAGGAAAAAGAATCTGAGGTGACACCGGCCGTGGAAAAGAAGGAGGTAAATGCTTACGTTTTTTTTCCGACATTGTCTCATGCGGCTTTATTCCAGATTTTTTTCAGAAAACCAACGTTAATGTTGAGGTGTGGATAGATTTGAGAATCAGAAAACCATCTAAGTAAGTAACCAATGGTTTATTGTGTTCTTCGTCAGGAGGAGAAAACAACAACAAAGGACCCAGCTAAGGATTTGCTAAAGGATTCTGTTAAAGGTTTGGCTCCATGTTTACCACCTCCAGGATCTAACTGCACAGAACCAATGGAGACAGATAGTGACACTTCAAAGGCCAAGGACACTGAGGCGCCCACAACCAAAACAAAGGTTGAAAAGCCTTCTTGCCACAAAACTGCTTCCCAAATTCCATCTCATCCTGCTTCCTCTTCCAACAATATAAAACAAGAGAAGGATCTCAGAAAGGAGGATGTGAAAAAACCGAAGGGGGAAAAGGAGGCTGCTAAGAAAGGATCAATGAACGAGGACAAGATGGATGTGAATTTAGTGAAAGTAGAGACCAAAAAGGAAAAAACTGATGTTGGAAAAACCAAAAAAACATCTCGGCCATCTTCCACTCCACCATCTAATGCAGGTATAAGAGAGTGAACTGTGCCTGATAGCTTCAAAAACATTTCTCTATATTGATTCAGTTCAAAAGAAATCCAGAGGAAATTAAGCAGTTATATTAGAGATGTCATTTTATAAAGGCAGGCCTTGTTCTTTTACCATTGCAGTCTTGGAATGGAAGGCTATGGAAAGACTTTCTGTCAAAGATCTTCTGTCTACAATCCGAAGTCTAGATATGTGTTGGATAAGTGTTGTTTTAGAAATCAGTTTTGCACGTGGTTGACATCTTTAAAACAGACACGTGCCAGAAAGCAAATCATTATAAAATATTTAGAGAAAAGAAAAGCTTATACAGACTTAACAGATCTTTTTTATCCTTTATTCCCTAAAGTGCAAGAGGAAAAGGGCTCCACCTCTGGACTGAAGCGCACTTTATCAGAGGGATCTACAAATGATGGACAATCCGTGAAACGTGAGGGGAAGAGACCCAAAGTGGAGCGTGAAGAGTTGGAGGCAAAACTGGAATTTAAATTTACCACAAAAGCTGGCAGTCACCACAAACTTGAAAAGGTTTGCACCTATCCTGTTTTCTCTTAAGTCTAAGTGAACTCGGAAACCACTGGATACATCTTTACTTAATTGTGCCTTTTTACCTTATATTGTTTTCCAGATTGTGCAACACCTCGTAGAAGAGCGGTTGAAGCTCATGGAGCAGAGCATTTTTGATAAACATTTCCAAGAGCTGAAGGAAAGAGTTGACAAGATCGACTGTGCCACTAAACACCAAACCGCCATTAACACACTCCAAGTAAGTACACTGTAACATTGTAATGGAAAGTTACATTCACACACACAGTAGTGTAAGATGCCCTTTTCCTGGTTAGCACTATGAAGTAAAAGAGCTGCTAAAAGTACCCTCTACTGTTTTTTAGGCCAAGATCAACCGACTAACGAAAAAGTTTGGTGAGGCCAACCAGGCGTCAGAGAACAAAAGGAAACAGGAGGTAAGAAATGTTTTTCCTTTTGTTGCATGCTAAAAACGTTACTCATTCCAGTGTTTTGTTTCTGAATGGTCCTGACGGTGTGATTTCCACAGGCGCTAGCTGCTGTGTCTGCTGCTACTGCTGCTACTGCTGCTGCCGCCAAGACTGCCACTGTTGCAAACAACTCTCAAATTCAAAGGTAAGTCTCTCCATGACCTCCAAGTCCTTCTCTGCCAGGAGGTTCTCATGTTTTTTTGGGAAATGCCAGACCATTTCATCCTCCGACTAAACATTTTATATCAAAAACATATATCAAAATTCTCAACTTAAGTGCATTAAACTCTTTGGTTTTTGTATGTGACGATAATTTGGTCTTTGTATGAACGTGACAATACCGGACTGAAGCCAGTACTACACACAGCCGTTCACAGCAGGTAGAGATGACATTGTCCCAGGTTGCTATCTGTAATCACAGAAACAGAAAAAACGATTTTCCTCCAAATCCATACTGTTTTGGAAACCAAGATTCCAAGCCCCCTTGTTCGGTCGGGATAAGCATTTTAAAACTCTTCCAAATAGTTCTTAAGACTTGTTTTGGAATAAACACACATGCCATTCTGTGTGTTGCACCTGCACAGTAACCCCACGCGGGTTCCAGGTCCTGAGTCTTGTGACGTTCTACAATGTGAAGCCTAAGCGTTTCCTCAGGCCGTGCAGAGTGTAGTTAAAACTGCACCTCTCCTCCCAACAGCGTGCTCCATGGGCAGACAGTAGAGATGCAGCCTCAGGGGTCCGGGGAGGGAGTGGCGCCCTCTGGTGGAGAGGTTCCTGTGCTGTCTGTCAAGAAGGAGAAAGAAGAACTGAAAACAGAGGAGACTCATTACCAAGATACATCAGATAGTGCTGTTATGTCAAAACTACTGACGGAATTAAATGAAGGAAAATGCCTGGCAGACGTTGAACTCCGCTCAATCACGCCCCACATGGAGAATGTGCTGTACCACTACTGCCAGAGAAGCTCAGGGAAACCCAGACCTGAACGCTATGCATCCTATATTTTCCGCTACCTAGTGAAATATGAAATGTACTGTGACTGGGTTTTGAAGGTCAATTATATTGGATCAATGGGCAAGGATGCACTGCCTGTGAATCTGAGGAAGGCAATTAAGAAGTACGTTGACCATCGATTCCCTTCACTGACTTATTACGATTGGCGAGACATTCGAGACACTATCAATGAAGTACTGCGAGTGCAGAAAAAGGCGGATTTCTTTCGAGTATATGTTGCAAGATAATTTTGGAAGCATACTGGGACAATTGTCATCATATAAAAGGATATCGGAACATTTCTCAATAACACTTCTTCAAATGGTTGAACTACTGTATACTCGCATATTGATACATGCTTGAGTGAGAATTCTTACTTCAATTATGATCTGGAATTGTGTATGTAATAAAATTACATTTCAGCACAATGCCACATTCAGTTGTCGTTTTGTGACACAAACAGCTCTAAGCATGAGTGATCTTTCTAAACAGGTCAGTTCGAACCTCCATGGAGCTAAAGCAGATCCAAACAGTGCCTACGTCCTCCACTGGTGAGTAGCAGACTTTTTAAATTCATTTTCAAATTTGTTCTTTATTTATTTATAATGGTTATCAGAATCAAAAATCTTTTATTAGTCCCACAGCGGCAACATTTACGTATGTGGTTCTTTCTGGATGTTTGACAAAGATATATATTTTTTAAATGAACAAAACCAACAATAAATTGATCACACTAACAAGTCTTGCCTTTGCAGTCAAACACCCTGCACCCGTGCCTTCATCACCATTAACATAGTCGCTGAATCAATTTGACCTACGCTGTCATTCTGCTGAAAAAACGTACTAGCGTATTCAATCTGACAAAAAAAAAGAGAGATGTTTTTAAAGAGATTGCCAGTGGAAATAGCTTTTAGATTAGTTTAATATTAACACATGGAATAATAATGCATGTACACCTTTAAAGACCAATACAAGTTCTAAAGAATCCAAGGTCAGCAAATTTGATGAAGGTGGTGTCCATACATTGTTTTTTTTACAGCCTGTAAGCACAACATGCAGTTTGTTTGAAAACCTCAGCAACACTTCCTGTGACTGCATAAAACGAGCCGCTCTTCCTATTTACAGCATATTCATCCCTGCTTGCTTCCACCACAGGTCTGGTCCACACACCCACCTCCACTGCCATGGTTTCACAGGCCCCCATCCTCCAGCTGATCACCACCACCTCTAATGCTGGCTCCACCCTGGCAACTGGCATCACCACCCAGAGTCCCACAGGCACCCTGCTGCTGAAGACGGCCAGCGGGAGCAGCATGATGGCAGCGGGCCAGCCGCTCCTCATCCAGCTGCCTTTATCGATGACTAACGGCCAGGCGGGAACGCTGGTCAACATCCCTGTCTCCTCTTTGTCTGCGGCCACCTCGCTCAGCAAGGCCAAAACCACGACTCCCACCACCACTTACATACTCAAGCCTGCTTCCGCTATTACCACTTCCTCAGCCTCTGGCCCCGTTGTCGCCACTGTCCCCTCGCTCCAGGCCTCCACTGGCATGATTTCCTCCGCCCAGATCTCTCTCGCCCGTGCTGTGTTCCAGGGTGGTGCCGGGGGTATAACGACACCCAATGCAGGGGTATCTGTGACCACAGCCAGGACGCCGGCTCAGTCTGTCTCTGTTGCAGGAGCCATGTCTTCAGCCTCTTCACCGGCAACATCTGGGCCCGCGGCTACAGGATCCACCGCTCCGGGACCGCCACAAGGGACGTCTCTCACATCAAAGACAGGTAGGGCGGCACTTTGATTAAAAAGGATGTTGTCTCTCAAAAGTGTTTATTGTGTCTGCTGCAATCTGCAACCTGTAGAACCAGGCTGTCGCGCCGTTTGGCCAGTCCGGGAAATGGAATATGTAAAGGTGTGACAATCAGTATCACTTTGAAATAACCATCATTAATAAATGTTAAATGGATCATAATTAAACGTGAGTGAAAAGTTTTTTACTGTTAACAAAGAAGTAAATGATAATAAACAATGTTTAGAAAAAGGTATATTAACCCAGTCACAACTTTATAATAGCCATCTGAATAATGTCTGTATAATCTTTCAAATGAATAGTAAAGCCTTTGTGGATTTTTGTGTCTCAATGTTTATCCCTTTTTTTCCCCCTCTTATTTCAGACAACCAGGCTACCGTTTCTAATCCGTCCAAAGCAACTGCTCAAGGTGTGCGACCCAAAGGCTCCGTCATTGATCTCACTGAGGACGATGATGATGTACAAGGTCAGTCACCCCTTTTAACCCCCATACACAACATAGATTTTTTATTTTTGGATTGTGTATACCTGAACACGCACTGTTCAGAAAGCAGAGTTTGGTCTAATTATGTTGTTCCGTTTGCTCTCCAGTGACAGGGGTGAAGAACGCCACAGCTGCAGCTCCCTCACCCACCCAGCGCCCGAACCCCGTCATCAGCATCCCTTTAAGTAAGACCCTATATTATGAAGACATGAAAGGATCACTTCGTGCATGCATGTGATATTATGACAAATGTGTCTCTATGGGGCACCATCATGATTTTTTAAAATATAATTACATATTTAGAAATTAATATTATGCGTTTTACATCTGTTAACTCTTTCCTCAGGTACAGGAGCGAGGTCATCTCCACAGAGCAACCCTCAGCTGACGGTCCACCATCGCCCCCCACTGGTGAGGATTGTAAACTGCACAAAACACATTTTGCACAAATGCGTTTTGTAATTTGTATGATATGAATGATTATTTGTTTTTTTATGAAGCGGAAACCTCCGAGTACGTCTGCCTGGCTCAGATTGATCCCTATAAACGGATGATTATTAAAACCATTTGTTTTTCTCAGATGAGAATTTGATTTGACTTTGGTTATTTATTTATTAAGATATTTTTTGGGGGCTTTTTGCCTTTAATCGGATAGGACAGTGGAGAGTGACAGGAAAGTGGGAGAGAGAGTCGGGGTGGGATCCGGAAAGGACCACAGGTTGGGAATCCAACCCGGGTCGCCGGCGTGCGGTGCAGGTGCCCCAGCCAGTTGCGCCGGGGCCGGGGCCGACTTTGGTTATTTATTGCGTGAATATAAAGTAATGACACCGCCAGACTGGGGCAGTGTATGTATCTTATGCGCTGTGTACAAACTATAGTACAGTCGGATTAAACATAACAAATATAGTTTGGTTCAAATTATAATTGGGCTGTAGCCTGAAACCATATTGCACTTTCCGTTGTATTGTTGAATAATTACCCGGAATTATCGTATTCAGCCCATTTTGCTCTAAGAACAACTCATGACACTAGTTTTGTCTTTTTTAGGACGCTTCTCTGAAATCCCGCACTGTAACCACTACTACGCCAAGCCGGGGCTCTAGTGCTGTACTGCCCCCGCTCCCCGCTGCACCCGTACCGGCACGCTTGCCTCCCGAGGCGGAGCGGTCCTCGCCTCCGCAGCAGCCTCAGCTGAAGCTGGTGCCCAGCCAGACCGGCATAGTGCTGTCCTGGTGTGTGTCGGAAACGGATCGGACCTGTGCGGCAGTGGACAGCTATCACCTCTATGCCTTCCATCAAGACAACTCCAGCAGCAGTGCAGCGCAGCAACACTGGAAGAAGATCGGGGAGGTGAAGGCCCTCCCGCTGCCCATGGCCTGTACACTGACACAGTTCCAGTCTGGCTCCACGTACCATTTCGCCGTTCGAGCCAAAGACATCTATGGGCGCTTCGGGTCTTTCTGTGAACCTCAGTGCACTAATGTCATCAATTCCAACAATAGCTGAGCAGTGAAGGAATGGAAACGTATTCTTCATGACTTCTTTTATGTCTTTAGGACCTCAAATAATGTGAGTGGAACATTTACAGTATTTGTAAATATTTCTCTACATAACAGCGGGACTTCTGGATGAATTTAAGGATTGAAGAAACTGCAAACTGTTAGTTTTGTTTGGTTCATGTATGTTATGTGTTTTTTGTCACTGTTGTATACAATTGAATTACTTTACATCCCCACCAAGTCAGATATTTATGCTGTTCTCCCGTTACTCTGACCCGGATGTCTTTTGCTTGACTGGAGAATAGGTGAAAGGATTATCCTTGTAAATTGCACAGAACTGTATAAATGTGTTAGAAACTGTATGATCATTTTTGTAGGTTTTGTCTGGCAACCAGACTTTGAAAATCACAATAAAAGGTTTTATTAAAGTCTTTGCTTACTAATTTAATGACAAATTGCATAATCTGTTTGAGGTTCATATCTCTTTCGCCAATAACACCACCATCTTCCACCTTGAATACAGAGACATTGGCACTTTACAGGGTACCCGCGAGGTCTTAAAAACGTGAAAAAGTCTTAAATTTAGTTTTCGTAAATTAAGGCCTTGAAAAGGTATTGAATTTTGTTCACAGGTCTTAAATTTTGTTCAAAAAGTCTTAATTTTCATCCACCTCCTTATTTGATACGGCGCCACAACATGTATTTTTTTGTTCGTTGTTACAGCGAATCTTAGAACACCCAAACGTTGCTTTTAGTAGGTTACATCCTAAATATCAGGCAACCTGTACCGATTCATTGTAAACTGATTGAGACGCTGACACCCCCCTCTGCATTGCATTGTGTTCTCTTTGGTACAGTCTTTGAGTTCGCGCGAAGTGAAATCCGAAAAAAATGTGTTGACATTAAAGTAGGCTACTCTATTTGCTAGAGATGGGCAAATGTCGGTTCAATCCGTCGTGGGTACACGACCCTAAGTATAACTGGGTTCAGCCTGTGCCAGGGAATGTGTGGGAGGCACAGTGTACTTTATGCAGAAAAACCTTCAAACTTGGGACCATGGGGCATATAGCCTTGAACTCCCATATGAAGAGTGCTAAGCACACAAAATTGGTTGAAGTGCGTTCGAGCCAGGCACCGATAGCAACTTTCTGTGTGCCACCTTCAGTGCAGTCTACCTCCGTGGCTAGCGCTACACCACTGCAGCAGGTACCACTGTCAGGGTTACTGTGCGGGTCAACACCAACTCTGCAGGCAGAGGTAATATGGACTCTTAGGACAGTATACGAACACCACTCCTACTCCTCCAATGAGGGGCATCACCGATGTATTCAAATGCATGTTCCCTGACTCTCAAATCGCGGCAACATTTTCATGCGGGAGCAACAAGACAGCGTATCTTACGAAGTTCGGTCTCGTCCCTTTTATCAGTAAGGAGCTCACCGAGCAGGTAAACCAGGCTGTTGGTTTTGTGCCAATGTTGGACGAAAGCCTCAACAAAAGCACAAAAACCAAACAGCTTGACATCCATCACCGCTACTGGGACGGTGACCGTGTTCGATCACGATATTTTGGCTCGCAGTTCATGGCCATGCAAAGGCGGTGGACCTTCTCAGTAATTTCAAGGTAAGTTGCTACAGATAACATTTCTGAAGAATACTTAATAAAAGATAATTCAATATGTAATCTAAAGGTAAAACAGGATGTTTTGAAATTAAAGTCCATATAGGCAGAGCATATCCGTGCTACAGCGAGGCTCTGCACAAGAGATAAGCTAGGCTACTTTATGAAATGGTAAACAGGGCTTGTACAATTATTCCCATGCTAACTTCAGAGCCCGCGCTAATGCGCTACTGCCATCTAGAGGAAATCGTTTTGTCAATATTGAGTCATCACGTTTTCTTAGTTGCTTACCGTGCATTACCTAGATAAGAATTGCGATTCTTAAAACAACTGAGCTGAACAAGTTATTAGCAATTTGTCTAGTATAGTTTTGTTAGTAACTTTTCACACAGTCTGGCAACAAACTGCAAGAATAGCAGTACTGTGGAATAATGAATAGGCCTTCTATAATCTTACACAGTAATATGTAGTCTATTACTGTTAAGACTGACAAAATGTAAACAAATAAAAAAATCTGTTGCCCTTTCATATGAAAATGTATATAGTGTAAACTGTTATATCAGCAACTTGTTCAATCCAATATTCCCCTACCCAAAGCATGATACAAATGGTTATAGAGCACTTTTATATTGTATGACAGAATACTGCAAAGGTGTTTGAATTTTGTTTCTGATATTTCTTGTAGGAGTGTTTACGTGACCTTGATTTGAGGAGGATGGTCTCTTTGTCCATGGACGGACCCAACGTCAATTGGCGTTTTCTTGAGATGCTGCAGACGGAGCATGCTGAGCATTTTGGGGGTGCCCAGTTGGTTGTAGTGGGAAGTTGTGGGCTACACACTCTACATAATGCTGTCAAATGTGGATTCACTGAGTGGCATATGGAGAAGTTCTTAAGAGCTCTTCATACTATTTTTCACAATGTGCCAGCAAGAAGGGAGGATTTTTGCAATCTTACAAAGTCCAAAACCTTTGCTTTGCCTTTCTGTGGTCACCGCTGGATCGAGAACCTCCCAGTAGTGCAGAGAGCCATTGAGATCTGGCCTGACATGAAGAAATATGTTGATGCTGTTACAACCAAGAAGCTCCCAAACCCTGGAACGTCTTCTTATGACACCATCGAGGTGGCAACCAAAGACCCTCTTATTTTGGCAAAGCTGCATTTTTTCATGGCAGTTTCACGAAGTGTGACACCCTTCTTGACAAAGTATCAAACGGATGAACCTGTGCTTCCATTCTTTGCCAATGACTTGGCTGAATTACTGAAGGTAAGCTGAATCTTTTAAGTGAATCTGTGTGAATATATGTCTTTTTATTTAACATCATCTCTTTTCATTACAATAAGACTACTGCTGGTTGATTTGGGCCAATATGTGACCACAGACTACATCTATATAATCAATTTCAAATAGTTCAAGTGTATTGTGACAATGATGCTACTGTGTCCCAAAGACATTTTCATTCTCGGATATGTTTTCCCTGTTTTGTAGAATTTGCTGAGGCGATTCATCAAGCGAGAGCTACTGACTGATGTCACACCTCAGCACTTGGTACGGCTTGATGTCACTGACAAGCAGTCGAGGGTGCATCCAAAGGCAGTGGACATCGGCATTGGTGCAGAGACTGCCATAAAGGTATTCTGGAAATAATCATGGCCGACAAGTAGGCGTTTCACAAAATTGCAATTTGGTGGTTAAAGGGAAAGAGCAAGGAGAGTTGTGTTGTAAACAGTTGTGTTGTAATCAGGGACAGTTCACTTCAGCTAGTCCTTATTCATCCTTAGGAACTCCAACAGCGGAGTAAATCCTCAGAGGAACTTTCCATCCTACATTTTCAAAACCAATGCATGGAGTGTCTATCCAAAATGGTCAGAAGATTCAGGAGAGGAGCCCTTTGAAGTTTCCGATTGTTAGACAATTAACTTGTCTGAACCCAGCCTTTATGTACAGCAACCCTGAACTGTGTCAGAAACAGATGAAGAGCATAGTCAGGAAGTTTCTACAAGACAGACAGTTGGATGGAGGAGTTGCTGCTGGTACATATTCATACATTATTTTATTGATGAGGTCTAAACATAAGCATACAATTTACTAATGTAATACCTGTACGTAAGGGATAAAGAACATCATGGTATTCTTGTATCAAAAAATACTGCATGTTCAAAGTGGTAGCACAGGCGTTACACCTCAAAGTGCATTATTTGTTTTATCTACGAATGCAGTTCGTTATCCTGATTATGCCATTGTTGTCATGCCATTATAAGTTAGAATAATGCTGTGCAGTGCATAGCACTAAGTGTATTGTAACACTCTTTAATGTGACAGTTCATTGAAGCTTCCCAATGCGGCCGATGGTCAAAAAATAGGAACTACGTAATAAGAATCATAACATAATGCATATGCTAACACAGCACAATAGGACATTAGATCAAGCAGTCGTATGAATAATAATATATTACTGATATTGTAGCTATACATTTATTTGAATGCTCTTTCATCCACTCTTCTTAGGTGATCTGATCACCCAGAAGTTCTCAGAGATGCTGTCCCTGGAGGTCCGAACTGAAGAATTTCAGTCCTTCCAGCCATTCAAGAAAAGACTGGATGTCTTTCTAAGTAACATCATCAGTGAGACCTACCCACAACTTTGGTCCTTTATCCAGAAGCTTCTACTTCTATCACACGGGCAGGCAACAGTTGAGCGGGGCTTTTCGGTGAACAAAGAAATTGAAACTGCTAACATTCACGAAGACACCGTTGTAGCGCAGAGAATCGTCTGTGACTACATCTCTCTCCATGGAGGGGTTACCAAGGTCCCCCTCACGCCAGCCCTGCTTTCCTCGGTCTCATCTTCCAGAGCAAGATATAGAATTCATCTTGAGACGGAGAGAAAAAAGAGAGAATCTCAAGCAGAGTCAGAAAAACGAAAGGCCATTGAGGAGAACCTGGAGCAACTGAGAAAGCACAGAAGATCCATCAAGGAGGTAGCCGAACATCTGCTCAGGGATGCTGATAAGTTGGCAGACCAGGCTGAAGCCAAGCAAGCAGGCAGCAAGATGGCGGAGCTAATAGCAAAATCGAATGCCTTTAGAAGGAGCCACAAGGAAAAGATGGCTGAACTCATTAAACTGGACGAACAGATTGCTGCCAAAAGAGCTGAGCTCCAAAAGCTGTAGGATCTATTGAAATGCACACAGGCACACCCACAGACGAATGCAGGCACACGCACACACAAACACACACACACACGTACACCCCTCACAGTTATTGTTTTAAATTATTCTGTCTTAGGACTTAAATACAGTGTAGATTGCAACAACCGCACACAGGCACACCCACAGACGAATGCAGGCACACGCACACACAAACACACACACACGTACACCCCTCACAGTTATTGTTTTAAATGGTTCTTAAATTAATGACTTAAATACAGTGTAGACAGGCTGTAGGTTACTTTGGGAAAAAACATCCATACAAAGGCGCACCCACAGACGTGTGCATGTGCATACATGCACTCCTCACACAGTTATTGTGTTTAAATATGGTGAATGTTATGTTGAAGCAGATCTTTGAAAGCTGTTGTCCTCAGAGCATATTGTTCATTAAAGTTATTTATTTGATTGATTGATTGATTTTCAATTTTTTCATTAATACGCATACCAGGGAAGGTGCGACGTTGGTCTTAAATTTTATTGAAAGTGGTCTTAAAAAGGTCTTAAAAAGTCTTAAATTTAAGACTAAAAATCCTGGGGGAACCCTGCTTTAGTAACAAGGTACAGATATGTTGGTGGGAAAAGTCCTTTGTCTACATTTACACACCCAAATAGTTATACAGTACTTTGCAGAGAAGAAGCTACTTTTATTCCTCATGCATTGTGATCCAGATAATAGGGCTGATTCTCAGGTCTGCTCCATGGCTGTATCAAATACTCAGTAAGAACACTGTCACAATACAACTGACTACTAATGGTTTCTGACACAAGGTCGTTCTTTTGGCATCAATACTGTGATATTTATACGCATTAGTCATTTCAGAATTTCTGTACACATATCCCCTGTATCCCAAAGGACTACACAATTTCTTATAAATTATCACATTTTCAGGTGAAGACGACAGTTTTCAGGAGCTGTGTCTGAATCCTGCATTTCCTCCACAGCAGCCTGTTTCCACATTGCCTCAATTTTAGTATGGCATTTATTCATCAAGATGCAATCAACTCGAATACTGATATACTACTGATCTCATATTTGCCCTTCAGTTGTTTTAGTCTAGATCTAATTATTAAGCAGGTTCAAATAAAATACTGAATATATTTTGTATTTATTATTTTAATGTTATGAGCTTACATTGTAATATCTGATTTTTATAGAGATTAATATCTTGTTTTTATGTTTTGTAATTATATTAAATTTGTTAGGCTATGATGATACTTTACTCTTGACTCGACTTTAAGAGTCGAGACAAGAGTCCTGAAAATTGGCACTTGAGTCCAACTTCAGTCCGATTCCAGGACACAAGTACTCCAAGTCTGTCAGAAACAAAAGCTGGAACACAAATTTAATAAAGCACACACACACACACACACACACACACACACACACACACACTGTGCTGGCTCACAAAAAGAGTAGGTTCTCTTCATTTTGGTCAAGGCTTTCTACGGCAGGTTCAGCAACGGAGGGAGCAGACTTAAATGAGTAAGCAGCTGATGTGCCAAAAAGCTGCAAAACATCATCAGGCAGCTTGTGCTCATAGCAAGCATCACCAGACAGCTTCAGACCATATCGGACAGACAGGATGGAGTTAAGGGTCTGCAAGGACATCCGATTTCTTAGCTTGCTTTTACCACACTCATCTGGCTGAATAATCTTTCGACTTCAGCATTCGAGTGTGGCAAGGACAACAGAGACACAGTAGCAATGACAAGTTCCTGGAACAGGTTGATATTCGCTGCATTCCTGAACTTCAAAACCTCACTCCAGAAGCCCACTGTGTTTTTTGTTTCATTCCACTTGCTAAGATGGATGGCACGCAATTGCTGGACAATCTTGTCTATCTCTGCAGGAGAGTAGCCAAGGAGCTTGGCTATTTTTTCAATTTCCTCCAGGATTTTATTGTGCTTTATTAGAGTTTCCTCCACATTGAAAATTGACATGTACTGCAACGCTTCCATGTTGTCTGGCAGTCTCACTCTCAACTCTTTAGTGAGGAGATGGTGAATGCTACACACCGCTTTCGGACATTGTTCTTCTCCTCAGGCGCAAGGTGGAGCTCAGCTGCCTTCGACTCGAAAAGGGAACTGAGGTACGGATTCGGACTGATGTATCCATCAATTGGCTCTTTGAGGACATCAATATTGGCCAGTCGATTCAGCACCCTGCTACTCCCAGACTTGATCAGGCTAACCAAGCTGTCAAGAAGTTTCAGAGGATCTACCTGCTCTCCCTCAAAAGCCTTGATGGCCAACTGTACCTCGCCTAGCATCGACTTCGAAAAAGTCAGATACAGGATGTTTTGAGGATCACTGTACAGTATAAAACCTCAGCCATGTAGCAGTGCTCACTTGACTTGGTGACTGCGAAATGCAGTTTAAGTGCCTCCCACTGATCCAAAATGCGGGAAACCGCCGGTTCTATGGAAAGCCAAAGTGTGCCACACCTTAGTGATCTATAGGGGTTTCTCCCCACAGTTGATGGTCTCAAATATTGCTTTGTAACCTCTCTGCGTTTTGGAGACACTGAAAACCATTTATAAGTCTCCCGTACCAAATAGTCCACACTACGGGGGATGGTGTCATTGGACGCATGACTTACAGCAAGCTGCAGAGAATGACACACACAGCGAATTAAAACCAGATCTTCGAGGCCATACTCCTCCTTCAGCACTTTATGGACCCCATTATTAACCCCTGTCATAACAGAGGCATTGTCAGTCCCTATCCCCAGGAGTTTCTCTTTTTGAAGACAGCACTTCTCCAGGAAAGCAACAATAGATCTGGCATTTCCTCCTTCCAACTCAACAAGCCCAAGAAATGTTGAGACAATTGTCTGTTTGTTGTCACTAAAGTACCTTATCATAACACCCAGGTACTTAGAGACACTAACATCTGTGGATTCATCGAGGAGGAGGCTGAAACGCTGGTCACCGACATCTGTGACCAACTTTTTCAAAAAGTATGGTGATGAAACACCTTTAATCATCTCCGTGCACTTTGACCTGTGCATTTTAAAATGAGTAGCAGCAGTGGAGTCTGAGAACGCAGCTTTACATGCTTCCCCAATTTGGTCAAATGACAGCATGGAGCAGTGTTCAGCCATAGATAATACCATGGTGGCTTGTTTTTTTTAAATCATTAATGGCAGTTTGCTTTGGGTGGAACTGTTATAGGGCTTTGCCTTTTCAGTATTTTTTAATTTTATTATTTTTTTTAGTTGCCGTGTGTTTTCTTACATCGCAAAGTTTGGCGTAGAAACCAGCCTTACAGTACATGCAGTATGCCCGTGTATCGTCTCCAATAAACCGCTTCAACCAGCCTTTGAATTCAATGTTTGATTCCCACTCCTTTCGATATTTTTGAGCATAAAGTTTAGACATGATGAGCTAGCTAGCTAGATGTTCAGTTTATGTCAGAGAGGCACACAGTGGACGAGTGAGTAAGCGACTGAGGCTGTGTGAGTCAAATGCAGTTATTTGAGTGTGACAGCGCACAGTGAAGAAACATTTATATTTTCGTTCTACAGCAACAGATCCAGGCGGAATCAGCGCCAGCGCGAGCGGTGGATTTGCGCACGCGCGATTCATTTACTGTCGGAAGCGGAGAGTGTGAGTCGCTTTGACTGCAGCTGGGACTGCGGCGCAAGGCTACTGTTAGACTGACCGCCTATGAGTGCCTTGGGACGGCGGAGGGGCTCACGGCAGCACCCGCTGCTCGTTGAGGAGAGTAACTACAGAACGATACATGCTTTCACGTCAGAATCTACAATAACACGAGAAAAATCGCTAGATTTGTCGCTAGTCGCTTTTAAATTAAAAAAAAAAAAAGTCGACAAGAGGATTTGAAAAGTCGCCGGATTCAGCGAGAAAGTCGCCAAGTTGGCAACACTGCCTGTTGCTTTGGCCTGCACGCACTTTTCTCCGAGCAAGCAGCTCTGCATTGCGAGCCGGCAGCTCTCAATAGTGAATCTGTTTCTGCAGTCTTCTTAACCAATAGGCCAATTTACTGAGTTACTATTCTACATGCACAATTATTTCTCTGGTGTCGGAATGTCTCGCGATGTTTGTGAATTCTTAGAAGCAAAACACCACATCATTTCGGGTTCAAATCTGTTGTAACTGCGTTGCTGAGAATTGTAACGGGTATTATATTACCCACATCTCAGAAGTTACTCTTGTAACGCGTTACACCCAACACTGCTTAAAACTGGAAGCCATGACAGTGTCTGGTAGCCAGTGTTGGGGAGTAACGGAATACATGTACCGGCGTTACGTATTCAGAATACAAATTATGAGTAACTGTATTCCGTTACAGTTACAGCTTAAATAGATGGTATTCAGAATACAGTTACATTGTTGAAATCAATGGATTACATGACGGTACTTCTCTTTTTCACGAGTTTATTCACTCTCTAAATAAATTAAGGCATCTTGATGCATTTCCCTGAAGCCCCAACATGAAAACGAATGAAAATGAGCTATTTGAATTGCGTGATCAGTTGCCTACAATGGAGTCCGAAGAGGAGCAGCTAGAGGTAGAGCTGGAGCCGGAGCCAGCACAACAGAGCCAGGGCAGGAATGCGTTTCTATCTTGGAAATTCAAACAGCATTTCACATTAAAGAAAGAGAAGGGAGAACCAAATATAACTGCAGTGCAACCTCTGCTTGCCGGCAGCCAAACTTCTTTCCGCATCCAAAGACTCCACCTCCGACCTGAAGAAGCATCTTCAAGTATTTTTATTTTTTTTAATTAGCCATAGGTAGTCACCTGCTGTAGTTTTACTGGTCACCTTGCTATTTTATAGTTGTATCAGTATCTGTATCCTATGTGCTGATTTACTAGCCCCAGAGCCGTTGAAAGACTCTGACTAGCCCTGTTTGACCTGTTAGCTAACGTTAGCTAAAATTAGCTCGTGTTAGCTAAGACTGCGGTTAGTTTTTGTAGTATGCAGACTTGGACCTAACACATTTAGCCAATTGGAACAGAAGAATACACCAGAATAGGCCTGTTTAGTTAGCAGGATTTGATGGCCACATTCCTACCCTTATAAAATGCAAATCAATGTGGAAGTAATCCAAGTATTCAGAATACGTTACTCAGATTGGGTAATGTAACGAAATACGTTACAGATTACATTTTTGGGCATGTATTCTGTATTCTGTAACGGAATACCTTTTGAAAGTATCCTTCCCAACACTGCTGGTAGCTAACCACAACACTTACACATGAGCAAAGTAGAAATGTCACATTTTGTTTAAGTAACTGCACAGATCTTACTTCTACTGTAATTCTATGAGATCAGTTTATTTATTTTTTAATCCTTACTTTGAAAGCAGGTACGTTCTCAGATGGACCCCAAAGGGTTCTTGAGTGTATCCATGTCCTTGGCTGTCCTGTTGAAGTATTTGGCTTGTCTCCTTTGCCTGTCAATCAGTTCTTGTGTTATTTGTTTTACCTCTGGCTGCAGAAGACTATCCCTTGTCTTCTGCAGCCAGAAGACAAGGGATAGTTGATCCTTCAGTTGGTGTGTTGCGGTGATCCAAAATTGACAGGTATGGGTCCTCTCCTGCAGCTTTGGCTTTCCTCATCAGTCGTTTTGCTGTTTTCACAGCAGACTCTGCCTTCCCGTTGCTTTGTGGGTATCCAGGAGATGAAGTTCTGTGCTGGAACTCCCACTGCTGACAGAAACACTGGAACTTCCTGGGAATTGTACTGTGGCCCGTTATCTGACACAACTACATCTGGAATACCCTGACGAGCAAAGTGAGCCTTTAGCTTCCTTATCACAGTACTTGATTTTGTGTCTGGTAAGTAGTCGATTTCCCAAAAGTTGGAATAGTAATCAACTGTAATTAGGTAGTCTTTGTTGTCATAAGTGAACAAATCCATACCAACCCTGGCCCAGGGTCTACTTGGTACCTCATGTGGATGTAATGTCTCTTTTTGTGGTTTTACATCAACTGATCTGCAAATGTCAAATTTTGCTTTGAATGTCTTAATATGTTCGTTCATTCCCGGTCAGTAGACACATTCTTCGCGCACCTGAGGCATCCCTCCATCCCCACGTGAGCGGAGTGAATACGACGGATGATCTCACTGCGGAATGTGTCCGGGATGACAGCTCTCTCTCCTCTGAAAATGATTTCATCCTTAACGCTCAGTTCCTCTTGGAATACGTAGTAGAGCATGATATCCATTGGTGTGTCTCTCTTATTTGGTGGCCATCCCTTTTGAATGGTCTTATTTAGGGTCTGTAGTGTTTTGTGTTCTCGGGTAGCAGAGCAGATTGTGCTTAGTCTCTCTTCTGAGATTGGTAGGTAGTCTACCATGTTGATCATCTCAAGCTCTGCCTCCACTGAACCTGTAGTGGAGCTCTGCATCAAGTATGCTCTGCTCAAGGTATCTGCAAGCAACATGTCACGTCCAGGGACTTAGTTCACGTCTATGTCATGTTCTCCAACGGCCGTAAGTATATTGATGGAATTTTTCCATCCCAAAGACAATAGCCAAACATTCCTTTTCGATTTGGGCATAGCCCCTTTCCGACTGTGTCAGTGCTCTGCTCCCGAAAGCTACAGGTTCCCCTTTTTGTGTCAGTGCTGCTCCTAGCCCCGTTTCTGATGTGTCGCACTGCAATGTTAGTTCCTCTATTGGGTTGTAGTATTTAAGTACAGGTGTAGGGGAGATAGCAGGTGGTTGGACTGTATATTAAACTGATAGGTTGCGCCGTTCAGTTTCCATCGAACACAATCAAGGAGTGCCGGCCAGAGCACTACTTAAGACCCGAAGATGTTGAATGGGGGGGGGTTTGGTTGGAAAGGATGACGCCAGACGGGTGGATTAAACTTGACTTTCTTCTATTAAACTTCAGTATATACAGTGGGGCAAAAAAGTATTTAGTCAGCCACCAATTGTGCAAGTTCTCCCATTTAAAAAGATGAGAGAGGCCTGTAATTTTTATCATAGGTATACCTCAACTATGAGAGACAGAATGGGGGAAACAATCCAGGAAATCACATTGTAGGATTTTTAAATAATTTATTTTCAAATGATTGTGGAAAATAAGTATTTGGTCAATAACAAAAGTTCATCTCAATACTTTGTTATATGCCCTTTGTTGGCAATGACAGAGGTCAAACGTTTTCTGTAAGTCTTCACAAGGTTTTCACACACTGTTGCTGGTATTTTGGCCCATTCCTCCATGCAGATCTCCTCTAAAGCAGTGATGTTTTGGGGCTGTCGCTGGGCAACACGGACTTTCAACTCCCTCCAAAGATTTTCTATGGGGTTGAGATCTGGAGACTGGCTAGGCCACTCCAGGACCTTGAAATGCTTCTTACGAAGCCACTCCTTCGTTGCCCTGGCGGTGTGTTTGGGATCATTGTCATGCTGAAAGACCCAGCCACGCTTCATCTTCAGTGCCCTTGCTGATGGAAGGAGGTTTTCACTCAAAATCTCACGATACACGGCACCATTCATTCTTTCCTTTACACAGATCAGTCGTCCTGGTCCCTTTGCAGAAAAACAGCCCCAAAGCATGATGTTTCCACCCCCATGCTTCACAGTAGGTATGGTGTTCTTTGGATGCAACTCTGCATTCTTTCTCCTCCAAACACGACGAGTTGAGTTTTTACCAAAAAGTTCTATTTTGGTTTCATCTGACCATATGACATTCTCCCAATCCTCTTCTGGATCATCCAAATGCCCTCTAGCAAACTTCAGACGGGCCTGGACATGTACTGGCTTAAGCAGGGGGACACGTCTGGAACTGCAGGATTTAAGTCCCTGGCGGCGTAGTGTGTTACTGATGGTAGCCTCTGTTACTTTGGTCCCAGCTCTCTGCAGGTCATTCACTAGGTCCCCCCGTGTGGTTCTGGGATTTTTGCTCACCGTTCTTGTGATCATTTTGACCCCACGGGGTGAGATCTTGCGTGGAGCCCCAGATGGAGGGAGATTAGCAGTGGTCTTGTATTTCTTCCATTTTCTAATAATTGCTCCCACAGTTGATTTCTTCACACCAAGCTGCTTACCTATTGCAGATTCAGTTTTCCCAGCCTGGTGCAGGCGTACCATTTTGTCTCTGGTCTCCTTTGACAGCTCTTTGGTCTTGGCCATAGTGGAGTTTGGAGTATGACCGTTTGAGGTTGTGGTCAGGTGTCTTTTATACTGATAACGAGTTCAAAAAGGTGCCATTAATACAGGTAACGAGTGGAGGACAGAGGAGCCTCTTTAAGAAGAAGTTACAGGTCTGTGAGAGCCAGAAATCTTGCTTGTTTGTAGGTGACCAAATACTTATTTTACCGAGGAATTTACCAATTAATTCTTTAAAAATCCTACAATGTGATTTCCTGGATTTTTTTTTCTCATTCTGTCTCTCATAGTTGAAGTGTACCTATGATAAAAATTACAGGCCTCTCTCATCTTTTTAAATGGGAGAACTTGCACAATTGGTGGCTGACTAAATACTTTTTTGCCCCACTGTACATAGGTACAGGTTTGTTCGCATGTTTGCGTGATTCTAAACAAAGGAAATAAAATACAATAAATCAACTGCTGTCTGTGGCATTACTACTAAATTCACACCACACTGAGCACTATACTAATCACTTATACACATCTGAGGTAGTTAAACTAGCATTACATTGGCAGCATGTGAGCAGGCAGGTTTGACACAATCTACCAAATAACTACAGGATAATACAAAATACACCAAAATATGCATCAATATTCACTTGACTCAACCAAAACTACAATATTTGGTCACTTACGTTGGTCATTTATGCACACAAACACCAGGATTACTTTGGATGAAGGAAACTTTCTGAAGTCAGGTAACTCTGAATCATGGCATCTGAACTAACAATGATGGAGGAATACGTGATGTCACATCCTGAAACTACCATGTCAAAATAAGAGTCATAAGGCTGAACTCAGGAAGTGCATTAAATAAACAGGGAAAACCACTTGTAAACCTAAAAGTCCATAGCCTTTTCTACAGCCGCCCCCAAATGTACGTGGTACATTTGCAACAACGAAAAGGCTACTCTAAGGGGGACGACTCTCTTCACCAACTGGAAGGGCTGGCAGAATCACCAGCCGGGCGACAGGTCGGGTGTAGGTGCGGTCTCTGACCTTCACATCCGCGGACCGGATGTGACCATCAGGGCTGGGGTGGACTTTGACGATGCGCCCAATAGGCCACATGGCCCTAGGGAGCCGGGGGTCCACGATCATTGCCACAGAGCCTTCTGTGACATCGGCCGAGGAGGACTGCCACTTCTGTCTGAGCTGCAGCCCAGGTAAGTACAGCCTGATGAAGCGAGCCCAGAAGTGGTCTGTCAGCACCTGAGCGTGCTTCCACCTCTGCTGGCTGAGGAGCTCGTCTCTGGGGTAGACGACTTGTGAGAGGGACCCGTCCGGCCGCCCCATCAGCAGGCAGTTGGGAGTGACCGGGTCTGGGTCACCAACATCGGAGGGAACGTACCCCAACGGTTTGGAGTTCAAGATCGCCTCCACTTCGATGAGGACGGTGCGGAGGACCTCCTCCTGAAGGGGTTGAGCGCCTGCAGTGGTGTACAAGGCACCCTTCACTGAGCGAATCTCTCGCTCCCACGCGCCTCCGAAGTGTGGAGCAGCAGGAGGGTTGAAGTGGAAGTGGATCCTGTAGGGTGCCAGGAGGGACTGGAGGTCAGGGGACATGGCTGCGAACGCCTCCCGTATCTCTTTTTCACCGGCTTTGAAGTTGGTCCCCTGGTCTGAATAGAGCTCAGCAGGGGACCCTCTACGGGCGATAAACCTTCTTAGGGCCATGAGAAAGGAGTCCGCGTCGATGGAGGTAAGGAGATCGAGGTGAACCGCTCTGACGGTTAGGCATTTGAATATGATCCCCCACCTCTTCTCCAGACGCCTTCCCACCTTGACTTCCAACGGCCCGAAGAGTGGAAGGCAGGTTTAAACAGGCGTATGCGGGCTAAGGGCAGGTCAGACATTTGAGGGACAGTAGGTTTCGCCTTCCAGCGGCGGCAGTCTGTACATGTTTTCTGGAAGCGACGTACTGCCTCTCGGCCTCGCAGAATCCAGAAGGAGCGCCGGATCTCTGCAAAGACACGCTCTAGCCCAGGGTGTTTCAAGCGACTATCAAAGTCCTGAATAAGCAGGCGGGTCACTGGATGTGAGGGGTCTAACACCACTGGGTGTAGGCTGCTGTAGTCCAGGTCCTCTGACCGGCGGAGTCGACTGCCAACTCTGATTAGGTCGCTGCTTTCTTCGAGTTCCGGAGAGAGGTTACAGAGACGGCTGCTCCGTAGGACTGGTTTCTTGGCTTTAAGGAGACGAAGCTCGTCGGGGAAGCAGTCTTCCTGGACCTTTCGGAGAAGGTGAGTCTCTGCATGACAGTAATCCTCTGCACTAGCGCATCCATCCTTAGCAACCGCCCCATGAAGCTCCTGGGCTGTGGCCTGCAGCAGCACCCTCCAGGTGTTGTACTGGTTAAGCTCTGAGTCGGCTTGACTCACAGCCGTGGAGGTGGCACCACAGAAGGTCTCTTTGCGAAGCTCTGAGGGGTCTGGAGGATCTCCCAAGGCACCTGGAGGCTCCGCTGGCCACTGGTCACGAGGTAGGAGGAGGAACGGAGGGCCTTGGCTCCATCGGTTGGGTCTGGCTAGGTCCTGCAGTCTCTTGCCACGAGTAATATCGTCAGCAGGATTCTGGGCAGAGTCAACGTACCGCCATGTGTGTTGCTGAGTGAGATCTTGAATTTCAACGACACGGGTGCCGACGAAGACTTTAAATCGGCAGGATTCCGATCTCAGCCACGCCAGCACGGTTGTGGAGTCTGTCCACATCACGGTTTGCTTGATGTCCAGAGTAAGCTCATCGCTCAGGAGCTTGGAGAGCTGAGCTCCGGTGAGTGCACCACACAGCTCCAACCTTGGCATGGACTGTAGACGTCTGGGGGCCACTCTGGATCGAGCCATGACGAAGGCCAGGTGTGGTGCGCCGTCGCTGTCAACCATCCTGAGGTACGCCACTGCGCCATAGGCCAGCTCCGATGCATCGCAAAGATGTGAAGCTCTCTCTCGCTTACGGCAGCAGCTGCACCCTTGGGTAGATATGGACGACTGAAGCGGACTTCAGGGAGAAACTGTAACTCTCCTTCCCAGTCTCTCCACTGCTGGAGAAGATGTGGGGGCAACTGGGGGTCATCCCAGCCTCTGTGCGTATCCCAAAGGCATCTCACTAGCATCTTCGCTCTGGTGGTATAGGGCAGTATGAAGCCCAAGGGGTCGTACTGACTGGCGAGCACCTTGTAAATGTTGCGCATTGTGGGCTCATCATACTGGACAGGGCGACATTTGTATCCCAGGACGTCAGTGGAGAACTGCCAGCTGAGACCCAATGTCGATTCGGGACTGTCTGTCTTCTCATGTGCCAGCCAGAGGTCAGCGCTGGTGGATCTGAGGTCCTCAGGTAGGTGACTGATCACTTCGGGTACATTGCTGGCCCACTGTCGAAGTATAAAGCCAGCTGAGGACAGGATCGCTCTCAACTTGTCCACAAGGTCTCTGGCGGTGACGGTGGTAGGGAGGGACTGCAGACAATTGTCCACATAGAACAGACCTGGGCATCTTACAGCTCGCGGGCCACATCCGGCCCTTTGTGCGTCCCTGTCCGGCCCACGTGAGGCCAATCATAAATTACAAAATAAATTTAAAAAATATCTATGTCGAGTGTGCAATACAACGGTGCTGCTTTTGTTTTAAAAGGCATTATTTGTATTACTTCCGTGTGGACGTATGCGCCTGCGTGATTGTAAGTGAAGGTGAACAGCAGCAATTACAAATTGCAAAATAAATTTAAAAAAAACATCTATGTGGTGCGTGCAATACAACTGCGCTGCTTTTATTTTGAAAAGTGTTATTTATGGACGTACAGTGGGGCAAAAAAGTATTTAGTCAGCCACCAATTGTGCAAGTTCTCCCATTTAAAAAGATGAGAGAGGCCTGTAATTTTTATCATAGGTATACCTCAACTATGAGAGACAGAATGGGGGAAACAATCCAGGAAATCACATCGTAGGATTTTTAATGAATTAATTTCAAATGATTGTGGAAAATAAGTATTTGGTCAATAACAAAAGTTCATCTCAATACTTTGTTATATACCCTTTGTTGGCAATGACAGAGGTCAAACGTTTTCTGTAAGTCTTCACAAGGTTTTCACACACTGTTGCTGGTATTTTGGCCCATTCCTCCATGCAGATCTCCTCTAAAGCAGTGATGTTTTGGGGCTGTCGCTGGGCAACACAGACTTTCAACTCCCTCCAAAGATTTTCTATGGGGTTGAGATCTGGAGACTGGCTAGGCCACTCCAGGACCTTGAAATGCCTCTTACGAAGCCACTCCTTCGTTGCCCTGGCAGTGTGTTTGGGATCATTGTCATGCTGAAAGACCCAGCCACGCCTCATCTTCAGTGCCCTTGCTGATGGAAGGAGGTTTTCACTCAAAATCTCACGATACGTGGCCCCATTCATTCTTTCCTTTACACGGATCAGTCGTCCTGGTCCCTTTGCAGAAAAACAGCCCCAAAGCATGATGTTTCCACCCCCATGCTTCACAGTAGGTATGCTGTTCTTTGGATGCAACTCTGCATTCTTTCTCCTCCAAACACGACGACTTGAGTTTTTACCAAAAAGTTCTATTTTGGTTTCATCTGACCATATGACATTCTCCCAATCCTGTTCTGGATCATCCAAATGCCCTCTAGCAAACTTCAGACGGGCCTGGACATGTACTGGCTTAAGCAGGGGGACACGTCTGGAAGTGCAGGATTTTAGTCCCTGGCGGCGTAGTGTGTTACTGATGGTAGCCTCTGTTACTTTGGTCCCAGCTCTCTGCAGGTCATTCACTAGGTCCCCCCGTGTGGTTCTGGGATTTTTGCTCACCGTTCTTGTGATCATTTTGACCCCACGGGGTGAGATCTTGCGTGGAGCCCCAGATGGAGGGAGATTAGCAGTGGTCTTGTATGTCTTCCATTTTCTAATAATTGCTCCCACAGTTGATTTCTTCACACCAAGCTGCTTACCTATTGCAGATTCAGTTTTCCCAGCCTGGTGCAGGTCTACAATTTTGTCTCTGGTCTCCTTTGACAGCTCTTTGGTCTTGGCCATAGTGGAGTTTGGAGTATGACTGTTTGAGGTTGTGGACAGGTGTCTTTTATACTGATAACGAGTTCAAAAAGGTGCCATTAATACAGGTAACGAGTGGAGGACAGAGGAGCCTCTTAAAGAAGAAGTTACAGGTCTGTGAGAGCCAGAAATCTTGCTTGTTTGTAGGTGACCAAATACTTATTTTACCGAGGAATTTACCAATTAATTCTTTAAAAATCCTACAATGTGATTTCCTGGATTTTTTTTTCTCATTTTGTCTCTCATAGTTGAGGTATACCTATGATAAAAATTACAGGCCTCTCTCATCTTTTTAAATGGGAGAACTTGCACAATTGGTGGCTGACTAAATACTTTTTTGCCCCACTGTATGTGCGCGCGTAACCTGTGAGTGAAGGTGCACAGCGACAAATAATGCCCGGTTACCCCCAAGATGTCCGCCCACGCTAAAAAAAGAAAAGTTGATAACGAATGCCGTGTTTTCAACAAGACATGGACTGCCAAGTATTTCTTTACAGAAATTAAAGGTAAAGCCGTGTGCTTAATTTGTGGTACACAGGTCGCTGTGTTTAAAGATTATAATTTGATCGCCACTACACGACCAAGCACGAGGATAAATACCGGAATCTGTCTGATGAAGAGCGCGCAAGGGAGGCTGATGCGTTGTCTTTTATACTGATAACGAGAAAAACTGCAAACCCAACAAGGACTTTTTACCAAACTTCACACCCCCAGAGATGCAGCCGTCAGGACAAGTTATGTAATTTCTCACAAAATCGCCAGAAAAAGTAAGGCGTTTTCTGACGGAGAGTTTATTAAGGAGTGCTTATTGGACTCTGTTGCGCTGATATGCCCGGAGAAAAAGGGCGCGTTTGAGAACGTGTCACTCTCTCGACGCACTGTAACGAGGCGGGTTGAGGCCATCGCTGGAAACTTGGAGCTTCAGCTGAAGAACAGAGCGGCCGACTTTGACTGTTTTTCTCTGGCTTTGGATGAGAGCTGCGATGTACGTGACACCACCCAGCTGCTCATCTTCTTACGTGGGATAACTGCAGACTTTCAAATCACGGAGGAGCTGGCAGCCATGCAGTCAATTAAAGGGACAACCACAGGTAATGACTTGTTCACAGAGGTAAATGCGTGTTTGGACATGTTAGGACTGAAATGGGGCAAGCTGGCAGGTGTGACAACAGATGGTTGTCCAAATCTGACCGGGAAAAATGTTGGACTTTTAAAGAGGATGCAGGATAAAGTGACAGAAATTAACCCTGTGCAGAAATTGACATTTTTGCACTGTATTATACATCAGGAAGTGTTGTGTAAGACAGTGTTAAAAATGAACCATGTTGTTGATGCTGTAACTAAAACAGTTAACTTTATCAGAGCGAGAGCGTTAAATCATCGGCAATTTGTTGCACTTTTGGAGGAAAATGAGAGTGAACATGGTGACATAAGCTACCACTGCAACGTCAGGTGGCTCAGCCTGGGCAAAGTACTGAAAAATGTCTGGGACCTGAGAGAACAGATTCAGTATTTCTGTGGGAAGAAAGGACATGACATCCCAGAACTTTCAGATGAAGACTGGGTGGCAGACCTCCGATTCGCTGTGGATGTGACTGCACTCATGAACGAACTGAATGTCAAACTGCAGTGCAAGGGCCTTTTTGTGCATGAGATGTACAGTGCAGTGACGGCTTTCATGAGAAAGTTGCAGCTTCTCTCAAGCCAAGTGAAGACAACATTCTGACCCACTTGCCAACACTAAAGGCCACAAGATCAGCCGATCACCTCCACAAGTACTCAAGCAAGTTAGAAGCATTGCATGGAGAGTTTTCGAGGCGATTTCAAGATTTCAAAACTCTTGAGAGTGAAATGCACATGGTTTCTTCTCCCTTCAACTGCAGTGTGGACAATGCACCAAGCGATGTTCAGATGGAGCTCATTGACCTGCAGTCTGACCTACTTCTGGCAGAGCACTTCAGGTCAGTCTCACTGCTGGACTTTTACTCCTCCCTCAAAGAGGAGAACTTTCCACACCTGAGGAGGCATGCTCAGAGGATTCTAGTCCTCTTTGGATCCACCTACGTTTGTGAACAGACATTCTCAGTAATGAAGTTCAACAAATCCAAACACAGATCCTCTATCACTGATGATCACCTCTCAGCTGTCCTTCGCATAGCCACCTCAGACATTCAGCCAGATTTCAATGCCCTTGTTCAAGCCCAGAACAGACTGGATTATTCGCACTGAAGAGGTAAAATGAGGTGGAAAACATAACAAGTTATTGTTTGTTGTATTGCAGTATTTCTATAAACTTGTTAAGTTGTTTGTTGTTTTTCCTTGTTTGTGGAACAAAGTTAAAGTGTGAACAAGTTAAAAATAAATTGCAGTGATTCAATGATTGTTTTTGTTTTCTTATTTTAATTTCACATAGCCTAATATAAATATTTAAGGATTAAGAGCTTAAATAAACCATCAAAAGCAATCTGCTTTTGTATAAAGTTAAGTTAGGTTAAATGAAATTGTTATTATTATTTATCTTACAGTATATCAAAAATAATATTGAGCAGAATTTAATTGAAATATTGTCGATGTGGCCCTCGAGCAGTGCTCGGGTTGCTAATGCGGCCCCCGGTAAAAATGAATTGCCCACCCCTGACATAGAAGCATCGCTCTACTGAAGTCCTCACCACATCTCTAGGCTGGGTGTTCTCTCTTGTGTGGTGCTGCAGGGCGAACACAGCACAACACGGGCTGCAAGTGGTTCCAAATGGCAGCACTTGCCACTCGTACACTGAAGGGGGTTCGTGTTGCTGTAGGTTGCGCCACACAAAACGCAGGAGAGGCCGGTCTTCGGGTAGCAGGCGAACTTGGTGGAACATGCCCTTTATGTCTCCACTCACTGCCATTTCATGCTCCCGAAACCTAAGGAGGACTCCCAGCAGAGATGCTCCGAGAGTAGGCCCATGTAGGAGGTATTCGTTGAGGTTCTGACCTCGATACTGGAACGAACAGCTGAACACAAGGCGTTGTTTGCCATTGTGGCTAACTAGGTGGTGGGGAATGTACCATGCCTCTTCTCCCCTGGTTACTTCCAATGGGTCAAGCTTGACAACAGACCCTGCCTGTATCAACTTGTCGATCTCACCGCGATAAACTGTGGCCTTCTCAGGATCTCTTCGTAGTCGTCTCTCGATTCCTCTGAGACTTGGCAGGACTGCATCAGGGGTGGCTTGAAGGCGTGGCATGTCCTTATGCCGCAGCAGGGGGGTGGCGAAGCGAGAGATGCCCTCAACTTCGACACGGGTCGTCTTTCCTTCAAGCAGGCTGATGGCGAGGTTGTCTTGCTTGGAGCGGGTCACCACTTTGCTGCCCCTGAGTGGTATGAGGTCAACTTGCCACAGCTTCTCAACATTCTTCATTAACTCGGTCACTTGAGGGGGAACTGAAGTGAAGAGGCAATGGTGTGGGCTGGAGAGCTGGCTTATAACACTGGAGAGGCCCTGCAAGGCTCAGCCCAACCTGGTGCGGACTGCTGCTGGACCACCAGGGGGACCCAGTTGTACTGGCTGGGTAGGAGTCACCAGGTGGGGGTGGTCACTGCCTACGAGCAGGAGTGGTTTGATCCTCTTGAAGGGCTGAAGGGGCAGTCCTGAGAGGTGCTTGTACTTCTCTGTAACTGCTCCAGAGGGTAAGTATGGTCGGCGAGATCGATGTGGGCAGAGGTGAAGGCATTAGTGATCAGGTACTTGGTCTTGGGACTTGCCTTGGAGGCGATGGTGAAGGACACGCTGGCTCCTTGGAGGGTTTGGACATCCTGCCTGATTGTACGTAAAGGTAAGGATTCAGGAGTTCCATGGAGACCCAATGCCTCAGTGGCAGCTGGCAGCAGCATCGTTCTCTCTGACCCGTCGTCTAATACAGCATAGGTGTCCAGAGTGCGGCCCTCATGACACAGGAACACTGGAACCACTTTCAGCAGCACCCTGCTGCCTGCAGCTGGCCGATCGAGGTAGAACACCCCGGTGGAGGTTGTGCCGCCATATTGAGGTGGCGCTGTCACTGGGGTGGGGCCTCTCTGGGTTGCTGTATTGATGTTGTGTAGGACCTGTAGGTGGCGTCCTTGACACAGGTTGCAGGTCTTCTTTAAGGTGCACTGCGCCGCCTGGTGTGAGCGGGCACAGCGCCAACATCTCTTGTTGGTCTTAATCCACTCAGTCAGCTGTTCTTTGCTTAGCTTACTGATAGCCGTGCACTGACTCAGGTGGTGTTCTCGGTTGTCACAGAATGCACAGTAAGGTGCTGGCTTGACCTTGGCTTGACTGTCACTTGTAGGTTTGACCTCCCTAGGTGTACTGTCTGTTCCGTGCAGCACAGTGACGGAGGGTTTCTTTGAGTGGGTGCTAGGCGTAGCACTGGGCTTGGCCTTCACCCCTCTGGAAGACAGTTGGCCATCAAAGACTTGACACCAGGCTTCGTGCTTCAGCCACTGAGCTAGGTCGTAGAGGGTGTAACTCCTCTTAGACTGGCTGAACATGCATCAGCGGAAATCAGCTCGCTGTTCTGGTGGCAGCTTGCTGAGTAGGCGTGCTACATGTGTACAGCAGAGGAGCTCCACCTCACCATCAGGGCCAAGTGTCTTCAACATTCCGACCAGTGCCTGTATCTGAAGGGAGAACTGGTCGAAGGCCACTGCATCGCCCCGTCTAATGTCAGGTGTGTCCATCACCTCAGCGATCCGTTTAATGGTCAGCTGATGAGGCTGTCCGAACTTCTCATTCAGGGCCATCATTGTGTCTGTGAATGGTGGCCCTGAATGGATGTAGGCATCGGCTATCAGTTTGCCCTCATCTAGCTTCAGGTGATCAACTAAGCCTTGATACTTAAACATTTCAGTGCTATCAGCAGGTAGCAGGTTCTCTAGGGCAATCTTGAGATGAGTAAACTCACCAGGGTCTCGATGAGAGAAGTTGGGTATGGTAGCACGGGGGCCACGATATGCTGATTCTACAGTGGAGGTGTAGTATGATGGCCTGGAGTAGGTTGGCGCCTGCCTGGTTGCATATGGCAGACCCTGAGGAGGTGGTGGACGTTGCATTGGCGGAGGGCGGAGTGCAGTGGGGTTCAGAGGCACGCCGTATGATGTGGAGGTGAGCTGCGGTGGAGGTGGGGGGAAGCTAAACCATGCAGGGCGCTGTCGCGGGGTAACTTTCGGGCTGTGGCTATTACTGGGGTAGGTGGGCCCGAAAGGTTGGTTAACTGGTGGTGCTGACAGTGGCTGGGCTACTGGTGCCACATCCTGCTTGGCTGCTAGTGTCTCATTTCTTAATAGCTGCAGTTCACTCATTAATCGGTCGAGGCGGTCGACCATGGGCTGTTCACTCGAGGGTGGCACATCTTTGGCGTCGCTTAACCACGGTGGTGGTGGTGGCCATCCTCCATCATCATCCACTGTGGTTGGGTGATAGCCATGTGCCTCGTGTGGTTGTTGTAGGTGGCGTTCAGTATTTACCAGCTGTAGCATGTCTGCACGGACTGCTTTCAGTTCTGCCAGGCCTGCTGACATGCACTGACTGCAGTGACTGCTCCAACATGTGCTCTAACTGGCGCCTCTCATGTTGGATGTCTTCTAGCTCTGCATCATAGGCTGTACCCTTGGCAGGTGGGTGACTTAGGATATGACGAGGAGTACTGTGACTGTGTACATTCTCCTCTTCATGCCAATGAGCACCAAGCCCCTTGTAGTCTACTTCATAATCTTCATAACGGAGAGGAGGGTGTGCCTGGCGTCGGGGGCGCGCACCGGGGAATTCAACATCTTCCATATCCATCTTGATTGAGTGCAATGTACTTACGGCTCGAAAGGACCATTAATGTAGGGGAGATAGCAGGTGGTTGGACTGTATATTAAACTGATAGGTTGCGCCGTTCAGTTTCCATCGAACACAATCAAGGAGTGCCGGCCAGAGCACTACTTAAGACCCGAAGATGTTGAATGGGGGGGGGGTTTGGTTGGAAAGGATGACGCCAGACGGGTGGATTAAACTTGACTTTCTTCTATTAAACTTCAGTATATACATAGGTACAGGTTTGTTCGCATGTTTGCGTGATTCTAAACAAAGGAAATAAAATACAATAAATCAACTGCTGTCTGTGGCATTACTACTAAATTCACACCACACTGAGCACTATACTAATCACTTATACACATCTGAGGTAGTTAAACTAGCATTACATTGGCAGCATGTGAGCTAGGCAGGTTTGACACAATCTACCAAATAACTACAGGATAATACAAAATACACCAAAATATGCATCAATATTCACTTGACTCAACCAAAACTACAATATTTGGTCACTTACGTTGGTCATTTATGCACACAAACACCAGGATTACTTTGGATGAAGGAAACTTTCTGAAGTCAGGTAACTCTGAATCATGGCATCTGAACTAACAATGATGGAGGAATACGTGATGTCACATCCTGAAACTACCATGTCAAAATAAGAGTCATAAGGCTGAACTCAGGAAGTGCATTAAATAAACAGGGAAAACCACTTGTAAACCTAAAAGTCCATAGCCTTTTCTACAACAGGTGCTTTGGCAATATTTTCCTTTAGCCTGCAAAACGCTTCCTCATGCATCTCTGTCCAATCCCACATATTGTCTCTGTGCGTGAGCTGTCTCAGTATCTTGCAGTCGTCCGATAGGTGTTGATAGAATTTAGAGAGAGCTAATTCACCATGCCAACAAGTCTCTGTACACCCTTCACTTCTGTTGGTCTCGGCATGTCCCTCCCTGCTCGAACCTTATCGAGGTCAATTTTCAGTCCAATCGGCTGTCAGCAGTTACTATTTACTATACCTGGGCGGCCCGCCCAAGTAAAGTCTGTGTGGGAAACCCTGCTGTAATTTATGTGATATCACATATACGCCTCGTTGATATCTACAAAAATATTATCTTACTTCAAATTAGCAAAGCAAGACAGGGATAGGTGCATGTTGCTGTTGCTTGTTGATAATGGTAGTATAATGACAGTATAAGTGATAAGGTAAGTATTAATATTCATGTTCAGACAAGAGTTGCTCAGTTCTTGGAAGTGTATTCAGGGTCAAGGAAGGACAGACCACATACGATGAACATACAACATACAATGGAATGTCATTACTTAAAATAATACAAGTAGCTACCTCCAAAATCCATTCTGTTCAATCTTAATATGAGCTATTCCACAACCCTGACTTTTTTGTACAATGTGTTCAAGATTTTAGGTATCTTTCAAGTTGTGTTCGCAAATATAACTGTAAACAACCTACCACTACCAGCATATAGATGTAATATTTTCATGGCAGAACATTGAAATGCCAGATGCACCTAACTCACTGAACACTCAATGTATGTATATATATGTCATGTATTTGTTAAGAGCAACTCTGAAGTGTCAAGTGTCTAAAGTTTGATTATCTTTTCAGGTGGAGCTGTCACTGGAGCAGCAATAATTTAGGGAGTCCAGGTGCAACTGCAAAGCTGGGTTGGGACAGTGCAACCATGTCATCGGGCTGCTCTATACTTTGGCACACTTCCTCAAGATGGGTTACAAGTCTATCCCCCTGAAAACTAGCAAGAAGTCGCTGCCTCAAGCCTGGCACGTTCCATCGAGGGCCGTGGGTGTCAACAACGGTGAGCTCTGTGACTGTTACAAAGCTCAAACCACCAGTGACCAACGCACCCCTGCAAAAGAGGCAGCGCACTTCTGAAGGGGTGATGTCGAACCGGTACTGTCCCGTGCCGCTCCTACTTCCAGAAAATGCCTTTGCTGACAGCCTCCGCCGAAACCTTAGCGCAATTATGAGCAACAGTCAGATGTTAAAGCTGCTGGAGAAAAAACCAACAGCCTGCTGTTCTCGTCTCTATCTGCTTTGGAGACCTTCCTACGGGATCGGTGTTGAGTTACCACACCAATCTGTCTTGAAAGGCGGGTAATGATCCCCTGTTCTTGTTACCTTCGCAGCCATTCTCTTTCAAAACAGTCCTGGATGACATTGAGGCGGGATACTATGGTGGCCTGGCAGTCATTTATGATGTTGCATTACAACTCGAGATCGAGACCAGGGGACAGAGCCACAGCAAGACCTGGCATAAAGTCAGAGCCAACCGTCTTACTTCCTCTTCATTTAAGAGGATTTGTTCAAAGTTATAAGTTACAAAGGACATCCTCCATGTGTAATAAAATTGTACTTTATTCTTTACAAGTTTTATCAGTGTTTTAAGAGCTTTGTATGGGTTTGTAAACATAACCATGTCAGTTCAAGTATGTAGAAGAAAACACATTTTAGTTAGGGTTAGGCAAAAACAAACAATACAAGTTCACGTATTGTCTAGATTCATTAAAAAAATTAACAATATTAACAGTGAAAGTTTTGTATAGATTCGTAAAAAGAAACAATAATAAAGGTTAAGGTTTTGCATAGATTCATAAAGATTGGTAGATATTTACACTAACATTACAATTTCAAAAGAGAGGACCTTGGAAATTTGTTAAAATGGCACAAACGGCCCATAGTTGGTTGACAGAGCCCACCAGTGTCATGGGTAAGACTTTATCAAAAATATGGTACTCTTTAATCCGTCTAATAGCGCGCTCCACATGAATCAGAAGTCTTGCTATTGCTTGTGTCTGTTGAACTTCATCTGCACTGAAATGTCCACTTGGGCCTAAAGAAGGAGGGATCACAAGCGAGACATTTTTTTCAGAGAGAAGGTCCTTGATGAGAAAGCCTTCATCGGCCATGACCATATCTCCCTCCTCAAGCAAAGACAGGATACCTGATATTTTTGTTATCTCTTTGTCAGATATTGAACCTGTATATAAATCACTGACAAAAGTAACTTCGCCTGAGGGCGAAATGCCAATTAGGGCCTTAAATGTGGTGTTACTTTTGTATAGTGAATAAATCGCTGAGTTAAGGACCTCAGAGCTAGGCTTCTGTACATGAATTTCTGTACAGTCCAATATAACTCTAGTGTCCGGGTAAGTGTTTTGAAAACAAGCAGGCATGAGCTCATTCACAGTTGTTCTTGAAGGCCAAATTTGAAGTGATCCTAACATATAGTATAGGAAGTTAACCCAGGTAACACAGATCCTGCTTACTGTTGACTGTGATATATGATAACGTGTTGCAAGGTCCTGCTCAGGAAATCCCTGCCTCAATCTACAGAGAAAGAGGAAAAACTGCTCCATAAGGGACAATTTAGAAGAGCTAAAGCCTTGCCGAAGGACTTCTCCACCTGTATGTTTTAGGCGCTGCTCCTGACTCCATCCCACCATAGTGTCTGCAGTAGGTTGCAGGGCCATAAACACAGCTTTAAAAGTTAGGAAGTCTGGGAACCCTGTATAAAAGGATACTGCCTTATCATCACCTATAAAATTGGAAACCACAAACATTTCATGCTCACTAATTTTTCTTCGGGCTTCCTCAAGTTGATATTCGCCTGGGGGAGGCAGTAGAGCATAGTCATGGTCTGGGTGTGGAGGGGGCGTCTGTTCACTGGAAGTATAAGAGAAACATTGATGGCCACATTAGGTCTTTTACAAGGGTTTTTATTTGTCACATACATAGAGATGCTACTGCAAAACTTAGTGAAATAGCATTTTGCTGTTCAGTTTTTTTCTGTGCAAGGTAAAAGAGAGAAAGATCAAGAAAGAATTGAATAAATAGCATGAGAGAGGAGTAAAAGTGCAACTTGCAATGCATGTAAGCAATGACACCTTTTACTTACCTCAACACATTCGCACCTTGTTGATCATCAAGGTCCGTGGAAACATTACTGGAAATCATCAGAGAACTTATTTCACCACACAGTTAATGAATGCATCATAAACTGGTAACTTCACTCATCTAACTAAATACTACCTTGCAGTTCTCACAACCATCCTCCTATCTGGATTTGAAGAACTCCATGCAAACACAGTTGGTACTGCACCCTTTTCCAGTTTAGTGATGCGTTTAGTGATGCCAGCCTGGGTTTTCACAAAGCAGTCTGGGAGGAAATGTTCCGAGCACACTTTTGTGTATGCGTGTATCTGCACCAGTAAAAACAATGTAATCATATAACCATTTTTACCTTTATAATTTCATATATCAGACTCTATGTGATTCCTATAGCAGCATCCTAGCATAGCTAGAAAAGGAAAGTCAACACTGGTGTCTGGTTCCTAGGCTAACTGGTGATAAGAAGCTAATGCAAACAAGGTCACTCACATATGTATACAAGTGAATCTGTGGAGGTAGATTTAAATAATATACTACTAATTTCGTTCGGCCAAGGCGGTAGATGTCAAAAACCTGGCTATCTGACTTAATCTACTAAAACTTGCTAACTAGCCTGGCTAGGGATACAAGTTATGGAGACTAGTTCACAACACCGCCAGACATATCGGGACAATTACCTTAAAATGACAACCAGGATCTCTTCTTATGTTCTTTATCCACTGTTGGCGTATTCCCTGATCATTTGGGAAACGGTGAAAGGTTTGTCCTCTGTAAGACTTTTTCCTGTGTGATGAAGTGCATTGGGGCACACAGCAGTGAGGCGCCATCACTTGCTATGAGAATTACCGGAAGTCATAAGTGTACCCCTCAGGCTGTTCGAACGTTCGGAGTGAATAAGGCGAATATTGCCGGTGTCCAAACACAATGATGGTGGAGGTTTCAAACATTCCAGTTTTCACTGCCGACTGACTGGAGCATCCTCCTAAACTCCCGCGATTTTCTTGTTAGCCGGTCCGCTAACGTTAGCTAGTTAGCTGCACAGTAGAAGTCCGTTTTTCTGCTCCTTCCTGTAAGAAATAATAATCAATAGTATGTGGAACTACAATACTGTCTTATTCTGAAAACCTTTGAAGAAACACACTCCTCAATGTCAGTTTCGGTAATTTATTGACACAGATGACGACACCCTGAAACAGAGTAATGCAGCAAGATAAGCTGACAAAGTATTACATCCATGCAAGTTACTCAACACAAATATACACCACAAAACAGAGTATAGTAGTATAATATAATAGTGAAAACAGTCTTACATGAATGAATGAACGAACGTCTCAACTCGAGGCGGAGTGAATGAACAATGTTGAAACTAAAATGGCCGCTCGGCACTACCGGGTCAGAGTGCGGCATAACCGGGCAGCGACAGCAGTGACACTGCCCTCTAGTGGCCGGCGATAAACTCTTCAACCTTTTTACTTTGAAACTGTTTATTTCGTAACCAGATGTTGGTTTTAGCCTCAGATAGCATGTAGCTAATTCTTTAAGTTTCCGCTGTTTCATTTTCTGCCCTGTCTCTACCCGACACAGAAAGGACGATTAAAGCATATTCCAGTTTGCTTACACTGTTTATTTAAATCCGTCACTGGTTCACAACCAAGTAGCCTATAACAACTCTGTCCAGCTACCGTTCATAGGTGTCACACTCTAACAAGTCCGTGTTGGAACAAACACTACATGACAATACGCACCTACCCTTTCGCCCTCCTATTAAAGTGCCCTTTTTGTAAAATGTTATTTATAATGTTTTTTTTTTTTGTTGCACAAATGTAACCTAGTTCACAAAGGGTTAACATATTTTATTGGCATTTGGCAAACAACGTTTGGAAGCATTACCGCCACCTACCGATATGGAGTATGAGTCTGGATACTAGTAATACCAAAACAAATAAAATAATAATACTATCCATCCATCCATCCATCCATCTTCTCCCGCTTTTCCGTCAGGGTCGCGGAGGTAACAGCTCCAGCAGAGAGCCCCAAACTTCTCTTTCCCTGCCCACATCAACCAGCTCGGACTGGGGGATTCCAAGGCGCTCCCAGGCCAGCGAAGAGATATAATCCCTCCACCTGGTCCTAGGTCTACCCCTCGGTCTCTTCCCAGCTGGATGTGCCTGGAACACCTCCCTAGGGAGGCGTCCAGGTGGCATCCTCACTAGGTGCCCGAACCACCTCAACTGGCTCCTTTCAACGCGAAGGAGCACCGGTTCTACTCCGAGTCCCTCCCGGATGACTGAACTTCTCACCGTATCCATAAGGGAGATGCCAGCCACCCTGCGGAGAAATCGTAAGTTACAGCTGTAACTATGGTTCTATGAATCCCGGATGACCGCCAGAGGCGGTGCTTTAAGCACTGGATATGTCCATCTTGCGCATGCGCAGGTCGAGTACCAATACCAACAAAGTCACCTGTGACCCCACGTGACACCAGGCTATATCTGCCGGTGTCATCAGAGGATCTGTTCCCAGAATCTTCTCGCGAAAAATTGAGGATTCTGAGTGACAGGATACTCTGGCGGTCATCCGGGATTCATAGAACCATAGTTACAGCTGTAACTTACGTTCTATTTCATCCCTACTGACCGCCAGAGGCGGTTCTTTAAGCACTGGATGACTTATACCAACAATGTCATGAAGAATCCAAGCACATACCCTAATTGGAAGCAGCAGAGCTTGGCAACAGGACCACGCCCAAAGGATGGGGAGTGGCGACATTGACCCGATAAAACCTGGAGAATGTACCAGAAGACGCCCACGATGCCGCAACCAGATGGTCTCCAGGGGCACCCCTCTCAGGGCAGCCCAAGATGTTGAGATGCTCCTTGTAGAGTGGCATCTAATCCCTGATGGCAGGGGGCGGCCACTGGCCCCATAGGCATGTGAGATGCTACAACCCAGTGGGACAGCCGCTGTTTAGAGAGAGCACAACCCGTTTTAGTGCCGCCATGGCAAACGAAGAGCTGCTCTGACTGCCGTATACAGGCGGTAGCATCAATGTACGCCCTTAGGGCACGTACAGGGCACAGCAACTCAGATGTGCCATCCTCCTGATGACTACCAAGGCGTGCAAGCTGGATAGGCTGATTGAAGTGGGCTCGTGGAAGCACCTTGGGCAGGAACGCCACGTTAGGCCAAAGGGTAACACCTGAACCGTCGGAGTTCCACCTCAGGCATGTATCGCTCACAGAGAGGGCATGCAACTCCCCAACTCGCTTACCTGAGGTTATGGCAAGCAGAAATGCTGCCTTCATAGAAAGCCACTTAAGCCCCACCTGGGCCAGGGGCTAGAAGGGAGGAGACGATAGGGCATCCAGCACCAGGGGTAGGTCCCAAGCAGGAGCCCTCAGGGTGCTAGGGGGACGCTGCCTTAAGGCCCCTCTCAGGAAGAGGGACACCAACCTGTGGCGCCCCACTGTGGCGCCTTCGACTCCGGCATGTCGGGCAGAGATAGCAGCAACATAAACTCTCAAAGTGGAGTGAGAACGTCCACGATCTAGAAGAGACTGCAGAAACTCTAAAATAGAGGCCACAGAGCAATGCTGTGGATTCTCAGCCTTGCCTATACACCAGTGGGAGAACAGCTTCCACTTGCACTCGTACTGCACCCGAGTGGATGGTGCTCTGGCATGCAGGATAGTTCCCCTGACAGCCGCCGTGAGATCACTCAGTGGTGGGTTGGGCCCTGCAGAGGCCAAGCCCAGAGCTGAAGACGATGAGGGTCGGGATGCCAGACCTGACCCCTGAGCTGTGACAGCAGGTCCTTCCTGTTGGGGAGACGCCATGGTGGGCTGCAGCAGAGACTGCGCAGCAGTGAGAACCACACCCTCCCCGGCCAGAGGGGGGCCACCAGAAGGAGCCTGTGTCCCCGTGTAAGGACCATCTGAAGCGTCTGTAAAATCAGAGGCAGCGGCGGGAAGGCATAAAGGAGACTGTCTGGCCAATCGTGGGCCAGAGCGTCCTGCCCCATCGGGCTGCTCACCTCCGTCCAGGAGAACCAGAGGGGGCAGTGCCTCGACTCCTCCGAGGCAAAGAGGTCCACCTTGGCCCTGCCGAAAAGGCCCCAGATTGTCTCTACTACCTCCGGGTGAAGCCTCCACTCCCCCGGTGGAGGCTTGTGCCGGGAGAGGAAGTCTGCGACCTGGTTCTGAACCCCCGGTAGAAAGACGGCCCGGAGACTGGCCAGGCGGGGAGACGCCCAAGTCAAAAGGCTCTGTGATACCCGGAGTAGCTGTGTGGACCTGGTGCCCCCCTGATGGTTGATCTTGGCAACAGTGGACATGTTGTCTGAGCGGACAAGCACATGCTTGCCCCCTAGATGGGGTAAAAAGTGTATGAGTGCCAGCTGCACAGCACGAAGCTCTAGCACGTTTACATGATGTGCAGTTTCCAGGGCAGACCACTGACCCTGGACAGTCCTGCCCTGCCACACGGCACCCCATCCTGAGAGACATGCATCCGTAGTGATGAAATAGAACCAATTTCGGCCGCTTGTATCCGCGATTTCATTCTTCCGGTAATGACCCATCCTTCATGATCATGAGTGATAGGTCATAGGTGAATACTATTAATAAAATAATAATAATAATTTAAAAAATAAAATAATGATGAGTTGCTGTTTCTGCTGGACAAATTTAGCACAATATTCTACTACATGTTCCACATTCTCTGCACTGTTACATACACTACAATTACCATCAGCATGTTTCTTTAAAATAAATAGTACTGGGTTAAGAGTACTACTTAACCCAGTAATCCCAAATCTCATCCTAGAGATTATGTTTTCCTCTTGAGTAGCTCTAGATGTTGACCTTGCTTCACCAACATACATTTGTACACTATAGTACTTCCTCCCGGTGATAGCATTGCTCCAATCATTTTGCCATTTCGTCTTAGATTTGGCCTTGACTATGGTCTTAATGTCAGCCTTACCCAATCTTATATTCATGGTGACTTCAGATGACTACTTTCTTAGCGTTTTTATCTGCTTGCTCATTTCCTCTGACTCCTAAATGAGCAGGAACCCATAGGAGACTGACGTTAATATCAGACTGTAAACTACTTATCATCTGTGCAATTTCTAGAACAATGTCCTGTCTGGATTGAGAACTTGTGTGTTGAATACTCATCAGTGCAGATGAAGAATCTGAAGCAATTAGCACCCAAGGCCTGTTGCTCTCAACCCAGGCCAGAGCCATGAGGATCGCTACCAACTCTGCAGTATAAACAGCAAGATCATTATTCAGTCTTTCTCTTTTACAGATCTTGAGACTAGGTATTACAAAGGCAACTCCAACTTTTCCATCTTCTAGATAGAAGATAGAATCGGATGATGAAACCCTCTTTATTTGTCACATACATGCACACAGCAAAGCACACAGTGAAATTGGTCCTTTGCATTTAACCCATCCTAGTACTAGGAGCAGTGGGCAGCTATTGTGCAGCGCCCGGGGAGCAATGGGGAGGGGGGATTGGAGGTGTCCAGTGCCTTGCTCAAGGGCACCACAGCAGGGCCTAGGAGGTGAACTGGGACCTCTCCAAGTAGCAGTCCACTTTCCATATTTCAAGTCTGTTCAGGGACTTGAACCGGCGACCCTACGATTCCCAGTCCAAGCCCCTACTGACTGAGCCACTGCTGAGTAATGCATCGGTAAATATCACCATTTTGTCCCCATATATCTCTAATATGACACGCTACTATAAAACTATTGATTTCCTCACACTTTTTCAATTCTAAAAGATCTAAATCTATAACTGGGTTTTTCAGTAACCATAATGGAACTACTGAAAAGGACACTGTAGGACAAACATTCAGCGACTTGAGCTCCATTTCTGCTGCTTTCTGATCAATAAACCACCCAAAGCTTCTACCTAGCCGTTTATCTCTTTCTTGACAATGCAGCAAAGAGGAATGAGTAATATGGTCCTGCTGATGCCCTCTCAGATTAGCCTAATATACCAGGGTTAGCTGGTCCCTCCTGATATGAAGTGGCGTTTCACCCATCTCCACCTGGATTGCATTAACTGGGGTAGTCTTCGTTGCTCCACAGCATAATTTCAATGCTTTGTGTTGGATTACATCCAGTTTCACCAACAGTGATTTATGCCAAATTCACACTACACGATTGTTAGCCCAATCGGCCGCTCCCATACGGATTCTAGAGCTTGGGGACGAGTCGGGGACGAGTCGGCGCTAAATCGGCGTTAAATCGGCGCTCGGCAGTCAGCGTTTGATCGTAATGTGTTAACTGCTCAAGAGCGAGGCGAGAGACTTCCCGACGCCCGACTGATATCTAGCAAGCTAAATATCTGGACCTGTCGGCTAGTCCAAATCCCGTAGTGTGAAAAAGGTTGTGCCTGGTAATGGGTGCGCCGACGAGCTACAGCCAATGAGAGCGCAAGACACGGGGTGAGGAAAAGCCCCGGGGAGGAGCTGAGCTGCACAACTTTCTAAAAGGAATAAGAAGAAGCATTGTCCAACACAAGTCGACACAGCTGTTTGAAAAATGTTGAACTGTAAAGTTGTAGCTAGGCTACACTATTCACCAGTGGCGGCTGGTGAAAAAAAATCTTGGTGGGGCTAGTGTGCCAACAGATTTCCCTGCCTAATTTAGCATAAGCATTCAAATGAACAGTCGGAAAATGACTACAGTTCCACAATAATAATTTAATTTCACAGTTTCCAGCTTCACAGAAAAAGTAACAATTTACAGCTATATTAGACTTTATGCTATCAAATACTATACAATACAATCAAGGGATAAATGAACAACAAGGGTATGATTTCAGCTGAATCTATACAAATCAACAGTGAGTGAGTGAATGAGTGAGTGTGGGTTGAGAAGAGAGAATGAAACAGAACTTTCCTATTCAAATGTAACATATACAAAGAATTTAGAACCAAGTTATTTTCAATTTTTTTTACATAAACAGATTATTTTAATACCCTCTCTCAAGGAAAAATGCATTTACTTGGAGAAAACAGCATCAGTGCCATACAGTTGTCATTGCATGTCACAGCCTGAGAGAAACAACAAAGCATTCTCCACAACTATATTATAATTACATACTATAATATTATTACCTATTACATCGCCATCATCTCTCTTCGTCGTCGCACGTATTTTTTCCCCACGTAGCGTAGGACAGAGTCTGGGAGTCGCACTACGAAAAAAAACTATCGCTGGCTCCTTATGTAGCTACAGCAATCCTAAACCTTCACGCATTTTACGTAGCAGTTGGGGCTAAATTTCCAGCGCCCCACCGGCGTTAAATTTGGCGACATTGATAGGCCAATTATTCATAATTTCTCCCTAGCAACCATAACCGGATTGGCTGTTTAGCTGCCGGTCAGGGGCACTTTGCCGATCGCCCCATGAGAGAATGATACACTGTCTGTCAGTGGAAATTCACTGTTTAATGAGTGTTAGTTGGTGGAAATGTTGTTTAAATGATTTAAATTGCATTTAGGCACACACACTATTAAGTAAAACTGACATTGATTTAAAAAAAAATATGCAAAAAATATTTGTTCCCCTCAACAGCTGGTGGGGCAGAGCCCCAGCGCCCCCTATGGGCCAGCCGCCTCTGCTATTCACTGAAGTTAATGTTAGTGGATGTGCTAACAAGCTTAAGCAAAGTAATTTATTGACAGTTTCTAGGTAAAACATAATAACGTTCGGGAAATCCGCGTCATTTCCCGTGTCACGTCTCGCGTGTATTCGTAGTTTGGAGACCAGACAGACTCCTCGGGGATTTCTCCTGGTGACAAATCGTGTAGTGTGTGACCCCCTGTGGCCGTTCAATCGCGTAGTGTGCACACCCCAACGACTTCAAGACTCCCGAGCGAGTTGTGTAGTGTGAACTGGCAAGCGATCTGACGATTTTGAAAGTCGTGTAGTCTGTGCAAGGCATATAGTCTCTTGTCAAACCATAGTCCCAAATATTTAAAACAACCAACTCTTTCCAAACCTACACCTGATAAATTCAATTTAAACTCTTGGGGAATATTCCTTCTAGTAAAGAAAACTGTTTTGGTCTTTTCTGTGGAGGCAAAGGGTTAACAACACAGCAGTTTGAAGCCAATCGTAACACAGAGTTTTCAACACGGAAGTGCTTTCGCCAATCAGAATGCATATCCCGCACCACCGTGGGCGGGCTTTACTGTAAAGAGAACCTGCTGCTGGACTTTAAATACTCAGATAAAACCGTAATAACTAAATATAATGCTGCGTTACGTCGCTGACCCTTTCACATGCTCAGGTCACTGTCATCAGCAGGTCAACATGATAGTATATTTGCATCAGTTTGTGATGTGTTTAAAGGAAGTTTGGACCATGCTGAGTGTCACACAGAACTACATCCTCATTGTAAACCCGAAACAACACGGTAAATCTGATTTACATTTGTTTCTCACCTAATTTTAACCTTAATCCTAACTTTAAAAATGTGTAGCTAATTTAGCTATTAGCTAGCTTGTCCAAACTCAGTGTTTGGTTGTTTCTGTTCAATAACACACTCATTTGATTAAGAAAAAAAGAGTTACTTAAGCATTTCAATCAATTTTGTGTTACCACAGTGAAAGGTTTACTGAAGATGTTTCTTTGTTTGATTAACTTTTGTTTGATATCCACCGAAGTGATGCACATGTAACATTAGCTTACTTCAATAAAACGATAATACTGCGCTCAAATGTTCACAAGTACCTTCTTATTTGCTGTAATATGCCCTCGTAGCATAAAAAAATAGGCTATTAAAGTTTTTATTATGCAGAATTAATTGTCGGTTTTATAGGTTTGTTTATAGGTACATTTCTGTACAATTATTACAGATGCGTCATTGCATCCATGTAAGCAGTATTTTAAGGATGTGTTAACTGGCTAAGTTATATTAAAATACTTAATATGCTGATTGGCGTTTAAATATTTTTGAGCTGTTAAGTAGTAGCTACTCTACGTTAACTGAGTGCACCTAAATAAATGCAATTTGCAAGTAACCTACCCTTTTTAAAAAACATTTTATTCGATTCACCCTTGTGACTCACTAGGGGTACTTTGGTGATGCACATAACATGCAACATGCGTCTGGCAAGGTGGTGAGTTTTATATTTTTTTAATTTGGAATTTGAAATGTAGCTCCTCCAGGCTATCTTTAGTAAACTATGTAGCCACAATACCGAGATTCAGACGTTTTGATCTCTTGGCCACCACAGCATAGTATCATGACTTTAATATGCAAATCCCATGACCTGGCTTTAAAATTGTAGTTTTTAGTATTTTCCACCAGATAGTGCCATTTTCTCGTGTTTGCCATATGGGGCGAATATTTGTAATTCTCCTGGTTTCCACTAAAGCCATTGTTACATTGCTAAAAGCATTATATGTTAGAAGAAAATCCCCCTAGCATTTAGTATACAGAAAACTATTTTTGATAGAAAATGACAGTGGCATTATGTAAACAAACATCTGGGTCAAACCCATATAAATAAGTGAATATTTGGTAATTATATTCAGGAGTTATGGTTATGAAGTGTAAGTTTAAGTAAAAAATAATTATAGTATAGTATTCCTGTAGCCGTTTTAGGATAAGGGACACTGTAGAAAAATAAAATGAATAAATGCTTCAAAATCAATTTCCCTAATCATTGACTTATCCCCTCTGAAAAAACCTCCCATTGATTATACAGACAAATATTCAGTATTTTATGATTTGGTGACATAATAACAGCAATGCTTTAAATCTGCCTTTTCTTTAAATGTAGCTTGCCGAGGTATTATTAATCATTTGCTAATCCTATATTAAACCTCAAATTAGCATTTTATTTCCAGCGCAGTGCAACAAGAGGGAGCCAATGCTGTCTTTGTGGAAAAAAAATAAATCTTGACAATTGTTGCAACAGCCCGTCTATACTGTAGCATCTCTCTAATTCACAACCCTACAGAGAAACCCACCTCCGTCTCTCTCCCACTCTCTCCCTGTCTCTCTCTCTCTCCCTCTCTCTGGCAGGGGGAGGAGAGTGCGGTGAGAGTTGTGCTCTGCGCTCCAAGCCAGAGGTGTGTTTCCGCTCCGCTCTCTGTATCTCTGGGCAGCAGCTCCCACCGTGCAGCCGTCCTGAGTGGCATGTCTAACAGCTGTGTTGGCAAAGGGTCACAGCTCATCTGAAGGGGAAGGTGGCACGTTGCTTTGAGGAGAACAGAAGATAAAAGAAGACTAGTTGCAGAGAGAGAGAGAGAGAGAGAGGGAGAGAGGGGGTTATAACTGACAACCCCCCCCCCCCCGTCGCCTCACTTAACATTGCAAAAACGGAAGGCTTTGGAGTATTCAATTTTTTCTTTCGTTTTATATTTTTCGTATTCCTCATCGCGGTGCTGGGAGGTGCTTCATCTTTTCATATAGTCTCTCTCTCCGTCATTTGCCTCCTCATTTACTTCTCCATCTACCTGGTGTATAATTTTGTATATTTATGATTGGGAGACAAGAGGAAGGAGAGAGGAGTTTTATTTTATTTTTGGTCCTTTCTTTCCTCCTCTCCACTCCTCCCTCCCTTTCACCAAACCAAACCATACCATACCTGTCCGTCCCTCCTTGCCATTTCATTTGTAGCTGCTGCCATCAGTTCATTTTTTTCCTCATCCTACGCCTCTTTCTGTCTCTAAAGTCTGATGTTATATGAACTTGGATGAATTTTCTTCAAAGACAACTAAAAAACTCCTCATGAATGACTCTTTTTTTCCCTTTTCCTTCTCTTTTGGTCCCTCCACACCCATTTTCTTTGCATCACACTCTTGCGGGATTCTTAAATTTTACTCTAGGTAGGTTAACTATCGTTTAGTGTCTGTCCATCTGTCTGTCTGTGTGTATTTGTGTGTGCTTTACGTATACATAAAACACACATGCACTCGCACACTAAACTAAGCCTAAAGCAATAGTGGTCAGTGAGTCGATATCGGTCTGGTCTCGCAGCGTTTATACACCCTCCTCATCTGTTCCCCTCATCATGGCAAAGTGCGCCCATTTTTAATTGTTGTCTTTGAGAAATCTTTTCTATGTGTCCACACGTCCTCTTTCCCATTTAATAAAGATTTCAATTTATCTGGCAACCTGTTGTGAATTAACAAGGAAAGAAGATTTCAATTTAGGGAGAATGAGATACATTTCTCGCCACTTAAGCTTCCCTTTAAATGTTTTTAGGCAAAGTTGGCAATATTTATCCTAAAATAAATGATAATCTCTACATGTTATGTATTAAGCTGCATTCAGAGTTGGGAGCAAGTCAAGTCACTACGCCTGTATCCCATTTCATGCTTGATTTGTGCTTATTTTCATTCTGCCTGTCCATCAGCAGCCATTAGTTCTCATACAGCCCACACACACAAACCTAAATCCCTAAATACGCTCATCAAAATATTCCTCAGAATTGGATCCTTGTGCTTCTGCATGTTTTTTTTATTTTCCCTCCGCTCGTTTTGATAAATTTTCATGCAGAGCTGGCCCTTTTTTTGTCATCCCTGAAGCTCTCCCCACTCCACTTGTCTTCATTCTCCTTATTTCGTCAGGCAAGAGAGACCGGTTGGCATTAGTTGGGGGTTGAACAGTGGATTAAGTGGGTGATGCCTTACGGTGGATTTAAGTGTGATGGACGGTGTGCAGGTTGTAAAATAGAGACAGACTGATAGACAGATAGAAATAGATAATATCCCATTTCATCACAACCTCTCTCTGTTCCTCTGTCACATTTCCCTCCTTTCTTTACGTTGTGTTTAAAGCTTCGTCTCTCACTGCCACACCTTTTTGTCGAGAGCTATTTTAAAGCGTTACCGCTAGACTAAAAGTTTTTAGCCTATGGACATCTACCTGTGCACTCAACCTTAGGGTGAAACGTTAGCATAGGCCGACACAAAGCCACTTTAGTCTCCTTTTTCCCCACTTTCTTACGGACTGATAAAGGGGCTAAAAAATACCTCTTTCTTGATTGTTCTGAGTGGGATGTCGTCATGAAGGAATATGAAGGACCGCTCGTTTTGCTCTGTCTTTGCTTTTGTGTCTCAACTCTGCTCCTCTGTAAAACATCTCCACTACAGTCTATAAATTATGTGTTACAGAAAAGAGTTAATTAGGTGAGTAGTGAATTAATATGGCACTCACTTCTTCTTGGCTACTACACATGCATGAACGGTGTATGCACTGGATGCGTGTGCAGCTCGTGTGCATGTGCGTGCTCTCCAGTGTCTGCATGATCTGGATGGAAAGGTTTTTCTGCATGAACTTTAATCAGCAGGTTCTCTGTGAAGAGTGTCTTTATTTATTCCACCACATCCGCTTGTGCTGCTAAACCTTTCTTCACCCTGCTGTGACTAATTGGTTGTTTATCAGACCATACTTGTGATCTTTATCCATTTTCTATAAACGTACTGTGATATCTAAGAATTTCACGCATGATCGCTCCTCTCAATGGTGATTTTGAGATTTCTCCCTCTAAGAAGATTTCTAATTTTATGGCAAAAAAAGAGCTATTAATACTTGTAGTTAATTTGGTTAAATCACTCTCCTTCAGCTTCTCTCAGTTAGTCCAGTGCAGGTGCATGCATTCATTTAAGCCCTCTTCCTCTCCTTTTTGTAATGCATTTTAGTTGGTTGAGATTTTTAAACCAATGCTTTGTTGATGCCCTCCTCCTCTTCCTCCTCCTCCCCCTCCACTCCTCCATTGCATTTCTTCTTGTTTCCTGCTCCATAGATCTGCTGCAGATCTCTCGAAATGAGTAGATCTCTGCAAATGAATCACATAACATGTAAAGTGACTCACGCACCAGCTTTACTCTATCACTTTCTTCAGCATGACCTTAATGAGTTCTCTATGGAGGACACACTAGGCCGTATTTCCCAGAGTGCGTCATCAATTTGACAGGTGATCCAAAGCTTGGGTAGCTTTCCCACAACCAGATGTCTTATTATGTTAATTAACTAGCTTATCAACTTAATAGCTTATTAATGGCATAATTATCATGAAGATGATCAGACAAAATAAGAACAAACTGTTATTTGTTTCTCATAAAAAGCAAATCAATCTACAAACTGAAACTGAAGCACAAAACCAGTCTCTATTGTATCTTTTACCCGCACTATAATATTTGTAAATGAGTTGATTCCTGCCAGCCAGAAGCTGAACTTAACAACACAAAACACCCATAAGATATTTAGCTGTCACTTAGTATTGAAAATATGCAAACTTAGAAACATAACAAGGGTCTTACGGGCAGCTTCCTCTTAAATATTCTCATTAAGAGAGCGAACGAGTGAGCCCCTGCCCTAAAAGTTTCTGGTTAATGCAGTGTCTTTAGGCCCAAACAGTATAAATGATTAAGACATCTTTTAAAAGAGTGGCGTGATGTTGCCTCGCTGAGAGCAGACGGTAGTTTCAAATGAAAAGCTTAAAAGGGCATACTCACCTCTCGGGTTTCAGGTTAATGAAGGATTTATGTTCAAAAGAGGAGTCATTAATGCTGTTAAGATTAGGAAAATCTGGAGATACTGAGCACACGAAAACCTTCCGAAGACAAAATAAAACGTACTGAAAAGAGAAATAGGATGTCCATTAGTTTAATATGATAAAACATTTATTTTGACACACATTTAGATGATTTAAGATAGTAGCACAGACACACAAAATACAACCTTTGCCTCAGTAAAAATGTCTTTCTGACATAACTTGCATTATTTCCCACTATTCAACATTTTGAAAGGCTGTCTCTTTACCTAGCTGGGGAACTAAACAAACAAACAAACCTCATTCAGTTGTTTTCTTGCAGAGGATTATTTGAGGAAATACTGTATTATTCTGCATGAGTCAAGCTATCAGTGTCATTTTAATACTACTGTGAGAGTCGGCGATGATTGGACTTTGAAGGAGTCGGAGCGAAAGATGGATTTTTGTAAATAAAAATTGTTGGATGAATAATTCATTACACTGCCAGACAGGATTAAAATTCTACACATGCAGATATCCTCTGACAAATTTCCTAAGGCTAAATTGTGTATACCTAAATATCCGACTTCCTCAAAATACTCAGATAAACAAACACACACATTTCCAGATGAAAATGTTCCTGTGATTATTTCACAGGAAAATGTAAACTCTTAAGTAAAAGACGTTAAGTTAGAAACATTTGACACAACAAAACAATTACTGTGGCTCGACCAAAAATACGTTTAAAGTGATTCCTGTATTAATTTTCCTCATAAATCATTGGAAAATGAAACATTTACACAGTATCAGCTAAAGTTGGTGTACCTTTTTATCCAGGGAGCTAAAACTCTATGGAACACACTTAACCTCCCTGATCAACCAGCTTAATGTATACAGCCACGTAAAAAATTAAGAGGCCCCTTCAGCTTCATCATTTTCTCTTGTTTTATTATTTATAGGTATGTCTTTGAGTTAAAGGATTTTTAAAATTATTATTATTTTCTATAAACTACTGACAATTTCTCTGTGTTGGAATTCAACAGACACTGGAATGGCTGCCATACATGTAGAGATAAAGATTTAAGAAACATATGGAGTGGTCTCTTCATTTTTTCTACACTCTAGTGTCTCGAATATTGATTAAATACAAACTTTTTAAATTTCAAAGGGCACACGTTGTGAGATAATCAACGTGAGAGGAAAAACTATGAAAAAGTGTCACAGTTCGGCATAATAGTAGCACAAGCCATCGCAAGGACGGGTGTTATTTTGAAAACTTTGAGAGTAAATCAAGTCTAAAATGAGTACAGATAAACATGAGGAATAAATATATCCCAGTGTATGTGATTTGATATTTTAATACTTATACATATATTTATATTGCTACAATAAATTCCCCTGAAAAACGGCTAATACCCAGATGAGAATGACCTTTTTGGGCTTAACCTAACCAATCAGGATACCTCATCAGGTTGAAAAGCAAATTAAACCAATAAAAAAGCAGCTTTTCTTCTTGAATTGCAACAAGTGGATATTAAAGTAGAGCCATCTTGATATGAACAGTCTTAAAACAAGTCTTTCAGTAAAACAAGAATATAAAAAAGTGCTCCCAGCATCATCTATGCAGAAAATAGCCCAGCGATATTACTAGGCAACAACGCTCCACACAGCGAGAGTGCAGTGAGAGGGGGCATGTAGACACAGCGGCACGGCTGAGCTAAGCCTTGACCTCAGAGGCAATTGACTTGTGCCCACAGTGGCATTGAGCCTTCACCAACAACACATCCATCCCCGGCCGCTCGCTGCCATCTGACTCTGTCCTTCTCTTCTTCCTCCCCCCCGACAGACTGAGGAAGAGGAAAACTGATCATCAACATGACTGGCTAAAGCAAAGCGAAGGCAAGAAAGCCTAAGAAGAAGGAAGGAAGGAAGGGAGGAAAGAACAAGAAGAAGAAAAAGAAGAAGAGGAAGAGGAGTACATACACACCCACTGCAGCTCATCTTCTCATCTCCACGGCAACTGTGTTCACACACTTGCAGACTTCAGGGAGGAGACCTTGGAGAGCTACATCACGAGCGTCGGAGGAAGAGAGTTGGATGGGAAGAGACGAATGAAACAGCGTCCCCTCAACGCTCAACATATTTAGTTCACACGCGCTGACATTTTGAGTTGGCAGTCAACTCTATATGTAACATCAGCAAGTTATTAAGCGTCCTTTGTACATATTACTCCACTTTAAGACACATACACACACAGATACCTCCCCAGCATCGCCCACCTACGCCCTCACCCAAGCTAAAGAGCGCCTCACCCCTCGCCCTGCAGGACCCCACCTCAGGCAGCTCTGCGTGACTTCCTCTGTCTACCATCCCTTCATCCGAGGCTATGAGAGGAGGAGTCGAATCCCAGATCACTCCATCATGCCAGTTCTGAAGAGCAGAGAGGAGATCCGGGCTGGCAATGTTCAAGGTAGGCAAACTTTTCCACTAGTTGAAATATGTGTGTGTGACTTTTCCCAACAGAAACTCCAGTGGCTTTTTCATCTGCTGAGTCGAGTTTCAGCTCAACTTTTGCTCCAAACTTCTTGCTCCTAACTCCTGGCTATTATTTTTTTTATTGATTGATCTGTTATGGCTGTCCCGAAACAACCTTTTGGGCTCCTGAGCTCTGGAAGTAATCTACAGCTAATATTCATTCCCACATAGCTGCGGTCTTCGTTTTTTTGTCTTCCCTTTAATGGCCAACGTGAACCGAAGCGTGGCGTTCACTGCTTTGATCGAGAGGGACGTCAGGCTCCCAAGATGAGATGGTTTATATTTTCCACATTTCAACACTGCAATTAAAGCAAAAACATAGTGCTGCTGGAATGTGCTGACAAAATGTGTTTTTTGGTAGCCTGGCAAAAAGAAAAAAACAAACAAATCAAATCAAATTCCTGCCCAACCAAAAAAAATATCAGATTCAGCGAATATTCAAGTCCAGCCTTAGACTCTAGCTATCCTTTTTTTGATTATTCAATCTATGTAGTATATTAAAACATCAGTAAATATTTGAAAAATAGCCGCACGGTAGCTCAGAGTCCAAGGTGACATCTTGTTAGTGAATTGGCAGTATTTCATATAATATTATTTTCAGTATTTTTCAAACAATTAACTACAAATAACTAATCACATTTATTTCTAGTCCTAACTCTGTCCTAGAATCTGAAATTAACAAAATATCCAACAGTGGCAAGCGTTTCTTTTCCCAGTTTGATCCGTTAATTCGACCTATGTTTAACCGATGAAAAAGTCCTCGCTCGTGGTCATGAACGACTTCTGAGCCAGTGGAAACATTTGGTTAAAACACATCTGCAGATTTTTCATGTTGAGTATTGGATCATGCGATATTTTGTAAAGACACATCTGGTGCTTCTTGAGATAATAGCTTTGAGGATCTGCCCGTTGGTTTGTTTTGGTTGAATAAGGTAGACATTTTATACTTCATCTACAGCTCCGGAAAAAATTTAGAGACCACTCCAAATTGTTCTTAAATCTTTATCTCTACATGTATGGCAGCCATTCCAGTGTTTGTTGAATTCCAACACAAAGAAAAATTGTCAGTAGTTTATAGAATACAATAAAACATTTAAAATTAACTCAGTCATTCCTATAAATAATAAAACAAGAGGAAATGATAATGCTGAAGTTCTCTCTTGATTTTTTCTGCGGCTGTATACTTGTAGTTTACAAGGGGTTCAATAAGCTGTACACTGTTCTGACAGTCATCTTACACTTCCCTTTTTTCAACCAAATATTTCAGAAATTGTCTCTCAAACTGAATATATTTATAAAAATAGTAATAATTCTTTGTTTTTCGAAAGTCATCGTTTCATTTTTTGACAAATTGCACACATCATTATGTTAGAATCTACTTGTTAAGCTCATGTGTAATGTTTTGATTTTGAGCTAGACCAATCAGAGGACAGGAAATCATGCAGAACACCAATAGTGCTGATGAAACCAAATTGAATTTTTTTTACACATTTTCACAAGTCACACATTTTTTCTTGAGGTGCTTTGTGAGGGAGCATAGTGTTGAGATAAAGGATAACTAGGCCCTTGCTTCAATAAGCCTTCAAAACGCTGCGTTGTGCTGTTTCACAAGGGGAAACCGGTCTGGACAATAGTTACCGTATAAAGCAGCAGGACAATAGTTACCGTATAAAGCAGCAGGACGGGAAGCTGGAGCCTATTTTACCGCAGAGCCTGTGCTCCTTTCAGCTGGAGTTGACTCAATTAAGACTGATAAAAGCCACATTTAAAAATCGAAAGGTTGTGTAAAGATAATTAAAAGACTTGTCTAAGAGGCAGTGTGACAAAAAGTACAAGAGAGGAGAGAAAGAGAGTTCACATGTGACATTAATGTGCACAAAATCAGCTTTTAGACCAGACATTTCTGCAACAGAAAAATGCTCAAATCCCACGTTCTGTCACAGTGTCCGGCTGCTGCCAATGGAGCAGCGCCAGGACTTGTCTCTTGGTGGCATCACGGATGAGATTCTTGGCTGGATTGTCTTTTTTTTGCTTTGGATGAGACTAGTTAATGCTCACAAATCTCAACCAAGCTTTTCCACACTCGCATTCACCGACTCTGATCTGATGTAACTATCTAATTATGATGCGCCTCTTTGTCGAAGCGTGACTTAGGAGGAGAAGTGTGACAGCTGGTGATGTCCCTACTTCACAACAGCTCCAACACTGAGCAGAACTACTGCATTACTCCTCACTCGCATATGCTGCACACACACTGCACTCTCCCGAATTCCTCCCCACGATATTTCAATCTAAACTTCAGCCTACGCTCGACGGTTGGGTGTTGGCTGACACTGCAGGCTTGAAATGGCTGCATGTGAACTGTGTTTACAGAGCAGATTTTCCACCCCCCCCCCAAAAAAAGAGGGGAGAAAACATGAGTGCACGAGGGGGTTAAGGCGTGGCAGACAGAAAAAGAGACAGACGAGCAGAGATCCAGGCGCAGGCGGTAAATCCAGAGGGAGCTGCACTGACAGTGGATGAAGGAGGCAGCTTTGTAGACAGATGTAGCTCTGAGTGCGTAAGCAACAGGGCCCAGGAGGGGCGTGTGTTTGCAGCGTCGTGATGCTGCATGTTTTGGGAGAGTGTGGGTTGGGTAGAGGGGATTACTAAATCCAAGGAGCGCGGTCCACCGATCAAAACAGGGGGAGGGGGGGACCTCGCAGTGTAGTGCTGTGATAGAGGGGCATCGATGTGTGGGCACTGAAAACTCTCAGACAGCCGGCTGGCTTTTTTTGGTTTGCAAGCCTCGTGTGAGCAGCTTTACAAATGTTGATTGAGTCGTTGAAGGATTACAGGTGCTGAGCAGCCTGGTGTTTATTGTTTACTCAGAGAGCGAGAGAGAGAGAGAAGAGCAAAGTAGTTAAACAATGCTTCAGAAAAGACTTTCAAAAATGATGCATGCAAAACACTCAAGAGGAAAAACGAGGATATAATATTAACACAGTTGCTAGGTGTTGTTCTTAAATGCCTCTCATGATACACAATCTCTTCTAGAGTAAATACAAGTATTATTATAATTTTTTATATATTATATTTCCTTTTTATCTAAAAAAACCAAAACGTTACCTTAAGTATTTTACCCAATGACACTTCGATATGCTTCCTGCAGGGGCTGAAAACCCTCCCATTGGTTGTGCCCATTCACACACAGGGTACAAAGTCGGTCACACGCCCCCTGCGTAAGTACAAAAACATGATGCATATTGTACCATGTTACATTTTTAGTATGAAATAGATTGTGGTTAACTGAAAATCCACACAAACTGTAAACCGAGTATAAACCCCATCCCATTTTTGTTGGAGACAAACTCAAGATGTCTTTGCTACCTCTCCTCTTCTATACCTAGTCATGTGTGACTGTGAGAGAAGGAGGAAGAGCAGCTAAGAATAGAGAACAGAGGGCCCAACGCTGTGATGCCGCCTCTCTACCCACGATGCTCAGCTTCTCTGTGTGCTTTTCTGTTACTGAAGTCGGCAGCCAACCAGTTTTTCGTAGATATCTGTTTGTGCAGGCTTTGTTTAACCTGAACAGAATACAAACTGTAGCTAAACTGGTTTTACTCCTCCCTGATGCAGGACTGGAGCTACAGATCCGTCCTCACCCTGTATCTGTTCGCTAATAACGTGATCACAATGTCTGCGATGGCATATGCAGGAATTCAATCAGAACATGTCACTTTTTCGTGCCAAAGGGAGGCCTTTTGAAGCTCTTCCACTGACACACTCAGTGGTAGGTTATTATTTATTTTTTACATATGATACTTCAGACGGTTGGAAGAGAGCGATAGAACAAAAGACAAGATCAAGCGGCTGAGGGAAGGGTGGAGGTTCGGAGATGAGCGCTGCTGAGGGGGGGGGGGGGGGGGGGTTGATAGCCCAACCAGATTGAGTAACACTTGATGATTCTGTCCTGAAAAGGCGGACGGGAAACAGACATAAGGACTCAAAATCATGTCATGCAGATTACTTTGCCGAGTGATAATTGTGATAAGATGATAATTATGTTTTCAGAGAGGGAGAGGGAAATGATGAAAGGTAGAAGAAGACTGTTTAATTAAATCAGAGGAAGAAATAAGTCGATGTGATGATGGTTAGTTTATTTTAATGAGGAAATCTTGACAGGTTGGTAAGCAATTTGTTCTTAAAACAGCCAAATACACATAATAATATACATTTATATTTGTTTGTTGTGGAATCTGATTGGTTTTAAGTCTGATCTACTGATTCAGTCTTATTTACTAAGAAATATAATTGCCAGCAAACACACACAAACATATTTCCTATTTGTGTTTCAAGGAAGTCTATATTTTGTTGTACAATCTAAAGAAATCTTTAAACATTTACTATTTTACATCTTCTCTTTCACCTGGATTTTAATGTTTTTCTTTCTCAGCTTATTTTGGACTTCCAGGTTTTGTATATTGTGAGCCTTATGTTTTCTTGTCTCATGCACAACTACTTCTGCAACACTGTGTGTGTGTGTGTGTGTGTGTGTGTGTGTGTGTGTGTGTGTGTGTGTGTGTGTGTGTGTGTGTGTGTGTGTGTGTGTGTGTGTGTGTGTGTGTGTGTGTGTGTGTGTGTGTGTGTGTGTGTGTGTGCCACTGTACTGCAGCAGGTGAACATTTGATGGACAAAAAATACAATTACTGGCCAGTTTTATGCAGTGACATCTTTGTGTATCCAAAACTATTTGTCTTGAAATCTAATTCTGCCTTGTAGGTATTATACAACCATTTGCAGCATCATTCACAGGGGGGAGTTCTTTGACACCCCCCCCCGGCTGTGTTTGCTAAACTGTAAGAAGTGTCAATGGATCTGTCACCATTTGACCCTCAGTGGGGGAAACTTGTCAATTACCTGGCTTTGACTTGAGAACTGTGAGGAGAAAATTGCCCCTCCGCTTGTACAGACTTGAACATGAAGGAAAAGCGTCAGCTCGGTGGGGGAGAGCGACAGTTGTCAGGGCTTTTTTTTCCTCCTAATGAAGCAGAGGAGCTAGTGATCAGCGAGACAGAGGTAAAGGCTGAAAGGTAGAGTAAAGCTTTCGGGGGGGTTAATTGGAAGGTGAGGAAAGAGAAACAGAGGACATGTAACTGTGTGTCTGGACACTTACTGTAGGCCTAAGTGGAGGGGAGTGTATGGGCTTATATTACTGTGGTTAATGTGTCCGGTATTATGAGAGATTGGATCTTGGATTAAAGTCCAGGGTAAGAGGAAAGCAAGATCAGAAAATGATTCAGCTTCCGATATCCTTTTTAAATGTTATATCTTTGTTTTTTTACTGTTAGTCGGCAAAAAAAAAAAAAGATTTGAAGATGTGAAATGGTACTTTAGGAGAGTATTTTCTGACTTACAGATAGAATTGTGTCTTATCATATCTTTCACTGATCTAGTGATAATATTTCCCAGAAATATTGTGATATTATTTGAAGGCTAAATCACCCACCCCCCTTCAAGACGAGACTACATACTCCAGATGAGCAGATACAAATAAAACAAAATGTTGAGCCCCTTTCGTGTTGGATAATCATGGCAACCTCTAATAGTACATCCGGTTATCAGCTTCAAATCTTTGTGCCTTTTTTTAATGAATTTGAAAGCTCTTTCAGATAAAGCAGTTCATAGAGTATCAGTAGATCCACTTATGTTTAAATTAAAAAGATTGAATATAATCTTGTGAGGTTGTGAGGACAAGGACTAAGCTTTTCAGTCATTTCAGATAGAAGAGATGTTTGTCCAGCCCAGATTAACCCCTCTCTGGGTGCTCACTTTAATGTACTTTATTGAGTTTGATGTATAGACATGGCATGACATGACCAACTGCATACTCTTTGTAAACTAAATAAGTAATAAACAAATTTACTTTGATCATACACTCATTTTAAATATATATTTCTGATGCTAAATATGAAGGAAATAAAAGAGACGGGACTCCACGCCTGAGTATTTAAAGAGACCTTTTCACAATCAAGTAAACTCTTGAGTTGTTTTTTTATATTTCCACTTTTATTTTTTACAGAAGTCAGCTTTAGTCACATGCTCAAGGTCAATGAGATCGAGCAAATTTGCTATTTCTGTTCAAAGACATCAAGCAGTGCACACAATGGGCTGGTTAAAGTGGAATATAAATAGAAAGCTGTGGTAATTATTAATAATTAAAGCTCAGCTAGTCACATTACTTATCACACTTTTAAACAGCCATGTAGTTTATGATGGGGCACGCCTCACCCGAAGGAGAGGAGAGTGCAACCAGGTTAAACTAAAATAAATAATACAGCACCAGTTTTATTTTCTTTGTCTTTAAGCCATTTTCTTATAATAATACACATCTTTAATTGACTAGGTTGTTTACCATCAAGTCCACTTGAAGTAAATATTGTCTATCAGTCAGACTTTGTTCACCCATGAAAACAGGGCATTAAGTCAGTGCAGATGTTTTCTTGTTTTGTGACCAGCAGACAAGGGTTTTCACCTCCGTAGAATCAATTAATTAGATAAAATAAACAATTATACTCCATCAAACTAAATGACAAGGCCTGGCACAGAGGGCTTGCTTGCAGGCGTTGCAGCTACAGGTGCTGGCGGAGATGGAAGGAGGCCTTGTGGGTATTGGGCCGATGGGAGGCCCCAGGTAATTAAGAGGAATTATTAAACAGACAGAATGGATAGTTGGTCTTTCATTAAAACTACTCTCAGAAGTCCTAGGCGCCATAGGTGTACTTTGAAAACCTCAAGAGAGCTTTAGCTGTTACATGCTCAGATTTTGCCACCAGTTAAGCAGCGAATCGGCTTCAAATGAGGATAGAAAACTCCACTGACATGTTCCAACTTCTCAGAACGACCAGTGGAAGAAAGAGAAAATACATTATTAGGTGGGGCTGAAAACAGTGACTCTTAAAGGTCCCCTATTATGAAAAATGCACTTTTTGAAGTCTTTTATACTTAAATATGTGTCCCCGGTGTGTAAGGAGACTCACAAAGTGTCAGAAAATACAACCCCCTCTCTTTTCCTCCTTACCCACATCTCTGAAAACGGGGGTACAAACGAGATGTTCCAGATTTGCTTCGGTTATGACGTCATAACCGAAATGTGGGCGGGCTTTACATTGAACTCCTGGCAACGTCCCACAAACGTGACACGTCCCAACCTATCGTCCGCAATATACAGTCGCGAGCTGAATCCCCTCCGCAGCACTTCTGTGTGTCTGTGTGTTCAGCAGGATGTCTGCAGGAGGGACTTTGAGTATATATAAATATAATGTCACTGTTCTAGTGTAAACACTGAGAAGTGTTTCAGAAAGAATGCTTGATGTGGTTTGGAACATAATATGGCGTGGCCAGCTTCAGGTCTGCTCAAATTTAAAGCGACACAGAATCAGCACTTCAGGAACAGGGCTGAAATAGAGGGGGGTGAGGCATGCTACAATGGGTGGTATTTTGAGCAAAACACTTCACAGACAAGTTTTGTAAAGATATTGCCCTACAATGTATTGTTCAAATATAGCATAATAGGAGACCTTTAATAGCCTGCTCTGCTCTGGATAAAGAGGTGAAACATATTATATCAGAGGATGATATATAATACCCTTCACAAAGGAAACAGCCTGCAGTCCTGTGGCGTTGACTCATTCTACATGAGACATAGTAGGTCTACATGCACTGTGTGATGGTGGTGGGCCAGTTTGTAAAGACCCCTGTTCTGCTGCAGCGAGGGACATGTCACTTTGCAACTAAATTATGTCCAAAGCAGGAGACATAACCCCGGTGGAATAAATGATTCCAATGAGGTATTGAAGACCCCGGGGGGATGGATGTATCTGACACAATCCTGCATTTTTTCCCCCTTCCCTCTGCCTCTGAGAGTGCTTCGTTGTGTGTATTGTGCTGGTGTGTGGTCATGTTGTCGTCAGTGTGTGTGCTCTCGGTCTCGGTCAGTTTTTTTGCCTCTGATGAAGAGACCCTATAATTATATCTAGAGAGCGGATGCAGCCTCAGTAACACAGCAGAGATCCATAGTGTGTCTCATTAGAAGTGCAATAAGTAGATAGAGGATTCTTGACCAGACTAGAGTGCACTTAATAAAACACCCAAGACACTCTTCAATAAACAGGATTTCTTTCTGCCGTTCTGGCGCTTCTACATGACAGCAGTGAGGTGACAGGTTATTCAATAGATAGCTCTGTATTCTAAGATTTCCCTCTAATAATACTACCATGAAACACACTGCGCCTTATATGTTATATTCCCCTGATGATATGCTTCTCTTGCCTACACGGCTCTGCTGCTAATTCTACAACAGCATCTCCGTCTCTCATCCCACCCTGTTACTAAAAAAAACCCATCCTTTAGTGTCCAAAAGAATCAGCATGATCCCAAAACAAAAAACTATTAAAAACGTACAGTACATCCACACTGTTGCAGCGCGTGACGCAAACTTCATTACGAGTTTATTTCTGGTCCATCTTAAAATAACGGTCCTGCTGCCGTTCAAACTCACAAGGCCACCAATTATGGGTTGAAACTGAAAATAGTCTCCAACAACAGCTCTTTGTACTACTGTTCCCATCTGTTTTTTCAAATAAAGCTACAAACTTATGAGCCATTTTAGAATATTTTGCTCCACAATAGGAATAAATGGCTTTAGACACGAGAGCCAGGGACAAGGGGCTAAAGTTGGAAATATTTGTGGAACGTACTAAATTATTGTTCAGATTGACTCAAGGCCTAAATCAAAAACGCCTTTTCATTAATCTTAAAGTTGACTGACACTGAATGCAACACACATGAATCCAGCAAGAAAACTCTGGTCAATTGTTTCTGTTCTGCACAGTTCAATATGAAAATAATTGCAGTAGTAATAATGGTCTTGTGTTTTAAAGAGATGCTTGTAGTATAGTGGCATTTAACTGTAATTGTGACTATTTCAAGCTTCAGAGGTTGGAAAACATTCACCTCACAGTGAAGGATGACTAGGTGAAAGCGTATTGAATAATATCTGGGGATGTAAATAGAACTTGTGTTGACTTCCACCATGACTGCAGGGGAGTGATTATAGCAGCATGAGGTCTTATTACCTGACTGAACACAACTTCACACAGCTCCGACTGACACATCACCAAAAACGTCACCAGTCTTTTGATTCAGTTGATTAAAAAAAACAGGGATTTTTAGCTCTGCCCTGACCAGCATTGATTCAGCAGTGAATAAGCAAGCATCTTTTGGATTCAGCCTAGACAGATTACCTCTCCCAATGTTTCACTATTTATTGTCATAGCTACAGATATACAACACAGACATTTCTTTTTTTCCTGGGAAGTCAAAAAAAGGTAAAAGAGGAAAAAGTATTTATTTATTTTTCCTAATCTCTGTTATTGTTATTTAATGTTGGTACGTATCAAATCAAGTTTTATTTCTATAACACCTTTCATACACAGTGGTAACACAAAGTGCTTCACAAAAACACATAGACAATTCATAAGTACAAACATTACTATCTCCCCCTTTCCAGTTAATAATAAGTGTAACGCATAGCCTGGTCCTACCAGGCTCTAGTACTACATTTCATTTGTACAGAGTGTCTGGGACCTCCCCATTGATCTGGATCTGCCATAACCAATCGTTGAAGTTTGGTTGTGACGTATGCTCCTTCACCACTAATGGAGCGAGCTGGAAAATCAAACTTTTCCTGAACCGAGGGCCACAACATCATGGCCACCAACAAAACTCAGCAAAGATTGTTCTTGGTCCGGCTTTAACTTCTGGATATTCGGCAGCGTTGCCTTCGCTCGCATCTTTCTCCACCGCCATTGCTGAACTACAACTCAAACTTGTGCACGACCTCAATTTCATCGTTCTCAGCCACTCCCTCTGTTCACTGATTGGCCGGAGAAAAACTGCAAATAAACCGAAAACCCAGACATAGTACTGAAGGGAAATGAAAACATTTCATACATACATACATACATACATACATACATACATACATACATACATACATACATACATACATACATACATACATGCATACATACATACATACATACATACATACATACATACATGCATACATGCATACATACATCTATAGAAATACACAAACATAAATGCCACACAATAAAAAAAGGTGTGTATATGCAGTATATATCGCCTGCATCACAGTTGGAATAAACTGAGATGTGTGAGACGGCTGATTTGCTGCTGTGATGTTTATGTTACGCTCCTTCAGCTGTACAGATGTTTATTATACAGACCACACAACACTTCACACTTCAGTATTATTCTAAATCACATGCAAATCATGCAGATAAAGTCCTTATTTTGATACCTGTTTTCTCATTTAAACAAAGCATTTGTGATAGAAAACATGTTGGATGGCTGTGCAGTAAAACCTGGCACTAGTTAGTAAAATAAAGTACATAGTTGAATTATTGATGATATTGGAGTTGTAACAGTAAACAGAAATGTCAAACATCATCTCCTGCTGTGGCATCCCTCCAGGGGATATCTAGACCTTTAAACGCAGTGAAAACACTGAAATCTCAAAGATTTTTTCTTTGTTACGGTTGTCAGACCACATTGGGCGCAATATATTGACGCTTCAGTCGTATTAAAGTGCCTTTCGTAATGTGTTAAAGCACACTGTTTAGTATGATTTGTGTTTATTTGTAAATCATGTCTGATGTAGTGTTTGCTTTAGTGGAGATGACAAAAGTAGCACTCTTACCTGTAACTGACCACCTACTGAGTGTAAATGGGCTCCTTAATAGATATGCCTGTCAGTTTATGTTACCCACAATGCCTCTCAAATGCTATACAGCGCAGCCCACCACATCAAGTCTCCAGGGATATAGTAGAGCCTGATAATGATGGCCTACGTGTGTTTTAAATAGCGTGGCAGATTCAGTATTACTGTCTCTCCTGCCTGCTGCCTCCAGCCTCTGCAGTATAAACCCTACAGTCTGTAATCCCAGGCAATATAAAAAAACTAAACATCTGACCGTTAACTTCCACACATCTTCATTACTGTGGGGGTCAAGTCGTTCCCGGCACACGGTTCACTGCCTGATTGATCACGGGGAATCTTTATTGGCAGATTGGAAGTCCACGAGTGTGAGCGCGTGCCGCTGAGAGTCTCAAGCAGCTTTGGTTATTCTAGCGGTGGCTTCTGCCATTTGACAGACTTCTGTGATCAATGCTCTTTGTAAATGTTAAGTGTGATATGACTGATGCATCAGTCTTATTGGGAGGATCTGGCTCAAACCAGTTGTGGTGTGAACTTTCGATTTTTCATGGGGTCATGATTCGGTTCAAATTTGATTCTCGATTCACCACGTGGGGCTGCTGATTTTAGGATCTACTCGAGTCTAGGGATTTCATTTCACAATAACATAAGTCAATAATTCACAGTGAAAAGCTTGATGGCAAATTAAACACCACGTAAAATATAAAATCAAAATGACAAATCCCATTTGCCTAATGTTTGAATACTGTCTTTGTTATATAGTTATTAAGTTCATCTAATTTTTCTTTCTGTAAAAAAACTATCTTTCATAGAACTGTATTCATTTAAGTTTTGCACAAAATCTAAATTCTACAAGCTTACCCCCCCCCGCGCTGCTAACAGCTGACTCGATTTGTTCAAAATGTTCAGGGGCAAAATGTGTCATGAAAGCGGAGACCAGTTCTTATATTTGTAAAAGTTATATCATCTGATTGCAATACTGTAAACACACACAAGCAGATAAGACAAATTGTAACATTTCTTCATACCAAAAAGGTGCTGCTTTAATAAATTGGTAGGCTTAGGCTAGGCTAAACACACATTATAGGCGACAATGACACTGGTTATGTTGTGTCGAGCCTTATTGACTTTTTAACAAATCAATAATGCTTGACACAACATCAAATTGGTGTTGCAGTGGTGAACGTGTCTGTCACAACTGGACCTTCTGTAGACACACACAAACGGGTCTTCTAGAATACCCTGGAACTGTGGGTAAATCTGAAAGAATACGCGTATTGGCTACAAATCAATATATGATTGGTTGATCAAATTTTCAATCCAAACGTACTCTCTAATTCAGCTTAAGGGCCAGGGCATTCTATCAAGGATATAGAATACCCTGGTTGAAGGATATTTTTCCCAGAGACCCAAATATCTGATTGGTTGTATTTTTTTTCTAACACAAACCCACTCAAATGTGTAGTGCATGGACCGAGAAAGACAAACAAGTCAACGTAACACTGAAATATTACAGATCAACAACACTCATTTATTCATTTTATTTCAATTGTATTACATTTTATTTGTATCATTTTTTTATCTGAGGGTTCCAGGGTATTCTCTGAATACCTTGAAGGCCCTGACGGTTCACCACCGGTGTGTTGGATGTGTAATTTCTTTTGTAGAAAATAAATGATCTTTAAAAATGTAATAGATTCAGAACATAAAAACCTGAATCTTACATGAGTTTCATTTGTCCACAACCCAGAGCCTGCTGTGTGTGTGTGTGTGTGTGTGTGTGTGTGTGTGTGTGTGTGTGTGTGTGTGTGTGTGTGTGTGTGTGTGTGTGTGTGTGTGTGTGTGTGTGTGAGTGTGTGAGAGTGTGTGAGTGTGTGAGTGTGTGAGAGAGTGTGTGTGTGTGAGAGTGTGAGTGTGTCTGTGTCTGTGTGCATTTAAGGGCACACACATCTTCTCATGTTGTAACAGAGGCCATATGCAGTTTGCATGAGGAGGGCTCAGATCAGTGCTTGACCTGCGGAGCCTTTTGCTCACTCACTGAGTGTGTACATGGAGCAGCGGGTTGAGGGTTAGTGCTGTCGGCAGGAAATTACCGGGTACAAACAATGCACACATGTGGGTGTTTTGTGTAGCCGTTCAGCACCACTTATCTATGTTTTCTCTGCGCTGCATATGTTATTGTAATTGCTGTATGAGTGCTGTAACGGGCACAAAAGAGCAAATAAATTCACATGTCAACTTTGTTTCGTTGACGCTGTGTTAGACGGTTTCGTTTTGTCCTAGCCACGAGAGTATGATCCACTCTTGACACCCACCATTAAAATGTTGTTAATTGGGGGGCTGTTAATGACGGTAGAGAGATGTTGTATGTTGCTCTGATAGCCCGCTCCCGCTCAGCTGCATGCTCCCTGCATCGTGTTATTTCTGTTTATCTGCCTGTAGCTCTTTTGGAGATTCATTTGTAATGTGAGGTATACTAAAAGCTGACGCAGTGGATCACCTCTATCTGCAGGAGCGCATTAACTTATGTGTGTACGTGCGTGTGCGTGTGCGCGCGTTTGTGCGAAGGCGCCGTGTTATTTATTTAATGTAACGTGCATTTTTATTTTCGTCAGTGAGAGTCAGCGCAACAATATGTGCTCGAGCAGATAAAAGTAAATTGTGTTTTATTTGGAGAGGGCACGCACTGTATGAAGTGTACTGCGTGAATTAGTGCGAGTTGTGTGTATCTTCCTGTCCATCAGGGTGTTATGTGGAGGCATATTTGAATTGTTACTATGGAAACGAGCACTGCCGATACAGAAACACATATCTGAACGGCTCTCGCTGCTCCCCCGTTCACTGTCACACTTCTTGCATTATTTTTAAAGATTTTTGCTCTCACAGTTTCCCTCCAATGTATCTCCTCAGTGGATTCAGCAGCCTTTTAGCAGCATTCCTTTTATTCTTTACCTCAACACACTGTGGATTGAGATCATTTCCTTTTTCCTTGCTTCCCATTTAGATTTCTTTAACCTCCTCCCCACCATTGGCTCTTCTTTTATCATCTTGTGCTAATCATGTCCTCTTTTCATCTTTTTTTCTTCAGCTGTGTTGCCCTGCTCCTTTGGGTTTCTCATTGCTGTTCCTTCCTCCACCTCCATCTCTTTTGTGTATGTCTCTATTTATTCTCTCCCTCGCCCCACTCTTCTCTCTCCTCTTCTCTTCTCTCTGATGCCTTCCTCCCACTCGTTTCCTCCTCCTCCTTCTCTCTCTTTCTCTCTCTCTGTCTCTCTCTCTCTCTCTCTCTCTCTCTCTCTCTCTCTCTCTCTCTCTCTCTCTCTCTCCCTCCTTCCTTCTCTCTTTTGGCTCCACTGCAGCGCCTCCATTGAAAATTCAGCTTGTTTACAATTAGCATATGCACCTGCAATTAGGTCTGACAAACCTCTGGTAATGAGGCCTTTTAGACAAACACTTTTTAATGTAGAGATCATGTTTCCTCCGTTTCTGATTTTTCAATATTGGTTTCACAGATAACTCCTTGCTTTCTGACGCTGTGTTCCACCTCCTGCAAGGTTTCAGTTCTCCTCACCACTTCCCTCTTTCTGCTGGGTTTCCTTAGGACTGTTGTTTTCGGTGCTTTAGCTCAACACACAGGGTGCTTGATAAATAAATGATAAGCAAAGGTGTAGCAAAGATTTTTACTCTGGCCTTCATTTATCCCTCTCCGGAAGCACTCCTCCATGCTTCATTTGTAATATGAGCATGAACATACACTTATTAAGATCCCAGGTCTTCTTATCTATGCAGAAAATATGCTTTCATTTGTCCTGCTGATAAACACACACACACACACACACACACACACACACACACACACACACACACACACACACACACACACACACACACACACACACACACACACACACACACACACACACACACACACACACACACACACACACACATTTAGTAAGAAACCACAATTTTCACTTCATGCTATGACTAATTGTTTCCCCTGCCTGTCACCTCCCTCTGCTTATATGCTTCCCTCCGCCCCTCTCTTTCTTTTTTCCTCCAGCATTTCTCCTCTGTACTCCACTGCTCTTTGTACGGCTGCTAATAGAGGAGCAGTAAATAATAGCAATAATAGTAAATAATAGGTATGCTGTTGACTTCAGAGTGCAGTGAAGGGATCTCCAGAGGGTTGGTGGGAGCCACTGAAACAAAACAGGTTTGGAGGGGAGATCGAGGAAAAGCAATGAAAGTAGTGTGGGAGGGTAGAGGGGGAGAGACAAAAAGAAGAGCGGGAGTGGGAGTGAGAGAGGGACTCAGTGTGTAATGGTCACTTAGCCTGGCAGCTACTCTATGAAGCAGTGAGGCTGTCAATCTGTCAAAATGCACCCAGTGTTGTCCTGACTCTCTACACACACACAAACACACACACACACACACACACACACACACACACACACACACACACACACACACACACACACACACACACACACACACACACACACACACACACACTCTTATTCGCGCTGTGTCTTTGATGTGTGCCACAGGGTACCTCAAAGCGAGTCGCAGCGCAGTGTAATGGATGTGGCGTTGTCACTTGATGCTCTCTCAGTGTGCGGCGGTTTGATTCCCTGCGATGTGGTTTACTTGGTTTGGCTAACCATGAAGACAAGTTATCCTGACGCTGCCACCAGATGTAACGCCTCCACACCAATAAAAAGAGCAGATGAGGTGGTTTTTACACCGGGGGAAACTTTAGAAAGGGATTTTGAAAAACAAGTTTCTTGAGTGGTGCAGAGAAAGTAATTCAATCAATCAATCAGCTTTATTGAAGAATCAGAATCAGAAGTACTTTATTTATCCCAAACTGGGAAATGTTTGCGTTGCAGCAGCGAAATACAAAAAGAAGCGACTCAAGGTCTATTTTTAAAAAGACATACAACACTCAAATATACATTTAATTAAAATGTATAAAAATACAAACTGTGTCATTTATGCACCTAAATTAATAATAAGAAATAAGAAAACACTGGTCTGAAGTGAATACAGAGGCAGAAACAGAGTGGTATGCTCCATTTATTTTTGTTGTGATGGAGTTTTCCACATGTTAGAGGAAGTTGATGACTTGCTGTATGGTTATAAAGTAACATCTGCATCCTCCATGAGTGTACGGGATTTTTTATATCATGCTCTACTTTTCCAATTCTTTACCTGGGCAGCGATTGAGACAGCTTTTTCAAGTCATTAAACATCCTGTGTTTTATCAGGATCCTATATGGTCAGGTCCCTTAAAGTCAGTTTAGACTGGGGTTTACAAACTTTTTCCACTGAGGGCCACATACAGAAAGACATACGAAGGGCTGGGCCCCTCAGAGGTGAGGTGTATGGCCTAATAAGTTAAGCTATAAGTTAGCAAAATCAAATCAAATGAAGGTAAACTGTTTTTGAATATGCTTTAAGAACATCACAGCTCCCCATAGGGCTTACTTTATTTAGCTAGCAGCTCATTTCTTACAACAGAAGCCTCACATTGCTTATAATGAGGGGAAATATGAAGGGTCTAGTTAACGCTTGTTATGTAAATAAGTTATAGGGCTTATTTGATCAACTATGATTAGTTTGAAAACATTAATTGACTGACTTGTTTGACAATTGGGCTCATTAACCCATGAATACTACTGTGTTATATATATATTTTACATATTTAAGAAGTAAAATACAAGAGAAGCACAAGTTTCAGTTGTGGGCCATATTCCATTATACTTTTGCTGAGGGCCAATTAAAAGTGGGCTGCGAACCGCATTAGGCCCCAGGGCCTTAGTTTGGACACCTCTGGTTTAGATGCTTTTACTTATCAATCAAATTCAAAGGAGCTTTAATGGCTTGACTTTATCAAAAACATAGTATTGCCAAAGCCTGTTGTGCAAGGTGTTACAAAACAAACACTAAACATCACCCTTCTGTCTCCTTCCCCCTCTCTCCTTCCAGGGACGGCATTTACACTCCTTCACAATGCTTGTCAGCCTCCACCCTTCTCCCTCCCGTCTTCAGGACAAGCACTTTGTCTCCCCCACTTCCTCCACCCCTCCTCCTCCTCCCCAAGGCCAGTGCTCTCATCATCCTTATCCCCAGCTTCGGCTGACCCTGCCCTTCCTCTCCTGGTCCTTCTCTCTGCTCCTCTTCTCCGTTCTCCTCCTGCCCGTCTGCGAGTCCCGCAGAGGTGGAGGTCCAGGTTCGGGGCCTGGAGGTGCCCAAGGGGGACAAGGCGGCCAGAGGGGAGGCGGCAACCAGAGGGGTGTAATCATCCCGCCTCAATACTCTCCAGCGGTACCGGCTCTCCCCCCCATCAACCCCAAACTGATCAACTCTCTCAGCATAGCGGTCATCCTGGTGGGCAACTCTAGTGAAGTAACTCTGGGGGCGGGGCTTGAAAAAGAGGACTTCCTGCACATCCCTTACCCTCCCAAAGTGGAGTTGGTCACCATGAACGAAACGGACCCTAAGAGCATCATCAATCGGATCTGCGCACAAATGACGAGGAATTCTCTGCAAGGCGTGGTGTTCGGGGACGACACGGACCAGGAGGCCATCGCCCAGATCCTCGACTTCATCTCTGCCCAGACACACATCCCCATCCTGGGCATCCGGGGAGGCTCCTCCATGGTCATGGCTGCCAAGGTAGGAACACAAGAAAACACTAATCTGTTTTTGTGAAATGTTATATTTGACCTAATATTTGATCACGCTGATCTTTATTTTTAGAAGTTTATTTATGGGGGACTCATTCATAAAAGTCAAGTTAACACTCGTATTAAGGATATTTCTTTGGTTCATTAAAGTTAATAGGCCGATTAATAGAGAAAAAAGGAAAACTTTCTCTCTCACTTTTTCAAGATTCATCAGCCTCCCACCACTCAGTGCTGCTTGTCATTCTAACCCAGACTCTCTGCTGATTGATTTGCTGTTAATTAATCTGCGGGCCTGACGTCATATCGAACCTCCTGACAGCGAGCCGACTTAACTCTGGAACGTGTCGCAGCGGGAAACAAAAGGGTACATAACAAGTCAAAAAGCATCTCTGTGCGCTCGGGATGCAAGAGATTTGGCACAAACCGGGCCGCACGAGGAGAATCTATCATCCAGAAATAGAACAATAGCTTTGAATCGTAAATAATGTTGTGTTAATAGGCTTAGATATGTTTAAGTCCCTCACAGAAGAATGACAGAATCCATATGACGCTGAGGTTGGCCGTCTTGTTGAAAATGGGACATCGAATAGATATGCTCTACAGTTGGTATGAGTTATGTCTTTGGAAACATATTGTACGTTTCATTTTCAAAGCATTTAGTTTGTTCGATTGACATAGGTCCAGTTGGTCCAAGGTATTTAAGCTTGAAAGTTCTTTCTTTACTTTTTGAAGTACTATTGCTGATTTAAATCTTATTATTATCTCATCAATCTTTGAGCTTTATCCAGAGCTTTCACTATGGGATTTGTTTAACCTTCATGTGGCTGAACACTTGAAAAGAGTAGTTCATCTTTATTTTTAAAAAGCACATCTTGACTAAAGATTTTTTGTCAAACATTAGTTAGACGATAGAGACTGGTGAAGAGTCAAACTGAGATATTTAACAGTGGAAACGCATTAACGAACTACAACTATCTAATCTCACGATTCAAATGAAAAATAACATTTAAGTTAAATTACAGCAAATCAAGGAAAAGTGTGTTGTTTTTTTCACAAATGGATTAAATGCTGTACAAGAAGAAGCAAAGTCCATAATGTGTGCTCGTGTTGGTACGTTTCACTGCTTGTTTTTCATTTTAATGAAAGTTTGAATTAACTGGGAATTTATTGAAAAGTTATTACATGGTGTACTTCACCATGGCACACATTGTCCTTGAGCATCTTACAATTTTTACATCATCCTTTTTTATGTTGTATGTGTATGTTGTGTGTGCTGTCTATAAGCTACTGGAGACCTTGAATTTCCCTCAGGATCAATAAAGTGTCTATCTATCTATCTATCTATCTATCTATCTATCTATCTATCTATCTATCTATCTATCTATCTATCTATCTATCTATCTATCTATCTATCTATCTATCTATCTATCTATCTATCTATCTATCTATCTATCTATCTATCTATCTATCTATCTATCTATCTATCTATCTATCTATCAAGACTACTGACTTCTGAAAAGAAAATTGTGAATGACCTTTCGTAAGGTTCAGACTCCTTTCTTTGAATAATTGAGACCTGCTTGCATCTGTAAAACACGTGTTACACATGTTAGGCTGTGTGTTGTCATGAGACGTTATTTGATTATTGTATGAAGGCAATGCTCGGTAGAAACTTCATTATTGCACAGTTTCCTCCTGCAGAGAACCTGTTGTGATTACAATTTTGGGAAACCTTCTTGCATAAATCTGCATGATAACTAGACACACTGATTGCTGGAAATGACTAGTCAAAGCGTTCACATTATTTGTGTGTAATGAGATGTCACGTACAAACACATTTACCAATGACAATATCACCTCACTGAATGCCCTAATTAGAAAAAAAGGGGGTTAAGTTTGATTAATTGCAACCATTATGGTGGATAATATTAAACCTGACTTGAAACAGAGTCAGGATCACATTCAGAAGTCTTTTACACATCAGAGACATTTTACAAAAACAAAGGGAAAGTGCAGATTAAAGGCAAATAAAACACATGTAGGATAACCAATCAAATAGAAGACAAACACATGAAATAAAATCAAAGTAGTACACAACTATGGTAAAATGGTAGTAGTAGAATAAAAGTAAGTGTAGTATTTATATTATCTTGACATGTGGCTCTTATTGTTGCTTCACAGATACATTTGAATCAAGGTATCCCTTAACTTGAATAAAGAAATAATCAAACAAAGGAGAATTGCTTTAATGTTCCCACAGCAAGACTGCGTGTAAAGGACACAGAAGAAAGCCCTTTCTTCTTCTCTTCTATAAAAAGCAGTTGCACATGAAACCACAGTTGTGAACGTGATGGTGGAGACGACTGTAAAAGAACAATGGAGGGATGATACTGTCAAGAAGGAGAGAACAAGAGAATAAATAAGTAACAGTGAGAGAGAGAGGGTGGGGGTGAGAGGGTTTTGAAATAACACAACTTGTGTGGGTGTAAAGGAGGAAGAAGATTTTTGCTCAACATATAATTACCACATTTTAGAGTTGACAGAGACAGAGGGCACAAACTGAGATTGACATGAAGGAAAGTGGGTTCAAGAGGGGAGCAGACATGCACATACAGCACATACGAGATCAGGTGTGTGTGTGTGTGTGTGTGTGTGTGTGTGTGTGCGTGTGCGTGTGGGGGCAGGAGTTTCCTGCGTTAGACAGCATTCGATGACACCTGGGAAATCCCACTATGGTGATAACTTCACAGTTTGCTCGAGAAACTGTGGGAAATGTTGATGTTTTTAATGCTCAATGCAAAAAAAGGTCCTTGATGCCAAATGTAAACATTTAAAACCTTTTTTATTTTAGTCCAACACACACACACACACACACACACACACACACACACACACACACACACACACACACACACACACACACACACACACACACATACAGAACACAGTGTTGAATGCAGTGGACACAGTTGGCATGGCAACCACTTGCTTATATATTTTAGAAGAAGAAGCAATTTGAGACGGGAGAGAGAAAAAGAAATGATGATGATCTCTGAGTTGGACAAAAGCAGTTCTACAGGGTTTAACACTCAGTCACGGGGGGGGGGGGGGTGAATAGATAATGAGTAGATTAAAGCATAAAAACAGAGGTGGAAACACAGGGGATGGAGATAAGAAATACGGTGGCGAAGCTGAGAGGGAAGGCAGGAGAGGTTAAGTAGATTTCACGGTGCTGACGGAGTAATTCTTTATGTTTTATTTATAGCTTTTGAGTCATACAAACCAAGTAAAACATCAAAACATAACAGAATCCTCCATCTGTTTAACCCTATCCAAGACAAATAAATAAAAACAAAACTAGGACTGAAACCGTTGAATTGTATTATTTAGTTGAGCTGCAAGAACTTTGAAAGTTGTTCAATTGTTTGTCACTTAAAAAACTTCCCAGAACTTCAAGCTCTTTTAGATAACAACATTTGCTCTTAATTATTTTTGTCTTTTACTGTATGTTATTAAATATATCCTTGAAAACTTCATCTTTTGCTCTGTGAAATTCAGAGTTTAACTGTTATAATATATTTATTTCTTTAAAGTAGTGCTTTGATTGGGTCTTTTTCTGCTGGTTTTATGTCTTCACAGCTGTCTCGGTGGGCACAAACATAGTGTTGTATTGGCACAAAGAACGTAATTAGGGCTGTATTGAATAGTTTGAAGCGCTTCGTTCATAATGTTCAAATTTGTATCATTGAAATGCTGCACAGCTTTTTGTTTTGCATGTCTATTAATTCTGACCTTTTGTTTGGGTAACTATATCATACAATATCAAGACAGGCATTTAATTGCTCATTTGTTAACCTCTATCAAAGCTTCAAATATAAATCTGCACAACCCTAGAAATAAGGGAGATTAAGAGCATTTAAATGAGTGACAGACAGATGGAGAGCTGTGTGGATGAGGTGGAACAGAGCCATGGCAGTTGTGTGAACATGCTGTGTGTACGTCTGCAAAAGAGCTGGTTAGTGATTTTCCAGCATCAATAACTCAATTCCCTGTCTGTTGCCATGTTCGATTCTTATCAGTCCACAACTATGTCTAATATAATGTGCTCCGAAAATCTCCCTGAAGTCCTTTCTATGTAGGGCGCGCTTCTGGCTCTCTTCACTTCTTGTCACTGAGCTTTCCATTAAGCTCACCGTTGAACACACTTTAGACAACATTATTCAACACACTCAGTGCAGATAGTGGGACGGTATAAACCCGTTCGATACATTGCAGCACTCCTGGCTTTATTTTCCTTTTCAGTTCCCCATTATAATGAATCAGTGACAGATGCAGGTAGGCCCATTATGCACCAAACAATCTGTATGCTTCTGTTTAGCCTCTAATTCACTCCGTGCCATGTGTTGGTATCCGTATAATAGGACGACGAAGTTGGCCCCGGCCCACACTCACTCCCAGCTCTGGAGACTAATGAGGTCTTCCTGAATCTATTGTTCTGACTTAAGCTGTGTGTACATGCTTTTGTGCTCATGAGTGTGTGTGCACGTGTGTGGACATGTAGTGCATGCTGCTGTTCAATGATAATAGCCTCTTAGCCTGTTTTTGAGAGATTAAAGTTGTTGTTTTCACTGCAACAAACTACCTAGAAGCGCACAGCATCCTGAAACCATTCCTGACAAACGGTCCGGTCTCCGGCTCCGGCTCGCAGTCGATTTCTCTCCCCCCAGGCTTTTGTCGCTCCTTTCAACACTGCCTACAAGTCTTTTAGACCATGCAGCGGGGGCTTAAAGTTCTTGCTTGTTTTATATACATCTCTATTTGGGGGGAAAAACGGTCTGCCTTGTGTTTGGTAGTAAAACTTGTGGATGAATTGGCCGCTGTGCTGGGGCTCTCTGGAGATGGTATTTCTGCGATGCAAAGAAAGGCAAAAGGATGTGTATAAAAAGCCCAAACTGCTGTTGTCTTTTTATATTCAGACATATGTCACTGAAAAACTGAGTCTCCACCCCTTGATTGATCACTACAATTATACACCCTCTCTCTCTTTTGATAGGCATAATTTGATGTTTGTGGGGTGTGATTTTAAGACACACATAGCAGTGGCAGGCAAATATTTGAGTTTTTGCTACTTTCCTTAAATATTTTTTGACATTAGCGAGGCACGCTGGTAGCTGTACAGGGAAACGTAGGTCTATGCTAATCTGTCGCAGCAGAGATGATTGTTTGAGCCAAGGGTGCACTCCATTTTCTCATCCTATTGTTCTCATTTCTAATTTGCGGTTTTATGAATCCCCTTCCTTTCAATCTGCATGCACCATGTAACCCATTATGATTGCCGGTTGTACATGAAGGGATAATGGACTGCCTCTCAATGCCCCCTTCAGCAATTACAACCAATCCCAAAAGACAAGAGTTAAGGAACAAACTACAACAACATTTGCACATGTTGAGCATCAATGCAGTTATTAAATGATATTGTTCTTTAGTATTATGTCATCTCGGATTTCTAAGTCCTGTTTAGGAAGGATTTCTATTTTTCAAGGATATGTTTGGAAAGTGAGGAGACGATTAGCACAGGAGATCTCTTTGATCACTCTCGGAAGCGACATTGACAGGAGAGTCTGCTCCATTTGTGCATAGTCATTGCAACAAAGCTGCTCCATATGTCAGATGTATCTTCCACAGCTGACGCTGATACACTTGAACAGCAGCAATATAGCTTGTGTACAAGAGCAAAGAAGAGTCTCAACCAGCTGTCAGTTTGAGCTGGTGGTCCTTCCCCATCCAAACAACACAGCAGTTGTTATCAGATTTCATTTATGACAAGCTTGTTTCGATATTTGTTTGACATGTTAGGAATACTTTTGTTGGTTTGAATTGTGAATTAGACGACATAATTTCAGGGGACTAAAACAACAGACAAGCTGCAGTAATGATTGCTCTTCTTCTCCCTCTTATACTAAACCCACCCTATTAGAGCTTAAAACACTCTCTCTCTCACCTACTCTATCTTTTTCGAGGTGCAATGGCAGTCTGAATGTGATTAATGTTTCCATTTTCCCGGCTTTGCTATATGTGAATCCTTTAGGAGTCCAACAGATGGAACAGAGGGAGAAAATCTTGTGTCATTGCAGTGGTCTTCGTCAACTAGATTCAAATACCGTATGAAAACTCAACCTTCAGTCTATCAGAGCTAAAATCAAAAGAGCGCAAAATAATCTATAATAATAATAATAATACATTTAATTTATATAGTGCTTTTCAAGGGACCCGCATTACTTGTGGTAAGGACAGACAAAAACAAACAAACCATGTAGGGCAAATACTAAAGTAAAAAAATAGCAGTAGGAGTGGAAGCATGGGGACTGTGATGGGTTAGGGGTCAAAGGCCATGGTGAACAGGTGAGTTTTTAATGGGGACTTGAAAATGTGCAGTGAGTCAGCATTGTGGATCTCAGAAGGAAGAGCGTTCCAGAGGGTTGGGGCCGCAACACAGCAAATCTGTGAGGTCATGAAACGACAATACTTTGAACCACTCTGTCAGTGAACGGTAGCTGTAACAATCTCTGGAGTATTCTTATTGGGATTTGTTTAGTCATTTAATTATGCTCATCACATAATAGCCGATGAGTTTTGAGATTGCATTACAGCCATTGCGTTCCATCACTTTTTACCTGCAAGCAACCAAAGCGAGCAAATGTGATGGATGATACTACTCAGACTACAAACAGAAACCGGAAAAACGACCAAACATACCAATATCTTTTTCCACTGACGTCAGACTCATATGCAGATATCTGTTCAAAGAGATTAGGCCATCACCAGCGTCAGCAGGCCTTTTCCTCTGGGTAACATGAATGTTTGATCACAATTTCATGGCAACTAATAGCTGCTGAGATATTTCAGCATTGACCTTAAGAGACTGCCATCCTTACAGTAACTGCAGTAACTAAAACCACCCAACAATATGTGTTTAGGCATTTCATATTGAACCAGAGCCCAGATATGACTTAATTAACAATATTAGATTTGACTCACCGTGACTCTCAGTAAAACAATCGAGCAAAACAAGAGGTGAACTTTAATATTTGTTCGCTATGACCTGTTAACGTCTTTCTATCTTGTATGTATGCAGCAGCAACGTCAGAGAGCGATGTTCAGCAGCTTTAAGTCACCAGCTGGTGGAGCTAAATGTTTCATGTTAGTAGACACACACACACACACACACACACACACACACACACACACACACACACACACACACACACACACACACACACACACACACACACACACACACACACACACACACACACACACACACACACAGGTCCACATCACCCCCTTGTCTTCATCCTTCTCCCACCTCGAGTCCCTTACTTCTCTTCTCGCTCCTCACATTGTTTGGGACACAGCATCCTAAACTGTTTATGAATGTGGTCCCGACCTCGCTGTCCCATGAAATCAGTCCATACTCTCACAGTTAGTTTTGTTCGACTCTCCAATTTTTCCTGATAACTTTCTAAATTTTAATTGTGCCCTTGATTTGAGCAGCAAATTCTCCCCTCGTCCTTTTCATCTCTGCTTTCTCCTTCTCTGCCTCGTCTTTCTCTCCAGATAATGAGATCGTTTTATCAGCCGCTGTGCGTGGTCAGGATGAGTAATTTTGGAGATCACAGGAGACTTCTGCATTGCACTTGGTTACAACAGGTTGTCAGAAGGCTCTGGGAGCCTCGCTTGCCTTCTCCCTGCCGGCAGTAACTATCTGGCCTTTTAACATTGCAGCATATGGGCCCTAATTACCCAGCTAATCTTATTATGTAAGGTAAAGGACGGCATATTATTCAAATGAAATGAGATTAAACTTTTGAGACACTTACTGGCAGAGCTACTTTCAGATTCCTCAACAGGAGTGGTGAGGATGTGTTTTAGACAAATTCAATTTAGACATCGCTGGAATTGTCCTCACAAGAAAAACAAACGTTTTAAGTGAATGTTGAAAGGCCTCATTCAACCTTTCCCTCACAAATCGAACTTCAAGTGTAAAGGTGGATTGACCCTCTTGTCTATCAAAGGGAAAAATGGATGAAGTGTGACAACAAAAAAATGACAAAGGATGGTAAGTTCTTCAAAGCACTTACTTAGGCCTTGACTTAGGCCTTGAAAGCATTGATTTCTTTGAACCATTACCATGAATACTCCCTAACCTCAACCAAGTAGTATTTGCAATCAGTTGTGTGACGTAACCAAACCTCCCCTGCATTATTTGGTTTTTGGTCCACACATTGCATTACTTGGATTTGCTCACTCCAATTAGCATTAATTTGGAGTTGTGTTTGGCCTTGTGATAAATGTAAATCTATTGGTCATTTTTCATCATCTTGTTTTGTCATCTGACAAATTGTCAATGTAAAATATTGATAATGGGTGCTTTTATAGTGGTACCATATCAGAAAATGTTGAAACCATTGTAATTTATTTTACATGGGACATACAAATGATGCAAATGGGGACGTCAGATGAGAAAACAATCAAATGTTTTGTTTCAGCAAAGCGATCAAAAACGACATATTTAGTTGGTTATAGTTTGAAGGATTTATTTTAAATGAATACTGACAAATTTCAACTGATCTTTAAAGAACAAGCATTGATCAGATTGAGTGATGGATCGTTGTGTCCTGTTTATGTGCCAATCACAGCAGCTGTCTGTGTTGGTTTCAAATCAGAACATCAAGTGTTTGCCAGAGGGATTGGCCATATAAATGCTGACAGATGTCTGAGTTATCATATCATAGAGCATGATTTTTGGTGCTCAATATTAAAGCTGCTGTACTATAAAGAAAGTCTGTATATAATGTTGTATTACCAAGAATACTAAAGGTGATAGCTAAGACATGCTACATGCTAACTTTCTGCTTTCTCTCTTAATAGTACATTGTTACTGCAGATTTAATTTAGCACACCTCCCAAAGCCCCATCCTTAAGGCAGTGCTGTTGCTCTCAGTTAAGATGACCATGTTCACCATCATAAGGGGTTCAAACTTGAAGCCAACTCCTTTCTGTGTTACATTTTTGTATTTCTTAAGCTGTATATCTGTGAAGGAACTCTGGCGCCATTGCTCATGATTTGAGCTTCATCATGTAGTGTTTTTTTCTCATGTTTAGGGAATACGGAGAGGAAAAAACAGTCAGCGAGAGATAAAAGATACAAAGATAAGAGCCGGTGCAGAAAAAAAATTGTCCCATAATGTGGTGGTTTTCATGGTTTTGCATCAGGCTGAGGCAGGGCTCTTAAACACAGACAGAGCCGGCTGACTTGTAGGTATTTAATCCCAAACAGGCAGAAAGGTTGAGTTTGTTCTAATTGCATCGTGCTGGGGAGGGGCAGTCATTTACATTCATCACCGAGCCTCCAGAAAATCACGTTGTAGGATTTATAAAGAATTTATTTTCAAATGATTGTGGAAAATAAGTATTTGGTCTAATAACAAAAGTTCATCTCAATACTTTATTATATACCCTTTGTTGGCAATGACAGAGGTCAAACGTTTTCTGTAAGTCATCACAAGGTTTTCACACACTGACTGCTGGTATTTTGGCCCATTCCTCCATGCAGATCTCCTCTAAAGCAGTGATGTTTTGGGGCTGTCGCTGGGCAACACGGACTTTCAACTCCCTCCAAAGATTTTCTATGGGGTTGAGTCTGGAGACTGGCTAGGCCACTCCAGGACCTTGAAATGCTTCTTCGAAGCACTCCTTCGTTGCCCTGGCGGGTGTGTTTGGGATCATGGTCATGTGAAAGACCCAGCCACGGCTTATCTTCTCAGTGCTTGTGATGGAAGGAGGTTTTCACTCAAAATCTCACGTTACATGGCCCCCATTCATTCTTTCCTTTACACGGATCAGTCGTCCTGGTCCCTTTGCAGAGAAAACAGCCCCAAAGCATGATGTTTCCATCCCCATGCTTCACAGTAGGCATGGTGTTCTTTGGATTGCAACTCTGCATTCTTTCTCCTCCAAACACGACGACTTGAGTTTTTACAAAAAAGTTCTATTTTGGTTTCATCTGACCATATGACATTCTCCAGATCCTCTTCTGGATCATCAAATTGCCCTCCTAGCAAACTTCAGACGGGCCTGGACATGTACTGGCTTAAGCAGGGGGACATGTCTGGAACTGCAGGATTTAAGTCCCTGGCGGCGTAGTGTGTTACTGATGGTAGCCTCTGTTACTTTGGTCCAGCTCTCTGCAGGTCATTCACTAGGTCCCCCCCGTGTGGTTCTGGGATTTTTGCCTCCCCGTTCTTGTGATCATTTTGACCCCACGGGGTGAGATCTTGCGTGGAGCCCCAGATGGAGGGAGATTAGCAGTGGTCTTGTATGTCTTCCCTTTTCTAATAATTGCTCCCACAGTTGATTTCTTCTCACACCAAGCTGACTTACCTATTGCAAGATTCAGTTTTCCCAGCCTGGTGCAGGTCCTACATTTTGTCTCTGGTCTCCTTTGACAGCTCTTTGGTCTTGGCCATAGTGGAGTTTGGAGTATGACTGTTTGAGGTTGTGGACAGGTGTCTTTTATACTGATAACGAGTTCAAAAAGGTGCCATTAATACAGGTAACGCGTGGAGGACAGAGGAGCCTCTTAAAGAAGAAGTAACAGGTCTGTGAGAGCCAGAAATCTTGCTTGTTTGTAGGTGACCAAATACTTATTTTACAGAGGAATTTACCAATTAATTCTTTAAAAATCCTACAATGTGATTTCCTGGATTTTTTTTTCTCATTCTGTCTCTCATAGTTGAAGTGTACCTATGATGAAAATTACAGGCCTCTCTCATCTTTTTAAATGGGAGAACTTGCACAATTGGTCGCTGACTAAATACTTTTTTGCCCCACTGTATGTTGTGACTGAGATAAGAGAAGAGAGAAGGGGAGCGATGGAGGAAGACACATTACCGTGCAGAAATAAAGTTCCTATCATGCAGCAACACAATCCTCCATAATGTGTCCATGGACATAAGTATTTATATCCACCTGTTATTATGTGTTTTCTATACCGACTATTGGGAGTTGATACGTTAGACCATTGTCTTTATTTACATTAATACACTGTTGCCCATAAAGTTGGAATCATTCGTTTTCAGATAAATTACTCTTTGTATTCCTATTTAATTTTCACTGTGAAAGTTTTGGAAGAGATTGAACAATAAAGTTTTGAGAAGATGTAAACTCTATCAACAATAAATCACATTGTTACATTCATTTCATGAGAAGAGGTAAAACATATTTTATTCCAACTATATGGGCAACAGTGTACATTTCATTCTCAAACATTTTTGATGATGGTCCCCTAAATGTGCTTGAACAAAAATTGGACTTTGATATTCAAACAAAACTTTTGTACGTTTAGTTTTGTTCCCTCTGGTAAACAAACTATGCAACGGTAACACTGTTTTTATGTCACTTATGTGGCACTAATGTACTTTAATTACTTTTATATACAACAATATGTTAACCTGGCTCATAAGTCCAGCTCCGTAAAATGCCACAGAAGGAATAAGTGGCAAATCAAAATGTTATGTATGCTATTAAAACAGAATTGTAATCTATTACACCTTCAGTCTTTGGTACGTGCTTCTTCGTCTTATAATCAAACCCTTGCATTAATGTCGGGCTGGCACTACCTCACAAAAAATACCAATAGAGATACCACCAAATAATAACAGACAACTTGAATGTATCTTTGTCAGTGTAGTTGATGGAAACAATGGCTGTATATAATGTATGATGAGTGTAAGCGATGAAGAGCGAAAACTAATATCTGTTGGTGACAGCTGGTGAGTCTCTGGGACTGACACGTCCTGCTCAGTGGTCTTTATCTCCACTGCAAGTGACACCCAATGAGTGGCACCTTCACCGGCACCGGTTCACTCAGTCTCTTCTCTAATAAGCCTCGGCCTGATTCTCAATACTCCTTTCGAGTTTCCACCTAGCATCCGTCCACCACGATGTACACTTCACTTTGCCTAATTCCTCTCAGGTGGAGAACATACTGTGGTTTGGGGTAACCTCCAACACACGCCGGACACAGTTGTTGCACAGGAGCCTTCAAGCTGTCACGCTGCAGAAAACTGACCCTCCAAACTGTCGCTGAAACAGCTAAACAATGACAATGATGGAGTTATAAAATGACTCGGCCGTATCATACCTCGTGTGTACTAAATATCAGTGGTTCTCAACCCCCGCGGCTACTGTCTATATTTAGTACAAGGGATTTGAATTGTGCACAGAAAGCCTGGAATTCAGTTAGTGTCAGCTACTGCAGAGGTATGCAAACACACTGTGCGGAGAGCCTGTTTGGACCTGATGAAGAGGAAAGCTGGTGTTAGATTTTAGTCTTAATGGATATCTTATCACGCATCACATTGGAGAGAGCTGTAGTTGTGAAGGTTAGCTTGTGCACTGGCCGAGGCTGATTACACCCAGGCGAAGCTAAGAGATGATGTGACACTGCAGCTGTTAGCCCCTGCAGAGTGTTATCACACACAGTCCTGTTTATTCAACACACACTGGTGGGGAGTGCCTGACTGAAAATGTTCAGCTTGACAGTATGGTATACGGGCTGCCTGTATAGTCTTTTTGAGCTGTCTTCTGCTTATTTTCTTACTGTTTCTGTGGATTCCTCACTGTCTCTCCCGCTCTGTCTTCTCTATCTCCATGCCACATCTTTCTCTCTCGGCTTTTCTCTCTAATCTCCTTCTCTTTCCCTTTTTATTTTTCCTCCTCTTCTGTTCTGGATCAAAGTAAGCCAACGCTCTCTGGCAAGCACCGGCTCAAAGCTTACATTCTCACCCTTCAAAGCTACAGCTTGTGTATGAGTGAAGAAAAAAATGAAAAGTAATTTGACGCTTTTTTTTGCATTCATGTCATGCAGAGGGAAAATGCAAACGAGGAATAATGTGATTCAACCTCCAGTGATGGCTGAGTGGACACAATACCTGGAAATTAGTTAGCTGTTATAAATCAGGTGATTCATTCATTGTTTTCTCTGCTTGCACTCTTCAACTCAGAGTTGACTGTGGCTCTGCATACCTGGACCTCCTGTACATTCAGCAATACAACATATAAAGTGGTTCTTTGCAAATGGTTGGCATATTTAAAAGCAATTGGCTCATAAAGTTGTTGATACACATACGAGTGAGATTACAAACAAAAATGTGTTGTCCACGATACAGAAGATTTTTCTCATGCAAATAAGAAATTTCAATGAAAAGTATCAGATTTATTTCCTTCAGCAGAATCGGAAGCCGAGTATTTCTGCATTAAAAAAGACCTTAAGTCAGTCACATGTTCCTGTCCCTGGAGAGTCAGCAGCCACATATACAAAGAAAATCTAATGCATCTTTTTCATTAAACCCAAACAAACGCCACCGACGTTACTCAACCACCAATTAGATCAGCATACAATTTAGCACCCTTGTTCCAAACCCTCTGAATCACACCCTACGTCAGCAGCCTGCTCAGGGACTCGGGTCTGCTGCTGTGCTCGTTAACAGATTGCTCCCTGAGTTGAATAAAGATCTACCAAGCTTTATTATTTTGTTTAAGGTGTTGTCATTTTCCCACATAGTTAGCCAGCTACCTCAAGGTAACATAGCAACAGAAAATGACCACTACCATGGCGACATGTGTTGTTTTTTAATGTCACAGCGCCACAGGTAATATATTGACATACAGTATTTTCTTCTTGGGCTGCTAAACATGATGACTAATTTTTCTCAGCGTTTTTTGACTCAAGTCATCTCACTTTTGTTACCTGGTCCTTTTCTCTTTTTCTTTTTCCACTGCAGAGAGAACCCTTTTGCTTATTCAAATAACAATGCTGTGTGAAACTGCCATGACATCTTCAGACTGCCAAATTTAGAACTGTGGGCCAAGTCAATAAAAAATACGCAGTCACTTTTGTTGGTGGTTTCGTCCCGTGTTGCAATAGTGACAATTATCTCTGATCAGTCAGTGGCATGCAGTGTTTAACTCCCACCTTTTAACTATTAGCTCACATTTCTCTTTGAACCTAGAACAAGTAAACCAACACTATTCACAACTTTTGCAAATGGAAAACCAAAATAAAGTGAGTTAATGCCATACCAATGCAGCAGAATTCCTGCCAACTACTTTAATTATAAGAAACTGTTTTCTGTCATTTTATAGACAATCATTTAATATTTAATCAGGTAAACAACCAGCAGATGAATATATTAAAGAACATATGTGTTAGTTGCATACCTACATGGTGTGTTAGTGTGCCTAAGGAGAGGGTGTGACGGACATTGAGGGATGTTTTGTTCTGAAGAAGCAGTGACATAGATCTGTCTCTGTTGCTCTGACGAGACTTCATTATGTTGAATCATCAGCCATATACCACAAAACAGCTGAGACGGTGGAGGGACAACCACACATCACTCCCACATGCAGTCCATTATATTCATAGACCCCCCCCTGCCCCAGCACATACAGCCAGCAAGGCTTAATATACAGTGTGTGTCTGTCAGTCCGGGTTAGCTTCTGTTGGTTATATATAGTACATATATATAAATATGTGTGTGTGAAGATGAGTGGGTGTTCCCAGCCTGCAGACTGTCATGGTCAATAAGACAATATATGGAGAATTTGGCCCCTGCGGCCTCATCTGAAGGATGTAATTTGAATTTGAGTGAAGTCAAAACAAAACTCAGCACTAAAGCTCCGAGTACAGTTAATAATATTAGCGAGACAATTTGTCATTTCTTATTCCCAAAGGGGGCAAACCTATAATTGAGCTGCTAACATTAGTGGCCTGTAATTGAACCATTATAATTGACCTCAGGTGTGTTAGCGGATTAAAACTCTGTGCAGGAGTGTGAGTGTGTGCGTCTCCTCTCTCGTATCAGTAACTGGAGCGTAGTCTTGATGCTTAAGAACAGATATGCTCCTATGTTTGTGTGCATACAGTGCAGCAGAGTGTAAGTAGGTATTTTTTCACACTAATGGCATCTTTAGCAAGACCGTTTCCATGGGAACCGAGTTGCCACGGAAACACTGCATGTCTCTTTGAATTAGAAATGTCTTTCTGGATCCCGTACTCCTCCCTCCTCTGTGTCTCTCTCTTTCACTATCCGCTTCCTCCTCTCCTTCCCTGACTTCCCCGACTTTGACAGGCCAGCTGCTGTCAGTCAAAAAGTCTCGAGCTGCCGAAGGAGACGTGTGCGCCACAAATGGAGGAAATAGAGGGAGGACGGTTTGGCATCTGTGCTCTCCAAGAAAAATCATATGAGGAGGGAGGGCTTTTTTTTATAGCAAGATGGGTCTGGGTTTTTAATCAAAAGCAACCTATTGAACTAGGAAGGAAATGTTGAATGACATTCAAGAGATAATGATGACGAAGAGGATGCTGAGAAGAGAAGAGCGGGAAGATTGAAGGAAGAAAGAGAGGGCTACAGAGAGGCAGAGAGATAGCTGATGAAAGGAAAGGGGAGAAGTGATTGATTGTAGCTCTCTCTGATGCTGCTGGTATCTGTGTTACCATGCTGCCTCACTTATCCAGCCTATCTGATTTAACAGCACGCGTGATAAAGGGGAGAGAGAGGGATACATGCATATAGAGATAAAGCGTTTCAGGAAAAGAGGGTATAGAAAAAGTGCAAACAGAAAGAGAGAGAGACAGAAGAGATGGAGTTGTTGGGATGAGTGCACAAATGAAAATGTGGAGGAAAATCACCCTCGTTCCCCCGGTGCTGATGAATGTATGAAAGAGGGCAAATGAGAGCAACGCTTCAGGGGAAGTGGAGCGGGGGGTGAATAGACACAGAAGAGGAAACGGAGTTGAGACGTGCCAAAGAAAAGCGCGTCATGAAAAGGTTTTGAACCGCATGTCTCTCATTCCACGCTGCGCTTGACTCCAGCCTGCACTCTCACCCTGTGTGCTTGTTAGAGAGGGAAGCAGAATTGAAAAGGCAGGTTGTAGGGATACAGGGAGGAGAGACGCAAGAGGGAGGGAGAGGCTGAGGGAGGAGAAAGGGCAAACATGCGTTTTGACACGGTTAGAGGCTAAAATAGAGCCGCTGTGTAAAACACACCTGTGGATCAGCCACATAGTAAAGCACTGCAGGAGAGCATCAGTCCTTCATTCACACAAGTGCTCATAACCCAAAAAAGACTGTCATTATTTCTTACATGGGGTCCTTATTAATGCAGAGAGAACTTTGTTTTAAACTGGTGTTTACATCATAGTCAAGTGGGGCTGTACAGAAGAAAAAAATGGGGGGGGGAGTATAGATTTTTTGTTATGTGGTTATATAAATGTAATTCATGATGCCGCTATCGCCCTGGCTCCTGTGTTCAGCAAGTGTAAGATATTTTAATTTTAAACCTTCTGAAATGATAAACAACATTAAATATGGAAGCAGAAACTTTACAATAACATACAAAGCGTCGTAAACATCTCCAGGAAATTATTATTTTAATTGACATCAGTCATTTAACAGTAACAGTAATTACTTTCAATCAGACAAACTGATTGGAAAGAATTGGATGTTAAAAAACAAAAATTGAATTTGTTTAAACTTGGAGCAACATAGACGTCATCACTGTGTTGTTTACTGATTAAATAAGGGCGGTTTCACATTTTGTTGAATTATCATGTGAGCCTTTAGTTATTATTTGAATAGAGGAGCTTTTTAAAAAAAATATCTATGACACTGATTATTAAAAGGGATGAGGTTTAATAGCTTTGTTCACATTCTTCCTATCATCAGCATTAGTGAATCACAGATATAATTTGCTGAAACGCTGTTACATCTCATATTTAGTCACGGTGTTCGGTCTCATTGCAGCGCTTTGCAGCAGCTAAGGGAAGCTATGGAAGCTAAAGGTAAAAAACAACACAGCAGAAATAACAATAATTCAGCAAATATCAACTAAATAGGTCGCTGATCTTCTGCATGCAAGATGCTCTACCTTAAGGTTACCTGAAGGCGAATCACAGGGGGTCACAGAATACAGTGCAACACTGGCGGCAGAGCAGTCATCCTCCTCAACCATCAAAAAACGTGATTTTCATATATTTCTTTTCTTTATATTTATATATAAAAGTATGTAAAGACAATCCTTTATGTTCCGTCAGTTTGTTATCGACTGTTGCAGAGTGTGTTTCTGTGTGTCACTGGTATTTTATCTGCACATGTCGCTAGTGTTGAAAGGCAAAATAGGCTATCTAAAGTAAAACACCTGGATTTGTTCAACTCAAAAAAGCCTTATTTACAAAGTACCTACAGTTGCAGGACAGAGATTGTGTGTGTGTGCTCGGGTGGCTGCGTGTACGTGCTTCCTGCTGTCTAACTCTGTGTGGGAGTAGCTGGTATTTAGGAGTTTACATGTGTATGATTTTAATAACATCGTACCACTTGTAGAGGAGCAAACAAATCTGACTGGGTCTCTGTCACTCTACGACCTCACCTTTTAATGTGCGAGTGAAGTGAGACAGAGTAGAGGACACGTGTCTGAGTGAGAGGTTTTTTATGCAGACATTTGAACACATCATCACGGGAAAAGCACAGGTGCAAACTATCATTAAAGAAGTCTCAGTAAACAAGCACGCACAGCAACAGGGCCCAGGTCTAAAAGCTATAAACTGGATAAAATTAGTAATTTTATTTTCAGTAAACTTTAAAATAAATCTACATGTAAAATACATAAATATAACCTGTCCGTTTAAATGTATTGCGCCCCCTTTGTGTTGGGAAATGAAATCATTTTGACTTTGGTATACAACGCACGTTATTATAATTGTTTGATTAAAAAGAAGTGGGAAACAATCTCATGCAGTCACCACGGGGATATACTTATTTAGTCATATTCATACAAATAATAGTAATAGTGTAATATTTATTTCAAAACTATAGGTTATGAGACCCAAATTGCATCTCTTTGATGTCTGTGTGTCTAATTATTTCTTTTCGAGTCTATACAATAAAAGACTGCTTGCTTTTTCTTGCCTGGGCTGGGCCAGCAGGAGTAGTGCCCTCCAAAATATTCCCTCTCATGCTTCTGACATGCTCATCTGTCTGCATGTCAGCGTAGCAACATTCTCGTCGTCTTTGGTTTTAATGGAAGAGATCTGTGAGCTCCAAATGCAATAGATGCTGTGAGGACACATTTCAAATCCATTGTGCAAATAGTATCTGTGAGACTTTCTTTTAATCTTTATTATTCACTGCTTCATAGTTCACGTTGGTGCAAAAAAAGTGGGAAACAATCTCATGCAGTCACCACTGGAATGTACTTATTTAGTCATATTTATACAAATAATAGTTATAATATTTATTTAAAACTAGGCAGAAATTCCTGGTTTGAACTGAATTAATGAACTTGCAAAAAAAAAAAGAAGAAGCTGAATGTCAACGTTTTAAATGAATCTTCAAACTCTTTTTACAGTGCTGATACATCTTGTCGTGGAGTTTATAATACATGAGCATTAAAAGGACATAGAGGGTCAAACTAAACAATGCCGTTTGTTCCGTTAAGAGAGAGGTGGGATTCAATGTCTTTGGTGCAGGATAACTCAACCTCTGCTGCTTCCACCCTCCAAAACATATTAGGGAGAATAACAGATTCAGGTTATAAACTAGATGTAAAATCAATAGAAAATGCAGGACTGTTTGCTATTATTTATGATTTATTTATCTGAAAGCAACAATCTGAACCTTTTTTCAATGTTTAATCAAAAAAACAAAAATGTATTATCTGTATATTGGCATGGCTGTGTACCACACACACACACACACACGCACACACACACACACACACACACACACACACACACACACACACACACACACACACACACACACACACACACACACACACACACACACACACACACACACACACACACACATGCTGGCACAGCAGTTGGTTAGCTGGGTCATGTGTTAGCGGGGGTCAGGTCTAATTGGGTCTCTGGCTCGTCTGGATTGGTGGGATCTGGTCCAATCAGCACACAGCGCTCCCATGTGTCAGTGATTAATTACCTGCGTTCTCTCCTGTGCTAACGAGCTTTATCAACTCCTCATGAAGGAGGTTTTCTATTAACTTGTCGGGCCAAAGGTGGTGCTAAATTGACTCCCTGCCCCCCCTCTCCCCTCCCTTCAACTGTATTTCTGAGCTACCTGTTTCTGACGAGTTTCCTTGTGTTAGTTTTTTAATAGATTTGTATTCCTGCCCTGCTATTTTCATCACTTTACACTGCCCACCATCTGTTTCTTACCAGTTGCTCTGCGGAATTGATTTCATCTGCTGTTCTCTGTCTTCATCTCTGCGTCTCAGTGCTAGGACAAGGCTTTGGGCCTGACTGACATGATGTGGGTTCTGCCGGAGCGTCAGATGTAACAGTGGGAGATTGAATCAGACAATTAATTGTATCTTCCTTGTGGTGCACATAGTGGCGATAGCGATGGAGTGTTGGAGAAAGCTTGAGGCAAAAACGAGTTTCTTGTGCTTTCGGAGGAGTCTTCATTTATGTGTGTGTGTGTGTGTGTGGGGGGGGGGGGGGGGGGTTTGCTGGGCATTGCATGCCTGTGGGTGTATGTGTATGTATGAGAGTGAATGTGTTTGTGAGAACAAAGAGATTAATTTGTTCTGATTAGACACCACGTTGATGATTACACATCAGTAATGGTGAAGGATTGAAGCCATGATGGATTCTTTCCTGGAAAGATAATAGATATATATTTTACACAAATATTTGTTGGGATTAAACAATTAGAATTAATTGACAAGTGCATTAACAGAGGCTACGTTTGTGATTTGTTTTTAAGGTAAAGTGTATGAATATTAGGGGTTATGAGCTGTTCGTCTAACCAAGTATGACATTTAAAGATCTCCCCTCGGGCTAAATGAATCTATGATGGATATATTCACAAATTATTTTTGAAAAAAAGATCAACATGCCAGTGCACATGGCTGCTGCTTTATACTTAAATATAAAACACAAAATAATCCTTGAATGAATGTTGAAAGATAATTAATGCGTAATTATTTTTGTATTAATCCTGAGTCATTAAAGCCTCTGATAGTTGGATGACTGTGTGTGCACACTGGGTGGTTGTTTTGGGCTACATTAGTGTGTTAAACAAAGGTTCAGCGCAGGTGTCCCTCTCATGCCTCTGGGCATGTTTGCACTTCATAATGGGGAGTAAATTAATGGAAGTATTGAAGGCATTCATTGAATAATTGGCTTTTTAACGGACAATTTGAAGTTTGAACATAAAACATTCAAATGGAGTGCAGGACAAGGGTCTTTTGTTCCCTGAGTGATGACTGAATGCTGCCGCCTCCTCTGAGTCTGTCAGCAGCGAGCTAACTCGCTCGCTTAGCCAGCCAAGTATGAGCTATGTGGCACTCTGCCTTTCCTCTGCCAGGGACTCTATTTCTCCCTACTCGGCATGAGAATCTCAGATGATGTCATTGTTACCAAGTGTCATATATACACAATAAATCAGGATAAAGTGTCCTCATCTAGTGTAAACAGCATGTAAACCAGGGACTAAATACTAGCTGTCAGAGTGTAGATCTCTCTGTAGTTTGCCCCCCCCCCAGAATACCTTGTCCCACATTTTCAGAGGAATTTACCTATGTGGTTAGTTGGATTGTTTTTCACTCAGTGACTGCTGTGTGACTTCTTGAACTTCTGACTTTGCTTGTTTGTTTTCAAATGCAGATTTATTGCTGAAACTAATTATAATTTTTGATGAAATTACAAACTTAATTACAGGAACAAACAGAATTAATAACAGGTTTTCATTCTTTCTCACATCTAGATGCTTGTTCTCGTATATTGACTCCCATAAATCAAAACGATTCAAGGTTTTCTGATGAAAGGCAAAGAACATCAACAACAATTATGATGCAAGTGGGACACCATTGAATAAGTCTGTTAATTGATGGGTAAAATTAATCTATAATGTTCACAACATCCTGTCCCACAGAACAACAATGTAACACACACAATCAGACTGTTATCACGAAATATAAAAAATCACCCATTATTGAACATGATTTAGTAAATGTTTCTGTTCATTTGTTAATCACAAACAGCCTTGTACATAAGAGATGGTCCTGTACAGAAAGCGCTGCCATCACTGCCACTCCGCTGGCTGCTGTGGGAGCGAATCATATGTCAGCGCTCCTGAAAATCATTTCCTCCACAAAAATAGCAAGAGTAATTCAATCAGAGCATTATGGGATGTTTAAAATGAAGTGTACTGAATGGAGCCGAGAGAAAAACGAGGAAACAGGGTCATTGATAATTAAAGAGCCGAATATGGGATTAATTAAAGCACTGTGTGTGTTTGATTAGAAATGTGATGATGGAGCATGTTGGGCTCAAACTGAGGAGGATTGACAGCAGCAGTGGCGGCGCTCAGGCTGCGAGCATGAGAGATAGACGCGGGGAGGGAGATGAAAGGTGGAGAAAGACGAGTGTGATGAAGTGTAAAAGCTGAGTGTTGGAGGGAACGATGTGTACGCTGCTGCCTCTTTTGTGTGTGTGTTTTTATATGTGTTTGTGAACCCGGCGCAATGAGATCTAAGGGTTTCGCATGTTATTTCAAGCGAGACTCCTCTCAATCTCTCTCAGCCTTACCCCCACTCTTTTTCCTCTCTCTCCTCTCCGCCTCTCTACCTTCCAATCCTCTCCCACCAGGGCTTGTTGAGCAGTGGGCCGATATGTCGCTCTTCCCCTGCAAATCTAATTGGAGACAGGCTTTCATTGGCATGACATGGAGATGAGTTTCCAAATCCTTTCAGCCCTCCTGCTTGAGGCTCCCTCCCCTCAGCTCTCGTACAGTTTTGCGCACCGACGCAGCAGCTGCAGCCGCAGAGGAGGGCTCAGCGCCGGCTACGAAGTGTCTGTGACAATCCAAACGAAATCAAACGCACCCCATTAGCTACTGTCTGAAATCGTGCAGCAGCATCTGACGCTTCACTGGAAGACATGTTTCAGTTAAATGTGACACTGAGAGGGAGAGACGTCTGTGAAAAAAATAACTTTTGAGGGTTTATTTACACAGATGAGTGTGTGCATTAGCCTCCTGTGCTGTGTATTTCCTTCATCCTCTGGGTCTGTAGCAAGTTCACTGAGAGTGTGGAGTCACCGTCTTCACTGGAGGTTGTACTTGCATGTTACGCAGTGCCACAGTTCCTCAGGGAGCTGAACAAGGCTCAGAGGTTTGTGTTACTAATCTAACTCTCTAGTGCCATATCTGCACAAATGTTAAATAGAGACTCCCAAGTGAGTCACTCCTCCACCAGCCTTTTTTGGGGGGGTTATTACATACAACTAACTGTTGCAGACAAAATGCCACAACACGTTTTTGAGATGTCTTTAGAATAAATGTAGTTTGATGCGAGTCAGGATGTGAAAGAATCAGTGGGAGATACAAGAGGGGAAGTGTGATCAGTGATATAAAGAGAAAAACTGACAGTAATACATTAATTGGTTGTGATCTGCAACTGAAAAAAACGGACATTCAAAAATACATCAGTGGAACAAGAGCCCCTCTTTTCAACAGTTGTGATGAATTTGCAGGATTTATTTTAATATTAAAGAGGAATCTGCCCACCGTGTGACAGGTGCGTCAGAGGAGGTTGCAATCTTAAAAACAATGACAATAACATTTCCATTGTTTTCTTTTGTCAAAGTATTCACAGTAAAACCCTTTGTAGAGTACCTGTACTCTGTCATTTTAGCACGATTAAAACATCAAAGAAAGCAGCAAGACAGGGAAAAAAGGAAGTAAGTACCCAAGCAAGTGCGTAGGAGATACAGGTCTACATGCCTTGTTGGTGAAATTAAAGAACTGATAGATAGAAAACATATCCATATCTTTAACACAATATAGCTTGGTGTACTGTTTTCCTGCTACTGTTAGTTAGCATCTTGTGTTGTTTCTAGATATTATGCTGCTGATGTTATTAGTTTTACTTGCACTTTGAGTATATCAGGATGTGACATTGTTATTTTGTTGTGTTATTGTCTTCCACAGCAGTCTAATGACAATGTTTCTAATCTTATCTCATCAACTGGTGAGGTTGCCCGGGACGTGCACCTTTACTGTCTTATATCGTCTTTATGCATAATATAAATCCACCAAAATAGATCCTTTTGATGAGAATGCCATGCAAGTAAAAAGCAAAACAGAATCTCCAAATATAAAATAGTGTAAGTTAAAATAAAGGATCAAATATTACATAAATAAAATGTAAGTAATAAAAACTACACTGCAAATGTAAGTGAATACAATGAATGTAAACAGGAATGCAGTAAATGTATACCCATAATCAGAACTGCCAATAGTTATATAACCTTAGGTGTGAAAAGTTGAAAAACACTAAGTAGAACTACATAAAGTGACAATATAATGTTAAAAAGCAAAGTGATGAGTGATGATTTAGATAAAGATTAAAGTAAATGTTTTTTTGAGATTGTACAGGTTTTTCTATGACATGAAACAACTCAGTAGATCCCCCAGTTGTGAATTTTGGAAGTAAGAATTGGCTTAAAAAAGTGACTAAATAACAAAACACATGTCCGTTTTTACCTTTGGGATGTTTTAGAAATCATACAAGTAGTAACTATCTTGAATAATTTAAATTGACTTTTTGTTGAGGGAACCAGTGCAATGCTTACCTCTGTTCAGACTACAAATATAATTCATCCTTGCAGCACTCTTTTATTCGGTCACTTTTCTACCACCTGCCTAAAATCAAAGACAAAGTGGAAAAAAGAGTCTAGTTTTTGATTTGAAGTCTTTTAGATAACAACTAGAGAAGCCCGTTCATTCTGTCATTTGAACAGTGCCTAACCCAGCCTGACAGCACAAGCTACAAAATGTAACCCACCCTACAGACAGTAACTGGCCATTCAAGGAGAGGAGATAGAGAGACAGAGGTTGAAAATTAGGACACAAGCTTTTTTCTTGAGCTCATGGTTGAATAGATATATGATGGGAAATGACAGGCAAGAAAGCCAGCAAGCAGGGAAACGAACGGCTCTTTTAATAACACACAGACTGCGCCTTGCAGGACTATTCACACCTCTGTGATATGAACTAATGGAGCTGCAGGGCATTATGTAAAAACTGAGGACAGAGAGGAAAAACAGAGGGCGAGGGTGGGGGTCAAAAGAACGAAGGAAGGAGAATAAAACCCTGACATTAATGCCATGTGATTAAAGTACATAACTTAAATACGGTTGATTAGGATATGAAAGAGAAAGTAGAATGAGATGATGATTGGTTGTAATCTAAGAAGGGGGGAATAAAGTAAGTAGTGCCCTCACGATCGCTCTGAATGGCAGGTTTGGTCTCACAAGTGATTACACCTCTCTGAGCCCACTTTAAGAAAGAAAGAATCAGGAGAGAGCGATAACAAGACAAAGAGGGAGTTTAAGAGGCTGAAGGAGAAATGGATACGGTGTTAGTAAGTGAGAGGAAATGAAAAAAGCGAGATCCAGAACAGCGGAGTAACTCGGTGATGGAGAGGTGCTATCTGAAGGAGAGATCAGGAAAGTCAGTTTACAGAAATATAAAACTATATGTTTACACAGTTTTCATGAAAGACTACACTTCCTACAGAAGCAGCCAGGATTTAGAAACGTCATAAAAAAAGGTCTCAACTTTTGTTTTATTTTTTGCATTTTTTCTGTTTTGTTTATTCACAGTTTTACACAAAAATCAAAAATATTTGCAAGTCCTCATCTTCACTGACAGGACTACAATGTTAATATATTAATAAATGCCTAAATTATTCAAATTTAAAAAAATGTCCAAATACCACAAAGCATTTTAGTTTAAAAAGTAATCATCTCTTGCTAAATGTATACAGAATAATTGCACAGATAAATAAGTAAGTCAGGGAAATGTACTTAGTTTCCTCTTAGTATGTTCTTTAAATTATATAAAGTAACTATGTTTCTTTTCAAAAATGTTGCATTGTTTAATCTAAATATTTTTCAATGCTCTTAAATACTGAGAGCATGAACCAAAGTCAATTCATCTCCACTGTACAGAGGAGTAGAGCCAGACACTTGGAAATATCTAAAAATGGCAATGGCCAAAAATTGTTGGGCCTTGCAGTTTCAGCATTACTCAAATGGGAGTAAACAGCACATTTGCAGGACAATATTTTATTTTCAGCCATGGATTATTACTCATTATGTGAGTATTGACAGCAGCAGGACGGTGTTTGTTGATACAGCGGCCATGTTCATCATGAAGGAGCTTGTCACATTTCAACTGTGACTATTTTAAAATGTTACCCTTTATTCCAAAAAAAACCCCAATATTCCTAGTAAGCTCTTTACACTGCTTTTGAAAATAATGATTCCACTAATATTTCCATGTACATGCAGCCGATCATACCCCAATTAAAGTAAAGACGCCCCCATGCTGTATGTCCTACGGCTAAGCTTTAAATAAATTACATTTCCCCTCTTTTCCAACTGCAGTCATGCTGGTCCTGTGGTCTCACTTGGTGTCTGTTCTGCAGGTTTTTCCAAAATAAATCAAAAAGCCTGGCAAATGTAAGCTAGTTGGTTGTTTACAGCACACAGATTCTGCTGTAAATGTAAATGGGTTGTAACTAGCGGTAAAAAAAACCCAAGTTGAAATCTGAATACAGGGTCCAACGATTGCTTCTAAAACATGAACAGTATCGTTTTATCCCACATGTCTTACTCTGAAAATGCTTTATCAAGAATGACCTAATGTGCAATATCCAAACGGTAATGGTTGCTGCTTATATAACTCGTACCAAATAGGGCATATTGTCATATCCAGAATGATCGTAGAATATTAATGTGCGTGTAAACGTATTCAGTACTGCTTAGTGATGTATTCCTTGGAAGACTGTGGCACAGACTAATAAGTAGTTGTCTACATAACACTTGTTAGTAAAATCAACTCATTGCTGCTTTCAGTCTTCTCAGGGGACCAGACAAATAAAGAATACCATCAACTTCTTCTTTTAAAGAGAGAAAGTGGAGCCTTTATGGTGAATAGACAGATGTGTGAACATGGAAAATGATTGGATCCGCATATGGAATGGTAATGTCACGGTAAATGACATGCAGCACTCGTCCTTACGATTCATTTAAAAGCATGTTAACGCTGAAATGCTCAAACAATGAAGGAAGTGTCGGTCAGAGGTGAACGGTGCATTAGCTTCTGTTCATGCGTGAGAATACCTTCATTACCTTCCTGAAGAGTAGGACGGTATCTACTGTCACTGTAGGTAAAACCTCAGACTTCATCCTGCGCACACACACTCATACACACACACTCCCCCCTCGTTTTCACACAGCCATTCCCTCCACCAACTAAGTGGGAGTGGAGGAAAGGGGAGATGGGCTTTGATGTGGAGTGGAGTTAGCTACCTATCTGAAGGGTACTCAATCTCCTCTATGACTAACCTGTATGACCAATTGCACACCTGGATGGATATACATGGTTCACGTTTTTGTATTATTGCACACAAACATGAAGCATAGACAGTGTAGCCGTGCGTGCAAGTGTATGTTGTCTGCGTGGAAAATGTGAGTATTCACTGAAGATTGAATGTTTACATTTGTGTCATTTTAATTCAAAGATCAAGTCACGTGAGATAATCGATTAAAAAGCTTTACTTTTGTCTCTACTAATTACTCAGTAATGTATGGAAGGTCCTTGATGTTACCTAATTTTGATCATACTAAGCGTAGATGATGGACAAAAATGAACTTGAGGTATATTGATACCACTGTCTGTGTAATAAATAATGCTAGCTTATGGCTTAATCTTGCATTACATATGGGGGCAATAACAGCTAGCTGAAATCTCTCTATTGTTGATTAAATGCACAACCTAGAATGCTGTTACGTTTAGCTAAGATGTGGTAAACATGCTAAACATCTGCATGTTAGCATTGTCATTGAGAACACGGTAGCATGCTGACATCTCACAAAACGTCATGGCGTATTTACCGCCCCTCACAGTGCTGCTAGCTTGGCTGTAGACTCCTCACTGTGGACATCGCTAGGCTAGCTGCGTCCCTTTTTATCTCTACAGGTGTAATCAGGCTAACTACGTCCTGCAGCTTTGATTATTAAACACACAATCATGAGAGTGTTGTTGATCTTCTCATTTGATTAGAAATATTGTTTGCCTTGTCAACCAAAGCACCCACTCTGGCACAAATGAAAGAAAAATCACAAAGCCTTTCTCAGACGTAAATCTTCTATGTATGAGACCCATGTTAGAAAACAAGAGCACAAACCAAGAGGACAATACCATAGAAAACAATGAATTAAACGTAAACACATATATTGCTAACACTATCGCAAGAATATGATTTAAGTCTCCAGTCCAGTATGAGTGTATGTTGGGTCTGTCAAGAAAAGTGTGACACAGTGCAAGCTTGACTAGCATTTGTTACAAAGTGCTGATACAATTGAACATGTGTCGATTATTACTGAACTATTTCTATGACGTTAACCTGTACTTTACTAGAGAGTGAAGCAGGAATCTGAAGCATGACCCACCACCTCCAGTCATCTCAGTCAACGCTCCACTCTCTATTTCCCACACAGAAGATCCCAAACATGATGCTGTTCTTATTACAGCCCCTCTTCCACGGTGCCCCCAGTCACTAACACTCGTGAATAATCTGTCTTGACTTCTGTGTCCTGATGAGTTTTACATGGGTGACCGACCTGCCCTTGACATATTGCACCAGACATCCTACTCCTGGAGTGCCAAGAGCTCTTTTGACTTCTTCCTCTCTCCTTGGAGAAAAATGTTTGGACAGAGATGTCTGTCCACACATTTGATGCTTTCATTAAGTGTCATTGAACCAGGTGGCCATCTTACCTGTCGTGCTCTCTGCAGCATACTAAATCTGCAATCAACGCTTTGATAGGGCTCCTAGATAATGAATGAGTCACCTTGTGTGTTTTAAATATTTATAACTAGGGGGCAAAAAAAATCCTCTTTCACTTTGCACAGAAGTAAAAGTTAAAACATCATAAAAACTGAAATAAATCTCATATTTTTGCACATTCTTTAGTGAAGTTACAGTGCATACATATAAGGATTCCAGCTAATAACAGGAATTTATTTGTTTGTGAGGCGTGTGAAAGCTGGACACGCTCCACAATCATCGCTGCCCTACCTTGCAGTTTCTCTCTCATGCTGAGTGACTCATGACATCATTTGCTGATTGGCTCCTTGTCTTTGTTTCCAGGACGACAACTCCATGTTTTTCCAGTTCGGTCCATCCATCGAGCAGCAGGCTTCCGTCATGTTGAACATCATGGAGGAGTATGACTGGTACATCTTCTCCATAGTCACCACATACTACCCTGGCTACCAGGACTTTGTCAACAAGGTAATTAAAAACAGATACAGACACTCTGATTACGACATACAGGTAATATTCAGCTTGCCTCGTACACAGCAAGACTATACCAAATAGTTCAGGCATCTTTACTAATGGGTCGTCTAACAAAATTAATAAAAACACTGATTTAATCCTATACATCCGTTTATTCGAATTGTTCACGGACTTCGTTTTTATTTAATACTAGGCAAATGATGTCATAAAGAAGATAGACCTTTTATTTAAAAAACCCTAAATACAAGCTTTAATTGCAAAAAATGACATTTGGCAGTTTTATTGCTTGTTTTTATTGCAAAGAAACAAACTTTCTCTTTCCTTTATTGAACAAACTGAACGTTGAACAGAACACAAAGTGCACCAATAAAAAAAGAATAATACTGCCATTTAAAAACTATACTAGTACTCCTTTTCAACTAGCTCATAAGTAAATAGAGTTGAATCAATAGGGTGCAATATTGCAGTATTTTAAATAGCGTAGTAGTGGGGTTGTTATACTATAACTATACCAATATCACAATGTACTGTAGTATTAACAAAATTACATTTGCTTTTATTGAACAAAAAAACGTCATTAAGTAGTTTATTTAACATGCTGTAGGACTGCTAACATGTACATTCACAGGCTTTAGTTATGTCATTTAACAGCTACATGCTGATTATATGTATAATTGTGTTCTAATCCCTTTAAGGGTTATTGAATCTAACTATAATAACTATTTTATTAACAGCCAGGCACCATGTTCAGCTGGTGAAGTGATCCTAACAAATACAACTTTTTCCAAGGACACGGTTTTCTGCTTCTAAGCCAAAATAATGTCAAGCTTGTGTGTGATGTAAGTGGGTAGCGACTTCCATTTTCTGATTGCTTTAATGTAAAAGGCAGATTGGCAGAGCATGTCTTTATGAATGCAGCCCCTCAGTGAGGACTCCTTATCTTCAGGGCTCTGAGCAGACTCTTTAAAGGGGACGGTATGAGACCCTGAATAACTTTGAACATCAGACACACGGCAGAACAGAACAGTTAGTGAAAGTCAGCTAATCGTATTTCTCTTCTCCGAACAAATTTAAAGGGACAATATGGTTTAAACGAGAGGAAATTTTATATAATAATCTAAATGAAGGTCATGAATGAGGATATTTAGTGCCTATTGTTTATGATGTTGAATATTTATAATGTGGTGAGCAGGGGGAGGGGGGTAATCAGCAAGGGTGTCCAAACAATTTCACTGAGGGCCACATACAGAAAAACACACGAAGGGCTGGGCCCCTCACTAGAGGTGAGATATATTGCCTCATAAGTTGAGTTATAAATTAGAACAGTCAATCAAATGTAGGAAAATGATACTTGAATATGCTTTAAGCAAACAAACAGCCTACATCACAGTTCTCCATAGGGCTTAATTTATTTAGTTACAAACAGTGTTGGCAGCTCATTGCTTAAAGAGAAGCCTCAGATTGCTTATAATAAGGGGAAATATGAAGGGTATATTTCAAACTTGTTATGTAAATAAGTTATTGGATGTTTTTTATCAACTAAGATTTGTCAGAAAATGTTGTCAACTTTAATTGACTGAATTTATTTGAGTAAAGTGGGTTTTTTAACACTTTAACACTACTGTGTAATGTATTTTTAAATATATATTTAAGAAGTACAATATAAGAAAAGCGTTCTTTTTGAATTTGCTATGGGCCAAATCAAAATGGATAATGGGCTGCAGTTGGCCCGCGGGCCGTAGTTTGGACACCCCCTGCCTTAGAGCCTTTTTAAGAACTCATGAGATACTGTTCCTTTTTTTTTTCAACAACTCAAAAGCCCCAATGAATTGAGCAACAAGAAAAGCCCTGTCGCCAAAATCCCATTCTATCCTACTGTGTTCTCTTGAACAAATATCAAGCACAGCCAACAGAGACTCAACGTTTCTTTTTCTTCTTTCTATACACAAGAAAATAATAGTTGAAATGGAAAAGGCTTCACTCTGTCTGCCTGTTACTCAACCTCTATGACTCCCTTTGAATTGATTACCTTAAGGAACAGCTATTACTCTGCTTCTGAAACAAAAACAAGTCTTTCATCTTAATGCCATGTTCAAATTTAGCTTCCTTAATACTTAAAATCACTCCTTCTGCATATAATCTATTAACACTGTGGTGTCGTGCGCAGGGGGAATAAAAAGACACGGTTTTCATGAGAGCTTCCGCTACCTAATATCACTCTTGTCCTACTCCCAGGAGATGTGTAAAGACAGAACGGTTTTGCAATCTGGGAACTGGAGGAGGAGAAATATCAGTCAATTCTGTTCCAGTATCTCTCCTTAACAACTTCACTGTATGCGAGTAGCCCACGCTTTTTTTAAATCTCCCTTTCCTTTCTAGGTCCGAAGCACCATCGATAACAGCTTTGTGGGCTGGGAGCTTGAAGAAGTCTTCTTGCTGGACATGTCAGTGGACGACGGAGACTCCAAGATCCAGAACCAGCTGAAGAAACTGCAGAGTCCGGTGATTCTGCTCTACTGCACCAAGGAGGAGGCTAGCACCATCTTCGAGGTGGCTCACTCTGTGGGCCTCACGGGTTACGGCTTCACCTGGATCGTGCCCTCGCTGGTGGCTGGAGATGCAGACATCGTCCCTGATGTCTTCCCAACAGGTAAACCCAAACACCAGCGGCCCGCTTCCCGAAGATAGACGGTGACTTTGGTATTGATCTACCTGCTGAGTCAGACCTCAGAAAGATGTCCTGGTTTATTTAAAGGAACCCCCTCTGTTGAGGCTGGGTTGGTTACCTAATCTTCCAGTGGTCCACACTTGACAGATATACGTAACACAATTCAAATACATTTCAAAACCAGTCAACGCTGTACATACAATAAGAATACTAATCATTATCCAGATATAGATGATGTAAATGAGAACCACACAACTCTTATGGAACACAAACATTACATCCCCTTACCTGCATGCACATTAATGGATTATTTATTTATTTATGAGGCAGATATTCATCTGTTGCACAAAGCAGTCTATTTCTCCTGATCTTGATCTTTCGTAGTACTACTGTAAGTTTCTTTGTATTTGTGTCTATTTCAGTCGTGTAGCAGAGCTGAGACCTAGCAGGGCTTCTGCTAACTAATCATTAAGGGTAGTTAGGTTTATTTCCAAGGGGATACTGCAGACTCTGAAAACTATTTCCTCCATTTGTGCTCACTCTTAAACATTGTTAGCAAACCTGAAGTTAAAGCCATGTTTTTTATTTTATATTTTGATCATCAGTTGTCACTTATGTTACGTTGCAGACCTGGCTCTCATGCTAGCCTGGGGGCATGATGGCCGCTCTTATGGGTTAAAAAAGTCTCAAAGAAGTGAATTATTATTGTTAAAACTGGGTTAACACAAAAGAGCAACATATACTATATTTGTGAAACGGAGTAAGAGGTGGTCTTAACATTTAATGGTTCAAATAGAGATACTCTCGTACCATTGCTGACATTACATATGCAGGTAATTGATGGTTCTGTAGAGAGGCTCTCATTAGGTGTCTCATGTCAAACTTTAAACATTAGGTAACCATTGCCAAATTAATTATGATGCATATTTTTTTAATAATAGCATAAACAACACCAACACAACTCTCTCTCTCTCTCTCTGTCTCTCTCTCTTTCTCTCTCTCTCTCTTTCTCCCTCTCTCTTTCTCTCTCGCAATCAATGGTAGCAGTTAGTAGTTTTCAAAATTGACACCACTTGACTTGAGTGGATAGGATAAACATCCTCAGAGGGATTTTTCCAGGGTTTGTTTGTCCTAAAACATGCCCTGACAGTTATACAGAATATATTTAATTAAACTGCAGCTCTGGTGCCCTCTTGATGCCATTAGGCATCTTTTTTAAACTGTAAACATCCTACTCAGGGCACAGGATGTAAAACACTTTTACATTTTGGAGTGCTTGAAATGCTTCCTGTTTATCTTCTGCTTCATCGCTGTAGAGCAAAGCACTGCAATCTGTATTACAATATTATGTGGTAAGTTTTCCAAAAAGCTTCATATTGAAATGTTGGCACAAGTGACAGATGTGCTGGTTTGCATATATGCAAATGTTCTCATTGTTTATTTGCACTACACTGTGCAAGTCAGAGATAAGGTGCATGTCGATTTCCGTTAACATCAGGTAGGTGAGTTTTAGGGGTTCATATCTGGTCATTTGAAAACATTTTATTGTGCAATGTCTTACAAAGATGTGAGGTAATAATGACTGAAAGCTTTATTTATTTATTTTCATTCATCAATTACTTACCACAGTCAATATGAGTGTTTCATAGTATTCATAAAATATCTCTGCAGCAAATGAACCCCTTTGTCATTTTACTGTCCCTTACACCTTCATATTCACCAAGCATGTCTGATGGGCTTATTTTGACTCTGTTATTTCCACATTTTAGCATGTGTGTGAAACCAGTAACAATACCAAGGCTGTCTGAACATGCAGCTTTGCCTTTTTCCAAAAGATTTAATGTTTCAAATGTGAGCACATAATTCAAACCAGCCACAAAAAATGACCTGAGAGCGCAGTTGTTCATGGGTGTAAGGAATGGATGCTGACATCTGATAGCCAGCAGTTCCTCATGCTTGGAAAGCCAAGCATAACACAATGAGCTGAGGGATGTTTGTGGTCTCCACTGACGCTCACATTCAGCAGCTAGTTTTCATGTGATTTCAACCTGTAAGAGCATTTTTTCTAAAAGCTAAAAGTGGCTTGTGTAAAATTAAGATGTTTTAGGTATTGCCCTCATGAATTTGTCCCAGTGTTTTGCCACTTTTCAGCCTCTTATAAAAGGCTTTCATTTATTTTCCCCTTCCAGCTTTTTTTTTTATCTCTCTTTGCCTGCCTTTTGTAACCTCGCTCTCTTCTTTCCCCCTCTCCTTTTCATCTTTCTCCATATTTCTTTCTTTTCCCACTTTCCATTCATCCTTTTTCTCTCACCTTTCTCTACATCCCTCTTTCCCTCTCCTAGGGCTTATCTCTGTGTCATATGACGAATGGGACTACAACATCGAGGCCAGGGTACGTGATGCAGTGGCTGTCATCGCCACGGCGACCTCCACCATGATGCTGGACCGGGGGCCGCACACCCTGCTGAAGTCCAGCTGCCTCGGGACTCCTGACAAAAAGGGCTCCAACACCGGCCACTCCAAGGAAATACTGAAGTGAGTCAATGCAGCGGGGACGGACGGTTGGAGGAAAGGAGGGTGGAGGGGCGGGGATAGAAAAATACAACAAATGTTATTTTAAACACTGGAAACATGTAAGTAAAATCACCCCCCTGAATACCTTCTGTCCAATCAAGGTTCACCAACTGTTACCAGCCATGAAAGAGCTATCAAATCTTTAGATTTCTCTACGTGCTGAATCGTTTCACTCTTGTTTTTGGAATTTAGATCAGATCAGAAATCCTTTATTATTCCCACAGCTGGGAAATGTACAGCAACAGTTGAATATCAGCCCACATTCATAATAAAATTAAAATAAAGACTAGGGACAAATAATACCTCTGCTTTTCAGTGTTCAGCGTTTCTACATTTGTGTAATGCTGACCATACTTTGGATTTAAAACATGATGAAGGTGCATTGCATGACCCGATACCTTGGACCTTCCACTCTCAATTGCGATCCCCCTTTTCGTTTTGTGTTTTCTTGAGAAGAAATGTACACGCTCACTAAAATCAAGCAATTAAATTTGATTATATAGATTCAGACATTATAAAATCAATCAAAACTGTTTTGGATTTAAGTAAATACATTGTTTTGTAGTAGCTAAGCGTTAAATGGGATGTCATAAATCACCAACTTTATTTAGTTAAAACTTATTTAAATAAAAACAGTATTAGCTAACACCAGCATGCACTGTGCTTCTGATTAAATACTGGTTTGAATTTTTACCAAGTACAGGAAATACATTCTTACTTTGCTAGAAAAAAACATGGAAAAGCAACACCATTATAACCTAAATGTTATAAGCTTTGTAATATATTTTGCAACAAAAAAGAGCATGTACAAACAACACGAATGGCTGAATGTATTTATATGAGTCAGAGTCAAGGGAACCTGCTGGTATAATCACAGGAACCAAATGTGTGGCTTGGTTTTCTGCTGCTGAAACACAGTTGAAAATATGACAATAAATCCAGCACACGGGCAGTACAACAGAGACTGGAGATACACACAGAGAAGGAGACACGTTCCCTAAGGAGAACCTGTATCTGTTTAATTGGCCAATAAAAACATGAGCTGAACAGGGACATTAGTTCTAAGAATTATTACAACACTTTGTATTGTCTTTAGCTTAACCCACAGCCATCTTTTCCTCTTCCTCTGAACTTCCTTGTTTTCCTTTTTTGGCACATTACAGAACAAGCAGGAGCATCGGTATTCAATAAGTAATCCCCATTTAACTTCATAGGGCATGCTTTTACAGTGCACATTGATCAGCGATTCCACAGTTAATTGAATGCTCGGGGACATCTGAATTAATGGAAAAAGAGCCAAAGAACAAGAGCGGGGTTATGGCGAGCACACAGAAGCACACACATGCAAACACACATGTTGTGATAGCATGACATTTTACTGCTCTTCAGGGTTTAATCTAATAACGGCTTAGAGTTACTGATGTCATTCCTTATTAGATGTGTTCCAGCCTTACACAACTATGTGCCTGCCTGCCTGCCTTTCATCCCTTTGTTTTCCTTATACTTAACATTTTCTCTGTTTTTGTTTGTTTGTCTCACTGTCAGTTTGAATTTGAGGAATATAAAGAACTAGGGAAATATTATGCAACCTCCCCTGGCACTGCTGCATTAATCTCTAGGTTGAGGTTGATGTATTACTGTAGATTTGGGTCTCATTTGGCCTTGTTTCTGTTTTTAATATCAGGGGCACTTATCTGTGCTGTGTAACAATCCGCCACCAACACACCTGAGAAAACAATAACACCGCAGTCATGAATATTTCAGTCCCCAAAGGGCGCTATCAGACACAGGGATAGCTCTCAATCATCCTTCAGGCACACACCTGGGACGCTGTGTGTGTGTGTGTGTGTGTGTGTGTGTGTGTGTGTGTGTGTGTGTGTGTGTGTGTGTGTGTGTGTGTGTGTGTGTGTGTGTGTGTGTGTGTGTGTGTGTGTGTGTGTGTGTGTGTGTGTGTGTGTGTGTGTGTGTGTGTGTGTGTGTGTGTGTGTGTTCGTGTTCCAACAAGCCATCCAATTTTTCTCCATTTGACTGAGCAAAAGTAGACACTTTGGATTGGTGGGTTTTGGTGGTAACCCTAGAGACCAGACACACACACACACACACACACACACACACACACACACACACACACACACACACACACACACACACACACACACACACACACACACACCTATTCCATCCCCTCACCCCAGAGACAAAAGCAATAATAAGGCCATATGTCTCTGTGTGGTCCTGTATAGCTGGGGGCCACAGTGGGCTGCATGCATGCTGGGTAAGCATGCCATCCTGTCAGTGCTGATGGACAGGCGAGATGGGAGGCCCCAGTGAGTCACGCTCTCAAATTTGTTTAGGGGCTGCTTGACCTTATGGGGCACACACACAGAAACACGCATATATAAATACATGCATACACCGCAAACGCTCGCAACAGAAGTAAGGAAACACCCACACATACACATACACATACACACACACACACACACACACACACACACACACACACACACACACACACACACACACACACACACACACACACACACACACACACACACACACACACACAGCTCTAGAGGCTATCCATTGTTTCCTGCCAGACGGAGAGGACAGGAGCACTTGGGTAATGAGAAAACCTGCTCCAAGTGGTTTTGGTTCAGGCACTAAGGGGAAGAGATGTTTTTTATAAAAAAAATTGACTCCGTCTGTGCGTTTGCGTTCAAATTCCCTCTGCTGATTGAAATGCTGCACGAGTAGATATGATGCAAGTGATGATTAATAACTTGAAGTGAGATTTCTTTCATGTGATCTGACGGTTGTCTTTGTGTCTTTGGGCCGGCTGCAGTCCGAGACGTACACTAGAGCTCAGTGAGAAATCTTCATCTGCAGGCCAATTGACCCGTGCACTGCCTCTCGCGCATGCAAGGCGAGCTTGTTGTTCTCATTCTGTCTCACCTTTAAAGAAGTCGGTGTTATTGCATTTCTTAATGGGTTCAATAAAAGTGTTGGTCTTATAAATCCTTGCTCTGTTAGAACTCAAAAAGACAATTTCATGGCGCTTTTGGACATTGAGAGAACAAATTATCTATTTTTTATAGACCCCTTCTTTCCATGGATGTGTGTCAGAAACGTACACGTGTCTCCTGCACGCCATGTCACTCAGCTCCTATTTCTTTTCATTCTTTTTTACTGAGGTTTCTTATCTGCACTATGACTTGAGTATTGTCATATTTTCATCCCTTGGTTCTTCATTCTTTCCCTTTTCTAGCTCGGCAATGCTCTTACAGCAGTCCATTCTCATTGTAATGCACTTTCAATTAAATTAAATGAAGTTAAAACCTTTAATCAGAAAGAAATCTTGGCACAAATCCTAATTTCCTGTATACAAATACATTGTAAAGATGGACCATTACTGTATTTAAGTACAGGATTACTTTTATTTACCTGATTTCACTCTGTCAACTGTGTCCTTTACCTTATTCCTGTGTGGGACATTTAATTGCCTTTGATATAACCAATCGATATTCCATATGGCCTTTTACTTATTGGATCTGTGAACACCATCGTACAACTGTTTAAGGTTCAGTGCTGGGTCGAGATTATTATATGTTTCAGTGTTATTGCAAATACATAAGTGTACTTCTTTATGTTATAATGTACTTCCAACTATTTTCATTTGAATTGGAGTTTTTTAAGCCACTAAGTTTTCTCATGAAGAGGGAAAGGGTTTGCTCTCTTGAATCCAGGTTTCCAAAGAGTTGGTGTCAGGTGTGTGTGTAGCAAAGAAAACAGTAAAAGAAAACAATGTCAACAAACTCACAAAAGATATTATAAGCGGATCTTTGGAGGCAGGACATAAACATGTTTTATTTTTCTGTCAATCAAAACTAAAACAAAGATAGAATTTCGTTGCGTAGGATCATGGGAGTTTATCGTTGCTCTCAGCTTCTCCTTGTTTCTTCATGTTTAATTGTTCAGGTTTTTTTTAGAGGGAACCAAATGATCCCTATACGTCTCCATCTCCAATATATATTGACACGGAGCTTCAAACTGTTAAACATAATTACTCAAACAGGTTCATGTGCAAAATCAGGATCTCTGTTAAAGTTAATCAAGAGAAAGACCCCCTGTAAGGTTCTGTAGGCCGAGTTGCCACCAACAGTTGCTCAGCTTATCTCTCTGATAAAATCCTTTATCTAGTTAAAATATATAGTTTAAAAACAACCAGTGTGTCGTGTATATTACAATATTAAAAAATCTAGTGTAAAAAAGACTTAAGTCTAGTATTTTTTAGACATAGTAATGGATACAAGTAACTTATTTTACCTTTTAAACAAGTTAATTAAAATGTCCAATCAGGAAAAAGGTTTGAGTTTCTCTTAAGCGTTGAAGTATGCATTGGCAACTCACAAGTAAAATGAAATCATCATAGAAATTATTTAAAAAGCTTTTCCGTCTAAGACTGTCCAAAAATAGCTTCTCTAAAAAGATGTCTTAGTAAAGTGCTGTTAAAGAAGTTACCTTGAAACAAAATCTGAATCTTTTTTTCTGAGATGACGGACGACCACTAGAACATTTTAAATGTAAGTTCTGCAGATTGTGGAAGGTCAGTGTCCTCGTCTGTTAATTCCTCGTTCACATTTTAAATGAGAGAGGGGGGTCTCTGATTCACTGCTCTCTCTCCAGACTCCACAGGTAGCTGTCTGATGTCTCCTGCTCCACAGGGGGCCTCATGGCTCAGATCACATGGAGCTCCTGTGGACTCACTTATTAAAGGCTGCAGCTCAAAGACACTCAGAGCCTTACATCTCTCCTATGAGTTGTCCACATCACTCTCTATTTATGCTGACAGAGGGGAGCCACCGGCGATAAATGAGTCAATAAATAAACAACACATTTATTATTTCAATTTCATGTTTTTTTTTATTCAGTTTCAGTCCCAATAAATAATATTTCTTTGGGAAGTAAAAGCCAACAATTTATCCGGCAGATATTTTAATTTGTGGCTACTTTGAGTCACGTGATAAAACAGTTGACTTGGACCAAATTGGCTGGCATAGGAACTTATTCAAAATGAACACAATGTTGAGTTATGATGTGAAAAATCAGGCCGATCATAATATGTTCTATTTCATTTTTTATAGAGTTCTTGCTATTTATTACGATCCCTAATTGTCTAGGGTAAAAGGGAATAACAAAATATAAACTAACCAGGAGAAGAAAAGAATGGGAAACTGATTTGCCAAAATGAGAATATATTGTTTAATTAATAAATGAAAAAAGAGGCCTCCCTTCTTACTAAAGAAAGTGATAAGTGTTAATAATGCAAACACACAATGGAGCACATCTCCTTACATTAAACAAACACTAGTCAAAGTGGATAACACATCTCTCAGTCGCATTTTTCACAACTAGACTTATATATGTTGTTCATATTCACACTTACATGTGGTCTGTTACCATTTCATGTTCAGAATTCATATTATTTTGTGTGTGAACATTTTTGTAATATCACCGTTATCATCAATAACAGTACTGTACATAGCAACATCACTAGATGTAGTTAAAAGTACCCCTGTAGATTCTGAAATTTCAGTTGAAATATGTTTTAGTGAAGCATGTCACGATCCCACTACGCCTGGCTCTGACTCACACACCTCGGTACAGAAGTAACAGCCGCTGCTTCACAAAAAGCTGAAATTAAAAACAATAAATCCAAAATCGAGCACTGAGGCTTTGGCGTGTGAATGTAATTTGTTCTGGAGTGAACCCTGAGTGGCACAGCTCTTACACCGTACGTAGTCTTAGCATAATTTAACCCATTTTAAATTCTTTCATATTACAGTCTCCTCACACAGTCCCTCTACCCTACAGGAAATGTAATGTGCAGAGGAAATTTCATCAGGAGTTGGTAACTCTTCTTCAGGTCTTCTGCAGTCATCCCAGATTATGAGTCATCCACCCATCCATACAGTATAAAGATGTGTGTGTGTGTGTGTGTGTGTGTGTGTGTGTGTGTGTGTGTGTGTGTGTGTGTGTGTGTGTGTGTGTGTGTGTGTGTGTGTGTGTGTGTAAACCACAGATTTACTTACACTAATGCACAGCATGGATATATTTGCATCCTTGCGTTGCAGCGACAGAGAATGTGTGACCCCGTGCGGCTTCACTCCGAGATCGATACAATTCTTATGAAGTGGTCCTCAAACACAAATGAGCAGATATTATAGGAAAGAAGCGGGATAGTGTCCCTGCCATTGATGATTCAGTGTCTCTGTAACTAAAACATAAATTCCCCTCACAGCCAGTGATTAGTTGGGGAACAGTTGGTGAGCTGTGCTGCATATGGCTGTGATGAAGCAGCACGAGGCTCAGCTAGCTGCTCATCAGTCGTTTTTTTATTCTTCTTCTTCCAGCGAGAGGAATTCTGACATGACAAAGTGTTGACACAGGGATCAAACGGCTCATAAAACCTACATCAATAGAACAGGGATACAAAAAGAGAACAGAGCAGCCTCCTCTGCTGTAAATTCTCAGCATGCACCAGTCTTTGTGCAGGCACAGGTTAATGTGCGGGCAAACGAATCCTATTGATGTGTGATTTGATGCGCTACTCAGAGGTGAGATGGAGAGATTGATCTGAGAGTGAAAGACAGCATGAGGGGAAATGGGTAAACATAGGTTTAGACAGAAAAAAAAATACTCCTCTCTGTCAACCAGCCTCTCTGAGGGTGACATTGCTGTTCCCATGACAACGCAGCTGATTGCAGGAAAAATTGCTGTGGTTGTGGGTGCCATGGCAACACATTACATTATGCTGGTGTTAAGACCCTCCATGCATGTGTCCCTATGTGGCCGTTTTGCGTAGTGTTTACACATGTCAACTCCGTCCCTATGATACACACACACGAAGTAGAGGCCGCCACTGGTCACACAAGTCTCCATGGCGACAACAATTTGGACCTCCTGAGCTTACACACACACACACACAAGCGCACACACACACACACACACACACGCACACAAACACCGCCTTGATCTGTTCAGTTTCCTATTCACACCGAGATTATGTTTTGGAGGCTAATCCCATGTTACACACACATTACAGCACTTACAGTGTGCCAGCCAGTGTGCAGCAATAGGCATTTCATGGAGGCTTGAGTCACATTATTGACTTTCTCAAAAGGTGTGTGTGTGTGTGAGGCAAGATATAAATATAGTCAAAGACACTACAGATAGAGTTACTGAATGTCCTAGTAGGAGGTACTTGCAATAAAATCTTGGGTATGTTTCAGGTCGGTTGCTCATCTGAATAGTTTAATTGTCTTTTTTTCACATTGTTGTTTTGGCTGGAGATGATGGTGGGTAAATTGTCTATTGCTTCGACACACACATGCACGCACGCACGCACACACACACACACACACACACACACACACACACACACACACACATACGGAGCCCCTCACTCCTGAATTCAGACAAGATATTTATTTCTCCGGAGGATTGTTTCAGAGGCAGAGCGTCTCCATGGTGATTGCAGCCCACAGATCAAGATGGGGAAGAGTGCAGGAAGGAGGCGGCAGCAAGAGAGCGAGATGATTTCAGCTTATCTGCCACTGCTGTACACTTGTTGACACACATATATGATTGTGTATTCATACAGGCGGTTAATACTCTCTCCTACACCTCTCACTGCTGGTCTCTCTTCGCTCTCCGCACTCTCTCTGACTGACACAGCTCCCTCTGCTCCTTCTTTATGTTCATGAGTCTATCAGATGCAATTTGTTTTGCCACCTATCAAAGATGACCAAGCATCTTTGAAGTGCTAAAGGCTAACTAAGCAACTTTAACCTTTACAACACTGGAGTTGATCAATGCAGAGAACACCAATATCAAAAGCAGAGTCCTGCTGCGTATATTAGAATTAAAGCGGCCGTATTATCCTCATTTTTAGGTGAATATTTTGTGACTCTACTGTGACATGTTTACATGCTTTCATATTCAAAAAGCAACTGATTTCATCCTCTGTCTGAAACCAGTGTGGGAGAGAAACTCAACTCAGGGATTTCAGCCTTTGCAGGCCATTTACACACACAAATAAATGTACAAAACACACCACAGGAAAGGGAAAACCCAGAAAGCAAAATAGGGCATTTTAAAATAAGCATAATAGTAGTAGTAGTATATAATTCTGAACATAGCTAATATAAAACTGTATAACAGCTTTCCACCAAGGGATCCACATAGAGATCTCGTATTGTGTCACAAAATACATCACAACACAAACAAGACAAATAATAAAACAATGAAAAACATTTAAGTGTATGTGAAGAACTAAAGGAAGTTAATGTGCTAAAATAATACCAGAATGTACATTTTCACACAAAGACACATAAAAATAACATATATGTGTATATATATATATATACATATATATATATACACATATATAATATATACATATATATATATATATATATGTATATATATATATATATATATATATATATATATGTATATATATATATATATATATATATATATATATGTATGTATATATGAGAGAATAATTTAAGATAAAAAAAAGCAAAAATGAACAAAGGCACCCAGTGAGCGTCAGATATTATACATATCTGCAGATATAATTTTCTGAACCATATTTGATAAAAGAACATTAATAGTACTTTCTGAATATTTGACCTGGCACTTTTAAATGTATAAGATAGGGTCCCTGATGTGTCCGCTTCCTCTTCTCTTCAGTGGGAGAAACTGTTTTACCTGTGAGCTTTTTAGTCTCATGTCTTAGAAAATAATCACAATCACAATCAGAACTCCTTTGTTTGTCCTGCAACAGGGAACTTTACATTATTACAAAAGCAGATAGTGCAGGTGAAGTGAGAAAAATAATGAAAGTATGCACACGTTTTTAATAACGAAAGGGGATAAAATATAAATAAATAGCAGTTGAGAACACCATGGTAAAAAAAGTGACCATATTTTGACCATATTGGATTTAGAGCTACTGTAGCTGGTACTTTATGCCAATTGTAAAACAACTGATAGAACATTTTTTTAAATAAAAAATAGTCGTAAAACTGCAGCACTGTAAATTGCACTTCCAAAAAGTTGTATAGATATACAGACAGTGTAATTGCACATCAGGGGTATTCCAGTCTGTGTAGTGGTCTACCAGGGGTCGTCGTGGTTGTCCAGTATGACCGCTGCAGCTAGGAAAACCTGCGATTTCTCTCTGTGAGACACCGAGGCTGCAGCAGCCTGTCGCTGAAGGAGCTGCTTAAAAGCATCTTATCCTGTGATAACAGATGTGTTTGGTCTAGCAATGACGCTCTCCTGAACCCTGTTCTTAGCAGCCAGCCTGGTCTGCTGAAAATGAAATTCCCATAAACTAAACTTCAACTTAATTTCATGGGAAACATTTCCAGGAGGCTGGTTTATTTTCTGTGTGAACGCAATAGTCAATGTTGACTTATTGTAAGTGATGTCTGAGAAAGCAGTTCAGTTGTTTGGGTAATTTTGTGTGGGACATTGTCGCACTGACTTTACCTGCTCAGCACCAAACAGCAAACACAGTTAGAAACTAGCCGGGGAACATTGTGTAATGGAACATTTAGCAGTTGTATTATAAATAGTTAAAAGTTTCAGTCAGGAGTTAGAGAACAAAATGGAGTAAACAAAGTCATTAGTGGACTGTTATACAGTAGTGTGAATAGTATAGTGTCTGCTAGCTGTGACGATAAGCAGCTTTTTTGCTTTAGTGATACTATGTGAATAATATGTTGTGTTTACAGGTTGTGGGGAAAATGTATATATTTCATCACAATTTTGAGTATTTGTAGGAGGTTTCATTTATGTTTATCCATTATTTATTTGTAATGTTGTGGGTAAGAAATAATGTTAAGATGCCCATATATATTCTAATGTGATATTTATATTCTCTGATTGTCCTTCTCAGGTACCTCATGAATGTGACATTTGAAGGCCGAAACCTGTCATTTAGCGAAAAGGGTCACCAGATATTTCCCAAACTGGTCATCATTCTTCTAGATAAGGACAGACAATGGGACAGGGTGAGTTACTTATTCTCCTCTCCTTTTCGTTTCCTTCTCTTCTCCCTCTCATCTTGTTTCTTCTCGTTTTCGACTTGTTTTCTCTCTTTCCTTTCCTTTTCTTCCTTGTCTTCTCCTCTCCTCTTCTTCTCCTTCTCCTCTCCTCCTCATTTGACTTCTTCTCTGCTTCTTCTCTTCTAATGTCAACCTCCTTATCTGTCCTTCTCTCTTCTTCTAAAATCTGCTCTCTTTTGTCCCTGGTTTGTATTTTCCCCCTCTGTGTTGTGTCTGCCACTTCTTCACTTGAAGTATCTTTCTGCCACTTGAAGTCCCTGTTACAGTAGCCCGTAAATCACACGGTCTTCCTCCCACTCTCGAATGCAGGTTGGCAAGTGGGAGAGAGGCTCTCTGACGATGAGGTATCATGTGTGGCCTCGCTTCGAGCTGTACTCGGCAGCGGAGGAACGAGAGGACCACCTCTCCATCGTGACTCTGGAGGAGGCGCCATTTGTGATTGTAGAGGACGTGGACCCGCTCAGTGGGACCTGCATGAGGAACACTGTGCCGTGCCGAAAACAGCTAAAACTAACGTAAGACTTAAGACCTTTTAGAGATACAGTTTGTGCCACTGGATTTATTTTATTTTAGTACTGGACTATATTCTAAAGTCAAGTGCTAATAAAAGAACACTTTTTCCTAACGTAACTAAGAGTTAAGAGAAAAGATGAGTACTCACATCCATGATATATTTTACATTTTCCTCGAACTTTCCTTTTATTTGTACGTCTTAGTTTTCTTTGCTTATTATTTCCGTCACTGCTGAATGCTGTAGTAATTTCCCTTTATTTTCTTTCCTGGATTTTGAACAATTTAATCATATTCATCCTCACACAATCTCCCGGTGTCCTTTGATTACCTCTACCTGCTTCAGTTCTGCTAAGTAGATCATTGTCTTTGTCTCTGTCAGTGTTGTCCTCCCTCCCCTGCCTCTTCGTCGTCTTGCTACCCACTTCTCCTTGGTGTGCGATAATGGATTTTTTTTCAATGGCCTCCTTTTCCATCACTGGCCTACCTGAAACCTCCTGAGGGTGTCCTACATTTCTGCCTCGGTGCTCTTTTTATTGACTGATCTTCCACCCTGTTCTTTCTCCTATTGCCCCTTTCGCCTTCTCTCAATCTGTCCGTCCGTCTGCCTGTCTCTTCCTTCAGACAGATATCGTAACATACAGTATTTCAGGAAAAGGCAGCAATATGCCACAGACAATATGTAGGATTTCTCTCAATAAAAAGTACTCCATGACCCAGAAGCAGAAGGTTGAGCAGATTTTCCTTTGGAAGACCAATCTTTATAACCTGATCTTAAAAAAATGTACATGCAACAGCCCGAGATGAAACCAAATACCTAAGATCTTCCCCAGTTTATTATCGTATATAGTATAGTTATATGACAAAGAGAAGCAGCATATACTGACATTTGAGAAGCTGCAACCAGTAGATGTTTGGCCTGTTGGCTGAAACACAACAAAAAGTAACCAATTATTGTTTTGACCACAGATGGTTTAACTGATCAGTACCTGGTGTTTTTATTGTATGCCTTACGTAGACCCCATGTTCCTGGGTTGTGTATGTAAGTCACTCAACTCAACATGGTAGGGGAATTTCTTAAAACTTGGAGCAAATATCACCTGGCACTCAAGGCTGAACTGATCAGATTTTGTTGGTCAAAGGTCAGTGTGAACTCACACCACACAATTTGGGCCACTCAAGAATTCATATGGAAATAAACCGGATTCACAAAGTGAGTTTTAGGATAAAGTGATGACATTCTGTACTGACATGGATAGGGAATAGTTGGTGGAGGATTACAATCATGGGCAGTCATTTCTGGTATTAATAAGCATTGGGGAGAGTTTTTGTTAGGAATGAAAACCTGCACAATCTACACACCTCAGCTGGTTGTTATATTTGACTTTTATCTCACCCATGCTGTCTTTTAAATCGGCTAGTTTTATTAACTTGAACCTAAATAACTTCTTCTTCCTCTTCCCCTACCTTTACTCCCTCCCTCCCTTCCTCTTCCTCCAGCAATCAGACGGGTGATTCAGGGATTTATATCAAGCGCTGCTGCAAAGGTTTCTGTATCGACATCCTGAAAAAGATCGCCAAGGCGGTCAAATTCACTTACGACCTCTACCTGGTCACCAACGGCAAGCATGGAAAGAAGGTCAATGGGACATGGAACGGCATGGTTGGGGAGGTAAGGCCTTTATTTTACTCACAGTCATTCACATGTTCTTCATGAATTGAATTGCAAAAGCAATTTACCGAAAATCTAATTATAAAATAGTGTTTTATCTTAGCTTGTATAGTATTTTATTAAAGTTGCCTTTTTCTGCAGCTCTGCTTCTGCTTCTGCTTGTTTGAATTGGCAAACATTTAACTCACAATCTTGGGAGGTGTAAATATCCCTACCACCATTAACTTCACATTTTCTTGAGGCTTAGTGCATTCAGTATGCCTCCCTGAAGACATGCAACACTATTTTAATAACATAGTGGAACAAGTATATATAAATAATGGTCTGCTTCAGATTCCAGGGGTCAAATTGAACATCTGCTATCTTTTGTGTAAGAAACCTTTGTGATTTCAGAGTTTAGCTGAGAATTTGGTTACCGAGCTTTGTTATTGCATGTGTTAATAATCCCTGATGAAGGTCATTTTTCAAAAACTGTAACACTGAAATGTAAAATGAATAACTTAATTCGAACCACTCGAATACTGGCTTCACAAATATTAACCAAAATAAAATGTGTCCATTAAAACTAAAAGGCAGTGCTAATTTTGTGTTCATAAATCCATCATAACACACCAACATTGAATCTATCGCTGGATGAACAATGCAACAGTTATAGATTGATAATTATTAAGTTATTACATCATTTACATTTATTCATTATACTTTATATTTATTTATTTAATGTCTGTAGTATTTGTGTTGTTTTTTCAGTCTCGTTACCTTATTTCCTTAAAATTGCTGCTCCTATATTATATTATAATGTGAATTCAGTGCACAAAATACTAATTTATTTTCAAAAAAACAAGGAACGATTTCCTTTAATAATACTGCTAACACTACTACAACCAGGTTTTGGAGCCCATAGCAATGTATTCTGAATATCTCCTCCTCACTCTCTCTGTCAGCCATCAGGCTGCACTTGTTCAACCAGAACTTGGCCTGAGGGGGGGGCTGTGATCAGCTCTGCAAATCCTCAGGAGGAGAGCAATGAGGCTCCTAATCAAAGAAGGAGAAAGAAAAAGACATTGAGAAAGTGATTGGAAGAGAGAATGGGAGAGAGAGGAAACAGCCTCAAGGAAAAACCCACTGCTGTCCTGAACACACCAGCGCAATGCAGCCTTCACAAATCAATGTGATGTCCATTTGAATTGATTATGGCATAAAACAAGCGACTTTGTTATTATTATCTTAGGAACGAATTCAAGTTAATATGTGCAGGGCGATACAATAACAGTACTAACTGTGTAAATATATATATTGTTTTTAATAATGTACTTCACTAATGCATGCATAGATGCATTAGTCCATGTCCTGAAATGCCTAAGCAAGCAGCTAATGATTTCGTTTGAGTGGGGGGGGGGACAGGAAAACCAACGCAGGAAAAAAAGATGAAGAGCAAGGATATAAAGAAGACCTTCATGAAGAAGTGTGACAAACATAGAAAGAAAAATAACTGAGCGTAGAACTCCTGCTTACTCTGGCATACACACTCTATCCCTTATTAAGACTGTCTTTGTGCTCCCTTTTATTAATGACTCGAGGCTCTGGCAACTTAGGGCTAAATATACCTTGAACACACTCAGAGTGAGGTTGACCAAGTGTAGTAATGATCCCCTTCTCCTGCTTCTATTATACCGCAAAAGTGTAGTAAATACTTGGTAAAGTCGGTGGCTTTTACCAAAACCTATCAGGGTCCTTTTAGGTGAAATAAATGAATAGAGATGAGTTATTGGGGAGCACAAAAAACTACAACTGTGACATTTATCAACTAAAGTGGTTTATTCAGGAGCAAAAATTGTACATCCTCACGGGTTTAAAACCTTCCTGAGATTTTAAAGTCATATATTTTTCTGTAAAAGATAATCAGAAAGTCTCTGATATTAAAGCTGCAAAATATAGAATAAAAGCATTAACACCATAAGACCTTGTTTGCCGTGTTTTATGTTTGAATGATCAAATCATACTTTGCAATTATATATAGCAATGAGGAAATTATTGTCATTTTATCCCAGAATCAACAAATATTGTAAGCATTTAAAAAATATAAAGAGACATTGTCGTGATTTGATCCTTTTCAGAAGATAAACATTTACTGATCTGGATACGTTGATAGGTTTAGTGCATCAGGAACGCGATGGACAAATGTAAGATTAACACCATGATTGATATCGTTGCACCTCCTCTTGTAAATATTGTGACTTTATACTTAGAAATGTTGTTTTAATCCTCTGAATTAAACCCCTCTCCCCCTGGGTCCATCACTATGGCTGCTATATGGATTGTTTATGAACTGCATCACTGAAAGACTTTCACATCTCCCTCGGTGATCCGTCCCATCATGGGGAAATTGAGCACTGACCTTCTACGTCCTCCCCCCCGTCTGTCTCTGTGTGTCTTTGGCTGACCTTCAGGTGGTGTTGAAGAATGCCCACATGGCAGTGGGTTCCCTCACCATCAACGAGGAGAGGTCAGAGGTCATCGACTTCTCTGTGCCTTTCATTGAGACAGGCATCAGTGTCATGGTCTCCCGTAGCAACGGCACTGTGTCCCCCTCCGCCTTTCTCGGTGAGGAAAAAACACACCTGGTACTTTTGGCAGATGAACAACACAATTAAGAGAACAATAACATGAAAACATACGTAACAAATAATAAATGCTTACTCACAGACAGATGACAAAACACACAAACTAGGACACTGTTTAGTTGTGTTGATTTATAGCAGCACAACACAACACGTTTGGTTACGTGGTGGTTTAACATCGAAAAGTGCATATTCGTCTGTGAGCATCACAAAAAACCTGATCTGTGCAAACTGTGCGTCAACATTATGGTTTGAAAGTGCAGTTGCCGAGATGTAAAATGTATTTTTGATCTATAGAAAATGTAGTTTATTAATGAATCCCTCCACAAGGTCCATTTAGTGGTTATTATGGAGCCTCTCATCTGAAAACATTATAGTATCCAGACAGATAATTGTTAATAAATTAAAAGAGGACATTTTTTATCATCTACCGATCTTATCTATCTATCTATCTATCTATCTATCTATCTATCTATCTATCTATCTATCTATCTATCTATCTATCTATCTATCTATCTATCTATCTATCTATCTATCTATCTATCTATCTATCTATCTATCTATCTATCTATCTATCTATCAAGAACGAAGGCCTCTTGCAGGCTGAAATGGGTATTACAACAACAGACACTTATCCTACAAATAACACATTTTGTATCACAGGTCAACAGACAGAAGAGAATAAAATGTGCGTCTCAGGGCTTCCGTCATCAATAGTATGAAAAGTGGTCTTTGATACAATTAACTCTTAAGTGTCGATAAACACCGCTGATGAAGATGATACAGTAGAAAGTTCCGGAGTCGTCCACTAAATGGAGCTTGTAATGAGATGTTTTGTTAACTAGACTGCTATGGTGTTTGTCCCAGACTGCCATGTGTGTGAACACTGCAAAGCAGAGTGCAAGTGGTGGAAAATGTGCCCATTTCAATGAGTACATCTGTCCATTCACACCGATCCTCTCAGTTGCTCTCAAGTGCTTGTTCGTGTTCACACAAACGCAGACAAAATCCATCAATGTGCAACCAAGAGCTGCGCGGTACGTAACGTCTGAATACAAATAATCATGTTGATACCAGGGGGGTGATTTTGTAATATTCTTTAATTTGGTTTAATGAACTTCCTCTCTCTGTCTTCCCACAACCCTCCCTACCTCCCCCTTTTTACTTCCTCTGCACCCTGTCCTCCCCCCTGTCTCCCCCCTCCCTCTCTGTGTTTCAGAGCCCTTCAGCGCTGACGTCTGGGTGATGATGTTTGTGATGTTGCTGTTGGTGTCGGCCGTGGCTGTGTTTGTGTTTGAATACTTCAGCCCAGTGGGTTACAATCGCTGCCTGGCAGATGGGCGAGGTGAGAGGATCGAGGATCACACACACACACACCTACATGGAACACTCACACACACACTGATGCAGACGCATAAATGAACAAACACAATATCTAACCAGGTCATTGCATGCTCTAAAAAGATGACATTGAAGTTTATTTACTGGGCAAAGGTACAATCTGCATTCAATCTGCTAACAGCGGACTCTGCCGTAGTCACAGGTATTTATCTGAAGAATGACACCTGAGTCATCAAGATCATTTTCACAGCATTGCTATGTGACGCATGTTGAAGTGAATATAGAATAAATCCGAATCATTTGGACATTTATTATAATTGATTAATGTTCAAAACATATAATGTATATGCCCTTTTTGTAGCCACAAGACTACAGTCACAGAAACCATTTCGAAACTCATCAACCTGACTTGGTTAGTCATCCAGTGTTTCAACCAAAACCAACTCTGTTTTAAGAGTTTGACAGAGGGACTGAATAAGGAACAATCAACAAAAAGAAGTAACCACCATATCTGCTTTCTGCTTGATGCCAAACTACATAGAAGAAAAGGAAAAACATTTTCCTCTCCTGGCAATGGGAAGGGGTCTGTCACCTTTTAAAACTAAGCTAAATTTGGTAGAAAAGAGTATTACTCTGCCTGTTTTGTTACCTTGAAAGCACCTTTTTGTGCAAAATGACTCTGAAAATCCCTTCTGAATGAGTGTAACTGGGACTGGGAGTACTTATCTCCATCTACAGTCACTTAAGCCCTTTCACTAATGAAAAGGCTCATTGACAAGATAGATGATCTTAAGTGTTCTTACCCTCACCTTGAGAACAGAGACCGCTCTGTTCCTGCATTACTACACAACGTTGTCAGACTGCCACATTCAGGGTTGTTGATGAGTACACTTAAGTAGATCAATTACCATACCTTGAAAATATGTGTCAGGTTCAATGGTGTCTGACAGTATGGAGCAACGCTGTTGAATTCAGCTCCAGCAGGCCGTTCAAATCAATTTACCCATCAAAATCAATGATTCAGATTCAATCTATTTTTTCTCTCCTGGTTTTATACACCCAGCTCTGTTTGACTCAGGATTGCATTAGCCTGAAACAGCCGCTCAGGATCAAACCAGAGATGTGTTATATCGCTGCTCACAGTCTTTTTACCAAGCAGCAGAGAGGGGAAGAGTAATGGTGTTTTCTTAGGAGTGATGTTAGTGTTTTCTGAATGACAGTGTATGCTGTGTGTGGTTTAATTGCTGGGTTATGTAAGGCCTGCTCCAGCTGTAGCATAATTGTAGCCTGCTGTTAGCTCATCATCCACGCCCTTCCCCTTCTCTCTTCCTCCCTGTGTCCGCCACCACAGAGCTACAGTAGGTAGTGTTTCCTGTCATGCCGCCACAGAGGTAGGTGTAACAGAGGTAGTCTGTAACAGTGGGTTGTCACAGCAGCGTCTGGAGGAGCCGGTGTGGACTGTACAGCACATCCTGCGATCACTGACAAAACTAAAGGATGGGAAGAAATCCTGTCTTTGTCATCGCCATCCATCAAGTGCCTCCCACCACGACTCATGAGTAAATGCAGATAAAGTGAAGCAGCACCTGGGATCTGTGGGACTGATTTCTTTCACTCTGTTCCCTCTTTCATCTTTCTTTCAACCCCTCCTGTTTTTATTTCTGTCCCAGAGCCCGGCGGTCCCTCCTTCACCATTGGAAAGGCCATCTGGCTGCTATGGGGTCTGGTTTTCAACAACTCCGTCCCTGTGCAGAACCCCAAAGGTACCACCAGTAAGATCATGGTGTCAGTGTGGGCCTTCTTCGCTGTCATCTTCCTTGCCTCCTACACTGCCAACCTGGCTGCCTTCATGATCCAAGAGGAGTATGTGGACCAGGTGTCGGGCCTGTCAGATAAAAAGGTGTGAATTCAAGAAATGTGAGGGGCTGTGGGGCGGAGGAGCAGGTGTGTGAAATACTGTATGTGACGTTGGGTGATGTGAGTGTGGATGACTTCTAGTTTTCTAAAGCATTCTGAGTCAAATCTATAATCTGTCTTTTCTTTTTTCTTATGTGATGTTAAAGTAAATGGGTTTTAGACACTTTCTCTTACACTTTATGGACCGAATGATTAGTTGATCAATTAATTAATCAATCAGAAATGAAAATAATCAATTGTTGCAGCCCTAAAATAATCCGTTCAGCACTTCTATGACCTGAATGGTGGATGATTATTTTTTAACTTGATCTATTGTACTGTACATGTTTGTCTAAATGTGTTTGTAGACCAGGTTTGTGGGTCTACTTAGCACTGTGATCCTGCTCAACAGTGCCTTAACGAGTGTTTGATGCGGCTCAGTGCCTTACTCAATGCTAACGAGGTGTCCTCTCTCATTTTCTGTGTGTGGTTTCTTTTCCGGAAAACCCCCGCCACAGTTCCAGAAGCCAAACGAATTCTCACCGCCGTTCCGGTTCGGCACGGTGCCCAACGGGAGTACAGAGCGCAACATCCGCAACAACTACCGGGACATGCACACTTACATGACCAGCTTCCACCAGAAGAACGTAGATGAAGCGCTGTACAGTCTGAAGAGCGGGTGAGGAGGAGAGAGATAGAGGGGAGGATGGAGCGACAGATGGGGTGGCGAGGAGGGAGGGAGTTGAAAGGATCTCAGCAGGGAGAAGAGAGACAGTGTGATGGAGCTGTGAGGTCCTGTACTGATGCAACACAGAGGAAAGATGATGAAGGAATAAGAGAGGGAGACAGAGGAAGAGGGAGCATTCAGGGCGATGTGGGTGGGCAGCCAGTGAAGCTGTGCATCAGCACCCAGAATAGCAGCAGAGCTTGTGGTTACTATGAAAGCTAGCTGATATTCTCTCTTTCTGACGCCTAAACTCAGGCTGATATCTTAATGTTTCTCTCTCCCTGTCTTTAAATGTTTTTCACAAACCCGCTGCTTAAAGATTAGGGATGCAAAGCAGGGATGTACCTCTGAATGACCACAGAGGCCCGTAGATCCCCGAGGCACCGTTTCATTGAAGTTTGTCACTAAGCTGCAGACTGTCATATCAATTTACCTTTAGTCAGACAGAGTTGATCTGAAAAGAAAAGAGAATAATGCGGGGCTGCAGAAATGAGACCTTGAACCCAGAAAAGAGATAGCATTTGCACTACCCATTTGCTCGTCCCCAAGTCAATCAGATTTTTAAATGATTTTTTAGATGCCTGAAAAAGGGTCTCGAGTTATCACAACTTTAAAAGAGGTTTAGCCTTTGTGCTATGGAATTTAGTATGTCAGTAAATACCCAAATTGTGCATTTCTAAGCTGTAATGTGTCTGAAAAAAGGTAAATGACTTCTTTGAACTGCATTTATACTTCAGAAATCATGTGAAGACTTTCTTGCTGAATGAAACATATGATCATCATAAACGTTTGTTTGCAACTGAGCATTTCTGCATTATCTTAGGGAACCAGGGTGATGCTAACTCTATACAGGGAAAGGGTTCAGTGGACTTTGTCTGCACTTTTTCAGTTTGCTTATTAGACCTAAACAAGAGCCAGATTTGAGGATATTAAAGATTAATTATTCATCATAATTCGAAAGAAAAAAAAACGGACTTGTTGTTTGTTAAGCTTTCCATCACATCTCGTGGCTTTCTCAGCAAAGGAGATGTTTAAGGGTTTTTGTTTATGTTGTGAATGTATTGATTTTTTTATAAAAAATGTTATTTAGCAAAAAATAAAAATGTGCATATCATGTCCGGAGCAAATCAATTAATAACACAATCAAATAGCAGTACAAGTACAAGTCAAGGTTAATGATAACAAAAACAAAAAGAAAATACAAACGAAATAATAATACAAAGTTAATTGTAAATTTTAAAGATAAATGATTTTTTTTTAAAAGACAGTCACTAACTAACATTGTAAGACCTTTTTTTGTTTTTAATTATTTGTGAGAGCAAGATAGTTAAGTGTAGAAGTGAATCCAATTAATGCAACAGTGAAACAGAGTTTGTGAACCTTAATACTTCTTTTATGAACAAGAGTTTTCCCAATTCCCAATTCCCAATTATTATACCCTGACAGAATTATTGTAACACATCAGCATATCCGCAATAAACAACAGGAATAAAAGGATCATACATTTGATTTAACATTTGACTCCAAACACACAATGACTCCCTCACTATTTCCATGACAATCAGGGCAACTCCATCTGCCGAGGAACACAACTAGACATATTTAAATGTTTCAGACAGGATAAGATAAGATAAGAAAAGATTCAACTTCTTGTCATTACACACAGTACAAGAACTTGAACAATAAAATAGAGTTAGCATCTAAACAGAAGGCAAAAGAAGCAGTAAAGTGCAGCGCAATATATATACACATATAATCAAACTAAAGTACATACAGAACGAACTGTAAATAAAACACTATAAATAGACATTGAATACACATAGCAGGTATAAATATAGACAGTAATCAGATCTCTATTATTAGCAGAGAATTGTTGTGTGCATGTTATAAGATATACACTGATCTTAGACCTTGAGTGTTAATTTTTTATTTTGGATTTGATTGAAGGTGGTCCTTGTTTCAGAAAAGCTTCTCTGCTATAAAATACTATAGGAAACCCAGGAATAGAAGAGAATGGAATAAAATGATCAGTCATTGTAACCAGAATCTCTTTCTTTCTTATGTTTACTTTGTGACATATTATTCAATTACAGTTCCTCATGTGTTTAGCATGCACACCACCTCAATGCAATGTTTTGCTTATTTGCACTTAATTATTCGTGGTCTCATAGATTTCTTATAATTTCCTTGTAATTTTCCTTGAAATAACTGTGCAATTTGTAATTAATTATCGCTGAAACAGAGAAAGTTCAATTGTTATATTTTCAATTCATTAATTCCAATTAAATACTAAGCCAGCGTTTCCTCGAGTGTTTGACTCGGTGCACAGCAGGTCGTCTGAATGTGCAAAATGTGCACAGGCAAGCATGCAATTCAAATTAGTGGAGAGCACTCCAACAATAAATGAATGGCAGATTAATTCATTTAATTTCAAGTAATGTTATAGCCTTATTTTTTAACCTCATTGGTTTTTACAGTATACTTTAATTTTATTGTATTGACATTTTAAAAAATATTTTCAAACATTTCTTTGTTGTGTTTTATCAGTTAAAGCCATGCAAAATGTTAAATTATTTGAGGTAAGTTGAATATTTCTTGGGTTAACATGAAGAGGACCATGCATGGAAATGAATCCTCTTTTTTTTTGTTACCTAACAAACTCAGGTGATACAGCTGCCTCAATGAGTTTCATAATTAGTACCAGGAGTCTTTCCAGAGAAATCTTCAGAAGTTTCAAAGCAAATAACAAACCCGTAGGATGTGGGTGTGAAGAGTTATAAATCGGGTTAATAGAATCTGAACAGTGATCAGTAAGTGAGGGATTTCAGACACATTCATGACTCCAAATGGGAGACCAACTGTAAAAGTATGTTCTAACACTTATTCCTTTCTTCACGCTCTGTAGCAAGCTGGATGCCTTCATCTACGACGCTGCGGTTCTGAACTACATGGCGGGAAGAGATGAGGGCTGTAAGCTTGTCACCATCGGGAGCGGCAAAGTTTTCGCCTCCACCGGCTACGGCATTGCCATCCAGAAAGACTCCGGCTGGAAACGAGCCGTGGATCTGGCCATCCTCATGCTGTTTGGAGATGGTGAGGAACTTTAACAGCATATTTTTATTTGAATGAAGAGGCCTCATAAATGTCATCTTCATAAAGCAATAATAATGAAGATGACATTTTTAACAGAAACTCAAGAGGTTTTAATGTTTGTTAAAGTTTCAAAATTAGGATCATATTCATCAGTCTTTGTAAATAATGGATTTCCATCTCCAATGAAAAAAGTTGCCTGGATGTTTAGGGCTGGTATTTCATGTAGTGTCCTAACATTAACACTGGTATTTTGCCCAAAAATGACAACAATTTTGATTTGTTTTTAAAGATTATTTCCGTGCACCAGTGGCTTAAATGGAGAGACAAAGTTGAAAGCGGGAGACACAGTAAGGCACGTTAATGGTCCCGGGTACTTTCTGATGCTTTGTTAGCCACCTTAGAAGAACCAGACAGAAAAGCAGAAAAGCGCAGCCAAAGGTTTCGATTTTCGAAGTGTGTAAATAATTGAAACCCATTTCCAAAGGTTAATAAATGATAAGCAATAGGCTATTTAGTGTTCGGTATCAGCATGTTTAAAAGTAAAAATGAATACAGTATAGCTGTGACAGCATCTGATCAACTCATCAGTATACTGACACATGATATGTTTGACTAAACAAGCACCATAATACCATGTGAATATTAAATCTATTAAATCCACAGTCTGCAGAAAGCAACACTCATGATGCTGTATGAGCCATGAGCAGGTGAATTTATTTTGGTTGTTTGTTTATTTCGAGACCCAGCTGTTATTGTGGGTTTTGGTTAGTGACCCAAAGAAGCCGGCAGGGTGTCTGGCTTCAGTCGGAGAGAAACACGAGTGCAATGATCCAAGAGGACCTCAGTATCAGGCTGCTGCTCTCTCACTATGAGAACATGGAGCCAGATGAGGTGGTTTGTATCTGTTTGTCAGGATGCTCATTTGGCCCCTCTGTTTGAACAGGCTCTGGCCACAAATGACACAGAGGTCGAGGCTGATGCGGGACACACTGGAGGGACATTTCCCATCAGTGTGCACTGATAATGTGACAATGGACCCCCAGGCCTCCTCCTGTTGTACAACATCCACATCTCATGACTCTAGAGTGCTGCTAAAACATGTAACCATTATACTGCAATGTAGATATAAAAGGAGAATGTTCAAACACTTCTGAAACTCCTGTTACACATTTATCTGTGATAAAGGTTTCAATCTCAAAAATGGTTATTAAAACATTTGAAATTGTTTTACAGGAAATTCTGTAAGTGAAAAATGTCAACTTTTTTTGGAATAATTCACCTCAAGTTTATTTATCAATTACCTTTAATTACTACCTTTAATTACTACCTTTAATTCCTGAAGAACATTTTCTTTTCTTGCATGCCTCCACGATGGTCCAAGAATCAGAAAATAGTGAAAATGTGTAGTGGTTGTCAGGCTGGCTTGCCCTCTTTTTAAGTCTACCAACTGGTCATTTGGAATTCGATTCATTATTTTTCATAATATTCTTTTCACAATTTCTTTTATTTTTTGTTCATTGTAGAGGAATACAGGCAATAAAGCTTTCCTCAGAAAGAAGTGAGGTATTGATATAAAACACGTTATTTTTAAGGGTGTAATAAAAATATTCGGACTTCCCTCAGGATTTTTAGAAACTTTATTGACTCCATATATTGACACCTGCTATTTGACTCGAGGTAATTGTTTCCATGACAACTGAGCACGTCAATCTGTGAGCATGGTGTGTTTGAAAGCTTAAGAAAACCAAAAAAGTGACCTTTACAGGACAATTATATATAACGATGTTTTAATAAAGGTTAACCAAAGTACCAATGTAGCAATAAATAAGTAAAGAAATAGATAGTAGATTCCTCACTAAAAGCTCAGGTTTCGGGGACCCTATTTTCTTACATTTTCCAGATCGTACAATGAGTCAATTTATCATGAAAAGAGTCAGAATAGAAGAACAACAACTGAAGGGATTTGGTTGGGAAATGTATTCTCTGCTCCTCTGCTTGTCCTGTTGCCAAAGTGACCCTTGTGCTAGAGAAGGAGAGAAGATGGTGCATTTTGAAGCGCACATTTCTTGTTTACTGACACGTAAGATAACACAAAGGCATTAAATATCCTATTGTATTACAGTATATCTCACACAGTTACCTGCTGGGAAGGGCTGAAGTTTTGTGGGGAACAGCAATGTGCAACAAAAGATTTGAGTATGCATCACCAGCTACTTTTTTATTTTGTGTTTCAGTAGTTTCAGCTTCTTGTAAAAGAAATGATTGTGCCTGATATAAATCATTGCCTTTGGAGAGTACACCTACAGTAGAACTCCACCTCCAGAGACAGTATGTGCTGCATACTGCTCAACACCTGCCACACACACACACACACACACACACACACACACACACACACACACACACACACACACACACACACACACACACACACACACACACACACACACACACACACACACACACACACACTTACACACTCACACATGGTTGACTTTGATGTGTTATCACCTTCCATCACTGTGTGTGATGGATGAAGGGGGTCAGTGCAGCGAGAACATTCACCTCAGATCTGATCTTTATGAGCCAAATCGACTCAAACTTCGACATACTCTGTTGAGTGATGTACCCTGCAGTACCAGTCTGTCTGTGTGTGTTGAGTTGTGTGTGTGTACATGAGATTTGACAGCGCATGTTTGTCTGTATCTTAACCAAAGATCAGACATCATGTCTGCACAGATGTTCCCTAATGGAAGTCCATAATGTCAGACATAACCTCTTACCTCTTACCTCATGCAGTCCGGCTCAGCTGTCAGCACTCATACGTTCGTCCAGGTGAAGAGTTCAGAATCATTGATGTTTGCTCATATCTGACGCGTCCTGTTAGAGTCCAGATATGACCATGATGAAAATCACATGTGCAGAGGAAGGGGATCTACTAATAGGAAAATGAGGGCCCCTTTATCTGAACAAAAACATGATCAGGAAGGAAGTGGAAGAAAGGGTTTGACGTTAGAGGAGGCGATTGGGAAGGAAACATTTATCATGCCTTTAAGTCATTGTCATAAAATCTGCAGACCGAAGCAGGATCAATAGTGGAAGAGGTCAATGGGAACCAGTGGTTTCCATCCTGGATCTGAAGATGATAGGGTCCCCCCAAGAAGCATTTAGACTTTTTGTGTTTGTTTCATTTTCTTTTTTTAACAATACCTGCAGAAATCGCAATGGTTTTTGAACCACTTTATTGCTATTTATTAAGAAGAGACATAACATATTGAATAGGCATGTCATCATAACAAGCATTGTGACTTTTCATAGCAGAAAACTATCACATTTCCCTATTGGAGATCTTGATTGACATTTGAGTAAATCCTCTTAGAAGAGAACATTTATATGACTGTCATGTCCGGGCATGAAGTATGGAGCTAGAGGCAATTATCTTAGCTAGCTTAGCAGAAAGCAAGCAGGGGAATTAGCACCCTGGCTCTACTCACAGTTCAGAAATACAAATTTACCAACAGCTATTGAGATAAATGCTTTGCATGTTTTATGCCATTTGTTTAATCAATATACTAAAAGAAATATAGAAATGTACACTTACTGTGCTTCCAGATTTGATATGATTTTACATATTATATGACATAAGCTTTCATTTACAACTGAAGGCAGGCCCTCAATTGGTTGTAGTATTGCACATGATTTTTGCTTCACCTCTTTGCTGGAAGAGATCTGCAGAATTGTGTATATGTGTTTGTACCGCTCAAGTTATCACTTTTTAACCTCCTTTAGAAACCTTACCCTCTCACTAGAAGCTTGAAAATGTAGGGGCTTTTTCAGACCAGAAATGAAAAAAAAGGAAAGCTAGCTGGAGCCCCCTGAGGTCACTCCGCATAACATCCTGCCGCAAGGTGACTACTTACCCATCACTAGAAAATCCAAATACAGATTTGAAGATTTTTTACACACATTTACAAATCTGATTACGCCTACACAGATTGAAATACAGAAACACTACTTTCCACACACATTAACAGATAGCTGTGCTACAACAATGGCTAATGTTCATTTAGATAATAAAGTGAAAACTAGCCGGCAGTTGTCAGAGAGTAACACACGCCTCATAGACAAAGCGGTGTTATGCAAGAATTGGGAAAATATAAACCCCCTTGATCCCACACAAATGCAACCAAAAACAGACCATCAGTTCAGATCAAACAAATCTCTTTGGACGTGTCCTCCACCCAAAGCAGTCCCCCCAGGGATGTGGAACTGAGAGGGAGAAATTTAAGGGCGGAAACGCTCATCCCATGACCACACACACACTTCCTCCCAAAGGACTGTTAAGTCCCAGCAGGCAGTTGTTTCTTTTCCCACAACAAGTAAGGGATAGCCTTGCATAAGCAATTCTTAATGAGGATGATCCTCAGGGGGGCGTTCAGTGAAAATAATACAACATGACATTTGTTGCACGTATATGAGATCTGAGCTGTTTTTGGCATCAACTCCCATCCGGAAAATGTGACCCCCTCTTTTTGTTCTCACACTTACATGTTCCGACACCCAGAGGCAAACTCATCCGAGTGCACAGGTCAAACAAACATGGGCACGGATTCTTTGTTACAGTTACTTGCATATGTGTGTCTCTCCCTCCTCCAGGTGACATGGAGGAGTTTGAGGCTCTGTGGCTGACGGGCATCTGCCACAATGAGAAAAACGAGGTGATGAGCAGCCAGCTGGACGTGGACAACATGGCGGGCGTCTTCTACATGCTCGGGGCTGCCATGATTCTGTCATTAATCACTTTCATCTGTGAACATTGGTTCTACTGGCAGCTGCGCTTCTGCTTCATGGGCGTGTGCTCGGGACAGCCCGGGGCCACCTTCACCATTAGCAGAGTGAGTGTGTTTTATTTTGGGTTTGACCTTTGTCCTCCTGACAGAAAGATCACAAGAGTGGTTGTTTTCAAACCACTGGCTGTGGTTGAGGTGTATCGAGTCAGTCAGCAGGATACGATGACTCACCTGACTTAACCTGTGGCTTTCTCAGCCCAGGCAGGCAGTTGTTAAACAACAGAACACAAGTCAAGAGCTTCCTGTGCCAACGCAACCTGACATTTTACAATTTATAAACACAGTGCAAGTCAGACGAGCATCATATTAGAATAATGTAATATCATAACATGTACGAATATAAATGTAACCCTATCAGACCCAAAGCAAAACCTGCCTTTTACAGTTGCCTCATTAGTTAAAATATCATATTGCATGTTTACTTCATTAGAATAACCAGAACAATTAAAACACACAAAAAAAGTTTGATGTAATGAAAAGCTTTGATGGTTTATGATGGATAATCATTTTAGGTTTTGGCTTAAAAAAAGAAAATGTCTTTCATTAGAAGTCTTAAAGTGTTAAATATGAGTTTCTCCAAAAAACACTAACACAGCTAACTTAGCTGAGGTATTTTCTGTTTGCTGTGCGGTTGATGCAACACTCTTCTATTGCGATCAATGAGATCCTCTCTACTAAAAAATAAATAAATAAACACTTTATGACCCACTTCTGCCCTTTTACACAGAAGTGGGTCATAAAGTGTCTTATCTATTTTTATTTAAATGTATATACAGAAAATGACTTCCAATTAATGTAGTAGCAGTTTTCTTTTGAGACTTTCTGGCGATATTTATCTTGCTCTTACCAGCTTGAAGTGAATAGTAACTTTAACCCTTACAACTGCTTGGTCCAAAAAATGAAACAGTCCCAAATGATTTCTAAACGACAGCTCACCGTCTTTTTTTGCCTGTGATTTTCACAATCCTTTGCGGTGCAGGTGTAACCTCAACGAGGGATCAGCCTCTGATACTGTATGTTTTATGAAGCAAAAGCAGACTTTGTGAACAGGGAGATTAAAAAGGTTGTACATAAAAAGAATATGGTATTTACTGGATAACTGAAAATCTGAAAAAAAGCTTTTACCAAGGTGTAACTGACCGTGTAAACAAATGTGATGCACAATTTACACATCAATGCGATAAAGCACAAGAAGCAGTTACCAATCGCATCATTGCTCTTAAAGACAACGCCTGCTGATATGCTGATTGACAGTGAGACCAACCAGTCTTTGAAGGGGTTAACAAATCCTGCAGTCTTTGAGAAGAGTCCATAATTCATTGACTTAATGTCGCTGGAAAAAAAACTACTTACTATGCTGCTCATTCTCAGCCGGTGACCTGAAGCTGTGTTTGTGGATGTCAAAGATCTCATCTCAGCGTGGTTATGACTCTGCTCAGATGGGTCACTAAACAACGTGTTTCAGTGTTATTGAAGCAGGCTGCTTAGGTCCATATAAATAATCACTCGAAGTGTAATTCATTTGCATAATGTTACCTTTTGAGAAAGAGGGAGAGGGGTGGGGTGTTTGTTGTTGCATGCAAATTGTCTCAGTTATTGTTTGCCTCAGAAAAGGGCAACCAGGTTTATGTGTTTTGTGTTTGTAATTGTAATGTCATTTGGTTTACACCTACTCAAACTAACCTGGGGCCATTTAAAACTCAGATGTGGCCTCGAGCATTTCATAAACACGCAATCTTTTGTCCGTTTTGTGTTGAATTGGCAGAAATCTCCTTCTCTCTTTCTGTTTCCTTCAGAAACTGCTATTGTTAAGCAAAACAGAAGCACTTTTTGCAGCTTACTGTTAGATCTTACGTGCTTGAGGCTGATTTCACTTGTTGCATTACAACATCTACAGCTCCAGAAAAAATGAAGAGACCACTCCAAATGTTTCTTAAATCTCAATCTCTACATGTATGGCAGCCATTCCAGTGTCTCTTGAATTCCACCACAGAGAAATGTTGTCAGTAGTTTAGTTTATAGAATACAATGATACAAATAAAAGGAATTCATTTAATTTAAGACATACCTATGAATAGTAAATCCAGAGAAACTGATAATGCTGAAGTGGTCTCTTAAATTCTTCCGGAGCTATATTTTAAGTGCAAACACCTTTCTATAGGTGTTTATTTATACATTTCCAAGCCTGGTTGAACACACGGTGTGGGATTTGCAAAATTATTTTTAGGAAACTGGAAACTTCATATACAGTTTATAGAAACTGTAAGGATGGACATGTGATGAAAGTACAAAGATGCTATTAAAACACAGAGGATGAAAGAGAGATGAGTTAGCTAGGTTCATGATAAAGACTAAAACGGGTGGCAGGACAAAGGTAGAGTATAGACAAGAACAGACACAGTTCTGGTACCTTTCACAGGAGCTGTAGTAGCTATAGATGCAGAGAGATAAAGACAGACAATCCCATTGGAGTGGCTGCCGCTCACCTGAGCACCCGGAAACAGAGATAAAACAGACACAAAGAGAGAATGGAGGCATGAAAGAAAAGAGGGTTGAAGATTCAGATTCATGAATGTGGCTCGGTGACAGAGGAAGTGACTAAGAGACAGACAGAAACAGTTTCTGACAAGTTGACGCGTTTGAGGAGCGTTGGCCCACGTGCTGGCTGGTGGGTAGCGTGTCCTTGACCTTTCGGATTTGGCTGTCGCGTCAACCACAGATTCCCTCAGCCACATTTTAAGCACGCTTGTTCGCAAAAGGCTTTCCCCTCTCTCGAAAATCCTACTTACCAATAAACCAAAACAAAGACACATACTAATGGGGAATGACATTTGAAATAGATCATTGTTAATGCATGGGGCTCTTGATATCAGTGGTGGAAGAGGTATTTGAATCCTTTCCTTAATTGAAAGTATTAGTACAGCAATGTAAAATCAGTACAACACATAAGTGTTAGCAGCAAAGTGTAGTTTAAGTATCAGTAACAGAAAGAGATGATTAACGGAAGAGGAAAGATAATCTGTTGTATATATTTGAACTTTTTCTATAATATTAGATTTTTTGGGAGGGATATGGATCACTTGAACATTGAAATGAAACCATGTGAAAAGTCAAGAGGGAAAAATCAATATTTGGAAAAAACATCTACGTACAGAATGTACTTAAGAAAGAGCTTGAGTGAATATTCGTAGTTACTTTCCTCCACGGCTTGACAATTATAGGACATTTGACAAAACCTTACCAAAATGATTAAATTCCTTGACACTAGTAAACAATTCTGCAGCACAGAGCCTGTAGCACCTGTCGTCAGCTGAATTTAAATGACATTGATTAAAACTATTGATTAGCGGTCAAACGTATGAGCTTTGATCGGCTCCCTCCATTCCCTGTGTCTGAGGGGTCTATGCTGCTCCCTGGAGAAAAGTCATTTATGAACTCAGCCCCTATTACTGTTTAATAATGTGTAAACAACAGGGTGGTCAGGGGGAACATGGCAATGCATTAACCTCTCTCTGCCTCTCGCTCTCTCTCTGTACCTCTCTCTGGATTTCTCTCTCTCTCCCTCTCAATATGCATCTGCTGTTTGACTCCCTCTCTTACTTTCAACCCCCTTTGTTACCTGATTCCTTTTGACACACTTTACTGTAGTTTTCTTCGTACCTTTCCACTCTCACTCTTATTCTTTTTTCCTCCCACGGCCTTTCTCACCCTGTCTTTCTCTCTCTGCTTCCCTTTTCTTATAATTTTTCCTCTCCAGGGTATCTGGAGCTGCATCCATGGGGTACAAATTGAGGAAAACAAGTCAACCATTGACTCGCCTTCGGCCACCATGAAGAAGAACATGAACAACACCCACTCCAACATCCTGCGACTGCTCCGCACGGCTAAGGACATGACTGCCGTCCCGGGCATTAATGGCTCTCCGCACCCGGCCCTGGAGTACAGCCACAGCGGGCGTGAATCGACTATCTATGATATCCAAGAGCACCGGCGCAGCTTGGTGGGTCACCCTGCTGACTGCAAGGCAGCGCCTCCTTACCTGCCAGAGGACAACATGTTCAGTGACTACATCAGCGAGGTGGAGAGGACTTTTGGCAACTTGCCCCTGAAGGACAGCAACCTGTACCAGGACCATTACCTGCACCACCACCCGGCCTCGGCTCTGGGTATGTCCGGCCCCGCGCCTAACAGGCCGCGTAGCTTAGGCAGCACTAGCTCGTTGGAAGGTGGCATGTTTGATTGCGACAGTTTAGGGGGAGGGGTAGCGCCCATCTTCACCACCCAGCCCCGCCCCTCCATGACTCACAGGAATACCAATAAATTCGACCTGATTGCCGGCCACGCTCCTGCGGACTCCAACCAGGGTGGGTTCAAGGGAAACAATGTGTACGGGAGGTTTTCTTTCAAAGGAGGCGCATCCAGCACGGGGCTCATCGGGGGGCATGACAGGTACTGTGGTGGGGGTGGGGCAGGCTCAGGTGGGGACGATGGGAACATTCGCTCAGACGTTTCGGATATCTCCACGCACACTGTCACCTACGGCAACCTGGAGGGCAACAACAAGCGGCGTAAGCAGTACAGGGACAGCCTGAAAAAGAGGCCAGCTTCAGCCAAGTGCAGACGGGAGCAGGACGAGATAGAGCTGAGCGGCCTCAGGAGGAGAGCCCACCACCACACCGTCCACCACCACTTCCCCCACGGGCCTCAGGCACACCGCACGGTCTCACCTCCCCTGGAGCGGAAGAGGGGAGGAGGAGGGGGTAATTCTTCACCTTTCTTATTCCGCAAAGAAAAGGAGAACCTGAGGGATTTCTATGCGGACCAGTTTCGCTCCAAGGAGGGCAAGGCCAAGTGGGAGCACGAGGGTGGAAGTGGAGGAAGCGGTGTGGGCGGTGGTAGTGGTGGTGGTATCTGTAAGAGCTTGGTACCTGTAGAAGACTTCCTCAAAGGTAAAGGCAAGAAGCCTGAGTGTAAAGTTGGGCTTGGCACAGTGTCGGCAGGGCAGCAGGCCCACACCTGCTGGGAGAAGGGGGTCTCTGGGCTAGGAGGGGGGGGCATAGCAGGGGGAGACTGGGAGTGTCGGAATAGCCACAATGTGTGTCACCACGGAGGGGGTGGCGCTTGCCCAGCTAATGGGGTTGGGGGGAGCAGCAGTCGCCCCAGCTCCGCTAGCTGCAAACGCTGTGACTCCTGTAAGATCCCGCCGGGAAACCTTTACAACATCAGCGAGGATAACAACATGGTGTTTGCTGCAGGGAAGAGTAGCGTAGGACTGGCCCAACCTCAAACTCAGGTACAGCGCAGGAAGCTAGGGCCAGGAGGGAAGGTGTTACGGAGGCAGCACTCGTATGACACATTTGTGGACCTGCAGAGGGAAGGGGCAGGTCGCATGGGAGGGGTTGGCGGAGGCATTGGGGGGCAGTATGTCCAGCCCCGAAGTGTGAGCTTAAAAGACAAAGATCGCTCCATGGAGGGCCCCAGCCCTTATGCTCACATGTTTGAGAGGTATGCAGGGGAAAGGGAGTCCTCCATGTTTGGAGGTATAGGCGGGGATAGGGTGAAGGGAGGCTCCTCCTTCAGCTTGTTCCGCGGAGGCGAAGGGGGGTTGCATCAGCGGTCGGTGGGGGAGAGAGACCTGAGGGACAGAGATAGAGCTATGTCAGGAGGTGGGGGCTGTGGTGGTGGTGGTGGTGGTGGTGGTGGCAGCAGAGGGGCCGGGACTTACTCCTTGTCTAAATCTCTCTACCCAGATAAGGTGAACCAGAACCCCTTCATCCCAACCTTCGACGACGACCAGTGCCTATTACACGGCGCCAAACCGTACTACATCAAAAAGCCACAGACGCAGCAACAGCAGCAGCAACTTCTCAACAACAGCCGGGGAGGAGGGGACTTCCGCGGCTCCATGGGAACGACTTCCTATTTGCCCGTGTCCGCCACAGCTGGGGTGATGTCCAATGTGGCCCCCAGGTTCCCCAACGATCTGTGTCTGGGCGGGGTGGGGGGCCCCATGGGGAACCACCATGGGGCCAACAAGCTAATGCCTGTGGGCAGGGACACTTTGGGTTTGGGGCCGGGGCACAGACCCTTCAACGGTGCCAGCAATGGACACGTTTATGAAAAGCTCTCAAGCATTGAGTCAGACGTCTGAGGGTGAGGCAGAAAGAGAGGGAGAAGATGAAGTGGGTGAAGAAAAAAGGGAGAGAAACATACAGATGCTGATGACCTCTCTGTGTGAGGATGAGGAGACACTATACTGTGTGTGTTGTTCTCCGATAAATGGGAACGAAATTTGGACGATGCACAGAGGCCGCTGCAGGCTAAGCTGTGAAGTCCGGTGGGAGATAAGTCTTTAATGAGAAGAGAGGATTCTGGTGCTGCTCCAACGCTCAGAACGTTTGGGAGGGAGGGGGAAAAGTGAAATCAAATCTCCAGTCTCTGCTCTCTTCACATGCTCATTGTCTTTCCCTCCTTCCTGCAGTTCCTTAACAACAAAACAAACATTTTGTTTGACAGAAATACAATCATGAATGAGAAATCAACACTTCTGTTGAAGTAACAGGGTAAACTAATAATAATTGTATTGATAATGTTGATAATATTATTGAATATTATTCCAGTGTTTAACGATGATCGGTTTGGATTGTTTTTTCAATTTTATTGATTTAAATAGTTCATGTTACATATTTGTATGATGTTAATTCTTTCTTAGCTTACCAATGTTACAGGAGACTGGTAGACTTTTTTTGGGTTCCTGTAATTTTGACTCTTCTTTGCTATTTATTCTTCATGTTTGATTTTCTTTTTTACTTTTCTTACTCTTGAGTGCTGTGAAGTGTATGTGAAAGGCATGACTTGCTGAGTACATTCTATGTACTTATACATTTGCAAAGAGGGTCTTTTTTTCAGCTACAGAAGCAACATCATCATACTGATTTGCCGTTTCCTCTCCTTTTTCTGCTCGGCAGTACCAAATGGGTCTCACATTTTGAGCTGGACGTGCCTTAAAGGATAACTACTGATTTTGTACACACAAGGTCTGTTCTGTTGGTAGACAGATCCACCTGCAAACAATTAGTCAACTTTATTTAAGTGTGAAAATACACCTGAACAAGTCTGATGAGGGTTTCATAAGCATAACAGACCTTTAGGCATTTGACAGATGTTATAAAGCAGAATTTGCCGCCGTAGAGGAAGCTGAAATCCCTACATATATCCCAAACAATAGCAGGATTATAAGGGTTAAAACCACAGTGCCATAATAAACAAAACATTCCTGTCTTTCCCAAAAGTCAGCTACAACAGAGCCGTGCCGCTGTATGAGAAAATATAGAAATAAAATACGGGAGCTTCTTTTTTGTAATATCTCCACCATTCAACTAACTGCAAGTCCTTGAATTACAAAGAAGTTCAACTAGCTTCATCACTCCTCACCTACTCAAACCCCTCAGTTCACAATGGATGACCCAGGATCCAACTGTCCATTAAAAACATGTAAATCACATTTAATATCCTCTTGTTGCTCTCATCACGTTTCACTGGGTCCAACTCAATTGGCTGTGACAGTTTGCTGCTCAGGACAGGCACATAATGGACTCAGTGAGGCTTCTGTTGCTGCGATGAGCTGCAGTAATGTTAATTATTTCACGATTACAGCTGTAAGCCCTGCCTGCTGTATTAAATGGTCACATTTGAATAATGAGGGGAGAACATTCTCAGTTTGCTGGTATAAAATACCACAGGAAACTGTAGTACCTCGTCCCAAATGATCTCTTGATTTATTCTTGCAATTGCTCATAAATAAGTAGTTCCACATTGAAAATGTTTTTTTTGTTGGTACATGCAGCTATGCTCCCGTTGATGCTACTAGTGCTTCCCTGTTAATTGAAGGAATCATTTGAAATGTTGGGGAATGGGCTGATTTGCTTTCTTGCCCAGCTTTTAATGAGAAAAGCAAAACCACTCTCTTATAATACAACAGCCAGCAGTCAGTGAGCTTAGCTTAGCATAAGGACTGGAAACTGAGGGAAACAGCTAGCCTGGCTCTGTCCCACAAAACAGCTACCATCACCTTAAAGGTTATTATTAAATGTCCAGTGTTTAGGTTTTGGTGGCAACTAGCAGATAAAGAGCTTCGGAGAACCACAGTGGCCTTCAGGTAATATAAAAAGGCCCTCTCCAGAGCCTGGGTTTAGTTTGTCCATTTTGAGCTTTTGTTGAAACATGGCAGACGCAGATCAGCTACCAAGATATGAAGGGCTCATTAAAAGGTAACGAAAACACAAGTATTCTTAGATTCAGGTCATCATACACTAATTAAACGTAGTTATTAACATTATATATTACATATCTGTCTGGTCTTTTAACTGTATTTTCAGATGACATGTTGGAGGCTATGGGACTTTCTCAGTTACCGGTAAAGGAATAGTCCACAAAACCACAACTTGTTTGATATTTTTGTATTAGTGATTTGCAGATTAAAAATAGGAGATATAAAGTGCTAGCGTATGATTTGGAAAGTGATGAGTTCCCTCTCTTTCCAGTCTTTGTACTAAACTAAGCTAACAGGCCTCTGGTCCTAGATTATTATTTAAAAAACAGATATTTGATGATTTGTTATCGACCTCCGCTATCTCAACAAAGAAATACACTGTATTAACTATTTCTCACATTTCGACAAGATAACCTGGATAATATAAGTCTTTCATCATATTATAAGTCTTTCATCATATTATCCCTTTCATCATTTCTCCCAGCGTGTAGCTGAAACTCACATTCAACAGAACATAAAGAATAATTTCACAATGTTCTGTAACCCTGATTTCTCCCCCCGCCGGACCATAATCTGTTTCACATGCTGAGATTTTAATGAAGGAAATAATTTGCCCTCAAGTCCTCCGAGATCCTGTGTGAATTGTGTCAGATGCAGATGGCAGGAGGAAAAAAAGAAATAGGAAGGCAGCAGAAAGTAAAGCAGGTGGCACATTTAGTAAAAAAGCATCACCTTTCTCACTGATGTTGTTTCATGATCAAAAGGCGGCTCTCAAATTCACAACATCAGACACCAAGGTCATCTCTGCTTTAAAACTACCAAATAGTTGGATTTGGTTTAAGCCTTTCTCCACCATTTAATATTATCAATCAAAATTTGAAAACATCTATTATCCGCTCCCAGTTATTTATTATCAGATAAACCAGTCATTTAGTCACTCTGCCAAACCAAATTTAGAAACCTAAGCACAATCTGACTGGATTTATTTAGTTTGTTGTACATCCCAGTCTAAACTTTAGAAGACTTTCCTTCTTTAGGTTGACAAGTCAGTATGTATGATACTAGGGGGTCTCTAGTGTTTGTGAGGACTTGCATGTATACACTTTTCTTTATTTCTGTTTTTAATCTTAACTTTTAGCCCAGGAAAATGGGTGTTTTTGAACAATATTTGGAATTTTTATCAATTTCATTGGTACTGATGATCCATGTAGTACTGTAGGTGTGTGTGTGTGTGCGCGTGTGTGTGTGCAAGATAAGACACCAATCTCAACAGTCAAGGTTTTTGGTTATACTTTAATTAAAATGGCTAAATTAAGTTAAGATTACACTAGAATAGCAAAGATATCTATAAATCTTCTACAAAGATCAGTTTTCATGCTAGTTTGTGTAAATGCTTTTAAACAAGGTTGAGGTCTTGATTAATTCATCGTCACTGAAGAAGCCTTTTCATCAATTCAACTACTTTCCTGGTTTTTTCCTTTGAATATCATCATTTCCGTTGTTGTATGTGCCTGAATACATACGCTTAATTACCTCTGTGTGTGCTCATATGGGAGAGAGACAGAGTGTGTGTGAGAGATTACTGTTAATTGTACATGTATTATAAAACTGTATGTAAATACTTTACCTCACGCTCATGGACTTTTGATAAAAACTGTACAAAAATGGCAATGAATAGATCTATTTGGGATAAATCTTTGATTCGTTGGTCCCCTCGCAAAACTGCTTTTGTAATGACTTCAGGCCAGGATATGTGCAATCGTTTATTGTGCACATTAAACGCGTCATGGTTTGTTAATGTGATTTTTTTTTCTGGTTTGGTTCGGTCAAAGGCCAGCTAAGAAGGATGTTTTCTCAACGCACCATTACTAAGTGTCCCACAGAAAGCACAATAGAAAATGTATCGCATTTTTGCCGAGGTGTTCTCTTTTCTTTCCTCTTTGGCTAATCTTCTGATTTTGTGTTTCTGTGCCACAGAAGAATCGAACAACTCCACCCCTGAACTGTACAGATTGTGAAAATGTACATAGGACAAAAATCTAGTTCCAACTCGCATTTTTTGTATGGAGAGAAATTACTTGTGTGAAGAGAGTATTTCAAATTTGATTGAATATTTAGTAATATTGAAAATGAGATTAAACGCAGTCAATGTGAAAATAAGTGCTGAGAAATATTATTCTTCTGTCTCTTTGGAATAAAAGTGTTGAGTATTAATAAAAAATAAGAAATCTCAAATTTATTTGTGTTTTTCTTTTGTTTTTATCATTTCTTGCGACAATAAACAATAGGGTTTGTCACGACATGCCGGTATTGACCGTGACATTTTTAATCAACCCACCTCTTAGATAAATGTATATATATTTATGCTACAGACTCTCTCCATCTCCCTAGAATGAGGCCTACAAAAAACAAATGTATTGTAATTGAACTGACCGATACCACTATCTTTGTGTCTTTCAAATATTGTACTGCGATAACTTCGGTTGAATTCCTTTTTTCCTCAATCATAATTCACTGAAAACCTGAAATCGTGATAGTCCACAGGTTGGCAGCAAGCAACATTCATATATTTCATGTGTGTCATATTTATATTTGACATTTAAATGTACTGTTTACATGTTGTAACAGATCTTATTATGTCCCATGCTGTAGGTCGACAGAGGAGATGGCTGCAGTTGAGTGTCGTCGTTCCTCATAAACAGGAGCCTCATAATGTGTGAGTGATGGTTCTCATGTTGGATAAGTGCTTTCTACACCAAAGAGAAAATAAATGAAGAGGCCTGAGACTAAATAGGTGGAGCGAGAGGCAGAAGAAGAAAGAGAGAGATATTGAGGGAGGAAGAAGTGATGCAAACTCAACGAGCAGCAGAGATCAAAGCCCCCCCAAAAAACTCCCTCCTCAGACTCTCTTTACTCTGAAAGCCTTGTCCAGCAACAGGAGTTATTTAAAGAAAGCTGCAGGATCCAAAATGTACTGATGCCTTGTTGTGTGTTTATAGATTTGGTGGGAGAATTTTAACATCTGCGCTCAGGGATGCTGAAAGAAAACGAGGTGAGACGGTAGAAAAAATCCTTTAATCAGTTTGTAATCTCCTGTTTCTTAAAAAAGAAAAATCTTTACTGTTTTCTCCATATTCCTGCTTTATTCCTTACACCGCCCCAACAACCTCAGCGTGCATTGCTACACATGTAACTACTTCTTGACAATTAACTGTTACCTAGCAACTGGCTCTTTTTCCAGAGATGGGCAGGGGGGTGTAGAAAGAGAGACAGCGAGAGAGATTTATACAGTATTCCCACAGCATCTTAACTGGATTGGATGCAACAATGCATCGACAATACAATACCAAAATGGAAAGTACAGCCTGAGCTTATAACGCCCACACACAGCAGCATAGAGAGGAGAGAAGAAGAGACGGAGGGACGGGAGGGGGAGGAGGGGGATAGATGTACAGATTACAGTTTGGTTTAAAAAAAGAAAAGGAGTAGATGAAACCCATGCAGAAGAGGAGGATTTGACAGGCAGCGTACGTGTAACAGATGCAAGTTAAAAACGGGAGAAACATGCTGCAGTCTGTGATGAGGAAGACAAGAGGAGTTGTAGAAGAGGAGGAAAGAAACTGGTTGCTGTAGAAACACTCTGCAAAGTTTTAATGAAGGCATAAAGTTGGATGCCTGTGCCCACAACACACACACACACACACACACACACACACACACAAGATCACCATACACAAACAAACAGTATAATTATGTTAGCAGATAATAGGCACCCCCTGTTGGGCCCATGAGGACTGCTCCTGACTTCAGCAGAGAGAAAAAACAAAAGATCAAGCCTCTGAGAATCAGCTGTAACTTCATGTTGTTACAGCAGCAGGAGAGCACTGACACCCTGTGGCAACAACATGGCATCCTCCGGTTTCAGCATGTTGTTGAGGACACGGTGCACCGGTACATTGCAAGTGGAATTCAATGCAGAGATAAAGTAAGCACAGGGGTGAGAGATGCAACTGGAAAATATTCCTCACAGGCAAAAACTTTTTTCTTTTATGCACTTTGAAGTGTTTGGGCTATTTTCACTGAAAGAAAACATAACAAAAGACAAATTTAAGTGTTTATTTTACTAACTTTTTGAAATAATTCCTGTAAAACTGTGCACATTTCTAAATACATTTCTGATAAAACTTGTAATACCATATTTTACCCTTTATTCAGTGTCTCACAGTGGTGAGAGATGCTTCTGGAAAGTCTTGTATAAAATTTGGGCTTATAGGTCTACAAAAAGTCCTGTCAGTCTGTGTTATTAGCTTAAGAGTATGATGCATTAGGCCTTTTCGTTTTTTGTCTTTTTTTCTCAATGCTTTTAGTTCTTTAAAAAGGGTGTTCCAGCAGTTTAGTATACTTCTAAGCTTTGGAGCTCCCAAAAGTCAGATTTTAAATTTTAAAAGAAGAGTGTCCCCCTACACTGAAAAAAATGAAAGGTTGTCACCCAACTACAGTGGGGCAAAAAAGTATTTAGTCAGCCACCAATTGTGCAAGTTCTCCCATTTAAAAAGATGAGAGAGGCCTGTAGACAAAAATGAGGAAAAAAAATCCAGAAAATCACATTGTCTGATTTTTAAAGAATTTATTTTCGAATTATTGTGGAAAATAAGTATTTGGTCAATAACAAAAGTTCATCTCAATACTTTGTTATATACCCTTTGTTGGCAATGACAGAGGTCAAACGTTTTCTGTAAGTCTTCACAAGGTTTTCACACATTGTTGCTGGTATTTTGGCCCATTCCTCCATGCAGATCTCCTCTAAAGCAGTGATGTTTTGGGGCTGTCGCTGGGCAACACGGACTTTCAACTCCCTCCAAAGATTTTCTATGGGGTTGAGATCTGGAGACTGGCTAGGCCACTCCAGGACCTTGAAATGCTTCTTACGAAGCCACTCCTTCGTTGCCCTGGCGGTGTGTTTGGGATCACTGTCATGCTGAAAGACCCAGCCACGCTTCATCTTCAGTGCCCTTGCTGATGGAAGGAGGTTTTCACTCAAAATCTCACGATACATGGCCCCATTCATTCTTTCCTTTACACGGATCAGTCGTCCTGGTCCCTTCGCAGAAAAACAGCCCCAAAGCATGATGTTTCCACCCCCATGCTTCACAGTAGGTATGGTGTTCTTTGGCTGCAACTCTGCATTCTTTCTCCTCCAAACACGACGAGTTGAGTTTTTACCAAAAAGTTCTATTTTGGTTTCATCTGACCATATGACATTCTCCCAATCCTCTTCTGGATCATCCAAATGCCCTCTAGCAAACTTCAGACGGGCCTGGACATGTACTGGCTTAAGCAGGGGGACACGTCTGGAACAGCAGGATTTAAGTCCCTGGCGGCGTAGTGTGTTACTGATGGTAGCCTCTGTTACTTTTTTTCAGTTTTCCCAGCCTGGTGCAGGTCTACAATTTTGTCTCTGGTCTCCTTTGACAGCTCTTTGGTCTTGGCCATAGTGGAGTTTGGAGTATGACTGTTTGAGGTTGTGGACAGGTGTCTTTTATACTGATAACGAGTTCAAAAAGGTGCCATTAATACAGGTAACGAGTGGAGGACAGAGGAGCCTCTTAAAGAAGAAGTTACAGGTCTGTGAGAGCCAGAAATCTTGCTTGTTTGTAGGTGACCAAATACTTATTTTACCGAGGAATTTACCAATTAATTCCTTAAAAATCCTACAATGTGATTTCCTGGATTGTTTCCCCCATTCTGTCTCTCATAGTTGAAGTGTACCTATGATGAAAATTACAGGCATCTCTCATCTTTTTAAATGGGAGAACTTGCACAATTGGTGGCTGACTAAATACTTTTTTGCCCCACTGTATATTAAGTTAGTTGAAAGCAATAATAATAGGTTTAAATACAACATATTAGCTTCAACTTAATATTATTGCGTTCAACTAACTTAATACAATTATGTGAAATTTGTTGACATAAAAAATGTAATTTATGTCAACGTTTCAGTTTTTTGAGCGTATATACCTGTAACGTCTTGCGAGCGGAACAGTTATGACCCAGGTGCAGAAAAATGCTTTATTGACTGTTAAGCAAGGCCAAAAGCCAAAAGCCAAAAACAAAACTTTCTCTCTCTCTTTCAACCTAAGAATTCAACATCAAGGATCTGACAACAACTGAAAGACAAACAGAACTTAAATGCCAGCAAGACTAATCACAAAGACAAGACACAGGTGGGGAGGGAGGAAAAACACAGGAGCACCATGGTGAACAAAATCAGGTAATCAAACAGGAGCGAAACAGTGACACAGGAAGTCAAAACATACATTACTAGGTGGGTGAACACTTTTCAAAATAAAATGGGAAAACAGTCAGGAAAAGACAGATCTTGACATGACAAAATAAATCAGAAAACACAGACTGATCATGACACCACCCAAACTATCAAAAAGGGACTCACAATTATTTGTCCCTCCCGACCCCCTTACAGTCAAGATGGCGGCGAATATAAAATACAGGAATTATCACTGGATTTAAGGTCTCGCCTACTTTTAGTGCATTATAATATCATGTACGGCGTTGATTCAGACCAAACTTTTCTATGGATGTCAGTGTTTGAACCGCGACAGCCTAAATGTGTACCTGAACATGTAACAACAGGAATGAGTTAAGTTCTGTTGTCAATTTAGCCTATGGCCTGAAATGCCTTTTGCTACCTAAGCAGTTTTTGATCACATCCGGTACAAACTGGACAGTAAAACAGTATTTAAAATTGTTTTCCTAAATGTAAATTACCATTACCACAAAATGTATTGACCATGATGAACGATTTTTTTCTTCCACAGCCCTTCACAAGAGTGTTATCTTTACATGTGTAAACATAAATTCATACGTTTCTTTGGAGGTCAAATCTGACTCTCAATCTGACATTCAGAGCTGGGCAATAATAGAGTGACAACTATATTAAAAAAAAGTTATTTATTGACTAATACAAACAAGCATAATCATGATCTCATAGGACACTCAGTGTATAGGTTATGTAATGTCAATGTGATATAGATATAAGTATTTTATATAAAATAATATATATTTGTATAACATATGCAGGAGTTCTCTCTGTCAGTGTGTCAATAATTATAACGTTATTTGTTGACATATCCAAACCAGAATAATAATGATTTTATAGGACAAGCAGTATTATGTTACATTTACGGCATATGTATTTTATATAAAAAATGATCTACGTATATTATATAATATATGCAGGCATGGGTGCCGCCAGGGGGGGGGAAGGTTAGGACGATTCTAAGGGCCCAGCACTGACAGGGGCCCTTTGAGGGCTATCAATATTATTTTAATAGTATTGTCTTGTTTAAGTTTTTGAAATGAAATAAATCATTTGATCTGTTAAAATATATAGATATGTTCCATATATCATGGCATTTTCATTTTAAGGCAACAGTCTATTCAGTGTAATTCAGACAGTTGTGGATTTTTTTATTATTTGGGTTTTTTGGGGGGGGGGGCCTAAATTGAAATCTTTCATGGGGCCCAAGATTTCTGGCGGCGCCCCTGTATGCAGGAGTTCTCAGTGTGTCAGTGTGTCTATCTCTCTTTGAATCAGCTTCAATCCCCCGTTCTTCACTCTCACCCGTCTCCTCCTCACCACCCGACTCCCTCTCGGTGGGGTCCTCCCGGTGTACTGGGCCAGGCTCGCGACCTCTCCTCTAAGGATCTGAGGTGCATGCGCCCGGTCGCCTCGCGTCCTCTCGTCCCCCACCTCTCGGTAGCCGTGGCGACGGAGGAACGGTTCCAGGGTTGCTAGGCGATTGGAGAGCTCCGTGATGCGCTTGCGCAGCAGGGAGACTTCTCTGAACAGGTCGTTGACGGACTCGGACAGAGGGCGCACCCTGCAGGATGAACAGGGAAGGTAATATGATATACTCCAATATCTTAATACTAGTGTGTCGTGACAGGGTGGAAGATTATCATTTATTAGGAGGATTATCAAAGCATTACAATACATTACAGACTAATTATTTTCTTCAAGTATCACTCTCTAGGGTTTAAAGTTGTGCAGCTTTGGAGGAACCAGCAAGAGTATAGAGTTTATGTAGTCTATCCATCCAAATTCACAGTCCCTTCGTTAAGGCCTCTCATCCCATAATGCCATTCTTCCAAAACACATGAATGAGAGAGCATTGTACAGAGAAGTGTGCTGATGTTATAGCTAATGGTAGGCGATGCCTTCGAAGGCCGTTTTTGAACTCAAGGAGTCAAGCTACTTTCCCTCATAGGACGCTTGATGACCCTGACACTTGGCACCAGTCACCTGATTGGACGACTGACTCTACATGGCGACTTGGTTTGACATTTAACTTTTTACATTCCATAAAAAGCTCAGTGAAGTGTGTTTCTGAAAACATTTGAGGCAATTCCTAAGTTTGTCATTACTTTTCCTTTAGTTAACAATTATCGTAAAGTTAATTTGAAGTTTCCAGGGGCAGCCAGACGTTTTGGATGCTCCTTATTTGCATAAATCAGATATCTCAAAATCAAACAAATGAGCAGCCAATGCTATGCTAGTCTCTCGAACCACACCACACCTCTACTTTCTGGATCTCAGTCTCCTTTGACTTTGTATTTTAACCGAAATTAAGGAATTAAATAAGTGAATGCTTGATCTTTTGTGATCAGATAAACCCGCTGGGCAAACATTAACAGCTAGCTTGTGAACCAGATTTATTCACTGTTTTCACCGCTTTAAATCACCGGGTCCTGAATGTTCCCTGAAGAATATACAATGAAGTGGAAATAACCTACAATGCCAGTAATGAGGGAGAAGATTTCCATGATCCCACTCTCCTTCCACTCCTTCACAAAAGCACTAACTACTTTGCTTTATGTTTTCATTTAGAGGCCCCAAGAGGCCGGAAGTGTCATATTGTGTGACCTGGAGTTACCTGGAGTAGTCTGGCAGCAGTGTGTTGGGCTGAGAGTGCAGCAGAGTCTTGATCTCACGGAAGATGCGTTTTCCCCATGCGTCCAAAACTCTGGTCACACTGCGGACTGAGGCCACATTCACACTGTCGGCTGGAACCAAAACACCACACCATCATCACGCTTCAATTTACAGTCAAAACATCCTGACTGAAAAAAGAGTATTATAGGCACATGTACTGAAAACTCATTTTAAGGTCCAAATACCCAACAATGATCATTATTCACAACTTCAATTATTCAACAGGCCTTGTGTCCCTACAACGTGAGGCAATCAAATGAGGCTCGTGATTTACCGCCCTCTCTGTAGTTCCAGTACCCATAATCCAGTTCATTATCCTCGCTGGCTGCACGGGCCCCAGTTACCACAGCAACCACCATGAGCAGCATCAACAGAGAGGGAGGGGCCATGATGAGATACTTCCCCCTTTAAAAAGAAAAAGAGAGAAAAACAATCAGCACAGGTTATCTGTTGAAAATGAACAGAAAGTGCAAGAAACTTCTTGACAGGTTTCTTGCACTTTCTTTCTTTTCTTCTAAACACACTCAGTAATAAATGAAAGAAGTGATGAAACACCGACAGGCTACTTGTCCTACAGCTACTTTTATCTGACAACTTTAGTTGCTCTTTAGTTCCAGATTGTATATAAAATGTGAAATAAATATGGTCAGCTAATGAAATGTGATGCGTTTGATGGTTAAAGGCAGATTGTCTCCTTCTTTTTGCAGCTAATCCAATTAACACTGTTATGCATACATACATGATATGCATTATAATATAAATATATGCATTTATATTTAAATTTGGTGTAAATAACGTTTTAGCATTTTCTTTTTTGATGCCAAATAGCTTGTTATTTTTTAGTTACTTTTACAACTTAAAGTCCTTGTTTGTGTAAATGTACCTGGCAATAAACTAGCAAGTTTTCATGATCAATAGTTTTTGTTTACTTCTATAGACTACTTTTATAGCTTATTTTACACTGGGTATTCTTCGCGTTTACGAGATTTGATACTCCTTCCTCCACTTGCACAGTTAGATGTTTTTATTTATTTAAACATTCAAATCCGTCAATAACAAATACCTGTGCTTTCAATGAATAACAAAGAAATCCCTCCAAAAATTGCACTTACTTTAACTGAAGACCTTTTAATCCTGTGACAGTGAGTCCTGTGCGTCTGTTACGAGAAAAGGATGAACACAGTCTGATCTGCCAAAACAAAGAGAGTCTTTTTTAGCTCTAATCAATGACTCCAGGTGTGTGAGAGGAAAAACAAGAGAGGAGGGGAAATCATGCGACCCAGAAAAGATTTGAAAAAAAGGAAAAGCACGATTGCATCCATGTGACCTAGTCTTTGAATCACACTGGACAATAATAAGCTGGTGACTCATTGTTGAGGTATTATAAATGATTCAGAGGATATGAATTTGGAGACCGACAAAAGGCGCTGGGAAAATGAACCAGGCTATAATCTCCATTTTTACATCCGGACAAACACATCAACATCACTGAAAATCAAGCGGATAACAGTGTCCCTTCTCTATGATGATTGTTTCGTTCTGAGAAATCTTAACTTTACAAACCAAGAGTTCACTTGTACAAGCATCACAAGATGTAAAAATAGAGCAAATGAGCCGATACTCACGACTTTGAAATGATGATGATGCTTCAACTCTCAGCAGGAAGTCCTTCCAAAGTAGTTTGAATACCATATGTTTCTGTTGCCTCTCCACTCTTGACACTGCTCCGGTCTTTTCTTCTTATTTCTTCCTCTGTCTTTCTCTCTCTCTTATTTTCACCCTGGCTCTTTCCCCCTTCGCCTCCCAGCTGTGTTATAATAAGTAGAGTGTGGCAGGTCCAACGCACAGGTTTAAATTCTCCTTATTTGTGGAGAGCTGTCTTATCTTTAAACTGCCACACATGCACAACTCCTACTCTCTATAACTTTGCCACCAACTGCTGCCAGGTGTGTGGCACTTCCTCTTCAGTCTCTTCATATAAATCTCATAATTTTCCTTGTTTTCTCTTTTCTCCTCACCCCTCTGTGGAACCGACAGGTATATGTGTCCAAGCTGTGATTTCACTCTGCTGCAGGATCCAGTTTCTCCTCAAATTTGAGTTATAGATATTTTTCATCTATTCCCTGCTTCCTACCATCCAGCTCCATTTCCACCAGGTCCAGCAATAATATACTGCTTAAATCATTGATAATTATGGAAATATAATATACAGCGTATACAATCTGAGAAGAGGTTGTTACTGTAAGAAGAATTCAGATCCCTTATATCCCTTATAAGTAAAAGGCAGCTGTTTCACATTATAAAAATATTATATTACAAGAAAACCTACTTTAAAACTACTTTTAAGTTGTAAACTATTGTTTGGACGAAGCAAAACTTTTGAAATTATAGCAAGGTGGCGTTTCTTTTAAATACCATATAATATGGAGCAGTTTCACCACATAAGAAACTACTGTTGCAAAACAAACTTTGAGTAAAGTCAAAGTTTTCCCTCTGAATTGGGGTAGAGCCAAGTATATAGTATCAGAAATTTAAAAACCTGGCTTCTCAAAACTGCAGATTGTATAGTAAGGTTAAGTTCCTATTTATTTTCCACCATGTAGACATCAGGGGATATCACACATTTAATCTACAATCATTTTCCCCAATGAAACACTTAGTTTTGATATACAAATATGTATTATCTTAAAATCTGCAGGTGCAAAGATGTTTGTTTTTTTTGCTAAAGGGATCTTTTAAAAACCTTAAGAAAGACAGGAGATAGGCATGCAGGAGACGGGATATGAAATGGAACAAATGATTCTCTATTGACTGGCATCCAGATGTTATTCCAGCTCTCTGTGTCTGTTTTCATGCTGCGGCTAGGGTGAGGTCAGAGTTGGCCACTAATGCAGCCAAGAAAGAAAATGGTAATAAAATCTAGTTAAGAGTGAAGAAAGAAGGAGGCATAAAGTGAGTAGTGGGGGTGAGAAATACAGACAAACAAGCAGAGTTAAAATATAAACATTACCACTGCAGTTCCACATCTGCATGCCTCTCCTGGCAGCGTCAGAGAGTTACTGCTGTGAAGAAGTCCCCACCATCAGCCACATGGTTCACATTAACAACAGGCAGTTTGTCACCTTCAGCTGAATTCCTAACACACACACACACACACACACACACACACACACACACACACACACACACACACACACACACACACACACACACACACACACACACACACACACACACACACACACACACACACACACACACACACACACACACACACACACACACACACACACACACACACACACATACAGAACTATTTTTTCACTCCCTGCTAGAGTCTTTTTTGCTTCTTCTATCTTTTACTTGCCACATGACAATGTGGTTTGTGCTCACATTTATTTCTCCAACACTGTCTCACTGTGGGGGAAGGCCAACATTGCACTTCACTTTTCCAGGAGCTGAAGTCACAGAAGAAATGCAACAGGAACTATTCCCTTTTAACACAATGCAAAGCAAGTAATAATATTATATTGTATTATTATGTGGAAGTAACATTATGCTGTGCATTGATTTCAAGCTTTAATGTTACATGTCTCAGTTGTCAATGCCCTCTCGTTAGGACTTTGGTGTGTCCGCAATGATCACAGAAAAACAGAAAAATTAAGGAAGTGATTTTGCCAGAAACAGGAAACCCAATGCTGCAGTTTATGAACCAAGACAAACTGAAACATTCAATAGATTTGTGGAACAACCTCAACAAAGAAGACCATAAACATCTACGCAAAAACCCAAAGATCAGATCATGGGAGCTCAACAAGTTTGGCATCTTTCTTTCATGTCAACCTGGATATTTGTCTGTTTCTTCCTTTCTGCATGCAGAGGAATGGACGCACCAGGTAAGCCATACAAACTGTTTTTCTGAAAGAAATAAACCTTTGTAAATGACTTACGTAACTATTTGGTTGTTGCTGCCAAAGAAGTTAAGATATGTGTCAACTTCAAATCAAGTACAAACTAATTATTATTCTTATTATCAATCTTTTTTTTCCTATTGTTTCATCTATAAATGTGTCATTGTTTGTAAAAAAAAAAACCAGGTGAAGTGATCAGATTACTAGATTTTGTCCGGCCAGAACACCAAAAGACTTCGTCTTCGATTTCTCTAATGACTCAAAAGAGAGATGAACTGAAAATCCTCACATTTATGAAGCTGAAACCAAAGCCTGTTTTATGCTTTTGTTTAATAATTGATTTTTTGTTCAACCACTACTTGATTAAACGACTCATCATTTCCTCTATGTCCTTTATGGCATGTCCCCTGACAGAACTCAGCCTTCAGAATCAAGTTTTCGTGGGATTAAGAGGCGAAAATCTCGATATTGTCTATCAGTTGAAGATTCCAGTGAACCAAAGCCGTGACACCTTGACCTGCTCCGATTCTCTCCAAAATGAGATATATAAGATTGACATCCAAGAGACTCACATGGCACACATTTTCAAGCAAACATTGAACCTGAAAAACCTGAGCATTTCAGGAGAATACAGCTGTAAATATAAAACAGCCAAAGTGTATTGGTTTCTTCGTGTGAGAAGTGAGTACAAAAAGAAGAAAATGTGAATGAAAATGAAATTGATCATTTTAAATGAGTTAGGATTTAATACCCACTGGATGTGGCATAAGTTTGCTCCTCTTCATTTTTGGTTTCAAAGCACTAGAATAACATAGGATTCAAAATTAATATCAATTTCAAGACTGAGCAGAGGCATGAAAATAGTCATTTAGATTAAATGAGGAGACATTTGTAGTGAGGAAAAGGTGATGTAGTAATGGGGCAGGAAGTGCAGTCTTTAGCAGATGGATGCATGCCAGTGTAAACAAAATAAGGCATAATCAAAGTTTGTCTTGGCTAGTCATAACTCGCTAGAGAACATATTTGACACAATGTTTGCTAAAGCTAACCTCCTACAAATGTCATTTTGTAGGATTTGCTTTTTTCCCATTGAGTCAACATTTGTTTTTATGTCGTACTACTAACTGATCGTTTGATTTGAAGGAGATTTAGAGCCCCACAAAAGCTGCATTTTTAGTATATTTTACAAGAAAAACTCAATATATCTTTTTCAACATATTTTGTTTTGTGTGACAACAAATGTCTTTTGTTATTCTTTAATGATTTTGTGACCTCTGATTTATTTTGTGACCCTCCAGGTTGGAAAGTACTGCACAATTAAGTAATGTAAAGCCATTAGTGGACTAGTACAGATGCTGAATGAAAGTTTTCAGTTTACATAAAAAAAGCCCAAATCTGCCAATTATAAAACCTTGCCGCACATACTGACATTAACTGTTAAATGGTGTTTTGCAGATGAGGGCTTCAGGCAGCAGGTCCTTTTAGATAACGAAACAATCATTGCGGTCACCGTCTTCACGGGTGTGCTGCTGGTTTTCAGTGTGGTCGGGTCAGTGTATGTCTTCAGAGGACATGTGGTAAGAAACAACGTGTTGCAATGTGAGAATATCGCTGTTTGTGACAGGGAGTTTAGTAGATTAATTTCTAAAGTTTAGGATGATGTTGAGTCCTTTTTCAACACTACCTTTTTTTCATCGTTTTTTATGGTTTTAATGGCCAACAAAATCATCCTTAGACTGCAGGACAGGAACAACTTACTCTTACTCAAAGTCACACTCATTGTTACCTCATCTTGTGACTGGTGTTTTCATAGCTCCAGTCTAAAAGCAGGTCCCTATAGTATAAAGCCAGATTATTATGTGCAAATTATTAGATTTAAGCATTTCATTAAGTCTAGTCAAATGAACAAATTAATCATGCGCTTTAGTCTAATTTGCATGTTGTCCAGTTTTGTTATTAATTCTTCTCTTGATGTCTAAAATAACCTTTCTGTAGAAAGATTGCATCACTGAATGTGGCAACCGAAAGCAGGACAGTGAAGAAAGGCAAGAGAGAGAGATGGAGGAACAAAACATCAATGCAATAACAGCTCCTTCTACGTCTTTCTATGCAGTAAGCACCTTGTTCTTCATCAGAATATAGATAGACACTTTTCACTTGAATTCAACTATACCACAATACTATTCTGTCCACTATCTTCAATGCATTCATGTTAATTTTTCTGATTTGTTGAAAATTGATAAATTCTCCCAGAGTCTCGAGACTCGGCCCAGGTCCATTTATGATGTGCTGGACCACTCAGCTGCTAAGAAAGAGCCAAACCAAAAAAAAGCTAAACCCAACAAAAAGGAGCCGCAAGAAAAGGTTAGTTTGGACTTCAGATGCTTTGTCTCTTTTGCTGTTATCAGAGAAAAAACAAGATTTTGTTGTAGTTGGTCACATGTCATGTACTTCCTCCACAGATGCCACAAACCCCACAAGACCAGAATGAAGGCACGTTTGATGCTGTCTATGAGAATTTTTGAATCATACATAAACATGTGAATTGTTGCAATGTTTTGACCATCAGGGCTAGAGTGAATGCATATGTTTTAAATTCAATTGTCATGTTTCAATGAGTTCCTCTCTCAAATGCAGCGGAGCAAAATGATAAAATAGCATACATTTTTCAGCTCTGTACTGCACACTTGTACTACAGAGTCTGATTCTTGCAACGTTTCTTCTTATTTACATGTTTTATGGCTGAAGGAGGAGGAATCTACAAGCCATGTGTGTTCAGAAGTCTAATTTATGAATGTGATTGCAAGATTAATGACTTCAATCATTTTGGGGCTTATTTAACATAAGGTTTAGTGTGTTAGGTTAAGTCAAGTTATTTCCTTTTTTATCCATGTGATTTTATTTTTAAACAGGATTTGTATGTATTTGACCCCAAGTAGTATATTGCATTTTATCTGTAACCTGAGGCTATAATAAAGTGTTCTGATTACAATTTTGACATTTCATTCTTTGATATGGGCTATGGTGACCAATGAAATTGTGAGGTGTCGATACTACGAGCCAATGGCAACGCTCCATTCAGCTGCACTTCCTGGTTCGGTTTGTTGTGTTTTTCTGCGTTAATCATGGCTGCAGAGGGGGATTTTCTGGCGAGATACCGTGCTGTGTCGAATAAACTAAAGAAGTAAGGCGTTGAGTTACATAATTTCAAATGGATAGACGACCGAATATCAGGAAAAGCGTAACGCTACGTGACAATAATGCTGCATATTAAACAGCTACGCTAACAAGCTAGGTTAGGCTAACATCAGATGACTCTATTTAACCCACATTTGTGTGCATGATTGTAGTTGTATTATAATGCTTATATCATGTCAGTAGGTCTTAAGTGCTTGGTTCATGAGTAATAGTGATGATGAGTTATGGCGTTTTTCGACAGCTAATAGCTAAAATCCGGGCTAGCTAACCCTACTAGCGAAGCCTCATTCATTCAAATGTTAAGCACCTTATATATTAGATTAAATGTATTAGTAGAGTTTGCTTAGTGTCATATTTTAGAAAATTGAAAGGCTTTTGTTTTCTTGTCGCAGACGTTTTCTCCGGAAACCCAATGTAGCGGAGGCGAGTGAGCAGTTTGGTAAGTGACAGTTTCTATGAACAACCTCACGCTACCTTTACACTCTAGTCAACATTACAGTATGCGTTCAGCACGACATGACAACAGCTTTTCTCCTTATTCTCCTTCATGTCATCTATAATGTTTACCGCCAGTTTCTTCACAATTTGCTTTTTCCTGTTTTCACTTGTGCTCACAGGTCAGTTAGCAAAGGAGCTGAAGCAGCAGGACTGCCTTCAGTATGCGGCTTTCTGTAACCTGGCCATGGCTCGGTGAGTTTAAACTCATACATTTTGCTGTACTGACCTGAACCACCTCAGTGTCTAACATAATATGAGAGACACTCTATAGCCCAAAGTACGTGTTCATTGTGTATTGCACACAATGGCCTGGTTCCTACTTTACAAGGGCAACAATTTGGAAAATGCCCTTTTCAGTGTTTGCCCTCTTGCAATAAAGCAAAGCCCATAAAACATTGGTTTTCTGAGTTTGTGGTTGAATAGCTCTACTTCCCTAGACACGCTCTGACATCGACCAAACCCAACAGTGTTGACTGTAATCTAGATTGTGTCACCCAACAGCGGCTAACATTATCTTTCCCGTGGCTACAGAGGAGCAAATCCCTCAAGCCAATTTCAACATTTCCTGTAAAGCTTACCCAGAAGAGTATACTTCTAAAGTGTATGGCTTTTGGATAAGATATACAACAATCACATATGGGTGTAATGTTCATCTGTTGTTGTTACCCATCCTGAATGTCTTGACTGCAGGTGTGAGCAGACTCTCTTTAACGCTCCGGGAGAGGCGCTGGCCTTAACCGATGCTGCCCGCCTTTTCCTCACGTCTGAGAAGGAGAACAGGGCGCTGCAGGCCCCGGGCTTCGACGAGCATCTTCAGGCTGCACTCAACTGCTACAGTTTTGCCATCAAGGTGCATTGTGATTCCCATGTTTTCTTAAAAATGCATGAAGTAATGCTGCTTTGATGTCATTTTGTCACTACACATTTATTAATGCAAGAATTCATGATCACAAAATTGGAATATCTATAGAAGGTTTTGGATTTTATCCTCAGCTTTTATTTATTGTGCATTTTGTTTCCTTTATTTACAAAATATTTACACTCAAAAAAGAACTGTAAGGAGGTGGAGAGAGAATCTTTGACCAGTAGTAATACAATTTGTTTTATATTTTATGAGGATTATGTGGTATTCATATAGTATAGTTGTACATACTGTATTCAATTTATGTGGACTACAGATTAATGGTTTGCAGTATAAATTACAAAGTACATTACTGTATTGTTTCCACGTTTAGCGAGAGAGACTGTAAGATAATACTGAGGTATGAATGGTTTACAGGTGCACATTGAGATGAACCAGCCTGTGATGGCAGCCAGCCTGAGTTAGAACTTGGCAACGCACTCAAGGTAAAACTTCGGATCAGAGTTGTAAAAACAATAAAGTATCTTTCTTTGATTTTAACTTTCTATACTGTTGTTCATCTGACCTGTTAACCTCACCCCCTCTGTGGGTTCTACAGGAGATGAACAGACCCGGGGAGGCTATAGTTCATTACCAGAGGGCTGCAGAGTTGCAGACACAGACGCCAATTGAAGCGCTGCTGTCGATGGGAGAAATGGCTACTTGTAAAATTCTCACCCGTGAGTTCAGTTTGTCAAGTTATATGTAGATTATATGTGTTTTACGTGAGCATGTGATTTTAATTGATGTCTCTTGTGTTTTTGCAGGGGATTACGATGGTGCTCTGTCAGTGTTCACAGAGATGCAGCTGATGTGCCAGGAGAGAGGACTGCAGCTTCCAGGCATCAGCACCCCTGTTGGTGAGGCTCTGCATTTATCTACAAGCTCTACCTGCTTAAAGTTGTCTTTATGGGATTCCAGTGACATAGATTAAATGGAGACATGTGGAGACATGTCAAACAGAAAAAAATGTAGCAATAAGAACTTTTGAATAACTATGATAAAAAGCTGGATATTGTATTAATTTCTGTTCTGTATCTTAACTTTCCTTGACAAAAAGGGGCTTTTTTGGACATTGTTGCAAAATGTGAGGTGTCCAGAGTACTACTGCTGATGTTGCTTGAGGTAAGCATGTTGATTTTAAATATAAAGGCAAGACATTGCAAGAAACATCTATGTAAGAATACCACTGTAACTGAAGCAGTGTTGCCACAGTTACCTTGAAAAAGTAATCTGACTACTGATTACTCCTTTAAAAAGTAACTTAATTACTTTACTGATTACTTGATTTTAAAAGTAACTAAGTTATATTACAAGTTACTTTATTAGTTACTTTCTGCAGCTGCCGACAACACCCCCCACCCCCCCACCCGCCGCCACAACATCAAAATGAGTCCCACACACTACCCGACCAACTTCTTCAACTCTCCCCCACTTACTGGTTTTGCACCGGAGTCCAGCTTTTATAGTTTGGGTGGTGGGAGACCTCCTGCTTTAGTCGCAGCTCTCTGCTTCGCTCCACCTGGTGGGACTTGCTCTGTAAGTCTGACTGTGCCGCGCTGCGACTCCAAATGTTTCTTCAAATTTGACGTAGTGTTTTTGAAGCTAGACAGCACTTTGTCTCCAGCACAGTTCGTGTACAACGAACCGTAATATTATCATCTTTAGCTGACACAAACTCAAAATAGTGACTGTATTTCCAGCTAGTAAACGCGCATCTCTCTCCTCCCTCCATTGTTGTTCACGTTTGTGTCCCTGCGTGGTATTACACGCGAGTTGTCCTCATGCTGAAAACGTGACTTAATTGTCGCATAGATGTCACTCCCCGAGACGCAAGAAGAAAGCAAAAACATATCTTTTTACAAAGGAAAATGACAAAAATAGTAACGCGCAGTGACTTGGATAAGTAACTTTAATCCGATGACTTGTTTGGAAATAGTAACACGTTAGATTACTCTTTACTGAAAAAAGTGGTCAGATTACCAACATCACTGTAACTGAAGTATACAAATACAGCCGGAGAAAATAATTGTAGAATGTTTTTAGTATTTTTCACTTCACCTATGATAAACTATGTATTAACAGGGTTTTATTGGTGGTGATTCCTGTATTTTTAACCACAGAAACACAGCTACATGAACACCTACAAATACTTCACTGTCATACAACCATCAAGGAATTACCCCCATATAAGACTCAAATAAAAACATTGCATTACTAATGGAAAGAGTTTTAGTATTGTATCACAATGTTGGTTATTTAGACTAAATCTGTTCATACTCACGATAGCGATGTTCCCGTCAAAATGCATTTGTGCATGCTGTCAGTTATTAGACTTTTAAAGATGTGGAAATAAGAATGGGGCAAAGTAAATTGCAATTTGTTGCATCAATGTTTTCTGGTGCAGAATCACTTTAATGGTCCAATATTTGTCTTCCTTTCCAGCCTCCACCTCAGAAGCTGCTACCAGAACACGCCCAGACCCTAGAGAGGTACGCATGGGAGTCTTTCGACCCTCACAGCCAAGGTAAATGCACCTCACTATTCATACAAGATATTAGAGCAAAAAGCGGTGATTTAAACCACTCTTTTTATTGAGTGCCATGTATTTGAAGTGGTGTAAGCGTGGCTCTTGTCCTCTCCTCCAGTGACCTTCCTGCCTGAGAATGTTTTCCTGCTCCTGCAGTCCGTGGTGGTGAGTTTCATCATTCACATACTTTGGACGGTTCACAGGATTTCCTCACAGAGATAAGGCTGCTCATGTTTGTCTTCCTTTGACAATGAAATTATTATTTGCAGCTTTCAATGTCAGTGTTCAGACTTTAATGTGTCTTTTTAATATGACTCAATTATAAAATATCCAAAGTCCAGATTAATGTTTATTCACAACAGACTCTATACAATGTTAAAAAATGTACTTAAACATTGACAAAACCCTGGGGACTTTTCAAGGTCATCTGATTTTGCAGTTATGGTTTTATTTCTGCGTAACGGTGAATCTGTTTTGCAGATGGCATGTCAGGAGAAAGACACAGAGTCCCTCAAGTCTCTTCAGACTGAGCTATGGTGAGCATTCAAAACGTTCCATCATGTGACAGGGGATTGAGAAGCATTTTTATTGCTTCTCCTTCTTAATTTTCCATATTCATTATGTGTTTTTTCTCCTCAGGCCATTTTTGAGTGCTGAGCAGAACCATCTTCTCCATCTGGTGGTTCAGGAGCGCATCACGCCGTCTGGCCAAGGCATTTAGTGCAGTCAAGGTTTTAGTCACTTCCTCTGGGAGCGGTACTTTATATAACGGAACATTCCTGTTTCTGACTGGGTCTGTTGTAGGGCCTGAAGAAGAGTTGTTTTCAAAACCTCAATGTTGTAACTTGCAGAAATGATTGCAATGCAAAACTTTTGACCTTATTAAGTCTGTGAAAATCCAATCGCATTTTTAAGAAGTATTTAGGATGCTAATTTCGGAGTTAGTTTGAATTAATTTTAATATAATCTTGTGTCCTCTCGAGTTATGACTACTGAATCGGTCCACATTTATTATGTAACAGTGTCTTTGTTGCATTAAGCGCAGTTAAAAAATGAAACATGAAGGCTTTGTGTTATGATTTGTTTTATTAATAAATGATATGGCTTAAATTCCAATGTAATTACAAAAACACAAACCTATTGCATAGTTTTGAATTATGGTGAAATGAAACACCCTTGCCCTCCATCCCTTGTTCACTTTATGTTCACCTGTACACATTGCATGTACTTTTCTTATGATAGCAGCCAACTACACACACGAAATCAACCAAAAACACCTGATACAAAATGTTACAAAAATATAATGGTTACAATGTACACTTAATAACAAAGGATACACTATACTTCAGTTGTAAAATAATGATACATGATTAAACTTGTACTATATACTAAGGCTCGTCTTTCCTGATTTTTGGACAGGAATCTTGTAGTTTGTCCCACCTGCCGTACCTTCACAGATACAGGTTTTTTTCAGTCTCTGGAAATGTGCAGTATTAACAGGCAGCCTAGTGAAGCGATTTAAGAGGGGTACTTTCTACGACTAAATCTTAAAAGAGACTTTGCAAAAACATTGTTTGTGCTCTGGTAATCAATTCTCTTCCTCTCTTGCAGAAAGTTGGACGAAACGATTCGATACCTCTCTTATTTTTGTATGTTAGCAAAAGACTGTCAAAACCATCCACAAACCAGCCTTTCCAACGCTCTCTAGCTTCTTGTTTTTAATGAGCGCTTTACCAAACAAACACTCAAGTTGAAATCAGTCCTAAAACCATCAATTGTAACTGTTTCCAGTCTTTTATCTTAATAAGAATGGCATCCATCTTCTCTGCAAAAGTTCTCCAAACCTGTATGTAATTACTTTATAAAAGAAAACTGATTGATGAATTATTTGATGGTTACACTATTGTGAAATTAGCACTTTTAAAGGTTTCACCATCTAATCCCAACCATAGTGTTGCACTGCTCTACTGACTGAAATATTGCTCTTTAATCTAATAGAAATCTGTGAAGTAATGTTGTCAAGTTCACCCCTTCATGTATTGCAAGCATGACTTCCATTTAAAACAATTCAAAATATAAACAAATGGCTCTTGTAAGCAATTAGACATAACCCCCCATCCCTCCTATTTTCTTAGCTGCAGATGTAGATCAAAGATCTTACGTTTTTTTTCCTCCAATTTTTAAAACAAATCCTTTTCTTTCATTTCCCAAACTCAAACTGGGAACATGATCCCTGGCCTGACCCCCTTCCTTCCACCCTCTTACTCGCTCTTCTTCCGCAGGATGAGGTAGGTGATGGATAAGATTAAGGTGAGGACAAAAGAGATCCAGGCCAGGACGTAGGAGTGTCCGAACCCTCCTTCTTTCTCGATGGGGTGAAACTTGGCCGTGTAGATTGAGGCTGCTATCATTATACACAAGCCTGCAGGAGAGAAAGGAGAGTATTGTCAAATACACCCAGACAGGCTATCAAGAAGTCATTATTTTTCCTATTATGAAATAACACTCAAGGACGGCTTCAATGCAATTACAATTAAATGAGAAACATGACAGTTTCAAATTTCCAATTTCCCTACGATAGTCATTATAAAACGTGTTCAAAGACCATTACTTTTACACTTCAACTATTTGTATATACTAGCAGCAGTGTCCAATATAATCCATCATTAAACCTCTTTACTTTATTATATTATATATACAGATTAGTGTAGTTCATTTAGCATGTTAAATTCTACAAAAAAGCACAGCATGAGATCCTAATGTAATATCGATAAATCAGTGTTATGAATCATTTATTCTCACTATTCGGTTTGAAATAATTTAATGTTGCCGACCAATAATAATCAGTAAGGAGAACATTTCTTTGTCCCAGTCCCTGCAATCTGAATATGATTAGTTTTATTTGTTATGAGATATGCATAAATAATTTGTGCAGCCATTATCAAGTTCATTTACAAAAAAGTCCAGAGAATATCTCACTTGTGCAAATCTCAGCATTTCAAAAAATATTATTTTTGTTACCATCTCAGTTTAACGTTTAAGATTCAGAGGCTGAAGTTTGAGAAAATAATCTAAACATGATGACAGTACAATCTCAACCGCAATCTTACACAATCAATATTTTTGCATCAACGATTAATAGTTGCAGCTCTTCATGTGCCACTAAGGCCTGAGATTCTACTGAGATACTCTACTTCTGAAGTCAGACCAGCTGATTTAGTTTTCGGATTAAACTGAAAACCTGCATTCTCTTGAACCTGGATCTGTATCTGCATCCATGTCTGTTTTTATATAAACATGCTGCTATTCCTAATGTCCTCTAAGAGAAAGTTAATGAATTTCAATATGTTGTGCTGTCAGTCGTTTAACATTTGCGGATAAATACATGTCTAAAAACACACAAGTCAAGCCTTTAGCAAACATCCTTGTAGAAATGAACAAATCTCAGCTAAAAACTGATAAACATTTCTTTCAGCCACAGTTTAGACTTTTCACTCTGGGTTACTTACAGGAGATAAGCTGGAAAATGCCAGAGAAGGTGAACCTCTGGCCTTTGGGCAGGGTGAACAGCTGAGCTACAAACACAAACAAGGCCAGGATGGCAAAAATACAGGCCAGCACTGTCGTGGCCTGCACCGCCTGGAGATAATCTGCAACAATGGGACGACAAAACACAGTCAGTGAAGGACTCACAACACAGACACAAGCACAGTTTAAATGTTACATCAGCTGTAACTGCTCTGCACAATAACATTCACATAATAGTAACTGAAAACGTATTAACATACTGTAGAAGAGTACACATTTTCTCAGCAGCATTTCTTTATCAGCAGTCTTTCTGTTTGTACAGCTTAAAACATTGAATCTCTTTTCAGATCAAGTCAATATATGAACTTTACCCTCTGGGTAGTCTTTCAGGTTGGTGTAATGCCATGCAGAGTTTGCCAGCTCCCACCTGCCCCACAAGTCAGTCGACACTGTTTTAGTGACCCACCAGGCCTGAAGACACACAGGAAGGTAAGAATAAATACATATCATAATATGAAGACACATACAGAGGTTGCATCACGTGTAAAGAAATACAAAGATTTGTTTTTTTGTCCTTCAATTACTTTCCTGTTCAGTGACCCCTTCCATGAGCTCTTAATGAGTTGCCTGTTTGTTTTTTTAAGATGCTGTAAGAGCTGGTGAAAGTCTGTCTGTAGGTTTTGCAACACTGTGTGTGGAAAATTACCAAAAATTAATTTTGACATTTGACTGGGTATTTCCACGTGGTTTTATGACACATGTGCGGCCCTAGGCTTTCATAAATGTATATGATGTAGTAGGGAGTTTGGAAAATTATGCAAGAGCCAGTGGTGGTAGAAGTATTCCCATCCTTGATAAGTGGTAATGTAAAAGTGTAGAAATACTATACTAGTAAAAAAATCCAGCATTCAAAATCTAAAAGTAAAATCAGCAACATTTACACAAAGTATAAAAACTAAACACTCGTTTCAAAGTACATTTTTACCATCTTTGGATTAATATTACTGCTGAATTAGTGCTGCATTTATGGTTGTAGAATGTTGTATTTTTGAAAAAAAGTTTGTGTATGGTTTTCACAGGACAGAAATAACAGTAATTTGAAAAGCAGCTGTCAGACAATTGTAGTTGAGTAATCAAAACACATTATTTCCTTCTAAAATAGAGTTGAGTCCAATAATAAAGTAGCATAAAATACAATGGAAATGTAAAGCACAGTACCTTGAATGTGTAATATGTAATTGCAGTACTTTAGTAAATGTACTCAAGTTACATTCCACCACTGGAAAGAGCCATTTGGGTGGAATTTATTAGCCCATGCACAACCTGCTGTTCTTAATCTGATCTCTCTGAGTGTGATGCATGAGAAAACAAAAGATAATACTAATCCACTTACATTATCAATGGCGGCCACCAGCAGCAGGATGATAGTGGTAATGTGCAGAATAACGATTCCTGCCAGCATCAACATCGTGGCTTTTATGAAAACTGATAACCTGGGAAAAGAGAAAGGGTGCACACCATTATTTATTTTTCAAACACAAACTTATGTTCAAAAGGCTTGTGAGGAAACATCCATTCAAACAGCTGTCACAAATTAAAAGTGTTACTTACTAAAGAAAAAAAAACAACGGAAAGAGAGAGTCGCTGCATGCAAGCTCAAACTCGCCCCAGAAGGACACATATTTGAAAAACGCAAAACTGCTACCAAACACTTCACAGCCACTAGTTACACATTTGTTATTACATTTCTTAAATACTTTTTTCTTGTTTATGTATAACATATGTTGCCTGTCAAGAAAGACAGCCCAAAACAACACGTATCCGTTTGCTTAACGACTTCTTTAACGGCCTTAGTCTGTTTCCGTCGAAAAGAAAGGCGCATTTGTTTAGACGGTGTGAGGACATTCCCAAATGGGTGCCACACACACACACGCACACACGCACACACACACACACACACACACACACACACACACACACACACACACACACACACACACACACACACACACACACACACACACACACACACACAGGCCCTGTACTACAGTCAACAACTTTGAAAAGAGCGCGAGAATATGAGCCAAAATAAACACACCTCTTACTTATACGTACTTTATATAAACACTGTGGACTGATCAACTTTGCATTCACCTACAGAGCTTGGAGTTGTGTGTTCTTTAAAAAACGTTTTGCGCTCAGTCACATCCGCAAAATTCTTCAAAGCGCTTAGGAAAATATATTGTTAACTTTTCTACACAGCGACCAAAACACGCACATCATAAGTAAGAGCGTTTTACAGCGTTTGATACACAAGCCACAATTTAACAAAGTAAAAACAATGAGGATAAACGTTACCTGTAAGTATTTTAACGCGCACGGCACCGGGAGTTTTTGGGGAATGTGAAACAGTGTAGACCCACCCAGTTTTGACTTCACAGCACACACATCCCCCTGTTTTCACTTTCCATTCCCTCTCTTTCCTCGGACCAAGCCACACCCAGAAAGTTTATTTTTTTCTTCCCCTCAATGAAATGTCCAGACGAACCAAAAACCTTCAGGTTGTTCTCCACCCCTTCATTGCCCCTTCATCTCCAAAAGGTGCGTAAAGAGGATCCAACCTAGGATCAGAGTCTTCTAAATCATTCATTGTCATATAGAATTTGAATACCTCTTTTTATCCTGCTATTACCTTCCCTACAGATTATTTATAAATTATTTACCTACCTGGGTGTCCCGTCTTTTTTAGATTCTGGCCTCAATTATTATGATCATTGCAAACACGTTCTGCTTAAATAATGTGCAATATGAATAACAATGTGCAATAATAACTTGCAAATTACGTATCAGCCACTTGTCACCATTGCAATATTGCTCTTCACTATACAGTTTTTTAATGCATTATTGGACCATCTATATTTCTTACTGCACTGTTAGTGTACAGTTTTATTATTATGATTGTTACTTTCTTATTATGCAGCTGTGTTTACTGTATCTTTGTTACTCTGGCACAGCAATTTAAATAAATAATGTCCTATCTTATATCTCTTATCTTATCTTAATAGCTGTCCTGTTTTCTTATGAATATTAAATATGAGTTAGGGCTCACAATAGTTACTGTTTTCACACACCCGTTCATTAAGCTCAGAAAATGACTTCTAAAGATGGGGCATTAAGAAGTGATATAAACAGCAGCACCGACATCAGCGACATCTTCCTAGCAGCAGTTACACTCTGATGGCAAATCTGTTCTGCAGCAAGTACAAATGTAATTAAATATGGGATGGAGTAGATGAAGATTCCATTTGGTGAAATTCAAATCAATAAAAGCCTTCAATAGATAATTCAGTGTGATGACATTGATTCTGCTGTCATTGCAGTAACACATGTCAATTGTGTGTTAAGTGGACTAGAAGCAAGCTGTGCAGGAGCATGGTGGGATCTTCAGTGTGGTCCTCACTGTCCAACAATATGATAATTTCTGAAACAGGACAGTTTTCTCACAGAGACATGTGAATAATTTATTCATCTCATTGAGATGAAAGAGATGTGACTAAACGGTGTCCTGGCAGCCACTACCTCAACCATCACCTGGCCAGCCTAAAGGACGTCATCGTTTTAACAAAGCTCCATTTACTCTGCAGGGATCTTGCCGGAATTCAACATTAACACACTCTGGAGATCATTTTGGAAAAGTACTGCTCTGCAAGGGAGAAAAACTCAACTTTAGTGTCGACAGAGCAGGATAAAAGCAGAGACAGAGATATGCTTCTGTGGAGCATGTTCGGAGAGAAGAGAGAAGACAGTGTTAATGTATGTACTGCTATACACCAAACCAATATCCTTGTATGTAAAATCCTAATTGCCAATAAACCAGATTCTGAGCATGAAATAATCCTACTTTATTTTCCCACTCTTTCTTGCAGATTAAGCTAATATTCCCTAAATTCCCACATGTACATCTACATACCAGAGTAGATCAACGCATTCATTGTGCCCTTACATGAACTCTTAATAATCCAATTCTGAACACTTTTGGTGGAATATATATATATATATATTGACATTCAAATCCTTGGTATTTCCAATTGTTCTTTTTTTTACAAGTGCTGTGAGATGAAGTTTCATTGAATTGGAAATGTCATCCATATAATACCCATAGGAAGCTTTTTCTGACATTTATAAACTCACAAGTTGACTATAAGACATTTAGTTTTTCCTCTGGACATTGGCCGTGAGAACATAAAAGAGTGGCGTGAATAGAAATACTCCTTTACATTATCAATGGTGGCCACCAGAAACAGTAAAAGGTGAATTGACTCTTCCGATAAAGACTAACTGTCATATTTAAATAGATACTGTCAGGCTGGTATTATTATTGTCTGCAGTCAAATAAAACTGTGTTACTATGAGATTACTTTGCCGCAGTGCATATCTAGTAAAGTCTTTATCATCAGTCTCAGATGAGAGAAAGCCTGTGAAGTTATGGGTTTTCTTACTTCTACAAAGAAGCATTACATAAAAAACAGTTAAAAACAAAACATTTACGTATAACGGTATTATATTTCTCCTAGGCCTGTGTCTTATCTCCCCTCAGGCCGCAGACTCCTAGTGAAGACCACATGGAATGAGGAAGTCCTGATCCCTGTTCTACAATGGCTGCTTTATCCCCTGAAGGTGGGATGAGGATGGATACCATAATTACTTCCCTTTGCTCTTTTACAGAGCACCCCCTAATTTGTTGACAGTACAAATTCACTTAGTAACCTGGAAACATACCAGGATTAGAAATTATCCTGACACTTGGGTCATCTGTGGCCGGTAAAATAGTACAGAAACAAGAATGAAATAACCAGGCCCCGGCCGTGGCGCAACTGGCTGGGGCACCTGCACCGTACGCCGGCGACCCGGGTTAGATTCCCGACCCGTGGTCCTTTCCGGATCCCACCCCGGATCTCTCTCCCACTTTCCTGCCACTCTCCACTGTCCTATCCGATTAAAGGCAAAAAGCCCCCAAAAAATATCTTTAAAAAAAAGAAAGAATGAAATAACCAGTTTACATGGCTCACTGCAGAAAGCAGAGAAAGTACAGCATGTGCAGATACTGTGATTGAAGAAAAACAGAAAGAGGAATGTTTATTCTTTGTGGTTTGGCACAAAAGGCTCCCTTCTCATACTGTTGTTTGCTAGAGGGAACATTTGCCACATAAAAGGTCATTTTAACATCATTAGGTATTTCCATAATAAATACTTCACCGAACTTTCTTCTGTGTTCTAATCCAGGAGTCAATGACATATTATTGTTGGTCTTTTTAGAAATCATATGCAAAATATCAACACATTTTTCTGTATGAAAATGTACAAAGAGAATTGGACATCATTATACCAATTTAACAGATTTTCTTTTCATTTGTAAAACTTACTTGAGCAAGAAGTATTGCAATTCTTTACTTAAGTATACGTTGTAATACTACACTGTTAAAGAAAAGACTAACACAAGTAAATTACTATATTTAAAGTATCAAAGTAAATGTCCAAATGTAGTTAAATGTACCCTGTGACTCAAATGTTATCATAGGTTTAGATTGATTTGTAATTTCTTCACCCCAATCGTCAAAAGTCTTTTGGAGAATTCTGAAAATACCTTCAAGAAAAAATGCTGTATCAAAGATTGCCTCGTAGTCCTTTTCCAAGAATCTTTGTGACTCAAATGTAACTCTTTAACATCAGAAGGGGAAACTGGGGAGAGGTATGATGAAGTCTAGTATCTCTGGATGAGACCTATTGAAACCAAATATCTCTTTGAGAGGAATGACATTTCTCACAAGTTCTGTGTTACATGACTAAGTGCAAAACAAAATGGTACAAATAGAGCCACTATTGTAAGTCTGTTTTTAATCATAGTATTCCTGAGATGAAAATCATTTTGAGAGTGTTATTGCCACAGTTTTTAGGAACAGTCAAGGGGAAGTATTTTCTCCTGGCAGTAACTCTGAATAGAAGTCAAAATTGAAACCATTACATCAGACCCCTGATGGTTTGTCATATCCTCACAGTGAACGGTGAGTGGGTGCTCATCTACCACATCTGAGACACTGGAGTTTTCTATTCCCATCGCAACATGTGGGCCTCTGCATAAAGTACAATCTAACATCCTGTGTGCTGTGGGCATTCATTGGAAAGGCATTTTACAGAACTAACTGCTTGTGAAAAGACCTGATTTAAAACGGGGAAATCTTTTAGTAATACATGCTGAAAATAATTCAATCCTTGTGTTTTTTTGTGTACACAATATAGATATTTCTTAAGAAATTCCACATCCAAGTAGACATCTTAGGCTTTTAAAAAATGAAATTACATATTCTTACCTTTCCTAAAGAGGCGTATAACATCATTACTTGAGAAGGGATGGCAGTTTTGGTCCATCACTTTTATCCAGATGGATCTAAAACTACCTGATGGATGGCATGACCTTTTGTGCAGACATTCATGTTTTACTCCCAATCTATCTTGATAACTCATGGCGATAACTTTTTTCCTCTGACATTCATTTAGCGCCATCATCTGGTTTGGATTTCATTTGGTCCAATACTTTGGTTTATGATTGAGGCTGTTTTTAAAATGCCGTACTAACATACTGCATACTGCATACTAATTAGCATGTTTGCTAAAATGCTACTCAAAGATGTTGAACAAGCTAGGCAATATACCTGCTCCTCATCCACATATTAGCCTTGTCATTGGAAGTATGTTAGCATGCTGATTTTATACATTTGAGCAAGGCTCCAAACACAGTTTAAAACACGTTTTCTGAAAGGGAAATTAGTGTACCAGAGGCCACGTGCAGCAACAATGTGCTGAAATGTGTTTTTCCACAACAAATCCCTACTCCCCAGCTCTGCCTTTCTTTGAACTGTCGGTGCACATTCCAGTAACATCCAATCATTGACCAAAGCTGTCACTGCAGACTTTATGTTCAAAAAGTCTGAGCTTTATAGATTAATTTCAGAGACTCTCGTTGCCTCTGGACACCCAGGCTTACAGCTGGTCTACCCCGATACGTCCTGTTGCCAATCTGCAGGGACACAATGACCAAGAAACTTCACCACAGTCACATTTGCCCTCCGACATGACTCATACTGCACTATCCCTTCATTTTTCAGTCCTTTACGTAACAACACTCCTAACACCCCATGACATTGCAGATCGGGCGTCTTCTTCCAGACTTGGAAAAGACCAAATGTAAGTTAACTATAGATAAAAAAAGAGACAGATTCAGTATTTTGTTCTTATTTTAAATAAAATATTTATAATATATAATAATAATAATAATAATAATAATAATAATAATAATAATAATAATAATAATAATAATAATAATAATAATAATAATATATTAATGGGAAAGAAAAGCAGTAACAAAAAAAAACTACAGAGCATATATTGTATTCAGAGTGGATTCTTCTTACACTTGCTTGTAGGTAAATTACATCATCACAACAGAGAAAGATGCTCAGCAGTGTTTATTCAAACTAAAGGTGTTGGTTGCAGAAAGTACTAAAAAGCAGCTTTAATGATGAATGAATCAAATAACCTTAAATCAGTGTAATGTCCAGCAGTGGCTCAGTCAGTAGGGACTTAGACTTTCGTAGGGTCGCCGGTTCAAGTCCCCGAACAGACTTGAAAATATGGAAGGTGGACTGCTGCTTGGAGAGGTCCCAGTTCACCTCCTAGGCCCTGCCGTTGTCCTGCCGTTGTGCCCTTGAGCAAGGTCACGGACACCTCCAACCCCCACTCCCTATTGCTCCCTGGGCGCTGCACAATAGCTGCCCACTGCTCCTAGTACTAGGATGGGTTAAATGCAGAGGACAAATTTCCCTGTGTGTGCTCTGCTGTGTGCATGTATGTGACTAATAAAGAGGGTTTCATCCTCCGATTCTATCTATCTATCTTCATCGTGCCATATGTTGTGAGATTACAGTTAAAACAAGTTATCTGATAGCTCCATCATGACCTTAATATTCACGTCTTGTTTCGTGTTTGTACAGGAGCTTAAATAGACGGCTTCTAAATGATTTAAACGAAATAATTATTCAATATAAATGGGTAAAGTGTCACTGTGATTACCAAAAATGGACTCAAGCGTTTGGGCTCCTTACCAGCCTATCCGTGCAGCTTTCTCATTGGTCTATTGTTGATGACTCTTAATTGATCGCACTCTTGTTCACACGCTGGAGTGCGCATGTGACCAAAAAAGCATTAACAATCCAGCATGTCTTGCGAACAGAGAAGAGGTCATATTACTTTGTTTTTATTTGTTGCAACGCTTTGTTTGTTCACGTTTCAAGGAAGTTTTTCGGTAAGTTTAGGACAAAGAAAGGAAGGTTTACCTGCGTACCAAGTTCATTACAACGACGCCCAGCAGCAGGGCCCAGGTTTGCACAGATCCAACCCACCGGACCTCACTGAGCTTCGGCCTGATTTTGTGGTTTCTCTCGGAGAACCGGACCCACATGTCAGCGCACCGACGCGTCATGACCGCCACTCTTGGACTATCGGAAACATCATAGCGGTTGAAAGGACCTCGAAGTCTGCCTCGAAAGACGAATATCAAGCAGATTTTACAGGTTAAAGACGCCCTATACGTTATTACTTTAAATCATTTAGCAAGTGATGTAGAGTGGGCCTACTGCTGCACATGTGAATTACAAAGTTGTATAAATGTGGCTCCAGAGGCAGTGGCATGAAGAACTGACCTCAAGTAACGTCACTTGAGTCAGCGTCAGCTAGGTTTGGAGGCTGCAAAGTTTTTTTAAAAAAAGGCAAGAGTCTGTGGTCGAGAAATACTGTAAGTGAGTTGAAAATAACTCTGTTGCTCACCATCTCTGTTCGAGGTTAGCAGCTTGAGGCTAAATATGCCGCTACTGAATGAAACACCTGAAACACATTACAGTGGTGGAGTTGCTTTGTTGGTAATGTAGGCCCAAGTTTTTGACCATGAGACCCATTTATCTGAATAATAATTGAAGGATAGACTTAAATATAACCAATGGGGTAACTTATAGGCTATATTGATTCTTAATGTAGTTTCTTTAGATAAATCAGTAATGAAGTCACTGTATTTAAATGTGACTAGTTAAAGGCTAACAAAATAAATAAATAAATAAAACCAACGTTTAAATACTGAGAGCATGTAAAGTGCTTTGACAGGGAGCTGTGAAGTGCAGACTATTCTACAGTATGTTAACATGCTGTTTTATATCCTTTAGGTTTTCATGTGCAGGGAAAGGTGTCTGGCCCCACCTCCAGTCCACATTTCTCTAAGTGGGTGGCTATGAGGCCCTTTCTGAAGTGTGATGATGGTGTCATGACCTTCACCGCCTCTGGAGAAGAATTCACTCACCTGTTGGTGGACAGAGGTAAAATGTATGAAGGTGGTGCACTGCTGTTTGAATGTTTTTCATCTTGGGTGGAATATGAAAATGAACAGCAGAACATATTTTGATGATCTATTTTTTTTTAAATGTACCATTGCTTCAAGTACTCCTATTTTAATTACCTTTCTCTGCTGTTTTCAATTAAATTATAATTTGTTTATCCTGTTCATTGCCAGTAACTAATTAGAGAAGTCTATTACAATTTCCCAGAGTCCTCAAATTGCTAGTTTTGTGAAACCAATGAATGAGATGCATAATTAAAATCAAAGAATATGAAAATCCTCACAATTTAAGGAGATGGCAGATGTTTGGTATTTTGATAAATACATCCAATCCACATTTAAATACATTTTCTCTTACAGGAACAGCTTCTCCAATCTCCCTGTCCCAGTTACCGCCATACTGTGGTTACTTGGTGAAGACGTCCTGGAGTGACCTCGAGATGATGGTGCCTTATGATGCATGTTACATAACACAGGAGGTACCAGCAGCAGCACCTGCATTTCATCTCAACCAGTGATTCTCTTGTCCTGTGTTCACCCCCCCTGTGTGTTTCTCTCAGAATGGCAGTTATGTGCTGCCCATGTTGTGGTGGGGCAGCCCACTGAAGCTCTCCTGTCCCGTGCAAGCGTCCTCCCACTCTGCCCCCTGGGTGTTCTGCTCCCCGTACGGCATGGCATTGCAGATACAGGGGATGGAGCAGGATATACAGATACTGGGAGTTGCGGGTATGTTGGATTAATCGGGGATTAATGCTGAGTTTTCTTACAAAGTACTTGTTTTTGAGTACATGCTTGAATTTTAAATTGTCTTTACTTTGTTTGCCTAGTACTATATATATTAATAATATAATCCACTTAGATAACAAACTAACCCTTTTATTTAATTTGTTCACTGCACATTGTAGAAATTCATTTTTATCTGAAGAATAATTGAGGTCTAGATTTAAATCTGAAAGGGATGTAGCTACATTTAGCTGTGTTTACACCAAACTGTTTTGCTTTTAGTTTCTTTTGTCAGGATTATATTCTTGTCCGCAGTCTTTGAAAAATTATCCATATTTTCATTTTAGGAATTAAAATGGTCATACTTTATGGGTCCACACATTCCCCTAATGAATTATTTTAGACATTTTCCTGAAAAAAATCTGATATGTCAAGGTAAAACAGGCTAGAGTAGGAGATAGTTATTAAGAATCGAAGAATAACACAAATGTTTTATTTAGATCCTTTAAAAAAAAAAAATGTGTACTTAAATATTTGACAGGAATTAAACTAGATGTAACTAACATTAAAAAAAACACATTAACTTCAACTTTTCCTGAAATCACTGCTTATCTTTACAATGTTTTCAATGTGAAATTATGGATTTGTAAAAATAACGAGTGACCGTTTAAATTCTTGCATAAAACTCTACATTCTGTCTCAAGTCATCTCAACAATAGTACCAATATAGTGGAGATATACTGATCTCTAATTCATTATTCATTTTTATTAAAGCGGCCTAATTTAAATTTAGTGAACCAGTAAGGTTATAGAATCCCCCATATTTCCAATACAATACACCAAAGTCTACAGCCCTGAATCTGAACTATTATCGACCTAATGAAACTGTCTCGAAAAACACATGTTCAATGTTTTACAGTAAATGGAGGTTGGGGTCCGCTTGTATCTCAAGAGTGCGCCTACCGTGTCTCCTCCAGTCCTGGGCATTTCGCCTTCTTCATCTCCCACAGTGCTGCTTGTATCACACATGTAGTAAGTTATTTAATGTGAAATGATTACTGTGGTGGGCTGCTGGCTTGTGCTGCTCATATTTTTACGTGATGCTTTTTATTTCAGGGTTATCCTCAGCTCCAGCTTGTATTAGATGATCAGATATACATCCTCTCCTGCCCAGTTAACCCTGAGTTTCCCAACAACCCAGATCCCATTAGCCCTGCAACCACCACCCCTCCTCCTACTACTCCTCATCTTCCTCAGCCTACAACCCAGGAGCATATTGCTCAGCTTCCTCACTTCCCCCATTACCCCTATCCTGGATTCCAGTACCCCCAGCTTCCCCAGGTCTTCCCTCCTGGACCACAACCTGCTCATACCCCTTATCCCACTCCTGGCAGTCCTCCCTGGACTACAACTTCTCCTCCAGTTACCCACCAACCCAAGCATCCAGCAAGTCCTTATTACCCACAGTATTATATTCAGATGCCCTATTATCCTGAACCCACTCCGGCACCAGTGAGCCAGGCACCAGGTCCTCTCACACCCAGCCAGCCATCGCAAAAACCACCTGCGGGAAAACAATACCCTGTCCATCCATTCTATCCTCCCGCTTATTATAATTCGCACCATGATGGACAGTTTTCCGACCCTGCTGTTGGCGTGCAGTTTACTCCTACTTCACATCATACTGCCATCACTAGACCCTCCCCTCTCCCAACTACAATCATTAGGACAATGGTTCCCAAAAAGCCCAACATTCCCAGCTATCCCTTCGATCAGTCTTACCCCCAAAAAAACCTTTATTTCCCACATTTTACAGCTCAGCCGCCTGCCAAAGAGTCGGCTCAGACTGATCAGGAAACTGTGAAACCAGCTACTCAACCCAACACTCAAACGATGTGTGTCCACCCCCCGTATCCCCCGTATCCCTATTACCATCCTCTCTACCCTCCACACCACCGCCTGACTGACCCCCATTATCCAGTGACACATCCTCCAACCACCACTACTATTACTTCTCCTACCACCACAAGTTCTCCAGTTTACCCTAAAGCTGCACCCCATCTCCAGTGTCTGATGGGGACGTTGGTTGTCTTCCTGCCTTTTGCTCACCCAGAATCCATCCAGGTCAGAGGTCAGTGTTTGTGTAAACAAAGGGGCTCTCCGTGTGGGAATGACATGTGGCATTTCAAGTCAGACACCCCAATCAGTGTGCCTGCATCAGCTTTTACTGCTAAAATTAAAGTATATTAATTGCATGTCATATTAACTATCTAACAATCCTTGTTTCTAACAGACGAAATGATGACGTGGCTGTTCGTCTCCAGTGTGTCCCCAGTGTGTAGGTACATGCTGCAGATAGCAGAGGGCTCTGGGGTAATCCTTCACTCTCCTCTGCCTGCCTGCCACAGCCAGCAACAGGTGAGATCTTCCATAATGCCTTGTCTATGCCTGAACATGTCCTCTTTATATAATTGCTTTACTTTAACCATGTCCCTGTTTAGTTTTTTTAAAGGATCTCAATACATTCAGAGCCTTAACAAACAACTATTTGCAATGTAAAGATGTAGAGGAGTGATGTCTACCTGAGCAGAGAATGAAGTCTCCCTCTGTGGGTTTGTAATCTGAGCTTCTCTGTTCTTTGCTTGCATAGCCAGTCCTGCTGCGCTTCGCCATGTTGACAGCTGTACGAGGCCATCCCTTTAATCATAGATATGCTCTGAATATTGTATTCAGAACCTTTTTAAATAAATGTTTTTTTTAATGTCGTTTAGGAATCTAATGACAATATAACCATTTGGGGGAATTATTTGTATCTTTTTGAAGTCCCTAATGAAATGGCTTTGTTTGTGCCTTGATGAAATCAGGATTAATTTAAGAAAAACATTTGAGATGCTCAAGGGTTCAAAGTAGTTCTTGGACATCACAAAGTCTTAGTGACAGGTGTGTAGGATCAACAATTCTTGACTTGCAATGAAGAGTGAAAGTCCTGTTCTTCCCTCTGGTGAAGGTGTTTTTTGGTCCCAAAAAAGAAAATGGTAAAAATTGTCAAGACTTTACATCTGTAATAAGAATTAGACGAACCAGAGAAAGATGTAATTGTGTCGAAGAGGTCATGAGCTGTCCTGTGAGTGTTTATTTGTGGTGGGGATTTTATTACACATTATTATATTGTGTAGTGTTTCATATGCCTCAACAAAGTCCAAAACAATGACACCACAAAGTACAAAATTAGATTGCTGATGCTGGTGGTTTTTTCCTCTTTGGTTGTCATTACAGCGATTTATGACACCAATCCTGCTTGTATAATACAGACCAGCAGCTTTTTCCTCAGTCAGCGGCTCAAATTTACGATTTATCCCATATGGAACATATGCGGCATTAGCTCTGCATGCTTTTGTATGTGGTAGTGTTTTTTTATGTTCTGTGCAGCAAAACTGGTACGAATTCATTCATTTTGTGAGTTGAGCTCAGCTTATAGGCTCTATTTTTAAATGCAGTAGGAAAGGAAACCATGCGTGGTGTGGTGGCTTATACTGACTTTATTGATCTGTTTTTCTTTAGACTCCCACAACTATTTCCTTACCTCTGATGTTTTGGGACCTTTCCATGGGGCAGTATAGGACTCTGGACCTGCAATGTCCGTATCAAACTGCCCCTCCTGCTGTAGTTACCCCATTAGTGTTTCCTACCCCACCCAGCACCGCCAAGGTCAGCCCGCTCCCTGTTGTCCCAAAGCCTAAAGTCTTCTGCTCCTCCCATGAGATGGCTGTGGAGCTCGCCTCCGGTCCCATCTCAGGAATTTATGTTAAAGGTATGTGTGTGTGTATGTTGGAGGTGCATATGGTTGCCATCAGGTCTGCATGACTTGAATTGGTTCAGGGGGGCCTCTCTGGTTTACAGTTAAATGAGGAAAAGGTAGGCTTAGGTTTTTGTTTTGACTTGGCTGTATTTAATTCTTGCTGCCTTGCCATGCTGAGAGCTATAATTGTGCCATTTTAAGGTCTACACAAAAACACAATTGTATTGCACATGTACTTCTTCAGACATCAAAGGGAACCAGATGATCCTTCAGGATGCCCCAAAGGACTGTGGGTATTCTGCAAGAAAAGGCAAAGATGGCAAAATCCTTTTGCGTCTGGAATTGCGCTCACGCTGCCACATGAGTGTGCAGGCAAGTATTGACACAGCTTTCAAACTGAGCTCATGACCTTTTGTTTAATTGAGCATTTGCTGTGCCCATTTAACTCTTGTATAAACATTTTTCACTAAAAGGGTAAACTGTACATCATCACTGTCGTCTACATGACGCTAAATGGGCGACGGGAGGCTCGGCTTTCCTGTCCAGTTGTCATCCCAGGGTCTGGACAAGGTAAATGGATTTTATGTTTACACCTCTGAAAGGCTATTCAATTTGCCAAAGGGTGTTTTTTCCTAGCCATTCACAGTTATTTTAACTGATGCAGCTGACATTTGTCGTGCTGTCCCTCAGAGTGCAACCTTCCCATCGAACAGCGTCTCCCCTGCGGACCCCGCTCTGTATCCCAGCGACAGTGCCTCTCCATGGGCTGCTGCTTCAGCAAGTTCCCCCCTGCCTGCTACTACCCCATGGATGGTGAGTAGTTTGTGTCCCGTTGGCATTTCCAGGCCACTTAGCTGAGTACAGTTTAGCTTTTTTGTGTGTGTGTAATTATTATCTATACAGCAGCTGGATGTTTAAAGAGGCATATTTAGGGCCAGTTTGGCATCTTTCAAACTGGAATGAGAAAAGGGTATAAATACCTTGGGTCTCATTATCAACTGCCTCCTGAGATTACTGACCTTTTGTTCATCTGACCTTTACATGACTGCATGTTTGTGTCCTCCTCCAGAATGCACTATTGACCGCCACTTTGTCTTCTCCGTGCCGGCCTCTCTCACGGACCCCCCTCTTACCCCCGCCATGCTTGTCGCTGCTGGGAACTACACCTGCAAACCTGAGAGAGTAACTTCCGACTATGCCTTGTTCAAGATCCCAATGGACGGCTGTGGGACACACAGATTAGTATGCTTTTATGAATGAAAGTCTTTTTAAGTTTACAAAGAACCTGAGTAGTATATGCATGTCTGGACTATTGATTTCACTAAATATTATATTGATTAAAGGACTTCTCTGGTGATATTATTATTATTATTATTATTATTATTATTACTGTTACTGTATTTATATCCAAATAAACTAGTTACTAGAAGAGCGCTCCAAAGCTTAACGTGTCCATACGTGGCTCATGCTGCACCTTTTCACTGGTCTCATGATGATTGGGCGAGTAGCTTTGCATTATCCTTCTGACAAAAACAGATCCAAAAACTTTTTTTTGGATCTGTTAAAATAGGTAAAAATAATCTGATCCTATACACGTTTCCTGTGTTGCCTTACTGATCCTGGAAAATTAGTATTTATTAATGTCCAAATCATAAATGACGTGTCCTGACAGATGGCGGGAAAAACTGTGATCTACATGGTAGAGATCGTAAACAAGGTTCAGACACTCAGCCTCAACTACGGCACCATCACAAGGGATTCTCCTGTCAGGTTGGACCATGTTGCTTTTTATTATTAGAGTGAAAGTTACCTGAGTTTTGCATTTTGTTTTGACCAAATGCCAAAAAATAGATTTTACTTATTGCTTGAACTATTGTCAGTTTCACTAAACTCTTTCAATAACAAACAAAAGTTGTGAAGATGGGACACGTCATCTTTTAAGTTAATGGAGCAAACTTCTCTGTCATATCCAGCAGTTATGGAGAAACATTATCATTGATTTTGAAAGTTTTGTTTGTGTCCACCTGATAAATCTAAGCCCAGTATGTATCCCTCTTTTAGTTTTTTGGTCCGTTTTTAAACTCTTGAAATAATTGTCTGGTTCTTGTGTGGCTAAATGCTCCGCTATGTTCACTAGCCAGTCCAATGGCCTGCCATGTAATCGAAGCGCTTCTGGTTTAATTCCAGCTTGGGGAAATTGACAAAAACATAAACAGAAGAATGATTTATATGTATTAAGCTCTGTCTCATTTTCAGGTTGTTGGTGGAGTGCAGGATTATGCCTGGCACCGTTCTGAGTGTGAGCTACTTGGTTAAAACTCCCAGTCTGGGACCTGATGTTCAGACACAGGGAATATTTGGAGTCCAGCTCAGGATTGCCAAAGGTAGGTGTCGTTAGTTAAATACTTACAACAGCTTTGTACAGTTAATAACTTCTAATATTGTGCTATTGTGTCTCTGGACACAGGAATAACATATATAATTGTATCATTTGCTTCAAACATATCCTGATCGGTTGTATGAGAAATAGCATGGTGTGAAGTTTGGTTCTCGTATAACATCCTTCCACTCAAACCAACCTCCTCTCGTCCCAGACGCCCAGTACAGCAGCTTCCACCCTCAGTATCACCAGCCCCTGCAGATGCTGCTGGGGAGACCCCTCTACCTTGAAGTGCGGCTCCTCAACGCCCCGGATCCCAGTTTGGTGCTGCTGGTGAACTTCTGTGTGGCCTACCCCCGCTCTGGGAAGGCTATTTGGATGCTGCTTTACAACGGGTATGTCCAAAGATCTGTCAGCAGAACATCAACAACTAAATATTGAGGAAAGGCTTACTGACACTTGCCACAAATAAAGATTCACTGCACACAAATATCACATTTTGAAGTGCGTTTCACTGACATAACAGGGAAGATCAGGGAAGTATAATTGTGATACCTAATGATGCAATATCACTCCATAGGTGTCCCAACCCCTTGGATCCAGCCCTGCAGCAAGCTGTTCTCTCTGATCCTAAGCCACCCTCTCCTCAGGCTCAGACCCGCCGCTTCACCATCAGCACCTTCCAGTTCCTCCCTGACGGCGACATCAAGGACCCGGACGAAGAGGTACGCATAAGCAGAGACCATTTCAATCACTTTTGGCAGGAGAACAAATATGCGTATTTCACCAAATGTCTCACAATGCTTTTAAGCCCACTTCCCCTATAGTTTGTATGTTTTCGAGCAATGGAAAACCTTTAAAACGTTCAGCTGTCTACCTAGGGTGCTTGGGCATCAATGTAGTTTTATCTTAGAGTGGCTGTTGGCATCGGACCTTTTATTCTAGATGTCTTTATTCTGGGGAGAAAATAAATGTAATGTAAAATGATATGGCTGCGTGCCATTTATCATGGGCATTAAGTAGATGGAGAATGAAACCATTGACAGCTGTATCTCTAAATCTCCTAAATCAGCATTCATTGCAAGGACATGTAGCAAGGCCATGTTGTAAACTGCAAAGTATGGCCAAATCTCAATTGGTAGCAGCTGTTATTCATAGTATGCTGCACACTCTCGGGACTGGACTCGCATCCAAATCCTGCTCTTCTATCCCCTCCCTCTCAGATCTACTTCATGTGTTCGACTGAAATCTGCTCGCCACGGGATGGGCCTTGTGTCGAGGGATGCTTCGGCCAGTGACGGTGAGGAAAATGAGCACTCTTTCCTCATATCACCCACCACGCACTTAGAGAACTTTGAAGATCATATGAAAACACACATGAAGAAGCTCCATTACAACCCTTCTCACTGAATACCGCCTGAGAGCTTGAAGTAGCTGCAGTTCTACTTGACAGCAGGGCAATGATTTAGTAATGAGAAGAGTTTTTAATTATTTATCAAGACTGATCCATTTCCTGTTTTTCAGTAATGACATAGAAGGCAATTAAAGGTGGTGGAGATGATGGTCATGATTATGACCTGATATGCACTACTTGTTCATGTAAAAATGTTATTGTTCTATACTGAACACAAATACGCTCTTCTCCTTTTCAGTTCTGGACATCACTTGTTCAACCACCAATAAAAGCTCTCAAAGGACTGACTGAGTGTGTGTTTGTGCCTGACCTTGCAGCCACTAGGTTTTACAGCAGGAAGTGGCACCCGCACAAATACAGGGAGGCAGTATTTTTTACATAAACATGGTTGAGACTTGGAATGCTGTGCTGTTCTGCCCTTTAATGTACAGGTTATCTTCAGCAAAATGTTGGAGCAAGTTAACTAAAGGCTTTGCTATTAACCAGTGTTCTGTAAACAAGGTAGACGACAACAACTGATGCAAAGAATACTATTTTCAATCATCAGAATAAATGAATACTTCCTGGCAAAACGTGCGAGTTGGTTTTAAGGTTCTAATAGGACTATTCAGTCAGTTGAATAAGTTTTAAAAGGTATTGGACCACCCGAAGAGCAGTTCTGTAGTATACATGTTTCTCATAAGGCTGTAACAGCTGCTAAGCTGAGCTAAAACAGTTGGAAACAGCTGGCCTGGTCTTCTGCCTATCATCACCTCTGAAGCCTAAACAAAGCAATTTGTCTTTGAATGTAGGAGTGGATCCAAATGATTAGGCAGATATACACATTGTTTTTCCCTTTATGGAAACGCCATTGGTGGAAGTCTGCGTCATCCAACAGCCATTCTAGTTAAAAAATAGCCAATATGTTGTTTGTTAAAGAACCAAAGTATCAAATTGTTGCCTATTTGATTTACAGGGTGGCAAGGAATGGAAAGTCACAGCTCCGTGAAAAGAAATAGTCCCTCAAATACTGCTAGTAAAAGCACAAATTGTCCTTTTTAAAAGTGCTGCTAAGTGGATCATGTTTTCTTTGTAGAAAAAATGATAGCTTTCCCCCTCACTCCCAGGCTTTATGCAAAGCTTAGCAGATGATCTCCTGGCTGTAACTTCAAATTGATCAAACAAAATGTGAGTGATCTTTTCTTCTAACCCAGAAAAAGCACCTGCACTTTTTCAAAAAGGCTGTTTTAAGCTAACTTTGTAAGGGAGAAAGGAGGCTGCACAATATCCATATAATTGTTTATTTCTCTTTCCAGGGATACGTTTCCATCTACAATATCTTTCTCAGGCAAGAGGAACTAGAGACACACAAATCAAGTGTTTATTTGCAGACAATGTGTGACTTTCTTACTACCCTGCAGTTAAGCATTTTGTGCCTGAATATGAGCATGAACACAAATACTGGGACCTTGGCATATCCAACATAAGATTGGTGTTATAATTAGGGGAGGCTTACCCATTTCATGCTCAAGTCAAATGGGAGACTTTTGAAATCATATTTTGCTTGTGTTAGGCCTATAATTTGTTACAGCAAATTGCGTTTGAAGTATTTGCTTCCCATGGTAGCCTTTGACCACTGGGTGTCATCCAAGCAATAAAAATGCCAGAGGAACATAAGGTACTCCATGCTGCATGACTCACAGCTGTGCTAGTGTGAAGACCTTGGCCTATTGGTTGTGTAATGAGTTAGGAATGAAATCTTCTAGAGCTGGACTTGATAAGCCCAGGCTCTGTTATTCTGCCATGTAATGTGACCACCAAAAAAAACAAGATTTAAAAAAATTAGGTGAACTCAGTTTCATTTAAATATATTATTGAAATGATGTACCGGTAAAAGCGAAATGAACACTTGATTTAAAGGTTTAGGTTTGTTCTGTGACAGCGTGGTCGTATCACTGCCATAAGACCCCCCCCCCCCCCCCCCCCCCCCCCATCACACACACACCTCCCCTCCGTGAAATGTATGGAAGCACTGCGGCACACTGCGTGTATTCTGCAGGCTGCATGGCTGCCTGGCTCAGCGTTCAAAGGGAGAGCGGAAGATAGGAGGAGGGGAAGGACTAAACCAAGAGGGGAGGAGGGAGGGAGGACAATTTCCTTTCTGTAACACACACGCTACAAGATCACACCGGGAAAACGAGAGAGGAAAGAAAATTATAGGCGAGAGAGAGGAGGAAGGAAACACCGCAGCACCTCCGTCCGTTTGGTTGCTGTTTTTTGGGGGGTTGAAATCGTATCTTCTTTTCACGCAGACTTGCGGACTAACATGGGGGGAAGAGAGCGCTCCTGACGCGGATTGACTTTCAGAGAACCTTTGCTCTTTGGTGCAAGTCTGTGGCTAATAGGCAGGGAGGACATGTTGAGGTTTTTTTCGTCTTGAGGTTGCCGTAGGATGTTGATGTGCTCTTAAAAAACAGACGGCTCCTCGTAGAGAAACAAGACGAGGCCAAATGGAAATTGGGCGGTAGGTTATGCTCACGAGCCATTGTTTTAATCCGTGTTTATTTAATTGGCGTGTTGTGATCTGAAATAACGTAGGCCTCTTAGGCAGCCCTGCAGTAAATAAATACACGGTCAGCAAACGTGATACAAAGCTGAAAATTAACCCGACAAACCTGGTGGTATTTTAGGGGGACATGTTTGGATTGAGACACTCTGTTTTGCAGTAAGGTTAAAACAGCGTTTAAGAGCGTTCTGGTTTTTTTTAAACAAACGCGGTGGATGAATTACATTCTTAAACCAGAGAGCCAAAACATTTAAACTCTTCAGGGGGGTCATACAAACGCCCAGTACAGAATACAGTAGAGGCTAATTTGCATCATTATTGGACTATTTTATCTGCAGTGGAACACCTTCCACAAACTGACTTTTAGCACAAAGGTGCACACGATTAGGCAGTCTATTTCACCCCCAGTTTAGCAAAAGACAGGGGACAAACGAAGATTTTTAAATGTTAATGTCTACCGACGTTGCATCCATCATGCTGCCTGTGTCCCGGGGTCTCATGGACCGGGATAGAGAGCTGGACTCCATGGCCGGGGTGCACCCCAACGCCGGCGGCCCTCCTGCGGTTGTCCGGGGCATGAAGCGCGGAGACCCGGAGCCCGACGGACAGACAGCGGCTGCTCTTGTGGACTCGACCGGGGCGGAGTGCAAGCGTCCCCGGATCGACGGCTCGGGAGGTATTGGCGAGGTTGGCCAGGTGAGGAGGATACTCTTTTGTCCAAATACAGTAATGCAGGCACGACTTCTGGGGCAAAAGACAAGCGTGGTGCAATGATATCTTGGGTATTTTAAAGTGAATATCTATTTCCTATGTTTAAGTTGTAATCTGTTCATAGTTGCAGCAGAAAGGCCACCGTAGACTCAGTCCATTAGCAGCACTGCAGGACATACCACCACATTTCACAGCTGTACATGACTACATGCTGATGATTCAATTTTACCAGGGGGTTGCAATAGTAAGCATTTAATCAATGGTGCTCACTTGGCTGTTTAGCTACACAATAGCCTTGTAGCTTCTTGTAAACCAATTTCAGAGGACTTAACAATGCCTTTGCACAATTAATATACACCATGCCGTTCTGATTATTGTCTTTATGTGCGTAGTCTACCAAATATCCTGTTACCTAAGGTTAAATAGAAATTCCAATAGTCCAGAGTATCAATTTGTTACATCACATGAAGTTTTTTTTATGCATTTCTGTTTTAAGAATGTAAATACAGCCCAGGGAGTCTCTGCTGAGGATGGAGAATGTAAACAAACGTGGCCTTTCTATTATGCAAAAAACCCTCTGCCATGTGGCATCATGGGACAACATTTGGTTTAAAATGTAAATTGCTGTCAGTGTTTGCTTGTGTGATCTTTGAGGAAGGGGAGTGGACAGGAGGGGCTACTCGAAGTAAACAAATGCCTCCAGTTTTATTAGAGGCCAAACAGCCCACACCTAATCAACCTAATTACCTTGAATGTCAGACCCCTGCTTTTATCAACAACACTGCTGCAGTGTTTTGCCTCTCGGTCTGTGCTTGAATCAGCAAAAGTGATGGACTCTCTTAACCTATTTTCTTAAAATGTCAGTAAAATCAATTTGCAGGTTTTCTCCCTTTTTTGAAGCCCAACAATGGTGAAATACTTCTTAATGGAGCACTGTAGGAGGATGTCCTGGACATCATAAAGGTGTATTTTTTAGGGTGAGGCACTCTATTGGAAAATGGAAAGCTATTTCTTTGCCATTGAAAGCTCTAGTAATGGAGGTGAAGTGGCCTGTTTGCCTCTGTGTGGAAAACTAAACGGCTGGCTTTACATCCTCATGCTGTTGGTGAGTGCTGACAGACAGGCTTAGGAAGGTAATGCACTTAGAAACAGATGTGAGTGGAAGAGTGCGTATGCTTGTTTGTGTGCGGGTAGAGAGACGTACAGATCAATAGCTTCAACCCCTAAAATGTATTGAATGTGAGCTAGCTGGACAATCCGGAAATGAGAGTGGGAGAGATGCCTCCCTCCCTTCCACCCCCTCTCTCAGTTGGTGCAGGAACAGATTTGCCCTATCACTGGCAGTAAAGAGGCTTTGTTTCCAGCTAATGGGATCACATCTCATACTGGAGGGGGCATTATAACCACACTGATCCTGTGATCCTTATCTAAGGCAAAGGGGTTTATACAACACACATGCACAAATGCAAACGCATACATTGGTATGATCCAGTTAAAGATTATTTATGTTTTTTACTTATGAAATTAAACTAACTTTCCTATTGGAAGGACCAAAAATGTGCTGTTTCCAGCTTATCAAATATGAAGATATCCTGTTTTTAATTGTTACTATTTAACTGTAATTTGAATATATGTTGGACTTACTCAACTTAATTGTGCTGTGCGTTTTCCCTAAAGTGTTATTGACGATTCATCAAGAAGATGCCACCTCAGGGAAACTATAATTGACAATGTATAGATTAAATGATTCATTGATTTAATTGATGCAATATGATGAATATACTTGTCAGTTGAGACCCTCATTTTAATGCTTCATGCTTCTAAAGACTGGCATTCACTTTGTCAGCTCAGCTTTGAGGTTTTAAAATATACCCGTTTGTGTACAGTTAAACACTTTGATATATTTTTATACCCCATAACAGGCTGACTCCATCGATATTCAAGAAGCCAATTGGGTTGAGTGACGTTTAATTTTCCTACTTTAAATCGTGCTTTCAAAGAGGCATCTATAAAAATGCACACTAGCTCTTTATGTAAAGCTAATCTTCAGAGGGGCATAAAAAGATGGAAAATGTTACAGCAAACAGTTTCCTGGCACTCACAAAGAACCATGTGTACTTTCCTCCATCCCTATTCCATTTTGAATTTAATAACGGTATCACGGCACAAGTTGAACTCTGACTTGTAACTGAGGCCAACACAACGGGGTCTGGTTGTGATATAAACCATTTGTAACACTGCAGTCCAATAATGGGATCTTTCCCATTTGGCTGTTGACACTGCTGTTTTTCTCATTAGGGGCATGATGTCAACACAAAGCGGGGGTGGAAATGCTCTGTCGAGTCAAATCTGCAAAGTTTTCGCAGAGCAGCAGTGCATATATAAATCATTGCAGCATGCAGTGGATGACTGAATGCTCAGCTAATACGGGCGAATAAATAGCACTAAGCGCATTCAACAGTACAGGTTTAAATGTTTATGGCTGCTCATAGAAATTAGCTGCTGTGCTGACCTCCTGCCATGGACACTGTGCCTATCCAATAGTATAGATTTTAAATGAATATTAATCTATCTGCTGCACAGGCCACCAGCGGGAGTTCTCCCAATAAAAATAACCCCACATTTTGCATTCCAGTGCTGCTCTGGGGAAGTCCTGCGTTTTACCAGATGGCAGGGGTTTCATAACATAACATTCATAACTCTGCATCTCCATCTCGAGTAAGGTTTGGGGAAATTTTGAAAGTAGGTTGTCCTCTTCAATATCCATCTGCCTTTCTGCTGAGTGGCTCATGTTTTGTTGCCACTCCGGGGCTCTCTCTAACCTAATAAGGTCTTGCCTGGGGTGACAGCGGCGAGGACAAATGACTTGATTCGGACATTTATGTTGTTGGATCACCCCTCTGCACTTTCATCTCAGCCCTGGCACTGAAATAGAAGAAAAAAGTCTCCAAGAAAAATGAACTCTTGCTCTTAGTTAGGAATATTTATTTAGTTTTCGGGACCCTGTTTTTATGTGATAAATTGACACCAGACTGGATTATGTTGGAGAGAGAGAAGCCTTCGTGTTTAGTTGCTCCGCTGGCAGACAGATTGGATGTGCTTTAAGTGTAGCTATCCTCACTTGTCAATTATAATTAAGTGATTTGTTACCCTACAGTGATGATTATGATGCTGTTTATATGCTTATACTTAATCATGTTAATTTGGATCTAAAGCTTCATCCATGCTTAATTTGTAATGATCTTTTGTTTTATATTTGGACAAAAACAATATATATTTGGGCTGGATATCACTGGCTGATCCTTGTACTTTTCAATAAAATATTTGCTGGCAGATCGACATTTTAATGTAATAAATATATAGATCCTCCAAGCAATATAATGAGTTAATGAAAATAAGTGAAGTCAATATTCAAATATGTTGCTGATTCACTAGTTGTTTAATTTTTGTATTTATTTATGGGCAAATGAACCTTTTCCAGCCCTTTTTTGTAATGTGAAAATTAACTCTTTATTTTAACAAACATGACAGGTTCATTTAAACATAATTGATTTTATTTGATCTGGAAACAAGGACATTAACTTGGGTTCTACCTTTTTTTTTAAAGCAGATTTGGTTAACTTAAAGCAAAACAACTTTAAGAAAAACTACACATAATTATTTGTAGCAGTGCATAATTAACATATTGTACTGTAGAGCCCTATGCTCATCAAATCAGGGATTCACTGATTGACCTTTTTCAGACCTAATACCCATTATTAAATGAATAACGTATGTACCGCATTGTATGCAAGCAGCTTGGAATATTCTTATGTAATAAGGAAACGGGTGTGATTTCAACATGATTTTCATATGATTGTAAAGCAAGATCTGAAGAAAAGGTTTAAATGTCCTGAATTGTTATCTATAAAAATATTGAAACCCAATACCACATAGCCTATTGTCACCAAAACCTCATACAGCTATTTGAGTCCTCGTCAGACTGATGTCCGATATCAGTATCTAATTTCAAACAGAAATGTAATAAATGCCAGATGAAATATAAAAATAAACACCAGACATTTCTTTATATAGTCATCACCCTGGTCCCAAAAAGTCCAGCTCAGACTCAGATGTTATTGTAATGATGTTGTTATGGAATAATCATGGAGCGTGATCATAATAGGCAATTATGTTGTGCAGTAAATAATTACATGCAAATGCTAATCTTCCCCAATCAGGTCTGAAATAAATGTGGCGTTTAAAATAACAGCTTTATCTTAACATGCAGATCAGCACAGTGCACCAGTAGATTGGTGTGTGTGTGTGTGTGTGTGTGTGATGCCCAGCCGATACTGCTATATGGTGATTACTGTGGCACAACTGTCAAGCTAAAAAAAAATATCCTCCTCGTCTGCAGCCAACACCGCCCTGAAAAAGCATGTATAGGTTTACTTCAGAAAGTCAGAGGCATGTGAAGTACATTAAACTTCAGATCATCGGCCGACTGTTTGGAGGCTTAGCACATAAGTGCTCTGTGGATGAAATGGATTCACATCCTCCTGAGTGTGTGGAGTGCCCTGCTTTGCAGTTAGGTAGGATGACTCTCGGAGCAGTGAAATGTAGTTCCTCTTCCACTCCTCTTCAAAAGAACAGCAGTCCCAAGGCACGATAGGAATAGATACGAGTCTTGTGCCTAAATTAGACACCACACACACTCGCAAAACAATCGCACATAAACACCTCTCACCACATGTAGTTTTTGGAGAAGAGTGCAACGGGTTTATGTGTAAAATGAATTGTGTTGTGTTAAGGTAGTTTTTAAGGAGAAAGTTGCTCTGCACCATTTGTACATAGCTTGTTCTCCGATTTTATTATTACAAGGTCGGCCCTGTTCCCTCCCCCCGAGCTCGCCTTTCCTCCCCCTCCTCACCATCTGTTGACTTCAAGTCATTTTGTTACTTTCTCCTGATTGCTCACCCGGTCTTCCCCTACAGTCTATTCTCTTGTTTTAGCCACCCAACCCCCTAAAACACCATCACCACCCCCAGACAAGAATAAGCTGTGTTTCATTCGTCATCACAGACAAAATAAAGCATGATTAACTATCGTACAAAGTCGTCTTGCCTCTCATGTACTGTGATAGTGTCTGCGGTGCTGAGAAGGAGAGGGATACACACTCGATTTGAGCAGCCCTCCCTCTCTCATTCCTCCCAGTTCCTTGAGGAAATTAAGCACATGACTCCGCTCATGTATGAGTCATTGTCTTTGCTCCCTCCATCTCTTTTCCCCCTTTGCTGTCCATTTCCCGTTGTATTTCCATCTCTGGTTCCTTACTTAGCCTCTCGCAATATGATTTCCAGATGTGTTCAACTTACTGCCCCATAAGCCTCTTCTTGTCTCTTTATTTTTTTGGTTTGGATTTGATCCTCCTTTACTCCGTACCTCTAGTGTGTTGTGTTTAGAGTTTGGCCTCAGTGTAAAATACGGTTTATACTTTATTCATGTTATTCAAGCCTCTAAGAGGCAATACATTATTTAGAGCTTCTGCCTCCCAAAGCCAGTTCACTAAGTACATTTTTGGCTCTGAGATAGACTCACACAAACTGCTTTTTTTTCGACCGGGAAGATGCTTCCTTCTCCTCCCCTCCCCGAACAAGCTTGGTGCATTTGGAAACATTGTTCTTTGCTTTAACGAAAAGGCCCTGTGGGGTCCAAAGTTAGATGGCTACAGTATTAATCAGGCGAACTGAAGCTTTAAAGCACGCAAAGCAAAGTGTTCCCCCTGAGGACAGAGCAGATGAGGGACATTGGTTTCAGTTGAAAGGAAGATCATGCAGAGGGGGGGTAGAGAGAGAAAGAAGGGAGGAGCTGAGTTGTTTTCTAATCTAGTGATATGAATCCAGAGACAGGCAAATCTGTTTTCCTCCTTCAAACCGTGATGTAATTGCTTCGTAAAGCTCCCTTTTTAATGGAATATTTTAGCTTAAAAGCAAGAACACAGTGTTATGAGTGCAATAAAAGAGAGTTGCAACTATCTCCTGTAATGGGGACATATTTTTTGTAAAATGTTTTGCTTCCAAATAACTCATTTTTTGGGGTAACGTGCCGTGTTAAACTGTAATAACTCCACAGATGTTCGATGTATCCGTCTTTGCTTTACACAGCCTGAACACTGAGAGGAATGTGTCAGGGATTGCATCAGTGCTCATGATGCCGTTTCACACCAACGGGCTTCATGCTCGCCGACACTCCTGACCTATTTATGATTTAAGAGCTGTGGTGAAGGCTCTTTCTTTCTGCTCGTCTTTCATCTTTTGCTTGCATGATCTCACTCGCCCCCGTTATCACGTCTTTACAAGCAGACAAAAGATCCGCTGGGTGGAAAACTCTGGAGGAGATGGCAGGAGTGTGACACCGGGCGAGTTAATTTGATTAAGAGTCAGTAACACCACAGAGCTGTAAAGTCAAATAAAAATGTGTGAAGGAATGGAGTCGCGTGTGAGAGAATGAAACAACATTACCGAGTAATAAAAAAAAAAATGACATAAAGGGAATTTTGCAAATTACTCACCATGTGTCCAAAAATCTGCTCTCCTCTCTTTCAGAACAACGACCCTTTGACCCTTGGTTACCATGGCTACCCATCTCATAGTCAGGTAAGGACTCAAACCAAATGTTTTTCTTTAATTCACCCATGCTGTTTTCTGATATTTCTTTACCATTCAAAACACATTGTTAGGGCTAAATGAAGATCCCTAAACCACAAGGTGGGGGTGTAGATTATCATTTATCAGTCATGTAGAAGAAGACATGCCTCCACACCCTTTACTCCCCTAGTCCTGCCCTCCCACAACTGTCCTTTCTACTCTAAACAAAAAGCTCAGATTTTAATCCCCTTTATCTTTTCAATCCGATGCATTGTTTTCTGTTTTTGCCGTTTAACCAGAGATCTTCTAGTTTTTCCCTCTGCAAATGAATAGTAATAAACACCCATACAGAAGCCTATTAAATATGTGTGCAAGGCAACAATCTGTTTACTGGTGTCTGTATTAGCCTACTGATCGTGTTATTAGACTGTTCAGTTTATGGGGTTAATCCTTAGATCATCCTCCCTTCATCCACTCAACCTCTCGCGCTCTGCCAATAATCTCCTCATCCCTCGCTCTGTGTGATACCCAAAAAACCTCTGGCTGCTTATCTGCACTCTATCTGTCTTAAGCCTTTACTTGTACGCTCTTATTTGCTTCAGTTTCAGAGATTGATTTCTTGGCAGTCTGTTGTGCCATTTAGCGGAAGCCTGGAACCAATTAGCCAGTTTTCATTTCACCGAAAGATGATACATCTTTGATCCGTTTCCTTGCTAATAATAATGTTCAAAGTAGTATTGCCTTGTGCGAGCAATCTCACGCTAGGATGTAAAGAGGTCAGTGAGGAGTTGCTTAAGGGACTCGAAGTATGAACCGTCCTCTAACCAGGCAAAAAAAGTCAGAGAGGAAAAAAAAAACAATGCGGGGCGTTGGAGGCTCCCACAACACCGAGGTGCTAAACTATCAACAGCGGTGTGAGGATGATGTGATCAAAGGCTCCTGAAAGGAAGAGCCTGGAGAGCAGCAGAAATCTGATGTGTGAAGAGAGGGGCGAGCACTTTTCAGACTTGAGATATAAAACTTATCTAGCTTTTTTTGTTTTAAGCTGAAATGATTTTAAGGACGACAAGCATTTTCATTGTGATGGAGGTTAAACCCTGTTTTACCATTAAAGGCCTTCAACATAGAGCAAAAAGAAAAGTAATTGGCTACTATTTGGATAATATCAGTAATTTTTTATGCAAAATAGTGAAACAATTTCTATATTATTTGAGTCCAGACTCTCAAATTAGACGATTTCCTAAGTCATATCATTTTGTAAACTAATTAGTTTTGGCATTTAGACTTCAAGTTAAACCATTTTTTCAAAAGACATCATGTTTGGCTCTGAAGTTGAATTGAATTAGCAGATAAATCAATACATTAAATAACCAGTAGTTGTTTCGTTACATCACAATAATTAAGGACATGTGGGTTGACGGTGAAGAATCTAATTACAAAATAGATTCATGTTTATTTTCTCTGAATATTTAAATCTCGCAGCAAACCCTATTATATCCAACCTTTCGTATTAAAATGTAATTATTTACATCATTTAATATGCCCTTGCTGGTATAGTAGTTTTCATTGTTACTCAGTGAGTTTGCCTTTGCCGTGCAAGATTTAAATTGCCTTTCCATGCACAACAGATTCACAGGAAACAATGCGTGCATCTGTAGTGCTGTTTATGAGTAACGTATTACCATGTTGGAGGGCATGTTGACTGCTTTATTAAAAATGATGTGACATGATGAATCCTCTCGTCCCACGGTTTGTTTGGCTTTGATGCACACGTCGTCCTTTTGTTGAATTTATGTTTGGAATAACTGCCCAAGGCATGTTCCCTGTCACAGTGGTTGATACACCCATATTTAAGTATGACTGAGAAAAGATATCTGGCTCTTTAGCTGCTAAAGGCTCTACTGCACTATGTTCTTCAGCTAGTCGCTAACCTGATGTGTCTGTGGTTTTGCGGACCAGGTAGGGTACACTGTCTTTTTTTTGCTGACGACAGATGTCTTGTGCTGCTTGTAAAAGATTGATGGAAGTGGTCCGAGTGAAACAAAAGAGTAAAGCTGTCAAACCAAAACAATGAGCTGAAATATGCTAAAACGCTTTGTTTGGGGAATTGATCTACAAAGCCCTTTGGTAATATTGATTAGGGTTTCCTGAAGGATTATCAACTTCTTTCCACTTTTAATGGTCCGCAATGGAGCAATCTTTTTTGTATGAAGGCAGATAAGATGATAAAACATACAAAAAGCCTAGGGGACATAAAGAGGAGGGGGGCACTGAGGGTCCCAAACTTGGTAGAAAAACAACTGTTGTCCCAGGTTGACCTTATCATCAGTTCTTGCATACAAGAAAAAACTGCAGAATCTTTCTCTTCAACTATAAGGTGCATTATAACTGAGTGTATTCAGACGTCAGCTGTGCTGTAATTGTTATGGAAACGTTTCTGTGTTGATCTATTTAGAGTGCTGTCATGACTTTTACAGAAAAATGACTTGGGCTCTTATTCAAACATGAAACAAACATGTAAAATGCGAGAACATTTATGTAACAACGAGCATCTCTAAAAAGGGAGAGAGAGAGGAGAGTCTTCTCTTCCTCTCCCAGTGGTGCCAGCAGCCCCAGTTAACTCACCTACATGGATAAAGAGAACAGAAGAAGAGAGAGAGAGGCGAGGGGCGGGAGGAACTGCGCCATGAGAGGGAAACAAATGGGAGGGGAAAGTTTGCAGGTGTGACAGAGGCAGGGAAGTAAGAGGGGGGAGGCGTCAGGCTATCTGGGTGAAAGAGGAGGAGAGGAGGAGGGCTGGAGAAGAGACAGAAGAGATGAGCAGGCAAGGGCACAGCAGCAAAACACAAGGCAGGGTATAGAGGGATAGGAAGGAGCGAGTGGGAGAGGGAGAGAAAAGAGTGAGTGGGAGACCGAAAGAGAGGGAGAGAGAGATAACGTGGGGAAAGGAGAAGAAAGGGTGAAGTAAAAGCAAGCGAGGGAGAGTGACAGGGACAGAGGCCAGCACAGGAGGAGGCGGAGGAATAGGAGGGAGAGGAGGGGGGGTTGGCATGGCAGACAGAGCGAGCGGGGGCAGAGAGAGGGAGATTTTGAATCTGTGAGACAGACAAGAGAGGCTGAGCGGGTGAGGTGACACAGGCTCTGGGAGGGAGAGGAAAGCGAGGCAGCGTGAGAAGAGGAAAGGAGAGAGAGAGGAGCAGTTTGAGTTGTTGCACAGAATACGATGATGGGACTGTACTATCCTTCCGTGTTGTCGGTGAGTGTTTATCGCCATATCTTTTTCATATCGTGTGTGTGTGTGTGTGTGTGTGTACGCGTCTGCTGTATCTCTTTGCCGAGCCTCCACTGTACATGGAACGGCATCAGAGCGGGCTGTCGTGGAGCATGAAATGTTAATTAACTGCTAACAGATGAGGACTCTTCTTGACCCGCTTCACTAGAGTGGTCTGGTCAGGGCATTTCAGACTCTCGTTAGGAGCCCAGTTGCTATGAGGTACACAAACAGAGAAGCTAGCCGAGTAGGCGTAGATGACACAGCCTTGGAGATTGTATCTCTACAATTATATTTGCTACGGTGAAATGCACGAGTGGCGATGGGTTATTGTACGCTGTTGTTGTGGCATCTGTTCTCCTGCCCAGAGCTAATAGCGCACGCACTCTGAACATCAAGAGCTGCCACTGCGAGAAACTCTGCTCTGCCATGTATTATGTATGCTCCGAAGATACATAAAGTACATCATGTTAGTCTGTAGCAGTATGCTGTTTCTGCGGTAAACTCTTTAGACATTTCTGAGTGGAAACAGTAAAGGAATAAGGGGGAGGGAGAGGAACGTAAAAAGTCTTTCTTCTTTATTGCCTCTGCAGCTGTCTCTGCACATCGCTCAAGCCCTGTGAGCGAAAGGGACAGGTGTCCCCAGAACAGTTGTCTCTGCCTTTTTACTCTCTTTCTTTCTCCTCCTCCTTTCTTTCTTCTGCATGTCCTCTATTCAGTGCAACACCTCCTCACTGTAATTTCTGTGTCACACATTTCACAAACACACAGCAGCTGAAGCACACAGTGGGCTGCAAAGTTGGTGCGTGAAGTGTCTCGTTCATATCATTACATTTTGTTTGGTGTGAGTCAGGCTCAATGTGTGCGTCTCTTCCTGTCTTTGCTTGTGCTTCTCTTTCAGCTGTACCTTGGATTCCTGCTCTCTTTACTGTTTGACCTCTTTTCTCCCTCCTATTGCTCTCCCTGGGGCCCTGGCAGCTGTTATCTCAATGTTTTCCTCTAAGAGCCCCTGGAAGAGGGGGATGGGTTGGGAAAAGAGTGAAAGAATGGGAGCGGGAGAATAGAAAATTGATTTTTAAGGTGATGGGACCCCCTCAGGCAATTGCCAGGGAAGCTCATGGATTAAGAAGCTGAAATTTTGCAGAGGTAGACAAATGAGAGGAGTTGAAAGAGACGGAGCACAACAATATTAGGTCAACTGGAGAGAGCTAGTTTTCTCTGTGACGCAATTTCATATTGTAGAGCTGACTTTACAGTTTTGTGTGTGTGTGTGTGTGTGTGTGTGTGTGGTCTTTTGTTGTGTGGCTGAATGCTAATATTTTTGGCCCTTGCTGCTGCAATAGACTTGAAGTAGCACATTAGGTGCAAAAGTTGAAATATTTTCTCAAGCCCCACATAAGTGTGTGGCCCAAGGCAAGGGAGAGACGCCTACCTGCTGCAAAACTACACACACACACACACACACACACACACACACACACACACACACACACACACACACACACACACACACACACACACACACACACTTGATAAACTGTAAACAGGTCATGAGGTTTCATCCCCCTCCTTACCCACCCTTTTGCACCTCCCACCCTCCACAAATCTTGTTATTGATTTTTTTTGCAGGGTTAACAATAATGGTCGGTAAGTGATCCCAATGAGCTGTGTTGCCGTGGCAACTTGCATGAGTCATACATTTTGTAAGGATTGTTAAATGGTTTTAGGATGAGGAAAATGTTGTCGGGAAAGCCATGTGAGGTAAACACCTTTTGAACTATGCATCTATAAAAATGAAAAAATAAGATTATGAAATTGCCCAAACCTGGTGTTAGAGAAACCGTTATGGCTTTTTAAGCAGCTTTTTGCATCTCTAATCACTTTAAAAGCACTCTCAGTAAGGTATCTGCGTGAATTTGAAAATAACCTGCCTTGATAGGGGTTGCCCTCGCTGACTCTTAGCACTGTGCGGTTGACAGTGACAACACTGTCCTTTGGCCGGTTTGTGTGCATTTTTAAGCAACACACAACAAACAGGCGAGTGCTTTTATTTTTACAGAGCCCTACTTGAGCCTAAAACAAGACTAACTCGTTTGATGGTCATACCTAATGTATTGAAAGAGCTGTATCCATGTTTGGTAAACATGTGTCCAGCTGCTAGTTTGTGTGTTCACCTGCACATGTGTTTGTTAGGGGTGCGCGTTGCTTTTAATGAGAATTAAATGTGGACAAATAATGTCATCATCCTTTTGTTTGCAGTGTTTACCTTTCATAAAATGCTGCAGTGGAGCGCAGCGGACCATTGACACAGCTTGTGGAGAGATGACACGGCTAGTCATGCGTGTCTCCCTGCACACTGTATGTTGAAGTGGGGTCTCCCAGAAATGGTTCGTGAGAAAGGGGGCTGATGTGACAACCTACAAGGGAAAGGATGGGGGTTTTAAAGGGAGGAGTTTGTTTGACAAGCAGGCATGTTACCCTATAAGGAGATTGAGAAGCATAAAGGAGGAGGAGCCCAGGCCTCAGCGATATCTTGTTGCTATGAAGCAAATGTTCTTGATTGACATGAGTGGGGGCGGGACGTATGCAAGGGTCCCGTCTGGATTTTATGAAGCGTAAAGAAGCGCAGCAGAGAGAGTGGGAGGAAAGGGAGAACAGCAGCAAGAGGAGCGCAGAAGAAGTGCAAGAGGGGGAGGAGGAGGAGGTTTGACGTGGGATGGAATAATTTATCAAGAGGGTGTCTCCTGGCTCATCGGTATGCCACAGACACGCCGTAAATGTTTCTCCAGCTGTTTGCAGCTCGGGTAGCATCACCACGGTGTCAGAAGCCAAGATCTGAGTTGTGCACAGCTTCTAATACAATTATTGAGCCAAAATGTGAGCTGCTGCTAACGGCATAAATCACATTTTCTACAGTCAAGTTTGTTTGTTGAATTAGGCTACAGACTGATGGCTGCGAGCCCGAAAATGTAATATACTGAAATGCCATTATTCATGTGAAATGACCCGGTGTTGTCCTACTTAGCTATTAGCCACGTTCCTCTCCTCCTCCCTGTCTCCTTGTAGCGCAGTGAGACTGCTGCAGACGGACGATTTTATAACGTGTCTCCTCAGAAACACTTGCTGTTGCTAACTGACCCGAATGTAACCCAGCTACAGCTACCGCTCTGAGTCACTGCCTTTGCCTGGCCAACGCATACACTTACACAACCCTTAATGCCTTAACGCCCCAACGGCAGGGGATTGGAAGCACAAACGCGCACACATGCTGATATGCACACGACATGTACACAAACAATACGTACACAAAGCTGAGTGCTGGCACAAATGCAGAGCTAATACTTTTGTCTACAGGGCAGCACCTTTCTTCAAATTTCACAGGATTGCCCTCCTTCCTCCGCCTTTGTGTTCCCCATCTTATGTGTCCATTTATCCAGCACTTGCTATTATCCGGATGGGAAGCACAAAGGCCGCTCGCTGTCAGCAAAAGGCCCGTAACTTGAGGTTCTGAGAGGGTGGAAAAAAAGCAGGCAGGCACACGCACACTATTTTTGTAGATACTGGGCTGTTGACACGGTGTATCAGGAACAGAGGTATGTTGAGATGCAGCTAAAATGGATCTCCTCTGAAAAGGCCATTCGTCCAACACAAATACAAGGTTGTTTTTGGCTTGTATTCCTGCTTCTATTTTTGTCTGGCAGAAGGAGCGGCAACAGCCGGGGTTGTCCATTCCCCTGCTAGGCTGTAGTCTGTTTCTGTGCGTGAGCAACGACAACAATGAGGAGGATGTTATGATTGATAGGGATATAATCTTCTCAGTGGTATAGACTGTGGATATAATGTATAGTATCACAGCCAAGATTTGAAAACCTCAAGTCCTAAGTGTGCAGTAATAAACATTCAAGTCACTATCATACTGTCTTGGTTGCATCAAAACTTGTCAAGTCCAAGACTGACTCATCAGCAGATGAGTGAGTTTTCTCATGACTCATCAATGTTGGGACTCGAGTAAGACAACAAGGGAGACGCAGCGAACGTTTTAATGCAGAATAGGAGGGTAGTTTTCCCAACAAATTTGATAAACGGTAGAATGTTTTTGCTCTTCGTCTGTTTGTACACAATATTCTCTGCATCAACCATTCAGATCAACAATAAACACATTTGCCCTCCGATATCGGACAACACAAACAAATTCTTAAACATAGCAGTGCTTTGGGAAAAAGCTCATTTGCTAATGTTCAGAAGGTGTTAGGTTTAACAAGTTCGCCGCCTTGGTTAAGCTTATTAGTGTCCAAACATTTTCAAATTAGTATTTAACATAAAGTGGAGCTGGGGCTTATAAATGTCATTATTTTAAAGGTTTTATGTAAAAAGTATTGAAAGCATATTATTTTTACCTGACTTGCTAGATGAAATGTATTCTCAGGGGAGGCATAAAAGCCATGGATGGATCAACATTGTCTTGTTTTTTATTTGTATAATAAGCTGTTTGCCAACATGTTGCGGCAATAACATAAAACTCTCAACACATAGGTATAGTCCCAGCGTATCGCCCTCATTGTACTTTTTTCATTTCAACACTTGAACCAAACCAGGGTGATCAACTTTCCCTTTCTAGCGTGACACAGGAGCAGGTCTAGTTTCCTAATTTCTGTTTGTTATGCAGGGGAGCTCTTACCTGGTGACTTGGCATGATTTGCTTCACAAATGCAGTTAATGTAGGAAGAGCTGATGCAAGACGAAGACAGCAAGTGTATCATTTAGCACATCATGTTTTTACGTCTCCTGCAGTTTAAAGCCCAATCTAATCTGACTAATGTTCAGCTCTCTATTTCTCTCACTCTCAAACATAATGAATTCAGGATGTCTCATCCGAGGATTTCAGCTCATGTGCACATTATTACCATCAGTGATGTAACAGTGTAACAGAGAGAAATCGCTGTGCATATTTACACTTTTCTGGCCTATTTTTGAGCTTTTGTTAATTAATTAGAGCCTAGATTTATAACTACTATAAAAAACCTATGAAAAGAATGGTTGTCAGGAAAGTAGGTACACCTCGAAATCAGTTTCTGACTGACTGTGATTGAGATTTCACAGGTCTAAATGCATATTTACTTGCATGATGATCTTATATCATTAAAACATGTTTAGGGCATAATGAGTGACTATATTAAACAAAATGTGTCTGGAGACTCAGCTATAAGACGCTCCTGCTGCTACATCAAACTTAGTTAGGACAGGAAGGCAAGGATGTGAGGGATGTTATCACGTATCAAATTCTTAATCTGGATGCTTGTGGACAAGATTGGAAGAGGTTCATACAGCTGCAGCATTTAGAGGAGTGGACACAGCTGCTATTTCAAAATGTGAATGCAGTTAAACTTGGACTCTGTGGTCAGTAATCTGGCGGCTGTGAGGCTCGAGTGCTCGGAACAGGAGATGGAGAACATGGTTTCTATTCTGGCTGAGGTGTGGACTCTTCACCTGGTAGAAGAGGCGGTTTAGGTACGAAGCGGGGATGTGTGCAGTGAGTAGGACTTCAGTGCAGATGGATGATGAACACATATTTACTGTACGTTGTCGGGGAGAGGAGGGAGTGAGATAACAGGATTGCTGGTTGTGATTATCCTGCTGAAATCACGCCAGTGCTGCAGTAATAAAAGGTTAAAAGCATCTGATAGTATTCCGTGTTTTCTGTTAAATTTGCTCGGAAAGTGAAATAGACATCAGGTTAACTAGGGTTTCTGATGGCACGATACATTTTCTTTTAATAGATAATAGAGAGCAGAGATTAAATATGTTGGTGATGCACGTATTTTATGTGCCACAGATTTGTGGTGTTGCAGAGTTAAACTGCCAAGAGCTATTCTTTTTCAAATAATAGCTCTTACAGTATTTACTGTCTTAAACATGTATCTGTGTCTTCACTTTTTTTAATTACACTTCAATTTGGGTTATTAGCTTCATAGTTAGTGGTTATTTTTTAAAGCTTGAGTATTGAGGTCTGATTTAATAATAGCTTATATGTACTTAATTGTTGTTAGTGGAAATAGAGTAATACAATAATTAATAGAAATGTTTGTTATAAAGGTTTAGTGCCTGAATCAGGGTTCCTTATATCATTTGTAAAAAAAAATCCTAGTTGTCTTGACTGGCACAGCAAGGGGTGGTATTTTCTAAAAACAAAACAAAAACATTTCATGTGTAATTCAATTGTACCCCAAGCAATGAGTTGATGTTCAAATATAGATAGATACTTTATTTATCCGAAATTGGTAAAAAAGAAAATATGTCAGCATCACTGTCAAGCATTACACAAGTTAAACATGTTTAAAAGATACCATAAGATACAAATGTAATACAAATTAACATTAGCGGTAAATATATATATATATATATATATATATATATATCATGACAAAAGTGCAACTACAGAAATGTCTTTACCTTTAGTTAAGAGATTATTGCTGTAAAGGTACTTATTTTTGATCTTAAAACATAATACGGAAGTCAAGGTTGTATTCACATGTGTGTACCTGTGTTATTTACAAGACAACGTGTCCCTCTCACTGTCGACTTGGTGCAGCTCTGCCGTCGCTGCTCTCGTGTCACAATATCGATGTGATCTGTGTCGACCGTGTGCATCACCGCTTTGTTGCTGAGTCGAGGGGCCCGGCTACCGTGTCACAGGTGTGATGCTGAGAAAGGTCAAAAGCTGGGAGACAGATGGCATGTGCGCGCACACACACACACTCCAACACACTTGTAACACTCCCAAAGGGACAGAGATCTATTGTGCAACTCAGATGGGCATTGCTGCAGCTTGACACACACACACACACACACACACACACACACACACACACACACAAGCAGATGTCTAGTAACCTTTTTATCAGTAGAAAAAAAGCTGAATATTTATTTTACTAATAAATTATTGTTATTATTACTTGTTCCTAGTGCCACCATAAGTACTGCTGCTAATAATAAAATATGTATAACAAAATAATTACGAGTTGGAGTGAAAACGGAAAGACAGAAAGAGCACAATCATAAACAGAAGCCATTGTTTGCCCTTTTTTTTTTACTCAATTATGTAACCTCCCACTATTTGCATCTACACTGGAGTAGCAACCGCTGTCTTTCATGATCTGACTTTGTTTTTTAGGTGTCTTTTTGTCCTTGTATTCTTTCATAAAAGATTTACTGGATTTATAATTTGAGTTTTGTAGTTCTTTATTTACATTTTGTAACACATCTTAATGACAGAGTGTTACATATTGCCAGTGTCGTTTTTATTTAATGGTTGAGCTGTAAAAAACACCGGGGACAAGACACATTTAAACCAGGACATTTTTCTAATTCTTCATAGTATAAAAGCCATGCTAGCTGCATTGAATACTCTTCTGTACAGACATTCAGGATGAATTATAACTCTTCTCATGATGCCATCAGCGGACCAATATTGTCCTTTGTTCATACTTTCGCCCATCATCGTCAGCTATTCCTCGAGTATGATAATTACCTTAGTTTGCTTATCAAATGCCAGCATGCTAACTCCTGAAAGTAAAATGGTAAACATGATTAAATCCAAGTTAGCATGATGATTCATCCTTAATCTCAAATCTTCAGAGCAGAGCAACATGACTGTAGACTTAGTCTTGCTATAAATATATTATAATTCTTGGTCAATAAACCAAACATAAAGATGTTCTCACTACTGTCTTGAATTTATCTGCCATATAGTGCGAGTTATAAAAGGATCTGAGAGACTGTGGAGGTTGGTGTATCTTTTGCAGCCATGGATCAGCGACAGGGTCATGCTTCTTCTATCACTCATCACCTACCATCCCCCCTTTTCTCCCCCGTCCCTCCTGTCTCCCTTCACTCTCCTACTGTTACCATTTTAGGGTATCTATGCCCCACTGCCAACAGCCAGGAATGTGTGTGTGTTATGTCTGTGTCGTGTTTGTGGGTACCGGTATTGTTCCCCTACGCTCTAGAATATAAGTACCATGTTTATTTTCTTGGGGTAAAGATGTTGTTCCCTGTCATGTAATAATAGTGATACTTGGGCAGGCTTCCTCCCTAACAGTTGTTCTTTGTGCAAGCATTTAGGTATGTGGGTGTTTGCGTGTCAAAGGTGGCTTGTGTGCAGAGGCGTTTGTGAGTGTGTGTGCAGGCGTTAGACACTCACCATTGTAGAACATTGAGTATGGAGGCATCTGACCCTCAATAATAGATGTGGCTGAAGTGAATATTTAATAGGTGGGGGGTGTGTGGATACATGCACGCATTTACACACCCGTACGTGGGGAAATGGAAATATAATATCCACGCTTGTATGACTTTTAGACTGAAGCTCATGGGAAAGTGGTCTCTGTGTGGTCGGGTGATGCTGTCTGTAAAAGATACTGTGGACGTTAGCCAGGCGGCTACTTTAGCTTTCACTCCTTCCTCACTCTTCTCTTATTTTTCAAACAGGGCTCTCAGGATAGTGCTGGCGGACAGGAGGGGCTCATACCTCCGCCTTTCTCTGCCTTCCCTCCACCTCCACCACCGCCCCCCCAGAACGGCCTGGCCCTGGATTACGGGGGAAGCCTGTATGCAGCGGGGGCCGTCCAGGGCCCCGTGGAAGCCGGCGGAGCTGTGAACAGTGCTGCCAATGCTGCCAGCCTCAGTGTCCAAGTGAGTGCCAGGCTCTTCCTCTGTGTGCAGCCCACATCAGGTCTTTCCTTGAAAGGTCACTGACAGCGAGAGCGTGGGGGATCATGTTTTAAGGATAACAAAATAGTAGTAATTCTCTCGGATGCACCAATCTGATTCTTCTTTTCCCACCCATAGCGCATGCTAATACGCTGAAGTACCCACACAAGCAGAATAATATAACTGTGACCAGTTGAAATGAGTGCACAATATAAAATGAATACCCAGTATTACAGTAACACAATGCATACACACAATGCGATAAATCTAGTGAATGACTGGCCAATTATTAGAGAAATAATTGTCTGTTGCAGGCTGGAGTGTAAACAATAAAACTGTTCCTCCTCCTTTCTTCCCAGCAGTCAGATGGGTCTTCCCAGATTGACGGTCAGTCAGTTGTTGGCTCAGGAGGAGGTGGAGGGAGCATTGGGGATGATACAGACGCCAAGGGGACGCCCAAACGCCTCCACGTGTCTAACATCCCCTTCCGCTTCAGAGACCCTGACCTACGACAGATGTTTGGGGTATGTAGACCACAATATCCCCCCCTTTTTTCCAATATGCATTATTACATAACCTAGAAATTTCGCTTTAGATTAAAGCATCTAGTTAGTAAAAAGAACGAGTCATAGAACCAATACAGTGATGACAGCACTGTATTAAGTTTTCTTTTTTAACTGTTTTATTTTGTGTCCTTAAATGGGATTTCCACATGAAAAAAGGCTTTGTCCCGTCAATTTCGACTAAAAGTAATTACATTTGAACCAAGAAAGCAAAACCTTTACTTGTATAGCCATCTTGTAGAAGGATTGTGTATGCCAGATGTAAAAATCTGGCCTCATGTAAGTTTTTTTTGTAAGAGGAATGTTTTTAAAATGTGCTGCAGAGGAAAGAAACATATAGGGGGGGAAAAAACTGCCAAAGCTGGCTGAGTGCCAGCTCATCGTGGTTGGTCAGTGCTGACACCCTGTGGCAAGAAGCAGTACAAAACTCACATGGTTGTTCAGTCTCTAAATCTTCTTCACCTTTTTTTATCACAGCAATACGGCAAAATCCTTGATGTCGAGATCATTTTCAATGAAAGAGGATCCAAGGTATGAAGTTATTAAAATGTGAAGAAAAAAAACATGTTAACAGAAATGAGCTCAGCAAAAGATTAACGTGTATTTTCAACCTTCTCTCGCTCTCTCCCTCTTTTCTTTTTTCCATCTCCTCGTCTCCTCTGCTCTCAGGGCTTTGGTTTTGTAACATTCGAGACGAGTGCAGATGCAGAGAGGGCCAGGGAGAAACTTCACGGTACGCTGGTGGAAGGACGTAAAATCGAGGTAACTCACCACACTTGCCCTTTTTTTGAAACGGCAATCATTTTCTCCTCTGTTTCCCCCTTCATGTCCGATAATTAGACTGAGTTTGATCTGGTCGTTTCTGCCACAGAGAAGGTTTCCGGGTGGCTGTATGTGTTAGACTCTAACCCCTCTGGCTTCACTATAGCATGGTGCAGTGGTGCCACGCACACAGACATCTCTCTGACGGCACTTCCTGTCGATGTTTATGCTGTTGTTGTTGTTGTTGATGTTGTGGGCTGTCCATTGCACCTTGATCTTAAAGCTGTGTGGTTTGCAAAGCATGCTGTGTGGAGTGGCTACACAACAGGCATGGCCGGAAAGACATCACTACAACACGGGCACTGTCGATATCCGCTTCTGTAACAGCATGTAGGATCTTTTCTCTTTTATTTGTTTCTCCTGCACCTTTTCCATCACCATCATCACTTCTTTCACGGTCATGATGAGTGGCCATTTATGGTTTATTATTGATGGGAAGGGGAGTTATTAGCCTCTCAGTTATTTTTCCTCTGAAAAAAAAGTGCTTGCTGATGATTGTGAGAGGCTACTCTATGTTGCATGGATGGATGAATAATAAGGTCAGATATCGCCATGGAGTTTTTCACTGTTAACATCACACGGGTGACTCTGGGTAGCAGTCTTTTTAATGAATGACCGGTAAGCAGAGTGATGCATGATGGGAAGCATTTCAGGGGGCAGTTTTTTTTTTGGAATGAGACTGCCGTGAGAAGTGTGGTGCCATTTCTGATGCTTCAAAAAAAGCTGTTTAATTTCAGACGTGCAAGATGGATGGTAAAAAAAAAATGTTTGTTTACACACACACTTGCATCCACCGCTGCTGAAAAGGACACCAGATATCACAGAAGTGCATTTTGTTGTGACATCTTTTATTATTTGTCAGCATGAGTTCGGATTTCAGTTGCAAATGGCCTTGGAGATCAGATACACCATGCTTATGCCATTTGCTCTGGCTCTTAAATTCACGCTTTTATTTTTTAACTTGCCACTAAAGCTCTTCTGCATGCATGATCTCGAAAGTCTTGCACTCCTCTCTGTGTGTGGGTGGTGAAGGATTACAAATATGGAGGGCGGAGAGAGAATGCAATAGATAGCTGTCGTTCCCGCTCCTTTTTTGTTTCCTTTCTTTTTATTGGTTCTCCTCCATCTCTCTCCACTCTTTTTCACCAGGCCAGTCTGTACGTCTGTCTCCCAGTCTGTGTGTCCCCATCTACATTTCTGCTGTCCATCCCTCCCCCCATATCTCTGTCCATTTCCCTGTCCTGTGATGAAGTTAGGTTTGGAGAAGTTTGATTTTGAGTATTGATTTTGTCAGTTATTTGAGTATAATCTGGCCAATAATAACAGGTAGCTTGCCTCCTAAGGTATATATTTTTTATTTCTGATATTTTCTGTTTCCATTTGTTTGCTCCTTTTATCAACTTTTGATCTGTGTTAGTAGTGAGTTTAAACCAGCAGAGGGTAGGTCATAGTCGAAAGGCTGATACTTGTAGGTGACTGTTGACACGTGACCTGTTACATCACTTCCTCTCTACCAAGAAGTGGGGGTTGCTTTTCATTACCTCGTTTTGTTTATGTTTTTTTTTTGGTTCATCATTTCTTTCTTACATATATTTTCTCTATTTCCCTGATGATTTTTGTATGTTGTTGTTGTCAGTCTCCACGGTAACTGCTCGCGTGTCCTCACGCCGTTTCCCTGGCAACGGTAAGTTGTGTACACATGGCATCATCTTTGAATGACCCCTCCCCCCCCACCCCATCCGTCAAAAAAAATCTATGAAATGCACCCAACACCCAAATGACGGCCCCTTTTACTGACGGGAGCCTGATTGATTGACAGAAGCTGATTGGCTAATCCTGTGATTGATTGGGGAGGTGGTGAATGAAACGATTACGAGGTTAGCCATTGATCGCATGGCATTATAAAGGCCACTTGTATAACTGAATGTACTGCATCTATCTGCAAGTGCAACAACTATGACTACCACTTCTTATGCATTCATTCCAATCACCTCTCTAACTGCATTCAGCATTTAATTCCAGAGCTGTATCCTGCATGGTTTACTCTCTTTCTCGTCATCTGTATGACGCCATATAGTACTACGTCATCTCTCTTTGTCATGTGTCAGCCAATAGCTGCATTTCTGCACCTTAGTGGGACAGCATGCTGAAGCATGAGTGCTATGTTAGCTTTAGAGAGAGAGAGAGAGGATACTAGTTGTCTGTATATCATGGTGTACTGTAGTACTTGATAATCACTTTGTACCACTTTGTAGACTGCAGACAGTTGTAGAGGTATGGCTGTTAAGAATTACAATTCTAATTAAAGAGATATATATAGATGAATATTGTGCACCCCAAATAAGATGCTTACCTAAAGCCAATCTACTTTTCATTAGTAATATGTACACGTTAAGCATTTCAGTCCTTTGTAATAAAGAAAAAAAGCTGCTATAAATTCATTTGAAAACCCCATCATAGCAAACCTAAATGCAATTGATTAAGACACAGCAGATTTGTATTTGTTCTGATTTGTGTAAAGAGGTGTCCTTTACTTTTTGATCAGTTTGGTTCTGGATGGTGTGTGTTGGTGGTTGTGTGCTTCGAGGTCTCTCTGGTGTGGGACACTGATCTGGAATGCCTGGCAGTGTTTCACAACCATGAATGATATTTGCATCCCCCATTCTCTCTGTGTTTATTTAGTCTTGTCTCTCTCTGTATTTGTTCTTGCTCCATTTATCATTTCTCCATTGTTGCTCCTGTACAGTTAGATCCAATGTAGGCAAACGGTCGGATGTACTTTTGTATGTGTGTACCGCATCTTGTTGTTTCTGTTTGTTCATTAGAAGAATTGCACATTTGGATGGATTGTTCACTCTCTCTCTTCTCCACATCATGTATGTGTTTTTCTGTGTCTTTTCATGTGGACTGGCTCCTTCTCCTGCATCCCTCTATATTTCTCTGTCGTTCTCTCCCTCCCCTCCGTCCTTTTTCTGTATGATGTGTATTGGACTGGGAGGGCTGCCAACCTTTTTTCGATTGGTCTCTTGCTGCATCTGATGCTTGCTGATTGGCTAGTTTTTGCTCACCTCTGGTGATGTGATGCGCTCTTGATTGGCTGCGTGTAATTTGTGTATGAACTCTTTGATTGATGTTTTTTGCATTGTGTTCAACTGATGGATCTGCCGCTTAATTCACCTTCTTTTCCCTCCTTTTTTAAAGGTAGCGATACAATGTTCTTGGATTTCTTTTTGAATGCTTTTGTTCTGAAATATTTTATTTTATTTGTTCTGTGTGCCAATGGTTGCATTGTTTGTGTGCAAAACTGCCTGACTTACTCACCAGGATCCTTGTTTTCAATGTCTTTCTCCTTTAAAAGAAGTGCATGCATCAAATACCATGGCTGCTCATCAACAGAATTAACCTCTGTCATAAGTAAAAAGAAATCAAGTATAATTCCACCTCACACCTAAAGTACCATATGAGGAGGCTGATCATCATGTGTCGAGGATCTCCCTCATATCTCACAGAATACATTTGGTTAAAGTAAACTATAATGTGATTGGATTCTGCATCATTTGACTAAAATTCCTCACTGCTTGTTTATCTGGTAACCTGAGTTAAATTGGCTCCTGACCATTTTTTCTGGTGTGCAGGTGAATAATGCCACAGCCAGAGTGATGACAAACAAGAAGATGACGACCCCGTACTCTAATGGAGAGGGCCTCGCTACACTGCCATACGGTAATGCAATCTTTACAACCAATTCCAGCTCTGTGTTTTGATGAATTGTGTTTGGTAATATGGCAGGCATTATATAATGATCATATAGATACAAAAATGAGTTTCCAGAGTAATGAAGTTGCACAATAGAACTTTTTAAAATTACAACTACATTTCTGTGATATTATAAACAGAATATTAACACATTTTATAAAATATATTTACAATAATTTCCCAATTTTGCATCAATCCGTCTATCTTATAATGAAACTTGATTTTGATATAACAATAATACAATAAAGTCAGTAATGGCTTTACTGTAAGCAAACATAGACATTAATTTAACTTAAGGAGTATTGCTGCTTTTAATGTAAAAACTAAATGAGAAAACGCACTTTATATTGGAAATACAAATTAGGTTGTTTAATATAAAATACATTCCTAGGTTTGTATTATACTCATTTACATGCAGCAGCATCAAAAGGGATTTTCTAAATGAATGGTGAAGTATTATGATATTAACTTGTCCTGGTGGTGACAGATGTGCTCTATGCAGACAGGAAGCTTCAAATATTCACTCTAAACTGTCCTCTGTGTTTTACTATAGCTGGGTGGAAGTTGAGTCCCATGGTTGGAGCCATGTACAGCCCTGAACTCTATACAGGTGAGACAAAAAGGATCAATAAATGAGTGTGATGGAGAAAAAGCACAAGTAATATAAAAAATCTCAAAGGGATTGAAGACGCTTTTCCTTCCACCTTCTCTCTCTCAGTACCAGGGTTTCCATACCCAGCGGCAGCCACAGCAGCTGCCTCTGCCGCTGCAAGCTTTCGAGGCGCTCATCTGCGCGGCCGTGCCCGGCCCGTCTACAGTGCAGTCAGGGCGGCTGTGCCACAACCCGCCATCCCCACCTACCCTGGGTAAACACACACACACACACACACACACACACACACACACATTTACTAAGTTATAAATAATACGTAATAATCGTGCATGCTGCGTGTTTGAATAGATTTGTTATTGAAAATTGACGTAATTTGCTGAGCTGAAATACCATTTCCTTGTACCGCAGAGGTGATAATGATATGATACTTTAGTGCTCAAATAGAGTAGTATTTTTCTTTTAATAGACATTTGTGTCACGGTAGTATCACTCTAAAGTTGGTGCATATGTATACAAAGAGGTGGTATTTTGTCTTGCATGTTGCACGGTGTGTAATAATATCACCCTTCTTTCTTTTCTCTCTCACAATCTGCCCCGTTTTCTCACCTTTCTCTCCTAAATTGTCACTCTGTCATTCTCTACAATGCCCACATGGTGGCGCATCACACCATCTTTTTGTTTGGACTTTCCACCACCGCTCCTCTTTTCCTTTCCTTCCCTCCTTCCTCTGTCGTCTCTCTCTCAGTGTGATGGCCTATCAGGATGGCTTTTACGGTGCAGCTGATCTCTATGTAAGTATGCCTCTCTCTCCTCTACTGCTCACTCCTCATCTACAATTTCCCCCTCTTGCCTGTGGGTTTTCAAGTGTGAAACGACACGGACCAAACCCATAGAGACGTGTACTTCTGGGTGTTTTGTTTCATCACAGCTAGAGACATTTTTACCCTAACTAAATCTTAAAGGACAAATAAATTAAACTCATCACTTTAGTATTCATGAACCATCTCATATACATTACACAATGCATACATATATAAGTCGCAGCACATTCAGGAGTAGACACCTCTAGGGTTTGTCTCTGTGCATTTGTGAGTTTAGTTTGTACCAATGTGATTATGAGTGTGTGTGTATGTGTGTGCGTGTGTGACCAGGTTGACAATAGCTGTTTCTGTTCTCTCTGTAGACTAGTGTTTCAGGACATTAGTGGCAGATTGCCCCAGGTAGGGTTGACACACTCTTGTGTGAGAGCCAGTGTGCATCCTCCTCGTCTTCAATGACTGCGTGCTGCTAGACATAATTGACCATCTGAGATTGAAATGCCTTCTCTGTCTTCTTTACTAACTCACTGGATTCTGACATGGGTGGAGTTGCGGAAGGGGGAGAAAAAAATTATGTTGAAATCTGAATCACGGAAGAATTATACCGCATAAAACCTCCATTCACAAAAAATCTACAGGAGAGATGTACACCAAGGGTAATTTATGGAGAGGGCTCACAGTTGATATTTTTCCATATTACAGAGGACAATAAATCCAGCTAGCAATGTACATATTGTTCTCGAACTTATCATTTTGCTCAGTATGAAAAAAGACATTTTGTTTTGGTGACACCACACACAAAAAGGCATCTATGAATTGTATACTTCTCATAATGTTCTTATGAAAATACTTATTTACATGACATTTTCATCACACACTTGTATTCTGAAATAAGAAAAAAATGTAGGGTTAAAAAATACTGACAACCCATTTTCAAGGCAGGACATTTTGGTGTTTTTAAATGTAATTAAAAAAACATATTGTACACAAACCTCGCATATGAACAAATACGAGTCCATAAGCTTTATTGCCATGCATTGATACAAACAGGACTTAAAACAAACAATACATAAATACAATATAAAGTTGAGACTCATCCAGGAGGACAGTTTTTATCAGCAGATAATTCAGACCCCTTCCAGGAATCTCCCTATCTGTTTCACCTGTGGCATGCTAACTGAATCAATGTCGGCATGCAGACATATTTACAAGGCTGACTCCTCCCCCTGCCCCCCCTCCCAATATTCCTGCCCGCTTTCTCTTCTCCAACTTTAAACTTTCTTTTTTTGTCACTCTTTATTTCTTATCTCTTCATTCTCTCAGATAATCATTTAAACCTTTACTGTTATTATTCTTTCCTTCCTCTAAGACTCCTCCTCTTCCTCACCTCCTCTCTCTTTTCATCCCTCTGTACTATTCATGTCATTTCCTTCCCCCCCTTCCCCCTCTCCCCAGTCCAGCCTCCCTCCCATAGCAGCAGCTGTGTGGTCCTGAATGCGGGGACTTGGTCTTGACTGATCCTCTAGGGTAGAATGCAGTGGTGTTTGTTTGTTTTTTTAGGGATGTTTGGCCTAATACGCTGTACGTTCTGAGTTTTGGAAAGCATGCTGTGTCTGTCAGTGATTGGTCGCTGGCCCTGTGAGTGTGAGCGTATGCGTGTGTTTTTAATCTGACTGGCTGACTGTCTTCTTACACCTGTAGTTTATTTTGTGTCTGTTCATCAGCTGTTCATCCTCAACATAAATAATGACACAATCATTCCGCCACCCCTTCCCCTTTCTTTAACTGTGTGTTTTTGGTAGGGGAACCGGGGTGGGGCACAGTAATGGGTATGAACTCTCTCTCCCTCCATGTCCAACGCATAGTGGGAAAGTTAAAAGCACTTTAATGTTACACAGGGGAAGGCCACAAACACTGGAACACATAATGTACAATTACAGATGATGTTGATTTTACTGGGTTAGTCATGGAGGGAGAGACCGACAGAGCCTGAGCTACATCCTTGTGAATGCTGTACTGCACCAGATTAGCCAGTTTTGCTGACTGTCTGCTTGTTAATCTTTCGCTCTCTTCTCAGCAGTTTCTCTCACAATGTAACCATTTAGATCAACTAATAGTGATATTGTAAAGAAAACGGCAAACTTTAAACACTAACTTACTCTTGTTTCTGTTCCGTCCCACCTCTCCCTTCATTGTTTCCTCTTGTCACACACACTACCCCCTTCCCTCTCTCCCCTTCATCGCCTCATCACAGGGTGGTTATGCAGCATATCGTTATGCCCAGCCGACTGCGGTAGCAACTCCCGCAGCAGCGGCAGCTGCAGCAGCAGCTTACAGTGACAGGTGAGTGAACACAGAGACGTGTCCTCAGATGATACTCTTTTTCAGGAGTCACTTTATTTAAAAAGCACATTCAAAAAATCTAATTGTATTACAATTTCAACAACCTTTCCTGTAGTTACAGTAATCTTGTCACGTGGTAAAAGCCAAATGCCCTTTATTTCCACTAAAAAATATTATGAGATAACTCATGTATTATGCTTTTGTCTTTTTCTGATAGCTACGGACGAGTTTACACAGCAGACCCCTACCATGCTGCGCTCGCCCCAGCAGCCTATGGCGTTGGAGCAATGGTAAGTTCCCAAAGCCCATATTATGTAAAACAATTAAACAATAAGGCAACGGATATATTATTTGTTTCTTATTGTCAACAACTGTCATGAAAGAGCAAAACCAACAACGTGTTTCTCTCTCAAAACTTTATAACTTCCCTTTCCTGTCTGTAGCACTTCATAAGCACACTAGTATACTGAAGATGTAAATATTTGCAAACAAGTGTAGCTTCGTTTCATGCTCAGTAATCACTTAAATTGAAACATCTTGGCACTTTAGTTATGAGCAAACATTTTTAAAGAGGAATAAATAGTACATTGGTTAGAAGATCTTTTTAGCTGCTAATTATAATGTAGTGAGTGCATCGGTGTTTACACGTCTTAAAACTGGATTACGAACTGCAGAGCATGGAAAAGCCCTGAGGCGCTGAAAGCTTGAGGTTAACTTAATTTAAATGTTGTTTGGGAATGTGTAGCATTCAAAAACAATATCTACGGACCTAATGGAAGAGACGTTGCACAAATAGTTTCATTATTTTTGTCCAAGGGCCCTTCACTAGTTTAATGTGGTTATGACCATTTAGTGTTTATGCAAGATTGGTTTTGAAATAAAATTACAGTAATGTGGCTCAATGATAGTTTATGGACAATAATAGACGTCTGCCAAACAGACGGAAGAGATATATATCAGGGTTTGACGACGCAGACAATACTTGTTGTTTGTGGAGTTTTTATGGAGTTTATTTACAATAAGGATAATATAGATGCCAGAATGATATTTGAATGTGTAAAGTAATTGTGAACATTTGACTAACCTAGTTTTTTTGTGTGTGTGTTTCACAGGCCACACTGTACAGGGGAGGATACAGTAGATTTGCCCCTTACTAAAGACACTACACTTTCCAGGAGCTCCTCTCTTCCATTGATTTTCTCTGAAAGAGCTCCCTCTGTTGTCGTGGAGGTGGACTGCACCCAGTTTTAAAGTGTGGCGTCGACCACAACAAGATATTTCAGATCCCACCCCAGAGCAGTCCCAAGTTTTCTTATATACGCTACTACAGAAATAGAGGAATGCTGTATTAAAGACTGATCGATGGCCTTTATATTAAAACAAAAAAAGAAGAAAAAAAAGGCAATAAATGGCCACCTTCCCTATTGCACGGCTGTATTATAGTCTCCCCTTCTTAATCCCTCGGCACTCAGCAGCACAAGACTTGTGATGGAGCCCAGATGTTCTTCCAAAGGCTGAAGGTGGATAACTAAACAGCTGACAACCAAGTATGAAAAAGAGCTGAGTGATGTGTGGCCTGCACTCAACATTTAAGGAGAAAGAGAGGGGATCAAAGTGTCCATGAAACTTCAGAGCGTTAGAAAGCAGGAAGGTGCCTCGAAAGAGCACCGAAAGAAAAACATTTTGAAGCAGAATGAAGAGTCACTAAAATGATAAAAACACCCACTGATGGATTTTTATAATTCCTGCTTAAGGTGGGCGGATAGTAGTGAGAGGATTTCCATTCTCGCTGTGTTCTGGTGGAGGAGACTGAACATGGCGGCTTGGAGGAAGGATGATGGTTTATAACGCTACAGAAATCACGTCCGAAGGCTGAAGGGAGGGAGGGTTATTAGAGCTGTTCCTTACCTCAAGTTTTCTTAGTATGTGGAAATGGTGAACCTTTAAACTTAAAATTGTTATGATATGCAAAGAAATTAGTTTAGAGAAAAAAGTTACCAAATTATTATTATTATTATTATTATTATTGTAATTATTCTCATTTTTATTCTTATAAAACCATTATTTTGTTTGACTCGGCAGACACTGCTGATGTAGAACATGTAGATCCAACAGTGAACCTTGGGGTTAAAACTGAAAATGAACATCAATATTACAAATATTTCCCCTTTCTGACTATTTGACACAAATATGGTCTTCATCATATTTTTCACCCACAGGATTTCACTACACTCTGTGTGCAGCCACCACTCAAACACTACAAAACTTGCAACACTAAAACATCGTCGTACTTAATTGATTTTAAACCTTAGATCCAAACAAAACCATCCAACCACAACCCTGAGGTTCATGTATTTTGTTGATCCTTTAATGTAGAGATTTATTATTTGGATTTTCCCCTCATGCTCCATCTTTTATAGAGCAAAGTCCAACATTGAATGAGTCTTCCTGAAACATACTTTAGTAGGTAAGTGTTTTCGAGATGCTGCCAGCAGCGATTACTGAGCAAGAGAGAGATTGTGGCGATGAGTTCATAGAAAATATTTAAATGCAAAACACCTTACTATTGTGGATATTTCTATACCGTTGTATTCTATATTTCCAGATTGTGGCTTTTTTTTGGCTTTTGTTTTTGTTCCAAAGATTTGTAGAAAGCACATTTTTCTGCCGTATGTATAAATATATTATCTTTATCTGTTATTGTTATTATCATAATCCTATGGCTGTCTTTATTTACTTATTTTCCATATTCTGTTTGTCTTTTTTTTATATATCTGTAAATGTTGTTCCTTCTCCAAGGTTCAATTTCAAGTTTTATTTTTTCTTCTTTGGAGTAAACATCTTGAGCCGGGAGCGCTTGAGGAAGTGATAACCTAAAGTGTGCATGTGACACTATCAAACTATTGTCCTCTCGTTAAATATTGAGTCAATCTACACACTTTTTGTTTTGTTTGGGTTGAATATAGAATCTGTTAGCATGACATTGATTATATATCGAAAACATTTTTAGCAGGAGACCGAGACATTTGGAATGAATTGCCAGCAAACCAGCTGTGCTCCTTTTCTGTTTGAGTTTTACATTTATTTAATAGTTTTGTTGTTTTGAAGCAGACTCCTTACATTTCAGTGGTTTAATCTGTCAGCCTGACCTGTATGGTCGCTGCAGATTTTATTTTTTTTAAAGATAACTGGTAAACAATGTGTTAACCTCTTTCATTAGTAGTTAATATTCCAACATGGTGAAAAACTAAATGTCATTGTGGGATATGATCTAAGTGGTGTGTAAAATGGGGCCGATGTCTTTTTTTTTCTTTTTTTTTACCTATTAACTTCAAAGCTAAGTTGTTTTTCATTTCTCACATTTGGAAAAACAGGTCAATATGATGTTTTTTTTCTATAAAGTGTGCTGCTGTTGGATTTCATCATGACATTTAAAATTTCTGTTGTAATATTTCAAAATTATTACGAATGTGCTCTGGGTAAAAAAAAAGTTTAAAAAAAAGAAACCTAGCCAAAGATGCTAACCCACAGTCCCCAACACGTTCTCAACTCAAGACGTGCTACACAAAATACACAGACGGACTTACTGAAGCCCTGACGGCATGGACAAACCAGCATGAGCGATACTTGTCAAGTTTAAAAAAGTTTTGCATGAATCTTGTGTCTTTAATATTTGACTCCTGAGCAGCCGAACCCAGTTGCGTTCTTCTTTACCACTAAACTCTCCGGAGAATGACAGGCAGCTAGCCATTTCGAAGCTAGCTAACACAAAGAGCACAGTGCGGTTTGGCAAAAAGGCCTGCTGACAAACTAAATGGCTGCCACATAAAGTGGCACCTACATTTTCCTGTCGCGGTTTTCTTGCCTCTGTATGATAGTTAACTGTGGCCATACTTCATAGTTGCTATGGTTTCTCAATGAACAGTCCTCTCCTCCTGTCCTGTCTATATCCCCCTTGACTGCCATTATGTTTTTTTGTTATTGAATGTCCATATAAAATGTTTTATATAAAAATGTTTTGTTGTGATCAAGCTTTCAGTTTGCTTTCTTTTGGCATTCTATTGTTAGTAAGATGGATGAGTGTCATTCTGTAGGTTATTACATTATTGTACACACAGGTAAGCTTTGATGGCTTATTATTTATAAAAATGTTAATGATCCTCAAGTCAGTAACATTGAGACATGCGGCAGAATTATTTGGTAGTTTAGAAACACACAGGACTTAAAGGGGCCCTATAATTTGTGACTATACTGTGACATGTTTTCATGCTTTAATGTTCAAAAAGGTCTTCATTTTTCTCATACTGCCTGTGCTGCAGCACCTCTTTTCACTCTCTGAAAGCAGAGCCCAGTCTGCTCTGATTGATTCGCCAGCCGGCTCTGTTGTTATTGTTCAACCGCTTAGAGATGTCCCGCCCCTTAACCTATCACATACAATAGTGCCAATATTACATTTTGATGTCACTATGTGATGCAAGTAAACAAAGGAGTACAATTGAGGCGTTTCAGGCAGGGGGAGGAGTGTGTGGGAGAGAAACCCCCTCTGGAGGGAACTTTGGGATTTTATCCTTAGCAGACCATTTACATGCACAAAAAACTATATAACGCACTATAAGAAAGGGAAAACTCCAAAAATCATAATAGGGCCTCTTAATAGAGCTTATTAACACATCCAGCAGAACTCTGGCAACATTTGCAATCATTTTGAGTCTCTGGTTTAACCTTCATTCCACTTTTGCCTTTGTTTTGGTCTCCACCAACTCCTGAGAGAAGTGATGGTGGCTGATGAGAGCACATTGGTTTGCAGGTGTTTAATCCACTGTACTGGACTTCTTTTTTTGGCTAACCATTAAGTTCTACTGTCTGATTAAAGAAGACAACTTTTCTTTGGGGAAAACATTTATTCACATTCTAGTACTTTGTGCACACATACATTCATGGTTCATAAAAATAGAAATAGATGTATATATATAATAAATAGCTGTACATTAAAAAGTAATAGCTCCAAAGAGGAGGAGGGTAGTGGAGCAGAAAAGGCAGGAGTCAGTAGCGAAGGTTTAGTGGTGAAAAACTGCAAAACAGTGATCAAACCTGCTTACAACAGATTCAGTCCATTGTCTCTCAGAAATGCACAAACCAAGTGCAAAGTACGGGGGGAGGAAGTTGAAATTATTGGTCATAGCTTTGACCCCTCAGTGAAGCACGTATAAATAATAATTGTATTATATAACTTTATTTTACATTTGCCAATTTCAGATCAGCTTTATTTAGATATTTGTGCAAAGTTTCCGAATAACCAGGTGGGCCTAACACAACAACAGACATCAGGTCAGGTATTCTGGAAGGTGATGGAGAACAGGGCGAGGTAGGTGGGCCGGGCGAAGGAAAATCAGTGCAGGTAGGTAAAGTGATTGTGGTGAAAACGATGCAGGGTTTCTAGACGATTCCATATTTTGCCAGGTCGCTGAGCTCCATATCCCCGAAGGCTTCCCATGGGCAGACCACTGTGATGTCTGTGCCCAGACCCTCCATGCCGGGGATGTCGTCTCCGAATCTAGAAAAGAAACAAAGTGAGTCTTACATTTCCTGGGAATGTTTGACTTACGATTTATTTGACTTTAAACTGTAACAGACACATTCAGATCCTTCAGAACCACTGGCTTCATTTAATAAGATGTTTGTTGTTATTTTTAAGACAGATCTTAATCTGAAAAATACTTTGTAGCTTCAGCTGTCAGATGCATTTTGTGGAGTCAACAACACAACATTTCAGTACATTTTAGTGGATAAGTTTGAAGGAGCAGAAAATGGAAGGGCTTAAAGTAAACATTGCATTTAAGTACAGTTCTTAAATTCTTTCTTACCCCTTCTGGCCGGGTTTAGGGGCCTTGCTCTTGAAGGTACGAGTGGTCCTCTGCTTAAACTTGGGAGGGGCCTTCTTGTCAGCAGGAGCTGCAATGCCTGCGTCGGCCATCTTTTAAGCACTGAGAGAAAAACAATGTTCTTAGTCTTCATATGTAAGACCTTTCCTCACCTTCTAACCTCTAAGCCCCATTGCTCTATGTTTGGATAATATTACACCTCCATGTCAGGTCACCACAAAGCTCCTTCAGACGCTGTTCCATAGCAGCTTTCTCTATTTTTACACCTTGGCTTTAAGGATTACTCATGGCCAAGAGACCAGAATATCACTAAATTCATGTTATACTTTAGCTTCTCCAGGGTCAGCAAACATACTGTGCCATATGTTTCACGTAATAAACCCTGAGTCTAAGGAGACTTTGCCCCCAACGACTTATTTTCAAACTCATCTAATCATTGAAGTCTTAACTTACAGTAAAGCTCTGTGCTGTGGACTTGTTGGGAAAGTACTTTGACCTCTATGGTGATACTTTGAACACGCAAACAAAACTGGTTGCTTTATTAACCACCTAGTTTGAATTTCTTCCTGATTTAAAGTTTGATCCTGCTTTTATTCAGCCACAGTCAATGATGTTAGCAGTTTGTGTGTGCTGTATGAAAAAGAATTGACACTTGAAGCAGTAAATTGATTACTAAATTGATTAATGAATTAATACAATTTTGTATTTGCGACCAGTCAAAGCACTTTTACAACACAATTCAGCATTCACACATGCATACACATGTACATGCATACAGAGGTAAAAGTTGCCGCAAAATTCATATTAATTCACACACAATTGGATTAGCCATCAGAAAAAAAATTAGGGTTCAGTGTCTTGACCAAAACCATTTCAACTGATAAGGAGCTGAGGCTTGAACCTGAACACCACAATCTGTGGATAAACACTCTACTTCATGAGCAACAGTGGCTCCTTAAGTACATGCTAATTAAATAAGACTTCAAAACAGTATTAAGAGTGGCATACATAAGGTAGAAAAGTAGACGAATAAAAAAACATATAATACAAAAGAATGCAAATTGCACAAACAATCAAATATAAAGTAACACCATGAAGGAAAAGCTGCAGGAAACCATCAGGTTCTCACTGATTTAGCTTAGACTATTGGATACATTTTTTCAAAATTGTTCAAAAACAGCACATCTCAAGCACAGCTTCTTTTGTCTACAAACATAATTCAGGTTTCTACAAATAATAGGTCACATCCATTACATGTGTTCTTCCCCACAGTATCTACCAGAAGCCATGCTTTTTATAACCACTCTTATCTATTCTCCATATTTAATCCTTCCCAAAATGTACAGACATCAAAAGCTGAGTTTGTTCTCACCTGTTATTTGCTGTGGGCTTCTTGCTGATGTCTCTCTGGTTAGTTTATGTGTTTCCCGTCTTTGCCGTGTAGTCTGCTTATATACTCACTCTTCCTAATCCCCCTGAAATAATTTTCTGAGCTCTCGGCTATGAGGTCAAGGAGGAGCTCAAAAAAGTTATGTTGTGCCATGTGAAGACGTATGAAACATTACATAATGCAGAAGGAGGTCTCCACCGGATTTTACTGGAGGCTATGAGTTGTTTTGGCAGCTCAATGTAAATATGTCAATATTGTTTTTTAAATGTGTGCATATAAAAAAAAAATTGTATAATGTTAAATCATATAATGACAACAAATACATTTAGTTGTTAATTAGGACATTTACAATGGACTGTTAAACTCATTCTTCACCTTGTTAGCAATTTGACAGATACATTTAAGCTTAAAATCATTTTACTACCTCAGAGCTTTCACCAACATGTAACAGCCTGAACCAGCTAACAACAAAAGGTAGAAAGACTTCTGTAAATTAAGATTTCCTTTGTCAAATGACGTCATTTTTTTGAGATTTTGGGTCAAATTTTGATTCTCGTTTAACAATGGAGAGTAGCATTAATGTTTAATTCCCCTCAGACATTTCTTTTTATGTCTCAATGATAAATGAATCAGTGATGTTGGCAGATGCTGTCTTAGTATTGTCCCTCTTTAACCCGAGTCCACGCCGTGAGGCCAGGGATTAGAGCTGATTGGTTAAGTGGTCTTTATTTATCTCTGTGATCTGAACGAAGCTCAGGGCTCTGTCCGCACTTTCCGGATCCACCTGCAAGTTATGTGAGGACGAGTTTGTTTACAAATAAAGTCGACGGGTTCCCAATTTTAAGTATTTAAAAAAAAAACCTATTATTTTAAAGTTACTGCTGTATCTTAAGTGATGTCATTATGACTAGGAGTCTTAAGTCTCTACATGGCAGTGGATAACCTGCATACAACTGGAAACTAAATATTAAATACGGTAATGTGTGTTTAACATACTGATGTATGTGACAGACTGACAGACAATGAATATTAATAATGACCATGATGATTCTGATAATGTTCTGGCTTCTACTTTATTGTCATTTTTATTACTATCAATAAAGGACACCTCTATGATGTCAGCTGTCTGCTTTTAGATACCTTTAGATCCTCTACTCCTGTCTGAGCTGGACCAGGAGTGGCCATAGCAGAGTTGGCATATCAAACAATGCCAGAACATCTGAGTGGATTAGAAGCTCAGAGGACTTTAAAAGGCAAAAGTCAGACAGAGACAGAGAGAGGAATACCACACGTTCATCTGAAAAACACTTTGAGACTTCGACAGAAGGTAAGATGAAACTGCAGATTTCTCCGCTCGAGTGATGGACTCAAAAATGTTTAGAGTGTCATTGCTAAAAGATCTGAAATGAGATTTGAGATTCATACTAAAAAGACTTGCTTTGTGCTAGACTTCATTGTGCCTCTTTTTACTTATGACATCCGATAAAGAGGATTTTGAAAACTGGTTGTAGTTTTATGGTTGTATATATATATAAATATATGGATGTTGACATGTCTTTACTCACACCTCTATCTCTATATAGAGGAGATCACTGGTCGAATGTTGGAGAGTAATTGGAAAAGGCAATGCACATTCATTTGTAAACCCCCTTTAAAATAATTTGTAGAGCACCTTCTAAAAGCACGGGCATCCAAAGAGCTGTATATAAGACTTAAAAAGGCATTAATACAATATGTTAAATGTACACAAGACAAAACAATATTAGAGCATACATCTGTGTATGGGATATCAGAAAAATTGCATTTAAAGTTATGTTGCCGCGAGAGACTTAAATAACTTTGTGACAAAGCAGTGGCAAACAGAGACAGCTTTATGACTCAGAGGATGTCATGTTTTTCCCCCACTTTTTCAGTAACTAACTAAAATGGCAGACGTAGCCATTCCCAAAGCCGCTCCTAAATTCAAGCAGAGGGCCATGCGCACCTTCAAGAGCAAGGCACCCAAACCAGGCCAGAAGGGGTGAGATGGATTTAAGATCAAACACATATGCAATATTTAAAGTATATTTCTTGCTGTGGCATTTCAGATTCACTCTTTTAATCATTAAGCACTCATCCAATCTCTTTTGTTCCTGCACTCAGATTCGGAGACGACATCCCCGGCATGGAGGGTCTCGGCCCAGACATCACAGTCTGTGGGAAGCCTTCGGGGACATGGAGCTCAGCGACCTGGCCAAATATGAAATCGTCTAGCCCCGAGTTTTCACAGTTCTCGTAGCAGCTGAAATCTTGTTCATTTAATCTTGTTGGCTCCAGAGAGGCTAGAGCTTTTGATCATTGAAAGGTGTAACCTGAAAACAAAAGTAAAAATCCAGCACTATCTCTTTACTTTAACAATTCTCCATCATTCTCAAAACGAGTGGTGTAAGCAGCTCTGGACCTGAGCGTGTACTTCGCCCAGAGGAAGATAAGAAATTCAATGCAGTACCATTTGTAATATAAAAGAGGTTTTGATATACAGTGGGGCAAAAAAGTATTTAGTCAGCCACCAATTGTGCAAGTTCTCCCATTTAAAAAGATGAGAGGCCTGTAATTTTATCATAGGTATACCTCAACTATGAGAGACAAAATGAGAAAACAAAATCCAGAAAATCACATTGTAGGATTTTTAAAGAATTTATTTTCAGATTATTGTGGAAAATAAGTATTTGGTCAATAACAAAAGTTCATCTCAATACTTTGTTATATACCCTTTGTTGGCAATGACAGAGGTCAAACGTTTTCTGTAAGTCTTCACAAGGTTTTCACACACTGTTGCTGGTATTTTTGGCCCATTCCTCCATGCAGATCTCCTCTAAAGCAGTGATGTTTTGGGGCTGTCGCTGGGCAACACGGACTTTCAACTCCCTCCAAAGATTTTCTATGGGGTTGAGATCTGGAGACTGGCTAGGCCGCTCCAGGACCTTGAAATGCTTCTTACGAAGCCACTCCTTCGTTGCCCTGGCGGTGTGTTTGGGATCATTGTCATGCTGAAAGACCCAGCCACGCTTCATCTTCAGTGCCCTTCAGTGACGTGTGGTGAAGTTCATGGCTGGTGAGGCACTGACGTCATCACAATCAGATTTGAACTGGACTCACTAGCACCCACTGCCATGAGGCAGGAGAACTGCGTGCCTCACCTAGTCTCTCTTCGCAGCGGTTTTGCTCAGCACAAGAGACACGTTACAGACATACAGTTGACAAAAAACACTGTATATTATATACACCAGCTAAAGTATGGAAATTAGTTAATATAGCCAGAGTGTTTGAACATTTTAATAGCGACATACAGACAGACAGCAGTTACAGTCTCACTGTATAGCATGTCAGCAGGTTGGTGCCTCACCGAGCAGCCGTTCTCAGTGTTTGAACGTGAATATGAAAATTCAGCGATTTTGGATCAAAATAATGTAAAACTGGTGAAATTAAAAGGAAAATAACTTTATAATACAAACAACTGGATAAATATGATCATTAAATGTATTTCTTCATTTTACTTTTCATGATGACAGGTGAGGCACGGCCTCACATGCCTCCCCTCACCGCACGTCACTGGTGCCCTTGCTGATGGAAGGAGGTTTTCACTGAAAATCTCACGATACATGGCCCCATTCATTCTTTCCTTTACACGGATCAGTCGTCCTGGTCCCTTTGCAGAAAAACAGCCCCAAAGCATGATGTTTCCACCCCCATGCTTCACAGTAGGTATGGTGTTCTTTGGATGCAACTCTGCATTCTTTCTCCTCCAAACACGACGAGTTGAGTTTTTACCAAAAAGTTCTATTTTGGTTTCATCTGACCATATGACATTCTCCCAATCCTCTTCTGGATCATCCAAATGCCCTCTAGCAAACTTCAGACGGGCCTGGACATGTACTGGCTTAAGCAGGGGGATACGTCTGGAACTGCAGGATTCAAGTCCCTGGCGGCGTAGTGTGTTACTGATGGTTGCCTCTGTTACTTTGGTCCCAGCTCTCTGCAGGTCATTCACTAGGTCCCCCCGTGTGGTTCTGGGATTTTTGCTCACCGTTCTTGTGATCATTTTGACCCCACGGGGTGAGATCTTGCGTGGAGCCCCAGATCGAGGGAGATTAGCAGTGGTCTTGTATGTCTTCCATTTTCTAATAATTGCTCCCACAGTTGATTTCTTCACACCAAGCTGCTTACCTATTGCATATTCACTTTTCCCAGCCTGGTGCAGGTCTACAATTTTGTCTCTGGTCTCCTTTGACAGCTCTTTGGTCTTGGCCATAGTGGAGTTTGGAGTATGACTGTTTGAGGTTGTGGACAGGTGTCTTTTATACTGATAACGAGTTCAAAAAGGTGCCATTGATACAGGTAACGAGTGGAGGACAGAGGAGCCTCTTAAAGAAGAAGTTACAGGTCTGTGAGAGCCAGAAATCTTGCTTGTTTGTAGGTGACCAAATACTTATTTTACCGAGGAATTTACCAATTAATTCATTAAAAATCCTACAATGAGATTTCCTGGATTTTGTTTTCTCATTTTGTCTCTCATAGTTGAGGTGTACCTATGATGAAAATTACAGGCCTCTCTCATCTTTTTAAATTGGAGAACTTGCACAATTGGTGGCTGACTAAATACTTTTTTGCCCCACTGTATTTTATGGAATTCATGTCAACATGCACAGATATCTATTTTGTGTTTTAACTGAATATGTTTGAGAAATATTTATAAACTTTTCAGTAAAACAACCTGTGTATTTTTTTCTTTATTTTTGAGAGAAACAATTCCAGAAACACAATAAATTATTACATTATGTATGTGCCTCGACATGTGGTGTAAATCAGGGGTTCTTAACCTTTTTGACCTTGAGGCCCAATTTTTATAGTACAAAGTGGCCCGGGGCCCATTAAATATTTACACTGTATAGGTTTAATTGACCTCACTCACGGTTTGATTTGTATTCAATAATAAACCAAATCCACTTACAGTTTAACAAGCAAAAACCTTGTCAAATAAAATGACATGATAAAATGGGATCATCACAAAGACTTTTATTAGACATGTGTATGTAAACCTGCACACACATCAAGCCATTGAACAGGCTGATAATTCCTGGCACAAATCAAGGCGGGACAAGAATTTTTTTTAAAGGATCAAGTCAGGCTTTTTAATTAAAAAAGGACTACTATTTAGATTTTACTTATAATAAAAAAAAAGTACAAATATATATATAAATCAATCAATCAATAAAAAGGTGACAAAATAAATACATTCAAATAATATGAATATTTTTTTTTAATGAAATAAACTGTAAATAAAATTGAAATAAAGTGCAAATGAAACTTTAGCCTTATCATCTGTGAAGTCATTTGACAATTGCTTCAGCAGGCATGCAGAACCAGAAGAATCTTTATATCTGACAAATCAACAATAACAACAATAATAACAACAATAATAACAACAATGAACAACAGAAATACAACTCCCTTTTTTATCTTCACCTGTTAATGAGACATTTGGGCCTGCCTCTGAGACATAATCAGATCCAGTCTGGGTGGAATGGGGGAAAGGCTCACTCTCAGAGTAGCCTCCAGCATTGCTCTGAGTCTGTTTCGGGCTTTGGTCTTGGTTGTGGCCACAATGGAGAATCCTGATTCACACAGGTATGTAGTCGTGAATGAGAGAAGGACTTTCACGGCCCTCAGTGCAAGACATGGGTACTCCTTTGAGACAGCAATCCAGAAGGAGCCTAGGTCCAGTTTGCCCCACTGCAACTTTAAAGTGCTGTCAGTGGAAACTTCCAGAAGCTGGGATTCCAGATGTGAGGGCAAAACAACATCATTTTTAGTGGGATCCACTGAAAATGGGTCCAAAATCCACATGTTTCCCTCTCTGGGATCCTCAGGAAAGTAGTTATCAAATTTCTCTGCCAGTTGTGAATGGTGCTGAGAGACTGAGTCACTGATATTCACCTGAGGGGAGTTTTCCAAAATGTCAGACAAAATGGAAACATGTCCATCCTCTTTTCCTGGGCCCTCCTGGTCCACAAAGCAAGTTTCCTCTTGAAAGCTTGAACTTTGTCTGCAACAAAAAATATGTTGCTGTTGCTTCCTTGAAGTGAGATGTTCAGTTGGTTCAGCAGTGAAAAATGTCACAGAGGTAGGCAAGTTTTGCTGTGAACATTGTGTTGGCATAGTACTGTGCAAGATGATTGTTTTTCTCAGTGAGAAAAGAGAAGACCTCATTCCTCAGTTCAAACAAACGCTTGAGGACTAGTCCTCTTGAAAGCCATCTCACTTCACTGTGATACAGCAGCTGGATGTGATCTGCTTCTATGTCCTCGCAAAGCTTAGCAAAACATCTGGAGTTCGCAGCATTGTTTTTAATAAAGTTTATGGTTTTCGCACTTACATCCATCACCTGGTGGAAATCTGGTGACATCTTTTTTTGCTGCAAGGCTTTCACGGTGGAGAAAACAGTGTGTCCATTTAGCTTCTGGTGCACGATCGAGTATCTGTCTGATGACACCCTGATGCCTGCCAGTCATTGATGCTGTACCGTCACTGTAAACCCCGACACAGTTCTGCCAGTCCAGGCCGTTCTCAGTGAAGTAGTTATCCATGCAGCGGAAACATTCCTGAGCCGTGGTACGTGTTGGTAGCTCTCCACAAAACAGTATGTCTTCGTGCAAACTACTGTCACAGCGATAGCAAACAAAAACCAGCAGCAGTGCAGCATTCGTGACATCCTCGTCTAGTTGTAAAGAGAAAAACTGGCTACTTTTTATTCTTTCAAGAAGACAGTGTTAACCCACACTCCACACACTGGGCTCTCGGCACTGCTTCGGTACCTCCGTTTACGAAGCCGTAGTTTATAAAATCGGGATTGTACCGACGCAAAAATGTACCCACACTCCACACTAAATGTAAAAGAGTAAAAGAGTAGATGTTCATAATTTTTCCGTTTTAAAAACTTCTCCATAGTTTTATATATCTATAAAATATATATATCTAGCGTAGAGAAGAAGACAGTCTTCTTCTCTGTCTATTGCAGCTTGTTAAACAACTGACTGATGCATTACCGCCACCACGTGGTCGAAAGCTGCATTGTAACTGAGCTTCTCATGGATAACATATCTCTGGTGTCTCCAGTTGATAACCTATGCAGTCCCGCGGCCCTTGCGGCCCACAGGTGCAAAACTGAAAGTTTTTGGCGGCCCTCTAGGTGGCGCTGGCGGCCCAAGTTTGGGCCGCGGCCCTATGGTTAAGAATCACTGGTGTAAATAATGGAAGGACACAATCACAGCTGGTTTATGGAACATTTATTGATTATTGAATTGTTCCTCTCTAGTGATAAAACACAAGATCGATATCTTTTACTGAAGAGGGAGGTAGATTTTCTCGTAATATTAGATTTGTACTTATAAATATTTGTGCTTGTTAAATTAGCAGCTTTCAGGAAATGTTGTAGAATCATTGAAGAGCAAAACATAACTTGAATTCCACGAAATATAGAAATAACTCTTTCATATTACAAATTGTACTGCATTGGATTTTCTTTTTTCCTCTGGGGAAAGTCCATGCCCAGGTCCAGAGCTGCTGACACCACTCGTTTCCAGGAAGATAGAGAATAGGTGGAAAGACATGGACAGATAAAGTGCATGAGTAAAGAGAGAGTGCTGGATTAATTTTTTCCCAGGTCAAACCTTTGACGTATCTGAAGCTCTCTCCTCTCCGGAGCAAACAAGATTACAAGATTTCAGCTGCTAAATCAACAGTGGGAAAACATGAGGGACAACTGTGATAACTCGGGTAAGGGAAGAGGAGGTGGGGCTAGACGATTCCATATTTGGCCAGGTCGCTGAGCTCCATGTCCCCGAAGGCTTCCCATGGGCAGACCACTGTGATGTCTGTGCCGAGACCCTCCATGCCGGGGATGTCGTCTCCGAATCTGAGTGAAGAAGATGAGAGGATTGGATGAGTACAAACTGAGAGATTAAAGTTTTTATTGCTTGAGAGTAGATCTGAAATGACAAATAAAGAAAGAGACTTTAAATGTGTGTGATCTTAAATCCATCTCACCCCTTCTGGCCGGGTTTGGGTGCCTTGCTCTTGAAGGTGCGCATGGCCCTCTGCTTGAATTTAGGAGCGGCTTTGGGAACGGCTACGTCTGCCATTTTAGTTAGTTACTGAAAAGAAAACATCAAAATATGATATTGGTGCAACTCTCAGTACTTTTAACCTTTATTTTGTTTGCTCCTGCTTTGCAACATGACTGAATGCATTTGGTTTTACTTATTTGAAATCCCATTTATACACCTAATTAACATTGCCTTGTGTATATTTAATATATTGTCTCAATGCCTTTTTAAGTCTTATATACAGCACTCTGTTAGATAGAGTTCTACAGTAAACGTGCATTGCTTCATCAAATTAGTCTGCAACCATTAACCAATGATTTGCTCTCTATAGAGGTATCATTACAGACACCTTTAAACATCCAGACACCAAAGCATAAATATGTTAGGTAGTGATGAAAAAGTCCAACATGAAGACCGGGGCTCCAACAGCATCAACAGGAAGTCCAGCACAAGTCTCCTTATGAAGACTCCTGAGGAAGTATCTCAGATCTTATTTCAGATCTTTTTACAATGACACTCCAGAAAAAAGCTTTAAATCCATCACTCTGTCCATCTTTCTCTTCCATCAAAGCAGTAACAGCCTCTCTGTACTCAAGCGGAGAAAACTGCAGTTTCATCTTACCTTCTGTCGAAGTCTCAAAGTGTTTTTCAGATGAGCTTGTGGTATTCCTCTCTCTGTCTCTGTCTGACTTTCGCCTTTTAAAGGCCTCTGAGCTCCTAATCCACTCAGATGTTCTGGCATTGTTTGATTTGCCAACTCTGCTATGTCCACTCCTGTTCCAGCTCAGACAAGAATAGAGAGGATAAAGGTAGCCAAGTTTACATACAAGGTGCATTAGAAGTGCCTGCAAATCTGTCAAAGGGTCAGTAGATGTTATGTAATTTGACAACACCTATACTTTACCTTTTTTGCATTACATTCAACACTTTTAATTACTGAACAAGTAAGACTACATTTCAATAAAGACACAGGAAAACATGTAAATGTTAATGCAAAATCTTCATGAATACAGCCGCTCAATTCCTCAAAGATGTGCTGTGTCAGCAGCTCCTCCAAAGCCTTTTTATTCATAATAAATGTATCAAATATTCTCTTACCTTTCTGAATTTGAGAGCCCCCGTTTTTTCCTATTTCTTTTCCAGTGTCCTCCTACCTTTGGTAGGATGTAATAAAGGACACTTATTACTTACAAGTTACTTTTTAGATTAAAATGAAATGGCATGCTTATATTATACTATGCAGAACTATGTTTCCAATCTACCCATACTAAGCAATGTTTCTAAAATATTTGGATTTATTGGCAATAAAAACATATTATATTTTATAACATTTGTTTAAGAGCCATTCTTCATAATTTAGTACTTCTACCTCTTTAAATACATGTAATAATACAATCTATATGTCTGATGTTATGGAATAGCTCAACCACACAGAACACGTTGGTATATATAAAAAATACTAAAGTTTGGAAATGCTTTCACTTGTAAACAAACATGTGTCATGATGTTAATGATCTGACAATCTGGAAAGTGCAAGCAGAGCCCTGAGCCCTGTTCAGTTCATCTCTCACTTAAAGACAAATAAAGACCACTTAACCAATCAGCTCCTAATCCCCGGCCTCATGGCGTGGACTCGGGTTAAAGAGGGACAGCATCTGCCAACTTCACTGATTCATTCAAAAATAAGTAATGCCGAATTGTAATCAGTAGGATGCATAATAAAGGCAACATTTTATTCAGTGAAGAAAAGTATTGAAATCTTAAACATAGGGAGGCATTCAACAATAATTTAATTTTATGCATGTAGCAAAGGAAAATATGTTTACAGAAATAAAAAAGGGAAGTATCTTACTGCATTTAAACACAGTGCTTAAAGTTTCATTAAGTGTCATTTGATTAACGACCAGGCCGGTCAGAATATTAAAGTCCCCTGACGGATTGTGTGAGAAAACACTCAACACGAGTGAACACACATTTCTGAAGCATTACAAGTTCATGGCTCAAAAAAAGTATTGATCATATGAGCAGAAGGAATGAGTGTCCTACTCTCAATGCTTTGACATTTTTGAGAGAAAAAAAGGCACATTACAAATAATCATCACACATAAAATGCCTGATTAAAAACCTATACTATTGGATGAAAGACAAACATGTCTTTAAAAGTAAAGAAGATATGAGTTAGCTGTGAAAAGACTGTTGTGTAAAATAATTAATTATATCTAGTGTTTATTGTGTTGTTGTTGTTGTTGTTGTTGTTGTTGTTGTTGTTGGTCTGCCCATGTGCCGAATCATCTTAAAAGGAGATTATCAGTCAGAGGCGACCAGAGCAGTCTGGTTTTTCCTTGAGGTCACAGGTTGTTTTCAGTTTGAAACATGATGGGCAGCTGCTGGTTACTGAGAAGAAGAGGAGTTCACTGATGCAGGTGTGGCATGAAAAAGATGAGAAGAGAAATATCTTATGATATGGTTTGTATTTTTTAAACCTGAGCAACTTCTGAGTGTATTTGGTATCTGGACTAAAATGATCCCCTCTCTGGCTGTAGGATTAGACTTTGCAATGTCACTGAAATCCCATGCACAGTAATCATCCTGACTACTTCCCACGGTGTCCCTTATTATGTGTCCTCATTTTCTTTTAATCTCCCCTCCAAGATAGATTTGTGGCGGTGTGAAACTGCTCTTGCACTTAATTTGCCATGCGTCCTTATAAATTCTTTCTTTTGCAATATCAAACAACCCTTGCAACACCGTCTTATTATACAACAAGTTAAACTGTTTGTTATCTTCTCTATCTTCAAAAAGCAGATAAGAAAATAAGAAAATGAACAAAAGTCCTACTTATTACCGGTTATGCAGAAACTTAACAGTAAGAAAAATCAGGATGCTTTCAGGACCATGCATTGCAACTTCTCCCAGTTTATGTGAAATCATTGTGTACCAAAAGGGTCTCTGATAGGCTTTAAAGAAAAAAAGATGGATATGCGTGTGTGTAGAAAATGACACACTCTTGGAATCGGTAACATAATATATATGAACATACAACGAAGAAACAGGAATTAGCTAACTGTGCCTCAGCCACCGGCATTTGATCAGTTCATCTGCCTTAGAGGTGGTGGTGGGGAGGTCCGTAGGGTCTTGGCTTGGGAACCGAAAGGTCCCTGGTTCAAGTCCCTGAAAGACCAAGGGCTACCGAGGTGTCCCTGAACAAGGCACCTTTCCTCAAACTGTTCCCTGGGCGCTGTACATATGGCAGCGCAGTGCTCCTAGCACTAGGATGGGTGAAATGCAGAATGTAAAAGTGTTCCTTCCTTCTTACATTTGAAGATTAAAGAAATAGTTCTGCTAAACATTTCACATATTTTATAGGGGTATGTGTACTGCAGTGTAGTTTCATTATACTGCTGACTATAAACCAAATCTTTCCCTAAATTGCAACCTATGGGTCCAGAAATTGCCCACAAACTATGGCACGTGTGTATTAAAATACAGACCCTAGAAAGAAAGGGTTGATCTGCAAAGCCCATGTGCTTGTGAGTACAACATGTAGACAAACATCTTATTCCTCCTTAAATCCCAGTGGCAGGTCTGCAAAACAGACACAAGAAAAACAAAAAATAACTCTGAAGGCTGATTGCCTCATACCTCAGGTGATGCCTGTCAGGCACTGACATGGTTTCTGTCCACTTAGTTGTTTGCTTTGACACGAAGGTTCAACTCTTCACTCTGAGGCATGACAGGCTGCCAGCTTACAGGCTGTAATAGGATTGGGACTTGTCCATATGGGTCAGCGCAGACATGCAGCACCTGCAGAGTGCTGCATGTGAGTTTCATCAGTCAACACTATCCTGCTTACCTTGATCTAAAGTTGATCGCTACAAACAACAGAAACATGTTCTGGGTGTTTTTGCCAACCGGGCTATTTTTTTATTTAAAGTAAGAGGGCAAAAACTGATGAAATATGATCATGCCTTAATGATTGGCATCTCTACACAGAACTGAATGCAAGTCTGTGTGCACAGCGAAAAAAGGAAAGAGGTCTGCATGTATTTTTGTTTTATTTATATTTTAAATTATTTGCTTTTATGGCATCCCATGTATTTAAACTAGAACAATGCACATATAGTGGGGCAAAAAAGTATTTAGTCAGCCACCAATTGTGCAAGTTCTCCCATTTAAAAAGATGAGAGATGCCTGTAATTTTCATCACAGGTACACTTCAACTATGAGAGACAGAATGGGGGAAACAATCCAGGAAATCACATTGTAGGATTTTTAAGGAATTAATTGGTAAATTCCTCGGTAAAATAAGTATTTGGTCACCTACAAACAAGCAAGATTTCTGGCTCTCACAGACCTGTAACTTCTTCTTTAAGAGGCTCCTCTGTCCTCCACTCGTTACCTGTATTAATGGCACCTTTTTGAAATCGTTATCAGTATAAAAGACACCTGTCCACAACCTCAAACAGTCATACTCCAAACTCCACTATGGCCAAGACCAAAGAGCTGTCAAAGGAGACCAGAGACAAAATTGTAGACCTGCACCAGGCTGGGAAAACTGAATCTGCAATAGGTAAGCAGCTTGGTGTGAAGAAATCAACTGTGGGAGCAATTATTAGAAAATGGAAGACATACAAGACCACTGCTAATCTCCCTCGATCTGGGGCTCCACGCAAGATCTCACCCCGTGTGGTCAAAATGATCACAAGAACGGTGAGCAAAAATCCCAGAACCACACGGGGGGACCTAGTGAATGACCTGCAGAGAGCTGGGACCAAAGTAACAGAGGCTACCATCAGTAACACACTACGCCGCCAGGGACTTAAATCCTGCAGTTCCAGACGTGTCCCCCTGCTTAAGCCAGTACATATCCAGGCCCGTCTGAAGTTTGCTAGAGGGCATTTGGATGATCCAGAAGAGGATTGGGAGAATGTCATATGGTCAGATGAAACCAAAATAGAACTTTTTGGTAAAAACTCAACTCGTCGTGTTTGGAGGAGAAAGAATGCAGAGTTGCATCCAAAGAACACCATACCTACTGTGAAGCATGGGGGTGGAAACATCATGCTTTGGGGCTGTTTTTCTGCAAAGGGACCAGGACGACTGATCCGTGTAAAGGAAAGAATGAATGGGGCCATGTATCGTGAGATTTTGAGTGAAAACCTCCTTCCATCAGCAAGGGCACTGAAGATGAAGCGTGGCTGGGTCTTTCAGTATAACAGTGATCCCAAACACACCGCCATGGCAACGAAGGAGTGGCTTCGTAAGAAGCATTTCAAGGTCCTGGAGTGGCCTAGCCAGTCTCCAGATCTCAACCCCATAGAAAATCTTTGGAGGGAGTTGAAAGTCCGTGTTGCCCAGCGACAGCCCCAAAACATCACTGCTTTAGAGGAGATCTGCATGGAGGAATGGGCCAAAATACCAGCAACAGTGTTTGAAAACCTTGTGAAGACTTACAGAAAACGTTTGACCTCTGTCATTGCCAACAAAGGGTATATAACAAAGTATTGAGATGAACTTTTGTTATTGACCAAATACTTATTTTCCACAATAATCAGAAAATAAATTCTTTAAAAATCAGACAATGTGATTTCCTGGATTTCTTTTTCTCATTTTGTCTCTCATAGTTGAGGTATACCTATGATAACAATTACAGGCCTCTCTCATCTTTTTAAATGGGACAATCATCTTTTTAAACTTGCACAATTGGTGGCTGACTAAATACTTTTTTGCCCCACTGTATGGTTGAAGCATTTACTGTTGCGTCCTAAGTTAACCTTAATTTTTCAGATTTTGACATTCAGGTTCAGGAGCTAAAAGCATTGCACGACCCATAATGAAGGAAGAAAAGTACCACAACCAGAGAATCACCTTCATTCCATGATTCATTGTCAAAACATGTGTATACATTACCCAACATGCAATATAAACAACGTCAGTTTGGTCAGAGATTTGGTTATTAAGCTGGCGGCTAATGAAAAAATGAGGAGCGAGCAACCAAAGTGGTGTTAGCTAAAAAAGTTAATTAAATTAAATTAAATCAAATTAAACCCAACACCCAAATATTTCTTTTATTTTCTGACTTGTAGTCTTTGGACCTACTCTCTCCCTTTGGAGCAACAAAATGCCTAAACTAATACAACAATTTTGTGCAGCAATATCTTAATATGAGGAAATTGAATAATTATTTGGCAAATGCACCCTAAATATTACAAAGGATTCAGAGATAATAGTTACTTCAATTATTAAAAATAAAAGCCACCTATACATTTCAAGATGTGAAAGCCCAGCACTCATTAGACCTACACTTTTCTGTCTTGCATGACGTTCTCTACAGTCAATAATTTTGTGTTGGGTTTTTTTGTTTGTTAGGGGGCACGTCCTCCTCTCAAGTACATTTTTGCATTTTCAGACAACATGAGTGATCGTTACTTTACTTGCTTAACTTTCAATAAAATCTCCAACTTTTACAATTTTAATTTCATTGAATTTCACTGAAGTTGTGCACATATTACCTGGTGATTATAATTGAACACCTTTAGCTTAGCCTTTAGTTTACAGTGTATCTGATGGTATTTATTTTACTACCATTAATGTTTAACATGGCTCTGCCATCGTCTGTGGATCCCAGACAGATCAATCAGGAATCCTGTAAGCTGTTTCCAACACACACCTGAAATCCATAAAGCAAACACTCCCACACTGCTGACACACTGACCCGCATGATATTAATCCTCCTCCATCATTGAACACTTATATTCATAAACATGATCTTTTTTAGAAGTTACAAAATGTGACTCCTCCTTATTTTTTGTAATTGTATTTAGTTTAGTTTATTTTTTAATATTAAACTGTTTATAATTTAGTTTCTTTTGTCTTTTCTCCAGTACTTTGTTGAAGATACAGTATATTGGTTAAAATTCTTGTTATTCAATATTAAATCTCTATGACAAATAATAATAATTTCAATTTCTATAGTGCCTTTCTAGGTACCCAAGGCCGCTTTCCAAATTGTGAGGACAGAAAAACAAAACAAATAAACAAGCAAAAAAGTAGGGCAAATAAAAGAAACAGAAAAAGTAAATAAAAATAAAATGAAAAAACTAAAGAATGGCAGTTGTGGTAGAATAACCGGGGACTAAGTTGAGTTAGTTGTCAAAGGCTTGTCAAATGTTGACGGTGCGTATTGCATCAGAGACTCATTGGCATTGTGAAGAGTTCAGCATCAGGGTCTGAGGATTTATTTAAGACCTTTACAGTCAGAGGTTGAGTCAAAGCCTCACATGGTTAAAAGTTGTGTAATGGTTTATGGAGACGTGAAAGCTTTAACTTTGAAGCCAGTAATCCCCAAGCCTCATGTTTACCTACATTACATCACTGATTTCACCCACAAACACGCACCTGTCACAATTTCACGAGTACAAACGCAGGTTATGCTCCAATATCTATCCCACAACTATGTGCATGTTTATGCTTATCTAAATGTTCTTTTCTATAATACAATACAAAGATGAATTTAAGTCTTGAAGATCTTTAAATATTGCTATAATTAATACAGAGGAGTTTTCATCTATATTCAATGTTTAACACCTATAAAAGAAGAAATTTAAATAAGGTAGATTAACCCGTTGAATGGTACAAATTATCCTGATGTTTTCTGCCAATGCTTGTATTGTAGTCAGCACTTTTGTAACTACAACCATATGAGCAACTTGGCCATGCCCTTAAACTGAATCTTATCTTGGTCATTTGACCAGAAATGTTGGTCTTTCCCGCCAAAAAACATTATAAGTTTTTGTCATTCATTTTAAATTATATCTCCAATGTTACAGAATATTCTTTCATTACCTCCTTCGGTCGGGATTTACCTTACCGCACATAACTTGCTATGTAAAAATGTTTAAATATGGGATACAAAGCTAATAATTGTGACGTAGTGACCGTAGTGAACACTGCATATCTTAAAAATGTTACAATTAAGTTTCATACACCATAGGAACATTTATGTTGAACCTATTTTTCGGATACCTTGTGTACGCAGTCATTCATGGATTATAATCTAAATCTTTAGCTGTGTCGCTGGAGACAGTATAAGTGTTTGTAAGAAGCTTTATTTTCACCACCTCAGCAGAGCTGCAGCGTCACTGTCACAGACCTCACCTGTGTGAGCTTGCCGAATAAGTCAGTGACGTGTCAGGGTTTCCCTATATCCCATGTGAACAAACATAAACATGTTTTTGTCTGAGGAAACATTTGCTAATGTTGATATGATGATATATACATTTAAAGTTTTCATTATTGTTCTTATCGCTTTGCACAAAACACATTGTGATATTTGACATGTACAGCAGCTTTGGGGGGCTTTTTATCCTCTTTTTCTCAATCCAAATATATATATATTTTTTATCAACTTTTATTTTATTGAGAGCACTAGAGAACGTTTACAGAGTTCATAGCATCCTGTCCTCATGAGTTCAAGGTATTTTTTAGGCATCCAGCTGTTTTTTCTGCAGAAACAACACTTCTGTGGTGGTGTGTGGGAGATGCTGTAAGTTTGTGGGCTTTTTTGAGTTATGTGAGAAAAAAGTTATGTGAGAAAAAATGTTGTATAGTTATTTTCTTGACCAACAGTTTTACATTTAATGGTTGTTTTTCTATTATTGTTTATGGTTCCATGGTAACAACGTGCAACAGCATGGGTTTGCATGACCAATACAAGATCTTATTTAATTTTCATGAATTTGTGAGATAATTTCTTGCATGCACTCTAATTAAAAACGTGATTAATAAACAAACTGTTATTATAATGACACATTAAAAACTCTGTTCTTTGCAACTTAGTATGCTATTTTTTTAGCCAATTTAATTTATTGAGCACCATTATAGATATAGATCTCTAATTCATAAGATTTTTGATTTTAAAACTATTCATATAAATAAATATCAAATACAAATAGTAATAAACCAGTTGCCCATGGTCATTTACTTAAAGCTGCAAGATATAATATGCCACAAAAAACTACAGGTAAAATATGTTTTTAGGATAACAGAAGAAAAAAGTGTTCATTGTCTCTCCAAATGCTATATTCTAAACTCATTTCACATTTAGGTAAAACCTACTTCGCTGTGTGCATGGATATGAATAGGATATAGGAGTTGTGTCCCTCCTGTGGTGAATTTAGCAACAGCAGCTAAGTTGGCTGGTCCTTCCCTGGCCTCTTCACTGGATATCAGCATCCTGCATGTTATCCAGCCTGCTGATTTATGTATTGCACAGCAGCACACATAAAAGTTATTGAGCAACCTGCTGGTAACAAGACACAATAAAAGGTGTCGTATGTTTCACAAAAGCAGAAGTCAAATGGGATCAATGTTGTCCCTCTCAACCCTCAGATTTCCACCATACTAGAGTGCAGTCACACAGTTACACCTGTCCCCAGTCTCACAGTGACACGTAGTCCACCACCCCTACTTATCAAGAGCACCTGGCTGGTTCCCATTGAGCCTCCAATCACATCCCAGAGAAGTCGCAGCAGCCTTTGCCGGCTGCCAAGTGGCGAGCGTGAGAGACACAGCATAGGTGACACGATTCCTAGTACAAAGTCAAAAGCTACAAAGTCTTTGGGACTTTCCTTGGTTTTCTTTCTCTATCTACATTCAGATCAATAGAAACATGCTGATCACTCTGTTTCTCTCCCTCCTGGTGTCGTCTGTCGCTGCCACAGAGAAAGGTAAACTTATACAAGTATTCTTTTTCTTTATGGTTTTATTCCAGAGTTTCTCTCACTTCTTATATTATTTGTTCCTCAAAATGTTGAAACTCTGTACAGTTTTTAGATGTTGGGGCAGTGTTTCACCAGTCTAAGTTGTTATTAAATGTTTTAAGAATGTTTGGATCCACACCTTAATAGTTAACGAGGAAGAATCAAAATCATTTTGGTGACCCTGTCTCTACCCCATTTTTGTAAAATATCAGGAACAACATGTATTGAAAAACATTGCAGACAAGCATGATCCCCAGAGGTTAATTCCTGAACTTTTTTCTTAAACCCATATTCAGATTTACCATACGATGAATCTTTCTAGGTTTCCCTTACCCTTCAGCCCCATCAAAAAGTTCACATTTCTGACGATTCAGATTATACAGATTATTGGATAAAGTTATGAAGTTCGGTACACACGCATCCCTCTCCAGATGAATTACTTTGGTGATCATCATGTCAATATTGTGTTTTATGAATAATTATCGGCAAACTGATGACATGCAGTACCTTGTATATACAGGAGTTCTTGTTAGCCAATGTTAACGAGCTAAAATGATCAAATAAAAATTGAAATATTTGTTAACATTATGCTTAACATCAGCATGTAGGAAATTAAGGATAATTTGTGAGGATTTTAGCATGCTGCTGTTAGCATTCAGCCTATATTTGTGTGGCTGTACTCTTGTTATATTGTTGTAACAATTACTCAGACAGTAAGTTTCAAATACCTTAAATTGAGTGTCTCCTGTCTTTCTTTCTCAGAAAGTGCCCTCCCCAGACTGACTGACACAAAATCTGTCGAGGCCTTCATCGACTCTGCCGAAGTGGTGGTCATCGGTTTCCTGGAGGTCAGTCATGATAATTGCATATACAGAAGAAAAAAACTGTCTGCTCAAATCAACTTTCAGACATCTTTGAAGCCAGAGAGGCTTTTTTATGCCTTTGTTTATTATGCATGCGGCAAACCGGTCATGATCAGACAAATTAGACGAGAGTGAGACTGCGAGAGCTCCAAAAATACAGCTCTTGTTTGCAGCCTGTGTTGGTGATGCTGCTGTCACAAATAGATTTGGAAGGAGAGTACTCTTCCTGTGGCCACACCTTTGGCAGCGCTGTTGCTCCGTGGATGCCGTCCCACAGAGGCGAGCCCTTTGGCCAGGCCCTGTGTGCGGGGGAAGATGGCCGGCCACTTGACAGGAAAGCCACACATATCTGAAGACTTGTGGGATTGGCTTCATTGACCTTCTTGTAAACAAACACAGAGAGAAGGTTCATGAGAAGAGAATACAAGACAGAGCACATGAGGATAAAGCATAGTTGAGCCATGATGCTGGAGGTCAAAGGAGACCAAAATATCGGCGCTGTGACTCACTAGGGAAGAACACATATTACAGGCTGCAAAATGATAAAATGAATAGCCAGAGCTCATGCAATGCTGTCTCAAAAATAGACATGATTCACCTTCCTTTGAGTCAGCTCCATCTCTCTCCTCCTGCTTTGACTTTCTCTATGCTCCCTCCAAGTATATATCTGAGGAACAGGATGGTAACAGGACATTTGTCTTGTATACCTACTGCTGATCTTTAATGAAAAGTAAGAGTAATTTTAAGGAGAAACAATGCATCACAACTCTGAAAAGTATCCTTATATGCCTAACCCTGCATCCATATTTGGGATACTGTAGCAGGCACCAAAAGTGGTTTGTTAAAAATAGAAAAAAAGGAGAGATGGTCATAACAAATAAAAAGTAATGATAAATCTCCTGTAAATTTAAGGTAAGATACTATATTTGAAATGTAAGATATGTCATGACCACTTGTTTGGTAAGAATTGCATTGGCCAACATGGGTTAATACCAATGGAGAACAAACGTTGATTGTAAAGTAACTTTGTTTTACATCTTTTCTATTGTTCATGTTGTATTTTGTATGTGAAATATCAATGTGTAAATTAAATAGAATTTTCGTTTTGTAATAATAATAATAATAATTGTAATAAAGAATATAGCACAGTATTGCAATGTAGCACAAAATTGCTTTGCATATCAGCAGACCTTCCCTTCATTGAAAAGGCTAACCTTACAGCTGAATATTTTAAAGTTTAAGATCATAACCTGTGGATGAAGGCATTCATTTTCCTCTCTTTAAAACAAAATATAATCTTAATGACCTACAAATGTTAAAAAAAAAGACAAGAAATTGTATCAAAGTTTCTACATATCAAGCAATAATGAAAGAAAAACAGCAATAAAACATAAAAGTAAGTCTCTTGTGTCTCAGGGAGAAGAGGGTCACGGCTATCAGGAACTTGTTGAAGCTGCAAAGCGAGTCGACTCCGTGCCTGTCGCCATCTGCACTGAGAAAGAGGTGTGGGCGGACTACAGCCTCTCCTCAGGCACCATCACACTTTTCAGAAAGGTATTTTTTTTTAAATGTTATTACATGAAGCATCTTTTAAACAATAAATGATGTCAGTTTAATAACAATGTGTTGCGTGATCCAGGCAGATAACCACCAGGAGAATCTTAGCCTTGACGAGGCCAAGAAGGTAGAAACTGATGGTCTTTTGAACTTCATCACCATCAACGAGGTCCGATACATCACAGAATACAACCAAGTGGTAGGTCAAACTCACGTCTACATTAATAACATGTATGATACCTTTTCTTTCTGTTGCAGTCTGCCTCTGTCTCAGAAACTGTTATTTATTTCCTGCCATCTATCCTCAAAAGCTTTACTTCTTTCATCATGAAATACAGAGTAAAAAGCAACTTCCCACTAATCAACCAAAGATATTTTACATAAGAAAAAGTAGCAATACCATAGGTCAGAAATACTCTACCTGTTACACTCCTGCGTCTATTAAAAGTACAGTGTATTAGCAACAACATGTTTTTAAAGTATCAAAAGTTAAATTACACAATATGCAGCAGGAAGTCCGCTCTAAGTGTTATTTCATCGTTTATCACGTCATGTTTCAATGTGCAACCAGCACTTTATTGTTATCTTGCAAATATTATTTGAACTTGTTTAAAAAAGGTTGGGTAGTTATTAGTAGGCAATGTTTGATATTTAAAAGTCCCAGGTTTAAATGTGTCAGAAAAATCAATACATTAATATTACAATATTTCCCTTGTACTGGACACAATTTAAGTTGCATAAAATAGTTAAACTCAAGTAAAGTAAGAACCACAAAATTGAACTCAAGAGCTGTGAGTAAACGTAATATATTTATAACGTTGAGTAATTGAGAACAATATAAATATATCTTACATGAATGACAGGTTGAGCAGGACAGATCAGATCAGGGTTGGCCAGAATGTAACTTCTCCCTATTTAATGCTGCTGCTGTTGTCTCTCTCCTCAGACTGCGGTGGGTCTGTTCAACTCGGAGGTGAAGGCGCACCTCCTGCTCTTTGCCAACAGGGGGAGTAAAGAATACACTGAGCTGAAGGAGCGACTGGGAGCTCTCGCCCCCCAGTTCACAGGCAAGGTGAGGATATTATTATCACCTTTCAAAAATGACAAACTGATCTTATAGAAGCTAGTAAGATTTCTGCGGTTACTTAAACATAATGTGACATTTCTTCTTTGCTCCTGTGTCATTGCTGTGGTTGGCTACCAAAAGCTGTAATGAAGTGACTTTTAATATATTTAAAAGTCACATTTTACAGGAGTTATTAGAGATACAAGCATAGCATACAAAAGCTTTTACCTCACAGCCGCTCTGCTCGGTGTGCTGTGGAGAAACAGTGATTTTTTAAAGTAAAACTGTGTAATTCAATGTTTTCTCCAGCTTTACTCACTCCATTTATTTTGGAGAGGATGATTAGTGTGGGGATAGTAAATCTCCCTCTGAAAAGATCCTGATACAATTAAACAATTAAGCTATCATAACCAGGAGACTCATTGTGTTGTTTTGAGTCCCCAACTAGTCGAACATTACATATTGCACCTTTAATATTTTAATAATTTATCAAATTTGTGTTCCAGCTTTTGTTTGTGCTGATAAATGGAGCAGTGAAGTCCAACTCCCGGTCGCTGGGCTACTTCGGCCTTAAGTCTAAGGACCTCCCTCGAGTTGGTTTGTATGACAGTGACTCCGACATGAAATGGCTCCTGCCTGAGGGAGAAATCTCTACAGAGCGAGTTCAGGAGTTCTGCCAGTCCTTCCTACAAGGGGAACTGAAGGTGAGCAGTCATTATGGCCTATCTAAGATAAGTCAATGTGGCTGAATGTGCTTGAGCAACGTCTTTTTTATAAAGTGATTTTTAACAATTTAATGCAGAAAGGTTTTAGTGATTTAAGGAAGCAAGATGAAACAGCGCTTGTTCACTTGTCATGTCCGAAGAAGTGGCTGAAAGGTAAGTGGTAGTGGTGCTGTAAAGTATAGAGACCACACCACAGACAGGAAACCTCACTCTGCTACACCACACTGAGCTGCAGCTGGGTGTCACACAGTCTGAAGCTTTACAGGCCTTTGATAATCTTAGCTTCATGGTATTTCCTGAAGTAAAGGCCTTGAAAACATCCTCTTGACAAAAAACACATGTCCACATTGATCACATTTCCACTCTCATACCTTTTAGATATAGTCACTGTATCGTTCATCTATTATTACTAACTTTTAGTTTTGTTATTATATAATATCCTATCTCAGGATTTGTGGACTATGGTATTATAACAACAAAAACCTACGAAAATATAATAAAACATACAATTAAAATGATTTCACAGATCACAACAGTTTTGCTTCTAAATATAAACATATTAATTATGTTAACTACCTGGTGAAGAAAACATAAATGAAAACAACAGCAACATGGCTTAAAGGCCTATGGAAGAAATGCTGCGCTCTCTTCTTGAAGGTCATCCTGACTTCTGGTCGACTCAATAAGAATACTGTCAGCATACAAAGACCTCTTTCTTTAGACTCTTGTCTTTTTCCTTTAGTCTTTCTTATTAAAGTGTTGAATGTTAAGAGATAAATGATAAAAGTGAAGCAGAGCGAAAAAAAAATTAAGAATTTCTTACAAAGCAGAAACATGGTTGGCATAGAAGAAGCTAATTCCCCAATGAAAGCATTTCTAGAGCCTTCTTCTGAAGCACATTCAGGCTCATTATGTCTGTGAAACGCTTCATAAATACTCCTATGTTAAATATATTTTCCCTCTCTGCTGTATTTAAAGTTTGACGTTTTTATGTTTTCCAGGAGGTGCCGCAGGCAGGAGTAGAACCCAAAACTGAGCTATAGGACAAATGCAAAATGAATGAAAATGTATTAAATCTAAATGGAAAAAGCATCTGATGTGAATTCTTTCTTTAATGAAAATAGTGTGGCTGGGTGTCAGACGGTCAAGCCCTGCAATTCTTTCCTCCAACACAAAAGAAACAAACAAACAAAATGAGCATTTGCATGTGTCCTTCCTTATTTACCTGGTGTTATGTTTATGCAAGTGAGCCCGTCTGCGGTGTGGTTAGTGGACCACAGGTCACTCACTGGCCACAAGTCGCAGAGATCTGGCGGAGTTAGTTAGTCTGTCCACAAAAGTTATTGTCAGTACCACAACAAAACAACCTCAGAGAGACTGACAGTAGGAGAATGGAAGAAATGGAGCAAGGCAGTAAAGTTGCTCATATAATTTATACTGGACAGTGTGTAAATAAAGTCCAAAACATAATCTCTACATGATTGACTTACATAAATAACCCAGTAAAAAAAATCACAGATCAAAGCATCAAGCTCAAAATTAAGATTTAACTCAAATGAATATTGGTATCTAAATATGGATATAGAGAGTTGTTAGCAGTAAAGGCTCTATAAAAGAACAGCAGATGGGTTACATCAAGGGTGAAAATGTCTGGGTTTGACCCAGAAGTATTCTCCCAAGAAACAAGGGAATTTCAAAGCCAAGTCTGGGATCGGTGTAATTAGCGGTGTTGTATTGCCAAGCCAATGCTTCCGGCGGAATTTGGAAAGCCTGGCAAGAGGAAATATAACGTGTGTCGCCTGCCATCCGAGTTTGTTTACAGCTACAATCGAGACACTCCACAGATGAGACATGCTACATGGTAAAATGTCATAGGGTCAGTGAGATGGCTTTATACCTCCAACAAGCAAACTGCGAGATGCATGTGTATCAAATAGTTAGCCCCGTAACGACTGACTTGAAATCATTTTACAATCTCTTTCGTATATGTAAGGTAATATATTTCCCATTTATGTCAGCTTAATGTTTGCATGACGATGCATTATGATCCGAGTTGATCATAAACCAGAGATTTTCGATATACCATTTTTTATGTTGATGTGAGAACTTGAAATAACATTTACTTTGAAGAAGTCATGTCATTTTCTAACCTCTTTTTCAACAGATACTCCTCTATTCAAACTACACACAAAATTCTGCAAAACAGATTTATTCTGGAGATGTCTCGGCCCTGTTCGTCTAAACTAAGCAGTTACACTTACAGTCCCAAAAGAACCTCATAAACCTTGTTCCAGGCAAAAATATGTACTTTAAGGTCCAATGTCCATCTAAATGTAAACATAAAGAACTAAATGCTGTATCTACTTCTTTACCCAAGTTAACAATTTCTAACTCTCTCTTTATTGTGTATTTCTCTTATGTCCCACCTTGCTTGGCGCACACATACACTTTCCTACATCAAGAAATCTCTCCCTGAGTTATGAGCATCCACACGTATACTAAAGCAACGGTTCAAAACAATAAGTCTGGAAGTACGCCGGGAGCTCATTTAAAGGTGGTTTGTTGCAACGAGAGGATGCATGTGTATCATGCCAATGGAGCAAAGCTGACAAGAACAAAGTAAGTACATTTACACAACAAAACTCTTTGACATAAAAGCATTATACAACATATAGACTGTGCTGTGCAGAATCACGTTAAAATATTAACCTGCTGTTGTTACTCGTTTCGGGGCAGTAGACGGGTAACAACAGTGGTGCAGTAGGGCCTTGATCTTTTAACCGAAGGGTCACTGGTTCACGCCCCTGGTTCATGTCCCCGGTTCACTTCACGTCCCCGGTTCATGTCCCCGGTTCATGTCCCCGGTTGTACTGGAGAGGTGCCCTTGAGCAAGGCACCGAACCCCCCCACCACTGCTCCCCAGGCACTGTACAATAGCTGCCCACTGCTCCTAGTACTAGGATGCAGAGGTTACATTTTTTGTGTGTGCTATACTGTGTACTGTACATGTATGACGATAATAAAGAGGGTTTCATCCTCTAATTCTTCTATCTTTTAGATACAGTTGTGTTAATATGGAGAATTATTTGTGGATGAATTTTATTTTTTAAAGCTTAAGTTTAGACTTAAGTTAGATTATTAGGTCTGAGGTCCAGGACCATCTATGTGTCAACTATTTCCAGTGCACAATTCTGTTGATTTTCTATAAGTAAGGAACGAAGGGGAAGAGAAATATGATAAATCTGAAGAAGTGGTTTAAAAAGTACAATTCATTTTTATTTATTTAAACTTTTTTCACACTTTTAGCAGGATTTTCTTGGGCCAGCACTATTCAAAAAGTGTGCAACCCTCTGCAAAAGTTAACATCTACGTATTTATGATACCAAAACTCAATGTAGCCTTTTTACCTTAGTTACATTTTTTTTGAGAGAGATAGTTTAGGCAAATGCATCCCTTTTTCTCCGATATCTGATCCAGTGATTTTGGCCAGTATCGGACCGGTGCTCATACCTTTTTCTATTACTGATATGAGTTTTCAGCAAAGGTCTTAAACTGTCCAGCATATGCACCTGTGCATGTCCAGTGGACAAACAGGAGAGAAAAAAACAAGTCAAAGATGCCATCATTCACTGTCTATATCAAATGATTTCAAAGCCAAGGGAACAACAACAATGCAGAAATGCACCAGATCAACTGTATTTCCTGTCTATTCAGGGATGCTTTGGCAATTGTTTTCTCCGACTGCCTCTCTCCCACAAAAATGGACACTGGACCAGACATTGAAATTACACAGCACATGGTCCAAGATAAATCCCAGACGCCAGGAATAACACTGACACACGAAGGACACCAAGGTCACTCTGCAGCAGCACTGAAGTTCTCACTGAATGACAGATGGAGCTGTTTGGGGGCTCTCTGAGATATATATACACATGGAGTGATATGTGTGCATAAACTTTTGGTTATCTAGACAGTATTTAAGTTGCAATAGGGTTTATAGGACCAAGCTGCAAACTCCAAATACCAACATGAACCGCAGCAGAAGGCACACTTAAATGGTATCGCACAACAGAAAGCTGCATCCAAACCCGCATGCATAGAGCTGCATCCAACACATGGGGGCTGCTTTTATTTATATCCGCTGAAATACATCAAGTGATGCTTTGTATTGGGCCACGCGTTGGTAAGCCATGGCCGTGCCTGAATCCAGCCAGGAGTTGATCCGAGATGGTTCTGTATATAGCGACTGACTGCGGTTCTGGTGGATCTCTGCAACACTGTAATCAAGCTCTGTCGCATAATGAGGCTCACTGCTGTTCAATGTCACTCGATTAGAAGCTTGTGGTCAGCTCGGGCTATAGTTTGGGGTTTGTGGGGGTGGCCGATCACATCTGGGGCAAAGAGTGTAGCAACATAACAGCACTGGCAGAGCTGGCAAAGTTCCTGTTAACAGTCAAACATCCAACAATCTCCCTGATTAAAATCCCATTTACATTCGAAGTGTATTTTTTAGAAATCAGTAACACCACTGGCTTGGAGTCTCATATTTTAGTTTTACTATTTGTACTCCAGTGGTGAGGGATGAGGATTGAAAGAAGATGTAAAAGTTTGGTAAACATACATATGAAAAGGATTTGGTTTGACAGGGAAACAATGGCATTTTTGTAGGAAAAAATATGAGAAAAAGTACATTTTAGATAACCCAAGAGCCAGAGAGAGACACTGTGTCTATTCAGTATTATATCAGTAGCCATTTATCTTGGGTTCTTAAAGGTGATTTAAAATTAAAGGTAATTGTTTAGTAAATATAGAGGGTGTTTTTTGATGTGGGAATCCCCTAAAATATGTTTTTCCCACAGGTCTTTCCTCATGTTTTCCCTTTTTTTTTGTCTTGGATTGTCTCTAATTTCATGTAAAGGAAACATGCATACAGTACATATAGGTTAACATACTGTACACGTTCCGTACGTACAGATGAATGCCAGGAATTCTTGTGGCCGTGTAAGTCTGTGTGCGGGTGAAGGAGTTTTTCAACCAAGTGCCAGGGATGCGTGGGTGTTACGGGAGCTTTTATGAGAAGTGGAAGCGGAAATGTTGACACTTGACTCCCCAACCAATCAGAAGATCATCACTGGTCTGACAAAAGGAGGTGGACTACGGTATATATTGACCTGGAATTGTGCGAAAGAAATAATGCAAGCCATCGAAGGAAGGTTGAGAAGAGCAGGCAACAAAGAAATCAAAGTGTCTACAGCTTGAAAGTAACTTCAAGGCACCATGAAGACTCTGACTCTCCTCTCCATCTGTGCTCTTCTGTCAGTGTGCTGGTCCATGGGAGGTAAGGCAGACTCCACTCATCATTGCTGTGATTCCTGTTCTCCTTGTTTCATGAAATAATGCAAGCCCTTACAGAGTGCATATAAAGTGTAATTTTCTGCGATCCCCAGGTGTTGAACCAGAGGTTGTCGTGGACCCTGCTGACGACACAGCTGATGAAGCTGCACCTGCTGATGAAGCTGCTGACCCCACGGCTGCTGCTGCTGCTTCAGACTCTTCCTCTTCCTCCGAGTCTGATTCTTCCTCTGCATCTGACTCCAACTCTTCCTCAGACTCTTCAGCATCTGATTCCAATTCTAACTCGGACTCGTCCTCGTCCTCCTCCTCTGAATCTTCTGAATCATCTTCATCTGAGTCCTCTGAGTCTGACTCCTTAGCATCGGACTCTTCTTCTTCTTCTTCTTCTTCTTCCTCCTCATCTTCCTCAGAGTCAGCCAGCACTGAGGGTAGGGAACGTTTTTGTCTTTGGAAAGAATCTTTGCACGGTTTAAAATGACTTCAAATGTGTCTTTATTACAAGGACATTCAAGAAAGTTTGAGCTTTGTGATGTTTGTCCCCACAGCGCCTGAGGTGGTTATGACGAGGGACCTGGCTGCTGTTCTCTTGAGAAGAAGAAGAGCCGCCCCAGCAGGAGACCTCTCCCTTCTGCAGCTGGAGAGGTACAGTTATTTACTCTACATGGATAAAACTGACTTACTACAATATACTCTGTACAGAGATTGATTAGCTTGAAGTTTTCTTTTATTAATTTGTCAACTATTCAACCTAAATCATTTATGCACACTCCTAATAAAAGTGAAATACTTATTTTAGTTTGGATATATCCAAGTTAAGTGCAAGAGGTTTTAAAGCAGTTCTAATATGTTTTTTCCTCTCTGCCATCCAGTCTGAAGGAGGTGTGTGAGCTGCACGACGGCTGTGACGAGATGGCTGAAACTGCAGGCATCGTCGCCGCATACATCGCCTACTACGGACCCGTCCCTTTCTAAGAAAAATATTCCTCATTATTCACATAAGAACTGTTTTCTCTGTCATTTTGTAATATAATGATGCAACTTCCCTGAACCAGGACTAGCCAATCAAAGAAAAAAAGTATGTAATGATGCTCAACAGAGATTTTTTAAAGCATAAATCCTTGCACATGTGACCAGCTTTATTGGTCCAGTATGATTAGGCTTCTTCCAGGCTTCAGAGAGGCACATGGAGACTAAGCCTGTGAAGTAACCCTCACAAGAGAACTTATTATTCATGTCTGGTGTATAACGCAACAAATGGTGCTTCCAATGCAGATGTATTGTATGTTAATGTATTGAAGTTGTTTTGTCATGCTTTAGTCATATTTCTACTAGAAGCAGTAGTTTTGTAAGTAGTAGACGTAGTAATGAGGTACTGTAGTTCAGGTAGTAGTGTATTGATAGTGGTAGTGTACAGTGTGTGTAAAATGCACATCAGTTATCTGTAATGACTGTAACCAAACATTGCCTCTGGGTTTCAAAATAATAAATTATTTTGTTTTGTCGAATTGTTGTTCCGTCCTCAATGACCAAATAATATGAGCTGGTAAAAAAAAAAAATCACATATTATGTTTAAACATGCGGAACTGGAAGATAACTTCTGTGGTTCCTCTCTGCAAATAACACCTTTCAGATTTTCAAGTAGACAAGTTATCCATTGTTGAATAAAAATATTAAATATATCTAATTGTGGCTAAAATGTATTTCGTACTCGATTGGTGTTAGATTATCTTTCATAAATTAACATACACAAATGGTACCAGCATTTATACCTCTCCTCATATTTGCCACTAGATGACAGTGTTAGTCAGTCAGATAGATTTGAGCAGTTTTGTTTTAGTCCAAAGTCAGGACCAGGTGCTGTATTTGTTGAAACACATAAAAACTTTCTTTAAGAATATAATATAACATTAATCTAATCATACTCCCTACTGAAATGAAATGTAAGAAAACACAATTTATTTACTTATTATGTTATGGATTGCCCCTTTTAACATAAATTATATTCTGCGCAGAAAATCTCAATCATCCAACTAAGAAAAAAACTTATCCCAGGACAGATAGTTCATTATGCAGTATATAAATTGTTACTATTGTTAATCCTAATGCATTTAGTTTTTGTAGTCTTAATCCAGTGGTTCCCAACTTTGTGGTTACAATGTGAACTTGAAGTGTGATGTTTAGTAGGATAACGTTGATAACGTTCTGCTACACAAAAGCAATTTGTTGAATTATTCAAGTTAAGTAAAATACATACAATTTGATGTACTTTGGCATGTTGACATGTTGGCATTTGATAGTTTCACACCATCAACCTTAATGTACCAGATGGGACGATAACAATTGCAAGCTGCAGTTACGGATACAAGTGACTGTCAGCAGCATTCCTTTGAAAGCGTCATGGCTAAATCATAATTGACAATACTGTCCAAAAAGTGGCAGACATTGTAAAATAAAATTTGCCTAAGTAAAGAGTATTATATTGAGTATATATTTATTTTAGCACAGCTGTCGTCAATATTGATATATTGATTATCAATGTCATGTTGTTGGCAATTGGTTAACTGACATGTGACAGTGACACATCAGCACAACAGATTCCTGGAAAAACAGTCATAAACAGGAGAATTGGAACTGTATTTGAAAGACAGCAATTAGAAAGGTTGTAAAATATTAATAGTGATAATGTTTATGGTACTTGAGATAAGGAGAATGCTGATTATCTCCCCTTTATCATAATTGTTACTCAGAAAAGCAACACCCAGGCTCAGATACACATTAGGTTTAGCTAATGACGGAACATTCAAAATGATGAGTCTAGTGGTTTCTGCCAGGTGAGTGGAAAACACTTTCAATTAGGTATCATTTATTAACATTTTGTTTTTAAATGTTCATATAGATACTATGGCAACACAATAACAAACTCATGATTAAGTATTAAGAGTTACAAACATTTAGTCAGATGCACAGTCATCTAATTTCAAATTTCATATTCCTTGAATACGATTATCTGTCTCAATTACAAAATAATTATTTTACACCTTAAAACGATGTGATAAGGATCTCAATGTCTCTTGTACACAGTAAAAAACCTGTGATTTTGTGCAGCTGTTATTCTGAGATACTGTATTTCCTGTATAGTAGTGCAGAAGGGCCATGGCATCCTCAGAATGTTCACATTTGACTAATATAAAATTTAAAAACACCTTTGCATTGTTTTGCTTTTTTAAACAACAGTTTGTTATGAACTCCAGTTATTGATTTAGCATTAAATACCGGTAACCTAATTTATATTGAATTCATTTAGTAATCTCACGATCTCATCAAATGAAATAACTATTTCAAAAATGTAAAATTGTGACTCACCTATTATAGCTGTCTAAGCAGCAGATTATTCTGCGTATTAGAATAAAGTTAGAAAACCAAATGATGTAGAATAAGTCTGGTGATGTTATTGTTCACAGACCTTAATCATAACATTAAGACATTTTCCCTTTTATTGTATGGCTCTTGATACGCTTACAAGTTAATATTTCTTATTAAACCATTTAATTATGACAAAATAACATATATTTTAAGTAGATTAGCCTGAATGTGTTTGGTTTTTGTGCCATTCCTAATGCACCTCTTTGCATTATATACACATAGTCACAAATATATATTTTAAATCTCAAAGCCTGGACATTTTCAGAATTTTAAGCTCATTTTCCACCTCCTTCTCTGCACTCATTGCAGGATTATCATACACTGCTATGTGTGATTTGCTGTTATTTTCCACAGACTCTTTCTCACTGTGTTTTTCCCCTTCAACAGCAAGCTGGCAGCATTTGCAGCAGCAACAGCATTTTGCGGTACACACACCAACCACTTTGTCCCAGGGCTCAAGGGAGTGGGCCCATAGAGGGAGGAAGTCCCAGGATCGCAGTACTGAAGGCAGGCACCGAGGTTTCCTTTTTTGCAGCACGTTAATCACTATGATGAGGATCAGCATGACTACTAGAGGAACACCCACGCCCACCAGTACCTTCCAGCCGGCCAGAGACAGGCTGAAGATGAAAAGCGGTAAAATGAAGAAGAAGCTGATGATGTAGACGGCAGCAAACCAGCGGTAGGAGGCTGTGATGTTTCCCAGGCTTTTTGCCAACCGGATAGGGATTCGGGTGAAGGGGATTGGATACCACAGAAGGATGCCAGAGATGTTGAACAGGAAGTGTACGAGAGCAATCTGGAAATAACATTAACTCTGTGAAAACAAGCTTCCTCTACCTAATCCTTTTTTTATATCTCCAAAATAAATACAAAACATATGAAAAAGTACTCGTGGTGTATCCATGATCATTTGCTTGTGCAAGTGACTTACCTGTAGAGCATTAGCCAGTGTGTCTCCAGGACTAGCCATAGCTGCCAGGATGGCTGTGGTGGTTGTACCAATATTTGAACCCAGAGACAATGGGTATGCTCTCTCTATGCTGATGACGCCAATACCTATTCAAATAAACAGGAGGCTGATTAAGATACATAATTACACACCCTCCCTTCAACTACCATCACTTTCCATGCCTGTGTAACCAGGAAGTTAGTCAACAGAGGGTTTGTGGATTGTTTTACTGAATAATAAAGATTTACAGGAATTTTAAGCAAAAAACTGTCCATTTAAAAAAAATGGAGAACACAAATAGAGATGAATGAAATGGATGAATGACCTCACCTACAAGTGGAGTGATAGCAGAAGTGAAAACAGAGCTGCTCTGCACAATGAATGTCATTCCAGCGCCGACAAAAATGGCAATGTAACCGGTGACCCAGGCGAATGGAAAGGGAAAATCTGCACACACACGCACGCACGCACGCACGCACGCACGCACACACACACACACACACACACACACACACACACACACACACACACACACACACACATACACACACACACACACACACACACACACACACACATGCAACATGCATGAGTTACTAATCAACACATTCCCATTAATTTCTACTCTATTTGAGTGTGGGGTGCCACTCACCGGTGTTGAGGATCGTCTTGATGACTGAGGCCACCTGTCCCTTCAGCATGGAGTTGAGCAGCTTAACGATGAGTATCAGGCAGGAGCAGAGCACCAGCAGAGAGAGAATGAGCAGGATCAGACCCACCGCCAGGTCCGGCAGATTCACATTAACAAAGATATGCTTACCTGAGGACAAACAAGAACATTGGCGATGACTGGTATCCTTCATGTTTTAAAGCTGAATTTATGTATTTTTGCTGGCCCATTGCAAATAAAGAACTTAACATGCAACAACAAATTGTTAACGTTGATGTAATGTGAGGAAGCTCCTCATCTGTTTCTGCTGGTGGAAATGGGGACAATACAATTGTAACCCTTAAAAACCTAAATATACTGTATTTAAAAAGCTTCACTAAAAGAAGGATGATGTTACACTACCTGAGTAGCTTGTTTGTGCTTTGTTTAAACATGTTTGCCACGTCATGTGGGATGAGGCCAATTTTCTCACAGAGAGAATAATATACATCCATTTAATGGAAAAATTACACCCAAAAAAAGTGTAAACTTTCAAAACTGCTCTTACATTTTTGGAGGTTGTACGTTTCAGAAATGTTTTTCAGTGTAAAGGTGTAGTTGCCATCAACCCAGCACAGGGACGGAGACGTGCAGTTCTCTGGACCAGGAACCGTGACGTTCATTAAGGACTGAAACAAATTGCCAGATTGACAATAAAGATTTGTATCTTTTTAATGTTTTGAATATCTGATATGAAGCTGAAATGTTTTGGTCTTACTGTATTGGTGAAGGTTTGGCACCATTTCTTGATGAGACTCTTATTCCTGGCTGCTGGGTCTCCGGTGGCAATCCCACTGATGACAGACTGGTCCAACTAAATTGAAGGGAAGTAGATCAAAACAATGACTCTTTGGTAATCAAACTAGTTTTTCTCCCTATGATGTAGTTACATTTCTTAAAGTGTTAAGTAGTTTCTTCCCCAACACTGACATTAATGTTATTTAGTGGCGTCTTATATGTCACTGGTGATTTTATTTAAGAGTGTGAAGTTGAGAGGTTCAGTGGACCATGTAGATTACACAAACTATGTGTACTAACTTCCGTATTAGCCCATGTCCACAAGAGTATTTCTATACAGTAATTGATGAATTGTTAGTCATTTTCATGTAACACTTGCAGAAATTCCCGTTTTTAGCCTCCTTAATATGGAAAAATCAGCTTTTCTCTATTATATACCATAACAAATAAGATATATTTGGGTTTTGGACAGAAAAAAACACATTCATAGACATTAACTTGGTCTTTGAGAAACTAAAAGGAACATTTTGCACTATTTTCTGCAAATTTATCACCTATGATAATGATTATAAGATATTTCCAGACACTTCCAACATGCTTATTACAAAAACATTAGTGTTTAATGAAATTCCAAGTGGATATAAGTGCCAGCTAAATTTCAAAATGATTAAGCAGTTAATATACAATTAAAATATTTCTTGTTTTTTTTTAATGGGATAGCTTAAATGAACTAATAACCAGAGGTGGGACCAAGTCACTGTTTGGCAAGTCCCAAGTAAGTCCCAAGTCTCAGCAGTCAAGTCCAAGTCAAGTCCCAAGTAAAGACAGAGAAGGGCAAGTCGAGTCCAAGTCCAAGTAACACCAAAGCCAAGTCGAGTCCAAGTCCAAGTCCCAAGCTTCTTCGAGTCCTGAACAAGTCATCATGTACTCTTCACTTAATAATGCCATTATCAGACTAACGATCACACAATTTCAACATATCAACCTAATCTTCAGTATTTTTTTATACATACAGATTAAACTATGCATATATTTTATATATCTGTATATACGCATGCGCCCAAAGACCTTCAAAGTATTGTGTGTGAATGGTGGGTTAGAAATGTATGAGCACGGAAGGCACCACTGTCATCCTAAAGTTGGTAAAGCGCCTTGACTAGTGAGGCATGGACTGTGTGGATGCATGTAACTGGCATTGATGCTTCAGTGGATGCCAGTTACAGTAGGTCAACATTTTGCTTAAATCACAAAGAAACCTAATATTTCAATAAAACAATGTTTAATCTGCATAACAATTAAGCAGCATGACTACACACAATGAAAGGTGCTGGGGGTAGGCGCTTGAGAGACAGACAGACAGAGAGAGAGACAGAGTACACCTCCCTAATCTTAGTTATTTGTGTACATACCTGCAAACTCAGAAGGGCTGAAAAAGGTGACAAACTAAACCGTTGTAGGGGGGTCTGGGGGGTCTGGGGGCATCCCCCCCCACCCCCCCAGCCTTTGTACACGTTGCCTAGCAACGTCGCACATGCGCATTATATCCTGCTCCGCTCCGAGTTATAGTAGTAGGCTATTCATGGGAAACGCATGAACAGCACGTTAAGATCTCGGCCAAGTCGTAATTAAAAGCAGTTGTTCATTATTTAAGTTAAGCGGCGGTAACGCCAGTGTTAAACACGGTGTTAAACACGCAAATGCCGGTTGGTGTGCGTACGGTACTGAGTGTTTATCGGTCCACGGCCGTAATGAACGTGTCGCATTGGTCCATATGTAATGCGCACGTTCTGTTGTTCCCATTGGCATAGAGCTATTGAACATTAATTTTAACAAAGGATACGGATAACATATCGCCCACGGCAGTTTTGTCATTGTATGTATAGCCTATATTTGTATTACGCTATCATCATTCAACATGTAGAATGAACGTGTTATCTATAGAGTCGATTTACATAGATAATTCACAACCATGAACCTAATCTGGATCTTAAACCTGCCAATTGCAACTGAGAGAGACGCAGACCAGACGGACAGCTCTCGACTAGGCTTCCCTTCCGTGGCACAATTGCATCTTTTCCGTAGATGAAATCCGGGGAAATCGTGAATATTAATGAGGGGAAACCCGGGGATTATCCAATCACGCTGGTTAGGTCCCTGATCCAATCCAAAAAGGCCAAAATCCACCACATGATTGCATTGCTCGCACTTGCCTGCCGGCTCTCTCACTTTGCGGTCTTTGGGGCTTCGCAGGTTCGCATTGCAGGGAAGGATGTCCATGATCAGGAAATTTAGCTTTTGACTCGAGGCATGTCAAGTCATTACAAGTAAAAGAGGCAAAGTCCGAGTCAAGTCTCGAGTTAATAGTATTCAAGTCCAAGTCGAGTCGTAAGTCATGCCGAATTTGATCAAGTCAAGTCTGAAGTCATTAAAATCATGACTCGAGTCTGACTCGAGTCCAAGTCATGTGACTCGAGTCCACATGTCTGCTAATAACATTTGGTCCAGATTTGAACAAAACACAACATAATCAGAAATTATGCAAACCAATTTACCTCTATAATTGACTCAGTGAGGATATCAGTGATCACATTTAAAAGGTCCGGGGCCTCTCCACTCTGAATTTGGAAGGAGTCGATGATGAGCTTTGTGACCTCATACAAATATCCGCTGGCGACCTCCAGGGGAAGCAGAACCAGCACGGAGAGCCAGTTGAAAAAGTCGTGAACTGTGGCCCCTGCAAAGGCCCTGGGTACATTTTGAAAGGAAGTAGATAAATGCAAACTGACCTTCGATCTTTCTAATAGGATTATTGCTGTACAGGAATAAGTCATCTAGTAAGACGGCAGGAAAGTAAAACTATTGATAAAAGATCTCCAATCTCCAAATGTTGTGATTATTTAAATACATTTGAGAATCCTAAATGATAGGTTAAATACAGAATATTAGAAAAAGCGATAGATGTAATTTTGAACATATATTTACATGTAGGTATTGATGATTTCATAGATTGCATAACTGTATGATTATATCCACAACCATTGCCACCAAATAGAAATAAGGCTATTTTCTTTGGACATCAAAGGCTGGTATTTGTTTGGGATATGCTGCACGTGTTTGGTACAGTCTGTTTAATCACATTTTGTCAAACAAATCGCTGAATTTGCAGCTCCAATGCATTTAGTTAGAGTTGACTGTTAAAACATTACCATATAATTCATTGCAGTCAGACAGGTACTGTTTCTTTTGAATGTGATTCAAAGACACAGTTTGTGCTCGATAATATCTGTATGCCCTTGTAGTTCACAGCAGAACACACTGTTCTTGAACATGTTGTGGGCTTGTTGACTGCAGAGAAAGGCAGTAAAAGGAAGCAATCCTTCAAATACAAAATGATTACCTGCGAAAGGTGCTGCGGTCACCAGCCTGCGTCATGGCGACGAGTGTGTTGGTCACAGAGGTGCCGATGTTGGTGCCCATGATGATAGGAACGGCCAGCTGGACGGATAACACTGCCGGAGCAACAAAGGTAATCTTCATCAGGTGTGTGTGTGTGTGTGTGTGTGTGTGTGTGTGTGTGTGTGTGTGTGTGTGTGTGTGTGTGTGTGTGTGTGTGTGTGTGTGTGTGTGTGTGTGTGTGTGTGTGTGTGTGTGTGTGTGAGTGACATGTAGAGGCCCATACTCACATCCAGAGGAGACCATGCTGACCACTATGGAGGAGGAAGTGGATGAGCTCTGGACCAGCAGGGTGACCAGGATACCGATGACCAGACCAGCCAGAGGATTGGACAGAACCGTGTTGTCCTGAAAGATGTCCCCCGCAGTTTTACCTGGGAAAGGTGAACATAGGAGTATGTGCATATTACCTCCTTCAAACATTAACAGCATCATTGACTTTCTGGTATAGCATTTTTCTAAACAAGGTTACAAAACATAGGAATAAAACAAAAAAGGTCAAATACCATACAAATTACATCAATACAACAATGATAAAACAATATTAAGAAATAGAATGAAAATGTATTATAATTGTTTTGATGTTACTCAATTATATGTGCTTTTTAGTAAGCTGTTAAAACGTTGCGTTGCAGTTGCTGCTGTTCTGAGCTCTCCATTGTAAAAAGAGACCTTGAAACTCAATAGGACAAACCTGGTTAAATTAAGTTAAATAAAAAATAAAAAATTGGCAGGTTTAGCTGTGTTTACCTCCAACAAGCTGGAAAGCTGAACTGAGGAGATCAAGAGAGCATATGAAGATGTAAAGGAAACCAAGCAGCAGGATAAACTTCCCCACCGACACCAAAACTCTCAACACCTTCCCTTTGGTATCCAAAGCTGGGACGGAGACAAGACATGAAAGAGACCAAACAAATAATAAACATGGGAACACATTTTTAAAGGTTGCATTTAACTTTCTTGTGTTTGTCTGAGCATGGATAGAAGGAGTGATTATTAAAATAATCAATGGCTCTGCTATGAAGTGGATGGACAATGAAGGTGGTAAAGATAAACAGAGTGCAGCCGTCATTAATATTAATGATAACAGCTGTGCTTTTTCTGCTAATACATGTTAAAATATCTGAAGTGATGACAGTCTGTTACACAGCCCACATGACTCATAGACAAGAGTACAGTATGTTGGCACATGCTGAGCTGTCTTTTTGATGACTACTGTCTTTATTACATACATTATTATCTATGACTTCCATTATATCTTTCTAAGTAATCAGATAATTGACATTCATTTCCTTTATTGTCGACTAATAGGGCAATAATGTCTTGGGCCAACTAATGTGTTTACCTTTCGAAAGTGTTGATGTCTTTATTGTTCAACAAAAGAACATTTAATGTGTTTTCTAATGTCAAAAATACTGTTCTGATGACGAAGGAAAAACTAGTTATCTGAATAATTTGCATATGTGAGATCCATGTTTGTATAAGAAGTTCCCCCTGTTTAATCAAACACATATACAAGTGGTGCAGCCAATTGATTATTAGAAATAAAATACTTTTTCTTAGTTTCAATAATTTTAACATACATAGACATTTAAATTGAGCTTCCACGAAACCAAAGGGTCACTCCAAGAAACTTAGAAATAGCTTCTCTATTGTGAATTATTGCATACCCTTATGTCAATATGAATTTCTAAATGTTTGCATGTCTTGCACTAAACTGTCATACTGTACATATTTGATAAAGTATTTTTAAAGAATCCTCTTCAGATTTTCTTTTTCAACCTTGTATTTCTCCGTTATTTTGTATGTGTTTGTAATTGAAGACCTACTTGGCAATAAACCTGAATGTATAGCTCCTGTGTGGTTGTGTAACTACGATATACGGGACACTATATCACATGTACAGTAAGCTATGCATTCCATTAGTGGGCATGTAAATGTATTACTCACTGGTCATGTACATCTAATCAGGACACACGTTATCCTCCAATAGTACAATGATAAGATCACCTGTCGTATTAGTAATAATTGTTACATTACAAGTCTTTACCTGACCATGGGATCCCTGTGTCCTTCAGCTCCGGCAGGTCCCACGGGTCTATTTCCTCAGGCTCCTTCTCAACCAAAGCCACAGTGGAGTGTGCAAGGCTCGCTTTGACCTCTAAGACAAAAACATTTTTTATTGCAACTATATAAATTACTTTTCCAAAATTCATCAATAGCTTTCTGTTGCTTTTCACACAAAAATAAATACCTTTGCTCTTGCTGTCATTCCTAATATTGTCGCCTTCCTCACAATTGTTTTGAGCAGCCATTGGCTAAAAAAAGAGAGGAAAAATAAGATGTTATATAAGGATTTCCTTCCAAATGATTATGGAAAATGCTCCTCAAATGTTATTTTTCACAAATAAAAAGGTCACAGAGCATACTTTCTAGGAAATGTATTTAAGTATAATTTGAGTTGTCTGAACATATATTATCTGAAAAACACATTTCACTCAAAAAAATCATTACATGTGACACACACATTTGACTTGTATGTGTGTGTGTCACATACTTAGAGTTGTTTAACAGTTAATTATGAACTGTTCGACAAAGTATGTAACACACACTCACACACACACACACACACACACACACACACACACACACACACACACACACACACACACACACACACACACACACACACACACACACACACACACACACACAGACAAACTTTCCCTCACATGCCAGGGTATTGATCTTTTTGGCACGTGGTCTAGCTGCAGTAAAATTCCATTCGCACAACATTATGATCAGTAAGCTATTGGAATGAATGTGTTAACTATTATTACAAATCTTTATCAATATAACCTCTAAAATATAAATGTACTTATATTATATATGTAACTTTCATTTATGTACATCACACTCTGTGAATGTACCCATGTCCATAATAGTATCACAACATTTTTTATTAAACATTTTTATGTTTCAATGGTCCACACAGGTCATCTTTTTCAAGTTAAATGTCAATGTGTTGTCTTATCACCTGATGTGTGATCAATTCCATATTATTATTAATACTATACCAGTATTTCATTAACCTGGATCCCTTTTGTCACTTGCGTTTGGAGCCTGAGCACATATGTTTATAGATATACAAGCTCATGTAAATCATTTATAAAAATGAACTCTTAACATAGAAATATGACTTTTTACAAACTAGAAGATTATCATGTTCATTATGTTACTATGATGAAATATGTTACCATCATAATAGTAACAACATACTTAAAGGCCTCATGTACAAATCTTATCATTTAGTTCTTTAAGTTTAGAAAAACAGTATTCAGGTATACATAATACGATCAATAAAAGCAAGAGCATCATTTTGTGATTAATTTACCGGTAATACATAACATTTATTGTGTTTTATTCAATCTCAGATAGTAAATTAATATGCAACAGTTTATACATCATACAGATCAGTAGAAGCCATGCTTGTCCTCACCTGTGGCAGGCCGAGCGAGTCCATGCTCCCTGACTGTGGTGAGCTCACCTGGGCTTCAGGTTTAGAAATGATTCCTCCACGCAGGTAGAGTGAAAGGTTGGAGGTTGGAGTGTGTGGAGGGCAGAGGAGAATGTGATGTGCACCGTTCACATCATAGTGGAACTTCTGTCACATAGATAAGATGACCACGCCTTTCAAACCTTGATTAGTCTTACCTATAACTGTTAGCTGTAATCTCTCTGCAGATTGTGTTGCAATCCCACTCACATGGTCCCTGATAAGTCTTGTGTTGGTGGTGTCTACCTTCACCTGCACCTACACCTGCTGTTATTACCCAAACACCTGGTTTTAGGCCTGAGATTTATTTAAGGTTATATTGTTTGTTTGTCCTTTTTTCAAATTTGTCCATCCATTTAAAAACAAATTCCTGTATCGTCTTAACACAAGTACTCTACAGCCCTCAGAGGGATGCTGGCTCCAACTGGTGGTCCAATGTGAGAGGAGTGGCATCAAGAATGACTCCCTGGCAAAGGTTTATCCCACTAATAGATAGACCACATGGGGTAGAGAGGGGGTTGCCGGATGTGCACTATGTTCTATTTTTGGCACATGATGAGATTTTTTTGGAGCAATCTATTGATTCTCTTTATACAGCTACCCATTGTTCAATACTTCCAACACATCAATGACTTACGTTTAGCCCAGAAAACTGTTGATGATGGCTCAGAGAACTGAGAGGGACATAAGTCAGCCTAGGCCACATGGATTTCCATGGAAGCTGTGACTGGAAAATGTTTGGTCAGGAAATCTACAATTCAATATGCTTTATTGGCATGAATATATTAAAGAACATATTGACAAAGTGTCACATAACTATAAAGAAATTGATAAAGGAAAGGAACAAATAAATGTCTTCTATCTTTCTGTGTGCACACACATACAGTCCTTATCTCTGTACTTTTAACATCTAAATGCACAATCAAGTTTTAAAGATCAATCCATTATTTGTTAACTATTAACTGAATGTTCAACTATTTTGATAATAGATTAATAATTATGAGTAATTGTTTCAGAAAACCCTTTGATTCCTGTACAGCACTTTGGTCAACGTGGGTTGTTTTTAAATGTGCTTTATAAATACATGTGATTGAGTGATTGATTCCAGTCTTTTTAAATGTAAATATAGTCTAGTTTTCTAATTCCTCTATGACAGTAAACCTGAAAAACCGAAGTATTGGACAAAACAAGACATTTGAAGGTGTCATTGTTAGCTTTAGGAAACACCTCTCAATATATGCAGTCCTGGAGGGATGATGGTTGTAAAAAAAAACTAAAAAAAGCCGATATGGTTCTTGTTGAATCTTGGATTTTTGGAGAAAATAAACTGCACAAAAAGGTTTCTGTTACTTACATGTTCGTTAGGCAACACTATGTTCAAATATGAACTCCAAATGTATCATTCTACATGCATAAACACAACTGCTAGAAGGTTAAAGCTATATTAAGCTCTATATTAGACTAAAAAGGAGCTAAACATGACTTCAAGTCTACCACTACAAAGCTAAGAAAAGTGTGTGGTGGGATAACATACAACCTGCCTCTTTTAAGGAATTGTTAAAAGATTCAAACTTATAATTTGAGGTATTTAATAACATATATCATTAAATGTTGAAAGCTGTTTTAGTTTGTGCTAACCGAAAACTTTTTTTTTTTTTTCATTTTTCTTTTCTAAAAATAACCAAAAACATTTACTTTACGATGAGGGGACTAGACATGCAAAAATGCCGATTATAGTTTCTAAATGTTAGGGATTATTCCAGCAGCACTCTGTCTTAAGTGAGCTCAGCAGGTAATTTGCACCCATTGCCCAAAACATCACACTGGAGACATAATTGACTGTTAGCTCAAGTGACCAATAATTCATCACAGGTGCCCCTCTACAGCTTAAAGACAGCCAATTTTACATTCGATTGGCCCCTAAGAACCAAACTGCTTTTGTCTAGTGCTTTGTGTCATGTCATTTTGCCAGTATTATTGAATGGATGATAACTGGGACAACAAAGGAAAATATACACCTCTATTTTTAGTTGTATCGATAAATGTTAGCCTATTGATTGTGTAGTCACTCATCATCACCCCTCAGTCTCTTCATGTCTGCTTTGCCTGAACAGACACTCCGTTTCAGATACTATCTCTTTCAGCACTAGCATAAAAGATGTGTATTACTTTACTTTAGGCAACCACATGCAGGAGGCAATCAAAGTTTTCTTTGTCAATCAGTATCAACAGCATCACCTAGGCACCGTACAATCTCATTACAAGATTTCTTAACTTCTTGACATTAAAGATTTAAATAACTTGATTTACAGGTTTCTTTTAAATCTGGAAAGGGGGATTGTTGCCGTAGTTTGTAAAAGTGAATCACACATGTTACTGTAGCAGTGTCAGCAAAAAGTTATAAAATTGATACTTAATGTAACTAAAGAAAGTAAATGTGCAAAATATAAAAAATATAAACATAACAATGAAAAGTAATAGTGTAAAGTTATATGTTATGAAGGAAGTCCAGTTGTGTAACTTGTGCAGCAATTAGCCTACAATATAAAGGACTAATTGTGAAAACTAAATACAATATGAATGTTTATAGAATGTTTACTATTACAATAAGTATTACACTACTACTTTGTGTTGCCATCTATTATGCCAAATATATATTCCACTGTTATTCTTTAATTATTTTAGGCTACAACCACTAGATGAAATAGGTCGACAATATCATAACTTTGCAGTGAGACAATGAGAATTTTCAAAACAAAAGACCCAGTTAAACGCCCATTTTTTCTAATTGATGTAATCTTTTAGTATTTTGTGCCTTTATAGTAACGTATGATAACTTTAAAACTAAAAATCAAAAGCTCCGAATATTGTAATGACAACAACACTTTTGACGCTTCACCTTCAAATTATACATTTCAACTTCCGGGTTATGTCAGTGCTAGCTGGAGCAATGACATTGTACCAAACAGGGAACACACGCCGCCAAGTGGCTTACAGTTCGTTACTTCACAAGCATTAAAACATTAAATAGGCCAGGATATTGCCGTCAACATGTCGTCCACCACCGCGGGTTATTCAGAGGATGGGACGCAAAAGGGAGCACGGGTAAACACACTTATAATCACGTTAAGATGCTAACGTGTTAGCTTGCTAGCTTTAACTTTGGATGAACTGCGGATAGTGTTGTCTGCTGTTGAAAGCTTATTCGTTTGTGAGGTGGGATTGTCTTTGTCGCTTGCCAATAAGCCTAGTGCTAATTAACTAACTAGCAGAAGTAAAGCTAACTCTGGTGAGTGTGTGTGTGTGTTTATCTTCAGGAGCCTGTGGGCATTGCGTACATTCCCACAGAAGAGGAGAAGAGGGTGTTTAAAGAGTGCAGCCAGGAAAGCTTTTGGTACAGGTGTAAGTTTCTCTCTTTCACATACAGGTCATATCAAATGTTTTAGGTTGTGTAAAAAACACAGCTAAAATAAATATGTCTTCTGAAGTCTGACTTCAACATGCTTCCTTTGCAGCTGTGCCCTTCTCTATGGTCAGCATGACTGTCACTCAAGCCCTAGTTGCCAGAGGTAATAAAATGCACAATGGAGAGGAATAAGCAACATCCCTGTGAAACAATTATGAACATACCTTAAACTTTCAATTGACCCTGTTTTATTTTTTTTACAGGTGCTCTGTCTTCGCATCCAAAGTTTGGAAGTATACCCAAAGTAGTCTGTAAGTTCATTAGTCTTAGTCTGTTAAGATTGTTAAAGCTGGAACATTTAACATTTTCCATCATGTTAATGAGTGGACTAAATATTACGAACACATCTTACGATAAATAGCACATAACAACACAAACTACAGCGACTAGAAAATAAGGATTTTTAAAGTCGATTGGTCTGGTGTTACTAATATATCGATTATCAGAGTCAATCGACCGACACCTCTCCAAACCAGTTTACTGCATCTGTTTACTGAAAAACTTAACATTGTAAAATGTTTAAGGTAGAAATGGACTGTTATTGGACTGCACTAATTTGGACTGCATTTGCCAAATAATCAGGCAGTTGAGTTGTTATTATTAGTGTGATTTGAAACTGGACATCCCCTCTGACAGCATTAATGTTAAATTAAAGTGGACTGCTACTTGGAGAGGTCCCAGTTCACCTCCTAGGCCCTGCTGTGGTGCCCTTGAGCAAGGCACCGGACACCGCCAATCCCCCCTCCCCATTGCTCCCCGGGCGCTGCACAATAGCTGCCCACTGCTCCTAGTACTAGGATGGGTTAAATGCAGAGAACCAATTTCACTGTGTGTGCTCTGCTGTGTGCATGTATGTGACAGATAAAGAGGGTTTCATCCTCCGAGGCTATCTAGACTATCTAAATTAGGAAATGTTTTAAACTTGTTTTACTAGTCTATGGGTGAGGACTGTCGATACTGTATCAATTTCACTAACAAAACTCTTCTCAGTGATGATATCACCTGCCTCTAGTTTAAATGTGCCTTTAATATTATATTTTTAAAAAGGAGCATATAGTAATGGCCCAAATAATGTCTTATCGAGAGTGAGGTTTTAAATAATAAAACGTTTAATTTCAACTATGTTTGCCTCTCCAGTTGCTGCTTTTTGTGCATTCTTTGCTGGGAAAATGTCATACATGAGAACATGCCAAGAGAAGTTCAAGAGCCTGGAGAACTCCCCTCTGGGAGAGGCCCTCAGAAAAGGATTACCTCCACAAGTGTGAGTAACAAACACACACAACACACACAGTTTTGTGACACTATATGTTTTCATCCTCCAACTACTACTTAACAATGTTTCTATTCTCTTCCCCAGTTCCAAAGCTCCTCAGTCAGAGATGAGTGACCCAGACTCCCAGTCATTTGACACCATGTTCCAGGCAGCAGAAGCCCCCAGCCAGGCGCCCGTTGTCAGTGGTTATGGCTATAATTCGGAGTCACCTGTGCCAATGGGCAAAGCAGATGACTTCAGCGCTCCAGGGAGTTACCGTATGTTTTTCAGTACTGTGTAATAATGACCTTCTTTTGTGCAGGAACCTGTAAAGACAAAATCAGCTTGTCTGGGGCCAAAAACGTTTCCAAATCAATACAATGATCTGTGCATTTGTTAAACAAATTGTTGATAAAAGCCTTATATTTATCAATATAAGCTGATTTAATGAGCCATTCGCAGTTTCACTGTACCGGCCGTGTGTATTTAGACTTGCGTGGCTTAATCTTTGAGACAAGCGTATGCTACTGGCAGGATCAACCATTTATATTTATAAAGATTTCATATTGAAAACAATGAGGGAAAGATTGAGCAATTCATAAATATTTTTGTTTGTTACATTTTCATAGTGATAGAGTTATCTGGTATTTTTCAATTCAAACTGAACAATGCTGTTTCTGACTTTTATATATCTTTCAATAGTCACAGTACATATTTTACTTTTGATCAATATTAAAGAGCATCGTGATGAGGTTTTATGTTTATAATTGAGGCAATCTTGCAGAAGACAATATGAGCTGAGTGTGCTCTTTCAGAGGAAATAACTGAATAGTATTTCTTTAAGATAGTGTATGCTTACTGATGGCACCATAAATGGTTTTGCTTATTCTCACGCCTTTCCATTCCACTCAATTAATCCCATTATAAAATGTGTTTCCTACTTCAACTAAGTTTCACCAGCTCAACAGGGATTCACTTTTCTGTCAACCTCCTAGATAACGCTTTTTGTCCCTGTCCTTGTCCCCACTACTTTCAGTGGAAGATGAAGAGCCCAGTAAGAAGTCCATCCTCTATGAGGACCTGAGGCTCAAGAACAGAGAGAACTACGAAGTCACGCTCACTCAGAAGTCAGAGACACTGCTTAAACCATCACCTGAGAAGGAGCCAGGGAGACCCAGGAAAGACGGTAAGCTTCGGCAGCAGAGATGTTGAAAACACTTGCTGGGTTGGGAAAAGACTAAGAGTTTAAATTATTGCAGCTGGTGTTTTTAAATGATTCAGTAAAATACTTAACTCCTTCTTCTCTTCTCTTATGTTACAGTGAAAAAGAACATCTATGGAGATTCTTGGGAGGAATGAGTCCTTGTGTGAAATAAAGATGTAATTTGTACACTGGCGTCACATATACTGCAGTATAGATGGCAGCCCAGTGGTTATTTTGTTCCAGTTCGACTTTTGTCCTGAAGTTGTGGAGTTTGATGTATATCTTTGCGAAAGAGTCAAATAAACCAAAATACAAGAAGAAGAAAACTGTCATCTGTCCTTAAACACAAACAAATAATATTCAAGCTATTCGAGCACAACTTGGATTGACAAAGACCGATTCGGATGAGTTGTAACTTATATTTTATTAATCTATCAGGGCGTATTGAATATCTTTTTAAATGATCGCTTGACCATAACATCAGCAGATCATAGTTCGTTTTGTGACGTTTTTCTAGTTCCATCAAGTTTTGGAAGCTTCAGTCCAGTTAACATACAGACAACTTAATAGCACTCTTCAAATATATTGGATGTGCAAAACATTGTCATATATATTTTTTTTCTATCAAGACTTTTAATATTTATTTAGGACACAAGTTTATTTGAAGAATTTAGTGAAAATAGTACAAAAGTTGTTTATCTGTAAATGTATGTACAAAAGTTACACATGAACTTCAAACACGTAAACAAATGTCATTAAAATACAAGCTGCAGACAGTCAATGAATAATGTAATACCCTACTGTAAAATCAAGCCAAAAATGAGAGACGCTGCAGGTGCCTGATGGCAAGGCTCATCTATATGGTTGGATTATTGTAAAGCAAACAATTACATAATCATGCTTATAAATGACCATGAGCATGACTATGACCGTGGCTATGGCTGTGGTGGCAGCTTTGGCCAAAACTCTGCTGTGAACCATGTCCGTGATTTGGCCCTGAGCTATGTGCAGAGACTTGGGGAATAAAAGGTGGTTTGAGACCGGAAAGGGCAGCAGTTGAATTCGACCAGCCTTCATAAATATTGGCTTTCATATTGGCTGGGTTCGTGCTGGACAATGGAGCATAAGCCTGGACTGGGTAGGAACCAGGGGTTGGGTTGAGTTGTGGAAGGAGTGTTTTCTTCCTATCCTCTGCGGAAGCAGGGACAAACTTGATACCCCTGATGCTCCTCACCAACCTGAAAGGCATCATCTTCTCCAGAGCACCCGCCTTTTCTGCAGACATATTCAGAAGAGAGAACCATCCTTTCCCATACATCCAACCGATCAGGATGGCAATAATGTTACAGGGGAGGACGCTGTACGGAACGACAGCAGTGGTGATTATGAGGAGCACCCAAGGCAGAGCCATGGTCGGGAAACTGACCCCACACAGGAATCCTTTAGTCGTTTTTGTGTGCATTGTTGTGAGAGCCACACATGCCAGGGCTACAGGAAGCAGCCCCTCGGCGTGACTCTGGCTGCCGTCTTCCTGCATTAGATCCACGAAGCTGTAGAACAAGCCTGTAGTGGACGACAGCAGCAGGAACAACAACAGGAAGCGAACAGTGCCAACACCTTTCTCCAGATTACCGCTGAGAAACACCAGAGCTGTGATGTTCAGGAGGAGCTGAACAGAGGTTTTGTGGTAAAAAGGGTACGCCAAGAGCCTGTGGAGGTGCCCATGTTGAAACACAGTAGCACCAACACTGAGCACTCCCGGACTGAAGTTGAAATATGTTTGCATGCCGAACAAAGCACACGATAAAAGTACCACTATCACAATCCCGCTCGTGAGGTCAGGAACGAAATCTTTGAACACTTGAAAGATCATTTTGAAATGTTCATTTCGCATCATCTTGAAAAACAACTTCAGATATCCCCGGCGAGTAGGCGGAAGAAAGTTCACCTGTGATTCATTTGTTCAAAAACAGGAAGTAACGTTACCGGTATATCCAGACAATTAATTATAATTTAATTATCAGGTTGATATATTCCCTATTTGGATAACTTTAAACAGCGAAAACAATTTTTTAAAATGGGTAACACTTAAATTAAAGTAACGCTGTTCAGTGACAGGCGGTTTCCAGACGGAAGTACGATCGCACTGCTTGAGTGTTAAATGACAACTTTTGGTCAAACGTTTCAAAATAAAATATGTATTGACCAAAATTGGCACATTTCTGTGTGAAAGTTCAATTTATCTGCGTATGAAATCAAGGCCTTTGAGTTGTATCTGAGTTGCAACTGAAATCTCAATATGTATCGTCTGTAGGGTTGAGATTCAGGCTAAATGTAACATCTTTAATGCCGTATTTCGAAGGATTGTCAGAACAACTTCCGCTTGGCTCTCATAAATATTATAATCATCATAATAGATTAATTTACATATAACCAGTTGTATTTATGCTATCAGAAAATCGTCATTAATTATAAATTAATACATTCTGGCAGGAGTGGTGAAAAATAAATATACGTATTTCCTCTTAAGGTGCTGTATTTTAGTTGATTATTTCCTATTGAGTAAACTTGATTTGTAAAAGCTTATTACTTCACAAAATGTGTTTGATTTGTAAAAGTGTTAAATGCAGAACACAAGATATTCTTGACATAATGCATTATTCAGTTGAATTTACTCAGCATTTCATACAAATTGGTTTATAGAAAGTAGTAAACCACTCATACTTACTTCAGTTCTGGTCCAATCATATCTTAATATGTCCTCCTTTTTTATATAACCCTGGTATTGTCAGATGTTTTGTCCTACTGTTAACGTACATAGATTGTCTAACATTTTTCTAAAACACTATAGACAATAATTAAATATTGTTTTAAATCAGGGAAAGGAGTTTGTTGTAAGAATGTATACATTTATGAATATAACATATGTATACTTAAAATATACTTACTGAAGTCATAGTAAAGAATTAAAAATGAAGTAAGACAAATGCTGCATGTTATAAAGCACCCTTCGATCATTTTGTTTTAAAAAAGGAAAAGAATCTGACGTAAGCACGTCCGTCCCCCTTCCGGTGTCTTCCGGTTACTGCGGCGGATGTTGATGTTTTGTTTCGGAGCTGAACGATGTGAACTGTATCGTCTCCGGGACGGGTGGATATTTCTGTGCGGTTGTCTTCACGGTTCTCTGTGTACTCTTTTAACGGTAGCGTTTCACTGTTCGTAGGCATCGTGTCTGTCCCGGTGTCTGTCCCGGGAAGCGCGAGGCCGAGTTGTGCGATGATGGAGGACTTTGACGAGATATACGAAGAGGAGGAGGAGGAAGAAGAGGACGAGGACAGGGCCGCGGAGGAGCAGCTCCTCAAGTATGCTCCGGACCCGGTGGTGGTGCGAGGGTCCGGCCACGTCACTGTGTAAGTACCCGGCGACACTTATGGGCACCCAGAGAGGAGTTTACCGGTACCGTTAAACGATCAGCAGCCGCCGTCTCCGTGATCACTGGCTGTTAGCTGAGTTAGCAGGGTGACTTAGCGCAGCCAGCTACTAAGTTAGCATCTAGCTAACTGGCTATGATTGGCTAATTAGATTGAGCTTTCGTTTTAGCTAAAGTAGCTACATGACAAAATAAATAATTATATACTTTTGTATGTTGTTGTTGTATCTGCTATTTTCGTGTCAGGTAAAGTAGAACTACCAAAGAGCAAGGATGCTCTGTTAAAAGTAAAAGTACAAAAGTATTGGCTTCAACATATAATCAAAGTACTAAAAGTAATACAAAATCATTATGCAGATTGACCCATTTCAGAATGATGTATTTTATAAGTTTTGTTTATAATTATTGATGCATTAAAGTGTTTACCACAGCTGGTAAAGGTGGAGTTAATTTTAACTCCTCTGTATAGTGCAGGGTAGATTGTGGATTTACTCCAGGTGTAACTAGTCTTATTGAAGTGTTGATTCAATTTCATATCAGTAATAATTTATTAATCCAAATCTGCAAAGTAACGAAAAGTATTAAACTAATGCATTGGAGTAAAATAACACTATTTAACCACTGAATTGTAGTGGGGTATAAGTACAGAGTAGCAAAAAGTAAATGAGTAAATGTACCTAGTTACTTAACATCACTGCAATCCCGAGCTGGCATTAGGTTTTAATGATGCATATTTTGCTAAACTGTGCTCACAAATTGGTACTTATACCCTAGAATAAGTAACCACTGTGCTAGATTAGGTGAATATTAATATTGGATGTTGCCAGCCTAAATAACTTACTGGTACCCTCAATAACGTTACTGTGCAGCTAGCTACTTTGTTAAAAAATAAACACAAAGTTGTTGTTACAGTATAAACTCAAGTTGCTGGATGTTGCATCTTGTCCAGGCAGGTAGGGAGGAGCATACAACGTGCTGATGATTCCATACAATTAAAAAACTGTCTTATAAGGTGTCTGTTTCATGGGGCTCCTTGATAAATTAGATGGTACTCATCAGGAGGTTTATCCTTTGGCATATTTCACTTTTTAAAAATAACCCCTGATATCTGCAGGAGTAACCTTGGTGGCCTGAAATGCAAATTAGTGGTAGACTCGATGCCACTTTGCAAGTGTTAATTTTAACAGCATGTTTGCCTTTCTATAACTGAGTAATGTTTTCCCTCTCCCACAGGTTTGGACTTAGCAACAAATTTGAGTCAGAATTTCCTTCAGCACTTACAGGAAAGGTGAGTGTGTTGTTGTAATTAATAATGCATAAGAACCATGGCAAAATTACATTTTCACATCTAAAATATTTACCTTGTATTCTACCAGCCAATCATCATACATAATATATGATGCATGATGTTGTATGTTCTCTGTTGTGAGAAAAATGTTACTAACTATATCACGTATATATCAGGTGGCACCAGAGGAATTCAAAGCCAGTATCAACCGTGTGAACGGCTGCCTGAGAAAGACACTGCCGGTGAATGTGCGGTGGCTCCTGTGTGGCTGCCTCTGCTGCTGTTGCACATTGGGCTTCAGTTTGTGGCCGGTCATCTGCCTCAGCAAGAGGGTGAGATACCCATCCATTTTGCATATGCATCAACATCATAATGAATCTTAATTCTGGAAGAAAGGACAATAATGTAAAGTCATTTTTCTATTGCCTTCCAGACAAGAAGGTCTTTAGAGAAACTTCTGGAGTGGGAGAACAGCAGACTTTACCACAAGGTAAGGATTGAAGATGTAAATGTTTTTGTGTGTACGAGTGAACTTGTTAGAAAATGTCTGATCAATATTTCTCTCTGTTTACAGTTGTGTTTGCATTGGATACTAAGCAAAAGGAAGTGTGAAACAAACAACATGATGGAATATGTAAGTATCTGTTGTGAGACACAATGATAACATATAAAACACAAAGTCTGCTACTAAGATGACATATTTTACAACTTGAAATGTATATAATGGCTTCAATAATTGTATTCTTGTCTAGGAATGACAAAGTCCATGTGGCCTAGTAATCTGCAAGGGAATGTATGCTTGAATGTATTTCATTGTGAATCCAGTGACTAGTGGAAGTTAAGCTTGGCTCAACATTTTTGCTCGAAAACCCTGCATTTCTTTTCTGGGGCCCAGATTGCTAATGTTGGTTTGAATATGGCCTTGCACATACAACATATGATAAGTGGTAACCCATTGATCACAATGTATCGGTTATAATATCATGAGGTCATTGTATTTGTTCTATTAATATTAGTTAGTGAGTAAATAAGTAAGTCTGTTTTTGGATATATGGAGCTGGTGACTGTAAATATTGGCATTCAAGCTCTTGCTCATGTGTTTCTCAAAGACATCTTCACACTTTTACTTCCTCTCACTCGTGAGTTGTTTTCATTTTCAACTTTCTGTGAAAAATGATAATGAATAATCCAGCACATTAATGTACCTGATTTCATTGATACACCCTACGTGTCTGTAAATCTGATATTGCCGTGATTTGCAACGTACAACCTGAGATATTAAAATGATATCCACTAAGTAGAAACGCCTTCCTAATGCTTCCTAATCTCCACCCTAACAGCTTTCTCTCTTATCTCTTACAGGTAATCTTAATAGAATTCCTACCTAAGATCCCCATCTTCAGACCGGACTAGCCCGACTGTGGCGGATCTTCAACGTCCACCGCTGCCCAGATCCGTCATAGAACTACAATGGCTGCCAAGCTCCTGAAGAATTCCCTAATATTTATGTTTACAGGGTAGCATCGATTTCCCTCTTCTCTTTTACCCGTTTCCTCGCACATAACTTCTCTTTACCCTTGTTTACAAATCCAGCATCCCAACACTTGTTAATGGAGTGCATTCACCAATAAATCACGACTTACCGAGCAAGCTGGCACATTGTTAAGCCACGCTAGCCAGCACCAGCCTGGGGATGTCAGGGGAGAACCAGCTATGGGCAGCATTATGGATATATGGAGCTGGGAGACTGGACTCCTAAATTGAGTTTTCTGAGCTATGACTGGAATTGTGGCCGTTGTATGTTCCCTAAACTAAGCACATGGCACAGTCAGACCATGAGAACTCGTTCACGTTACCAACTGTCTCATCGCCAACTTCACCTGCAAAAAATACACCCCAGTGCTTTTGTAAGAGTTGTTTTGGTGCTCTAGATCATTATTTAAGGCTGCGGATGCAACATGACGCAGCACTTTAAAGAAACCTTCATCCAAATCAACTCTGTAGCGGACTGCCTAGTCTTACAGGAGCATGCTGGGCTCTAAAATGTCACTCCTATTCTCCACTACCAGACATCCTCTCGCCTCCTTTCATGTATCTGCATCACCCCTAAGTGACAATCACACAGTCTGACTGTGTTCTCCGTGGTATGAATGGGTCTTTAAGCTGAACAGATTACCTGAAACAACTTGTCTTTGACATTATGTGTGTCCAGGTGATGGGCTGGCTGCCTAGCAACTGCTTCTATAGAGCAGTGGAACAAGTAAGCTGGAAGAAAGCCACTAGTGAAGAAGAGACACTTTTTTTGCTTTCTTTTTTTTTAACATCCAAGTTTTGTTTACTTAAATAGTGAAAGAGAGCAGGCCAATGCTTGCAAAACTTTTCACTGTTATGTGTGTGTCTTTGCGAGAGAGAAACAAGCAAAAAAGAGACAAATCAGACATTAAGAGAGACTATACTCTTTGATGCTATTGTTTGCCATAACAAATCTTTGTTGCGTTTCTTGTAATTTATGAATGCTCGAGTGGGCATTTAATCTGTGCATTTATGATATGGACCTGTTTTGTTTTTTGATAACATATGCCATTGTTTTCTTTTTGTCTTTATGGTCACATGTCAACACTAAAGCACACAATGGGTCCTTAACACCTCCACATGGCTTCTCTTCCTTATCTGCTGACCTTCGCTTACCTTTATGAATGCTCAAGTTAAGGATGTGGCTCTTCTGAGAAATATCATTTGTTAAGATACTATCTGACTAATACAGAGGTCTGGGGTTACCATAGGTGTTAGGTAATATAAGGGTTCTGTATCATGAAGCAGGATTACTTAAATTAGCTTGATAATTGTGCTGACTGTCACCAGACTAATTCAAAGTCAGGAATATCGATATAAAGCTGCAGCACTAATCAGTGTTTTCATATTCAAAAGGAAAATGGCAGCGTTTTCCAGCAGCAGGTAGATGTTTTCACAGAAAAGGTTGTGATAAACCCAGTGTACATTTCCTGCTCAGGAGCACACAACAGACAGACAGAGGTAGCCACAAGCTGGTGAAAACTGTAGAGTGTTTAGCAACTGAAGAGCCAGATATTTCCCTCAGGAGTTAGTGACCAAAACAGAGATAAGAGGACTCATATTTAGCTTTGTTTCATCATTTGGCTGCAAACACGTATCCAAATGAATGTTCATGTTGCTTTTTTTTATTAGTCATTTATCTAGCATCTCATTTGTCTTGCAATCAGTCTTTGTGAAAAAGGCCTAAAACTAATTTTAAACCTTTCCACATGTTATGTATCATAAAGCACATCTGAGTTTAATGAAACGTACAGCTATTTCTCCATAAAGGAGATGGCGTAGATTAAACGTTTCCCACTCGACACACCTCATGATTTATTAAAACATCCACAGACTGAGATTGAAAAAGGCCACTTTGTTTTTGGTCACACAGCTCCAGTGATTGTATGGGTCACTCTCAGGGGATTATACTTATAATAACAAAATGTATTATTGGAAAATCCTACTGTCGGGTTTGTTCCAGAGTTACACTACGGGCTCATGTACAATATACAGATCACACAGTACTTGAATAATCATGAACATTGGGCGTTTGTTGTGAAAAATACCCCTTAAAGTTAAAGAAAAATAACCTTTCTGTGGTCTTCCTGTTCGATAGTAAAGGAAGCACATACTCCATGGACCCACAAAGTGCAGACATTGTGTTGGTTTATATGTTTAAAAACACAAACATTTACACTATTACCCCTGGGTAATGAAGTGATTTCATCAGTCACTTTTCTATATTTCTGATTGTGGTATGTTCTATATGAATCAAGGCATAAGGCCATATGCAGATATTTGTGTGTGTGCGCGCGTATGTGTGTATGCTGATTCAAATGTTCTTCGTAGATCTCAGACTGTGATTGGATCCTGCACAGAAAAAGAGTCCTTTTTTATATAACCCTGAGTGGTCTGTGTGTGTGATTGTGTGTACGAGGGAGAGAAAGATATATGTACATATGACTCATGAGCAGGTGTGCAGATGTACAGTAATAAACTACCAATAAACAAGGCTATGGGCATCCAAGTCTGCATGATTTTTTCCACCCCTGTTTGTTGACATTAAAGTTCCCCTATTATACTCTATTTCAACAATATATTATAGCTCTCAGATAGATGCCAAACATGTCTCTGAAGTGTTTACCTCGAAAAACCAAACAGACCCTGGAGTGTAGCATGCCGTATACCCCTTTGTTTCAGCCCTGTTCCAAAAGTGCTGTAGCTTTAAATGCAAATGAGCTGCTGCTGGCCACGCCCCTACAGAAAACACAATGGTGTTCTAGGAGGAGATTCAGGCGATAAGGTGGGCGGGTGTTATCTTGGTTGGTTGTGGGCTCATGGTTTCACAAGCCAAAAAACACTGTGACATCACAAAGTTGCCACAAATCTGATCAGCTCATTTTCAGACAGGTTTTTATATAAATTAATCAATCAATCAATCAGTCAATCACATTTATATATAAAGCACAATTAAAAACAACAACACAACCTTCTTAATCAGGAAAAAAATTCTGGATTTATGATTTTTTTGTTTCTCTTTACGAATTCTTTTTACATTTTTTGAATGAAATTGTCCATATTTTTTGTTGATGTCTGTTTGTGCAGCAGTTTGGACAGTCAAAATACACTTTTCACATTACGTTCAGTAAATAGTATTAATAATATTTTTGCTTTTGATCGTGTTGACTAGGTCGGAGCCCATGTCATATATGCAATTGGTTAGATTTGTGGCCACTGTGGAGCGTCATCTGGGCAAAAACCTGTGAGGGAGACAATGTATAATGTATTACATTTATTCCAGGGGAGAGAGAATGTTATGGTTTATGAACCATGGACTAAATTTTAAAAGGCACAGACAAAAAAAAATTATTGACTTGTGTGTGTCCATGCTGTGCTGTGTCATGTCAGGTTCAAATCAGTACATTTGTGTAAAATAATGAGATCTAATACAAATTAACTTTGTTGTTTGTTTCCCTGTTTTAGTTAATTTGACAACATGTATTTGACTACTGGCTGCACTGTGTAATGTTTGTGCATATTACACCACAAGTGAAACATTGCTGCAGCGGATGTACAAATGAGGGCTCAGGTTTGTTTGACTATTGAAAAGTACAGGTATATTCACAGATACAATATAACAAACAGAAAACTAAACTTATTTACAACCGCAGACTACACACTGTTGAATAAAGACATATGGCTTCAAAGCCTTTAAACCAGATTACATGTGTGGGAGTTCATACCTGTCTCTTGGTCCAGGATGTTGGTAAATTCACACACTCTGCCTGCCTCTTAAACTCGTTGACGCGCCTCTCCCCTCTTACAACCAACCAAACACTTTTTCCTAAACTTGCCGCTCTATTTAAGCTGCCAGATCTGCCTGCCTCTGCCTCGCTAATGCTGCTGCTGCAAATGTTGCGTCCACGCTGCTGCTGTGTTCACGCTGCTGATGCTTGCCTGCCCCACCACCACCCCAGCTTCCACCCCAGCATCCACCTGTAGGCTCGGGGGGATACTTTTCAGATTATCACTCAATGTACTATGTAAATCTGTGGAGTGTGTCTTAAATCATACTCAGAAGCCGGAGTCCTCTGTGTGTTTTTCCTCCAAAAGTGGAAGATTGACACTAAAAACTAGTGAAAGGTTGTGCTGGGGATACATAAGAAATCACATCAATACATACACAAAGTGATGTTGCAATGCTGGACACAAAGTCCAAATGTGTTTGTGCAGGTAAATGTTCAGTCAAAATGTTTGATACTCACTCAAAAAGAGTTGTGAAAGTGTAGCAGAGGCCAAGCCTTTCAATAAACAGACATTTGAAATTACATTGAATGTTTAGTTTGTTTAATTGGCTCCAAAATCACCTTCATTGAAATAAGGCTTTAAGTTACATTTTTGGAGACCGAATCACATTGATGGTATCACTCTCAGTAGCAGCAGTGATTTCCAGCCTCCCGCTCTCTAGTATTATGTTGGTCAGCAATTTGGCTTCTGGGTAGTCTGTGCTTTCGGCAATGGCCGTCCAATTTCCCAGCAACTAAAACAGACAGTTTGTCCCATAAGATGAGAAATAGTTACATTAAAGCACCGATTAAAATGCATAATGTGATAGTGTGTCTATGAGACAGTGTCTTACCAGCTCTCTTCCACGGATTTCAATCGGATGGATGAGACTCTCACAGCTGCTCACAGGACTGTCCAGCAGACAGAAGACTGAGAACAGCCACAGCAACATGGTCGTAGCTTTGGTCTGGTTGCTATGCTTCAATTTGAGACCTTTATAAATACAGTCTATGGTTTGGATACCCTTTCCATGTTTGTTTTTTTGCTGGTAATGCCGCCATTCACAGCGTTTAAAGAGCTTAATAGTCACAGTTTATACAGTGGAGGAAATATGTATTCGATACCATGCCAATTTAGTTAGTTAACCCACTTACAAAGAACTGAACAGTCTTTAATTTTTATGGTAGGTTTATTTTCACAGTGAAAGACAGAATATAAAAACAAACTCCAGAAATGTACATTAAATATAGATTAGATATAAATTAATATGCATTTAATCGGGGGAAATAAGTATGTGATCCCCTTGCAAAACATGCTTTAGGAGAAGGAGGTTATCAGCCAATATTCTACGACACATGGCCCCCTCCATCATCCCCTCGATGCAGTGAGTGAACCGCCCTGTCACCTTAGCAGAGAAACACCCCCAAAGCATCATGTTTCCACCCCCATGCTTGATGCTGGAGATGGTGTTCTTATAGCAGATCTGTGACTGAGTATAACATGCCGTTTTCTATCTGCAGATGAATTGTATTTATTTTGAGGACTCTGCATGTCTATTACGGGAATCACTTCAGTTTCACTTTCTATGCGACTTATTGTTAATAAAAAAATTTAAAATTGGACCTCTAATCTAAACTTGGAGTTGCAGTTTCTTTGTTACCGTACTATTTGATTTGAATAATATCTCTGGCCTAACTGATTAACTGATTTGTAAATGCTATTATTGCATTTGATTTGTTTTTCATACAAAACTTACTTTAAATCGCTTTCAGACTTAGAAAAAATGTATAAAATATTCGTGGCTACTTTCAAGTAGAACATTCTCTATGTGTGTTAGTTTGCTTATTTGTAATTTGTATAACCGTGTCTTGTTATTTTGTTGTATTGTTAGTGCTGCTGTCAACTTGTGTTTCTTCAATTTTGCTTTTCCATGTCTTCTTGAGGGGTAATTGGGAAAAAAACGAAATAATAAGAAAGCAAGGGAGTTCCTCTATGTTTATTGTTATTACATTTTATGAATTACTTGTGTGTTTCAGGAAAGAAATTCCACACTTTCTTTTACAAAACAAATAGAAAATCAGTTCACAAACTCATCAAAAAAAGCATCCAGGAATCTTGCCAACTGAAGTCCAATCTTTGCCTCTAATAAGGAGTTGAGTGCACTGATCCCGTCTGAGGGTGCAATGTTGTCTGGGCAGATTTCTGTGTACATAAACATCCAGTCAAACAACAAACACTCTCTATAGCATTATAGAGGCAGTGTGTGGCGATAAAAATTCTCACCGTAGTCTGTGTCTGTTATCATGACCGATGGCATCCGTAGACATTCTGCTTGTGCCTTCAACATCTCCACAACATCAGGTGAGACACTCTGTCTCTTGCCTGCAAATAAAGAACATTTCATTACAAAAAGAGTCAGCTGCTTAACTAAGAGTCACCATAATGTTTTAGGACATTGTAAGTGAGATTCTTACTAAAAAGCATAAGACTGGTGAAAGTGTCTCTGCCGGAGATAACTTCTTCATATGCAATCAGACAGTCGGGGCAGTCTGTCGGCAGGTAGACCTCCCTCAGATAGAAAGGTTGTTCTGGGGAAAAAACCACACACACACACACACACACACACACACACACACACACACACACACACACACACACACACACACACACACACACACACACACACACACACACACACACACACACACACACACACACACAGATTCAAAGATAATGTGCATGTTTGAATAACGGTTTTCAGTCTAAATAATATCTCTCACTCACCAATTACCATCGTGCTGTTTTCAAAGGTCGCATTGTATATCAAGCTGGAACATTTGCCATGTCTGCAAAAAAGGGAAATAAAGGCTGCATCAGAACAAAATATCACGATGGATTCTTCGGTAAACTACGCCTAATGAAGACTTTAGATGACATGTGTAACAACTTCAGCTGATAATATGTTAAAGGTTGTGTAAGAGCTGGTTTGCACTGCCCTCAAGTGGCAGAAAAATAAATAATGCAAAAACATCAACCCAAGAGCTCAATCGGACTTTACAGTGATGTGATAAAAACCAGGAACACCTTTGTTAGTCTCCAGACATACAATAGATTTAAAATGCTAAACAAAGATATGCTAAAAAAAACAAAAAAAACAGAAGGTCTGCAAACTGACAATGAAGCATGTGTATTACTTGGACACTGTCAATAATACCATGTGGCAAAAAAAAACTACTTCAATAACAAGAATGTATCTTTATAAATCCCAAGGGAAGCTTATCGGTTGGAGAGGACTAACGTCTCAGGAGACACTTCAGCCCTGTGGTGGTGTGTGTGGAGATTTACATTCTCTGAGTCTGAATGATGTTGAGGATGTTGCTCTGGGAGGTTGCAGTGATGTCCAGCCAGACACTGGACAACAGACGACCCAGAGAGCGACTTCCAGGGAGGTCCGAACTCCCCCCGATGTACAGCCACTTTCCCATCATCTAAAACAAACCAAAGATCCTCAATATATGTCGTGTCGTGATTTGTCAGTGTTTAGTGACATGTTTTTAAGGGCTCAAGGGAGGGACATTTTTGAGACAGATTTGTTTGAATGTAAAATTTCCCCTCTGTGGGATGATCAAGGGTTCCTTCTTCTTCTCTTCTTCTCGATATACTGTGTGAAATATAACTTTAGTGTTAAGATAAACAGTTGGAGTTCCCACAATGCTCTTGAAACTATATAACAAAATGATACAATATTTAAGTTTGGTAAAGCTTTGTATCACAGGTCTACATTCAAGGTTTGGTCTGAAAAATGTCCTAAAAATCTTTTTTCTTTGTACCACATCATTCTTTCCAGGAAACTTCCTAGGAAGTATTGGGGAAATGAGGACATGCAGGAAAAAAAATGTTTGCTTCAGTTATAAGTGCACTACACTCATTGCTATGGCCCAGAAATGTGTGGGATCTAGAACGTTCATTGACCATTACAGAGAAACCGTGGCATACACCACATCAATTATCTTTGCAACATGTGTTGGGAAAGGACAGAGGAGTAACACTGCAGGTTACTGCCGTTCCTCAGAATACAATTGTAAAGCAAAGTCGTATTTTGGGCTTTTAACTTTATTTATTGTGGTTTTAAGTGAAAAATAGTCTTTGACACCAAATTAGTTGCTCTTCTTTTGTGTGATAATTAAAATTGATTTATTGTTCTCACAAAATGGCTTAAAAAACATAAAGGTGAGTTATAGTTCCAGTTTTCCATCACTAAAAACATATATTTCACCAGTGTCTTCAAACGTAAGTAGAGGTTGTTAAGCTATGAGAATGTGGATCATGTATGCGTGTCCTTGTCAAATATTAGCCTGAAAGGCAAAGCAGCAGTGCACTTACGTATTCATTGCTGACAGTGATGGGTTTCAGCAGACTCTCACAGCTGCTCAGAGGAGCAGAGTGTCCCAGAGAGAGAAGACTCAGCAGGACAACAACAGAAACACACTTCATCCTCAAGATGGCTCGTTTGTTGTTTTTCTCAAGTTTTCCTTCTGCGCCTCGTCCTACTCGCTCAGCTTTGCTCTCTTTATAGTCTCCCCTCCGGATTGTATCTCCACTTTTTGTGTAGTGATGTAAGCAAACAGCCCAGGGGACAGAGGGAGAGGAGACTTTAGCCCTGCATTTAAATCCAATCACATAACAGCAAAGGTTCAAAGTGTAAACCAAAACATTTAGTAAGCTGTTCCTCGCACCTTCACTGTTCATGTTTTGTTTTTTAAAGGCGTTTTTTATATTAGTTAAAGCCAGTTAAATGCAAAAAGCAGTTTTGATTTAATCTCATATTTGTCCTGTGTTGAGATTCAGGGACATTTTTGTTTACATTTTCAGTTGCACACGGATCTCGCACAGGCTTTGTTTGGTTTTAATTTACGTATGTGTTGTAACGTGTACCCCCTTTTGTTCTCTCTCCACTTAGGGGTTCCTGATCTCCACTAATCATTAATACTAAGGAAGGCTGGAGGAGAAGGAGCCGTCACTCTGCTGCCACACTGCAGCACTCAGTTGCCCTCAGTTTGGGATTTAGTCTTATTTTGTCATTTCTTTTAGTATGGAGTATCTGTAGTTCTAGGTCCTGAGGCCCATGTAGTGGCTTGCCCAGGCTTCTTCCATATTTTTTTACATTTTTGGCCAGAACCCCAGACATGTATAGTTTGAGTTCAATTAAATGTTGGTTTAAATAAGTGTTTTTTGTAAACTCCCTCGGGTTTGGTGTGTGAAATTTACTTTGAGGGTCACAACCTGAGCAACAAATGTTGTTTTTATGCTGTGGCCCTAACAGGTGTGTCTTAAAATGTACTTTATGCAAATTGCTTGGCACATATTTACTTATTGTTGTATTTTTGTGTGTGCAAAAATGTAACTATTAATGCTCAGAAAATGATTATTTATGAAATCTCAACAGCTACTGAGCTACAGCTGAGCTTGTAGATCAAATGAGCCGATCACTTGATTGAAACATTAAAATGAAATCAACATATTAATACTATGAGCTGAAGCCAAGTTTGAAAAAAAGATGGGTCATGAGTCCAGAGACCCCTTAGTTTGCAATATTTGTAAATCAAACATTAATTTGTAGTTTACTTGAACTTCGCCCTTACCTCCTGATAACCGCGGCTATGCGCTACCTATTGATCCCAACAGAGAATTGTGAGCATTTAAGAATGTGTTGGAATCGCACAGAAATACTAAACTGCTTTAATGTGCAGAAGAATCTTTAACGCGTGTTCTACAAAAACCCTGCTATGAGTATTTTGTAAATGACATCTACTCTTATCTCGACCTACATTATACATTTATTTTTGGGGATGTTTTTATATAACTGCTGGAAAAAAGTATCTTTTACTGCTTATCTTCCCGGTTATAGTATGTATGTAAATCACTATTGGAAAAACTGGAATTAGGTTAATTGAACTTGAAAAAAGTCACAAAACAGCATCTTATCAAAAGTTTTTTTTAATTGAACTTAACAAACTGACAGCTCTCTATAGATGCCTTCATACAGGACACAAACAAACAAATGACAGGAGAAAAAAAAAGAAACAAGAGCTTAATCTGATGGTCCTCCTGACTATACACTGAGGTCTCTGAGCATGACCTATTCGTCATCGCAGTGCTCTGAGGGGGATGAAGACAAATTGATGCCGTGTTGGGTGGGCTAGTGATGGAAAGACGGATGTAACAAGGACGACCATCTTTCCTTCAGCAACTTTCTGCTCCATCCATTCTCTGCCTGAAGTGATGGTGAGGTGACCGACAGCAGGATGCAGGATAATAGAGATTGATGGAGAGGGAAGTGACAGGACGCATCAATCACTCTGCGACTTCCTGGTTTTGCTGGTCTGTGCTCATCTTCTCCTTTTTCCTCTTGGTGGAGAGACAAAACCGGAGAGACAGGACAGTAGGGGGAGAGAGGAAGACAGGAGGTGGTGATCACTACTCCATGCCCTCCTGGTTCTCTTGGTCTGCACTGATCTCCTCGCCGGCATCTTTGCCCTCCTTGCTCCTCTTGCTCTTCTTATGTTTGTGCCTCCGGTGGCTGTCGCCTTCCTCGCTGTCGTGCCTCCTCCTGCTACTGCTGCTAATCGAAGGAGAAGGACCGAAGTGTGGAAAGGGCAGAGGAGGTGAGGGGAGGTAGAGTAAAGGGCAGGGAGGGAAGACAATAGGGGGAGAGAGATAAAAGGTTAGGCATGAGCGAGGGATAAATAGAGACAAGAAGATCAATGGGGGAATGAAAGAAAAGGTGAAGTGAAATGGAGATGGACGAAAAGGGTAAAAGGTGATGTTAGGGAAATAACAAAGCTAACCCAGTGCTTCACCGTCAACAAACTGATCAAGATTTCAATTTTACATGTCCTTTCTCTTTCATATTGAATTAAACAGAACACACCTTTTATTTCCATGTTCTAGATTCCTACAAATGTACAAATATTTGCATACTTCAATAATGAAGTTTTTTTCCCCCGCTCAATTGCAGCAGAGGTTTCTACTGCTCATTATAAATGTCAAAAATGCAGCTGATGATGTGCATTTGATGCAGTGCTACAATTGACCATTTGCTTAACTCTAATTCCTTTTTTAATTTTAACTTTTATTTGGAGGTTGACAAAAGCAGCAGTGACCGAACACAAAGGCAAAGTCTGCTCTTGTAGGCCTACAAGTCGCTGGCAGATTTGAGCCCTTTAGGACAATATAAAAAGGTAATAGATATAACACTTAATGGCTACACACATGGTCACAAGTATGACCAGGAAGGTACTATTGGTAAGTAGTTACAAAGCTATGATTTGACAACCACTGTTTTCCCTTTTTAACAAGCAGGTTTTGTGTGTTTACGTACCTGCGAGAGGACTTGTGGCGTCCCTCCTCTTTCTCTCGGTGCCGTCTCTCTCTGTGTCTGTCCTCTTTCTCTCGGCTTGAGCGCTCACGATGTCGCTCTGTTCCATAACCGCGCTCCTGGTACTCACGGTAACGATACCTCTCCTCCTCGCTGTGGAAATACAACGAACAAGGGCTTTTATTTTACTGTTTGTATACGTTGCATGAGTAAATTAACTCGTATTTTATCGATCTATATGCATAAATTAATCAAAGCTTTAAAAACTGAAGATAAAATCGGATGATCACTATTTCAATACCTCAACTCGGGATATCTGCCATTACCAAATACCACTCTGATATCAGTCATCTCTTTTTACTTATTTTATAATCAAAACATCTCAGTTTGATAAAACTAGCACTTTCTCCATGCCATATACAGGTAAATGTTTGCTGTGGCAGCTATACAATTCTGGCCATTTGTCACTATAGATTCAAATACACAGATATTAAGGCTACACGATAACCCCATTTCAGATTTTTGGAACGACTGATTCAGTGTCTACTATATTCTAAAGAACTCAGAAGGGACAATACAATTGAACGTAGAAATGTGAATTGACTTCAGATTTATCAGATTGGCAGACCCATAGAATGAATCTGTGCTTGGTTTTTTTTCCTGTCCCCATCACCTGGTGTAGCCCATAGCTGACGGGCTGTGCTCCCTCTCTCTCTCCCGCTCATGTGTCCTCTCTCTGGGCCGTTCTCTCTCCTTCTCTCTCTTTTCTTCTCGACGGGGATAGTAGTCCCAGGGCTTGGATTGGTCCATCATGGGGGGCCAAGGAGGAGGCACACTTCCTGCCATGGGTGGAGGGTACGCACCTGAAGAGGTAAAGAGGAAGGGAGCCGAAGACTTGGTTACTTAAAGTGTTTCCTGGAAATGAGACTTAAATCTCAATAAGCAAACTTTCAGGCAATAATGCAAATTAAAATACACTGTCAAACATGTGTTTCCTACAACACTAAAACCAACAAAAGCTAAAAAAGATAAGAAAAAAAAAATCTGGTGGGATATTCTTTTTACACTACTTCAACACATTTTTGATTATTTTCAAAATATTTTAAAACAGATCCCTGATTCAGAAGTTCAAACATTTCTGTGTTGGTGATTACACAGACAGCTTACTACCTTGAGGGAACGGGTAGGGAGGGACAGAGCGCCCATCATAACCTCCAGAGTGACTGTGGAGAGAGACGAGAGGCAATGTGTTACAGAGTGAGACAGTAAGTGAGTGAAAGAGAGTGAGTGAGCGAGTGAGAGTGTCCTTTCATCACAGCACATTTTTTATTGTGATCGAAGATGAAGTCCAATGAAAGTGTCGATATGTAGGTGGAAAATGAGAGGCTCTCAGAACCTGATCTGTTTCTCGCACATTAAACAACTGTGATTTTGTCAACAAGGGCAAACTAAATATGTATATGATGACAGAATAATACTAAGAACATAATTACAAATGTGTAATAAAACACTGTTTAACCAGTAGGTACCTTAAACCTGAATATAAAATCATGTTTATTGTGGTAAAACATTCATACGAGTGATTTCAAAATGATCCATGCCGTCCACAGCTCCTTTTCACTGTGTCATTGAATTAAATCATTACATTTATGCAGCAGGACAGACATTCTTAATCTGTAGCCTATTATACCCAACGTGTGTTTGTTGTGTGTTACCTGTCCAGAGTGGGGATGATTGCAGGAGGGGGCCCACTGGGTGGAGGAGGAAAACCAGGTGGAGGGACAGTAATGGGCAACCCTAGGAGTAAGAAAGAGAAGGAGAGAGAATAAACACAAAGAAATAATATAAAGCAAATGTAGTGCACGGTATTATAAGTGCTTGAAATTAAAAACACCAAGAGACTAGCTGAGAAGAACTTACTGGGTGGGGGGATGAGTGGGGGTGCAGAGTTGACGTTGGGTGGTGGAGGGAGGAATGGAGGTGGAGGTATGTTCGGTGGAAGTGACCCAGGAGGGAAGAACGGGGGAATCTTAGCCGGCTGAGTCGGCTCAGAGTCTGTGTTTTCAGCGATCACCTGCAGACAGCACACAGGATGACCACACACACTCAGTGCAGATTCTTACAACAGCCGTTTATCCAGAGACACACATATTCACACCATATCAAAACAATTATATAGAATAAATGTCTTTAAAATGAGTGTCTGTGGTGCCTGTGTGTACCTGGATATTGTTGCCTTCAAGGTTGTGTCTGCGTCGCCCTTCAACCCTGCTGATGGTGGCCGTTCCTCCTCCGATCACATCTATTGTACCACTCGTCTTCCTGTGAAAAGAATATATATCAAAAATAATAATCCATGCACTCAGCCTACACCCTGTCTACTTATATAAATATAATCAGAAATCAACCTTAACTCAAGATTAACCTGAAAGTCATTCTAGTCTTTAACAATGCAGTCCTTGCTTTCCACAGGTGCTTAATTCAAATGGGATGAGAACCATTGAGCGACACCGAAAACAAATGACTTTTTTTTATAAAAAAGGGCTCAGACGTTTATTCATAATGAGTAAGTGTTACAGTTTAATAATGATTTTTCAGGGCTCTCTGATTTATAAAATCTGTCAGTGATACCATGTCTAAATGACCTTAAATCTTCTTAAGAAATTCCTTACGGCAGTTTCTATAATATATACACCGCTACCACTATATGCGCAACGACCCAACATCTCGATATATTGGTGGCCGATTTATTAGTCTAAAATCAAATTTAGATGTACTTTTTAGGTCTGATAAGTGATTTTACTTCAGGCTTTTAGAGGTCTTTAAAATCCGCTTTAGTGCCTGAACCAAAGGTGTCTCTAAAGATAGATTTAAACACCCAATAAAATGGTGACCTATGGATCCTAAATCCCTTTATGTTGCACCAGTGTGTCTCTCCAATGGAAACACTTCTTGCCCTCTAAAGGAGAAATATCTTATAAAGAAGTTAAGGATGTCGTTAAAGGGTTTTATCTTTTACCAAATAAATGACGACCCTTTCGGTAAGGTAGCAACTTTCTGTCAAAAGGACTGACTAATGTGGAGCATGTAACTCTCATACTAACCATCATCAAAACTCAAGGGATGCTTTTCTTGTGTCTCTTTAAGGTCTACCTTAAGTTACCTTCCTAAGTTATGAAACATGCACAACTGCCACCACAAAAGAAAGAAAGAAATATCTTCGGGGCCTTGGAAGTGGCACCGGGAGCTTTTCCTGTTTTCATGTTTCATGGTCAAGAAAAATGCCAGGCCCCGATTTAACATCAACACATTTACCATCAGACCCATTTCACCTTGTAGGGACCACGCTAACTTACGTATAATAGGACATGTCCTGAAGAGGCGGGCCAGGCCACTGAGGGGGAGAGATCCTACCATTTTGAAAAGAACAAAGGAGGTAAAGTAGATCAACATCGGCAAAAACACAACATACAGCCAATGGGGAGACCTGTTGTAATCACAGGAACACTGGTGAGGGCCGGCTGGGGTCGAGAAGGTAAAACAGGTCGCATTAAATCATCTCACAAAACTAAGGAAATAAATTCCAAGGGATTTGTCCTAATAAATACATTTTAAACAAGGTTGGCGGTTTGATCCCCAGCCCCGCTTGTGTTGTGTAAATGTCTTTACAAAACAAACTCTTGCTGCCGTACACACCACCTGATTTTAACTACATGTTTCCCCTCCTCTTAATCCCACGAGAGTTATTTTCTATATCTCAACCTAGCATTTGGCAACTATTTTTTAAACTTTTTTTCACTTATCATTGTAAGTCATGAAACATGTTGAGGGGAAAACATTACATTTTCTACTACATTTCTGTACACATCACTGCAGGGGCGCTAGATATTTCAATAAGTGAGGATAAAGCAGAAGCGTTACCTGGGGACCTGACTGATAACGGGCTTGTACATGTTGATAGGAGATGTAAAGTCTGGTTTGGAGGTGTGAACAGGTAAAACGGATATGTCCTTGTCATTGCCTGTCCTGCCTTGCTGAACCTAAGAAAGAGGCAAAGTAAGCTTGTTAATATAATGCATTCTTCTGAGCTTAAAAAAAACATTTTATAATATGGAGTTCCAGGTTAAACCAGATATAAAACTGCTCTGATTCCAACTAACTGATGAAATGGAGGGTATTGTGAATATAACAGCTGCTGAAAAAGGCCAGAGTAAGCGCTAGTCTCTCACAGTGATCTTGCTCGCCACAGAGCTGACAGTAGAGACCTCCAGGCCCATGCGCAGCCTCTTCTGTTTTTCACAGTAAGACTTCCATGTGTCTTCATTGAAGCCGTAGTTAAAATAGTCTGACAGATCCGCTCCTACAAACACAAACAAACAAACACACACAGTGAGATACTGTAAATATTTGGCATGACATAATAACAAATGCCAATAATAATACATTTTAACGGTGCCTTTAATGTCACTCGAGGATGCCTTACATCACACCAACTCAGCAAGGAAAAACATTCCATTAAGAACAGTAATAAACAATAAAACATTAACTATGCATCAGATCAAATTAATTATGTAAGGAATACAATGCAGTTAAAATAAGTGAATTATTTAATGTTTTAAGAGTTGTGTTGAATCCTTTAGTATACATATCTTTACAAACAAAAGCAAATATCCTGAAAATTAACAATGCTGTTCCAAAAGGAACAGCGACACATTTTTCCTGGGTTGGTTTTTTTGCTACAAACACAGACCTGGCTTCCTCCAGGGTTTCTCTTCAAAGGTCTCCATATCTGCCTCCAGCACTGGAACCCCGTTTATGTTTCCAGGTCCATCCAGATCCACTCCTTTCATCTTGGAGGCTACAAAAAATAATAAACATAACTTGTTAACTGGACAAAACTTTTTCCTACTCTATTTATGTATACATTTTCACTGTTTTGAACGGAAGAGTTCGGAAAACAGGAACCCTTTCACAATACCTTGTCCATAAGGTCTGGAGCCTGACGTCTTTATGTTGAGATTGACAGGTGGAGCTCCATACGTTCTGGTAGGGAAACAAATACAAACATGTAATAATATCACAAGGTCTGCTCTTAATTAACAATAATTAACACCACATTCATGAACATTTACAAGTTAAGAATAGGAGCAGTGAACTCTGTTGTTAATGAACTTCTTAATCTGCACAACACTTTAAATAAGACCTACGTGTACTGTGGTGCTCCAGTTTTAATGTCTCCAATTGTGACGCGGACGTCGTCGTCGTCATCATCACTGTCGCTGTCACTGTCAACATCCTCGGTTACTCCTTCACCCTCCACTGTCGCCTGTGAGACAAGGAAAATACTCAAAAAATTAGGCATGAGCAAGAACAGAACAGAAAACAACTATGAGAGGGATGAATATGTGCAAGCAAATAAATAAAAAAACAAGAAAAGAATAAGTGTGCATGCACGTTCCTACCTCAGAGGCGACTCCATTGCCTGTAGCGTGTTCAGCAGCATCCTCTGTTGAGGCATCAGCAGGTGCACTGTAGATGTAATAAATAATTAAACATAAAAAGACTTTGAATTACACAAAGCACATAATTAAATATTCTAATGTCCTCAAAGAATGCTAAAATAAAACCTTATTTTAAAAGAAAAATCAAATCCTGTTAAACTTTTAACAAATGCTTTTATAGCATAAGTGGCAAATAAAAAATGACGTTGAATATCAACACTTACATCTTTTACTTCTAAATATAAAGTTAAGTTATATATATATATATATATATATATATAGCATATCTAACATAACATATATAAAATAACACTGCAGTTTAACACAAATGACACAATTTTATACATTTTTTTCTTTCTTCAGTTGTTGGAGTTGCTTGTTTATGCAATACAAATAATGTATATTTTTGTATTAATCTGAAAAAGTATTTGATAACATTAGGGAATATAACTGCAATGTGTATGAGATGTGTAATGGTTTTATGATTATTTATGGTTTATTAAACATGTGCTGTTGGGGAAGGCAACTCCTCCTCTAGATGTAAACAGGTGTCCCTCTGTCACAGGTGAGAGGGTATAAATAACTTTCACAAATCCAAATGTGTTTCATGGATAATGATACGTGTTAAATACCTGACAGCAGCATTCAGTTTGGCTTCCTCGTCCTCCTCTGTGCCCTCGGGCTCATCTAACAGATGAAAACACAAAGTTATTACAACCATAGCAACAGAGGCCATTCATTAGCCTTCCCATGTTAGCCTACTCCTAACACAGAACTAAGAAGGAATTGTTTTCCACATTTTAGGTTGAACACTAGCATGTTATGTAAAAGAGACACATTTTACCACTTTTTTCCCTAGCACTTTTTCTCAAGGCAAAAGGCTGCAAAAGGCCGGGAATTGCAAACAGGCGCTGATAGCTTAGCTTCCATGCTAACTCTCTAATCTCCTTAGCATTGTTGTTGAATAGCAGTGGATTTAAACAGCAGTACACACACTGATTCACATCTCGTTTGGTCAAAATGAGTTGTTTCTGTGGAAAGCATGTGTGTTTTTTGTACCTCCATACAGCCATTCCTCCTCCTCATCTCCACCGCTAGCATCAGTGGTGCCTGTTTTGTCCGCTTCCTCCGCAGACATGTTCAGAAAGCACGGAGCTACACCAGCAGCAGCAGCAGCAGCAGCAGCGGCACAACAACAATGTTTACCTCGGCTTCTAAATGCAGAAATACAGGCTCAGTTGTATCCCTTCAGCGGGGGAAACGCGCTATTGTAGAACAAATTATGCCTTCATCTGATTCATCTCCAACGACTGCGAGTGAGTGTGACCCCGGAAGTGGTTGTTGGCGTCCCGCTACGTGAAGGTGTCTCTGAAGAAATCACAGCGCCCCCCGCCGGATGAGGGCGGTCCCGCTGCATCCAGGCGCAGCTTTGACCTGTGGGTCCCTGCATTTGGGCGTTTCTCATTTCAATGATGCAGCATGGATTCTCGACCAATTTTACTGGGGGGAGGCGTACTGGGGGGAGGCGTACTGGGGCCAGTTATTTTATGAGGGTGGCACATTTAATGTGGGAAAAAAGTTACAATGACAGTGTTTGAAGACATAGCACACAAAATAAAGAAATACCATTGTTGTTGTTCAAAGGTTCAAAGGTTTTATTTGTCATATGCACAGCAGATACAGCGTATATGTTGGCAATGAAAATCTTATATCCCAGGCTCCTCCAACAACTCAACATGCATAGTGCAAAAAAGATAAATAAAATAATGCAAAAATTAGACAAGAATAAACCAGTGTAAACAGCTAGTGCAATAACGTAAGGTGCAATACCAATAATAAAGATGTAAAGATGTAAAATATATACATATGTAGAATGAATTGAGATTATTTAAATATACTGTACAGTAATTTAAATACTTTACACTGTTGTATGAGGAGGTATAGACAGATGCATATATTACATATAAACAGATATTTATGGCAGATATGTATAATATATAGATATGTGTACTATACAAAGATGTGAGTAGACATTCACAGAACTCAGGAGTTATAGCCTTATAGTTATTGTGTCTTATAGCCTGTGGAGTAAAACTGGCCCTGAGTCTGGTGGTCTTGGTCCGGATGCTGCTGTACCGTCTGCCAGACAGCAGTAGACAGAACAGACTGTTGCTGGGGTGATGGGGGTCCTTTAATATCCTACCGGCCTTCTTCCTACACCGCTGGGTGTAGAGGTCCTCCATGGACGGCAGCTCCGTCCTGGTGATGTGCTGAGCAGTTTTCACCACCCTCTGTAGAGTCTTACGGTTGAGGGTGGTGCAATGGCCATACCAGGCCGTGATGCAGCCAGTCAGGACACTCTCGATGGTGCACCTGTAGAAGAGTATCCTGGAGTCCATGTTGAACTTCCGCAGCCTGCGGAGGAAGAAGAGCCGCTGTCGAGCCGTCTTGGATATGACCCTGGTGTGATGTGTCCATGTCAGGTCCTCACTGATGTTTACCCCGAGGAACCTGAAGCTGCTGACTCTCTCCACAGGAGTCCCGTCGATGGTGATGGGTGTTTGCCTCTCTCTGCCTCTTCCTGTAGTCCACAATCAGCTCCTTTGTTTTGCTGACGTTGAGATGGAGGTTGTTGTCCTGGCACCAAGATGTCAGGGCTCTGACCTCCTCTCTGTACGCTGTCTCGTTGCCGTCTGTGATGAGGCCGATGACGGTCGTGTCGTCAGCAAACTTGATGATGGTGTTGGAGCTGTTTTGTGGCCTCCGGTGTTGAGGGTCAAGGTGGAGGATGTGATGTTCCCCATCCGCACTGCCTGGGATCTGCCCGTTTGTGTTAGAAACAGAATTTTTGTCACTGACTTGGTTGCAAATTTTTCATTTACATAATTTAAAAGAGGAAACATTCTTGTTAGTTTTGGCCCAAGTTACAGCATAGTATTTGTTACAAAACTATCACAAATAGTAGAGAAAATGGATATGTTGGGGACAGCGAACCAGTAGAAGTTATTGAGGACAGGGTGGTCATGGGTGATTCTAGCATGAATCACGTTTAGCAGCAGAGAAAGGGAGTGAACGACAAATCAAAGTTATGTTTTTTTGGTGATCTGATTTATGTTGTGTTTTAAGTATTCTGTGGGTTTTTAGTGCCGTCACAAAGTATTCTAAATGCATTATTATTGGTTGAATGTGCCCTATAATGCACTTCAGATGTGCAATGGAAGTTACAACTTTAAAAAAAAAAAACCTTGAAAGTGGTTACACCAGCTCTAAGAATGCAATGCTTTGTTCCTGTTAAAAAATATATATTTCTGCATTGATTTTGAAAATAATGTTACTCCTCTAACATCAATTATACTTTATAAAGGTAAAGAGCTAGAGATGTTCAGCTGAGTGAAAGGTTGCAGGGTTGTATCGCTGGACTGCCAAGGAAATAAACAAGGCACTCTTCTCTTCTCCAGTGGTCAGCATTAAGACTGTGGTTGTTGAATTTACTGAGCAGGAACGAGGTGTAATAATCTATATACTGCAATATGCAATATATAACATTAGCTGTGCACCCAGGGTAGGGCATTGCTGGAAAAGAGAAAACATCCTCAACATGTAACATACAGCCAGGAGTTAACTGTGAGTCTTGTCATTAACTGTAAGAGCAGTTATTTCTGTTGACCTTAGTGTGACCCCTTGCATGTATTGGCTTAGTAGGTCTTTGAGTCTATCCATTTGTGCCTTATTAGTGGTTGTCTATTTATTTTCTATTTAAAAAAAGACTTTTTCCAATGTATATGCAGAAAGCTACACATTCTTCCCATACAATATGAGATTGAAATGTATTTTTATTTAAACTCAGTGACAGTCATACTGCATCCTTTTATATATTTATGAAGTCAAGCAGCAGCTGCAGCCTCATCATCAGCAAACTGATTGCTGCTGTGGTTCTGTTTGCACAAGAAGTTGCCCCCGTTAATGCAAAGAGGATTTTTAATGCATTTATGGCCTTTGACCATTTAAATGGAAGCCACTTTAGCTTTTCAGTAAATGGCAACACAATCTATGGATTGTCTTGCTCTCTCTTTTCTCCACTGCTTCAGCTTTTCTTACTGGTGGTCATAAAGATGTGTGGACAACATTCACACTTACTGTGAAGTATCTGACTGAAATTAAATCAATGCAAGCAAGCACACACACACAGTGGTAGTTTTATAATTGTGAGTACATTGAGTGAATACGTTTCTTTTACCTCGATGAAAGAATTACACATGGGGTTCATGTAAGAATTAGCTACTGTATCACATCAGAGCTTTTGTGTAGATCTCCATATGCTCAAACACACACATACACACAAACAGACACATAAACACACACAGTAAAGAGAGAGCGAGATACCAATGTCTTTCAGTGAGACGAATCATGATTTGTTTTGTTATTTATTTCACTCCACTGACCCCCTTCATCCTCCTTTGTCTTCTACTCCCTCTTTCTTTTTTCTCCTCCTCTTTTTTCTCATATCATTTGTTATTTCAATCTTTTTATATTTGATCATCCCACCCTCCCTTTTCATCATTTGGAGATCATGTTATATGGGCACTTACTATAAAATCACCCCGGTTTACTATACTGAAAGAAAAGGTTTATGTAAACAAATTGAAAAAAACTACAAAACAAAGAGACATTATGACATTTGTGAAGTAAAGATTAATCATCAGACTTTTCAGTTAGACTTTTGTTCCTAATAAACTGGCAACTGCACAATTCGACAAACAGTTCGGTACAGCCATTTCATGTAATGGTGAGATCCTTTCAAGAAAAGAGCGCAATAAAAGGGGGAGGCCTATTTTGAAGGAGTTCAGTACAGTTTCACGTGGTGCTCCTCTAGTTTTCCCTCAGGCTGTGTCCTGCTCTGACGTATTTTGCTGCCTCTATTCATATTTTTCCATGACCTTTTACTCCACCCCAGTAGTTTACCCCTCTGCTCCCCATCCTCTTGCACCATGTTTTCTTTTATTTCCCTTTTCTCATTCCTTTGCCATTCGCCCTGTTTCACTGTATCATCCTGTCTTGTGTTGGGTCTGTGCTCCTTCCCTCCCTCTCTCCCTGCGTACATCCTTCTCTCATAACTGTGGATTAGGGTATCTCACAGCTTAGTCGATGCTAATCAAGTTTATCCACACAGAGGGTGATCATTGGGCTATCAGTAATTACACACGCAGATATTAGCTTACTAAGATAACTGCTTTGGCACATTTTCAATCCACACCATCTCTTTGGATTTAACATTGGTTATCTCTACACTGTGATGCCATACATGACAGCTTAACACAGCAGTTTCTGCTCTTTTGTTTTGTTACACAAAGATCCATCTGTTGTGAAAAAATGCACTTTTGTTTCAAGCTAAGGCCTTTGGAATAGGAGATAATTGTTGCAAATATGATTACAGAAACTGTATTCTTTCTTCTAATGTGCAATTATGATTTGAGATGATAAATTATTGTTTTTGTCCTTTTGTTTCTGCAAAAGGACAATTCAAAAAGCCACATAGGTAAGAATATCCCTCTATTACAATGTTCAAAGCAAAAGAGAAACAATGAGAATTGAATCCCTAGTTTCTGCTTAGATTTACATGACAACATTGATATCACTCTCCAGGGGTGTATGGAAAACAAATTCAGCCTTACACCCTCCTCACAAGGGAGAGGTTAAACTTGTTAAAAGTGTTTTCTGCAAGAAATGTCCTTAAGATAGGGCAACAAATTGTGGTTTTAGTGATAGTTTGAATCTTTGGAGTGGGTTTGTGAGGTACTAGTCCATAGTTAGTTTATTTCCTTTAAATGACAGTCAGTATTGACGGTACAATAACTGACAGATAAGACAGTGGTCAGAGTTTCATATTGGCATCTAATGTGAACAAAAAGCAGAAAGTCATTTTTCACAATATATATGCAGTGATATTAATCACTGGTTTTAGTTGTAATAAATGATATCCATGAAATGTAAGTTTACCTTGTTTCTCTGAGGAAAGGATCTTTTTTTTTCTTTTTTTCTTGCCCACCTCTTAGTCTGAACTGTTCAATAGGTCATAATTGATATGTGCAACACCACAATTGAACCATGGATGGACACTCAACAACCACATAGAGTGGGTTAAAAAAAAACAACCCTCCATAGCACTGACTGTATTAAAGGGGAGGGAAGACAAATGGACACAGATATCAGGTTTATAATGTCCAGTCAGCAGAGACAGAACAGTGTTGGATTGCATCAGGGGAAAAAAAGGTTGTATGCGCTTTTGGCCAATCATTGAAAGGAGAAACGGTGAGGGTTTAAATGTGTGAGTGCGTTTAGAGGAAAAAGCCATAGAAGGTGTACGTACGTGCCTGCCTGAGGGTGTGAAGATCCATTTGTAGGTTATTGAGTTATGATGTGTGTGTGTGTGTGGGGGGGGGGGGGGGGACGAGAGAGAGAGAGAGAGAGAGAGAGAATGTTTTTCATTACGCAATCTAATCTAAGTGGTTATTTTTCTTGTATAAAATCTCCGTCGCCCTCCATGAGACCGCTGTCCTCATCTGTCTAAAAGCACCGGGTGAGTCACTGTGGATCCATACACACACACACACACACACACACACACACACACACACACACACACACACACACACACACACACACACACACACACACACACACACACCAAGTGATAGTGAGTCAGCCCATATCTGCTATAGATGCTCACTTAAATGATGAATAATGAAATAGGGAAAGGCACATAAACTGCTCAAATGACATGTGAACTGAGTGGACAGTGGACATATGGATGATCCTGATAACCACAGTCTCACACTAACAAACTAACAATGACATCCTCATTGAGCGTTAGGGCAGCTGGACTATGGGCTGAACAGGTGTTTGGTACTATGATACCTTGAGGTACATGTTTCCTTTGTTTGCAAGCAGATTACTCAACAAAAAAGTATGTTGTTGAAGTCAAAAATGTATTCACATTTTGAAAATAGAACGAAATAGCTAGCTTTTCCTTGTGGGATACATTTCACTGACTAGAGCCTCTAAAGTTAACTAATTAAAAAGTGTTATGTTGTTTGTTAAATCCCTACACAAACAGAAGTTAAATAGCACAATGTTTCTCGGTTTGCTAATTGCTGTTTCGTCCTTTTTCAAGTCTTTTTGCTAAGCTATTTGCTCATTGCATTTTTCACTGAGGCCAAAACCAATATAGGAGCTCCACCTATCAGATCCCATGTCCTTCAAATTAGGTGTGTTTCCCAATTTTTTGAAGAAAAACTTTTAAAAAGTCCAAAGGCTGGGTCTAAATGGGTGTCTGTTATGAGAGTTTGATCACCACCAAAGTTGTTTTCTGATGACATTCTAATGAAACCATTACTTGTCATATTTTTTCCGGAGAATTATACTGCAAAAACAAACTAATTAGGTACGAAATTAAATTAAAATGTAGTTCTGCTTCTGTTCTAGTTTGTTTAGCCCCATCCTGTCATCATATGCTGAGAAAGGCGTAATTAGCTGTGGGGCGAAGCAATGAGGTTTGAGATTAATCATGTGTGTAAGAAAAAGAAAAAAAAACACAACGGTCCCAGTGTTCTTTCTTTTCCTAGAGCAACAGGAAACCCACACACACACACACACACACACACACACACACACACACACACACACACACACACACACACACACACACACACACACACACACACACACACACACACACACACATAGACCAATAGATAAAAACACACAAAATCCACTCATAACCAAACCCATGCAACACACAAACACACTCTTAAATGCAACACTGGCCCTGAGGCATTAAGTGAAATAAATGGCTTCTCAGCCACCAGGAGGCTCTGATAATATGCAATGTGTTTCTCAGGAATTAATCATTTTTCTTGGAAATAGAATGAATGAATCTCATTCTATCTGATGTTTCTTCGCCATTTGTTTTTACATATCTTTACATTCATAGCCCATTAAACTGTCCAAAACATAGGCCTTATTATTACTGAGCTTTAGTTTGTGGGATTGGAAATGTTTGGTTTTGCACACATCATGACTGTTAAATTAAGGCCATTTTGGGTTATGAAGTTGATAAATCTGGGAAATATACTGTCATACTGATTAGAACTGGGAAATGTGAGACAGTTAAGTGCATCAGAAACTGAATGGGGATATCAAGGGAATCTCCTGCCTGGTGAGAACTGTCATATAAGGACAGGAGACCAAGAAAATGTTGTCACCAGAATTGTTGTCCGAGATAAACATTTAGAGTCATACTATTGAAAATATTAATTTGTGTTTCAGGGACTTTTTTCCTTTACTGGGAAGTTCCTTGGCATTCATTTTCTCACAATGACTGCAAAAAACGTTTTAGATGTCTGGGATACAGGAGCGTGTTTTTTCTTCCCGGTAATAACCGACTCATCACCTTGGCCCGGGTCCAGCCAATGCGGGACAGCAAGGAGTGGTAGGGATCCAGAGCAGGGAGGAAAGGCGCTGTGTCTTTAAGCTCCAGTGAGATCCATCAGGGGGAGTCTCAGCACACGCGATCATTATTGTGTTAGTGCGTCCAGTACTGTGGAGGGACCTGCTCTGTGTGCATGTGATCTGTTGTTTTGTAAGGCACAGGATGGTTATTCCTGCACTTGTAAAAGGCTTCAACCCTGCCTAATCATGAGATGCCACTGGGTTGTCTTTGCCTCACATTTTGTTTTGCTGCCACTAACAGGTAAGAGAACCATTTAAATCTCGCAAATACTGCTTCATGAGGACTCGTTGTTTTCTTGATGTATAACTTTATAGTGACCTCGTTTCATCTCTTCACCTCACAATAGTTTCAGAAATCATGTTTTAATGCCAGCCTTTTCCAAAGCACGTTAGACAATGCTATGTCTTTGGTGAAGAGTTTAAAATGGTCGTAGGCAACTTTATGCGTAAAATTGCATATTTATAGCATTTGTGTAAGAGTATGTGTCTTTTCAGAGAGTTGTTCTTATTTCTCCACTTGTTTTAGTGTAAGTATTTATGGTCCTTGTGCACTTAATTAGACTAAATTCAGGTGTGAACAGAAGTAAAAGGCTGCATATCGTTGCACAGATTCTCTTCCATGAACCTGATACTGAATTTGGTGCCGTGTCCTCAATGTTAAAGGTGCTTGATGTAAAAGAAACACAAGTGTCGTTTAACGGTTCAGGGTGATCAACCTGTCAGCTCTTGTCTCAAGATCATTTCATTTGCATACTACCATGTGCAAGGTACGTAGGAGATGCGTTTGGGTTGCCTTTCCCGGCAGGCAACAGGTGCGTGTGTGCGTTTGAGGACGATTAATTATTTATAACACCGAAATAAAAAGGATTAGGTTGTACGCCTGGCATGGCACAGAATGAACAAAGAATAACCAGAAACACATCTTTCAACAAAAACCACACCCAGCAGCACCTTGACTTTTAACCGCTCTTGCAGCTGTTATGATAGCTTTGTGTTTAGTCACACAGCCTCCGGATTGTTTGAAACCTTATACTTACTCAAAGACCAACTGCGGAGCACACACTCTTACAGATAAAAGCTACAAAACATGCACTTAGAGCCTGCGAAAACACAGATATTGATGTTTTTCTAAAGGGGAGTCTATCTGCACACATGCTTCTTGCTTTCTCAGCCCCTGCTGCCAGGCCTGAAGGCACAACAGTCACATGAAAATCCTGAAATGGCGCCTATCATGTGGAAATCTGCAAAAACATACTGTAAAAATAGGGAAGAACAGTTGAGGGGGGTTGGCTGGTGGAGTCAAACTAAATATACAATTTTAGCTTAGTGCGCTCCTGTTAAAGGAGTGGATATATGGGCCTTAATGCATGATTACTCAGCAGGTGGACAGCTCATAACTATTGATTGATCAATTGAGCCATGGTGGTTTGATAGCACTCTGTCCTACGGGCCCTTTGCCAATCATAACATCCCATTTAACCATCACACTGTGAACATCTTAGGTTTTAAGAAAATGTGGTTCTAATTAATGGATACATCCATGAAATAATATAAAATCTACTGAGTTATGAAAGTTACCTGTAGTGGTTTTGGAAAGTATTTTTACTTTACTTGAGTATTTCCATTTCCTGCTCCTTTATACTTGTGCTCTTCTATAGTTCAGAGAAAAATAGTGTACATTTTTTTAAAATCATTTGTTGTTATAGGTAAAGATAAAACTGTATTGGTCCCTTTATGAAATATATATAGTATGATGAACACATGAAGGCAACAATAATTATAACTAAATATTAAATGATTCATTGTGCAGAATGAGCACTTTTCCTACATGTTGATGCTAAAACTTTTATACTTTTACTTAAGTTTAATTTTAAATGCAGGACCTTTACTGAAAAGAAAGTATTTGTACACTGTGTTATTACAACTTTTACTTTAAAAAGTCTGAGTATTTCATCCTTGGCAGTTTTCAAAGCTACAGTTTCTTTCCTTTTGTGCTGGATCTTTACTCGAGCAGATGTCAACCATTATATATGTGTTTGTTTCAGCGTGGTGCCAGCCAGTGATCTCCCCCGGTGGACCTCACATTGTTGTTCCCAAGAGAGGGAAGCTGGAGCTGAGTTGCCATGACAATGCCACAATGTCTGGTACCCCGTCCAGGTTGAGGTGGCAGAGGGAGCGTGCTCGCCGACTGGAGGGAGAGGTGGAGGAGGACGGAGCGGCTTATGTCAGGGTGTCAGCAGCGCAGGCCTACCACATGGGTCGTTATGTGTGCATTAACCACAGCACGCTGGAACACAGCTCCATCTATGTATATGTGAAAGGTCTGTGATAGAGCTCTAGGGGGGAGAGGCAAGTAATTGTGTGTCCATCTAAAAACATTGATCAATCCAAATCTCCCTTTCATCTCCTCAGACCCCCAGAATGCCTTCCAGCGCACCATGGTGAATGTCATCCTGGTGCGAGAAGGTGAAAACTGCACCATCCCCTGTCTTGTGACCGACCCTGAAGTCACCCTCTTGGCTTTGGAGATGTGCGACGGACGACCTTTGCTCTCTGGAATGAGCTACCACAGCAACCACCAACAAGGCGTCATTATCAGCAATGTGAGAAAGGAATATGATGGTTGCTTCGTATGTGTGGGGCAGCTTGATGGAGCCAAAGTGACGTCTATCCAATACACTGTTGATGTACGACTTGGTAAGTGAGAGATATGATGGAGGGCTGTTTCTCTTTTTTCTTCTGATTTCTGAAGACGCATCATCATAGTAGTTAAGAAAAGGAAAATACATGATGTTGGCTTCTTCATGTTCTTCGCACTGGAGGACTGAAAAGCAAAATATGGGTTTATTGCTGAGGAATTTTCTTTGGTGTACTGATTTTGGTTCATAAGCATGAAACAAAAACATAGATGACTTTCTGATGTTTAATAGATACAATGTTTATAACATTTCCCCATCTTACTTCTTTTAGCATGCTAATTGCTAACAAGCAGTAAAATAAATAGTTAAAATGTCGTAAATTCTGATGGGGTTTGGTCATCAACCAAATATTTAGAACATTTAATCACCAAAATGAGTAGCCACTCCAAAACTTCATGGTACTTCATCCAAAAGGCCTTGTTGTTGTGATATTTCAGTCTGGACCAAAGTGGTGGCTAGACAGACCAGCAGCACGGCATAAATCTTCATAAGAGACCATAATGCATCCTGGCAGGGATCAGCAAATATCCACATTGCATATGTGTCATGGCAAGAGACAGTTTTTCCTCTTATCTTCTATATAAATAGAAAAGGAACCATAAGAGCATATTTCGTCAGAGGAAGCTGATCATGTTTCTATTTATCCCTGCACTGCATCAGCATTTATAGCCTTGCCTGCAGTGCAAAGAAGACTCAACAAACACAAGCTGGGAGGGGCCGGGGCATAATGTCCTTTTGACTGATGGAGAGAGGGAGTGAGAAGATAGAGGTGAGGGAGGAGCAGAGAGATTACATTCCCACACTGAACAAAGCGTTGTAACGGTGCATGAAGGCTGTGTTTGGGTAAATAACACGACCTCAGTCCTTGTCAAACACAGCTACCAAAGTTAAATCAGCAGGCATATAATGTCTGGAATTAATCATCCGGGTTATACGCACAAAGCCTACGCATATATTGTACTGTTGTAGTTTGTATTGTATATCTAGTGAGTGATTGTCCACTGATGCATTCCCTGACACTAAGCAAAAAGGAGTTATTTTTAAGATTATGGATTTCAGACTGGCACCCAATAGTGAGTGTTAATCAGTTATACATGATTCATGCTATCTCTGTTTTGCATCTATTGATCCAGTGCCAGAGGTGCCTCCGGTGATCACGCTGTCCCACAAAGACACTGTTATCCTGAGAAAAGGAGAACAGTTTAAGATCACCTGCAGCTCCTCTAACGTCAACACAGACTTCAGTGTCAAGTGGGATTTCCCCTCCACAGCGGTGAGATTGATGAAGAGATTGACTGGCTTTTCCTGAGTTTCTGTGTCAGGGCAACTGCCAGGATGTGAGAGTTAGTGTGTTTATATCTGGCGGACTGTTTTTTTTTAAAGGCTTGCATTCACAGGTTTAAAGGGGTGAAATATAAAATAGGATAATCTGTATTTGTTTCAGCTAATGAGTCCTTGGCCGGAAAAATGTAGGAGACCCCGGCTTTAAAGCACATTTACTGTAATAATAATAATAATTTAGGGGATTTTGCAGGTTTTGTGACACAAATATTAGTTAACGTTTGACACATGTTGGGTTTTGTTAGACAGATTGTAATATTTCTCACACTAAGTATTTTAATAATAAAACTATTTTGGCAATGCATAATAAACATGCCAGTCCAAGCAAGACTTACAAATGAGTTTTAGGATTTCTTTATATACTTTGTTAATATTATTGAGTTTGGGTTATAGCAGAAGTATTTTTTAAATCATGGCAACAACCCTGGACTGTATTGAATGTTAAGTCAGCTGTTTGAGATTAATGTTAAAACGCTCACCTTTACCAATGATGTCTTGCAGCATCCCGAGGAATTCCACTCCTCACACATCCTGTCAGGTTCCAATGGTGTCGACCGTGTGACCATACTGTTGATACAGGATGTCAGCAAGTCAGACTCTGGGACTTACCGCTGCCATTCCCACAATGAGAAAGGCTCCACTGACACCGTGCTGCAACTGGATGTCCAAGGTGAGTTTTTACAAAATACTCTCTCTAACAAAGGAAAGTGTTTGTGTCTAGATGGCAAACCTCTATTTTCTAAACATTTACAAAAATGTTATTTCCTTTGCAAGTCCTAATGTAATATTTCAACATTAAACAAGAACATTATATATCTACATAGCTAATATATGTTGCATTATAAGAAATGAGTTAGCTGGGTCATACACATACTTACGTTTAGGTTATCCTATCAAATGTATAATGTTAAAGATCTGTGTTGCCATTTGAAAGTTTGTTACATATAATCCGACCCATTGGTCTCAAAACCTGCAATTTTTTTTACTGATTTGTTTCTCTGAACAATGACATTAATACAGGACCCATTCACAATATTAACAGTAATATTCACTCTTGATCACAATGGGAAACAATATAATAAAATGTAATTTTTTCTAAAAGTATATAAATTAATTTGTAGTCAACTTAGCCCTGGTGGAAAGAACTATCATTATGCAAAGTGTGATATTATTACAAACCAGTGAGAATATCTGTAGTTACGCAAGACGCACTTGCCAGACCACAACACAATGATTTGTTTTACTCTGTGGATTTGTTTTGTTCATGAGGTTTCAGTTACATGACTAATCACAAATAAAATATTATCATATTATACTGGGCATACCAGGGGAAAAGAGTTTGGCTCTCAGTGAAATGTCCCTCAATAAATAACAATAAAACATGGATCAAGCTACAGCATTTTACTTTTAATTGTCTGCGTGTCTGTCTTTATTTATGCCCCATATCAAATTGTCTTTGTGGATTTATAAAGTTCTTATGTATTCATGTGTAGCTAATATATCTATGTTCAGTATCCCAGGTCTCAACAACAATTTAAGGTGGGCTTTTACTTTAACATTTCCTGATGCTCTTCAGATCAAGGCTTCATCACCATGTTAGGCAGCCCAGCTCCAGTGCAGGCTGATGTCAAAGAGGGGGAGAGCCTCACCCTCAGAGTTGAACTCAATGCCTATCCTGCTCCACGTTCCCTGTCCTGGTCTTACAATGACAAGCGGCTCCTCAACACTACAGAGCACGTCATTACAATCCATCGCCGTAAATATAGGTACAGCAAGTATACATTTCACTGCAAATACCTGTGCGTGCACTGCATCCATGTACACACACGGGACCTAATGTTTGTCTTGTCAGACTCCTCAGCGAGCTCAGACTGGTGAGGGTCCTCGGCTCGGAGGGAGGGATCTATAAGTTCTCAGCGAGTCATGAAGACGCATCTGTAGATCACCCGTTTCATGTGTACGTCAACAGTAAGTGGCCCTCACTGTAGCACTCATGTACTATTTCAGTGTTAAATATGTTTAATATGTCTTTTTTTCAATCAATCTGCCGATGTGTTTCTCTACAAGGCAAGCCACTTATCATCGCCCAGGAAGGCCCTGTTGATGGACAGGTGAGATGCGTTGCCTCTGGTTACCCAGTCCCTAAAATCAGCTGGTACTTCTGTGAGCTGCCCCACACAAGGTACATGTATGCTTCAAATCTATTGCACTACTTTCATTCAAACTGTTTGTGTCAATTTATTTTAAGAGATCAGAATATGACTTATACACTACTATACTATATTGATTTAACATGAGCTGGATGTTAACCTTTGATATCTTGAATGTAATACGACTGTTTTGTCTGAAAAATGAGATGTTAAAGGGCGATCTCGTAATGTACAAAGAGGAAACAGATAAGAAGAGTTATCATGTAATCTGAATTGGTTCAAATTAAGCATTGTTTGGGATAAATCGCTGCGTCACTTTGGGTGTTATAACATAATTTTACATTCTCCATGTAAATATTGTTATATAAACAATAAGATAAGAAGAAATACTTCAATGCTTTTAAATGAACACATTCATATATAATTCAGAACTTTGGACTCCTTAGCCTTTATGCTTCTCATATTAAAAGCTGTAACCGAACAGCAGTGCGATTGCAGACCATTTTCTTCACCATTATCTCCAACACCTTCTGTTGTTTGGTCTGGCAGTCCCTCTGAGAGCAAGAGTGGCTCATGGGAGATGAAGAAGTTGGTTTATGTCATGTTATACTCTCATTCGCATTCAAACCAAAAATGATTTGGACTCTTGGTCATCACAATATCAGCAAGACATTTAGAGCTCTGTTAAAATAGGCATTAATTGTATAGGCTAACAGTCGGGTTTATTATAAGACAAATTCAATAGTACAGAAGCTCTAAATGACCAAGGTTGAAATTACTTTATTATTGTGTTAACCCCTCAATAGGTGCTCACACCTGCCCAATGCCACCCAATGGGAGACTCCGGATGTCGCCATGGTGACAGAGTCTGTCTTTGGTAGAAGTGAGGTGGTTAGCCATCTGAACGTGAGCAAGGAGCACACACACTATCCCACCCTGGAGTGTGTGGCGAGTACGGAGGAGGGGGAGGAGGCCTACACACTGTTTTCCATCAGTGGTACGACACAAACAACAAACACGTATATATGTATATATTTATGAATATATAAACTATACTCATTGCCCCTCAGTCTACAGAGTTGTGTGTTTACTGGATGCAGATTCAATAGGATTAGTGTATTATGACTGTGCGGTTCGGGATTATAAAGTGTGACTCAATCTTCAAACAAACACCACTGCTGCAGCAGCTGTCAAACATATAAATCTGCTTAGTGTCTGTGCCACTATTTTCAAAGTTCTTATAAGGGGATCCCAATTGACATATCTCCATTATGTTTTATATAACTAATATATTTAATGTAATATTATTTGTATTTTACAGTAGGGCACGCATTTTAACATAAAGTGAAATCCTGAATGTACACTATGCTTACATCCCTTCTTAAAGTTGGGCAAAATATCAATCCATATATACAGTCTATGATATCAATATTGTGATATTAGACACGATAATATATTTAAATGAACACATAAGCTTCTTTTCCTAGTTTATAAAAATTCTAGTTGTGCTGTTACTTTGTTATTAAAGCCAAATTACTGCTTATTAGTTTAACAGAAGTATAATTGTGTAAATATTTGTTGATCGCACCAATGGTCAACCCTTAATTCTCTCTCTATTTTTTTAACCTTTATTTATTCAAGTCATCATATTGGAGTGCAGGGTTTTATTCTCAAGAAAATATTAATGTTGAGGTAATGAATAAAAACCAACAATCGGAAAGAAATGTAAAAAGAACCATTGATTGATTTTCTCCATATCACCTAGTACTTTCCTTTCTTATTTTTCCAGTGTGCTGCTCTTTTGTCTTTCGGCCGTTGCTCTTTTTCTTAATTTATTCATTCCTCCACACCTTCACATTGACCCCTTCCCGCCCTTCATATCCCCCTAGAGCCCACTCATTCACAGAGTACATTTCAACCAGGAATGTAAAGTAAAGATGAACAAAGGGTTGTCTCACTTTTTTATATACTTGTGATAAAACACATACATGTTTCTGATTACTCTGATGTGTGTTTCCTCTCAGAACGAACCGTCCCCCATAAACTCTTCACTCCTCTTCTGACCGGCATGGTGGCCACTGGTGTCTTCCTCAGCCTCATTCTGGTGGTGCTGCTCTATAAATACATGCAGGTAAAACAGAGCGTAAATCATACATTACAATACCATTACTGCAATGAAGAAATAGTATTTAATCTGAGTGCGAGAGGGTCATAAATCTCTCATATGTCATCAATCAGAACCTTTTTCAAACCCTGTTTAAAATTCCTCGACTTCAATGTGAGATCAAGTTCATCTACCATCATTGAGATGCAGTTTGCAACACAGAAAAAATAACTGGCTGTGGGTTTCTGGCAAAAGGCCAACCCCCATTTATTAATGACTCATTCCTCCATCTTGAGTATTGTATTTTAAAGATCGAAGCCTATTTCTAAAATCAGGCACATTTTTATGCAGGTTTTGGAAACGGTATACAGCAGATAAGAGTGTCCTTTTAATCAATATGAATGTGCTGTAATGAATTTGAAATGAATCTATCAGCCATTCAGAGTGCAGACAAGCTGTAGTTAAAGGCTTTTTTGACACTGCGATGATGCCATTAATGTGCATGCTGCTCTTTTCGCACTCAGATGAGTCAGACTACTTGAGAACAAGGTTATGAATTCACTGTGGGATCATCAGTTCTGACTTGAGTTGACAACTGAAGTGCATAGAGTAACATCAAATTAAATATAATCACTTTTTTAATTTCAAACATTACCAGAAACCAAAGTTTCAAATCCAGTGGAAGGTCATCGAGAGTATCCATGGCAACAATTACATATATATTGACCCCACCCAGCTGCCATATGACTCCAAATGGGAGTTTCCTCGACAGAAACTACGCTTCGGTATGATATCCTAAAGTTACTTCTTGTTGTGATTACTTGACTTTGACATTTGAGTTTCACTGTGCAATATGATGTATGTGAGTGTAAAATAATTATTTTTGGCTGAATAAGGGAAAATGTAGATGTTCCCACAGGTAAAACTCTAGGCTCTGGGGCTTTTGGAAAGGTAGTGAGGGCCACGGCATACGGACTCTGCTCTGCAGATACTGTGACAACTGTCGCTGTTAAAATGCTGAAACGTAAGTGTGTGTGTGTCTCTGTGATCATCTGTCACTTACACATTTTTTATTAACAAGATTATTCTCCTTAATAGACTCTAGAAGTGGTGGTCATAACTCATTAGTAATGCAGTAAAGGAATATCTTTTAACTAATACAAATCATCTTTTCTTTTATAGACTAGCATCATTATGAACATCATCATTACCTATTGATTTATAACCCATTATTTGCTACATGGTTTACATTTATACGAATGAATACAAATGACTTTTTATATTTCTCAAAAACTCAAATGAAATGGTGAATGATAATAACAAAGCACTGAGAGGCAGCCAGCCTGCGTCTCAGTGTTGTAGAAACGAATGAGACGCTGTAAGAGGTAATAAATGTCCTGATGATGTCATCGCAGCCAACGCTCATGCTACGGAGAAAGAGGCACTGATGTCAGAGCTGAAAGTGCTCAGTTACCTTGGAAACCACGTGAACATTGTTAACCTGCTGGGAGCCTGCACTGTCGGAGGTGAGAGAGATTTTGGGCCTAATTTGGTTGTGTTTTTTGTTGGGTGAGGACGCTATAACCCTCTTGCTTTAACATGTTTATTAAATATTTATAGACTGATTTATGGTATTGTTTTTGATTTATATGCTGACTAGCTGTGTTCCCAGTCAATATTGACCTCATATATTGGAGAGTCAGTATCATTCGACTCCAATATGGAAACATGCTGCATATTTACTTGTCACAAGTTGACGATGCAGTGGATCAATATTATCTACCTGTCTAGACCTAAGCATTGATCATAATGCAGCATTTAGGTTAAGTATGCACAAGTGCATATAAGGAAGTAAACATTTAGACTTTAAAAATCCTATGGCCACATATTTGTTCAATATGTTTCAACACAAGCATAATGATAAATGCTTTTGAACATACATATTGTCACATGAAACACTTCTTGTTGGCTCATTACTCAAGTTCTTTGTTCATTGTTATCTGATTTCTTGCGGTTTTAAAATCAACGAGTGAGGTTTCTTTTTTTATCTTTGCCAGGCCCAATTTTGGTGATCACAGAGTACTGTTGCTATGGCGACCTCCTTAACTTCCTGCGGAGAAAAAGAGAGTCCTTCCTCAACTCCCAAGTTGGTGATGGTTACTATCGCAACGTCTCGAACCAAACAGAGCCTAAAGCAAGGTGTGTGTGTTTGTGTGTGAGTGAGTGAGTGAGTGAGTGAGTGAGTGAGTGAGTGAGTGAGTGAGTGAGTGAGTGAGTGAGTGAGTGAGTGAGTGAGTGAGTGAGTGAGTGAGTGAGTGAGTGAGTGAGTGAGTGAGTGAGTGAGTGAGTGTGTGTGTGTGTGTGTGTGTGTGTGTGTGTGGTATTCAAAATGTGATTGCAAATGCTTAATGGCTACCGTGTCAACATGTAATATTTGTGTCTATGTGCAGTGGAGATGTGATTGGTACAGAATATATGCCCATGCGTCCCTCTGAGAAAGAAAGGGCTTCCCAATCAGGTAGGAAGTCTCTCAGTCTACATTTCTTATCACACATAAAACAACACTGTTCGTGTCTGTGGAAGTCTAACAGTGTGATCTTTATCTAGCGGATATTGAGGAGCTGTCTCTGGACGCAGAGGATCTCCTCAGCTTTTCCTACCAAGTGGCCAAGGGAATGGAGTACATTACTTCCAAGAATGTAAGGCTTTTACAGGGCATGTGCTTATTTACAGGGTTGTTACAGTAGATAATGAAAACCGCTGCTGCTAGTTTATGAATCACTTTGGCTCAGGGCCAGCCTGCTTTGTGCATTGCTGTCATCTACAATAGTTCATAATCGGAAGGAAATATTGTGAAGCTTCATCAACATCACATCATGGTCTTCTTCACTCCTGTAAATAAGCTCCTACTCAGATGCTTTAGATTGTGTATAAAAAAACCTTGTTTTCCTGATTCAGTTTAAATAAGCCACTGTAGGAGCATTATTTTTCTGAATCAATACTCATTTCTGTGTGTGTGTGTGTGTGTGTGTGTGTGTGTGTGTGTGTGTGTGTGTGTGTGTGTGTGTGTGTGTGTGTGTGTGTGTGTGTGTGTGTGTGTGTGTAGTGTGTCCACAGGGATCTTGCAGCCAGAAACATTTTGCTGACTCACGGCAGGGTGGCTAAGATCTGTGACTTTGGGCTGGCACGAGACATCACGACTGATGCCAGCTATGTGCTTCGGGGCAATGTGAGTCTGTCACTTTTTTTCTCTGAATCTTCTTCCTCCTCCCTTCCATTCTTCCTTTTTACCTTTTTTCCTTCACTACTTTCTTTCTTTCTTTCTTCTGTCTGGGATTCATAATTCCAGAGAAAAGCTATATGTTTCTTGGATTGAAAGACAGGCAAACGTACCGCTTTTGTAATCATGGCACTCCCTCCTGCAGGCTCGTCTGCCGGTGAAGTGGATGTCTCCTGAAAGCATCTTCGACTGCGTCTACACCTATGAGAGTGACGTGTGGTCCTACGGCATTCTGCTCTGGGAAATCTTCTCTCTGGGTAACATTTCCAGTTAGAGCTGCACTGTTGCATCTGTTGTCTAAGCCGTTATTAGCATCCATTTGAGCTGACTGGGGCCTTTTTATAGGCTCTAATAATGCTCCCAGGGAGCAACATCACTTAACCGGGTGAAACGGACAAAATCATATTATCTGTGTAACAGTGTAGCTCCAGAAACCAGTATCATAGTATGAACCTATTATTTCTTGTCCTTGAAATCTGAGGCGTGAATGAAACGAAAGGAACTTATTTGAAGTGTGTGCATACTGTTTGTTTGTGTTACAGGTAACAGCCCGTATCCTGGGATGCAGGTGGGCTCAGTATTTTACAGGATGATTCAAGATGGAAAAAGGATGAGCAGGCCTGAGTTTGCTCCCATTGAGATGTAAGTGTGTGTGTGTGTGTGTGTGTGTGTGTGTGTGTGTGTGTGTGTGTGTGTGTGTGTGTGTGTGTGTGTGTGTGTGTGTGTGTGTGTGTGTGTGTCTTTGTGAGAGTGAGTGTTATAACTAGTGCTTTCAACTAAATGTTTTACCTATGAGATGCCAGATTGTGACAAGAAAAGTGACAAAATTTGAAGGAGCTGAAACCAAACCATCATGCCTACAAATCACTGTTTACGCATCATTCGATTATTTTAGTTTTTCGTCACATTTCTCCAAGTAGAAACTAATGTCAGCCTCAACTCTGCAGGTATGACATGATGTTGTCTTGTTGGAGCCACGATCCTTTGAAGAGGCCTTCCTTTAGGAAACTGGTGGAGAGGACTGAGCTACTGCTGTCAGAAAATACCAGGAATGTGAGTTAAAGGAACCATAAATGTAATTTCTTTATCTTTAAAAACATAAGGCATATCTCAGTATTGGTTTAGGAATTGAAACAGAAAGCCTGAATTACAGTCAGGAGAAAGATTGAGATTGATCATGATAATGGTATTTTTGGAGCTTTGACATTTCTAAGTAAAGAGACTTTTATTTTTTTGTTGTAACAAAGTAGTATCATCAGAGCCGCAATAAACCAGACCTTTTTTAAATTTTGTTTCTTAGGTGTATCTGAGACTGAGCAACGCTCCAGGTCATCCCGAGCAGCAGAGGGCGCCAACGCGGCGGCTGAGCTCAGTCTGCAGCACCACAGCACCCACTCAACCTCTACTGCAAAGCACGGCTGATGTCTTCATGGACTATGTCTAACAAACACACCTGATCATGGTCACCAAGAGCCAAATGCACTCTGTAAACTAACAACAACACACTCAAACTAACTGTCATGTGCATCTCTCACTCACACTCACACTCTCACACACACACACACACACACACACACACACACACACACACACACACACACACACACACACACACACACACACACACACACACACACACACACACACTGTACATATATATTATATATGTCCCTGCACTGGTCTCTCAGTATTGTGCTCTATCTAATCTCCCCATTGTTGTATTGATCTCTGCAGGTAGGTATTTCAGGTGCAGTCTATATAAAGCAGACTCCAGCATTAACCGCCATCAGATACTTACAACATCCCCCATCAACAGCAAAGGGAGTTTGGCTCACATTCAGCCTTAGATTGCATCTTAAAAAGCTTTGGGGAAAACAGAGACCTTTGACTGAGGAAAAGATAAGCACAGTTGGCGCTGTGATTGGTGGACTTTATTTTGTGTCTACGTTTTTACAGGAATATTTTTGTCAGTTTGGGTTATATAAATGAATACAGCTTTTTTTTGCAGAAAGCAGTGGTTTCCAGGACACCTTGTTCGAAACCTTATTTAGACTTGTTTTGCAAATTTTATTTTGTTCTTAAGAGTCTTAACAAGTTGTGCTTATGCACATGTTTACTCATTGTACATATACAAGAGCCAGGCTAGCAGTTTCCCCATGTCTTCAGTCTTAATGCTCTACACTAACTGACTGCTGGCTCCTCCTGCAAATGTAATTGTTATCATCCAACCCTCTGCAAGAAAGCAAATAATATCTTTCTTTTAAACTCTTAAAAGTCTTACTTTACTGTTAGAGTCACTAGATTAACATGAGTTGATGTCTGCAAGCCTTACGAAAACTGGTTTTAATTGGGCTTGTAAGACAAAAGATGCCTTATAGTACCTGAAGCCGCTTTTACATTATAACAAATGAGCCATAGCTAGGTGGCGTGCAAGCGATAACTCCTAAAAAACAACATAAAGTGACCATAAGTCACAGAAACACTGATTCCCACCTGTGCGTTGTAGGTTGAATACTGTGACTAACTGGTGTGTTGCTGTATGTATTCTACGGTTAGCTTTAGTTTAGTCTGTGGCCAGGCGTTTAGGACTGTTTGCTCTTTTGACTGGATTTATGTCAAACATGTATGCAATGTAAATATAATAGAGATGTGCCTTTAGGTTCTTTTTGTGAAATACTGAATACATTTGATTGTGACACTGTTATTGTCAAGAGCCAGGATAGTTTCTGTATGCTGGTTTTGATACAGTTGGATTACTTGTAATAAAGAAAGTACCTGTGATGGTAGAAACTTAAAAGGTGTCCCTCTAATTCTTAATTTTCCTAATTCTGTAAAACATGAGTAAGCAGCTCTCTAAGACTGCAGTGGGCATTGTGGTGCTCTGAGCTGAATGCTAACATTAGCTTGCTGATATTTAGCAGGTACAATCATATACATTATTAGTTGAGCATGTTATCATGTAACATTTGTTTACTGGCCCTTAACAACACTAAGTACAGCTAGGGCTGATGGAAGTGTAATAAGTATTCCAGATATTTGATTTTCAAAAAAGGACATTCACCAAAGTCACTAAGATTCTTCCTCTGTTAACCATTAACCTCTTTACAAACATTAATTGTAATTCTTGAGCCACTAATGTCTGGCTCCAAGGTTGCTAATAACAGACTAACACACGTAACAAAATTGCAGCAGACATGTGTCACGTATAATATTTGCAACTGTATTTATTTTCAAATTGACCAATAGGGTGGGGGGAGGGGGGGGGTCATAATTATAGCAAACATTTTGCTTCAAAATTTTGATTATTATTACATTTGACTTTTGGGTAGATAAAAGGAGCACAGTTCAAGAGCAGAAGAAGGGATATACATACATACAGTACAGGTAAGCATAGCACCGTTTTACACTGAATACTGGTGTAGGTGTACAGCTTTGTGTAGGTGTACAGTTTAATACTAGAACTAGGACTCTTGAACCAGATTGTGTAGTGTAAAGGTGATCTGTGTATCTGAGGAGGAGCATTTCAAATATCCTACACTTCATCTTCCAACACCTTTTAAACTCTTTTTCCCACAAGAAATGTTTGAAATAGTGAAACATTCAGGGGGTGGTTTGAGAATGCAAAACCGGTCAATGAGATTGTGTTTCTTTTGTGTAGATCATTGTAGTGAGAAACAGGATTTTCTTTCACAAGTCATTTTCTTTCATCACTCAGCCCGCCAAAGGTTCTCTATAACCAACAGTCACAACATCCATTAGTCTCTTTAAAACACCTTTACATTCTTTGGGCTGGGTATTAGTGACACAAACTATAAATATTTCAACATTACCCTTAAGAGTGATGCCTTGAACACATACTAGTCTACAGAGGATTTATATCTTTTATGTGAAGGGTGGAAGACCTGGTTCAAACAGTAAGACCTTCTAAATCTCTTTCTTTCAGTCATTATTTGTAGACAAAGTAAAGAGAAGCATTTTCCCTGCTTTGTCACAAAAATTGTCAATCTGCTTCAAAAACGTAATCTCAGAGTGTAACCATTTGAAACCTGTCGGATGTGTAGCTGTCGTGATAAGTGTTGGTTTAGCAATCTCTCGTTGTAAAACAATAACACTGCGCATTTTTTTTCAAAGCCCGACAGGTGATACATCCATTTTTTCCCAGTCACACATCTGTTTCCATATGAAAATATAACAGGTTACAGTGACATGCACACTAACTTTCTTTCACACAAACATGTTTTCAAGTTGAGCTGTCCCACACACGGGCTTGCAGAACACTGGGCCCAACCGGAGAGGAAGTTTCTTGAATATTACAATTATTTCTTTTTACTGCAACGCAAGAACTGATTGGCAATCGCAAGGGGAAACCAGTACTGACCCCCCAGTGATACAAGAAGTAGAAGACGCTAATCACAGAAGTGCACACACACACACACACACACACGCACACACACACAGTCTTAACTACAGTCAAAACAACAAATTCTAAATGCTCCACTGCCAACCATTACACTTCCTCCAATCCAAGGCTTTTCTGTTTGATATGGCTTACAGCTGTAGTAGAGGGGCTGAGCCCACCTCCATCCATGTATGGATAGGGGCCCAGCTTTGTTTTACCAGAGGAGTGAACTGAACTGCATGAGGGTTTCTGAGGCCTAGGAAGAGATAGAAGGAGAAACATTGATGATACAGAAGACCACGAGACAGTGAGAAGAAATGCTGGTGCTATGGAGTCAATCTATTCCAATCTGGAGGAATAGCTGAAAATCCCTTTTCTATATTTCTAAACTGTCATATCTTATCAACAGAAAAGGATCAAGTTTAAAGTCAGATTTTTAGATACTGAAATAACAGGATATTCTTACTGTCTTTAAGACTTTTCCCTTCATACTATTTGTATAAGGAAATGAGAAGGGAGAAATCTGGGACGGATTTTACTAGCACCAGTCGCACTTTTCACACTGACACTTCTTGGTCTTTGCAGCATCAACGTCTTATCCTTCCATGTCTGGTTCCAGACTGAGGCAGAAGCAAAAAACTTTCCATGTTCCTGAGAATACAAGTACCATCCAGCAACTTCACCCTTACTAAGTCAAATATCGTAAGACACAAGGGGCAACAAGCATACACACACACACACACACACACACACACACACACACACACACACACACACACACTCTCATGCCCACTCATGCACACCAAGATTGTATTCCCAAAAGCACACACTAGCTCACAGAATCACACCACAGATAACAAACAACTAGGTCTTGACAGTGATTTACTGTACACAACCACATCAAGTGCTAAAGTTTCAGGAGGTTGAGGATATACCGTTTGTTACTTATAGGGCTCTCTGACTGTTAAAAAATAATCCCTACTATATACACACACATTAACTTTAATAGGGGTAATATCTTGTTGGAAAATATATATACGCCTTTGAATAGTCTGCTTTAAAAACAAAAAAACATTACTGACTATGTTATTGGCACTTGGAATCACTAAACCCGTTATACGTACAGTGATCATTCTGCAAACAGTCAAACTGTGGTCTTGTTTTTTTTTTTTTTGCCAAAGATAATTTGTACTTACAAAGTTAAAAAGAGCCATTTTTGTCTCAGAGACACAGTGTTTAAAAACACAACTTCCACAAAAAAACCCAAACCCAACCAAACTGCAGAACTTTAAAGCCGTGTTATTCCGAACCGTGTTTTTTTGTTAAGAGAAGGGGGTGGGAGAAGATTGACAGAGCATGTCATTGCTCCATCTTTGACCAGAAAACACTTGAACAAAGTAAAAATTCAATTTTCAAAAGCGACTAATAAAAGCTTACACAGTTTTTCTTTCCATGCAATCATATAAAATACTACATTTCTGTTTTTCTGTTAGGCTATATATGATATTTACAAGTTTTTCTTTTATCATACAGTAAATCTCTACAAGGTCACAGTCCACTTTGACACACCTTCGAAACAATCTGTTGTTACCATGGCGATAAGGTGTTCTTTGTATTTTTGTCAGGTTTCCACGGAGACTGGATCTTCCTTCACAATTGGTGGATTTGAATCAATCCTGTTGCCATGGTGACAATCTATGGTGAGTTCCTTGAGGACTCACGGGCTCTCCTCTTTCCTATGATTAATTTCTTTCAGATGGAGGAAGATGGGACGACACATTTTTTGGGGAAAATGGACTTTGCGACAGCCAGGTGAACAAAACCAATATACGCAGCAACTCCCCTCCGAGTTCTAAATCCCAATGTTTTCTCCTCCAGACTTCACTGCGGCTGGCTGCTGACACTCTCAGTCCTGTGCGACGATGGGGCTTTCTGCGGTTTCTGGGGCTGAGGTTTCAGCTGCTGCTGGTGCCTCTGGTGGTGGGATTGTTGCTGCTGCTGCTGTTGCCGTTGCTGCTGTTGTTGCTGTTGTTGTTGTTGCTGCTGTTGTTGCTGTTGTTGTTGCTGTTGTTGCTGTTGTTGTGGTTGCTGTTGATGAGTTGCCTGTGTGAAAGTGCCCTGTTGTTGGAGTGGGAAAGCTGCCTGCAGAATCAGCTGGGTAGACTGGTTACTGTGGAGAAGACGAGTGCCCTGATAGAACAACAGAACAAGGATTAGAAAACATCACACATGCCATTTTATTTCTGTATGCAACATAAAACAGATTGATAACTTCTTTTATCTGTCAAGATGTACAGTATATTCAAACTGATGGTATTTGCTGCCCTCTTCTGATACCTGTAGGAATTGCTGTTGTTGCTGCTGCCCCTGCTGCCCGCCCTGTGCCACTACAGTGGTCTGGTTCTGGCCATCAGGCTGACCTTGGGGGGGCTGGGCTGGTTGCAGGGTCAGGGTCTGTGTCTGCCCCCCCTGCTGAGAAGAGACAGGAGTTATCACAGAACAACAAAGGTATGAAGTGACAAGTGAAACAAACAAGAAATTGTGTTTTCTTTGGAATATTGTACACAATTGTACTGCTATACCTACTATATATTCTTATATCCTGCATTGTTTTATTTAGGCTTTAAGGACATGACAAAAAAAATATCAATTTGAATCTCTCAGTCTCATTTTTCCAGGCTAGACTTTTCATTTTAAAACATTGTTACTTTCTTTGTGTAGTTTTAATTTTCATGATCTTCTTCATATCACCAAATAAAAGCATCCAATACAAAACATGTTGAATAACTTAATTTATAAGGGGGGGGGGGGGGACATTTGCTGATCAAACAAGCCAGTTTTTACATATATTTCTAGTTTTTCATTTAACACTTTCACACTATTACAACTCTGTCAGGAATGAGCAGCTGGGTGCTTATGAGCATCACACATGGTCCATTTGATTATACTCTATGTAAAGCAGTGTTGTCTGGTCTGAGATACAGTTATTGAGTTGCTCTGAGACTCAAAAGGGCTTTGCCCGTACCTGTTGTCCACCAAAGGGGTTGTAGGCAGTGACCACCTGCCCCATGAACATGGAGGTGGGCACCATCACTGCTCCACAGGCCATTGGCGCCGTCACCAGCTTGGTCACCAGCTGCTGCCCTGCTGGGAAGCTGGGGAGCGTGAAATGGAGAACAAAGGTTATAACAGTAGCCATGTACAATACTGGATGTATACTATACAAATCTTTAGACAGCTTGGTTTCAGACAGGAACTCTGCTTGGTATGTAGCAGTACTTTAACAAGGCTATGCTACACACGCAACATACACACTAACAATACATTTTGGGATGCACATTTGGGGATTTTTCCCACCTATTTTGGCTGATGTCATAGAGGAATCTCTGTGGTGGGGTTAACATAATATTATGACAGCCGTTATCGTCCTACTTACCGGATCTGTCGGTCTTGTGTGAAGGTTGCCACCGCGGTGCCTTGCTGTGTGTTGGTCTGCGGCAAGCTGGTGCTGATCTGCAGCACGTTGGGCTGCCCGGGCTGGGAAATCATCATGGTGTTGTAGAGTGGAGCAGAAACGGAGCCCTGGGCCTGGGGCTGAGCCTGCGGAGGTTGTTGGGGCTGACGCTGGGGCTGGAGAGTGGTAATGTGGGGAAGGAGGGAGGGACATGATATGAATTCCTTTAAAAACAGAGTTAACTGTTAGAGTACTTTTGAGGTCATTTTGCTTCTTTCTCCCACAACAGATCATAAAGCCATAAATGAATGTGTCTGAATAAAAAAAGTCCCAGACTGGGTTGTATTAAAACTTTGGTAAAAAATACCACACAGCTCCTATTGGGTTATAGTATGCCTTCCTTTGATGCAATATATATAAACATCTCCTGTAATGTGTTGCTCTTGTTGCCCTGGCCGATTAAAATGGACTGTAATAATAAACAACAAGATAACTAAGATCAACATTACGAAATACCAGAGGATACGAGCATATGTCTAAACGAGGTAGATATGATGCTTTGTTTGTTCTATAGCTCAGCATTCTCTCTCACTGAGTTTTTGAATTCTCAGGTGATTGAACAATATCAGCGTGCCCTGAGGCTCTTCCTTCCAAGTTTCATGAACACTACTGTGTTTGTGGAGTTTGTGAAATGCAAATACGAATGACATATAGTCTGAACAGTTCACACAAGGTCATTGTTCTAGCTATCGTGTTGGATCTTTTCCCTTAAAAATTGCAGACAGTCTGTCTGAAATGTGTGTGTCCTACCTGTGTGAGTGCATTGGTCTGCTGCTGTTGCTGTTGTATGTTCTGCTGGGGGGGCGGGGCCTGCTGCTGGATGGTGAGCTGCTGTGTTCCTGAATGGACGGGGTTAATTGTTGTTTGCTGGACCTGGTTGGTCAAGTTGGCTGTTTGTTGGACCGACCCCATCTGAGGGAGCTGCACATTCATCGCTCCTCCCTGCTGCTGCAACAACATCTGTCAGGATGGAAACACTCAATACCAGTTTGTCCAAATTTCACTGTAGGTACTTGTTATTGTACATCCATCTGCCAATGCTAACCATGTGCCTATTTTTATAATAGAATGAAATTATTTAAGGAGTACGTAGTATCAGGGTACACATGCGGGTAGTGAAACCGCTGTTTCCTCTGAATAGAACAAAAGTAATTCATAATGCATGATTCTCCTCCTGATCTAGGTCAGATATAGGAAGAGACAAAGCACCACACACCTACTGATCTTTATAAACAGAAGGGGTTGCGTGCTAATCTTTTTCAAACAAGATGAAAGAAAACTAATGCTATTCTAAAAGGTTAAAGTGCCATTATTCTGAGAGTAGGACAAACCCTTTCAATAAACTGAGGAATGCTGTCTTGTATATTGTTTGAAAATATATTTTGAATATAAAAATGCCCTCACATTTAAGAAATCTAAATAAAGTCTACATATAAAAAATATTAAATGGGCGTAGTTTACCTAAATATAACAACTATATGTCTAAAGGCTACATTATACCACCATCATGTGTGTGAATCCTACCTGTATGCCCTGTCCCTGCACCCTCTGCAGCTGGTCTTGGATGTGTCTCAGCTCGTCCTGCTGCCGCTGGATGTTGGCTTGGATTAGTCTTGTCCTCTGTTCCAGTTGATCCTTCAGATGCTGCATGGCATTCACCTGCGCTGAGAACTCCATCACCGGCTGTGGGTGGAGAAAAAAGGTCACCTTTGTGTACATGCGGTTAGCAGCAACTGATGTTTTATTTTCATTACGAAACACTGGCAAATGAACATCACTAAGTCCACAGTGGAGCTGCAGCTCATTTTTAGTATTGATTTGTCTTACTATGATTTTGTATTTCTAAAATAGTAGAGAATAAAAATCGAAAAGCTCCATGTACCGTCACCAAATGTTGATTTTTAGCACAGGCAATAACTAACATTCAAGAACACCTGCAACCCCCAGATGTTTATTTTTTTTAAACTTGAATCAGGAAGTCATATTGCAATACAAACAACTCTCTTAAAAAAAGACACCTGGCCAAACAAATACATTAAAATACAACATTTGAAAAACATACACAGTGGCCTCTTAAGAGTATAACAGCCACGCCTCTATCATGGTTTCTTGTATATTATTCCATGTGCAAGGTGCATAGAAAGAAAACGCAGTTTCTACAGGATACCTTAAAAGACAACCCCTTGAGGAGCATAGCTGGTATGTAGCAGAGGTAAGAACAAAAAACGTCTCCCCAAAAAACAGTTAATCTATTAAATATGAATCTATTATTGATCTGGGCAATTAATCAGCACAACGTTTCTAGCTCTAAACCATAGAACATTATGATGTCATGCAGTGAAGCCCATTCTCACCTGTACGTTTGCCTGTTGTGGCTGTGGCTGTTGCTGTTGTGGCTGTTGCTGTTGTTGTTGTTGTTGTTGTTGTTGTTGTTGTTGTTGTTGCTGCTGCTGCTGCTGCTGCTGCTGCTGAGTGATCATCCCTGGAGTTACACTCTGGCTCGTGGTCTGAGAGCTCATCGACTGCAAACATACAGATAATTAAGATAATTATGACACCTGATGTGTGAGATTGTGTTTGTTACTTGTGGTCACAATAATAAGTTAAAGAAGTCCCAGTTTGCTATTTGTGTAGGTTTCTGTCTAATCGTGTCTCACCTGGCTGCTGATTGATGAGCGCCGCTGTGACGTCATCACCATGGTGGAGGCCATGGACTGCCGAGGAGGTGTGGCTGTGTCCATGTGTAGCTTAGAGGCTGTTGCCGCAGAGACAGAATCATTGATGAGTAAGTGTCACAATATCGTATCATCTCCCCGCAGGGCTTTTCATCCCATTAGACTCCCGAAGTGATGCGTCACTGACTCGTCTTACGTCAGGGTATGACTGATTAATATGATTATACTAAGGCTGGAAAACAACATTGCCTCTGACCCCAATCATGCCCTGAACAGCTAAGAGAGATAATTGAATCAAATTGTAATTTAATAGTGAGCCATATTCCAAAACAAATGTACATAATGGTTTTGAATGTAACGATTATAATGGTGTCTTTTCTTGTATCAATTATTTTGGCCTTAGTTTTTTGCAAATGGAGCTGCTGTGATGAACGTCAAAAATTCTGACTTCATCTGAAAAGTGAGTATAAACATCATCATATTATTTATGTACGCATGTTTCCTTACAGGTGCAAGTGTTGTCAGAGACATGCGACGAGGACTTCCGAGAACTTCGTGAGGATGTTGAGGGCGTTCGGCTGCGATCAAATCGCTCCAGAGCCTCCTTGAGGCTGGAGGTATTCAGCTGTGACTCTGACTCCGAGTCCTGACTCTAAAAACAAAGCAACAAAGAAAAAGTAAACTTGGCATCCAATCCTATAAAAATCTAATTCAGACTGCATAAAGGGGAAAATAACAGGGCGGATGTGTAAAAGAGCGGAGCATTATTCACGATAAATACACATATACACACAATACAATATTTTACCCATACATACTAATTATCAGCTTTTAGATGACAACTTAATCAAACCAACATATAGTAAAATATGACTGAATGTGAGATTAACAACCGTTACCCTATTGTTTAGAGTCTGATTTACAATACACGTGTTGTTCTCAGCTTGATTTTGTTACTAAAGAAAAGGATTGAGATAATATAGATAACAGTCAATTCATTAGAGAGTTGTTGTTTTTTGAATACACTGTGACAAGTAAAAGCTAAATTACACTACTGATTTTATTACTTAGGCTTAAACAACAACTCTACTAATTCAAACACAACATTTTTAGTTTTTTATTAAAATACATTTTGCCTTCACACGTTATACACTGCCTGGTCTAGGTTCAGCAATGTTATGTGCCCAAAGAATGAGGTCAGCTGACTACCTGAATATACTGAAGTTATTCCATCAATGGATTTTTTCTTCCCTGATGGCACAGGCATGTGCCAAGATGACAATGCCATGATCCATCGGGCTCAAATTGTGAAAGAGTGGTTCAGGGAGCATGAGGCATCAATTTCACACATGGATTGGCCCCCACAGAGTCCAGACCTGAACCCGATTATGTGCTGGAGAAGACTTTGCGCAGTGGTCCGAATCTGCCATCATCTATACAAGATCTTGGCGAAAACTTTATGCAACTCTGGACCGAAATACATGTTGTGACATTGCAGAAGCTTGTGGAAACGATGCCACAGCGAATGCGTGCCGTAATCAAAGCTAAAGGCGGTCCAACGAATATTAGAGTGTGTGACCTTTTTTTTTGGCCGGGCAGTGTATATTGTAATACCTTTTATTATTGGGTTCAAGCACAGACAAACAGATTTCTAGATGTAATTCCTCACCTTATTCACAGTCCCTTCCGGGTTGGACTCTTCAATGCCCAGCTCTCTGCGCTGTTCGGCCCTGACCTCTGCATAGCTGTATTTAAGACAAAAAAAAAAAGTCTTAAGGATAACCGAACAAAGAAGCATAAGGCTGTGTGCATAAAAGATCTGATGAAAATTTGCAAAATGCGGTGTCACTAGTAAATGAAGCATAGAAGAGCATCTGAATTGTCAAATGACCTGAACACAAAATGTCTCTGATATTGTACCACCAGTAATGAGGACTGAGGAAGCTGCAGTACCTGACTACTGTGTGCGTACAGACGATAAACTCAGGTCGAGAGTTCCACTGGTGATAGGTGATGTAGTAATGCGTCTGAAGCCAGATCCACTGTTGACCTTTAGTCAGGAAACGATAGTAGCAAGACTTTCCTTTACCGTACTGCATCACTGAACAGGAGAGAGACGAGAGTTGTTAGAAACAACAAGAAGATCAATGTTTAAAAATCATGACTGAAAGTGCGTCACATGAGCCCTCACAGTGTTCGTGACACTTGGCTAATGTCTCCAGGTCGTCCACATGGTAATAGTCGTACCCTGATGTTCCCAGAACCTCGAACGGCAGGTAGCCTATGATTGGTGGAGCTCTGAAAAGGAGAAATTGTATCCTTATAATTCGCTTTCACAAAAAAGCTGAATGCAGGCTTCACAAAGTAAGAGCACTAGACCAACTAAGTGCTTTTAACTTTCAGTAAAATGTAACCAAAGAAGACAAACTTCAGTAAAAAGTGTTTAAAAGCATTACTCCTCTTCTAGTCTCTGAAATGCTAGACATCAGAAAATTGCACCGTGGATTCACCATCATTTTATCACAACACACTTTAATTATACCGATTTTTACTTTAAGTCCAAGGCTGGTCAACATCAAAGTATATTCAAATATCTCTAATGTTACAATTATCCCCACCTGTGTGTGTGTGTGAGTGTGTGTGTGTGTGTGTGTGTGTGTGTGTGTGTGTGTGTGTGTGTGTGTGTGTGTGTGTGTGTGTGTGTTTACCTGTGGTCTAAGAAGAGGAACTTCCATTCTAGGCTGTGCCTCGAGGTGAATTCTTCATTAGGCTCTTCCACTGTACACATTTCCTATGTTTATAAAAATGAAGCGAGGTTATGTTCGATTAAATGATTTATAAATGACTAATCATTTCGTTTTTGTTTTTGAGAGTGTGCCCTAGGCTACCTTGATGAACTGAGGTTTGGCCAGCCGAACTGTGGCTACGAAGCACACCTGGTCGTCGAACGCAGGCTGCAGTGAGCGCTGTAACACCCCTGCTAGACCATTCCTCGTCACGTTGGGAACTGCACACCACAGAGCAGAGTTGAAAAAGTTGTTTACTCTGTCAGACAAAGAAACATTCTTCACAGTGTTTACCTCTAATTATAACAAGCTTTACACAGCCGGCTGTGCTGAAAGCTATTTGAGTGACATACCATTGTTGAGGGACTTGAAGTTGCCAATGAACTTGACATACTCGTAGACGGGCGGTTCTTTGGGGTCAATGGCCCCTCGCAGCATATGGCAGCAGAACTCCATGTGGTTCTTAGCTGGAGAGAATAAAAATAATAAGTCAATATAAAAGTGTTGTAGACGTTGTGTTAATGGATCCATAAAGTGTGACTGGAGTTGTTAAGGATAATGAAAACCAGCCTTTTTTTTACATTAACTTTTATTTACCTTTTTTTATCCAAAGACACAGAGTGCTGTTTGTGTTGCTGCACTAATAACTATCTGTCTTTCACTTTAAATCTTCCAATGTGGTACCTTACATACAAGACGAACAGGACAGGATTCAAACTGAACTAACTAAATAAGTTGCAGTAATGAAAACTCTTTCTGTCAGAAATACATTCAATAACTTTCATCATAGTCAATGGGAAGAATATTTGTTACTACTTTATCTTAAGCCGTTTCTATATCATTTTCTTTGGATATTAAGGCCTAAACAGATCTAATAATTTTAAAAACTTGTAACAACAGCAAGAAAGATATAAATATTAAACTGAATTATATTCCCTTTAAACCACGATACACATTACAGTTGTATTTTAATCATTCTAAAACAAGTAGAAAGATGTAGCATGTCGTGGGGAGATACTGACTCTTTTGGTAATCGGAGCTAAGGTTGTCGTGGTCGGTGGGGTGTGTGGACAGCGCCTTGTACACATCAGAGTGTTCCCCGAGTGGCAGGAAGTTTAACAGGTTCTGGTCCACCAAGTCAGTCTGAGGGACACACACACACACACACACACACACATGCATGAGAACACACACATAAACAAGAAGAACGGCCAAACCCTTTTCTCGGTACACACAAAGGTCACCCTAACATCTGAACCACATGGATGAAAGCTTGGTCTATAGCAAAAGTGGATGACTCATGCGACCAGGCAAAGAAAGAGCCAGTGTTACTCACCGGTAGATGTTCAAGTAGTGAGGTGACACTCTCAGAGACGTAGAGGATGTTCCCATCAGTCATTATTGCTATAAAGAATCCATCCAGAGCCTGATAATGCAAGATAGGATACGGAGAACAACCGTAAATGTTGGCCTACAGCAGTAGAAGTAAAAGCTCATTCATTTCTATTAGGAGTATAACAAACGGGGAGATAAAAAATGAAAGGAGAACAGTACAAAATGTTAAATATCTGACCTCCAGCATGAGCTGGGTGAACTCCTCATTGCTGAGAAATGGAGGCTTCCAGTCCTGCCTGATCTCACTCGACTCCGACTGGGCTGCAATCTCTGGTGGAGGAAAAAGAAAAATCGAATTGTTAAGAAGAAAACAGGGTAAGTCTTACGGGAAAAAGTATTGTAAGGAAAACATGAGGAGGCGACGAGACCAAAAAGAGACTACACAAAAGAAAGCAGGCACAATGAGAGAACAGGACCAGTAAAGTGGCAGCTAAATTAACAATCACAAACAACAATGAACAGAGTGAGGAGTAGAAAATTAACACGCCCAAACACATTCAATATTTCAGCCTAAGATAATCACAGTATTCAAGTAGTGATCAACTAAGATACAGTATAGTGAAGTATCTCTACATGAGACACTTAAGTGGTTAGAGTATGAAATTACTATTGATCATAATGATTGAGGTGTGACATAAGTCAACTTACGCCTTCGAAAGGCAAGTCTCCTAAAAGGAGCAATAAGCTTTAGCAGTGAGAGTAAACAAGCACAGACAACAACAGTGTGTACACAAGAACAACTAAATATAGAACAAGAAGTGTCCACCCTGTGCCGTGCCCTGACCTTTGTGTTTACACAGGAAGTCAATGCTTTTCTGCAGGATGGTGGACTTGTCCATCTTCCTGGTGTTGCCCGGCAACATCGTGCCGAGTTCCTTGATGAGGACATTGAACTGGTCTCTCCGCTTCTTCTCAGACTTGTTACGGGACACGCTGCGATCAAAACCAGAGTTATAAAATTGATTGTAAATGTCAAGATTCTGACAAAAAACAAAAACAATCCCGACAATAAACTGGTATAAGCATTTTTTAATGAGACTCTATAATGTATAATGACTTAAGGAAGTGTGGCTGCTGTGTATGCCCACAATAACGTCAGATTAGACATGGTATATTCCCTGTAGATAAAAATGTCCCCAGGTAGGACTTTCAAAAAGTGGAGATTTAATCCTTTAAATATCATGGGATGTTTTATAAAAAGGACTGTTTTATTATTATAAATATCAAATACAAGTAGCACAACTTCAGTGTGTTGCTCAGCTTTATATCTAACTCACCGTTTTGCTTTGTCCTTTTCATCTTCTTCCATCAACCCATCAAAGATGCTACAATCATCCCTAAAAAAGGAGAGAATAACATTTGAATATTTTCCCGTCTCACGTTGTGTTTTCCTGTGTGTGCACGTTTGTTGGCAGCTTGAAAGCAGATACGTATTGTTAATAATAGCGAATGACGGATGTTGGTAATGAGAGGATTCCTACATGCCAGCAGCAGGTTTATTTTGGGGTCAGGGAAAGACAGAGTGAGAGACGGAGAGAGGGAAAGACAGAGTGAGAAGGAATGTGTTGTGCCTGCCAAGAAGATTACGAGTGCACTTGTGAAAAAGGGCGTGTTCTCTCGAACATTTCTACTAAAATAGGTCAATAAAAATGCTTACGTTTTTTATTTTAATAAATGTAACTTTGTTTGGAGGCACATCATGTCATGATACAAAAGGACCATTTTGTCTGTGTGTGTTGCAGCCTACCCTATGCTTGATGTCATGGTAGCTGCTGATCAGGCCTGTGGCTGCAGTGATTTGCTCTTTAGGCGTGAGGTAGGCATTTGGAAGACCACCTGGAGAGACAGAAAAACAATTATATTATTTGCTTAGGTGCCAGTTAGAACTTACATACTGTAAATAGCATTTCAGTGGACTAAAACAACAGTGACTAAATGTTTTGGCACACATGGTACAGCAGTTAAATTGATGAGATTCCTGTTAAATCTCATCAATCATGATTCACTTTGGACTTATAAAATATATTCTGATTATTAAATATATTCTGAATTGTATCTTAAAGATTGAAATCAGACCAAAGTGCATTTACAAATGTGTTGCAACCAAAACAATTAATTGCAGACACAGAATAGCATACTCATCTTGAAAAACATAACTGTTCAGGCTAGTAACGGAGACCATTAGATTTGTGTTAACTTGATCAAAGCAAGAGCTGATTGGCAAATAGGTGTTATCTATGCATGAGTAAATAAACAGACAGGTATGGTGCATCTTTTTTTTACCCATAGTGTCCTTCACCAACATTTATCACATTATTAACATGGGGCATTAGCATGAACAACAACATAATTATAGTCAACTAAGCTGATTCCCGAGTCATGGCAAATAAAAGTAATACATTTTTTAATAAAAATGGCATATTTTTATATTACATATTTTAGGAAACATGCAATGTCTAATATAGTGTATTTTAATTGATATGTGATAAGTGATAAAAGATGCAGGAACAACCTGCAGTGTGTATATGAGTGTGTGTGTGTGTGTGTGTGTGTGGTCACTTCTTACCCCAACACAGCTTATGCACGTGGTCACTGAATGTCTTTTCTCAGGGGTCAGAGAAAGGGTAGGGGGTCAAAGCTGACTCTATGGTCAAAACTGCTGTTGAGGTCATTGGGGTCACGAGAGGACAACGGGCCACAGGAAAGACATGGCGATACCAAACCTGCAGGAGAAATCACAGCAGAAAATTAGGGTCATGAGGGGTCATTAGGTCAACTTAAATGTGGCAATTTTTGCTCTTGCAGCTAACCAATATGTTTTTATTTGTCAGACTTGGAAGAAGTCCTCAGATCTTAGCAATACTACAGTGTAGAAATACTCAGTTGTAAAAGTCCTGCATTCAAAATGGCTCTTAAATAAAAGTACAAAATGATAAGCATCAAAATAAGGTTAAAGTATCAAAAGTAAAAGTACTCATTACGCAGTATGACCCTTTTCCTAAAATTATAATATTATTATAATATATATATATATTATAATTATTTTATATATTATTGTTACAGCTGGTAAAGGTTATTTTAATTACTTGATACAGTGTTGAGTAGCTTAGCCTAGAATAATATGCCATAGTTTATTGGTTGATATATTTGTATTAATAGTTTAATCTGGAAAGTAGTTAGTAACTTAAGCTGTACAACATAGGTAGTGAAGTATGAAGCAACAAGTAAAGTACACCAGTACCTCAAATGTGCTCAGCTCACCACTGAAATATATAAAGTCCTAAAAAGGGAAAAAATACTCTTGTACAAGCTATGAAACCTCCATACAAAGACTACAACAAACAATACAACCCAACATAACCACAGCATACTACTTAAAATAACAATAATTTCATAAATAATCACAATTCAGTTTTATTTACAAAAGATTATTTTATTACTAGAATGTATCAAATCTATTTTTAACTACACCCTCAAAACTTGTTTTTACTCTTTTCAGAGAGAATTATTCCAGCACCAAGACTTTAAAGTGCAAATAAAATCAGTGCAGCGAGGAAATCCTGGAATATTCAATTATTATGCTTACATTAATAGTTCTTCAGTAACTTTCAGCACAGTGACCTAGATACGAAAAAGTGTTAAGAAGGTGTTTTGTAACTTACTTTCTGGAATGTGAAAAGCTAATTAAGATCCTATCCTTCCAGGCACTGACAACTCTTCATGGGTGAGCCACACCTCACCTGCAACATAAAAACCCATACTCATTCACAAACATATCAGGGGGCCAGCCTGTGTTCACTATTTACCATGCATGCAAATTCTAAAGGCCAACAACCAAAGTAAATATGTTAGTTGTTTCAAGACAAAAACATGAAACAAAGGCTGCAACTAGGGCTTGGTATTAAAGGATATATATTGTTTGAAAACTAAATAAAAATAAACCATCATTTGTATTTTTTTAAGTATTGTTTCTATAAATAGAACATGAGAGAAGATGTTGGCCATAGTGCCCAAACCTAGCTATAACCATCTAAGCCAATCAGTCCAAAACCAAATATATTCATACTACTAAAAGATTAGGGCAGCAACTGATAGTTTATCAGTGTGTATCTGCCAATTTCTATTTTTAATAACCGTTTTTGTTCAGTCTATAAAACAGTCGATTCATTTAAATAACCAAAAAAAAGGAGGTCAAGATTGGGTCTGTCCCTCAATCCAATAAACAATGTATTACGTTTTTGATATAAAGCTTATATGATTAAACCACAACACAGACAACCAGTATATCTTCACAATTGATGGAAGCTTGATATCTAACTAATTGAACCAAAGATATTTAGCATTTATCAATCAAAAAGTTGATCATTTTCTGACAATTGACCAATCCTACGAACTACATTATCCCCATGAACGGATTACTTTCTCAGTAATGTGGTCTACAAATTGTGAAAATGTGAAAGTAGCAATGCCGACTTTCCCACAGCCTCAAGAGGCATCTTCAAATACTTTGATGTATTGCTAAGAAGCCACCTCATGAATATCATGATACTATCACAAAAGATAAAGAAAAATAAAGGAAATCCTCAAAATTCAGAATCTGCAAATCTAGGAATGCTGTAATCATTTGTGGAAAATCACATTGATTACTTTGTTCATGTCTGGGTGAATAAGCTAACAATTAAGTTCCCGCACTAGAGATTTAGCTGCAAGTTACAACTATCAAACCCAATGACATTATCACCCTGCTAAATTATGTATTGCATTCTCTTTTGTGGGAGATTTAGGCATTTTGTTAAATCATCCGGGGTTGCCCCATGTGTCTCTACCAGAGGTGGGAAAAGTACTCAGATCTTTTACTTTAGTGAAAGTAGAAGTACCAGACTGTAGGAATACTCTGTTAGTAAAGTAAAAGTCCTGCAATTAAATTAAATGTTACTCAAGTAGAAATAGAAAAGTATTGGCATCAGAATATATTTAAAGTACAACAAGTTAATGTACACATTATGCAGAACGGCCCATTTAATATATATATATATATATACCACATGTTTTGATTATAATTATTAACGCATTAAAGTGTTCCAAAGCTGGAAAAAGTGGAGCATGATTTCATTATTTTGTAAACTGCAGGGTAGCTTGTAAATTTTACTCCAGGCATAACTGAAGTCATATTTAAATGTTGTTTATATTTCCCATCAATAATCCAAATTTGCAAAGTTAGTAAAGGTATTAAATAAATAGAGTAAAAGTACACGATTTACCTCTGAATTGTTGTGGGCTAGAAGTGCAAGTAGCCAATAAGTGAAGCCTCATTACACTGAGCTCCTTCATTGGAAGAGTCTGCTCACTGTACACCTTTGTCAACGAATAAACACGCTTAATGACAACGTAGTACATGCAAGGCAGTCAAACAAAACCACAATTAGCTATCAGATATGCACGGTTGTGATTTTAATTCACCTTTTAGTCCACAGGTGTTCGTTATACAACCCAAAGAGAGCATCCCATAAAGCTAGCTAGCAGGCTAACTAAGCTTGCTACCGAAAATTGACCATTTAACCCAGAGATTTAATGCTCTTACTGGCCCGCATCTCACGCCAGATTCACAAAAACTCAATGACACAGTTATGACAGGTAGACCCGGTTGTGAAATAAACAGCAGGAATGATCAGCCTGTGCCATGGCAAAGCTGCCGCCGAGCCTCAAGCTGTCACGCAACAACTGACATTGAAGACAAAATAATCTCTAAAAATGTTACCGTGTGTCCTCACACCCAGCGCGGGGAAAGGTCCTCACCAAAACAGACCAAAACATAACAGTCGGCCGCGGAGAAATGTCTAAAATCAGCGATGGTGATAACATTTTCGCGGCAGATGTAATGTACACAGATACACGGTCCCCGGGCACACACACTCACACATACACACACACGGAGACGCGCACGCTCGGCCACTCGTGCACATAGACACTGCTGGCTGCTTCGAATGTGGGTCACTGGGCCTTGCTCTCCCTCGAGCGTGCGGAAACAGTCCCTACCCCTCCTCTGCAGTCCCACCGCTAAAACACACACAGTTAACGACCACCGCGGCCGTGCTATTCCATAACAACCGTTTGCTTTGAATATGCATTTAAAATAAAGCTTACCTTCCTGAGTAATCGTCAGCAGCCTCCGTGTTTTGCTTACTTGAACGTTGCATCGAGTCGGTGGGGGCTCGGAGGACTCCGGGTTGGGGAGAAAAACAGGAGGCCTACTTCATATTACGACGTACAGTCATGCGCAATGGAGACAGTAGGGCGCACTATTTTGCACAGTACAGTAGCAGCAAAACTGAAGGGATCGCTGTGTGATCTTCAGGGAGGAAATGACTCGGCTTGTTTTTCTGGCTTTTCCAGTCGGACCAGTAGACTGTCAGTGCCATCTAGTTTTTAAATCATATAAAATAAAAGCAAGATGGAGATTGTGCCTAATGGCTTGCAAATGAATGCACCTAGAGCGAGAATGGCGGATACTATACCGAATAGGAAATATCCCTTTAAATAGATGTACTACAAAGAATGTATTAAATGCAACCTTTTTTTTATTTATATTGACAATTTTAATAATATGCATTTTTAATACCACCGTATTATTTGTCAGGAAACACATATGTTATAGTGAGTGGGCTTTGAATGTGACATTGGACTGTCGCCAGGAGGTTGCAGCGCAGGGTAAGGATGGCCCTGCCTTCCGGATGGCAGGGGGTTTCCCCTTTCATTGACATCCAATCAGTAGCTCTATAGACCGTGACGTTGCACCTATACTGTGTAGAGGTTCCCCTACATTAATATTATTGAACTTATTGACCTTTATAAACCTTATTCAGTACGATGGTCTAATCCATCCATGTCGGTGGAAAATGTGAATTTCACATTCTATTCAAACAACCATGTGATTTTTGTTGACATGCATTATATTGACGTGAATGATAAATACATGTGCATTATTGATTAGAATTAGTTAACAACATATTTCTGGAAAAATGCTAATTTAATAGTAGGAGTCTGACCAGGTACTGACAAATCCTGATCTTAAAACTAAATCCAAAGCAATATCTTAATTGTTGCTAAATAGGTGTATAATACACGTTGAGTGTTTACCTGTGACAGCTAGAGTAGCATCTTATTACATCAGTGCAGCACAATGTGGCCACTATCTGCTCTCAAAAAGAGGAGTTTGGGAATATAATGGGAAAAGTGATCTCATATGATGAGGAACAGTACAATAGCTAGTAATAAATTGTGACTAACTTTTTGTGTAAGTGCATTTAGAGTCCTTTGCTCATATTTTATGCATTAAGATTGAAGTATATAGTTCAGGGGCTTCATTACTGAAACGTTTAAGTCCATAATCCCTTCTTGTGAGATCTAAATAACATTCATGCATACGGGTATAACAGAAACATGTCTCCTAACTGCATTTAGGAAAACATTGTCATCTCTTTTTAGGAAAGGAATAGTTATCACAGAAATGTCCTTATTCAGGAATTTCAAGACAAGTCAGCAATCCAAAATTATGATGGGATGGCTGGCGTTATTGCTACTGGATTTGGCATCCCCTGTGTCACTTTGGACCAGGATGGTCATAATCTTAACGAAATTTCACTGGTGTTAATTATTTCCTTTAGTTTAAGCAAACAATATAATTTTACTTTGGATTCATGGTGTATACAATTAAAGAGTGCTTTTAAATCTGGCAGAGCTGGTGTTATGTCAGCTGGATTTGTCGCCCCATTGTAAATTTGGACTACCATATTCATGCTCTCCTTTAGTTTAATTGTATAACAGTGTCGTCATTATTTCTGTACTCCTGCCTGGATCCATAATTCCTCAGAATCTTTGTTTTTTTTGCTAATTCTTTATCCTTTCTTCTTTATTTTTCATCATCTCATCCTTTTCCTTCTTCCCTAACATTATCCATCCTTGCAGTGTTACTCAGATCTTCATTTCATCCTTGCTGCCAGGTTCTCTGACTGATAGCCCTCCTCTTAATAATTTTCAAATCACATTTCTTCTCTTTCTAAACCCCTCCCATATAGCCTTTTGTATTATAATTGCTGTTCGTTTGGTTTTCATAGCTACTCACCTGCTGGTCTAAACAAAGTCACGGATTATTGGAATGCTTTATGACAAGCACACCATTCTCTAATAAATACAGTGAAGACTTACCATTGCATACAAATAGAATATATTCCAAGATATTACAACACTACTCGTATGCCTATTTTGGGATTCCTCCAACTATTGTAAATAAGAAATCCTTTTAATGCTCATGAACATACATACTGGGGTTGAAGATGAAGTAAGTACAATAAACCTCATGTGTTATTCATGAGATTCAACACTTGTATATTTCCTCTGCTCCCTACTTCCTGCTCATCCGCTCATCTTTCCATCTCAGAGGCATAAAGCCTTTCAAATGAACACCCGCAGAAACCATCAACAACAACAACAATAAAGCACTTAGCTATGGAGCAACCCATCTTTGTTTTCCCAAATGTGACAAATCCAATGGACCCACACTTTTTCCTTCAAACAAATCAAATCAGAGCTTTGGTGTGGTTCATTCTGAGGTTTGTTTATGGAAAAGTATTCCCACATTGTTTCAATCCTCTCACAAACTGATTTTTTTTTTCTTCTATCTGTAATTTTGTGTTATTTTTATCAGTACATTTAGCATATTTGTTTCATGGAGCCATGGTCCCTAAAGAAGTGAACTTTATGTGCTTGTAAAATCCTTCCATTGAAGTGCTTCACCCCACTTGTACCTGTTCTCAGAGATTGAATTACTACAGGGTAATGGAAACCATGCAGAGTGCTGTGGGACATCCTTTTCCCACACAACAACATTTAATCACAGGCGAACATTGGGCGCTTTGCCACATTATATATCAACATCTACTGTATATGTGAGTGAGTGGCGACAGAGAGACGGAAAGAAAGACACTATATGTTGTGAGGAAGACTATAACTACATAATACCAGGATAAATTACTGTTTGTGTCTTTATTTGAGACACTCAAAAAAAGTAAATACAATATCAGGACAAAAATCCATATTTGCAGGAAACAACAGGATCAGCCTCTTAATGGATCTTAATTGAAGCAATAAAAGAGTAAGATGATGAAGCGATTGGACTTTGTTTGCTCCCTTCCTATAAAGTCCCTTGTGGGCCAGTTGTTATGAAGGCAGTACTGTAATGAGAGATTAACATAAAGCATAAAAAATTGACCGCCCAACAGTGAAGTGTGTGTGTGTGTGTGTGTGTGTGTGTGTGTGTGTGTGTGTGTGTGTGTGTGTGTGTGTGTGTGTGTGTGTGTGTGTGTGTGTGTGTGTGTGTGTGTGTGTGTGTGTGTGTGTGTGTGTGATAGAGGGAGCTAATTTCACACACAACCACATACTTTTCACGTGGTCTGACCGGAGGAAACCACCTCCCATCCCACCGCTGCCAGGTTTCAGTGATCTTTTGGATTTTCTCATCTCTCTTGTTTCTTTCCTGCTTACTGCTTGTGTTTCTTTTTTGAGCTTTTTCCCACCTTCTGATCTTTATTCTACTCTTCCTCCTTCCAGTGATGTCGTCTCTTCTGAGGGAGGAGATGCAGAGAGTTTTATTCCGACCTTCAAAACAGAGACTGGTGGAGTACATTGAGATTGAAGAGCCAACACACGGAAGACATTTTCTCTGTGTCTCAGGTAAACAACTTTCTTTTTTAACAGGTACGCTTATGAAAGCATTTTTAACGGGTCAACCAGTGGAATTTACTGTTACAAGTTGTACAGAACATCATCTTGCTGTGTATAATCTGTAGGGGAAATTTACTGAATGTGTCCTTTGCCCAGCCTATGAGGCCTGACAAGTCAAGGTTATACTTTTGCTGCAGATGGACTGTCTGGTGCTGCAGCGATCATATTTCTATGCAAAAATACCAACAAAAACCTTTGTTGTTTTCCTTTTTGCAGTTGCTAAAAACAAATTGGTGCAGTTATGTATAGTGCGATGTCAGATATCTCAGACGGCCCTGAAGTCTGGATCCAAAGGGTCCCACACCCAACGCTCCAGCATACAGGAGTGCTATAGGAAGGCGGAGGTTTGGTCCCTGCAGGACCTGACTCTTGTTGACGGACGGGATGCTGATGTGGTAATTAACTATTTTATTACATTTGCTTTTCATTGCTCATTTTTGCATTATCTGCCATTGTTATCTTTACAAATGATTACTCTTTACAATCATAAAAGACTTGAAAAATGCCTACATTTCAAATAATTTAGTGCTACCTGCTGTATATTCTTATGGGTTTTTATTGTGTGGACCCAAAAATGGAAAAATCAAGGGGTGTCTCTTTCGGATAACTACAAAATAAACAAAATCTACAAGTAATAATGATAGTGACAACACAGCTCTATATATGCAACATCACCAATTATCTTTATTTTAAGATTGTGATCTTGACTTGAAAAAAAATTCCTAACTCAAGGTCCATATAGTTTTAAGTTTCTCAGCTGGGGATCAATTAATGACATCTCCGTAAAGCCTTTGGAAGAACGTAAAATTGTTTCAACATTTAGTTTTTATTATTTAATCAAGATTATCGCAAATGTATGCTTTCATTGCCAACTTGCCCATTCCCTTTTAAAAATTGCATGTTGCCAATAGTTTCTTGTCACATTTAATTGCCTTTTTTTTAAATGTATCTTTTCATACAGCTAATGCCTTCTCATTTTGTGTCTCTGTGTCTCCAGGATGACCCCTGTTTCCTGCTGCACTTTGACAAGATCCGTACAGTGACGGCTGTCAGTTGCTCGGCCAAATATTCGTTTGTGCGTGCCCTGGTGGTTCTCAGCGACCAGCACTGCCAGAAGTCACTAAACCTGCGGAACTTTGACTGGGCCTACATCAAGCCCACCTCCTTCTACTCTAACAGAGGCGACTGTGTTGTTCTGACACAGATCTGCTTCTATGCATTCAACTTGGTTTGTCTGTCCATGTGTCCCGTGCCTCTGGATGCATAATGGAATGACACAATGATTGTGTGTGTGTCATTTCAGGTGTGTGTAGTATGAAATGGGTGTAGTATTGTGGCTTCGGATATAACAAAAGGGCTTATCATGAAATGTCTGTTGCATCAATACTCTTGCTGGCAAATGCAAGTTTTAACCTGCTAAGTGTTTGTTAACAGTATACTCTTCTATTGTGATAATTTCATGACTTATCCCTGAAAGTATTATATTCTCAGTGTTATTGTATACATTTCCATTCAAATGGACAACAAATAAAAGAACTGCACATTTCTTACCTTTCTCTGACTTTAAAATAAAATGGGGTTTCAAATGAACGATTCAGTGTTTTATAAAAGGTTTAGATTTTTTATCTGAGTCTGCTGATCTGTTGGAATTATCTTAATAATCGAATTGCTTTAGTGCATTTAAAAATGTATAGTTTTATATATTCAATAGGAATCATATATGTTTAAAATTTGTAAATAAGAAATATGAATTGATTACGTTTGTTTCTTCTGCCGAGAAACTGGGATTGTTAGACATGACTAATATAGCAGTCTGTTACACTGAAAAAATGAAACATTGACTTTAAATAAATGTATTATGTCAACACTTCCACATAATTGTATTAGGTCAGTTGAAAGCAATAGTATGAAGTTGAACCTATTATTTTTACTTTAAACTTTGAATGTAGTTTGAAAACATATTTTTTCGTCAACCTGTGGTTCAGGTTTCTACCTACAGATGGCGCCAACACATTGCTACACAAAGACAAGGAGCAATTAGAAGCCTAAGATATGCCTGTCGGAAATAAATTTAAATATACATTTAGATACAAGTAGGTTCATTGCATATTATTTTTGAACTGCAAATCAGTCATGCAAAAATATTGATCCTTACATTGGTAATGTGCACAAATCATGTAAAGATTGTTTTTTTCGTCCCGTCGCCGGCACCGAGAGGACAGCCTAGCGGGTCCATACCTGCCGCCAAAATTCAAGTGAGAAGAGAGAGGACCGAGTTTTCCTGTTGACGGTTGTAAACACTAGGCAGTTTACCTGGTGATTCACTTTTAAGTTACCCATTTGGTTTTCAAACAACCGCAAGTCTTTCCACCGGAGTGTGCGGGGATAATAAATCCTAAAGATGCACATCAAGTCTATTATTCTTGAAGGATTCAAATCCTACGCACAGAGGACGGAGATCAACGGTTTCGACCCGCTGTTCAACGCCATCACAGGACTCAACGGCAGCGGAAAGTCAAACATTTTGGACTCGATTTGTTTCCTTTTGGGTATCACCAACCTCAGCCATGTAAGTGTGTTATCGGATTTAAAGTATTTTATTACTATGCTAAAAACCACTGAGTTTCGGCCGGGTTGTAGGGTTTGGTTTGGCAGTAGTAGGATATATTTAATCTTACTTTGAAGCTACTGTACTGTGTTGATATATTCAGTAAATGTGTATATAAGAGTAAGTATGAACGTTCAGATACGCCTCTGACTAGGAGTATTTTTAACTATCAATATATTTTTGTATTGTATTACATTTTTTAAAGTAATTTTGTAATTCCAGTATTATGACTTTCCAGGGAATTTCCAGCTGTTTCTTAATTTGCTCTTTTTATATTGATATAAAAAGTAAGAATTCCAATTTTCTTTTTTCTATGTACTACTAAAAAGTCTAAATAATACTTTTCTTTCATTTTGACTTGATAGGTGCGAGCCTCCAACCTCCAGGACTTGGTGTACAAGAACGGACAGGGTGGCATCACCAAGGCAACTGTGTCTATTACCTTTGACAACTCCAATAAAAGCCAGAGTCCTCTGGGGTTTGAAACCCATGATGAGATCACCATCACCAGACAGGTTGGCAAACAAATGGATACAAAATGCTTTGTAATTGGTGAACACGGTCGTTGTCGGCACATCTAACACAAACACTTTGTAATAAATCTTCCTTTAAGGTGGTAATTGGTGGCAGGAACAAGTACCTTATCAATGGAGTCAATGCCAACAACACCAGGGTGCAGGACTTGTTCTGCTCTGTTGGCCTCAACGTCAACAACCCACATTTTCTCATCATGCAGGTCAGTCTTGTGTCTGCGGCATGGTTGTGTTCGTACTTTGTTGCACTTCTACAGTATTTAATATCATGTGATGTTTCCAATAATTTAGGGAAGGATCACCAAAGTTCTAAACATGAAGCCACCAGAGGTAAAGCATATACACGTTGTCAACAATCTCACCATCTGTACTATTCCATAACATTTTCCAGCCTTTTCCAAAGTTTTCCAATAACCACTTTTTCTCTTTCAGATCCTTGCCATGATTGAGGAGGCAGCGGGAACCAGGATGTATGAGTGCAAAAAGCTTAGCGCTCAAAAAACCATTGAGAAGAAGGAAGCCAAGCTGAAGGAGATTCAGACAGTATGTCAGACATTCTTATTTTTAAACATTTTATCTCTGTTCCTCCCGAGAAGCTGCAACAATTATGTAAACGGCTTGATAGCTGTGTATTTAAAAATCCTCTTTTTTCTAATCATCTTTTCATCTTTCTTTACTCTTAAGATTTTGGATGAGGAAATTACTCCAACCATGAACAAACTCCAAGAGGTAGGTTCATTGCAATACTGTATGTGCACATGATGCATTATCTAGGAAACGTTATGTTGTTTTTTTTTACATAGCTTCTCTCTTTTCTAAATCTTCCTCCCTCTGCAGGAGCGATCATCATACTTGGAGTACCAGAAGCTCATGCGTGAGATCCAGCACCTGTCTCGGCTGTATGTGGCCTGGCTGTTTGTGTGTGCTGAGGAAACCAAGGTAAAGTCAGCCGAGAATCTGAAGGTGATGCAGGACAACATCACCAAGATGCAAGCAAGCATGGCTGAGAATGAGAGCAAAGTCCAGGAGCTGTCAGCCCAGATTCATGAACTGCAGAAGAAAAAAGACCAGGTAGACTGATTAGATTTTTAACATTAGTCCCACGTTGATTTGTTGAACTTTTGAATCTTTCTCCTGAGTGAACGTCTTCGCTGTAACATCCGTTTTTAAAGAAGTGTTCGAAAGGATCTGTAGCTCATCAAAATTCTGAAAAGTACATTGTGTCATTGCTTAGTATTTGATGTCTGTTGATTGTAGGAGGTGAATGGGGTATTGAAGTCCCTGGAAGAGACTCTAGCTGATATGCAGCGTGTGGATGCAAAAGGTCAGAGTGCACTTGACCTGAAAAAACAAAATGTCAAAGATGAAACCAAGAAGAGGAAGGAACTTGTCAAGAGTATGGAGGAGGTACTGGGACAATTTTTATTTTGTTCCTATGCGTTGTCTTTTCTTTTAGCACACGGAAATCCCTTGCAACAAAGGGTATCTGCGAAAGTGAGTCCATGCTCTTGATCAGCTGTTTTCCTCATCCTTAGGACAAGAAAATGCTTGTGGTAAAAGAAAAGGAGGTTTCTACATTGAAGGAGCAGCTTAAGACGCTTCAGGATGAGGGTCAGAAGGACAGTGTAGCCCTCGAGGCGGCTGAGCAGCACTTCAGGGCTGTGTCCGCAGGCCTCTCTACCAATGAGGATGGAGAGGAGGCCACACTGGCCGGTCAGATGATGACCTGCAAGAATGACATGAGCAAAGCAGATACTGAGGCCAAGCAGGTGAGGAAAGAACCTAATCATATCTGCTGGGGAAATGATGTTTCAGGTTTGGTTTTCCAGGTTACCTGTTTATATTCTACAGTAGGTTTTTAGTACAGACATTTATGCTCTTCAGTGTGGATAATTCAGCACAGGCCTGCTGTTTCTAAAACGTTTGGTGTTGAGAAAGTACAATTTTTTTAGCAGTTGATTCCTAAGATTGTTCAACTGTCTTTTCTGAATCTTTGTTTCGTCCAGGCTCAGATGACCCTCAAGCATGCCCAGGCTGAGCTGAAGACCAAACAGGCGGAGGTGAAAAAGATGGACGGTGGCTACAAGAAGGACCAGGACAGCATGCAGGCAATCAGAAGCAGCAGGGAGAAACTAGAGGCTGAGCTAGCTAAACTCAACTATGAAGGTACTGTGCGATTATGTGAAGAGCTGTGCATGGAGGCAACCTCTTCTACTCATGCAGCTAACACACCTTGTGTTTACATTTTGTAATTTTTGCTGACTGTGTTTGCATTTCTGTCTTTATGCAGAGGGGAAAGAGGAGAATCTGCTGGACAAAAGAAGGCAGCTGTCTAGAGAGGTTGCTAAACTGAAAGAGACCTACGAGAGACTTGTGTCTCGCTTCCCCAACTTGCGCTTTGACTACAAGTAAGGATTTGAACGATGAATTGAAAAAATCTAATCTTAATTAATTCTCGAGAACTGACACACTGTTTCTGAGAAACAAAACAAGTAGAAAACGTGCTTATTTTTATGGCCCTTATAAGAGTTTGAGCTTTTAACCTTTATTAAGTATTAATGTTTTCTGCTTTCCTATAGGGACCCAGAGCGAGGCTGGGACCGCAGCAAAGTGAAGGGGCTGCTAGCTAACCTGATCACCGTCCGGGACGTCTCTTACGCAACAGGACTAGAAGTCGTGGCGGGAGGACGGCTCTATAACATCATTGTTGACACAGAGGTGTGTGTTAGTGGTTATGTCATTTCATTGCAGTAAGGTTAAGGTGTTTATATTATTTCATATTAACCTGGTTTGGTGTTTTTGTCTTCTCCAGGTGACAGGTAAAAAGCTGTTGGAGAAGGGGGAGCTGCAGCGGAGGTACACCATCATTCCCCTGAACAAGATCTCAGCCAAGACACTCAATGACCGAGTGGTCCACGCCGCCAAGAGCCTGGTGAGAGATCTAAATCCCACCTGTTTAAAAAAAATGTAATAAACATGACTTTAATGACGCGCTGTAGATTCCTATCCCGTCCTGACTCTTCTCTGTCCCCATTCTGTCAGGTCGGAGAAGACAACGTTCACACAGCCCTGTCCCTGGTGGGCTATGAGTCAGACCTGCGTAAGGCCATGGAGTATGTCTTTGGCTCCACACTGGTGTGTGACACCCTGGACGACGCTAAGAAAGTGGCTTTTGATAAGCAGGTGATGACCAAGACTGTCACTCTTGGAGGTGACATCTTCGACCCACAGGGAACTCTGAGTGGAGGTGAGAACACGGGGGCACCTTATACTAGATTGTGTCATGTGCAGTTACAGAAAGTATCCTGGACTACAAAATGTTTTATGTATTGCTTATAATCATGTTTGCCGTTGAACATTATACCTGTTGTAACAGTTTTGGCTTGCATGACTCAATATAATGACGCAATATGGACAATTGTTCACATGCATGGACTTTCCTCTCCGTTTCTGCTCTTCCAGGCGCTCGCTCCCAGTCAGCGTCAGTTCTGACCAGCTTACAGGAACTGAAGGAGGTTCGGGACAACTTGAATGGATACGAGGCCCAGCTTCAGGATATTGAACGACAACTGGCCAGCCTGAAGGGAACTGCGGAGAAGTATGCAGGCTCGCATGACCAAATGAAATGAAATGATTCTGAATACAGCTCTGCTAAATCTCACGTAGGCAGATAAGTTATGAAATGATTAGTTTGTTCATCAGATAGTGCTGACGACTGGATTTTTCAGTTGGAATCTTGTTCAATAAAATAAATAAAGTGAAAGTTATCCAAGGCATAGTCTATCATATGCAAAATAAATTCCACAACTTTCACAGCAAACCAGGGCCTTTTGTTTTCTGCTTTATTCACTGCATTTTGTCCCTCCAGGTACCGACATCTGAAGCAACAGTATGAGCTGAAGGTCGAGGAGGAGCAGATTCTGCAGACCAAACTGCAGCAGAGCTCCTTCCACCAGCAGCAGGAGGAGCTGGAGAGGCTGCGCAAGGCCATTGGTAAGAATGCTAACATTTACACAAACGCACAGTTTAAAATAACTGAATTCAACAAATATACTGTACACAAGCAAACATTAGATTTGTAACGGGCTAATGGGAACTAAAACAGTCCATCGATCCAGCTTTAATCTTCTTCCTTTTTTGCTGATGCGTTTGCTTAAACAGAAGAGAGTGAGGAGACTCTGCGTGTCACCAAGGATGTTCAGAAACGGGCTGAAGAAAAGTACAATGTGCTGGAGAACAAGATGAAAAATGCTGAGGCCGAGAGGGAGAAGGAGCTGAAAGCCGCTCAGCAGAAACTCAATGCTGCCAAGGCCAAAGCTGATGCCTTCAATAAGAAGCTGAAGCAGAAGCAGCAGGTCAGTAGTTCTCTCCAGCTACTATCTGCTGATGCTCCAAGTGAATCGGTGCACTGACTTGTGTTCTCTTGCTCATTTGCGCAGGAGTCTGAATCCGTGGCTCTGGAGCTGGAGGAGCTGCGCAGGGAGCAGGCTGGCTACGAGCAGCAGATCCAGGCTGTAGATGAAGCCACAAAGGCCATCCAGGAGCAGATAGACAGCATGGCGTGCACCGTCTCACAGAACAAGGTATTCCCACAGTTTGGTGTACATGTTAAGTGGATTAATGTTCAGAAGAGTGATCAAGTCATATAAAATCTCTATTTGGGTCACCGACAATATCTAGTCAATAATTCAACACGGCTCATAAGTAGGCGCTCAACTACTCTGAAGCCATTTCCTTTCCCTCTTTCACGGTACCTCATTCTCTGTCTCTGTGCAGGAGGCAGTGCGTACAGCCCAGGAGGAGCTGGCCAAACAGAAGGAGGTGATCATGGCTCAGGACAAAGAGCTCAAGGTGACTGCAGTTATTTTCCGTTAGTGCTTCGGCTGGTAGTGTTTCATTGGGACATGGAAGGTCTTTTTATTACTACAGTTTTGAGCTTCCTCTCTTTCACTTTCTTAAATGTAGGGATGGGTACCGAAACCCATTTTTAGAGACTGTGGTATTGATGAGCTCCAACGTTATCGTTTCTGTTGTCGGTACTTCAGCAATAATAAATATGTAAAACACATTTCATATTTATTATTGCTACATAAACATTATCTTGCACATTTTATCCAACCATCTCTGTTTTAGTTTGCAATAGCATTATTTCCACTGTCTTCACTCCAGAAGAGTTATCGATCTCTTGTCTGTGTGCGGGGGGGCAGGGCAGTTCATACTTTGTATACTGCAGGGTAGCTTGTGAATTTACTCCAGGTGGAACTAAAGTCTTATTTAAGTGTTATTACATTATTAATACAAATCTGTAAAGTAACTAACGGTATTTAATAAATGCAGTGGAGTACCTCTGAACTGTGGTGGAGTAGAAGTACAAGTAGAATTGAAAAGTAAAGCACAGACCCCCAGAATTGTGCAGTACTATACTATCATTTATATAAAGCAATGTTCATTTGGTTTCCAATTTGTTTAGTTGTGTTTTTTTAAATATACTGTTAAAGCAGTATCAATAAGAGTAGTAGTTAAATATATAGTGCAACTTGTTTGATAATTGGTATCCAATTAAATGTTCCAGGGTAAGAGCTCAGAGGCCAATAAAATAAGAGAGCAGAACAATGAAGTCCAGCTGAAGATCAAGGAGCTGGAACACAACATCAGCAAGCACCGCAAAGACAGCCATGAAGCTGCAGACAAGGTACACTCTCACTCTCACTCTCACTCTCACTCTCTGTCTGTCTGTCTGTCTGTCTGTCTGTCTGTCTGTCTGTCTGTCTGTCTGTGTGAATGTTTAATCTTTTCTTGTATGATCAGTCTCCTCTTAATGTTTCTTCCTCTCTCTCACCCTCGTCGTACGGTCTTCTCCAGGTGACTCGGATGCTGGAGGAACATGACTGGATCCGGTCGGAGCGCCAGTTCTTCGGCCAGCCCAACACCTCTTATGACTTTAAAACCAACAACCCCAAAGAGGCTGGACAGCGGCTGAAGAAGCTGGAGGAGACCACCAGCAAGCTGGAGAGAAACGTCAACAAGAGGGCTATGAACATGCTGAACGAGGCCGAGGAGAGGGTGAGGGCAAACGCAGAGACCTCAGGATATTGTTCCACCAATGCAGAAACTACCTTTGCAGATATGAATGTCTTGCATCCAACCCGCACACGTGTCTCCCCTCTTGCAGTATAATGACCTGATGAAGAAGAAGAGGATCGTGGAGAACGATAAAGCCAAAATCTTGCAGACCATCGAGGAGCTGGACCAGAAGAAGAATGAGGCTCTCAACGTGGCATGGCAGAAGGTCTGCTCTCTTTTTTTTATGTGTGATATGGATTTCGCTCACACTGATACCTAACTATTCCCTGCTTTCATTAACCAATACTAATTGAATACCTGATACCTGTTTGTTCATAACTTGCAGTTTATAATCTGCTGAGACTAAAAAGGCTGTTAATGCAACACAAAACAGAGTAGTTCTGACTCTTCAATACAGATTGATTTCATGAGTAAAATCATCAAGAACGTGGCTCTTTAGTCAGAATTTCTTTGTCTGGGATATATCATGCATTCCTGAACATTTCCCCTTCATTTCCTTTTCTTGCTCTTTCATTTGATTGTGTATTTAGAGACAATAGACAGGGGGTTGTCAGGTTATGAGGTCCACTCGATTCTGATTGGTCAACTCTGACATTTCAGAGGTTATGAATTGCTGTACATTAAACCTCATTTCATGTTTTAAAATGAGTCACTTATAGTTGAAACTTAAGTGTTATTGTTTATTTTGAGTCATGTTGTTGTTTATCCTCACTGTTTTGCTGTTTGTTAAATGTTTCCCTTCCCTTGCAGGTTAACAAGGACTTTGGCTCTATTTTCTCCACCCTGCTGCCGGGGGCCACTGCTAAGCTGGCTCCTGCCCAGGGCGGGGGTGTCTTGGAAGGTCTTGAGTTCAAGGTGGCCTTGGGCAACACCTGGAAGGAAAACCTCACCGAGCTCAGCGGGGGGCAAAGGTCAGCAACAGTACTCTAATGAAGGGGCAACTATTGTGTCTATTCAGGTATTACAGGTACGGGTATAAAGGAAGTCCCTTTAACTGAGAGCCTTTGTGTTTTCAGATCTCTGGTGGCTCTGTCTCTCATCCTGGCCATGCTGCTGTTCAAACCGGCTCCCATCTACATCTTAGACGAGGTGGATGCTGCCCTGGATCTCTCGCACACACAGAACATCGGGCAGATGCTGCGCACACATTTTAGACACTCCCAGGTATGTTGACAAACACAGGCATGTTCTAATGCCCTTAAAATATGAATTGCAAACCGTTAAAAGCAGATTATGTTGTGCCTTGTGTATTATCAACTAGATTACACATGTTTTAAAGCATTTGAATAAATAATGCATTGGAATTTTGTGTATTAATACCATCAACAATAATCTGATCATTGTCCATTTTCTCCCTGCAGTTTGTGGTGGTGTCCCTAAAGGACGGCATGTTCACCAACGCCAACGTCCTCTTCAAGACCAAGTTTGTTGACGGCATGTCCGCAGTAACACGGACCGCGCTCAGCCAGAATGACACCAACCTTCCCTTGAAAGGACAAGACAAAGCTCGCCAAAAGGACAAGAGGAGCAAACCGCTCATCAGCTAATCATTGAACTGAAATATCTGCAATCAACAATGTATCTGCCAACCCTGAACTGTGTATACCATTTCCTCTGCCACGCATTGCTCTTTTCCTTATCTTAAGAGTTGTTTATAGGACTGTTTTAGTGAGTGTCGTCCTCTTTGTTCAGCTGTAAGTGTGTCTTCACATCTTTGTGTTTTTAAACCTTTTTTTAACTGTACATTTCTTCATTTCTCAACTGTCCTTGGTTATCCTGTCTGTATTCTGTTTCATACCCTTCTGCACATACGCTCAGCTTCATATGCAGCTTGAACGTCCATATTTTAAAAATAAATAAAGCAGGTCAAATAAAAACAGACTTTGTTTTCTACATCGCCATGTCTCAAATCATAATTGAATTTTAGATAAGAACCAATGTGTAGATTTGAATTAGTGTTCTTTAAAATAGTTTATCGTTTTATTAAATGGTTGTTTTTATAACAATTTATCTTTGACTGCTTATGTATGCATACACAAATACACCAAGGGAAATTCATGGTGTTAATTAGCAATAAAGCTGATTTGGTAGCATTAGAGGTGAATTGCTGGTGCCCCCTGCTGGAAGATGGGTTTAACCGAAACCATCATTCTGTGAGTAATGTGAAATGAAAACTGTTATTGTGACACCTCTTGTGTTAGTGTAAAACAAAACAGGGAAAAGCACCGGGTACCAAATGTGAGAAAGATGATGTAACTGAACCAAGCAGTGAAAAGGAGCCATAGTCTGAATGAAAACAAACAGTCACTTGTCCAAATAGTCATGGTAGTTTTATTTCATCAGGGACAAATTCAAACAGCTATAGCATCACGTTCAACTTTACAGCAGGTTCTTTTATTATTCTCAAGACTTCACAAAATGGGCTGTTGTCTCGCTCGTTCACTTTGCAAACAGGAAGAACATCATTCACAGGAGACAGAGAGACGCATCTTCAATGGCTCTGCTATTCTACTACATCTCAGCAGCTGTGATTAAACAGAGAGGAAGAGTCCAACCCCACCGTACGAGTGCGACTGAACGAGAGTCAACCTTCTGTTAGCCAAGCTGGACCACCTGCTGTTCTGATATTTAATAAGTAGGCAAACCCACAACAGTAGTAAAAGTCCCCATTTTGGGGCTATAGATATACAGCATCCACAAACCCCACACATTGGTTTATATAGCATTTATTATTATGTAACTAAATAAAACTTGACACGTTACATTAATAACCTCGCCTTTCCCTTCTCACTGTGAGCTCATTCTCTCTTTAAGATCAAGCTTGATCAGCCAATTAATGTGAATCAGTGTGTCAAAGCCCAAAGGTAATATGGAAAGGAAATGTAGGAGAGGGGTTATCTGAATCAAAGTGGTCACTCAGGAGAGCAGTCAATGATCTGTTTCACTGATAAAGTGAAAACGAGTTGATGCTCTATGTTTCCGGCTGGCTTGGTGGGTTGTGTGCGTGTGTGTGTGTGTATAAGAATGTGTGTGTGTATAAGAATGTATATGTGAGAGAGTGTGTGCACGCTCAGGGTTGGCTCTGGATATGTCTGCGCAGCTCCTGGGCCTTATCCCTCAGGTCCACTCTGCTGTCTGCCTGCAGCGTGGAGAGGGAGCGCTGCAGCTGCTCCCGGCTCTTCACACACACACAGTCCCACTGATCGCTCTCTGGAAGCGACACACAGGAACATTTCATCAGTGACACTGAGGATTCCCCCCCCCCCAACCATAAATCTAATCCTTTAAAAACAGATTTGTACTACAGTGCATTTCCATGGCACTCAGTAAATTTAATATGAGCGATAACAGCATTTTATCTTCATTTTTATCAATGTAACAAAAGAGCATATTTACAGTTACTCTCTATACTTTTTGGCATTCTAATGGACTCAGATAAATACAGTACTATAATATTCCTACAGGGAGTTAAGTTTATAGGGACCATTATATTCCCTTATAATACATTTGGTTTTACACATTGTATCAATTGATTCAGGAGTATGTCACACAGAAGTCATGCTGTCTTACACATTCATCCATTGTTTGACATATTCCTTAATGTATGTGTTATTGTTATTTTGCTTAAAAATAAGGGTTGAATTCCCAGACATAAACTCTTCTCAGTAATATATTAATATAATAATATCTTTTTAAAAACCCTGGATTGAAATGAAAGCTTTAGGTTAGCAAATGAAGCGAATGTAGGACTAAAGTATCATGAGCAAATTTTACTTAAGCATTCCATCTGCGCGGATCAGACGGTAAGGTCTATCAGTTAGTTTAACGTTGTGGAAACACTGAGCAGAAATACGCCAGCTTTAAGTTTGCTCATAATGGGGGATATGGTGCCATAAAACTGCAAAATTGTATAAATAGACTTGAAGGGAACCTTTACTCATGAAGAAAAACAGGGCTCAAGTTTGGTTTTCAAAAACAAATGAGGAGCAATACACTTTATGAAAATCTTAGTAGGAGTACCTCCAGTTCTCTTTACGATCAGCTCCACAACGGACAAGGCCTCGGTCCTCACAGAGGAGTAACTTTTGTTTTCTGGGAAGAAAAACAACACAAACATGGTGATGAAATGCAGAGTATAAGACTATAATATAAAACACCCTGAGATTGGGAAGCTCTTACCTAGAGGGTGAGTGAGAGCAGCACACGTCTCTGTGAGGATCTGAGACAATGCATCAGAGTCTTCACTCCCCTTCTCCAGCAGCAACAACCTACAGAGAAAAAACATTCATAACCTTTAGTTAGAAATATTTAATATGAACACACTTTGGTCTGCCTGATTTGTTCAAGTGTCAGTTATTAACATGAGCAATGACAAGAACATGTGTGTGTTTGTTTGGTACCTACCCCTTGTAGTATGCCTTCATGGACTGCAGAACACCAAGCTGAACTTTCCAGGTGCTTAGCTTGAGCTTCTCACACATCAGACTGCACACCTCCACCTGGAAGCGAGCTACAGACACACATTATGATCAGCACATCATATAACCATATCATAACCGTTCTGCCACTGAGCTGCGCCTTTGAGGAAGCAGTTTTGAGTCTCTAAACCAGGGGTGTCCAAACGTTTCACCGAGGGCCACATACAGAAAAATGTACGGATAGCAAAGCCACTGTAGAGTTGAATATCGCTTCATAAGTTAAGTTATAAGTTAGCAAAGCAAATCAAATGTAGGTGAATAATGCGCAATACTTTCAAATGGTTTAAGGAAAAAACAGCCTACATCCCATCTCTCTTTAGGGTTTCATTTATTTAGTTGGCAGTTCATTCCTTAAAACAGAAGCCTCAGATTGCTGATAATAAGGGTGAATATGAAGGTTACATTTCAAGTTTGTTGTAGAAATAAGTTATTGGTTTTTTAAAAATTATAAACTAAGATTTGTTAGAAAATGTTTTACATTTTAAATGACTGAATTTATTTGAAAAGTGGGCTCATTAATATATTTCAACATATATATTTATAGAAGTACAATATAAGACAAGCAAAAGTTTAATTTGTGGGCCATATCGCATTATACTTTTAGAATTTGCTGAGGGCCGATTCAAAATGGCCTGCGGGCCGCATTTGGCCCCCGGGCCGTAGTTTGGACATCCCTGCTCTAAACGTTAGGAAATATTGTCCCTCGATCGGAGTAGTATTAAAATCTTTCTCACGTAGTGCTCTTAAGTGTGTAGGATTTATATTTCCACCCTACAGAAATAACAATTATAGAACAAGTGCAGTTGGATCATTGGTCTAGTCGGGGCTGTGACTTACCCTGAGTCTGAGGGTTTCTGGGCCAAGCCTTTCCTAGAGTCTCAAAAGCACAGAGCAGAGCTTCAGTCTGCAGCTCTTTCTCCTTCACATCTTTATCATCATCATCCTCCTGCCGAGACCTCAGAGACGCACGGCCGCTCTCTGGGCAGTTCTGTTGGGATTCGGGAAGATACTTGAGATAGGACTTCTCAAATGCAGTGATATCTTAAAAGATGGCACTATAATAACAAACAGGTCATATCAGATGGAGGATGTGATGTAACCTTTTTGATCAGAGGGAAAATGATCTCCGCCATGTCGCTGAAGCGGTCCTCCTGGCTGCTGTGAAGCACATCTCCGGCGCAGCGCAGAGCAGCCATTTTGTAAACCAGACTCTCCTTACGGCATTCCTTCAACACAATCTCCAGAACCTCAGAGATGGTGGGCTGGCCTGCGCAAGGCTTCTTCAGCTCACCGCTGAGGGCCAGAAGAACAATCGAAGCAATTTAGTATAACAGAACAGTAAATTAAAGGAGTGTCACAATTCAGATTTTTAAATGAGAGTGTACTGGAATGAGCGTTTATTATTCCAATCCTTCAGATCCAAAGCTCAAGTGACAGCTTTCCTATCTCTCCACCCTGCCTACTCACTCGAATTAATGATGGAATCGAGTCCTAAAAACGAAATTGTATTGTGGATTTGGAGAATTGTGACACCCCTGTTGTATTAATGTTATCCATTTATAAAAACATATTAGATGAAAAAGTTATGCAAGGACTCTCACCTGCATTTGGAGACAACTGATCCAATGGCTTTCAACAGCTCCTCCTAAAACAAGAAAGAAAACAACAGGAAAAAAACTAAATTAGGTTTGAAACAACAATCTCCCTCCTACTTTTCATTTTACTCTTGTGTCGACAGTTGTTACCTTGCCAGCCCATGTGCGTCCAGTGAGTCCCTGCATTAAAGCCGTCAGCACCATGCCAAGGTGGGGTGCCACCAATGAGCCAGTCTGTTCCTTGGCAACGGTGGCCATGGCAGCTGCACCCTGAGCCTTCATCTTCCAGGACTGGGACTGCAGGGCCTTCTGGGTAATAGCAATGAGCTCGGTCATGTAGAGTCTGATGCCTCCGAAGCTTCCTAGAATTAAAAAAAAGAAGACAATTCTTAAGTTAACGCAAAGACAAATATAGATGTGGATGAATGGACAGTTCGTGCCGATATCCCAGATGTCATATCCAAACGTCGAAGTCTTTGTCTTCTCTATAACATCTATATACGGTTTGAGTAATCCTCACCTGGGACATTCTCCTGCCACACCTCGGCCCACAGGGTGGCGTCATGGCTCTCCCCTTCCTCATCTGGCCCTGGAGCCTGATGCATCCCCAAGAAGGCCAGTGGCAGGGCCACTCCTGCGTGGCCCTTCAGCACATCAGGGCTGTAGTGGCTGATGGCGTGCATGGTCAACGCACTTGATGACTTGTACACCGGCTCTGGGAGAGAAAGAGTAGAAGAGAGAGGAGCATTATGTGAACGAACAGACAGAAACATTATGTTTTCAGGAAAGATTTCCTGACGTTTTACCTTCTTTCTCCAGGTACCAGCCTGTTGAGCTTCAGTAGGAGTTTCTCTACACTTGTGTCTCTGGCTGTCTGATAATAAAAACAATCACAATAACACATGCTTACCAAGTCAGCCTTTGGTGTAATTATACAATACGATTACTTCAGAAGTAGTGCTTACCCTGACAAGGTGTCCCAAAGCAAAGGCAAATGCTTTCTGTACTACAGAGCTCCTGTCATGGATACCGTTCAACAGGGCACTCATCAGTTTACCTGGAAACAACAAATAGTTGTTAATTCACTTGCACCAAACAGAAACACACAACAACAGGGTTAAATTGTGCTTTACCTGAGTATGGGGTGAGGTCCTGGGGGCACTGCACTGAGAGGGACACTATTACACTAGCACAGCCGCCCTGTGCCGGAAACAGAACAGAAACATTAAGGGTGTCTCAATATATCTATAACAGGTGGCTTTAAATCTATCAAAGTATAAACAATGTGCAAATTAGTGACTACAGACGCGCGTCTACCTTGGTGCCCAAGCCTACTCCACTCTTGAGCAGCTCACAGAGCCTGGGAACCAGCTCTCCAAGCACGGAGACATCGAGGTGCTGCAGACACTGAGGACAGGGACACGAGATGGATCTTTACACAACAGATCTCACTTTCTTTTGGCATGTTTCGTCAAGTTAAAAAAATCTTGCTTTCTTTGCTGTGACACCTTGAAAGTGGCACTAAAACCACTAAAGGTCAAGAAGGTTAAACTAAGTATTTATGATGTTATTATGATTAAGGATGGGATTTGAAATTCAGCTCCAAATTGTTCTAAAAATCACTTCAAATATATTAATCAGGAATCCATCAGAGAATAAATAGACAGTCAAGCAAAGTCCATAATACCATTGGTATCAATGAAATGTTTCCAACCCTAGTCATACAGTGTGTCTCTCTTACCATGTTAACAGTCTCCATCATTGGAGAGGACTTGGCAGCACTCAGCCTGGCAGCGTCCATGGCGCTCTAGAGAAATAGAAGAACACAACTCATGAGCAAGTAGAGTCTTACCGGTGATAAAGCGTCCAGGAGTTGTTTGCCGTACTTTGGGCAAAGATGGAGTTGAAGACTGAGGTTACCTTTTCCTGCTCTGTGGCTCTGAGACTGAGGTAGTTGAGGACCTGAGGCTCCAGGGTGCTGAGGGCCTCCAGCAGGGCGGGGATCAAGCGGGCAGCGTGGGGCTTTAGTCTGGCACCGGCCGTCTTGCTAATCTTCACCAGGGTCTGGATACTGGCAGGGGATATAACAGATGGGTTTTATAACACAAACGTGCAACCTGCTAGTAATGTCGCATACAGACGGAAAAACGATCCGCTTAACATGTTATAAGAGCTTTGTGGCAATTTTGATGAACAAGGAGTTTAATACCATCTTCACCAGGAGACTATGCTCCAATTAAAACACTGAGTAAGTGCATTGAACAAATCAATGACTGGATGAGTCAGAACTGTCTCCAATTAAACACAGACAAAACTGAGGTAATTAATTTGGAACAACAGAGGAACGACAAAAAGTCAGCGCTGAACTTCAGTCAGCAAAGTTCAAAATAACAGCTAACGCCAGAACCCTAGGTGTAGTCATGGACTCTGACCTGAATTTCAACAGTCACATTAAAACAATCACTAAGTCCGCCTACTATCACCTGAAGAAGATATCTAGGATTAAAGGACTAATGTCACAGCAGGATCTAGAACAACTTGTCCATGCTTTTATCTTCAGTAGACTGGACTACTGTAGTGGTGTCTTTACAGGTCTCACTAAGAAATCCATTAGAAAGCTGCAGCTGATTCAGAATGCTGCTGCTCGAGTCCTCACTAACACTAAGAGAGTGGATCATATCAGTCCAGTTCTGAAGTCTTTACACTGGCTTCCTGTCTGTCAAAGAATTGATGTCAAAGTTCTGCTGCTGGTTTGTAAAGCATTGAATGGTTGAGGCCCAAAATACATTGGTGATCTCCTGCTACATTATGAACCATCCGGAACTCTCAGGTCTAATGGAACGGGTCAGCTTTCTGTCCCCAGAGTGAGAGCTAAACAAGGAGAAGCAGCGCTCAGTTATTATGCTCCAAATATCTGGAACAAACTCCCAGAACCCTGCAGGTCCGCTGCTACTCTTACTACTTTTAAATCCAGGCTGAAAACCTTTATTTTTGCAGCTGCTTTTAATTAAACTGTTCTTATCTAACATTGCACTGTGACTTTTATTCTGCACTGTAACTTTTATTCATGTATTTTATACCTGTTGTGTTTATTTCATTATCTTTGCTCTTAAATGACTGTTTTTAAATGCCTTTTTATAATGTGTTTCTGCTGCACTATTTCTTAATGCTCTTGATGTCTTTCATGTTTGTAGAGCACTTTGAATTGCCTTGTGTTGAAAGGTGCTATACAAATAAACTTGCCTTGCCTAATGACTTAAAACTACTTTTAGGATGTCTTAAAAATACGTGTCAATATAAGCAAAGTAAGAGAAAGACAACAAAGACAACATTTATGGAGGGAGGCGTTACCTGAGAGAGCGGACCTCGGAGACATTGCTAACGATGCCTTTTTCCAGCAGGGTGGGCAACAGCACCGCCACAGTTCTCTGGGCTGCCGAGCCTGTAGACTCACACATACGAGTACACACCTGGACAGAAGGAGACAGACCCGGGTCATACACAGAAAATGAGCAATACATACACACAGGCTATTATAGTGCCGGACAGCTTTACCTTACTGAGGGTCTTCAGGGTCAGGTCTGCTGCTTTCCTCACAGATTCCTGAAACATGATGACACATTGGAAACAGTGAAAGCTCTGTACCGGCAAAGGCTTTATAGTTTATCTGCAAGGTCTGCTCTACATGATGGTAACTATCAAATCATGAGTTCCTTCTTTTTCTTGGTGAATAACAGAAACATCGATTGAGATCATTTCCTGCTCACCTTGATGTCGTCAAGGACTCTGAACAGTGTCTCCCAGATTTCTGCCAGGTGATCGATGAGGTCGTCAGCTTGGCGGCCACGAATCAGGTCATTGAGGGCCAGGCAGCTGATGGGAAAATATACGGATCAATGACAGATTTTTTTGTACAGGAGTCTAAGGTCCTGTACCTACAGTACTATTATGTGACTGGGAAAACACAACATTAATGTATACGATTTTAAAACAATGTAATACTGTTTTAATACCGTTATACTCTCTGATATATGTGAGTTAAATCCCAGTTCCTGTACTAATACTGTGATACCCATTTCATCCACCTACAAGAAAAATGTATACAAAATAAATGAGAAAAAAAATTTAAAATCTAAAAAGACAGAAAATGCATTTTGGAATCTTAGCCTTTATTATACAATCAATTACACAAGGTAAATACAATTAGAAGAGAACATTAAACAGTCCAACTAAACTTCATTTTCAGGGGTTTGCGGTTCAGTGTAATTCTAAATGTACCTGGACTCTCGCACTCTCCAGGTGTTACTGGTTAAGTTGGAGATGACGTCCTGCAGGATCTCCTGGAGATACTTATCCACCTGAAACAGAACAGACAGGCATGCTCACATTACTGCCAATAATCACACTTTTTACAACTGTGTCTACATCCATTTATTTGTACATGCATGTGTATGTTGCACTGAAACTCCTACCAGGGTCTTATCAGTGACCAAGGCGTCCCAGATGCTGGTCATGGCCTGACGGATGCTCAGGTTGGGGTCAAACTGGTAGCGGTACAGGCGGGGCACGATCTGGGGCAGGAACGGGGCCAGCTGCTCACCTGCCTTAGACGCGATCATGTTGAAACCAAAAGCTGCTCCCTGATAGGAGGAGAGGTCAGAGAAAAGGAAGAATGAGACAACTGCAGACAGTTATGATAAGAAGTACATGTGTTGGACGGGGAAAGAGGATGATACCTTGCGGGAGTTCCACATGGCATGATGATTGGCCAAGTTCATGAACTTGTAGACCAGGTCTGGTTGGTTCAGGTCGCTGGCCAATGAGCAGAGCTCCTTGTATGTGGTCAGGCCGTGACTGCCAATGAGAGATTGATTTCATTTTCACGCAAAGAGTTGTTAGCATTTTTATTCCAATTGGACAGCAAGACAATATCTAATATTGGTGACATGTGACTCACCCATCAGGTGTTTTCCCCAAACCTTCTCCTTGGAACACCTCTGTATCTTCTGAAACAGCGTGCTTCACTCTGTAGCAAAGATATAAATAAGAGAACAATCCTGGTAATCTTTTCCCTTGTTTGACTCCTCCTTCTTTATTTAACCACCCACTCACCTTTTGCCGGTCATGAGGGTTTCCACCAGGGTAGACACCAGCTCCTGCTGATCAGCCTCCCCTCCCATCTCATAGACGAGGCCCAGACCTTTAGACGCCACATCCTGACTCAAGTCTAGATAACATAAGGAAAGAAGAAGTAAAAAAGTGATGAAGAAGCGGGAAGGATAGAGAATTTGTTTTGTTCTGTAATGTTGGACGGGTACATTTTAAAAGCCCTGTAAGTAGTGAAGAGATCAATGCAACAGTCACTGTAAGCCAGAAGTATCTTCTTACCGTCAGGGTCAGAGAGAACAGAGATGAACGCCACCTGGATCTCCTTCAAATGGGACTGTTGGAGTAAAGGCACATATTAGTATTACAAACAAAGAGGGACTTGAAATGCACACTAAATTGGAATTTTACAAGCGTACTGGATGTATAAATCTACCACTTTTCCTTCTTTCCTTCTTCTTTGAGTCTATAAAGCCACATTTCAGAGGTATAAAGTTGTACCCACCGTGATTTCCTTGTGCTGGCTGAGTTTCTTCACCATGGAGAGCAGCCATATGCAGGCTGCCTGCCGGACATGGGGGTTCTGGCTGGGTATATACCTGGCCAGGACGGAGTTGAGGACCCAGGGAACCACGTCATTATTTTTCACATCTAACCAGGAAAGGAAGAGAGAGGAAATGTTGAGGGACATACATTTATATTTTTATACCGTCAGCCTTTTTTTCAGACTCCAACTGTTGTCCGTTTGGTTGTCATGACCTTGCAAGTAATTGTCTTCCTGTCACTGTTCCACTTTCACATCCTCAAAGTGGAGAGCACGGACAAACACTCAATTGAGTTCAATAAAACTGAAAGGTCTGCAGAGTTATGTGAATGCAATTTCAGGACACTGAACAAAATTGAAGCTGTAGCTGGCTGCCAGTGCAAAGTATATAAAGTGGAAACAGTCTGTAGTTTTGTTGAAGGGGCATTTCAGCTGCTCGACTGACAGTGTCTTTCATGGTCATGCCTTGCTCAACACGCCTACTGGAAAATCTATAAAATGTGTGTTAAATGCTCCATGAGTTCTTATAATGTTTTAGAGTTGCACTCCAATCTGTACAAAAAAGGTACAATTACAGTCAAGTACATTTAATTAGAACATTTATATAGCCCAATACTACAAATCACACATTTGGCCCACAGTATTCAACCCCCTCTGTCCTCAAACCTTCCAATTCCAAAGCCTTAGGAAGAGCAACTGGCATGAAAGAGCTGCGTGTACAGAATAGACCAACACAGAGAAGATAAACAGGAAGCCCTCACTGTTTGGCGGGTTGTATTCTTCCTCGGTGCAGGTCCACGGGTCTCTGGCAGCTCCAGAGCTGGTGCCTATAGCAACGCTGGTTATAGCCTCTCCCACTGTGAACTGCAGCTCCACCTGTTTGGCCTTTAGAAAAACAAATGAGAGCGATATTGTCACTAATGAGACACACCCCACAACAGCTTCAGATGGGCATCATGTTGATACATGTTAAACATGTGCCAGTGCAAAAGAACGCCACCTCTGCCAACACTTAAAGGCCTGATACATCAGCATGAGAAATCTAACGATGTTTCTGAATCAGAAAACACAACTTCAACATAATGAAGGTTTTACTACAACCATCAGGCAGTTTGAGCCTATTAATACTAAGGCTTTTAAACAATTTGTTTTGATTACTTTTGTGGTTGCCGGTGTAAAGCCCTGCATTACGATTGTTAACGGTATTGTCAGTCAATATGTTTCGTACCTCTACAGAGTCCATGAGACCCTGCAGCAGCTTCTTTTGGTAAGGGAAGTCTCCATCTCCCACAGGAAGGTAACCCAAGGTCTGGATGGATCGCTCCTTCATCTGGACCACGTGGATACAAACAAGATAATTAAGATTAGTACGACTGAAGATCTGAGGCATCTTTAATACACGGGTGCATACTGATGGTCTCTGGACAAAATATCTCAGTATCCACTTCCTTTGGTGCAGTCCCTGGTTACCTTTGAGCTCTCCTTGCCAGAGGGGATGCGAGCCAGCAGGTTTTCCATGGCTGACAGTTTGGTGAAGCCAGCTCCATCATCAGGGATCAGCAGGGCGCCGTTGCGGGCAATTTCCCCAAGAGCTGTACACGCTGCTACAGCCAGCAGAGCACTGCTGCTGTCCAGGAAGGAACCTGGGTGGACACACACACAAACACACAGATGCACACTCATAACGTGGATGACACCAGATAGAAATCAATTACAAATAAGTTACAGGATGGAAATAAAGTCACAATCTAGGCAAGTAATGGCATTTCTACATCAATGTATTGCACTGTAACAGTGATGGTTAATGCCTAAAATGGAGGAAAATATGGAAATAAACAACATACCAATTGTCTTGGTGGCCATGGCAACAAGTTCATCATCTCCTTGGGAGGTGATGCACATTTGCTGCTCCATGTTGTGCGTAGAGTTCCCGGAGGTGACAGCTTTCTTTTTGCTCATGTACCTTCCCACCATGTAGCCGAGAGCCATGATGGCGCCATGCTGAGTCTCAGGACTCTGTGGTTTAACAAAAACCATTAACATTTACACAAGGTACCAAATGCACTCTCTTAAAATGTTAAGTGTTCTGAAGAGACCAAGTGACATACGTGGTTGTCTTTAGTGATTTTGAGCAGGTTGTGCACAGCCGTCTGCAGCTCGCTGCCAGTCATGGTGGAGACCACCACCGCATACAGCTGGGCTGCGAGCTCCCTCATGTCCTCCTTATTTGTGTTCATCAGACTCTGGAGGGGAAAACATCTGTTATTACAGCTGAATGCACTCACAGTGTTAGGCTTAACAATAAAACAGGACAGCTAAGTGATTGGACTACTTGTTCGGTGGTGATGAGATTTGTCTCACTAATGAATTAGAGCACAACACATCTCAATGCAAAGTGAAATACTCACTTTAATCCAGTCGATTTTGTCATTGAATCTGTGAGCCAGTTTCTCAGGGCAGACAGAGACCGTCTCCAGCAGACAGTACATCACTGGGATTCCTGTTGGGAATAATGAAGGCGATGCAATAAACAACTGAGTGTCCAACTACGATGTCATGAAACCTATTCTGTTAATCACAACACTGCACCATAGAGATGAATATATAATGAAAATCATTATAGACTTTCAATAATCAACAAAACCAGGGCTTTTTTTACTAATGGTAATGGGTCTATAGAAAGAGCACGTTAGCGTGGCTCACCCCCGACAGCAGACAGCAGCTGCTGCAGCAGATCCATGTAGACATGAATAGGGTTCGTCTCAGAACCCTTTGACTGAGACTCAGAGGACAGCAGTGTGTGCACGTAGCGTCCAATGGCTGGAGCATCATCCTGCATGTCTGCAGGGCGTGTGGACATGGGCTTGACCCCGGCACTGTGCGCTAAACACATCCTCAGGTAGAGCACGATCTGAGAAGACAGGGGGAAGTTAGGTGCCTGTGGTAAAAATACTCTTAAGTTTGCAAACATATCCCACGTTACAATTTCTGCATGTCACAGGCAGCATCCCTAATTCATATTTACCTCCCCAAATGCAGATGGGTTGAAAGGGATAGTGTAGGTTCCAACAATGTACTTAGCTGGGGTCTTGATCCTCTGAGCAGCCTGACAATTACCAGACACAAAGGTTTGAGATTAACAATTTCTTTTAGCAAAAATAGGTGTTTTACCTCAAAGAGAATGACAAAAATAGGCGCAAAGATTTACCTTCTCCTGGACATAAGCCACCATGTCAGGAAAAGAGGGCATTGGCTTTGGTCCCTCCTTCTCTGAGCTCTTGGTAGGGAAAGCTCTCAGCACTTTCTTGGCCTCTGCAGACACCTCCTCTCTCCTAACGCATGAAAAACAGGTCATTTTAACTTCTGCACCCCTCAGGAAAGTAAAGCGTTAACAGCCTTATTCAAGCTTTAACCATCTTCCATGTTACCTACTTTTTTTTGGTGTAAGAGAGCTGTACCAAATGTCTTATTACATTTTTTATTCAAAGCTCTTCCAGATGAAGCTTTGAACATTTGTCGTCATATTTTATGATGCAATATCACAACTGTGTTCACATAATTGGGATTTACTGTGATGTGAGATTGCTTCTAGACTACTCTGTTAATACAGGTGTGTGCCTCCTGTTGTGTACGCAAAACAGGAGAGTAAACTGTTTTTGGAATGCAGGAAAATGTAAATGCCAAAAAATACAGATAAAGAAAGAATATTTTGTTGGATAAAGACATGTTGCATCTGATTATATTTATCTTGTTTCTATATATTCTGATTTGTGAAATTTGCTACAATTGAAAGGTTTGGATAACATAAATTGGAAACAATTGCAGCAAACACTGTAATCCAAATCTATAAATAGTATATTAAAAGTTATAGGTGTAGAGGTAACTTCAACTGTGCAGGAAGAGTGGTTTCAAACAGAATGAATACACAGCACTGCATCAGAGTGTAGCTTTAGAAATAGAATGTCAACATTAAGAATGACTGACTAAGAGGATGAGGTTTGTTAGGGTAAAAGTTTGTTTTGCATCGACTTACGGGTCTCCAGCAGCCAGTAGCAGCAGGTATCTTGATGGCACGTGATCAGCACCAAACACTGTGCTGGCAAACTTCATGGCCACCTGGCGCACTTGCACCTCCGGCTGCCACAAAAAGAAGAGTCAAGAGTTATGTTTTGCCTCATGGCTACTTCCTAAACTAGCCAACATCAATATTCCATGTTTCTTTACAAACCAAATGTGTTGCCCACATAGACTCACCTTGCCAATGTAAGCAGCCACCAGGGCCTCCATTAGGTTCAGCAGTGCCCCCTGTAGGTTGGCGTAAGCTCCGACCATCATGGACAAAGCTTCTTGGATGGCAAGACGGACATCAGACTCCTCCTAAAGATTACACAGCATTTGGAAATATCCATATCAGATACATTGTTGTGCTAATCTTAGAATTAAAGCTAAGAATCTTTGATTAAATATTTAGAGCGATCTTTAGAGATGTTGAACGTACCTTGCACATGGACTCAAAGAACTGCTGTACCAGTGCGATGTCCTTTGTGAACAGCTGTGGCATGCGGCTAGAGGACGAGATACAAAGTGTGGATTTATTTTTCAATCCTAAACCAAGATGGCAATGTTCAAGCAAAAAGAGTGATGCTATTTCATTATACCTTGAAAGCTTTCCAACAGCAGAGTAGGCAACACATAGTAACTTAGGATCCTGCAAGGACACATTTTTTTTTAGTAAGCATATTTAGATAATGGAACAATAAATGCAGTTAAATGTGTTGTAGTTTTACCTCCTTGTACTCATTGATGAGCTTTGTGAGACCATTTAGCAACATTAGTCCCAAAGGTTTATTAGTGTCAGGACATCTGAAAAAAACATGAAAAGCCCATTTATATATTTCAAATGCGAACAAAAACACTTTTTAAAATAAGAAATGACATACGGATGTGTCTAGAAAGTACACTTGTCTTACATCATGCAGATGTGATGGACAAACTGCAAGGTGAGAGAGAGCAGTTTGTTGTTGGTGTTGGCTCCAAAGAGACCATCATACACAACCTACAGAGAAAAGGAATGTGAACTTTTGTACAGTAGTATATGAACAGACTCTTTGAAAAATGTATACACAATTGTACCCAAAGGCCTGGACAAAGAGCCTACCTGGATGTTAGCTGGAAAGCACTCTGCAGCCAAGCGTGATCTCAAAAGATGTGGCAGGATCTTCAGCTTGACTCTTGTGCTCACTGGCTCGTGTTTCAGCTCTTGCTTTAAATTGCCTCCCTAGTGCACATAAAAGAACAGTATTATATACCTAAACTTTTTTTCTTAATCGCAGGTTAGTTTTGAAAGTAGAATGTCAGTTTTACAAACCTTTGATTTAAGAGGAACATCCCCCAGATACACCTTGTACATCTTATTGATAATTAGAGGATTGTTCCAATCAATGATACTGAAAGATAATAGGACAAGAACATGAATACAAGTTTGTACTTTCAGCATTTTTTTCTAATAGTTTTAGCAACCAGTCTGTCAAGAAAATGTGAATGACTTGATCATTTATAAACTGTGGACAGGATATGACTCAAACTCCTCCACCTACCTCTGTTTGCTCTTCAGCTCCAGGTCAGCGGCAGTGGCCACACTGTGTCGGGTGTCGCTTGACGCCACCACCAGGTGCACCACCGTCTCCACCTCTGGGACTTGCTTTGCCTCCATGAACTTCACTATGCCCAGCTTACACTGTTATCACAACATAGGATAAAAAGGATTAAGAGCAATTTTATAAAATATGGCAACCTTTATTAACTCCATCATTGCATGCTTGTTTGCATTGTCTATTTTCACAAAATGTGTGTTTATTAAGACTATTATATTGTGGTTTAATGTAGCCTTTGTCTCTAGTGTTTTAGTTTTTGTCTGTGATTTTCTAACATGGCTCTCACCCGGCGTGAAGCCACTTAAAAAGCATACACAAATATATACCCTTCCCTAAAAGCTAAAAATATAGTTACTACTCATCCTCCGGCTCAGTAACTGTACCTGCTCTAGCTGCTCAGCACTCCACTGGGCCTCTCCAATCACCCTCTTGGCAGCGTAGACACTCATCCCAGGGGGAGGCTGGGGGAGACCCTGACCACCTGCAGCACCTTCTGCAGGACCTCCCTGGGAGGGAGGAGCAGGGCGAGTCGGGGATTCATTCAGCACAAAACTAGAAGTGCCAGAAAGAGAACAAGTCAACATTCATGTTCAAACGCTTTGAGTAGGGCCATACAACCTGACAATAATCAAACACATCGTATAAACTCACCCATAAGGCATCAGTAAAACATCCAACATGAACTCCAGCAGCAGCTGCACCGTCTTTGGCCTCTCGGTTAAGTTAAATGGAGTCGCAACCTTGGAGATGCCAGCAGGATACTTCATATGGTAAAGGGTGGGGATCAGCAGGTGCATCAGGCTAAGAGGAGAAATAAATAGAGAAGTGAAATGAGATTACTTTTTACAAGGAATAGATGGTCAGCCCCAAATAAAGAGAAGTGAGGCAGTGTGTGTGTTTGATTATATCCATGTAAAAATCAAGCACAACTCAAGTGTATCTAAAGAACATTCTTTTTTTAGGCGGATATTGTGAAGATAGTAAATATTCTTGTGCATCATAAGGCGTTTTGTGGCCTCACCTGTCCTGCTGTGGCTGTGGCTTGCCTTCCATGGCAGTGAGAAGGGTGGGGGCCAGCTCGCACTGCTTTCCTACCTCCAGACGTGGGTAGCCCATTTTGATGTAGATGATGGTGAAATTCTACAAAGTATACATAAATATTCATGACTGCTTTTCGCATTATACTCTCAAAAGGGATTGCTCTACACCTACAAAACGGCTTCACTTCTTAGTGGATTATGAATGTATGTTTAACTTCTGGCTACATAAAAACAGTACTGAATATGTTATTCTTACCGTCACAAAGGAGGCAGCCGAGGGATCTTGGTACTGTACCAACAGTGTTTCTACTGGTAGCTGAATCTTAGGTCGGCTTTTTATCCTCTTATTCAAGTGGACCAACAACTCCATTACCTGGCAGAGAAAAAACAAAGTCATTTGGATGTTTAATAAACAAATGCATAAATCCACTAAAGCGGAAAAAACAGAAAATACAGGCTCCTTAGAATCAGGAGGTCGTATGTCTGTAGCTATGCAATTGAAGTGTTATGGTTTTTTTTCTGAAGTTTTGGTTAACATAAACGAATATACAAGGTGTATGTTCTCCTGGCTTAAGGCTAAATTTATTTCACATTTTTACGATCAATAGATATACAGAGCACACACTCATGAGTCATTGTAATCTCTTCAGGCACAGATAAAGAAAACACCCGTCTTACTTTCTTTCGCACACCCTCCTGAACGCTGGAGAGCTTGAGGAGCACAGGGGGTAGGAACTTGGAGATAATGTCCTGTAGTTGGTCATCTGTTTCTGCATGGCCCAGGCGAAGGAACACCCGTTCCAGTTGATCTAAAGAAGAAAAAAAAGGAAATACATTTGAATCAAATTTATTTTTATTATACAATTAACCTTGATTCCAATACAGAGCATGAAATCGATGTGCTTCAAAGAGTTTACAGCCTTTCTTGTGCCTAGATTTTACCATGTAAAATAAACATACATACACAATAAACATACCTCAATATAAAAACCGAACACCTTGGTAACTAACAGTACAATTATCCAAAGCAGCTCTGGTTTGCAGTTAGTTATAACTTAACTTTTGTTTTAAAAAATAGTTTATTTTTCATTTGATTTCTGTTTTAAATTAGTTACAGGATTGACTTAGGGAGAAACACCTTGATCAAGTCTTGTATTTCATTTTACGAGTGATATTCTCAAACATAACCCCTGAATAAACACTAAACATGGGAGCAGTTTTAAGCAACACTTCAGCTATAATTAATTTGACATCAGCTTTCTATTCAAATATGGAAGTATCACCTATTGGGAGTAGCAACCACAATCAAATCCATTCTGTGCGACCTTTAACTTCAAAGAGAGGCACTGAGGCAGTAAATCAAACAATATTAAAACAGTGAACTAAAAACATTCAGTCCTAGTTTGGCTTAAAGGCTCATCTTGTCAGCTGCTGAGGTGGTGCAACCATCAGCCAGCCCTGCCTTCTTTCTCCTAGCATGGTTCACCAACCAGCTAACTGACAGACTATCAACGCATTTCATGTCATTTTGACGCTTTACCACTGGCTTTACACAACCACTGACACTCTGCTACATTCACCCTACAGCCTCTTTACATTCCCTTTGAAAAACCAACACCTCAATAGCTTGATTAATAGCAATATATGAATAGACTGCGTGATAGTTTCATTTTGAGCATGACTGGGCACACGGCCTCCTGACGTTAGCATTCTAGCTGTAGCCGAGTAGCTAGCTCTCGTTCCTGCACCATTTTTTACTTAAATTAGCTTTTTTGTCAGTGTAAAAAACATCACATTCGCTATAATGAGGCAGGCCAAGTATTCATATCTGTTTTTAAAACAACAAATACAACACTTTAAGAGAAATTAATCACAAGAAACGCAGAGAGAAACTTACTGAGTTCATCCTGGGCAGCCATGTTTGCAGAAAGTCATTAGCGCCCCACGCAGGTTACTAAGTGTCACTGCACCCTATGGTGCCACTCCTTCATCACCCATACAGCAATGAGTTCTTCAAAGTTAGAGAGAGTAGGACCCATATAGGCTCTTATAGTCATAGTCTAGTCATTCATTAGTTTCCACATTAAAATCCCCCCCAAAATTGTTTTCAAGGTAAGTGTTGTAGTATAACCAACAGAAGGCCATCAATGTATGAAGTGTTTTTGATAGCTTTATTGTATAACATTGGAGTTATTTCATAAGTGGTACAAGTTGAGTGTCAAGTAATTTTGGTACAACTTTTCTTTCTGAAAGGGGAGTTATTTATTATATTTGTTTTATCATTTTGTTGCACTGGTTTAGGAAAGAAGGACAATCGAAATGAAAGTATACATAGACTTACTAGGCTCTTCCTTCTGGTTTTTGGATGCATAGAAGACAAGTCTATATATCTATAAGTCAAGTTAGATTCTAAGTATTAACAACATGCTTAATAATGAACCTAACATGTTGGAAAGATTTTTAAACTCCTGCTCTGAAAATGTGGAGGGCACACATGATGACATTGGTAAAGGTGCTCTGAAGATTTACATTGAACAATGATGTCTTTATTAGATCTATATCCAGAGAGATTAACTTTACTTTGACAAAAACCTAATGTTTGAAGTTTTGCCATGTATTTATATCACATTATTGTAACCAAATGCCTCTCTAATGTCAATATCTGTAACATATTACATGTGTGTGTTTTTTTTATCACGCGTATTACTTTTCTTTAATAAATGCACAACTAAATAAAAAATGTTTTAAAAAAAATGTTTCAATCAACAAATGCAACATATTTTCTTTATTGCAAGAGTTTACACAAAAGAGCATAAAGAAATCAAGACAAATACATACATTTGATGTGTATGTGCAATAAAAGAGTTAACGCTGGAGATGCAATGCAATTTAATTCGCTGTGTTGTTTTCTTTAAAAACTGTATTAATCAAGAGTAATCTACAAACCTGTTAGCCCCTTATTTCCAGCCAAAAGCATTGATTGCTGCAAAAAGTATAGATAAAATAAAATAAACAGATACCATCTTACAAAAATAAAAATGACAAAGCAAACAATCATTGATAAGCCAAACAATGAGAAAAGTTTCTGGGCCTTTCTATCCTTAATGCAATTCAGTGACTTGACAAAGATTTTAAGCTTCTTCTTCCATCCAGTGATGTGGAGCTTAATATTTGCATTCATGTATAAAGTGCTTGCTGATTCAGATCAAATGTCTAACCCGAAATGTAATAAATACTCCATCTTTGATTGACATTAAATTAATAGGGTGTATTGATAAACCTTTGAATTGAAACCAACTCTGTCGTTGAACAGGTTCACACAACATTGGCTGTGCTGCAGTTCTTCCACTCTCCTGCTGATTCGCAGATCTCACAGTGCATGGATAAATCCACACCACCACGGTCTGCCTCTCATCGCGGTGGTTCATGTTAGCACACTGGCACGTAGTTGTGGAGTAGAGGCGGTCTTGAACATGGTTTAATCTCAATGCAAGAAGAAGCAGCAGCACCAGCAGCTGTCATGTGAATCAGCTGGACGGACAAGGAAGAGATAAATAACAACACGGCTCTGTATTTCTAAATTAAGGTAAAAAATACTCTTTGCTTTTATGGAAACAACATGTGATATACCGGCTAAAACGGTGCATGTAAGCTAGCTCTGGTCCAGATAGACAGAAAGCGGTGTGCTGCATTTCGTGACTCTTGTGCAAAATTAGCCAAGCTACATATCAACAGCTAACCGTTAGCATTACCAGCCTAAGAAGTTGGCACGCGTTCATGCCAGTGGACATCTCGGACTATGTTTTTCATTGTTCGTATGTCTATTGCCAGACGTCTTTTAATTCGATATAATAATGTATACACGATACAAATATCACAGTGAATCCTCTATCACACAAAGTCACAGAGCGAAGGAGCAACGGGCCTCTCTGCAGCTACCTTGCGAGGGGCATTTAAACCCCATTCACTTGTGCATTAAGAAGTTAGCCAGTGTGCTAGCTAGGTTAGCTAAACGGCTACATATGCATTTCTTTTCTACCTGCTAACCGCAAGTGCTTTATATTCAGGTACCATGAATCAGTGATCAACATTCATATCAGAGTGCCCAAGGATTGTAACATCTTAATATAAGCAAGCAAACCAGCAAGCTAAGCTAACAAGCGGTGCTAGTTGTTCAGCCATTACTTTGCATCATAACAAAACGTAGGCTAGTTGGCTAGTTAGCTGGCTTGATAGACAACAAAGCTCAGCCAAGCCATAGACCCAAATTCAGTTTTTAAAGCGAAACAACCTCTAGGGATATTGATCTATTCCAGTGTTTTAATGTGTTGATTTCAATTAATGGTGGCAGAATAAGCCCGATTTAGGTTATCTGTGTCTTTAAATGATTGTTTTAGTACTTATAACAGGAGTAGGGCTGTTAACACATTGTGTCTGAACACTGTTGCTGATTTATTTCAGAAACTTGTTTAAGCTTGCAATTGCCTCTTACATAATCGTGTTGAATGCCATTACAATATGGTTTGCGGTGAAGTAGCTTCATGAAGAAATATAAGGTTGAAAATCACAATAGCATCACTCGGGCAATGTGATCCTTTGTCTGATGAACAATAAAGTCAGAGTTGGGAGTGGGATGGGTGGATGGGACAAAAATCTGAAATGGGTTGTTGTCATCAGAAAGGATCATAGGATCAAATCGACATTTTTTGAATCTCTACCTCCATCTAGCGGTGCACCACCATGAAACACTACCTTTTAGTCAAGTTTTACACCTGTGCATTTCAACCGTAATGGTCTATACACATTTTATTAAGTCATTAAATTGACTTGTACCTTCACTGGGTATCACAAAACTGTAAAGTAAATTAGCTGATTTGAAGTAATTAAACACACCAGATGAAATATGACCATCAACTTTACAATATACAGTACTAAGCCAATATAAATTACTTTTCGGATATATTTACATCTGGAAATTGGTATTTTAACTAATCTAAACAGCATCACCATTGTACAATTTAAACTATTACATATATGTTGTTTGATCACATATTAATTAAAGTCATTTTTTTCTTCTTCCAGGTTATATCTGGTGAGGCGGCAGGATGGCGGGGGCAGAGGTGTTTACCCCTGCGAACCCCACCTGCAAGATTATGACCTTCAGGCCCACCATGGAGGAGTTCAAAGACTTCAACCAGTACCTGGTTCATATGGAGTCTCAGGGTGCACATCGCGCAGGTCTGGCTAAGGTAGGGAGCATTTTTTAAATCTGAGCTAAGACACAGTTTACATGTTTTTCTGTCTTACCTGTGAGTTATAGACTCCATTATGTCCACTTAGTTAGTGTGTCAAAGTTCCCTCTAATGTGGACCTTCAGTTTCTTTGCAGAGTCTCTATTCATTCTTTTGAAATCAAAATAGTTAGATAAAAGAGAAGAAGTTCATTAACACATGTAATGCAACCTAATTACATGTTAACAATAGGATATTTAGATTAAATCTATGATTTTAGGGATTGCCTCCACATGGCTTTCAACCTGGTGACAGTTAAGCCAGTGGCAAGCAGCTAACGGTGTTAACAGCAATACCCTACTTGTATTAGGTTACTCCACTCCTGTTTTGTTTTCAAAAGCATCCTCTCCTCTTCTGTTTGTCCCCCAGGTGATTCCTCCTAAAGGCTGGAAGCCCCGTCGTACCTATGACGACATAGATGATCTAATGATTGATGCTCCCATCCAGCAGATGATGGCGGGCCAGTCAGGGCTCTTCACTCAATACAACATCCAGAAGAAGCCTCTTAGCGTGCAGGAGTTCAGGCGATTAGCTAACAGTGACATGTGAGTACTAAAAATCTACATTTTATGCAGGAAGTTATGCTGCTGCCCTATTTGCCCTAAATTAAAGAAAACTTAACTGTTCATAAAAAAGTCAGAAATTGATAAAAGAGAAAATAACTTAAGGCCATGTGTACATTTCCAGTGCTAGTATTCCTAATCCCACATCCGATTAAAGATGGGAATTGGATTAACAAGTTAAAAGTGCTGAGGTTATACATTTAGCTGCTATGTGTTATGTGCTAATGTTTTCTACAGAATGCTATTTTACAGTACCTAATGTTACTTATTTCTCCTCCACAGGTATTGTACACCACGCTACCTGAATTATGAAGATCTGGAGAGGAAATATTGGAAGAACCTGACTTTTGTGTCCCCCATATATGGTGCTGATGTCAGTGGCAGTCTCTATGATGAGGTAGATGACCGTTCTTGTTCTTTTGTTGCTTTCCCTCGTTTTATTCCCACATTTCAATACATGTGTTAATCTCCGTGTGTTTATTTGTTAAACAGTAGAAATGACTTTGGTTGACTTAACATCATATCATTTTGCCTTAAATCTAGCATTTTGGTTTTTGGAACAAATCCAAAGTTTGGAAACAAAGATGAATTGACTGAAAACAACACATCCCCAGCTTTGATAAAGTAGGCCACTAAAGCTCAAATCCAGTGTTTTACCCCAAATGAATTTATAAGCAGAACTTTAGAGGCATGAAACACACGATGGACATCCAGATTATAGCGATAGGAGGGGATTTGACAGCTGGCCAACTATTAGCACAATGAGTAAAATCTTCCCTGATGTAGCTGATAATGACTGGATTTAAAAATGTCATTGTCAACCACAATACTAAGCTGCTGGATCCACTTATGACATCCAATTGTTTGTATTCTTCCAGGACGTGGAGGAATGGAACGTTGGCCACCTTAACTCTATCCTGGATGTTATCGAGGAAGACTGCGGTGTGTCCATCCAGGGGGTGAACACTCCATATCTATACTTTGGCATGTGGAAGACTACATTTGCATGGCACACCGAGGACATGGACCTGTACAGCATCAACTACCTCCATTTTGGAGAGCCCAAGTCATGGTAAGTATGGGACAGGGGGAGAATGAACAAAGAAGCAACAACTGTGAAACAGTATGACATCCAGTGCAACAATACCACATAATACAGCCTGAAATATTCAGTAATCCATTTTACCCTGAAGTCTGAAACAAATCCTCAATAAATAGTGTGATAGGTAAAAGCTGATTGCAACACATCATTTACTAACTGAAGAAGTCATTTAAGTGTAATTTTTTTACCGCCCCGGCACTCATTCCACCTCTGTCTTCCGATGTCTTAATTTTCAGAACTTTAAAATTGAGCTACAGTAATCCATAAGGATTCTATAAGGGAATAGTATGGGTTTTCCTTTCACTAAAATGAAATTGAAATGCCAATATTCCTTGTAAACTAAAATTTGATGATTATAAAAAAAAGATTAAGATCCAAATAAAAAGTAGCTGACCAAATAATCACCCTGTCACAGAGAATACAAAGGTTTATTTGTTTGTTTTAATAGAAGAGAAGCTGGGTTCTAAGAAGTGTCGGTTAAAATTATAAAGTGAAAGTTGAAATGATCAGGTAGATCAGAATGTAGGTTCCTTTTTTATTTCTTTGTCAGCTTGGCTTGCTCCATTTCTCTCTCCTCTCCTCCTGCCCTGAAGGGAGCTCTGCTCATTAGAGCAGTGAGCCCTGCAACCCACATGGATCAGTGTCACAGGCAGACAGTGACACACACACAGAGACACACACACACACTCGGCAAGGAGCAGCCTGATGATCCAAGAACACACACACACACACACACACACACACACACACACACACACACACACACACACACACACACACACACACACACACACACACACACACACACACACACACACACACACACACACACACACACACACACGCGCGCGTCGGAGTACATTCTTTCATCATGCTTCTATTTTGACATCTCGTCCCTGGAGTGGAGCGGTTTTAAGATGCACCTCTCTCACCTCTTCTCAAACCTCCCCCCGGCCCCCACCTGCCATGTCACCTCCACCTGAGGTTGGCTCTCCCTCTCACTGCTCTGTTAAGCTGACAGGTGATATGATATGATAGAAATGCCACAGACCTGAGGGCGGATGCTGCTATTCAAATGAATGCCTCGTCAAGCCTTGGGGAGTTCAGTCAGGCTCCCCGGGTTTGTCACCGGGAAACATCGGGAATAGTTTCACTTCAATTGCGTCAGCAGTGTAGCGCATGAAATAATGCAGGATAACACCAACACGAGAGTAACTCTTAACTTAACAGCAATCGTTGTTTTGTCCCTTTTTAGAAATTGAATTAGAATCCATATTGAAACAGTTTTGCAAAGTCAAAGACCAAATGCTTTGGCTTTTAAATTGTCAAGGCTCAGCCCAGGTTATTGGAGGGTTTCTACTGTGCACCTGAATACACTATTCCAATAAGACATAACATTTCTGTCCCATCAGCCTTCTTACAAATTATTCATTCATCCACCACTTGATGGCAGTCTTGAAATTGTAAAGGCTATGCTTGAAAACTTGTATTATACAGTGTAGGCAAAATGAAGAATGCATGTAGAGAATTTCACCTACACATTCCAAAGTATTTCTGTCTGCTCCATATTTATCTCTTATCTCTAATAGGTATGCAATCCCCCCTGAGCACGGGAAGCGACTGGAGCGTCTGGCTACAGGTAAAAGAATCATTTATATTCTCTTTGTATTCTACATATGAATTAAGGCGGGAGAAATAATTAAACAGTTATTAAATAATGAATGCAGCATACAGAACCAGGTCTGCATTAAACAATAAAGAACAGTACATAAATTAAACTCTGAAATGAGAGGACACAGTAGTGGTAATGGCAAAGCTACAGATACAGCATGCTAATGAGCTGGGAATACAAACGGGCAAGAACTGCTATTAGTAGATATGTAAATGCAAAAGGAGGTTTAATGTAGTGACGAACCACTTTAGAGAAATCCATATTGTAAGGCGTAAGTAGACTAAATAAACTGTAATGCATATGATTTATTTTACAACGTAGCCATTATTAAAGTGTTGGAAATGTAAAACCGGCTATTAGGTCTAAGATTGCAATGCTGATTACTTCACTGGATAAATGGAAATCCAAAAATCTGAAACTAATGATAAAAATCACAGTAGAATCATATATAAAATGAACTATATGTAAAAAAGAAATGTACTTAGATATATTAAGGTCAATTATTAGGTATAGAAAGTCAACTTTTCACCGTTAAATATTCTGAAAATATGCTGCTTTTGTGATTGACCCAGTATCATTGTACATTTAAATATGTTAATTAAGTCTGTAAAGGTGGAAAAGGTTACCACAGAATCGCTTTTGGGTACACTGTTTAGTCAAGCTTTTTATTATTCATGTTACGGTCTGTCTCTCCGCTGCCTTACACTATGTTAATGTTGTGTTTGTGCATTTTTATTCTCAGGTTTCTTTCCTAACAGCTTTAAGGGGTGTGAGGCTTTTCTTCGTCACAAGATGACTCTAATCTCCCCTTCCATACTGAAGAAGTATGGCATCCCCTTTGATAAGGTAGGCTCTCATCCCCTTTTGAATCCCCTCTCTTCTTGCCATTTACACTTCCTTTATTTACCAACTTCTTGCCAGTGAAAAAAGCAGTGCTCATTTTGAAATGTCGAAATCTGCAGGAGCTTATTTAATGGATTTTATTCATTCTCTTTTAATTTCTAATTTGGAAAAAAAAAATGGGAGGATAGTTCACAGTTTTCTTTACTCTTAAAAGTCTTACTAAGCCAATCTCTTCCCCTATGTCTTTGGTGAATTGCCAGATTACTCAGGAAGCTGGAGAGTTCATGATCACCTTCCCTTATGGCTACCATGCTGGCTTCAACCATGGCTTCAACTGTGCGGAGTCCACCAACTTTGCCACTCTGCGTTGGATAGACTATGGCAAAGTAGCCACACAGGTAACTTTCACACTTCAATTCTTGGGAATATCCAGCAAAGTGTCTCAGAATACAATTAATTTCATGCTTAAAAATCGTGGTCATACAGTATCAAACAGAATATATTATAATTGTGCTCACAGGGGACCACTGGAATGCCTCTTTATGAATTTTCAAAAGCAGACAGAATATTTAAACTCATGTTTTTCTTCTAGTGCACTTGCAGCAAGGACATGGTCAAAATATCCATGGAACCGTTTGTGAAACAGTTTCAACCTGACCGCTACGCTAACTGGATGGTGGGCAAAGATTCTGCACCTCTTGATCACATACTCGCCACTCCCAGTACAACACCGGAGCTGCAGAGCTGGTTGCAGAGGAGGCGCAAGAACAAACCTACTAATAAAGGGTACTGTATTCATACTCCAACAAAGTTCCTTCTGCTTTCTACGCAATACTGTTAAAGGAAAGAGTCTACAGCAGCTGATGGTGCTATTGGGAGTAGAAGTGGTGCTGTTTGTATATTTATTCATAGACAGTCCTCATTCTTGTTAATAAAGATCCCCTTTAATGTTAAGTCACAAACTTCCACATTTGCTTTCATTCCTTTTCATTGTTAATCAGGATTTTGGGCTTCAATCTTCTTTTTTCTTGATCCTTCCTCACAGCAGCACCCACTCTCGTATGCGATCCAAGCGCCTCAGAACCACTGAGGAGCCCATTGCCCTGGATGGTGGCTCAGCGTTGACCAGCAGCAAGAAGAAAGGCCTGGGGGGTGCACCCGGGCCCAAGGTGCGAAGGTCTGCCGCCGGGACAAGCTGCAGGGAAGAGGAGGAAAAAGAGAAGAAAATGGAAGCCGAGTCAAAGCACAAACAGAATCAGAACTCTTTACAGCTCTCTGGTACGAGACCGGAAGTATACGTGTGTTATTGAAACAGTTTGACTGTGCTGATGTTTTTTATCTATGAAAATATTTAAAAGTTGCTGTTTACCTTGTGGTACATTATATTCATTTTTCCTTATCTTCAACAGGTCCTTGCAGACAGATGTGTGTGGTCAAGGTAAATCGTGTAGAGAGTAATTTAAGTCTTTCGAATAACTCTTACTGCAACACCATTCCCCCCCCTGCTGCACCAGTGAAGAATGACCTAAAAGCAGAGACGGTCACTCACACTGACCCTCAACACCTCTCAGGGTCACGGGTCACGAGCAGGACTCCCGAAGGACTCACACGAGGGCCTGAGGATACCCGGGTGCATCCGGAAACTAATGAGTCAAGTTGTTGCTCTCCTGAACCACAAGACCTCTCACCTTCTCAGGACTGCAATACCAGGGTCTCTCCCCTGGAGACTAAAAAACTCAGCTCATCTTCCCACACAACAGACAACTCTACTGAGACTGAGAGGAGCTTGTGTCCGCCTGACTGTGAATCTCAAACCTCGATTTTGTCATGTCAAGAAGACACTTTAAGGCTTTCACCAAACACTGACACTAACATGGACACGGGTACTGAGAATTACACTAACAGCATTGCTAAAGCAGAGAAAATAAACACAATTGTTGAAACAAAACATACCAATCCACACTCCACTACAAAAGCACTTTATGATCTTAAACCTGAGCCAGTAGAGGGGGGTAGTTGCACATCATGTTGCTCCTTTTCCCCTTCAGGACAAAATAGCAATTCGGAGAAAACCCTCACACAGGAAAATCTTTGCCCTCCTCTTCTGCAGAGGAATGCAGTAGATATGCCACAACTCACTCTGGAGCCCGCAGATAAGGTTGGAATCTGCCCTTTGCCACCTGTACTGATCCAGGAGATGCCCTCGCTCACACCGGCTGATGATGGGGTAACCATTGTCCCAAAAGCTACATCAGGCAGTCACCCGGTTGCACCTGTGCTTCAGCGGGAGACGCCAACTAGCTCTCTGTCTTCAAATGGAGCCAAACGACAAGAGCTAAAAGACGACTTAACAATGTCAAAAGAACCTCTCACTGTAGAACGTACCAACAGCTGGAAGCCAGAGTCTTCATATAGTTGTGACGGGGCAGCAGTGTCAGGTTCAAAAGGAGACATGGCTCATATAACTACAAATGCTGTTCACAAAATAATATCTGGTGTTGTCCATGAAAAGCAAAAAACTGCAGAAAAGGAGCATATAAAGCTGGAAAATGTTCCCCCTGATGCTCCCCCTCTCCAGCTAGTTCAGAGCACTGCACCTCAAACAGAGCAGCAGTACAGCCTAGCAGAGTTAGCAAGTAAAGGTAGCTCAAAACACTCTGCTCATAGGGACATTGTATTCAGTCTGAACAATGGTGGGCCTTTTTTTACTGATACCTCAAACAATAACCCCCGTACCCTATTATGCACTCAAGGTGACTCGGCATTACAGCTGCACCACCACACTACATACTCCCCTTCCCATTGTACTTTTGAGAACTCATACATGGAACCCAAACCTTTCTCCAGCAGTATTTGGGGAAACTTAAATTCCCAGGGTCCTGCTGTACTCATCCAGAGTCTGCACCCAGAACTCCCTTCTGACTTCACCCATGACCCCCTGCCTTACACCATGTGGACCGAACCTCAGTGCAAAGAAGTGACAGATCTGGAGGACGCGGAACAAGACCTGCGTGAGTCTGAGAACCAGGAAGAGGAAGGGGGGCCTCTCACCTGGGCCCAGCTCGAGCCCACCTCGCTAGTTTCAGTGGGTGCTGTTGAGCCCCTGGGCCTCTGTGGGGATTATGAGCTCCACCGAGGGGAGACGGATGTTTCTGAAGCCCTCTCCTTGTGCAGGGAGCTGGGGAGACATAGGGAGACAGATGAGAGTCTACACTCCAATGGTGCTGTTACACCTCTGAAGATGGCAGGAGGTGAGCAGGATGGGGTGTCTGACATGGAAGAAAGGGGATCTGATGGCGAAGAGGTGGAGCAGCAATGTAGTCTGAAGGGAGAGAGCAGTAGTGACTCATCTGATGAGGAGGAACAAGAAGAAGAGGAGGAAAATGATACAAGTAACTGCGAGTGTGATGAATCAGGCCTGGAACCTGGGGAGGTTTGTGCAGTGAGTGCTCTTTTACACACAGTCATACACATTCAGTCTTTAGCTCAAGTTTGAATCAAATCCATATTATTTTCACGCTAATGCCTTTCACTGATGCCTCTCCATGCCAGTACCCTGCCCTGTCGGTGAAGAGGACCACAAAGAGCTGGCGTCACCCACTCAGGAAACCCATGGCGAGGGCTGTACCCACGGCTGTCAAACAACAGGCTGCAAGTGATGATGGTGGGTACTCACGCACACATATACCTCACACAGTTCATGGAAAGGTATTGCAAAGGTCAGGACTTATAAAGTGACAGTGACACATGTACATGCTTTAAGCCAAAAGACAAGCTCATTTCAATAAAAACCCCGGGACATTTCCTGTTGTGGTTTGAGCTGTGCAGTGGGTTGCACCAAGCCATAAACCATGATCCTTTGACTTCTACTGTTTGCATTGCAGTGAACTACAGTGGGGCAAAAAAGTATTTAGTCAGCCACCAATTGTGCAAGTTCTCCCATTTAAAAAGATGAGAGAGGCCTGTAATTTTCATCATAGGTACACTTCAACTATGAGAGACAGAATGAGAAAAAAAAATCCAGGAAATCACATTGTCTGATTTTTAATGAATTAATTGGTAAATTCCTCGGTAAAATAAGTATTTGGTCACCTACAAACAAGCAAGATTTCTGGCTCTCACAGACCTGTAACTTCTTCTTTAAGAGGCTCCTCTGTCCTCCACTCGTTACCTGTATTAATGGTACCTTTTTGAACTCGTTATCAGTACAAAAGACACCTGTCCACAACCTCAAACAGTCATACTCCAAACTCCACTATGGCCAAGACCAAAGAGCTGTCAAAGGAGACCAGAGACAAAATTGTAGACCTGCACCAGGCTGGGAAAACTGAATCTGCAATAGGTAAGCAGCTTGGTGTGAAGAAATCAACTGTGGGAGCAATTATTAGAAAATTGAAGACATACAAGACCACTGCTAATCTCCCTCGATCTGGGGCTCCACGCAAGATCTCACCCCGTGGGCTCAAAATGATCAGTAGAACGGTGAGCAAAAATCCCAGAACCACACGGGGGGACCTAGTGAATGACCTGCAGAGAGCTGGGACCAAAGTAACAGAGGCTACCATCAGTAACACACTACGCCGCCAGGGACTTAAATCCTGCAGTTCCAGACGTGTCCCCCTGCTTAAGCCAGTACATGTCCAGGCCCGTCTGACGTTTGCTAGAGGGCATTTGTATGATCCAGAAGAGGATTGGGAGAATGTCATATGGTCAGATGAAACCAAAATAGAACTTTTTGGTAAAAACTCAACTCGTCGTGTTTGGAGGAGAAAGAATGCAGAGTTGCATCCAAAGAACACCATACCTACTGTGAAGCATGGGGGTGGAAACATCATGCTTTGGGGCTGCTTTTCTGCAAAGGGACCAGGACGACTGATCCGTGTAAAGGAAAGAATGAATGGGGCCATGTATCGTGAGATTTTGAGTGAAAACCTCCTTCCATCAGCAAGGGCACTGAAGATGAAGCGTGGCTGGGTCTTTCAGCATGACAATGATCCCAAACACACCGCCAGGGCAACGAAGGAGTGGCTTCGTAAGAAGCATTTCAAGGTCCTGGAGTGGCCTAGCCAGTCTCCAGATCTCAACCCCATAGAAAATCTTTGGAGGGAGTTGAAAGTCTGTGTTGCCCAGCGACAGCCCCAAAACATCACTGCTTTAGAGGAGATCTGCATGGAGGAATGGGCCAAAATACCAGCAACAGTGTGTGGATACCTTACAGACTTACAGAAAACGTTTGACCTCTGTCATTGCCAACAAAGGGTATATAACAAAGTATTGAGATGAACTTTTGTTATTGACCAAATACTTATTTTCCACAATCATTTGAAATAAATTCTTTAAAAATCCTACAATGTGATTTTCTGGATTTTTTTCCCCCATTCTGTCTCTCATAGTTGAGGTATACCTATGATAAAAATTACAGGCCACTCTCATCTTTTTAAATGGGAGAACTTGCACAATTGGTGGCTGACTAAATACTTTTTTGCCCCACTGTACATTAGAGTTGCCATTACATGTTTTTTTATATTGGAAAACCAAATCCAAATTTGCAGAGTTCTTATAAAACAGGACATTTTCATTATTTCAAAATGGGTAAACTAGGAGGAATGGAATTTACTTTTACCGTTAAAACAAACTTTTACATAGTAAGCAATGTCACGTAACATTTGTGTTATCCCACAGCGTAGCTTTTTGTAACCATCGTTTCATTCCACTCTGCGGTCACTTCTCCCTATTCTCATTTTTCACATTTTATTTTTCCCCAAATGATTCGACTGACGTCAATGCACACATAAACGGAATGGACGTAACTCTCAGGCCTACCACAGTAAAAAGACCTAGTAATAGACACTCTATTTGTTTTCATGGTTTTTAACAGGGTCGGTGGGAAGGGGGGACCCTCAATTAAGAACTACTAATGCACACTCACACAGTCACATTCATTATCTCTATGGCTGTGAAAGGGATGAATAATTCAGGAGGCATTTTAGTTGTTTATCCCTGAGAAATTACCATGAAATGACCATGGCTGTGAGGAGCCTATTTTATGATGATGAGAGCTCTTAATCATTTTGGGTAATTTTATAAAATGGCAGGCCTCTGTTCATTGAAAATGGTTTTCAAGTCACTGGAGGGGATTGTCACCACTGTGGATAGATTAGATATGACTTTACACCACATCAGGCGGTTTGGCGAAAACACACTTCCTCCCAGTCATCTGAGTGCGGGTAGTGCGCTTGGGCTGGGAACTCTGGAACAATGCAGCGGTGTGCGGCAGAAAAGCTTAAACTGACAAAAAATGTTGAGAAACGCTGCCCGATTTCATATTTCATTGGTCACGTAACCAGTTAGTCGGTGAGAAAGTACAGTAAACTTTGCTTTCTCTCGCTGCCAAGGGGATGGGGGCAGAAAAATATTTTGTACAAAGTTAAGGGTAAAAGAACGCAACACAAGCACTTAACCCCAACCGCCCAGAAGTTTGTGTAACAGCTGACTAACTTGATGCTGGTTTTTGCTATCCTGTTGGGAATTTGATAGCGTTTTTCCTGCTAACAAGCTACAGGACAAGGCACAGTCCCTCTATCTTCTCTGGTCCAGCAGTTTTCAAAAGAATAGTTAGGCCTTAAAGTGTGAAGCCAAACAGTTCTCTGGTGAAAAATAATTGTGTAATAAAAAGTGTACTTGTTTCACATTGGAGTGTTTAAGTTCACATTATGATGTCTCAAGTATGGGCAACTCAGTGACATACCCGCTTAACCCTAGAGCTAATGCCAAACCGCATGATTTGGTGTGAATTTCGCCTTAGCAGCAAATCTATTAAGTCAGCCGTTAGCAGAATGGATGTTATGTTTTTGATGTTTAGGGCACACAGTTGTTTCAGATTGGGAACAGGCTTTTTTGAGAGATATGCACTCCGTAGTTCATGAATCATCATCTGGGATATAGAAGAAAGGTTAAAGTGGAATAGATAAGTGCTCTCAATGTTGTAGCTTTGTTTTGTCTCCACTTAGAGCCCCCTGAAGCAAGCTTGGCAGAGGAGGAAGAGGAGGAGGACGAGCAGGAAATGGAGGCGTGGGCGAAGCCCATCATCTACCTGTGGCAGAACAAAAAGAGCTGCTTCACAGCAGAGAGGGAGTACAATGCTCATGCAGCCAGCATGCAGCCACACTGTGCTGTGTGCACGCTCTTCATGCCCTATTATCAGGTAAAGTTCAACAAAAATATATAATCTGTGTTGCATGTTTGTTATAACACTGTTAAAGATACAATGGCCTTAATTAGGAAATAATACTAATCCCGCCTGTGATGAATGTGGTTTTCCCGCCGCTTATCATTGTCTAATGTTAGACCCAGCTCTTATAATTTGCCATGGGCTAAAATGCCATTCAGAGCGACAACCTTAATTATATAGCAAATTAGTGGGGAAATATTTTATTAACCGCCTCTTAAGAAGAACATGAAAATCATGCAAATTATTTTTCAGGTTGAAGACAAAGCAGAGGACGATACACCTATCACAGCCATGGACACCTCCAAACCCTCATCTCCCATGGAGGGCCACACATATCCCTGTAGTGGTCTCAGAAGAACCAAGCCCCTTATCCCAGAGATCTGCTTTTCTTTCCGGGAGCAGAACTGCCCCCCAACTCCCACAAACCCTCTGCTGCAGGAAGACGGCACCTCCCCTCTGCTCTACTGCCAGGGCTGCTGCCTGCAAGTCCATGCAAGTACGTATGCACAACGCAAGAGAGGGGTGTGAAAGTGAGCGTGTGAAGCTTGGAACTGGTGTTGTGGATACTTCACCAAACTGCATTGTTTGTTTTTATATGCTGTGCTTGTTTTTTTTCATGTCATTGTGATAGGGTCGTCGGGTTTGAGTCCTGTCTCATTGTTCCATCCCCTCTCTGTTTCCCTCTCTTGCTCTCTCTGTGGTTGGGAGTATTTTATTTCCCCCGTCAGCCGAATGAGTGTGATTCCTCTGTCTTCACCACACATACTTCCTGTCCAAAAGCCCCAAGCCAGTACAACAAGGCCTCACAAACACACACTTAAGAAAAACCAAAAACCCACAGCCTTTCTGTTCCACTGGACACACAGCCGCAACACTCGGTACATTATCTTAATCCCACATTCGCACACTGAAACAGCCCTAGGACTCGTTCTCAAGCCATGCATGTTTTGCCAATATCTTAAGCTTTCAGCTGGTCTTTTTTCTACAGACTCATGCAGATACGTGCATACATTCATGCAGGCACACACACACACACACACACTTGTTAAGGTCTCACACACTGTCGGGAATCCACAGCTTTAAAATGACATTGCTTCTCCCAGCCACTTTCAAACCCTTATACTTTCCGGCCTGTAGTGTTGATCCCACCTCACTTATGTGCTGCGTGTGCTGCGTTTGAGTGTGTGGGGGTAGGAGCTGAAGAGTATGTCATTTGAAACTGATGAAAAAGCCACAAGTTTAGTTTGGAGAACCGACTGTTAATACAAGTTGATGTAGATTCCATCCCCCCTACTGTTATTTGAACTTGCGAAAGGAAGAGAGGTGAGCTTAGATTTTATGTTTGGTTTGTTGATGGATAGTGGGGGGAAAGAACTGAGACATGCACATAAACAGGCTTTAAGTGTTTCTTACAAATAAAACAATCCCCCCAGCTTATATGTCTAAAACCTCTAGGAATGGACTTTAACCAGCTGTCAGCTTTGAAAAGAATCACATTTGTCTTGCTTATAAAGTCAAAATGCTTTTTTGTTGGAAGCCACAAGCGTTTATGTTTTTTTATAAAACATATGTTTCTCTGCCACAGCAAGAGCACAGACCAAAACTTAGAAGGGACCAATATTTACTAAAAGTGGCTGATTCATACTGCTGTGTATGTTTTGGGGTTTCTGTCAGCCATGTCACACGGGTTATAAAGTGTCTGAAACTAAGGCATACTGTCACGCCAGTGATGCATTTCCAAAGAAAGATGCATTTCCAAAGAAAGATGCATAGATGTAACTGTCCCTCTTTTGTTGTCTGGATTTCTTTCTTCCCTTACACTCAGACACACATAGAGCTGTCCATTTACACTTTGTCTGCAATACTTTGCATTTCTCCATGATGCAATACCATCGGTTAAAAATCATACACAGCATTTCATTCTGTTATTTGTTAGCGATTATAGACTTACCATTAGCTTTTTAAAACCATGCCGCCAGGTTAGAGTGAAGCAGTTTGGCGGTATTTTAGCGAGTGATCAAGATTGAAATTTTTCAAAGTTATATCTTTACCCGTTATCAATCACTTTCTCCTTTAGGTTGCTACGGTGTTGCGCAAGATGATGTCGGTGAACAGTGGTCATGTGATCGCTGTACAGAAGGAAGCTTTACTGCAGTAAGACGATTTTTCTTTTATCATTGTGATTTAGATGGAATGTTATTAAACGCACCTTACTAACAGATGCACTGCTATTATAAAGCAGCATTGATCGCAAAGACCAACATTTGAAATGTAGGTTTGATAGAATGACTATGATTTATGCCGCACTGTTCATCCAAAAAAAACGTTTGTTGCTTAGTGAAATTACATTGTGGTTTCGTGACTTGGTCTGCGTTACCTTGCTTGACTTAGAAGAATGAACACACTGGAAAATGTTTCTTTAAGATGCAGTCGTTTAACTGCAGTTACATTGCAGTGCCTTTTTTGTTCTTTATAGTGTAAAACATACGACTTCGCATACATTTGACCTATTTCCCCACACAATGCAGGTGTTATATGTGTAAGATTATTGGTGTGTGAAATAATACATTTACTTTCTCTCTTACTACAATTTCTGTTTATGTTTTTTCAGGAATGCTGTCTCTGTAACCTCAGAGGTGGAGCTCTGAAGAAAACCAAAAACGACAAGTGAGACAGGCTTTTGTTCTCAGATTAGCTCATCACTGATCTCCACAGCTCTGATTACGAATTGTCTGTGCGTCTTAATCATCGTGATTAATTGTGTGTGTGTGTGTGTGTGTGTGTGTGTAGATGGGCTCACGTGATGTGTGCAGTGGCACTGCCAGAGGCAAGGTTCAGAGACGAAGCCAAGAGGAGTCCTATTGATACCAGTAGGATCCCCATGCAGCGGTTTAAACTGGTGAGGACACACGCACACACACACACACACACACACACACACACACACACACACACACACACACACACACACACACACACACACACACACACACACACACACACCCTGATGCAGTGCTGGAATTCCCCAGGTCCTTAAGGACTGGCTCAGTCCAATTAATGAAGTGTTCAGAGTTCTAATTAACAATGTGAGACGAACATGCCCGCAATCAAAGCTAGATAATTAACCACTGGTGGGTGGGGGGGGCGTATCTAGGGCTGTCTGTGTGTGGGCGTTTGTCTTTATATGCTTGGTTGTGTGTCCTTCTGCCTGTATCTTAGTGCATGCATTTGTGTATCTATTGTGTTAATGTGTGTGTTTGCTTAATGAGAGCTGGAGTGTGTCTCAGCAGACCTGACATGTTGCCACTATAGTTAGCTCTCTGCTGCAGGCACCATGATAGCTCAGCAGAAAACGCAGGGCTGGAGAGGAACACCGAGCACAAGATGGATAACAGAGACGAAAACTGCCTCCCCATTCCCTGCTTACACTATTGTTTCAACCGAAAGTATTGCATGTAAATGAAAACTTCAGCTTTTTAAAGAAACATATATGATTCATCAAGGAACGGGTTGGGAGTTTGTAAGACGTAGCATTGATTTACCGACAATTCAATGGGATATACCGTGCCCTGCTACTTCACAACTTTAACGTTACTGCTTCTTTCACACTCACCAAAACACATACCTCTAGGCGTGCAATACCATAGCAGAAACCATCACAGAGTAACGTTATGCCAGGCAGACATGCATGTGACAACCTTGCAGCTGAACTAATTGACAGCAACTGAAAAAGACATTTAGACCTTATTATTATTTGATCATCAAGGTTTTGTAAATGTCAACTCAGTTGCCTGCCTGACTGATTTAGACAGGTGTTGATTCACCTCTAATAATAACTACTTCGGTGAATGTTTGTGGTGCTGTATTACATTCTACTTAAAGGTCTCTTTAGTAATCAACACTTCCTCTCAAACCTCATTGCCAGTGTGTGTCCTGGTGGAGAGGGATTAGTCCGAGGAAGTGGATCCCCTTCTTCTCGCCTCATTTGTTTTTATTGCCCCTAATATAAACTAATAACAACATTCCAACCATCATGAACAAAAATGGAGTGTAAAGTAATTCAAATTGATATTAAAACACCTCCTAAAAGTTACATTTGGCAAGGTGTACATGAGTGCATCCCCAAAATAGTTGAAAGGATACTACTGCATTTACTGAGGGTGAATACAGGGACATTACCCACAGCACAGGGAATGTACAGGGATATGGTTCCTATCTGCTCATACAAAGATATGAGGCTCATTTCAAATATGAAAGCACAGACCACAGTGTCAGAATCCATACCCAGGGGCAGAAATCTGAACAAAATGAAAAGTGTAGTCCAGACAGAAAAGGGCAGGACGCTCATAAAACTCCTGTGACATTAACCTGATGATTGCCAAAGTGTCTCAGATATTGTAATGATTAGAATTCTTTCTTTTGGAAATGTTTCTTTCGTTTCGCTGTTTGATGCTATGAAGTTTGTCGCTGTGCCAATCTTAGCTTGACTCCACAGATTACACACTTTCTACCTATGCAGCTAAAAGCACATGCTTTGATGTCGTGATGTTAGTACACACAGTTATTTCCCGTGGAAGATGTGTCTGATCTGAAGATGCAACTAAGACTGCGTCTTTTTTTCTTCTTTCAAAAACGTCATGACGCCAAATCTTTTATTTTTAGTGCCATTTTTCACTAATGAACATGCTGTCACAAGCACTCTTTGGACAGACGCATGCATTGGTTGATAAACCAGATGTCCCCTTTTTTCAGCAAACTCTTTGACATCTAAACTAAGGTAAAAATATGATAAACCCCACAGCATGCTTGAATAAATAATTAGCCCCTTCACACCTAATTTAACAGAAAGACAGGATTTTAACTTAATTAACATTTTAAATTAAGAGACTTTATTGGTCTTATAACTTTTTGCTTTTGTTCACTCCATCATTTCTGAGTTAGCACCGTGAGCCATGAGTTCTCATCGGACCCGATGCCCCAACAGCAGCCCAGTACATTTATTATTCAATACCGCACACACACAATCTCACACTGAACACATTCATAATTTACTGTGGGAATGTTCTTAACGCATGGCTCAACACAGGAACCCAAATACACCCCAGAGAAGGCTCAGGCATGGGGTAAAGTGGGTTAGGCTCACACAAACTCACACACATTGAAACGTAAAACTATGCTGTCATCAATGTATTACAGTACTTTATGTTTTCACACAAAGTGAACACTGTTTACAATAGTTTTGTTCCCCGAACAAGATTTAAAATAGTTGTTTCCCATCGATAAATGTAATGTTTGTAAATACACACACACACACACACACACACACACACACACACACACACACACACACATTCCCACTAAACAGGTTGTCTGGCTTGCCAGTCATGATCTTGTCATGCTGGCATCGGTAGTTGGAGGAGACAGTCAGGCCAGTTCATCAGCAACACACTGTTGTCTATAATGGAAGAGATATGGGAAAGGGCTTTATGAAATGTAGGCCACGTTAGTCACCGAGAAAAGCACTGAGAGAAGAGTTCCTGAGTTCAGAAATAGAGAAACTGTGAAGCAATAGAGGCTCTGTTAATAATTATTAAAAAAGGTATAGAAGGACTTATTTCCACCGCTCATTCAAAATTAAGCATTGCCTTTATGTTTGAAAGAGGACCGCTCATTACACAATACCCCCTGATCCTCAACTGATATCTGATTTAAGGAAGGCTAAGCTGATAATTGTAAAGGAGCCTAGGTCAACTAATTAGATCAGCTATTGATTTTTCAAAGAAATTAAAAAAGGGCACTCATTTCAGAGGCTTAGCTGGTAAGAAGAGTGACTTTCAAGAAAGGTTTAGCATTGGCACATCATCACCTTCTTATCCATCCAACAGAGGCTATGCTCTTTTACCTGGGGCAATGCATATTTCCCAGATATGCACCAGAGAATTCAAACATCAGGTCCTAATTAATAATGAAACATGTCCATACTCCTCCCACACATGCTGTTTAGACACATGATGTTCCTCCGTGAGGCTGATAAGATATTGATATGACAGTCTTCATGTCATCAGACTCTTCTTATAGGCTTTACTTCATATTTACAAACCAGGTAATTCCCACTCTGACTGACTATCCGCTGAGGAACGTCCTCTAAGGAGTTTGTCTATACGTGGGCTTATGATCTGACAGCATGTGTGGATATTTCAGTATGGATTCCTAAGGAATTACATTAATGAATAAATTACCTTCAAATAGATGTGAAGCCGCACCACAAGAGAGAGGAAAACAGGGCAGGGAAGCGGAGCGAAAAAGAGAGCGTAGATGGATGTTTTAGTAGGAGGAGAGTGGAGGAAATGGAGTGAGATGGGAGGGATGCAAAAGGGGTGAAAGAGGAATGGGTACGAGTAGGGTTATAATGGGAGGATGTCGTCATTCTTTCCCTTTAGTGGAGGAGATGAGGATTTGTGGGAGCAGAAGAGAGGGGGCACGCCATAGCAGAGGAAATGGACTTGATGGGCTGTTGGGTGCAGAAAACCGAGGGGTAGTCTTAAAAATCTAGTGTGTTTGTGCATTTAGGCATGGCAGTGTTTGTGTGCAGGATATGTTTGTGTATGATGCCCTTCACTGTGCACTTGTGTACTGCTCACAGACCTAAAATGGGGGGGAAAGTACCAAAACATAGACATTGCCACACTTCAAATGATGTCATCTGATTTGGACCATTTTGAGAGTTCCCTTGTTTTGCAGAAGAGAAATAACATGTTTATGTTGACTGGCCTCATTTTATTCTCTTGTGTCTTAGTTTTGTTTACTCCACCCTATCCAATAACAGTGTATGGAGTAGTTTTACAGAAATGTTTACTCCGAGGACATAATGTTTCTAAATGATGTTCAAGGTTTATGGAACAACCCAGCTGTAATTCACTTCACAGCCTTTTTTCACACACTTGAGCACATATTCAAGGTCTCTCAAATTTAAATAGCTCCAATTATTTTTTACCGCTTTCCAAGGCTACATTAGGTTTCCTTCAGGGTAATAAAGATACCCAATCACAATTTCTCTTTATGTATATTTCCAAGGAAAGTGACAGGATTAGAAGGAAGGAGAAGATGTGTCGTATGGTCTTATACTCATTCTATTCTACATTCATATATATTTTATGTGCTGCATTTAACATACTACACAGTTGGGTTTAAAGAATGTATTATTCATCATTTACACTAAACTGAAGTTTCTCTTATAATCCTTAGATATTTTGTTTGTTTTGCTATTTTCATTATGTTTTCATTATCTAACATCCAAAACATTTATATGAACGGTTCAATTACAAAATGACCTCTGACCAGGTTGCTGGTATGGGACTGACAGGGGGCAACACCTTACTTTTTTACCAACATTTTATTTTCTAAATGCTAATGTCACATACTGTGTGAGGCTAAGGGTGAGGCTTTGGTGTTGATGGTTTTCTCCGGTCTGTGTTTACAGAAGTGCATCTATTGTCGTAAGCGCTGTGCGGGGAGGCGGAAGGCAGGTGCTTGCATCCAGTGCTCATGTGGCCGGTGTCCCACCTCCTTTCATGTGACCTGTGCCCATGCTGCTGGGGTAGTCATGGAGCCTGATGATTGGCCATATGTCGTGTCAATCACCTGCCATAGACATCAGTCGCGGAGTTCGTCAGCTGTAAGTTAAAGGACCGGTGTTTTCCCGAACTGTAATAAACCAGGTTGTGCTAAGTGAGAATGGACAGGGCAGTGTGTTGGCACTGTGTATAAACTTTCCTATAACTTGTAAAAGGAAATGGGTACTATTTAGTGTAATATCTTTTCTAAATAATTTACAAATGACACTTGATTGTAGATGGAAGTTTTTTTTGGGAATGTAAATAATTGTCACATTGGAATTTATTTAGAAAAGATATGAGGGTATAAAATGTATTACTATTAAATAATTAATAAAAATAAAACCGGATTCTGTGGATTACCTAGAGTAATCTGTTTCTGGAAAGACTAAAATTTTAGAATCTCATTATTTTGTAATCTTTCTGAATGAGTGGCACAATCGCTGGAACAAACAGAACTATCTGCATGGCTAAAGGCTATTTTAAAGAATTGAAAATGAACTGCAGTCATCACTCACTATATAATGATAGAATACCATAGGAGTGTAAGTTGGAAAGTTACTGTATTGTTGTCCTAATTGCTCTCTGTCTGTACTAGAAGCAGCGGGCATGCCAAGCGTCCATCTCTCTGGGCCAGACAGTGATCTCCAAACACAAAAACCTTCGCTACTACAGCTCAAAGGTCACCCAGATCACCTCCCAGATGTTCTACGAGGTCATGTTCGATGACGGCTCCTTCTCCAACGATACCTACCCGGAGGATATAGTGGTGAGGATATGTTTAATTAGAGGCCCCGCTCAAGAGGTCACCTCCCAGTTGGACAAGGTCATATCCGATATTAATACCCTCTCATTTGAAAGGAGCTTCTCTTTTCAAGCAGGATTATTGGTTCTCTAAATTGCACGAGGGATTACATATAATCTTGTTTAAATGTCTTACTGTAAGGTGTGCCACTATGAACCGTTCCTGTAATTGTTATGAAACGACACGGATGTGTAACCGAGGCCAATCAAATGAAAATTAAATAAAACGGGACTGCTATGTTGTCATGGTAGCACTAAATAATCACTGACATGACTGTTCTTGAAGAGTTGCAATTAATTGATTTGTTTAAGTGATTATAATAATGATTGAGTCTCACTGGGTGAGCTGAAAACTCAGAGGTAGCTGTGAAAGAAACATCTGTGTGTTACAGGATCAGTGAGATTCTCCTTATTTCATTCAATACTGAACCCCAGCCTTAAGTCTTCCCCAGATGTGCAGCACATTTTTATTCTTATTATGATGTGGAGACTATAATGAAATCAAATACGCTGTCGAAATATCATATCCTTATTCATGTTATAGTTACATGTTTAAAACATAGACTATTCAAATTTCAGATGTTAGTTATTGTTGAAGCTTTTAACCAGAAATTCATTTAAAATCCCGACTCCTGTGTTTGTCTTTGTGGAAAATTTAAAGGAAATGCATGTAGAGAAGCAAGTTTTGTAGTGTGTTTTCAGTGACTAAAAAGTTACACATGGTTTTGTATTGTCTATATATTTAGATCATACACATATGTGAAAAATAAGGTGTTGTAATTATTGGCTATACATTGTTTTTTTTTACCAATATTCAGGTTAGAAGCCAGACTCGAGTGTAACCATACATGTACCTATTGTAAAACTATGAAGAACCCCCTTTTCTTTGATCAACGCATTACATTTTAATGACTTTTTTTCGGAGAGCTTTTTGACTCGCGCACTCTTACACAGAACAACCGTTATTCTCTTGTATCTTTAGAGCAGAGACTGTATGAACTTGGGTCCTCCGGAAGTTGGGGAAGCTGTTCAAGTGAAGTGGCCTGATGGGCTGTTCTATGGTGCCAAATACCTTGGATCCAATGTATCCTACATGTATCAGGTACACACAAACACACACACACTGTCACACACAATCATGAGAGATAACAAATGTATGAGAGAGACGTATGACCCGGTTTTGCAGATTTAATCATTTTTCTATGAATGTTGAATTAAATTGCAAGCTAAGCTGTGGGTCAAAGCGAGACAGCGGTAAACCTGTTGAACTCCCTCAACTTCAGAATCATGGAGAATCCTCTGACGTTGGCAAGGTCCCGAGAGGAGAGAAAAAACATTTGTTAAGTAGGAGGACATTTAAGTGGCATGGAGATGAGTCAGAGGATGAATAGAGATGTATAGGAAGCAAAAGCTAGTCAGACACAGTGGAGGCAGATGGGGAGAGATGGAGAGAGCGATAAGAGGAGGACGAGAAGGAGGTGACAATCTGCATTATTCAAACTCACTGAAATATTCACCAGGCTAAGTCATGCAGCTTCCACTTAAGGCTTTATTTAGTCGAGCTGGGCGTCAACCATTAGTTATGCACAAATGCGTCAGTGACGAACACACTCACTAAAAGATGGGTAAGATTTTATAAAAAAGCTTAACAAGAACCACACAGCGAAGAAAAAAACTGAATACCTCGAGCAGAAAATATTTATTTTGAGAACAGCCGTAACATGAAAATGGCTTCTATTTTAAAATTGAGTAAAAGCTGTTTATTTTCCAAAATTCTGATGCATTAAACATGTTTATCCTGGTAATTTATGACTAACAGTTTATGGTATTGTATTTTTTGCATAGTATTTAATAGCCAGTGTTGTGTTTGCACTATGGTTGATTGATGTTCAATTCAAACACCTTTTTCAGAGACACAAATAAATTTAAATCTGACATTTTTGAAAAGTAATGTCAAAATTCTACCCCTTGCGCTGTGTCCATAGATGGGGAAAAAAAGTCAAATTTTGAAGCGCTAAATAGTTGCATTCTATTAATTATATTTAGATATGTTTAAAGAACTGATGATCTTTTTCCTGTATTTCCAGGTGGAGTTTGAGGACGGTTCTCAGGTGCTGGCAAAAAGAGAAGATGTCTATACCTTAAATGAAGACCTGCCTAAAAAGGTGAAACGTAGACTTGTAAGTATTAGACTTACTGGGCAACAGAAACTGTAAACCACACGTTTGATAGCTTCTCATTGACACGGTTAGAATAGTTCTCCCACCTGGAAGGCCTTCTTGCTTACTCATTCGGTGTTTTCTCATGTTTAATTTTTGCAGTCCACGGCCTCAAGCATGCGTTTCCAGGACGCTTTTTTCACCACGCAGGGGGAAAGGAAAAGGCAAAGAACGCCTAATTCACGTTTCCAGAAAGACTATGTGGCCCTGCCAGGCCTCCGTACAACTGCCAAAAGCACATGGGAGCAGCGCAGCCACAAAGGGAAATGAAGTCATGGAGAAGGATCGATGACAAATGAATGCTATGAATTACCAGTGGATGTAGAGGGAGGCTGTTGGGTTGTGTGCGTGTGAGAGGATGCTTGCGTGTTGGCATTTTGGACTTTCATCTCAACTTATGCCCAAACAACTTCCCTGCAACTAGATCAAAGGAAACAACGTTATGGGAATGGGAGGTTTGTGTGAGATGGATGCTAACTTGCGTGTGCTTGTACATTAATCATCAGTGATTGGACAGCTGGACTCTCATAGAACGGGATGACAGAGGACATTGCCGCCTCAGTTGCCTATTGCTTTCACATCCGTCAGGGAAAATAAACGTGACTTACAATGGTCACCTCACCCTTTTTTTGAACACTCTTTTTTCTTTGTACATGAAAAATTTAAATGTGAGATTTTTCTAAATGGCTTGACTATGGTAGCTTTTTTGGGGTTCTGTTGTTATTGTTTTTATTTTGAATAGTTCTGCTTGTATTTTCCTCATGTCTCACTGTTTCTGATCGCATGATAAACATCGTCTCCTAACTGCTCCTGCTGGAGTCCAGTGACACTACAATGGCTTCCTCTCCGTCTGTTTTTGGACAAACTATTTACAAGTTGTACTACTTGAGATCGGAAAATGAATAATGGATGAACAAAGAAAAGTTCACTAAACGTTAAACCCTTCATAAGGTTCAGACAGGAAGCCATGCCTTTGTATTGGATTCTGTGCACTGTTCACGTGAAATGCTACTGTTGCTCTGTTAAATGAAACACATTGTTGAAATAATTTAAAATTTGTATTTATTTTTGGCTTGCTATAGTTAAAATATTGCTAACTGCTGTAAGGAAAATAAATGAAAAATGACGTATGTTTTCTTATGAAATTGTCAAGTTATTTCAAGTAAGTTATCATTTTAATTACAGCCGTTGTGAAAAACACGGTTTATGTGTCTAAATACATTTCAGCAGTACATCACGCTTATAATGGAAATTGGAACAATATATTTGAACAATAAATGGGGCCAATTATCCATTATTTTGTATTCTCTAAAGATATTTTTGCAATTAACTTGACCAGTAAAACCTTCAACATCAAGTAAAAATGTTCTAATGTGGATGAAAGATAAACTGAATAATCAGAGCTACCAGTAAACGTCTGCCTCGGGCTGAATGATAAGGAGCATAGTGTTTCAAGCTGATTTGTAGGAACCTGGCAGGAAGTAAAATCCAGGAGGTATCTTAAGTGGTCATGGCGAGGCTGCAAAAAGCATTGTACTCCCTTGGAGACCACGTCACAGCCTGCTTCAGACGGCCCTTTGTGATATAGAAGCCAAATTAAGAAGTGGTTCTTGGTGAAAATGCAGAACAAACACGCCACATAGAAAATCTTATTCCCCTAAAAGCAACTCAATGATTTTCAAGTGAACAATTCCAGTACTTTTAAGAAACTTCTCCTCGTGCAATTCACAGCCAAATACTGCATTTTTATTACACGTCAGTTAATTAGCAGATTGAAATTAATAGTACAAATTATAATCAACACATAAATTGATAAATAACAGATTAAGGTAAGACTACCACAAATACCCAGCAGAATATCAAAGTTAACTAACTGTACCTTTACCAGATGCACAGTCCAAGTGAGGTATGCATTAATGATAAAATCCAAAAATATAAAATACATTAAATGTGAATAATAATAATGTTCTGCATTATAGATAATTTTTACCTTTGATACTTCAATCACATGTGGTTGCTAGTACTTAGTTTTTTCACTCGCCACCCAGTAGTCTTTTCTGGAGCTCTATTGTAATAAACCAATGTATCTGTTAAGTTTCACTTTGACCAGTAAAAACAACCTCATTCCCTTTTCTCAGCGAAGCTTTGTCTGTAATTGTATGTGCAACAATGCAGTATTTCCATCAGGAGGCTGAATATTGCTGCTTTACTTTGCCTGCTATATCATTCTCTAGTAAAAGTCATTTGTTTCTCATTGACATTGTAATTGAGGACCATAACACTTAATTTGCACTGTCTGTGCTTGCTCACAAAGGCAACGTTTATCCCTGAGCTTCAACAACAAAAGTGATGCTTTTCATACAGAATGACGCAGCATTGGATCAGGATTTAAAAAAAGTTGAAAAGCTTATGACTTTGAAAGTGAAAACAGTCGAATGGAGGAAAATGTTGAAGTGTTGAAAACTGAGCTAATGACACAGCTCATGGCAGAGGCAACAGAGTTTCAGAAGCTTCTACTGGGAGAAGACGACTGATCTGAAACGCTCTGCTCGACGCCCAGAAGCAAGAAGCTCTCTGCAGCCTGGATGAGACGTTGGAAGATAATTTGCTGAGCCTTTACAATGACAAGACAGGCATTAATGCCCTTTTAGCAGCAAATCTCCACTCACTGCAGACTGTAGCCTCCATCTGTTTTCCAATATGGATTTATCAAGAATAAAAGTTTTTAGCAATGCAAGAAGCCCTGTGAGGCTGGAACGTTCATTACGCTGCCAAAAAAAGTTTTGAAATACTGGATGATGCTTGAATAAAATAGAGAAATAGAGCTGTTATTTTTAGTGACATTGTCATATTGTTCCTAACTGAATCACTGAAACTGCACTTTTACAGGAGGTAAAAACACACAAAGCCGCCAAAGAGAAATTCATTTCCTATAATTATAAAATAAACTTACAGATCATTTTTACAAAGTCCAAACAGACTGCCGAAGTAAAGTTAATCTCCATCGTGCCCCTTTATTTCTTTGTTTGGAGATGATTTGCCACAGGTGACATGGCCCAGAAGGCTCCAGACACACAGGAAGAGCTTTGAGTGCATTTTGTGATAATACTATATATATTTTTTGTGATTAACCTGTGGCTTTTTAGAGTTTTTAAATGACATACTAACATGAGTTTTAATTACATTTCCAATAACAAAAAATACTTTACTTCAGTATGTCATGACATATTTGGTGACATTCTGTATTATGACCTATGATTTTTTTTTGTTTATATTTTGGAAAACACAAATGTTGCAATCGCAAAATCATTCAAGTAGAAGCTAAAAAACAAAACATATAAACAGACAGCTTGGAGCTTGTTTCAATGGCTTTGAAAATTTGCAAAATCATAAAAAAACTTTAAAACAGAACACAGTTTTGCCTATATTTGTAAGCCAAAATTCACTTACATGTTATCTTAATCTGCTTTAAATATAAATAATAATAACTGAGAAGTATTGTTATTAAAAACGACAGCCATAGTAATCATTTCACTTGAGTTTATTTGTAACAAATGAAACTTGTGTCGACAGAGAACAGAAATCCATACATAACTGTTTTTCGGTTTTCACGCGCTCCGAGAACCAATGTAAGAAAATAAAAAGCACTTGTTGACTCGGAGCAGAAAACAAAACAAAAAAATAAGTTTACATTTACAGACCAGTTAGAGGTAATTGGTCCAAGTAACACACCATATTTTCGTTTTTATACAATTTATAAACTCCAGTTTTATCCATCTACATGATACATTTGGGGGAGGGGATAAAATAGAACACTTCTTTGTGAAACTTCTCTTTTGTGGTACAACAAATCCACAATGTGATGTATTGCACATACTGCTGTGCCATAAACTGTGATTTCAGGTGCAATCCTTTCAATATATCACTCTGCATATCTGATAGATTCTTATTCACTCTTCACCTTAATCATTTATCTATTTATTAATTTATTTATGCAATATTCAATTACTCTCTGTGATTTGTGTTATTTACATATACACAACCATGTGAGCATTACAGGGTCCATCTTTACCGAGTTCAAGTAAAACTCCTTTGGGAGGGCGGAGGGGCTATCAGAGATAATAGGATACTAGTATTAGTGCATAGTACAAAGAGAGAAAGTGCAAGTCTTCCCATAACAGGTGTGACCAAAGGGGCATCTCAAAAGTGGTACCATGCATACAAAACGACAACAGGGTTACTGTAAGAGGGTGAAAAACTGTTAACGATCTCTTAGCCTATATGGTGAAGCATTAAAGAGCATAAAAAAAAAAAAGATGATGTCGGTTTTGTGTTGTTGGAGATGTAGCACCTGATCTTCTTTCAGCCTTTGTCATTAAAGGAAAAAAATATATAACTGTAGACATCAGAATGAAGAAAGAAGCTGCGCAGTTTGACTCATTTAAGTGTAGGGCTTCAGGTGGGATAGGATGAAATCCATGTTTTGTTATTTAGCTTCTTCTCCAAACTGACAAAGATTGCCACTGCCTTTCAGCTTTTTATAGATTTCTAAATAGCTATGGAAGTACGAGTTCTCTGAGCCAGCTCACAGTCGGTGCCAGAGTCGCCAGTATGGCCAACATTTCATAGCAGCCAAACTGAAGTCGGAGTGAAGGAAAACATACACAAAGTTTCTGCAAGTGTCCCAGGAAAGAAAAGCTGGAAAGCTGTCGATATACAAACTTTTTTCTGTCCAAAATAATCATCCTGCCGATTTTGAAACCACATTTTTTCTGTCTTTAGTTAAGTCTCATGTAAGATATTTATTTAGATTTTAAGAGATATGATATTATTGTTGCTGGGTTGAAATTGATGAGTACACCTATCCAGCCCTCGCAGAGCCTTCCATACAAAATTTCACAGCCAAAAACAGACCACACTTTGACATACCGTAACATAACAAAATAATATACACAGACATTCAGGTCACATATGCACGAGCATACATACATAAAGTACACAAAAAAAACCTTTAAAGTAACTTTATCAAAATAGGCGTGTAATATAAGGCACTAGAAATCTAAAATAAAAATACTTATTAGATGCTGTTTGAAGTATGAGTTCGATCATTCGTTGGTTGCCGTGACACACAGAAGGATGACATCATCTACTGGAGTTGTGACATAGTAAAAGATCTACTTCCTAAGAGGTCAGTGATGGACCCTCTGTTTGGACACATTGAAACGGTGGCGAGCATCATATCAAGCGTAACATCTTTGTGTCTCGAAAATGATGCACCATCATCATCATCAATATCATCGTCATCATAATGGCATATAACTGCAGTTAGTGACTTGACACAAAAATATATAAGACATCTACTTATTGCACACTGAATCAGACAGAGAGAAAAATCATAGGTGAGCATTCCAGTGAGAAAATTGTTCCTCCCCTGACCCACTCCTCCACCCCACCCCCATTTCTCTACATCCCTTCCTGCTCCCTGCTTGAGAAATCTTTGTGAAGCTTATTTGGACACATAAATATTTTTTTAATACTTTTCTTTCTGTGCATACTCTCTGTAGTTTCTATCTGTCTTCCTCTGAACGTGCACACAGAAAAACTTGGCAAGTTTATTCTCGGGACGTCCTGGTATCAGCAGGGGTAATGCTGCACCTTTGTCGGCCCCTGGAAATTATTCTCTGACACCACAGGCCAGATAGAAATGAGGTTGAGAGTCCTGTGTGCATGCGAAATGCGTGTGTTGTCAAAAACAGAGTGGGTAGAGAATACAGGAGAGTGACACTCAATGGTGGTGTTTCCATAGAATTGTGAACATTTTCCACACTAGTTTTGATTGTACACTTTAAAACAGTACTGTATCACTTAAAAAAAGCTACAGCTCATTGGATTACACAGATAAAGAAATACAACTTTGCTTTTGTATGGTCGGTGGGGACAAAATCAGAAATCTGTAAAAACAAAAAACAAAACAAAAACGTGCCATAAAGTAAAAAAACAACCCAACATAGTCACATATCTATATTTTATTCTAAAAAACTAAATGAACTTTTTACTTTGTGGTATGCATTTTAAACCGCTTTGAAGTTTCCCTTATCTTTAACCGTGAAGCATAAGGTTGAACTGGTGGTTTTTATTACTGTATGGTAGAAATATCTTCTTTTCATTCAAAAGAAACAAGAGTCTGTTTCCAAAACAGAACAGAAAAAAACACTTCTTGGTGCCTCTTTTTGGGATGTGTGTCCTTTGTCTTTTTAATACTGTGTGCTCTGTGTTTTCAGTCTCCTGTTGACAATTCTCTGGTGCTCAAAAGTCCCAGTTCATTCAGTCCACATGGCTTCCATAACATGGATTTGTAGACTCCCTCAAGACAGTCCTCAAAATAGAAAAATCTAAATTTCCTGTGACAGCTAAATACTGTAGCCGGTTCCTATATTTAGGTTGGTGATGCTACACTGGTGGTGGACGAGGTGAGAGTTCCACACCCGAACAATGTAAAGCAATCTGGGTGCTCACAAAAGCACTGAAACAAATAGAAAAAAATATTTGATCAAGTATTCTGATTGGAACAGTGGTTGAAGTTGCTTCTTCAGACTGACCAATGGGTGTGTTTGGGCTGAGGGTGCAAGGAAACACCCTTGTCAAGCAGGTTGCTATGGCTCAGTAAGAGGTGCTGTTTCTGGGTACGGGATAAGCCGATGGTCCCCCTTCACTCTGCATGTGGTGGCAAAAATCTTCATAGACACATCGCAGCCTAGTGCATTAAATCAGGCCGCATGTGACCTAAGAAAAGTGCACTGGGTGGGATGTGGCATGTGAGAGATGACCACTCGGGTTTATGTTGCATAGTGATCAAAGCTTCCCAGGTACTCCAGACTGGCCCGGTAGCAGAACTGGTACTGGTCCTGGAGGGAGGCAAAAAAAAGGGAAAGTGTTAATAGGAAAAGGGCATGATGTAGCAGGGAACAGAATGACAACAGTGCGAGAGCTCACCTCTGTCTGAACGGTGGCAGGTCTCTGGGTGCGCAGCATCTTGACGGTCTGGAAAATGTCCACCACCCCCTCGTACCTCATCCTCTCCAGCACGATGCTGAGGGTGATGAAAACACCGGTCCTCCCTACTCCAGCACTGTGGGCGGACAGATGGAAACATATTTAGAGCTGGATATATTTGGAACTGTTAAACCTGTAGCCATGCATAATAGACTGAATTGCCATGTTCACAATCCTATATAGATGCTCCTCTCAACGGCTATATGAGCAGTGACATCATTCCGATTCCTTCTACACTTATCACGTGTACAGATGGGGGACAAATTAAAGTAAAACAAATAGAATTAAGTATCTTAGTAAGATGTTAGGCCACCACAACTCTCTTGAGCTCGACTGAAGTCATGAAAACCAATCTTCCAAAAATATGATCCCTCATTTGGTGCTTTTTATGAATGTAGTAAAAAGTGCTTTCTCAGTCATAAAAAAACAGTTAAGTGAGATCATTCATTTTATTTTGATTCTTTTCTGCATTCGTTATGTTTCTCCCCTCAATAAAGGGGTTATTAAGAGGAATAGGTCTTACCTGCAGTGGACAGTAATTGGACCATCCTGACCAAATTGTTCTTTAGTTTTGTGCACCTGGCCAATGAAATCAATGAATCCCTCCCCTGACTTTGGCACTCCTTGCTCTGGCCAATCAGTAAACTGGAACTGACGAACTGTCCGCGATTGGCCGTCCTGGAGGAAGAGAATGTGTTTGATTATTTTTAATCAGGGAGATAATGTCAAAGCAGTATGCATGATGTCTTTTAATCACATGAGCACAAACACAGACAAACCAATGACTCACCCTGGCATCAGTGACTTTGAACTCTCTGAGGATGTACTGCGGCATATTGTACTCAGCCATGGGATCCACCACAAAGTACTGGTACCTGGCTGAGCGCTCTGCAGGCCAGTACTGGTGGCATTTCTCCTGCAGGAGAACAGCACAGAGACTAACGTTCAGAGCTTCACATCATGTCTGAGGGATTCACTTTGTGAGAGGAATAATTTCTAGATACTTTGTCATGAAAATTTCTTCCTGACTGAAATTCATTATTCACTTGGAGATAGTCTTGTGCCAGATGAGATATGATGTTCATGAAATATAACTCAGACAATTATCTCTTTCGCACTCCATCACTGTGTTGCTTGCATTTTTAACGCTCCATATGCTGTTTTTAATAGTTACGACTCATCATTTTGTATTATTTTCAGATCCAAAAATAACTGCCTATTATATCCACCCCAACAACGGTTTCCTGTAAAACTGATTACACAAAAATGTGTGTCTGTATATTTGTATTCGTACCCGTCCCATTTCTCTCAGTTTGGTTAGCATGACAACTATGGTGGAGTTGTGTTCCCACAGCATCCTCCAGTAGTCCTCTGTGGTCTCAGCCAGTGGGCCTTGGGTTGCTATGTAGGCCTTTTGCTGCCTACAAACACAAATAGGTAAATTAAATACTTAACAATACATATGCACTATATTAAGTCATTGTAGTCCAAATGAAGCTGTGCAGAGTTGACAAAACACGGACGACAGTAACTGAATAAAAAAAAGCAAAGTAAACATTGAAATAGTTTGGATCAGTTTATTCTGACCTGTATCCATCGATGAAGCTGGCATTGATGTAGTCAGATCCTTCCACTCCTCTGATTGGCTGCAGACAAACACGTGTGGTCTCGTAGGGCATGATGTTCACCAGCCGGTTCTTGAACTTGTTGCATGGCAGGTTGGCACTCACAAACCGAGATGTGTGGGCCTTGGCACTGGCCAGACGCTGAAACAGAATCAATATTTCCCTATATTACACTGACATATGAAGAAACGTTCATAGGTATGTTGATATGGACCTCAGAAGTAGTGTAATTGTGGTGGAAAATGAAGAAAGCTATATGGGGAATAATGGAAACACGGAAGGATGAATTAAAGGAAGGAGGAAAGTTTAAACAAATTTGAGGTTTAAAATGTAGTTAGCACAAGCCCTGTTTTCCGCAGGCATACTGGACAACTTAGATTAGAAAATCAGCTTGACTTGGCAGGCCTGAGGATAATTAGTCGGACGTCTTTCACTGAATAAACAAAAGAGGGCCAATATAGGGGGACGATGGAAGCAGTAAGGATTGGGAGAAGAAAATATAATAAAATGAACTAGAGGAGGAAGAAGAAGAAAATCAAGAGTCGAAGGGCAGGAAACCGCAAGGCCCCACACTGTCTCAACATACATATGTGAACCACAGTTGATCGTTCCCCAGCAAAGGGGGGAAAAAAACACTGGAACACACACATTGGCATGGATACATGCAGACAGACAGACAGACAGACAGACAGACAGACAGACAGACAGACAGACAGACAGACAGACAGACAGACAGACAGACAGACAGACAGACAGACAGACAGACAGACAGACAGACAGACAGACAGACAGACAGACAGACAGACAGACAGACAGACAGACAGACGTTAGCACACACTCTACACTCTAGCTCACACTCGACCATTGGATGACATGGCTTAAAAGGAAAGACAGAACAACAGGGAATAGGCAGCGGGGAAACCGCAGACTCGCAGTGGGAAACAATGGGGTCTCATGAACTGAGCCTCGACCATCGGTGGCTACCGGAGCGCTGTGGGAGAAACAGCAGAAACTTATTTTCTTACAGACAGACCAAGCTGGAAAATCCCAGAGCAACCGCAAGTTCACCAGTTCATTTCGGTAGTCTGTACCGAAGGTTCCAGTGCCAACAATAGTAATTCTTCATTTGATTTTGTTTCAAATGGACTGAATCTTATCAATAAAGTCTGGCACAGACAAAACATTTTTGTTGCTTTTATACATGGCCATTATATTCACCATCTGTTAAACTTGGATGAAATCGTGCCCTGCTGACAACCTCTTTAACCTCCGTAGCAAACTCTCTGTGAAAAGAAACAAAAACAGTGTATCTACAGTAATAGGGTGTTGGATTACCAAAACCTGCCAAAAAAGCTTAAAATCTCTCTTTTCTCACACATGCTTTAACTTTCTTTTATTTGAGGGATGCAATGCTTGCTCCTCTGTGAGAAATTCCATCCATTTGTTTATTTGTTGATGAGGTTGGAAAGTTCAGTTTCTGTCTTGTACATGTCAAAGGAAGATGTATTCTGATGACTGGGATACCCCTGGCACATGTTTTGGATCAATATAGCTGAGTAAACAGCTCTCAGTTCATTGTCTTTCTGAGAAGGCTGCTGCCATTAGATCAGGAAAACCAGAGCATAGGATGAAGGAGATTGCCCAGAGAGGCTTTGTGTTTACTTTGCCCTCTGAGCGTCAGAGCAGACATAAACCATTCCAGGAAAATAAACCACCTGCTTTCAATATATATCTGACTGGGTAAATTCTCCATTAACCCAGCAAAACCAGACATTTCAGCTGAAAACTTGTCTGGCGAGAGGTAAATATTACAGCAAAGAACACTACTAGAGTAAAGTGAAAATAGCACGACTCAATAATACTCCCTTTTTGCACTCACCCTTCTTGGTGATTCTAATCAGCGACCTAAATGCTTGAAATCGGTCGTATGACATTTTATTTTAAACTGCAACTTCCTGGCCTACGTAATTTAGTATTTCTGTGTCAAGCCATCAAATGTCCAAAACTACTATGCTCTCTTAAGTCTTCTGTAGAGCTCTCTTACCTGAGATACAAACGCTGCAATCTCAAAAATCCCCTTCAAATCCAACTATCCATCCTGGGTATATGAAACTCTCAGAGGGGGAATGCTAACAGCAGCATGGGAAAGACGCTCAGTGACCATCAAGGTCAGGAATTGCAGGTTCATAAATACTGTATGTCCCTGTGGAGAAGCTTGTTCTCCAGCTGAGAGAAAACCACCTTCCTATGTGAGCATGTCCAGCAAAAAGGCCTTTCTGACTCATCCCAGTACGAAACACACAGGTGTAAATAAAAGACTCTATTATCAAAAAACGTACATTTACATCCCTTGGGTGAATCTGATCTAACCAAAGTCACCAAATGTCAAATGTGGTCTGGTTTCATTTAAGAGAGCATAATTATGGCTTCAGTTCCCAGTCAGGAAGGGATGTCTGACGATGACGTCAAGCGATAAAAATATTCTAAATGCAGCATATACTCAAAATAATATTTATTCTTTTAGGTTGCCCTTTGTTTGAGGTGTAAAACATAACCACACACAGCAGTAGATTGCATAGCTTCTGTGGTATTCTTGTCCAGTCTCTCCAAACTGGGGGCTTGCCGATAGCCGTCTACTGTAGGTAATACACTGACTATGGATAAGTACCTCATAAAACCCCCCTCCAAAACATCCAAACTATCCCATTAACAACCTCCACAGCTTGTTTTTCAGTATCCAGACTCACTTCAATCCCCATATTCATGCCTTTGATGTTTTATATATCAAACACAGTCTAACTGCACGTAGAGAGCCCATCTGTAGACCCTGGTTTATTCTTAAGTGTGAGAAAGGACTGAATATCTACAGAACAAAATTCAGTGGAGCTATTCTGTAGCTTACCCCTTTGTTTGGCCTTATGTATTATGAGGGTCAAGAAATAGCTGATTCTCTCTGAGGTTGAGAGAGAGACCAGTGGAGTGTCACATCATTATTTTTAATCGGTTTTATGAACCATCATAAATCAGATGGACCAAATTTGACAACTTTGAAAGACATGACGTGAAGTGTCCTCACCTTGAACTCCAGTTCCATGCCGGTTACATTCTCCCCTGGTTCGATCTGCGTCAGCCTCTGGATGTAGGAGTACAGGTTCCTCGCTGGGACCTCGGTGTTACCGCAGGTCACGGCCTCCAGCAGTGCATCATGAATGAAGATGTACTGATCCTCCGTCTGGACCATGTAGTTCCTCTGGGAGCGCATCAGCGTGACATGGCCGTAGATGTCGAGGGTCTTCTCATGCTTGATCCTTTCGGCCATGCCGTCGATTACTATGAAGCAACCTGTGCGACCCACTCCAGCACTGAGCCAAAACAAGGGGGGAGAGAACACATGGTGATGTAATACTCTCAAACAACCTGTGGGAGATAAATTCTTGTGCAAATAATTTTCCTAAGTGCTATGCCTTCACATTTGGTCTAAATGTAGTCCTGTTACATATTGCAAAAGCTATAACATACTGTGCCTAAATCTACTAAGTATCGCAAAGATGCCAGCAAGCAATATTTCCAACAAAGGACGTGAAAACTGACATCAGCGATGAGTCAGCATCACCGTCTGACTGGCATTAAGAAGATATCCTCTCCTATCGACATACAATCCAGAAATATAATACATTTAGCTGCCCACCCAAACACTTCACATTTCTGCTGTGCAAGTACCTAAATGTTGAAACACCCTGACCAAGCAAGTTCCTGCAAGTGAATAAAAACCTCTTTATATGGTTAAATTAATATCAGTGTGTGTGTGGGTGTGTGCACACTGGCTTGTGTGTGTTGTTCAGGTGAAATGAGATTTGGTTCTTTGTTTGATACAGAGGCTGGTTGATATGTTAAGGCACATTATGATGGAGTCTTTCCGGGATAATTACATTTGACTGATAATCCTGTTAGATACTCCATCTGACTGCTACGGAAGATTAGGAAGAGCTCTTCTCCTGCCAACCTTTTCACCCCCCTCCCCTCTCCCCCCAGCCTCATCTCTCTTTATCTTCTCTCCAAGTACCCTTACAACACTCTCACACCATCCCCACCACATTTTCCCTCCCGCATTTTTTTAGACTCCATTTTCTCTCCACCTTTCCCTTTCTTTAATTCATCATTTCAATTCACTGTGTCCTGTATTTGACCTCACCTCCTCTCTCATTCTGCACATAACCCCTCCTCTAACTCCCAGTCCCTTGCCAACTCTCCCTCTCAATCATTCCTCAATCCCCTTTTCTTCACTCTCGTCTCCTCCTTCCACCATCTTTACCTCACTAATTCTCCCTCCCAAGAGCTTCTGCTCCATATTCTCTTCCTCTGATACCCACTTTCTTCTCTTTCCACTCCCTGGTAAAGCAAGCAGGACTTGGGCCCAGCTCTGAAGATCAACATTGTACCAAGAATGCAATGACAAGTTGACAAAAAATGTTTTCCAACCAGCACACATGAGCCTCCTGCTGCTGAGACGGCAGCTCATTTGAATATAAACTTACGAACCCAGATGTACCATCAGCTTAAACTGTAAATAGAGAACACTAAAAGCTACTTATGGAAAAGGGGGTAAGCATGGCGGCCGCTGTTGTTGAGATGATTGAAGTTGTTAAGTGAGGAATGTGGGTGTCCAAGCCAGTGAGGATGGTTTGGGGTTTGCATAATGGCAGGTCAATCTCATTTCAGCTCAGGACCTATGAATGATTGTATACAAGTGTTCTTGGACTTTTCACAGACTCCTGGGGATATGAAAGAATGACGTTGCCAAGTAAAACCCCAAATAACACATAAGTGTTTCATGAAAGCCCACACAGAATCAAGAAAATTGTAATTTATTTTTGGTCATGGACCACTGGATTTTTTTCTTGGTGATTTTAAGAATTATTTTAGTACAGTGAATTATAAGACATTTCTAAAGTAAAAAAAAACGTGACTAAAGCACTGATAAAAGCACACACACACCTGCAATGGACGACCATGGGACCCGCATCTGGTGGGTTGCAGGCCTTGACCCTGCGTAGGAAGGCCAGGAAGGGGGTGGGATGTTCAGGTACGCCGTGGTCTGGCCAGGCAGTAAACTGGAAGTGACGAACCTCACGCTTCTCATTGGAGCCGCTCTGGACAACAGAGAAACAAAAGCGTTTAAGATAAAGCTGGAATAAATCTATATTTGGGTTATTGTTCACAAACTAAATGGCTCTTACACATGGTGTCTGACAAAAAACAAAACCCACAATGTCTCCATCTGTCTTTCAGTACTTTTCAACTTCCATACCCTGTCTGTGGTACTCAGCTCTAGGCACATTTGTTCCTACTATGAATGTTGTTTATGCTAAAAAAGGCAAAGTCATTTCCTAAAACAGCTGGAAAACATTGCCAAACAAAAGTTTATTACTTGAGGTATTTCTAGTCATGGATTAATATTTGTTTTTGTGGCAGAATGAGTGTGAGCACTGACTAAAATCAGGCTTTGGCTAAATGACCAACACTTGTAAGAAGGATCAATTCATTGACGGTTTGGCTTTTGGGCTTTGGCTTGTTTTTTTGGGGTATTTGTTGACAACAAAAATAATCTAGAAGACTGCAAGACCAATCCTTTCAAATGTACAACAGTAATTCATGGCTAACATGTATATATGAACAAAGCAGTCAGTTTATTGATCCTGACAGGGGGTCCATTGTAGGTGACATGAGTGATGTATTGCTTTAACCTCAAATGAAATCAATATCGTATGAAACAGTATTAAAAAGTGTGCTTGTTCTCCATGCTGGGTCACAAATGAAACTGCATATTTATGTACAAACCGTGACATGGCCAGAGCATAAAGCACAAACACACAAACTACTAAGCATGAATATTTCAACAGATCAATACACACGACCCCATTACACTCCACTGCACATGTCATGTTACCTTGTAGAGAGCGAAAGTCCTGACAGAGTAGGTAGCCAGCTCCACGGTGTCCAGCAGAGTGACCTGGATGAGGCCGTAGGTCTCTGTGCCCCTCGTTGGCCAGTACTGATCACATTTTACCTACAAGGGGAAGAGGTAAGAAGCTGTGAGAGATGCAGAGCATTTTGTTTATGCCTGTACACATGTTTGTAAAACAATAAAAGAAAACAGTTGACTTAGGTGCGTGTGCTTGTGTACAGAGGCAAAAAGGAAGGGTGTTTTGAAGCATATCGGTTAGTTTTTGCAAACGCAGACAGTAATATTTGGAAAAAAATTGCATTTCGCGACAACCCAGTGTGAAAGCGGTTTTAGTAAGTTTGTGGGGTGAAGAGTGACAGACAGAGAAGCATTGGAGAGAGAGTTCTGCTTTCTGGGTTGTGATCATGCATAAGTTGTGCTTTAAATACTAGAAAACTGTACTCAATGTGAATGTGTTGTTGTTGCCAAAGATCTAACACAGAGCTGGAAAAACCAACTGGCACCTGAAGTTTAGCCATTACATATTTGATGCCATACATCGAACTACATTCCAACCTCACAAATCCCTACAAAAATACTTCCTGCACAACAAATCCCAGCATCCATGACCACCATGACACCAAGGCTTCCCTTTAATAAAGCTGCCATATTTGTAGTTCTTCGCCTCAGCTTCGTAGACCACAGAGAAGATAGGAAAATATCCCAGAGGATGGGGAAAGGGGGAGGAGGGCCTTGGCAGAATCAGGCCAAACCAAACGTTATGTGCTGATCCCTCCAGTCCTCACATCAAAGACAGCAGGGAGCTCAGCTCAGCTCGCTCTGCATTCCACTGCTCCAGACTGGGGATTATGCGTTTTGGCCTGGGACGCTCAGGCTGTAATTACAGCTTTTTAACTGTTGTTTTCCCACTAGACCTTGAGACACTATGGGGACAGGAACGGTTGTCCACGTAGGGGGGGCCAAACCTTGCCAAACACTAACAGGATCGCAGTAAATGCCTGTTCTGAAGACTTTATTATTCATTGGTATATTTGCTTAGAGGAAAACTGCGCCTTGCTTTGTTTTGTTTGATTGGTGCTAAAAGGAAGGATACTGGCAAGATTCCCACTGTGGGACCATCTGTGATCATCTCTGTTGTTCTGTAATGCGTAAACACATAATGGCGTAATGTTGAGAGGTGTTAGATTAGATTAAATCATTTTCTCCAACAAGCAGCTCACTCCTTGTTCAAACAGTAGATATAGTGGTACTAGGCGCATAATAAACAGCGACAATTACAATACAATACAATTACATTGGCTATTTCTGCTGTTGCATAATGTTGTAACTACGTTATTGACTTTAGAGAATTTAAAGCTTAGCAGTCATTCACAAACTAAAGATGAATCATTTTTATGAGACAGTGGCAGCCTGCAGCTTACAATTAGGTGATTTGCAGTCCTTTATTATGTACTGAGTCTTTCTTTAATGGCTAAATCCTATTCTGCATAACCACCAGGCAATGACATAGAAATACAGTTGTGCACGTGAACATGCAAACTATAGACACTGATGTGCACTGTTTTTGACCTGCAGTGGTTACAATAAACTACATTTCCGACCAAGTTAACTGAGTGCCTTTTTGTGAGTTGAAAACAATCCTGCATTCTTACTCAAAACATTGGTATTAGGAGAAAAAGGGTAGAAAACATCAGAAAAAAGGGCACTGAATAGGAATAAAAAAGGTAAGGAAAAAACCATGTGAGGTGAGGTTGCATTTCAAAAGGGATTAGCAAAGGAGAGAAAGAGAGGTCTTGCCTTAGAGAAGAAATAAGAGGGCATCTGAGGGTCAAACAGACACAACAGAGACAGTTGGAAAAGGTTGAAAAGGAAACAGAGTTTAACACAAGACACAGGTTAATAGGGAAAGAAGCACAGATGAGAGGAAAGGATCATTTTCTGAACACGGCTCTGGACATAATTGGTTAGCGCTTAATCATGATTCACACCTCAAGCCATTCTTGTTCATTTTATTCTAACATGACATGCTCATTACATTGGATTTTTACTCAAGTGCATATTCTGTTAACAACAGAAAAATTCCTTCAAGCTAAATGATTTTCTAATTCATTACCTACCCCGGTTTAATTCTTCTTGTAATCCCCCTAGGTCTTGCTCACCATTCTAATCTATTATATTGTACTGTACTCTGTTCTATTTTTGATTAACTACATGCCACACTGGCTATCCTATAGGCCGGCTCGAATTTCTTACTTAACCCCTGCACTTTAAGGTTGGTCATCATGTCGGTTGTTTTTTTGGTTATTTGTGTACTTTATGACACGTCCTAGTCTTTTGTCTCACTCCTTTTCTCGGTTATCCTGTTCCTTGCTACATCTTAAAAAAGTGTAATGTCTTTCCATGCCACATACCTCCTCACTGCTTTTAAACCAACCATATCCAATCCTTTTCTAGCCTTATTCAACTCTAAACTAACTGTACTTTATTTCTCTTACTTTACTGTAATTGAACCTTCAAAATGACTGTCTTCTCTATTTTACTAAATCAAGCTGAACCTGACATCCTTCTTCCACAACCCATCCTGTTCTCTTACACACATTATCTTACCCTTCTGTACGCACGTCTTCATTTTAACATACTTTTCACTTTCCTTTCTGAATTACCATGAATCCTATCTCACACTAACAGTATTACTCTACACTGCACCTTCCTCACCCTTTACTGTGCTGACTGTGGGATGTCCGGCTGCATTTCACACTACATGTCACTGCTGACATTTCCTCAATCATCTGAAAAGCAGAATGCTGCAGGCAAAGCAAATAAATAATGGATTGCATGAACAGCATGTAGCCAACTTGCTTGCTGATGTATACTGGCACAGACCAAGGATATAAATGTGTGCCACGCTGACTTCTGTCGGGATTTAAAGAATGCAGTAGTAGTACTTTTAGCCTTTTGACATTTATTGTAAAATATTTAGTGTTCACATAACGGTTCACTTTGAATCTTGCAAAAAAGTTTTTGCTAAAAAACATTGTTTAGCAACCTAATGGACCTTTTTCTGATTGTTTCATCGAGTGTATAGCTAACCTGAACTGGTAGTAGTACTTGATGGCTCAAGGAAACCCTTACATTGACCTTATCCTAGTACATGTATACCTTATATACTGTATACCTGGTTCCCTTACCGTATCCAACACAAATGCCTCCTTATGTCTTCACATATTTTTACCAAACTGGCTTGTGTTCTGTGCTATTTGTGCAAATCTTTCCATACCATTCAACCAAGAGAAAAACCTACTCAATATTGCATCCTGACATATACTCAATTTCCAGCCTGACCTATCTTCTCCTGCTCCTCCCTATTCTGCCTGATTCTGTTTTATGACATCCTCTTTTTCCTTTTTCTTTTCTTGAAAATCAGTATTGTGGTATCGCATCGCAGTGCTACCCTGTCCTTGCTGTCCCATATTCCCATATTATTCCATCCCTCTATTTCTTACCCGTGATTTCTCTTCCAGCTTGGTCATCATTATAATGTTCGCTGTGTGCTGCTCCCAGACCAACCTCCAGAAATCCCCAAAAGTCTCAGGGAGGGGTCCCTGGGTGGCGATATAGGCATTCTGTCGGCGGTAGCCATCAATATAGTTAGCATTGATGTAGTCGCTGCCTGGGACACCTGCGTAATGAAGAAGAAGTGGAAGTTAACGGGGAATGTTGGACACAAATATGTGTGCAAAGTGAGGAGAGGAATGATTTGTGATGAATCAAGGTTGAATAAAGAGAGGGGAACAAGTGTGTGAAGTTGATGCCACTGATTCTGAAATATGCATCAATGTCTCTGCACTGCATCATATGTATTATGAATGACATCAGGGTGGAAGGTTTCTGCACTGATCACATGAAGATTGTATTTGTCTGTGTAACTTTCTTTACAGATGAACCTGATTCTTATTATGATTTATGGTGAAATAATATATATGGATTACTTAAAGTCTGCTGCAATGAAATCAACGTTTATGTCTCAGTAATAAAAGGTGCAGATCGTCTGAGGTCATGGCGGGGAGATTAATGTTTCCACAGGGCCCAGCGTCATTTGGTGTTGGATTGTTCAGCCGTCTTGTTTTATAACACATGCTAAGACGATCATGGGCCTAATCTGAATACACTCTGGATGTGTCGCTTTGAATGGCAATATGACTGTAAGGCTGTCTCTGTGTAAGACTCAGCTGACACTGCTTGTCCTGGAAGGGATTGTGTGTAAGTGTGTGTGTCTTTGTGTGTGTGAGTGTGTGTGTGATGTGAGAGACCATCTGTGTGTGTTTGATTTAGGATCAGTCCTGCTCATCTGGGGCCTAATACCATAATCCCAAAAATCACTGAGTCACAGCTCAAACATGCACACATACACAAAAACACCAACGTACACACACAGAGATACACACAGACGAGGACGCGTGCATTCAGCCGTGACCCGATTCTGCCGAAGCGGGACACAAAACTCCTTTTGAATCGTCTAATAGCAGTTTACACTTAAAAAGAGAAAATTCAATGAGCAAACAGTAGAATCCCGACAGGAAGAAACTCCTGCAGCTGATTATTTTCTCGCAGCTTAATGTATGAGCAAGACTCAGTACAATAGTTGAAAAAACCCCACGTCTCACACACAGACACATACACACAAACAAGCAAACACACTTAAATGACAAAGGAGTACAGGGTTTTTACACAATTTATTTTAAATGGGATGAGGACAGACGGTAAGACGAGCTTCTAACATATGTTTATCAGCCTCAGTCTATAAAAGACAGCTTTGCTAACTGCTCTGATGTGCTGCAACTTTATTGCAAGGGACTACAGCAGAAGCACTGCGCAGATAAAACACACACACATACACACACCCTTCCAGTCCCTTGGTGGTTACCTTGGCTTGGCAGAGAGTTTGTGTTCATGCAGCATGTGTGGAGGAGACTGGGAGCAAAAGTGCATATCTGTGCTTGTGCAAATCCTGGGCATGTGTTTTAAATCTATAGAAAAGTGTGTGTTTATGTGTGTGTGGGTTGTGTGTGACATGCTCAAGAGTATATGTTTTTTCTAAGCGGAAAGAAAGACAGACAGCCAGGGCTCCAGGACAGGCGGGGGTGGAAGGACTGCTCACACATGCTCTGCCCAGATAAGGCTCATCTGTTTGGGCTTGGCCTCCCACTGCCTCCCTCTCTCCACTTTCGAGCTGCCAGTTTCTCTGCCTCAGGTCTTTCCTAGCTGAGGTGGGTGAGTGCGCATCAAAGCGCACACTGAGACCAAGACTGAGAGTTTTTTCTTGTTTTAAAAGACCAAATTTAGACGAATGGGCATACCGTGAAAATATATCAGTAAATACATTAATAATAAAATGTGAGCTCATTTATCTCCATTAACATTAAAATGGTGAGAGACTGCATCAAATATATGATGTGGTGGCAGTTTCTATCCTGAAATGATTATTTTATGGCTGATGAAGTTAAAGTCTTTTGTGTGAAAATGAGAAATGGCAATGAAATGCATCTTTGGACTATTAATATCGCATTTGTCATGGATAGCAGCTCGCTCACACACACACACAGACACACACACAGACACACACACACACAGACACACACACACACACACACACACACACACACACACACACACACACACACACACACACACACACACACACACACACACACACACACACACACACACACACACACACACACACACACACACACAGTGGTATACGGTCAAACACACATGTGCTTCTATAATTGTGATGGCTCTCATTGAACTAATGCAATCCATAGCCTCTTTTTCCAACCCTATCACAACGTCATGACCAGTCTAAACCCTTGGCCTAACATTATCATGAAACCATGTCATAAACCTCAAAAAGCCAGTTTAAAAAGGCCACCATGCTGTCACTTCCTAATAATGACCTCATGCACATGCACGAGCACACACACACACACACACACACACACACACACACACACACACACACACACACACACACACACACACACACACACACACACACACACACACACACACACACACACACACACACACACACACACAGTGTTTCTTACCCTCAATGCTGGAGAGTATGACTCTGGAGTGATCATAGGCAATGACGTTAGCATAGCGGTTCTTTGGTTTGTTGACCTCCAAGTTGGAATTCTCCCATGTGAACTGCTGACCGGGGTCGATGGACTACAACACACAAAAGACAAGGTCAAAGAACAAATAGCAAACATCAACAGTAAATAACAGAAAGTACCTCTTCTAACCTCTGGTATATTTAATTTAATTCTCTACTAATATGCATGTACATGCTGTATGCATAACTGCCTAAAAAGTGTGTGTTGGCAAGGATGTTGTTATTTCTAAAAATCTGCCTTGAAATTCAGATAATGGCATCTAGAACAGCCAGAACCAAATTTGAGCTCACATACATTGTCCAATGTTGCTGTAGCAAAACACCACAGCATTAGAAACCAAGTACAAATTGAACATTAACAAGGTATTACTCAACTTCAACAGGAATGTCGGCAAATATGATATACCATTTCAAGAAACACCAGCTATGTAGGGACTTTCCGCTTTCTCTACCAGGGAAAGATGATAAAAGCACAATAAATTCCTCTGGGAGAGAAAGGATGGTTGTGTTAGACCAACACATTAAGTTCCTTGAGGGTAATTACAGTGTAACCATCGCTGTTAGCTGGAAGAGGCAGACATGAGGTCATTATTGGGCTGTCAATGGAGAGGGACGAAGAGGAGAGAGCCAGAGCAATTTAGCAATTTAGAATATTTTACGACACATAATTATGGTTTGGTTAAGGAAAAAATGGACCAGAGTGGTACTGGTTGAGTGCATGCGTGTATGTGTGTGTTTGAGACTGCTTTCCGCGCGCTACCCAACATCATGTGTGTCTGATTATTACACCACAATTATTTCTGGCCTCTCTCTCTCTCTCCCTCAATGCTTCCTCCATCCACCCCTCTCGTTCCCCCATTGAGGGTTCAGCACTGAACAAAGCACACAGTCATGCAGAGAGAATGTGGGGCTCAACAGAGTGGTTCAACTCACACCACAATTACAGACACTGTCCCTTCCACCCTCCTTTATCCTTTTCGCCCTAAAACATCCTCGCTCTGTTTGTCTCCTCTGCATAATGTGTTCTTGTCTTCATTTATAAACATATCTCTGTCACCCACTATTTATCTTTCTCTTATCTTGGCCAATTAGACCCTTAAGCCTGCTTCTTCACTTAAAGGCCGTTGGTCTGAAATGATTTTATTTTATTGCAAAAAGAAAACCTTTTTACCCTTTTAATAGCTCTCTGTGGGGTTCATTGCAACGTCAGTACAATTTGTTACACAGTCAGCAAGTTGGGAAATATTTCCACTGATGTGTTTTTGTTATTTAGTCCATCAAGTTCAAGCACATTGTTATCTCTACGTACATGCCTTTTTTGTCCCAAACTAACTGTGCGACAAGTTGGAGGGAACTAATCAAAAAATGAGAAAACTGGCTTCATGTATCTCTTGGTGAGTGTTCTCTCTCCAACGGAAACTCTTTATGTCTATCTCTATTGTCCCTCCACCAGAGCGTAGAAATAAGGGCTAGATAACCATCTGGCTTTAAGCAAACTCTCTCTGAGCCTGCAATTTCAAATTTCCCCCTTATATATGTATAGATTACAACAAAATGGCAAGGAGAGGAAAATGTGTGTTATCTTGTATCGTTCAATGAGGATGAATCAAAGTGCAACTTCACTTTGGACACTACATGAGGCTCAATCTACAGCACTGACTGCTCAAATCAAAACTGTGCTTAAAAATATGATGAGTTGACAATTAATATGTGTTTGACTGCATCAAAAGCAGATGAATTCTCCAAGTTAAAGATATTCGGGGACAGATAATCAGCATTCCTACCTCGTACTCTTGGGAGAACTTGAGATTGTCGTTTGCCTTGAGGCGCTCAGTGTGATCTGCCAGCTCAGAGATGGGGACAGGCGGGTGACTTGCCATGCCTGCCGTGCAGAAAAATAGGAAAAAAGGAGCCTTTTAGATACATGTACAAAAAAAGTTTTTGGAGGAAAATGTTAAGAGCAAGGATTCTCAGAGGTGGTGTTGTTTAGTGTTCTGTCCACAGTCAGCGGAGGAAGCAAATGGAGGTGTATTTTTTTGTTAAGTGACCATTTTCTCTCCAGGCGGACAGAAAGAACAATGTGCGTGTTCTGAAAGTTACTGAGGCACAATAACATGTCCTCAGAGTGAATGCACACTGCTGGTGAAGACAAAAAAAGACTGTGACACAGGCGGTTAAACATTTAGCATGAAGGTTTTTTTTAGGGTTTTACAAAGAAATATTCCAGAGGCATTTTGATGAAGTGTTGTCAATTCAAGCAGCTTCATCCTATATGGGATGGAAGGTTAGTTAGCCTGATAAATGGGAGAGTAAGAAAGAACTTAAGAGATAAAATGAATATGGTAAAAGTAAACAATGACAGCAGAAAGAAGATCTATGATCTATAGCGGACTAAGACCAACTAACTTGACAAACGGCGATAACCGCGGTACACTGATACACGGTAGGCTGAAAAGGGAAACAACACCACAGTTAATCTTATAAAAACAACTAATATGTCACACATCTAACTCCAAACAGTGTCAGTATGTGTATTACCTGGAGTCTGGAAGTTGATTCTGCGAAGCTCCACAGGATCAGTGGGATTGTGGGACGACATGGCTTTGCTGCAGGGGAAACTGGCCTTCCTGCCTTCAGCCTCGGCCCTTTTCCTGGAATAACAGAAAAGCACGCAGCGTTTACACGTACCTCAAGCTGAGGAATTGAAACCTTTTACTGCACAAAAAAAACGGAATCAAGAAAATTTGGGACTTGATACTCTTACGCATAACCTTAAATTATTGGGGAATTTTGTTTGAATAAATGCACCAGAGCAATGAATACCTTACACTTTCCAGAAAAGCTGCATAAAATTGATCCTTTATCAATTCAACCTAAGCTCAGGTTGACTGCATGTTTAGTATCGCTGTTTGTTCACATGACTATGACTGTGCTTGTTGTCTGGAAAGAAGGTAGATTACGTACACATACACAATCCCGGAGTTAAAAATAACATCTATTTCAATATTTCTTTTTATGCGAAAATCACAGACATGAACAAACTCAGGGAGAGCATTTGTCTATGTCTTTCACTCTGAATACTTTTCACTTTTATGCCTTCTTTCTTTTTCTTCAGTGCAGGACACTATAAAATCATCAAAGCAACATCAAGGTAATCCTGACTCTACTGGGATCTATTATCCAAAGCATTCTTTGCAAAGGCTTTTCAAGGAAAATACCCCTGTAGGACAGAGGAAATGGTAATAGGCAGTGTTTGTTTACCTGTCAGGTTTGCTGGATCCAAACAGGGAGAAGAGGAGATAAAAGGACAGACAAGGATGAATAACATTAGTCTCCTATCAGAAAAACATCAGGGACTGAGGCTGAACTCATTGTTCTCTAATTAAAACTATCCACTTTCACGTTACAATGTCAGATAAGTTAATTGCACCTCCTATTGACACAGAGATGACAGCGAAGTAGATCTAAATGACAACAACTCTTCCTCTGATTTCATAAAACACTGCATACATATTAACACACCCTTTTACCGTGACATCTAGTTTATAATATATCATACGAATAATATGTTACAAAATGCAACTCAGCCACTCGTGAGACATTAATGACCGTTTACACTTTAGGGCTTATGAACTTTAGAATATTACCATAAAGGTTTATACTTTTGCAATGCCACAGTCACAGCAATTATTTATGTGCAGTAACAAAGCTCTATCCAGCAGAACAGATGATTAGCATGAATAATGCTAATGAGTGCTAATGGTATTTACACCTATCTGTTTTGTTAGCACAATTTGCTCCCTGTACATAGATTTTAAAAACAAATTATAAAAGAAACATGCAATTAAATGTACACGAGAATTAGGAAACAAACCGAGAGTGAAGTTAATTGTGTCGCCTGCAGCAACGCAGGAAAGCAATAAATAAACCTGTTTGTTTCATAAATAGTGGGAACACATAATGAAACAGCTGGGCTTTGTTCAGTCTCGGCTCGATTCTGAGGTAAAACAAAAATGTTTTGCCTATAGTGGAGGCGTAGGTCAAAACTATTTACCCATTAAAGCAGAGGTTTCAAACTGGGTGGGTTTGAAGGAAGAATCACAAGAGTAGTGATACAAATAAATGAATATGAACTTTTTCCATGTCTCCAAATCAATATTTTTTGACATTAGAGTACACTGGAGGTGTTTGGGGCCCACACTGTCAGACTTTGAAAAACCCTGCCCTAAAGCAATAATCTAGACAACTTTAGTTGAGGGAAGGAAAATAAATTGGGCGGGCCTGTGTGAGAGATAACTGACATCCTTATTTATTCCTATGACCTTGCTTTGTCTAAGGTGATTTAAGAACTGCTGATTGAGATGGACCATTCTAACTACAGGTAATGAATATATTAAAATATAAATAAAAAATATATTCGCTACCATAGTATCCCACAAATATTCTAATATTCCGAGTTGAATACACAGAGCAGCCACAAGCCAAGTTGAAATAAAAACAAGTAAATTCCAGTAGACTATCTGTTGCCCTTGAAGACAAAAGCTAACTTTGTAATAATTTTCCTCTTCTCGTATTCACAAGAACATTTAATCCTTCACCCTGTCTCTTTTGAATTCCCTTGCTCCTTCTCTCCCTACATCTTCCTGCCTCCATGATGCTGTCCTTACCTCTTGAAGAGGAGAATGGCGATGACGATGCAGACGATGAAGATGACAGCCAACACAGGCCCCACCACCCACAGTAGACCCTCTTCCTCGTCAACGATTGGCTGAGGGTCCACATCTGATGAGGTTACAGGATCCGAATAGGGGCTGGTGGAGTACATAGTCTGGAGGAAAGAATGGTTTTATGCATTTATAGAAAACTGCAATTAGATGGTCGAACTGTGGGGTGTGATTGTGTTTTCACTCACGTTCTCAGAGAGGTCTAGCAGTGCAAGCACAAAGAAAACATATTCCTGTCCGTTCTGCAGTGGACGGTTGCGGAAGTCACCGTAGTTTCGTCCATCTCCTAGTGTGAACTCCAGTGGGAGGGTCTTAAAATGAGCACTGACATAAGCTCTAGGGTCTGATTGGCCAGCCTGTCTTCGGATGCGGAGGGCTCGACTGACACTGGTCCTGTTGATCTCTTTCAGGAGCTAAAGGGAAGACAGGGATAAAGAGAGGAGAGGGATTAATGTAAAGATAATTGATACAAACTTTTAAAGTACAACAAAGTTAATAAATGAAAGAAAATGGGAAAATAACATATTCCTAACTGTTTATATAAAAAAACATGTAAAAAAAAGGACAGTTTTGGCAATTTTCTCAAAACAAAACCGTCATCAGTGGAGGAACAAAGGGCTGTAAAGAGCTTTATCACAAATGCCTTCATCATCATCTGAATTGCTATTGAATTTATCTATCGAGACAGTCGGACACATAAAACCTCTATTGAAACTCATCTCACACACATGAATGTGCTTTCATAACAGCGTAATGGGGCGAGGAAGTCTTTAGAAAATAGCAGGGAGTAAAATTAGATGGAAAATATTATGCGAAAGTATTGTTTGGATTAGACAGAAAATGGATGGCCAGGTCATCGACCTTCGCATAATAGGACACAAAGGGTCTGATAAATAGAGTGGAAAAAACCCTGCCAGTAGACTCAGCACTATTATTTGTTTTCCTGTTTGTGACTTGAAAATTCAAATCAAAATACTTTATTTATCCCTTGAGGGGAAATGTGTAATTCTGCAAGCAATTGTACAAATAGACTTCATTTACACACGCAAAAAAACCCCAAGGATTAATGGTATTGAAAATCCAACACCATCGAGGCATAAGTCAAACAATGTCCTTATCACATTACCCTGTTCATCATCATAAGTCTGCTCAACGGTAGCGTTATCTTATAATAAGTTCTTTAATGTGATCATTTTTTAGTTATTTAGTAGAACAGCCTCTTTTCTGCTGCATGTCTCACCTCATCCAGGTTCATCTGGTCGGGCTCTTCCCAGGGATTCAGGAACTTCCCGGCTCTCTGCTTCTTCAGTGGCACCACCACCACGTAGTAACCCCTAAAACACAGCAGGTTCAGGTTTAAGGATAGTTCCACATTTACAGTACAAATCTGTCACTTAACCATGAAATCACAGTTTTTCTATTTTGTATTAAAATGTTTTCTTTGCCACAATTTATTTGTATTCTTATTTGAGATTTATATACCTCCTATTGTTTATGTATTTGATATTAGCCACTGGGGATCCATAAGGGTTTATTCTATCTAATTTTCATATTTAACGTACACACATGAAAGAGGAATTGATTTTGCAATCTAACTCTCAGCGGGAAAATTAGTTAAAATGGTTCCCAAAATGTCCAGCGATTCCTGTTCTGCTTTAAATGACTATGTAGAATTGTATCATTAATACTGTATATATATCGCTACAGCAGCAGCTGTGACACCACTCTGAATCTAAATAATGTGGCTGATTTTGGAACAGAGGGCCATGTCTGAAGTCATGTGCGAGACAAAAACAATAATACCACTGGGGTCGGGGAATTTTTGAAAGCAGTCAGAACATAAGCACATTCCGAGCTATGAGGGCACTGACACCAAACTCATACCAGTGTCCTCAGGTGACACACTGCATTGCAATGTCGAGTGGTACAGTAAAGAAGCTTATTTATGTATGTTTGTTAAAGCTTTATTTGGCATTTAGGGAGGTAACAGATTTACGACAATATAATAATTTTCCCCAAATGAAAAATGTTCGCAGTTGTTTTTTACAGTGTGTATAACTATCTTGAATCAAGGCATCTGTAATGGGAAATGCTTTTGTGTCTGTAGACAGTGAAAGAGCAAAATGCTGTTTGGGACTCCAAGAATCCCCCAAACACTTCTGATGAGACAGGTACAAACTGCAGGAACGTGGCTGTGAGAACATGTCTGTTGCAGAGGAGGGAACCAGGTTGTGCTTTAAGGCTCAAGGACTGTTTCCACGTGATATCTATATTTGCTATTGGTAAAAGAGATGAGATTATCAGCTTTGTGCTTTCATTTGGCCTGTTGTGGGAGTTCTCAGACTTGCTTTGCTGCCAGCTCAGAGAAATCCCCCGTGACGGACCAATAAATGGAAAGCAGCAGCAGCAGGAGTGAAATTGGAGTAAATTCTGCAAGGCTTACTATTAAAAAATACTCCCATCCAATCAGTATATTAAAAAATAATTTCTCCTGTCACACTTAGTGTCGTTAATCATCCCTACCTGACTTTAGCGGTGGTCTGCACAGTGGGCAGCTGCACTGTCACCATGCCGTCTGCATTGGTCTTTCCCACCACCATGGGTTTGGTTTTTAGGATGTCTGGGGCGGTGGTGGCGGTGACCCGGTGCTGCAGCCCCCCAGCGCTGTTGGCCCGGTTAGTGAGTAAAAAGGAGTATTGTGTGTCTGGCTCCAAGCCAGTGATCAGCTTCTGGGTCAGCTTCCCATCCACTTCCACAGACTGGCCCTTTCCATACAGGATCTACAAAAGAGGTAGGTCACACAGTTTGAGAGTTAAATTGAATACAACACAGGGTTAAACAAATTGTAAGTTCTCAAAAAGCTTCCAAGAGGTGGCTATTCATTTTTTATTTTAGCTGTTTTATTTTCATATTTTAATATACTTTAGTACAAAGTCTCCATGTTTTTTCCTGTAGTCTTGTAAACATCTATTTATTTTAGATCAAAAGCGTCAGACTTAATAATTGTCAATCAGAAAACGTTTAGTTTGTTTTCCAGCAACACAGAGAAAAACGAGCATTTGTTTGTACATCATTTCAAACCTGTCCTATTTGTAATCAGTTTTTTAGTTAATAAAAGTACATCTACTCACAGTAAATGGCTGGGAAGGGTTCTTGTCTCGGATCTCCCAGGACAGCAGAACAGAGTTCTTCATGGCAGCTTTCACTTTGAAGTTGGTGGCAAAAACTAAGGTAGAAAAAAAAGGAAACTATTAATATGATTCAATTCTCAGTTAATCTGTCTACTGAACCAGAATTAAAGCCTTACCTGTGTTCATTCTCTAGTACTAGGCTCAAGATAGCTATCTGCTCTGAGTGTGACTGGAAAGGGATACTTGTTCAAGACTCTTACCTTGTTAAGCAAAAGGACGTTAGGTCTAAGACTACAGTGACAAGACAACGAGAAAACGACACTTAGGATGGTGTCACCAGTGTTTGTGTGCAAGTGGAGTTTGAGTGTGCAGAATGTATGCATCAATGTGCTGTTAGGAAGCATGTATTGCATCCCGAGCAATGATGATGGGTTGTTAGAAAGTGAGTCCTACCTTGGTCTAGCCGCTGCGTCCTAAACTGGACGCTGGGGCTATATGGCCCAGGGCCAACAGCTGTGAACGCGCACAACCTGACATCATACACAGTGTCGGCACTCAGACCCTCGAACAAAACACTCGACCCTGGAGCGGGCACCACAACTTCTGAGGCGTTCCCTCGGCTGTTTATATCCTTGAACAGCACTGAGTACTTCATGATTTTCCCATTTTGCTCAATGAGTGGGACAGATTTCCATGATAGTCGGAGTGAGTTGGCAAAAGCCTCTTCTAGGATAATATTTTCGGGGTATCCACTTGGCGCGTCTTCTGGAGTGGGCAATTCCTTTACAGCCTCCTCTCCGTAGCCCATTTTGTTACGGGAGGAGAGTCTGAACACATAGTTGGCTCCCTTGTGGATATCCTGGGCGGTGTAGCTGTTCTCCTTGGTGGGGAATTCTACAACGGTTAAGGGAAGGACATCGATGCGTCCGAAGGTGAGGCGGTACCCAAGGAGAGGGGTGGGCTGGTTGGGAGGTGGGTACCACTGAAGCAAAGCATTACCTGAATCAGTGGCACTCACCGTCAATTTGGGTTTTTCAGGCACTAGAGAGAGGGAAACAGGAAGAGCAGAAGAGAGAGAGAATGATGAAAAGATAATTAGAGGATAATTGCATATCACATTATTCATTGCCTCAAGCAAAACTGCTAAATATGATTAATGTGGCGACACCACATGATTGGCTTCATTTTGGCATATAAAGGTGTTACAGAGTGAGAAATATAACAATTCAATGGTTCAATGGGCTCTAATGATCATTAGAGATGCTTTATTCTCAAAAATCATTACAAGTTATGTGTGTTCTCATTCTAGCTCTATGCCTGTCTGTACGTCTGCGTTAAGAGTCGGTGTTGACACACTTACATGGCAGGGCGCTACAGACAGTAACAGGTTTGCTGCGAGCGCCATCGCCCTTGGCAGTGTAAGCCCCCACTGATACAGAGTAGGCTGTGTCTGCCTTCAGGTCTCCAAGAATCACCTCCTGCAGAGCAACAGAAAACACTGTCAGCTTCCAACGGCGATTTCCCTGTGCACTCAGAACAAGGAGCAATGCTTCAATTTAATAACAAATCTGGGTCAAAAAGTAACAATTCTATCCTCTTGGTCTGTATCTGTGTAGGGAGATATATTTAGCTCTTTTCTAAACCAACCACACATTAAAATAAAAAATAAAAAAGTTCTCCAAATGTAGAGTTGATAAGGTTTGTGAAAACTCAAAACAGCTTTATTAAATTATACATGTTTACAAGCAACCCAAAATGTGATTTAACTACAAAGACACTCAAAATTCATTTAGTCTGGTCTCCATCTACGCACTGAACAACTATATTTTCTTCTTTTTTTGGCCTGGGGAAACCATTAATATCTTGGTATTTTGGCAATACCCCAAAGATGACTCATATCATCACTTATCTGTGTGTTTTTCCAGGATCCTTTATTAAAAATCCTGGAGAACACACACTGCAGAAATGAAAAAAGGGGCCTTGTGCTCGATTGTAAGCCCTCACTCTGTTCATAGGAGATTTAAAATCTACAATCTCATATAAATGACTCATCTACTCTCTGTGTTTTGTTATCAACTATTAAATAATAGACTTAACGGAGGGCTTACTCACATATTCAGCTGAGTCATCATATTCCCACTGAATGATGTAGGGAGGAGACAAATAGGAGAGAGAAATACAGTTACAATTAATAATCAGGATATGAACTAAACTACCTCGTACTCTAGTCAAATGCATATATGCTGCCATCAAATATACATTTAAACTCTCTGCCAGAAGGCAAATAAGCATACAGTATTTCCTGGATTGTCAAAATGATTTTTATAGAAGGTTTTTATTTAATTTGTCCGTTTATTTTGTATAATACTTCATCAACAAAGACTTCAATATTATAATTACTAAATATATAATACAAATATATAAATATAGCTACTACAACTCAGATTAATACTTTTCTTTATACCATATACCTAGATGATATTATTCTTGCTCAATATATCCATGCAAACATATATGCTTAGAACTTCACTTTGAACTTAATATGATCCTTTATAATTAATATAACTGTATTAAAAAATGGGGTTCAATTAAAATATGGGTTTGAAGCATTCTTAAAACAATCCTATAACAGTTAATTAGATCATAAGGTGTCAGAGGGTCTGTGATAGTGTTACCTGAGAGTCCTCTATGAGGATGTCCTTGATGAACGGCTGACCCTGAGGTTCTCCATTGTTCATCCTCACATAGTGGACTTGGTAGCCTCGGACCTGACCATGCTGCCGTTCGGGCGCCGGTGCTCGCCATTTCACCCTAACAGCCGAGGCGTTCACAGTCTCTGCCTCCACCCCTCGCGGAGGACCACTTGGAACTATAAATGCATTTATAGAGGTCAAGGGTCACAGATGATGGGCACTCAAACCTCTCAAGCTAAGGCCTTTACTTTTTCTAATCAAAAATATATTGGTTTCAGGGGTAGATGGAAAAAGAAAAAAATACCCAAAACTAAAAAAAATGTAAAAATACAACCCCTCCAAAAAGTCTAAAACTGCCATGATGTCTGGGAAAAAGTCAAAATAGTAAAAAAAATGAGAGCTTGAGAAAAACATGGAGGAAAAAAGCAGCTGAGGATAAGAAGCAAATGTAGCGAAAGATAAGAATGGCAGATAGAAAAGGATTTGTTGCCACAGGCTGATAAACAGTGGCAAGCAGAAAAGAGAAAAAACTGTTATCCAGAAAAACCTCTCTCATGCTGCCAAGAACTATAGTTCTCCCACAGAGAAATATAAATACATATTGCCTCCAAACTGGAAAAATGGAGGCATTGGGTGTATGAAATATTATGATTTACAAAAAAATGTCTGAATATATAAAAAATGACTCAAGACACAATTAAATATTGCATAAAGATATTAAAATAATTGGAGCGGGATTGGAGGAGCTGACAGTAAGTTAGAAAAGCCAAGGTGGGGAAAAGCCAAGGTACAGCTACAGCCAAAGGGTTTGCTCTGGTGTTGTTAGTGGAAAATAAAGGGGGAAATCCCATGAATCCATACACCCCCAAAAAAGGGTATTTTATAAGAAAGGGAAAAGTGTGGAAGAAAAATGCTGGTTGGGGATCAAAATGTCTTATGGTGAAAAAAGGGTTGCTTTTGACAAGAGAAAGCAGTGGTGAGGGAGAAGCAGGAGGAGGTTTCCGGATGTTGGAGGTTTCTGACGGGTATGCAGGAATAAAGGAGAGGTTTTCAAAACTGGAGGGTCGGACAGTGGTTCTTAAAGGCATCATCCAACTCAAGGATAGACAAAGTGCCCTTAATGGCCAGTGAAAGAAGCTTGATGTTAGTTTAGGGTGCTTTATAATCATTAGAGCTGTGTTAGTGAGGTAGCCATTGTTAGTGGAGCGGACCATCTTAAGATAGGCATGGGATTTATTTGGGAACATACCATCTTCCTCGGTGCGGATAAGCAGCTGTAAACTCTCTGGTCCATCCCCAGCTTCCGTCTGAGCCCGTACAGTTATTCCATACTCAGTCCATTTCTCTAGGTTTCCCAGTAGAAACGAAGAACTTTCCGGAGGAATTCCATCAACTCTTTTAGACATTTTGTTGCCCTCGGTATTGGAGTACTGGATGGAGTATCCGGTAATGACACCGTTCTGAAACTCCAGTAGAGGTGGGGCCCAACTTACCAGGATGCTGGTAGAACTGGGACTGGTGCATGTGATGTCCTGGGGAGGTGCCGAAGGAACTGATTGGCCAATTTCGAGGAAGCACAGTAGGGGTTGTTTGGGTAAATGTGATTTTGTTGTGTGTGCAAGTTGTAATTGGTGGATGGAGAGGTGAGGGAGTGAGGTTTGCCGTGAAGCAATGGGGATGAAATTGACGAGAGACAAGAACAAAAGACAAAGAAAACATAAAATGAAAACAAAACACTGGAGAACAAAAAGCTCTTACGAGAAAATGAACCTGTGACTACAAAAGTAAGATGGCTGAAGAAAGATACTGAATGATGGGTGTCAATTTCTGTTTGGTAGAAATGTTGGATTCATGAAAACGAGTAAATGACTTAAAAGAGATGCAACACAAAAACACTGACTAGAGCTTCTACACACAAACATACCTGCCCAGAACTTACTTGTCCTTACAGCCTACCCAAGCCTCTGTGATCCATGAGGGAGTTCTCATCTCTATCTACAAACCTCTGTCTTCTTACCTTGTTTTTACTCATTCTCTTACAGACCTCAGATTGGTAGCCAACAAATTTTGTATAATTTACTTTGTCAATTATTGCTAAGTAAGTACTATATTGGCCTGAATATTTAATGTAGGATATACTTCTGGTATTTATTTGATGATATATTTGCTGAAATATCAAATCTGAGGTCAGTATAGGACTTGATTCATGTCGGCCCCTTTTTGACAATGCATAAAAAGTGGCAAACTGTCAAATGTCTCTTTCCCACACACACACACACACACACACACACACACACACACACACACACACACACACACACACACACACACACACACACACACACACACACACACACACACACACACACACACACACACACACACACACACACACACACAGCAGTAGTTGTGGTTGGACCTACGCGTCTGTGGTGTCTCGATGGACACTTCGTTCGTGTACGCCCCAATTCCATGCTTGCTCTTTGCAGCCAGCTGGAAGGTGTAGGTGGAGAAAGGCTTCAGGTTCTTCAACAGGTAGGAGGTGACAGGCTCAAAGCTTACTTTCTTCTGAAAGGACATAAGGACAACAGGACAATGGGAGAGACAATCATGTTACGATAAAAACAAACAAAACCGGTCGTATTTATTATTTCCACAGGGTGTTAAAAAAGAGCATCCTTTATTAATGTAACTGTAAATATTCATACAATTGATCTGCTGTTTGCCTGCCCATCCATCTATTCATAAACCCTTGCTTTCATTTGTTATCATCCAGCCAACCATCCGTGAATGAATTAGCCCAGCAACACAGTCCTCTCAGCTACCAATCTGTGTCTCTCTCCTTCTTTTCTTACCTCCTCTGTGTCGTCAGCTCGTCGGTACACCAGCTCATATCCTGTGATCTGGTTGTCTGGGCCACCCTGAGGAGGGGCCACCCAGGACAGCAGGATACTGGTCTCAGACTTTGCCTCCCCCTTAAAATCTGATGGTTGGGATGGAACTACAGAGCGGAGGAAAAACAGGATTGCAGATTATAAGTAAAGATAATAATAACAATAATGATAATAATGATAATAATAATAATAATAATAATAATAATAATAATAATAATAATAATAATAATAATTTATATTATAACATTTTTAACATTTGAACCAAATAATAATAAATGCATTGGTATTTATAAAGCACCTTTCCTACCACTAGATCTTTAACACTACATGCTAACAGCTACCCCTTCACACACCGATTAGACACTGATGGCAGGCTGCCATTCAAGGTGCCAAATCTGGTATCAGACTGTAATCTAATTATCATTCAGAACTCACTCACACACACTGATGGCCATGCCCCACGGGAGCAATTTGGTGTTGCCCAAGGCCACTTTGACATGTGGACTGGGGAACAAACTGCATACCTCCTGAGCCACATCCATACAGTGAGTAATAGTACAAATAATTGACATCAAAATCTCTAAATAAATATACAGTATTTAGCCTAATATAAAGTGGGATATTACTGAGCTACATAAATGTATTTAGTGCAGTTTTATTATAATCCCCACAAAGTCTTTGACTAATTAATCACATTCTTCTTCATTTCTGGGGAAAGACCCCTGTGACTCCCGCTGTAATTGTACTCAAATAATTGTTGGCTTGGATAAGTTTATGCGTTTTCAGAATAGCATGATACAGCACTATCTTTCTTCCTGTCTCTTACCTCCAGTCTTGGCTATAATCTGCAGGTCCTGGGACAGAGGTCCGTCTCCTACAGAGGTGAAAGCCAGCACTCTGATGTAATACGTCTTGTTAGGAGTCAAGCTCTGGATGGTGATGAAGTTGGCGCTGCGCACCATCTGCTTCTCCCACTGCACAACACAAGACACAAAGCATGAGTGCAAGTAGACACCCAGGTGCACCCTTGTGAATTTGACAAATGCAGACAACACAACTTGTCAGGTGTGATTTATAAACAGGTACCTGGTTGACTGGCAGCATGTTGTCTGAGGTGTAGTAGACTCTGTAGCCCACCACCTGTCCGTTGGGCTCTTCTGGTTCATCCCAGTGGATAATTGCTGTTGTGGTGCTAAGCATACGACCTCTTACCTGCAAGGCAAACCGAAAGAAGTTCAACAAAACAGTGCTGGTTCAAAATGAACTCTTATTAAAGTACAGCAAGTCTTGTTGAAGTGTGAAATGTGTTCATTTTTTAAGTTCTAGTGTTTAAAAGTTGAAAACGCATTGAAAAAACTTTTATATAACACACTGGTATGACTTAAAATAATAGGCAGGTAATTAAACTGTGCTGTATAATGACCACGCTTTAAGTGACGATGTGCTTCAAGAAACAATAACAATAGACTGCAAAAATCAACCTTCTTCCGCACTGAACCCAAAAGGGCAAAGGAAAATATATTGAATATATATATATCAAACCTGTCGGGGAGGTGAGGAGGGGGCCTGCTCGGCTGTGCGAGCCTCCACCACCTCGCTAGAGGGGCCCTGGCCGATGGTGTTGACAGCCGCCACCCGAAAGTCGTAGTGGGAGTAGGGGCTGAGGCCGCCCACGCTGTAGCGGGTTGTGGCGATGCCATCAATCTCTTTGTAAGGGTCCTCAGAGCCTTTGGCACGGTGCTGGAGGAAACAAGAGAGAGACAGAGAGAGCAGAGTGAGATACCATAATGACTTCAAGATGCATTAGCCTACTTTTACAAAGGAAAACCATTTAATATACATAGCACATATAAAACCCTGACCTGCTGAGGAGATATATATATATATATGTAGTCCATTTTCACACACAAATTTAGTTCATCATAAGCTCTGTGTCTCAAAAAGCCTGTGTGCACATGCAGTAGAGCTTCTGTGTCTGTTTCACACCTGTATTATGTAGTAGGAGACAGGCTCAGGGTTTCCAGAATCCCAGGTGAGTGTGATGCTGGTTGCAGTTCTCTCCGTCACCACAGGGCTACCAGGGGCCTTCGGCAGAGCTGAGAGAGAGAGAGAGAGAGAGAGAGAGAGAAAGAGAGAGAGAGAGAGAGAAAGAGAGAGAGAGAGAGCGAGAGAGAGAGCGAGCGAGAGAGAGAGATTTAACAACATATCCCTTTAGAAATAGAAACGGTTGGATAGATTTATAACATCAGATTTAAAATCTGCGTTTTAAAACAATTTAAGTGATGAGACCACCTCAATATCCAATAATTAAACAATTCACATATTCTCTATACAGTAATTAAACTGCCTGAATAATAACATACTCCAATGAATTACGAATGTAATGATCATTAGTTGGTTACTGAAACGAGTCCACATAGAAAACAAAGTTGTAACAGAAGAATTACAAATATTTGCCCAATGTTACAAAACTGAATACAGGAATCTCTTAAGGAATTCCAAAAATATGATTCCATGAACATTATCTGATTAACTACAAATAATCAAGCTTTTTCTTCACTTTCATCAAACAAACATACAAATTAAGACATAAAAAGGCTCATGTTGCAAAAATGGCTGGAGGGAACTGCTGTGATAAAGCAAGACATGTAATGTAATAATGTTCCTTCTTTCCTCTTCTTGTTATGAACATGTGTAAGATATCAGTGACTAATTATAGATTAGTTTTTACATAAATACATTTAGCTAATATGAAAACAGAGCAAAAGTAGTTACCAATTACAAGCTTTTTTCAATCTTCCGTGGTGGTTGTCAGAAAAGACAACCTTCACTGAGATTTGTCCTCTTAAAAATACTCTCCTCTCACGGCAGGCAAGGTCACAGCATCTGTTGCTCACATGTTATCTTCTCCTCACACCTCATATACATTCTGATAAATCCACAAACCTTTCACAATAATCTGTGCCACCGCCTCAATCACGCCAAGTGTCGACATGGCGACGCATGTATAGTTGTTGGACTGGCGCACATCGGTCAGTTCCAGGACGTTGCGGCCGATGGGCATGTCATCCTCAGGCGTCAGATCTTCTGCTCCCAGCATCCACTTCACATATGGCATTGGGGAGCCCACAGCCACGCAGGTGATGTTGACGTTGCCACCTGGCATGATCTCGCTGTCTGCTGGGGGGATGGAGAAGCGAGGGGGGACACGACGCACTGGACCAGGCAGCAATGGGAGCAGGGAGGCAGGAGAAGAGAGGCGATTAGAAATTCATGACTGTGATGCTCAGCAAAGTGCAGAACATCAGTGTCTTTCCACTGAATGGGTTTTATTTTTTTGTTCCATGTTCTCTTAGATGAAGTTTTATGGCATTCAAAGAAGACTGCAAGCATTCATACAGTCTAGTACATCACCACTAGGGTGCATGTGATATCAAAATGTTTTATTCATGGAGTTTTAAGGTGTGTTCCATCAAATATTTTATGAACTGAAACACAAAAGATACTCACAAAAAAACTATCTCACAGCAAACACACACAGGGGGAAAGGAGAAAAGAGGAACACAGGGTACAGTATATCTCAAAGGAATAAACTGTACAGGCGGGTTTAAACCTTCAGTACCGCACATAAAACAGCCAAAAACACACAAACACCAATGGCAGTTTAATTGAAGAAAAGAAAATATACACGGGAGAGACTGAAAAAGCCACACAGTTGTTACTGTACCAACCTTCTCGCAGCTCTGAAGAGGGAGGTAGGACAGAGCACGGCGGGAGGAGGAGAGAAAAGAGAGGAAATCAGAAAATATAAGAGAAGAAACAGGAGACACAGAGAAAAACAAGTTAGACAAAGGAGCATGGCAAGGTGGCAATAGAAAGAGAGATAGAAAACAGCAAGAAAGAAGGAGAGGGGGAGAGCAAAGAGAGAGAAAAACAGAGTCCATAGATGGCCGGTGTGTCGGTGAAAGCCTGTTTTTAAAGCAGCCTCCACAGCCGGCTGTCTCCATAGACCGCCTGTCAAACACTCACTGAGCAGCACTGCAAGATTTTACTGGCCCTGCAAGCACTGTTAGACGCACATCACTGCCTCTGCGCCGTTTGTGTGTGTCTGTGTGTGTATGCATGTGTGTTTATAAATTTTCTTTTGGTCTAGCATAGATATGTGTGCTTCCAGTCGTGTGTGAGTTGGTTTCGTATCCCTAGGAGTAATGTTGGACTCAGAAAAGCATGCTACACTCTTTAAAGCCTTTATTTATTTATTTGATTCTGGGTAGGGCGGACAACAGAGCAAAAGGCCACACGAATAAAAATGTCTCCAAGACTCAAACATTTGGAGGGAATGTGTGTGAATGTGAGTTTGGGTCTGTTGAAGGAGACAGTGCCCGGGGTGCTGAGATGCCTGTCAGATTTGGGGAGAAACACAAGTCTTAACCAGACAATGATTTGTTTTTTTCTCAGAGGTCTAAAGGCTAAGAAGGGAGGGCAGAAAGATTAATAGCCCGAGTGAAACATTCTGCCCCGCCTGAGCAGATGTAAAGGAGATGTAATTTAAATTCATCCAGTTTTATGACTCGACGGCTAAGAATTTTTTTAACACATCAGGTTTAATAGCGTCATATCACATTAATATGATAAAAGCACATCTCTAGCAGAAGACGTCTATGTGAAAAAATATATGAATATCTTCTAGGAATAGATGTCATAATCTGAGCATACATCAATCGTTAAATGTAAGTGCTCTATTCTGGTTTATATCCCTCTTACCTCGGACATAGAGGTTAGCTGGTGTGGAATAGCGTGTCCCATCGCTGTTGGTGGCAACACACTCATACTTCCCCTGGTCAGACTCCTCACTCATCTCTATCTGGAGGGCACCTGGATTCGTTGAGGAATAGAGAGGAAGAGTAGAATATAGAGAGAGCGGAGAGGGAGTCACACAGAAAGATAGTGAGGAAGAAAGAGCAATTACACAAAAGTGGAAGACATCAGATAATTGGGTATAGTCCATAAATACACCAACATAGAAATGGTAAGAACTGCATAAAGTGTAAATGAATCTGAGGGAGTTTTCAGCAAAAACAAGCTGAACACAGGGATAAAAAAAGGCCCAAATCTATTAACAAGTTTCTACCACTGTCAGCAAGAATCTGCCCAAACAAGGGTCAGCTTCCTGATTAAGAAATGGGAAGAAAACAAAAAACAAAAAAAAACACTGATACAAAGCCTAAAAAAACCGAGAATGTAGTCTTCATGCAAGGCAGAAAGCAACAAACCAAGCAACTAAAATGTGTAGAAATCCAGTCAAAAATCTTGGCTGGAAATCAAGATTGAGTTATATCAGGGAGCAAATCATGTTTCAGTTTTCACGGGAAAAAAGGTATTGCCATGTCAAGAAAACATCCCCAACCCTTACAGATCCACCAATGGGATCAGGAGTGTGAAGTCATTTAAAAAACACACCCAATAAGGAGGTAAAGACACCAATTGACCTCCATCAAGGCCACAGATAAAAAAAAAAGGAACGACATACGCAAAGCCTTGGGAAGGGATCGACGCTTTCTCGCTCCCTGGAAACAGAAAAACTGTCAAAAAAGTCAACCAGAGGTTCTTTAAAGATGGGGTGGTAAGGCAAAAAAGCGCCCAGAAAAACTTTATAAAAAAAGTGGTTGTTTGGGGCTTTTTATCGGTAATGAGAGAGAAAAGAGAAAGTAATGGTAAAAATCATGGAGTAAAGTGTGTGTGTGACTGTGTGTGTATACACGTTTGTGTGCTTATGTGTGTCTAAGTCTCTGCCATCTGGACTTTTCAGGCTGAACGTATAACAGCTGGGAGGGAAAACAAAACTAGGGCATTTGATTGGGCAAATAGAGACAAGGTAGAAGGAGAGGCTAGGTCAAGCTTAGGTCAAGACCCAGCCGTAAAAAAAAAAAAAAAAAGAAAGAATATAAGGTCACAAAGCAATTAACTAAGATAAAATGATACTAAGTTTTGTCACCTCAGTCTAATCAACAAAAAATAAGTACAAGTTGTAAACAAATCATGCTTTAGACTGAAAACAAAGTAGATGTGAAGAGCTGGAGAATGATGTTAAACTGGTGGATACAAAAGAAAGATCACAATATGGTGGGCAAGGAAGCGATGGATTCTTTCGTATTATAGAGTGATTGTGGAGGCTGAGATGGGATGAAGAGAGGATGGGAGACGAGAAGAAGGGAAATGATTAAAAAGTCAGAGTATAATGAATTGCTTGCTTAATTCCAATTTCTCCCCTCTTGCACCTACTGGAGATCTGATGCAGCTGGATGAGCGTTACCAATATGGAAGTCTTTTGGACTGAACATCTATTCATTAATCCACCCAGAGCTGCTTTTTTCAGATCTGCAAGTCAAGTAGGAACCAGGGGTGGAAAAGGAATCAGGCCACTGTGTCATGTTGGTCCTCCCAGCAGTCTTACCTCGTATGGGCGTGCCACCTGAGTGGGCAATGAATGCACGAGATTAGAGAAGGAGAAGAAGAAGAAAATGTTAGTACCACAGGAGGAGCAGGGGACAAGGAAGGGTGGGACTTGGGGGAAGTAACTTGGAAAGGAGAAGAATTAAATTAGAGAGGAAGACTCAAAATATAGATCCTTAACAGAGTGAGACGAAGAGAGAGGCATAGCAGTAAAAGACAGAATAAATAAAGACAGAGTAAGCCTGAGAAGAGAAAGACAGAGACTAGATAGACAGAGTGACAGACAGTGACAGAGCTATAAGGAGATGGGTTATTGATTTGACTTCATTGACTTGCAGCAGGGGCAGAAGTGACTGCAAGGTAGTGTCTGCGCTGCACTCATCTGAGGTCTATAAGAGGTGGACTGGGACTCTAAGTACACTTAACTGCCCTGAGACGTAACCTCCACGTAGATCAAAAGCAGGCCTATCCTTCTCGTAATAGCTTTAGTAAATATATTCAATATATGTTTCTAAAGGCAAAAATCCACCCTCCAATACTCTGTAAAAACATGGCTGAATTCCTACGTTATACTCAGATTAATTTTTTAATCGTATTTCTTAAAACAGAGTCTGATAGCAAGGACATTTTCAACAATCTAAAACATCAACAGTACATGTCAAGTTGATGTCTCAACCCTTCAGAATCAAAGAGTAATATTGTGTTTCTAGACCTAACATCTCATACCAAACACCAACATACATTTACTGTAAGAGGGGTCTGGTGCAACTAATAATTGATTTAATATTGGATTAATATGCCAGACAGGTGATTATGTGGTTAATCAATTAATAAAGAATACATAAATAAATAATTAAATACAATAAAACAATAAATAAATACATCTTTGTTTAAGCTGTTGAGGTGTGAACGCACACACTTGATAAATGGATAATCAAGGGAATGACGTGTCAGTGTAAACAAAGAAATGCAAAACACAGCACTTTGTAGCAAAATCACCATCATTAACGTCAAAAAGTGATTTATATGATAGTGGAGAGTATTTAAGAGTGGATTTTCTTTCACTACATTATTTGTCTCACTCTATTAAGGGGAGTTTTAAACTGCATGTGTCCATTCACTACCTCTAAGCATAAGTAACCAGGTTTAGTATATACACAAACTACACTGTACAGGCAACGTCTAGAAGTCTGTAACCTGGTCACCATTGATTTCTTACAGTGGCTCCACCAGAGGCCTACCTAATAGCCATCCACAGCTGATGGCTTGTTGACTTGTAACTCTATACAGCAGAGTGGAGAGAGTAAGTGGGTGAGTGAATGACAGAGTGAGTGAGTGAGTGAGGGAGAGAATAATTGAATAAGTGGAAAAGTAAATAGGTGAGTGTGAGGAAAAAGTTATTGTAATTATTTGGGTGTGGAAAGGCTGCAGGTGCACAGGTGAGGGTGAGGCCAGCTACCTCTAGGGTGACAGAGATATGTGTGAGTATATATATATATATATATGTATGTTTAGCATTATATATGTGTAGATATATGTTAATGCACATGTATTTGATTCTGCATCCTATTCATGGCATATAGTATGTGTCTGTATCCAAAGTGATGTATGGGTGACTGCCATGTGTTTATTTCTGTGTGTGCATCTGTGTTCATATTATCTTTGTGTGTGGCTGTTAGTTAAATACATGCCATGCATTTTAATAACACTTCAGTGTTGTAAAGGTGAGCAGCAGCAGCAACAGAAGCAGCATTAGTGAACAGTATATAGAAAAGTGGACAGTGAGGGTGTGGGCCTCGGAACAGAAGCACTTACCAAAGGACTCTGTAGTTAAAAAGATATAAAGAGAAAAGAAACAGCATAGACATGGCATTACAATCGGACCATTGGATACACAGAGGAGTTGACTTAGTAGAAACACCTTGAAAAGCAGTGAAACTCCCAAAAGAAGCCAAATATTGTTTATCTATACATAGTTTGTTTTGTAAAAGTATTTTGTAATCATCACATAGAAGAAGCAAGGCTTACATGACAAATATTTGACATTCTAAGGTCTAACAATTCTGTAACTGCTTTTACTTTAATATATTTTTATATTAAATAAAGGTCAAAAAGGGAATTTGAGCAGGGAGTTAAGGGTTGAGCCAGAGAACTAAAAAAACACAATTTGGGACAGAAGCAAAAAGGTTGTTATCCATAATGAAGCCAGAGAGTTGGGTGTCCAATCACAAGAAAGGTTTTTGGGTCCAGAGGGTCCCTGGAAGCAGAAGGAGGACTGAGGAGGGAGGGGGCTTTGCTTAGACAAGTTGGGATTTTACACACTACTGTGGCTATAGAAACGCTGATTGAGATTGAGTGCCTCGACTGGAAAATAATTAATTCTCTGTATATTTTCTCCCAGTTCTTATTCTATGAGTTTTACAAATTCTATCAATGTTTTTACTCAAATAAAATGCAATGTCTGTGAGTCAATTTCACACTCACAAAAGACACATGTATTTCCATAATATGAGGAAAAACAAAAGGTTATTTGTTGGTTTAGTCACAGCAGTGAGCCATCTGAAAGAGGACATTCCTTCAGTGCAAGCCACCAACATCTGGGTTTTACCTTGCAAATTAAGTCAGTAGAGAACATTTGTTATGACTAGAGACATGGTGCGCACTGATGCGTGATGTTGCAAATATTTCATAATGTTTGTACTAAGTGAAAAATTAAACCCTTCGTGGTGGTGATTTGCACAGGAAGACCTCAGAGGTTTGAGAAAAGCGGAGAGAAGTTGGGAGTTTACTGTTTAAGGCTTTGAAGAGTTTAGAAAAGTTGGCAACCACACACAGTCAACCCATACCAAAGCAGCAGAGAAACACAGCCAGTAACCACGGCAGGAGGAGTGGGAACAGCAATAAGAAAAGGGGTGAACGAGGGCAAGAATAACAGACATTTTGTAGGAACAGAACAAAAAAAAACGGGTCGGGGGAAAAAGAAACAAGGAGGGGATATTGAAAGAGGGGTATAAAAACAAAGTGAAAGGGAACAAACCATAAATAGAAATAAAAGCATGGGATTTAGGGCAAGGGTAAATAATGGAGTAATACAAAAATTGGTTACCTGAGCGGAGCTGCTTGATTCGTCCGTTGTTATTGGACGTGTTGACTGGCAGGAAATCCTTGAACCAGGTAATTTCTGGGTCAGGGTTACCGCTAGCAGCACAGAGCATAGTGGCGGTTCGAGAACGCTCGACCACTTTCAGCTGGGGACCCATGTCAATGGTGGGGAACCCCGAGGGCAGCTGGTCTTCTACAAAGATCAAATACACAAGTTAAACAATGTTGGAAACAAATACTACACCTTCATTGCTATCTATATCCGTCATGTTTCAATTGTGTTATTTTGAATGGATTTTAAACAGGACGGTTTTTTTTTCTTTGCATGATATAATATATAGAATTGTATATTGTTACAGTAGTTTTTTTTTTTACAAGACACAGATACAGTGCATTTATTCAAATCTGCATGATTGTATATTGGGTGGATTTTTTTACTTTCAGTCGTGGCCAGGCTAGATGTAGTACTGCTGCTGGCTGTAGCTTCATATTTAACATTCATATTAGAGCAGTATCAGTTTCTCTCCTAACTTCCCAAAGTATCAATCAATTTTAATTTGAGTCATTTTGTGACATGGCCCTAAAGCAGATAGATGGTTCGAAACAAGACAAAACATGATTTTTAATACACAGCTGCCTTCAGCCCTGAATTGACAACGAGCAGGTTGAGGCAATGGTCCAGAGTGAAAAAGGAAACTGGCTGGTCAAAATTAGATTCAATTTAGAGCCAAACATTTTTCCATCTGGCCAGTAGCCCGGAGGCAAGACTTTAGAGGAATATATAGTAAGGTCAAATATAATAAGTAACATTTCATTCCCCCCTGACAAATATCTTCAAAAAGCTTTAGGCAATGGCTCTTCAAATATGAATCAATTGAGAATCAAATACTGTCTATTCTGCTGGGACTCAGTTTGAGCTAAACTTTTTGTCCTGTTCAGTCTACTGCACATAACCCTCTCCGGAAGCACTTTGCATGAATCAAATAGGAGAATCAAATAATTATGCATCCACTGGGACTTTCACCCTTTTGGGATTGGCAAATCAAATGTGAATTCATAGACATCGGAGGCAATTAGATCAAACATGATGAGTCCTTTCACTGTGAGAACACAAATCTGAACTTAAAAGAAAACTTAAGGAAGAGGAGGGGACAATGTTTCGAGGAGGTGGGGGATCAAAGACATCTATACTCCGTTTAGGTGGAAAATGTACAGTATTCACCCTTGGGATCGAACGTGTTCAGAGCAAATACATTTGAAAAAACAAATTCTTTACTTTGTTCACAGGAACAGTTTTTAACTGCGAGGTAAAATGTCAGATTCATGAGTCATCCATAATAAAGTGGATAAAGATAGACATGGTGAAAAAGACAGATGAGCTAGGAGCGTACGTTCCTGCATGTGTTTGCATTTGATCTGGAAGGCAGTCTATTTTCTCCCATATTTTTTTATACCAAGAATCCCTTGTGACTTTATCCCTCTCAACCACACAGAGCCTCATTAACGGGAAATCCTAGCGCTGAACCTTGCCAAAGAGATGCTAATTCTGGTACTTGCCCATCGAACCATAGCCGACGGGTCGTGAGACACTGGCTTTGCGAGTGCGTGTGTGGCCTTTTAACAGCTTTGGTTTCAATCAATCAGAACGCCCGACAAACGGAAACATGGACATAATAAACCAAGAGAACAAGATCAGAAGGTGTTTGTGTGTACTACTGTGTCTGTGTGGGCGGGTGGTGAAAGAGGGCAAAATTGCAACAAAAAAAAGAGAGTAACAATGAAATACAGTGAGACAAAAAAAGGGTGACGGAGAGGAAAACAGAGAGAGAACAAGACAGTGGGGAAGAGAAAAACAGACAGAAAGGGAGAGAGAACACAAGGGACCCATACAGCATAACAATCCTGACTCTCTCCGCTTTCATTATGCAAACGCTTACTTCAAAGCCAGCCCCTCGTAGGCAGGAATAACGCATTCTATTTCATCTACCTGGGGTGGGACACTGCACCGAACGTTGACGATGCACAGTTAGAATGCTACTCCCTGAGATCATGCATCTCTCTCTGCCCCTCTTCTACAACCACTCACGGGCGCAAAAAAAGCAAGAGTTGCAGATATGCATAAGCAGGTAGAGGTGTGTGCAAGAACCTGCAACCAAAAGCATAGAACATTCTTTCATATACGTACAAAAAAACCCACAAGGTTCTTTAATTTAAAGCTGACAAGTTGTGAAGTACATATAAGGGAAAGCGTTTGAGGGCTGATTGAAAGGGCTGATGCACACACATGTTGACGCATGCACATACTGTTACCAGCTCCCCACCATCCATCATGGGGACAGGTGTAAGCAACACCAACACGTGATTGGGACAAAGCTGCTCCAGTGTGTGTGTGTGTGCGCCCTGCAGAACAGTAAAGTACCCCCTGAGGTCAGAGCAGATGCGAAACCCTACACTCCCTTGTTGACGGAGCCTTCCACACATCCCACTGTTTCCTTTGGATGTGCTCCCACTTCAGTGTTTCCACTGTGAGAGATCCAGATAATTTCACAGCTCATAGCAATGCCCGGTTTCCCAATCATGGGAACTACCGCGTGAACACTTTCCTCTTTATACAAGGCCCAAAAAGTAATCCACACACATAGCTCACTGGATTTGTCATCTGGAAATCTGGAAAACCGCAGGTCAGGTCTGCTCTTACAATCATGAGAACTATATTAGAAGCTCATTTGTAATATCTGCACCTGCAAACAAACCTGTTTCTGTCATTCATTTCTGACCCAGGGGACAAACAGGATAAGTAATGGATACAATAACATTAACACTTACGGACTGCTCCATTACTTTGTGATTATTACATAGCACATTTTTTTGTGTTGATATAAGTCCGGTGAAGTTTGTGGAGCCACAGCTTGTTACAGCGTGTGGATGGTTTAGTTTTGAACTTATGAGACTGTGTGTGTGTGTGTTTGAGAGTGTCATTATGGCAAAATGTGCCCCTACAGATTATTACTGTAGCAGTTAATACTGCAGAATTAGTTTAGAGTACTTTTCCAGATGCTAATATTTCTGTCTGTGGTCAGAGTCGCAAAGGGTTAAGATATAGTCACAAACAGTTTTTTTAAATGGGTGTGGTCGAAGCAAGGGTGCAGGAAATGGCGGTGTAGGAAGTAGTCCCTTGGAACGATTTGGTGTTGCGGCTGGTGTTGTAAACTGGTTATTTTTATGACTCTCATAAGGTTGTTTTGTAGGCTGCACAATATTTTGTCGCAGCTACATTGTGAGTGAATTCAGCAGACAGAAGTTTTATCTGTTGTGAACATGAGCTACTGTTTACCCATTTTGTTGTTCAAATTTCAATTATATTACCATTTTTCTGCTGTACTCACATTCTTTTATCTTTAAATAAAGGTGTCTACGCACTCTCACTTCTCTGATAACCTGAGCACTCAAGTTTCTTGCCATTCAGATTTTATGTTGATTTATAAGAACTTAACGGCTTCACTTTGCAATTTTTGGACTGTATTACTTTTTCCGAGACTCATTCATTAATTCAAACAGACACACGCTCCACTTTTACCGAACCATGAATTATACAGTATCGGACTGAACACTGGATCCTAAAGCATATAATTGCTCTCAAGTTCATTATTATTTCAGACATTGTCAATCACGGCCGTTTACTGGAAGCCAAGATTTCAATTAGCCCGGTTCTTATCCTCAGTAATTAAGCCGGCTGACCTTAACACCGGATCCCTCCTGTCTGACAGACAGACAGTCAGCCAGTGGAGCTATGTCTTTACAGAGCCAGTGGAGCTATGTCTTTACTGGTGTGTGTATTCTCACATGTGTGTGTACTCTGCAACTGGCATTTGCACTGACAGTGTATCAGGGGCTATTAGCAGCTCCCAGGTGGCCTCTTATTCATCCACAACACAATGACTCCTCAGAGGAGCAGAAAGAGGATAACCACTACATACAGACTGACTGTCTCAGATTGAGGATAGGTTTATGTGTGTTTGTGTGTGTGTGTTTTTGCCTATGTGTGCGTGCATGAGTGGTTACGTTTTCGATAAAGATTAGACACGAGCAGATAGTTTCCATCAAGGGAGGAAGGAAAAATCAAAAATAGATGTGGGGACACACAAGCAAGAGCACATACAGATGCGCACCAATACACACAGTACAAGTACGAAGACAACCACGTGAGACAAGAACGATTCTGGATGGATGGAGCGGAACGGCAAAGAAGATGCAAAGAGTGGACTGATGTGAATAATTTAGAGGTTGCTGTGTAGTGGACCTAAGAGCATATGGAGGGAGAAAGAAAGAGAGAGACGGCCAGAGAACGTGAGAGAGAAAGGGAGAAAAAAGGAACAAAGTGTATAAAAAGTCGGAGAGAAAGTGGAGAGTGAAATAAAGCGTAACAGGGAATGAACTTTAGAGACTAAAACACAGACAGATGAGACGGAAAGAGAAGAGAGTGGAGAGGAAGAACTGTAGACTATGTTATTACCCCTCAGAGAGACAAGAGGGGAAGAGCGAGAAAGAGGGAGACGAGATGGTAGAACAATAGGCTGCACGTCCTTTCCCCACGAGCATGTACTGTAAAGGCAGGCGATGTGATTATCTACACTTGAGCAGCTTCACTCACTAAGACATTCTTGAGCTTCAAACTACCGGTACATAATGTTCTCCTAATGGACTCCACTAACACTAACATCACTATCTGCATTAATGGACTCATGCTAACACTAACATCTACTGCAGTGGATCCAGGCTTGCACTTGCATTTATATATATCTTCATCTGAGAAAAAAAAAACAAAGAGACTTGACTTCTTCTCCATTTAACTAAAAGAAAGAACATACTTCAAAATGTGTATAACTTAATATACACCACCTTCTTTATTTCTTTAGTTAATATTTATGCAATCTATTTATAACATCAAAGGGATGTTCATTTGTTGTAAAAATACTATTTTTTATGATTTTGTTGATGATTTACATCCAAGAATTATGCTTTGATGTTTTCTTCGCAGTCTTGCGTTTGACATCTGATAGGAATCACAGCTTGCATGTAGTATTTTCACACTGACCTCGTAGTACACTCAGTCGGGTCGAGGCAGTGATTTCTCCTGCAGAGTTGGAGGCGTGACATTCGTAAATAGCCTCATCTCTGGGGGTCCTTAGCGGCTGGATCCTTAGGACCGAGCCGGACCCGTCGTCAAACTCTATTACCTGTTAGTGAGAAAATACATTGAAGGAGCTCAAGTCAACATAACATATCTAACAATGGATCAAAACATACTGTATAAGTGTTTAGTTATCAACATACGGAAAAGCATCCCCTTATTATGCAGTTACTCCTTTTTATTGCATCTTTAAGATTATTTTTTTGTTTTACCAGCAGTTTTGGTTAACTTTTGGCTGCTGGCGTTTTTATTTAGAGTGAAAAGGTTTAAAAACTCACCTTACACTCCCTTTCTAGGGCAAGGCAAAATACAATGTAAGCTAATAGCTGGTGAACACAATATAGCATTCAATAGCTACGGAACCAAATATTTATCAGATGTTAGAGACCAAAAAAAAGACTGAATATTCGACCAGCATTCATCAGGTGTACAGAAACAAAACTTCTAAGGAATGCCAATGCCGGGTGTTTAAATGGTAAACTGTTCGCCCTAACTCTTGTATACTGATATGTGATATGTTAATATTGTCTTTAAGAGATGTATTTGCTGCGTCCAAAGTGGCAAAGAAATCATTAGGTTGACCTACTTTACATTTTTTATCAAGCTTTAAAATATTGCATTTTGGTACAGATACAGTATTGACAGGTTGTTAAAGCATCAGACCCTGGCTTCTGTGGCTGTTTGGTTTTAATTGCATTTTCATTGCTGTTCGCACCTTAATGATAATGGTAATTTTCATATTCATATTCCAAAAAGACAATTTCCTAGTTTTTCTCTTACAAAGGGGATCTGAGAGGGACAAAGCCTAGCAAAATGATTTTTTTTAAATGGAAATGAGATAGTTAAAAATTCATTATATTTTATGTTTATGTAATAAGTAACAATATGACATTTTCTGAAATAAGGGGTTGAACATTTTGAATGCCCTTGCATAAGTTTAATACATGCATGTATCAGATTCTGAATTCTGAGAAGGTTTCTGATGACTGAAATCCAATAAAAATAAATCCCTCAACAACTGCAGGCCAGCAGGACAGAAACAGTATCTCCTGGAGTGATTTAATCACAAACAGGGGGACACCAAGATGAACTCAAACCTGGGAGGAAACTCGACTTATTAAATTGAAAAAAAAAAAAACCCTGTGGGCAAAGAGTGACACTGAGTTGGGGGGGAGATGCAACAACTCCATCTGAGATTGACTTGTGAGGAGGGGGAAATAATTCAAAGGTTAGAGCCTTCAGGGAAACTAATAAGGCTGATCATATGAGAATCTCATATACTGTAGCCCACGGCATCATCTGACATATGAAAGTGTTGGAGCAGATCAGATTTCACACACTTGTATAACCTTTGCAGTACAATCGGAGAAAAGCAGTTAACCTGATCAAATCTTAAACAGTACAACTTTAGGTGTTCAACCCCACTCCCTCCAGAAATTTGTTGCAAAAAGTACAGTGCCACCGATACACCTTTCTCTCCATGGGCACTCTGATGGGTAACTGTTACCCTTAATGACGTCTTTGACCACTTTTGGAAATTCACGTGAGTCAGCGTGCACAACACCAGGGCCCTGAACCAGGCTATGAGTTAGCCGTTTATTTTAAACATTCAACTAAATATTATTTTCATTATTGATTTATCAGAGGATTAGTTTTTTGATTAGTAGCTTATTTATTTGGGCAGAAATGGCACAGAACCCAATGACAAGTCTACATCCAACGTTGGTTATCACATAAGAAAAGAAAGCAGCAAATACTCCCAAATGGAAAGCTGCAACTAATGAGTGTTTGGCAATTGTGCTGGAGAAATCACTTTCCAGAACCCGAAGAGACAGCAATTAATTACCTCTCAGTGATCCCTCAATCAGTGCAATACTAGTTTGACATTCTGAGAATCAATCCTATTGCCTTCTTGCAGGGAGTTAACTGAGAATATTGACTCCAATCCTCAATTTGTCTCTTAAAAATAAAGCTACAGTTTAGGTTCTGTCTAAAGGTTAAAAAAATAAAAACGTTTAGCACAAATACTCTCAAACACACACATTAAATATTGTTTGTTCAATTACAACAAAAACGTTTTTGAAGTTAGTTGGGTTGTGTTTTCTTCCTGTAATCCACTCTTGCCTTACATGGCAAAACCTTTTTCATTCAGTCATTAATTTCCTCATTTTACTCTCAGCAAAAATAGTAATTGTTTTCCCAAATGTCAAACTATTCCTTTCATGATTCTTTGATTAATGCAATAATTATTCCAAATGTGTTTGTTTTGATACAGTATTTAATAATCCACACCCTTGCCAATATTATTACTTTGAGTTAAGACTTTCTTTTACCAGTTAAAGGTAACTGGAGAAAAAGGCAAACAAATACAATTAAACAAACATGAGATGAGTCAGTCTGCAGTGAACCTGAGTTGTGGTTCAGTATTTCCATACAAACCCAGTCCTATTTCAGTTGAAAGGATTTCAGCATGAGAAGCATTCAGTAGGCTTTTATCATGCAAACTCCCTAACTGAACTTCCATCATTTGTTTCTCAGGATCATACCTCAAATCTCTGGTTGCTGACTTTTTTGCCTTTCTTGTTCCAGACAATCTTGGGCTGTGGTTCCCCTGCCGCCTGGCACACAAAGGAAGACACTCCACCCTGGACTCCTGTTTGATCTTCTGGGGTTCGTGTGAACTTTGGGGGTGCTGTGTGCAAAGAAGTAAACAAAAGTTAAGTGAAGTTCAAACCCAAAATGTTGCCGTTTGTGTCAATGGTCCTAATGTGATTCACGTTTCCACTCATAATATTCTGACCAGCATTTACACATACATTCACTATTCCTCCACTGGGTTATTTTGATTTTCTAAATGCACTTATTCAACAGGTATTCATTTATTATACTACTTGTTTTTTATTTTACATACTGCATGTGTAGGTCTATTTGACTGATCATTGAGACCCTACTTGTAGTCTTCATGCACCGATATCGGTCTCAGTGTAAAGTAGTTGTTCATGTGGTTGGCTTTGTGTCTGTGTGCATATCCTCCATGTTTTTCCCTCTGTCCCTGAAACACCAAAGAAGCTTAATATTTCTGTGCCATAAAGGATTTATGAAGACTTACTTCTGACATGACCACTAAAGCCCCTCATTCCGGGGACGCCAACAATATCATAACCACAGCCTCTGCTGGATTGTGACATCACGACATCAAAAAGATTCGGCATGTCAGCCACGGCACGTCACCGCCAGCTCGCCTAATGGCATTCCAGCCAAACCAGAAAATCCCTACTTAAGGGCTTGCCGCCAACCACCCTGACAAAGGGAGAGAAATTGCTTTTTGCTGTTTAAAAGGAGGGAGGGAGAGAGAGAGAAAGGCTAAGCTTTTGAGAGAAGGAGAGAAAAAGAGAGAAAGTGTGTGTGTTAAAAAGAGTGGGGAGTACTGAACAGAAGAGTGAGGGAGATAAAGGGAACTAGCGAGAGAGACAGATGGAGAGCAGAATGGGTAAGGAGGAGACTGCATGAACGGCAGAAGTGGAGAGGGAGAGAGAGAGAGAGGAATAAGAGCAGGAGTTGGACAGGAGAGAGAGGAGAGAGATAGGGTGAGATAAAGTCAGCGAGAGTGAGGGAAGAAGAGCCAGATGTACTGCAAACATGGTTGGAGAGCCCCAAGCTGCCCAATCACCTCTACACCTCACTGGCTTATGGCCAAATACACCTCAGTGAATCGAGCAGTGTATGTGTGTGTGTTCGTGCTTTCATTTCTGTGTCTGCTTACTCGCAATTGCATAAGCCAACTTAAGTACACATACACAAACTCTGCACATAAGTCAGCATGCCTGTGTGAGTTAGATATGTATAAGCGCCTGAAGGATTATTCGATTCAATGAATGGGTGATGAACTAACAATTACTGACAACAATTCTGATGAGTGATAACATTTACAGACTTTCATAATTCAAATATTTTGGGCAGTTGGTTGAGCACAACAAGCGAAATGAGGATGTCCGGCGGTGTTTTGCAAAATTGTAACTTTTTTCTAATATTTTGCATCAAAACGAGTCATCGGTTAATCAGAAAAATACATCAACTGATGATCATCTAAGAATGGAAATAATGCTAAATTGCAGCCCTAACATATTCATTATAAAGTTGCATGCACACAATTTCTAAATCCATGCCATTGAACTGTACATGTGTGTGTGATGCTTGAGCGAGTGACCAAATGTGCGTGTGCCTATCCGAGAGAGAGAAAAAGTGATGGAAAAAAGAGAGGGAAACAGAAAGAATGAGGAGCGGGAGAATCGCTCACTTAATCCTTTTGCTAATCTCTCCCTCACAAAACAAATGAAAAGTGTAAAGCCAGCAGAGCCATACTAAAAGGCACGGTAGATCTTTCAATTGCTTTTTTATCTTTCCCCCTACTCTTCATCTTTCTAGCACGATCCCTCTCTTCATATATCGCCTGTTTAATTGTCTTATGTTCTCTCTTTCTAATATTTCTCCTATCTTTCTACCAGCTCCTAATTCTTTGCCACTGAATCACTTCTTTCCCCCCTTCACAGCTGCTCTCCATGCTCCCTCTTTCATCCTCCTCCTTGTTACTCTTTTTCCATCTCCTCCCTCCATCTCTGGGGTTTTACATAAGTCTTCCTGTCACATTGACTGACTTAATGAAGAGGGGTTGGGGGTGCAACCGTATGCTCTACACTTCTCCAAACTAGCTCTTGCAATTTCTCTTGCTTCTTATTTGTTCTCCTCCCCTCTCTTTATGGGCTCCCATCTTTCATTTCTTTACTCCTTGTCTAACTTCCCCTGCTCCAAAAAAAATAGACTTGGAAAAATTAGTATAAGAACTTGTGGTGGGCAGCAGTCTCATGCTTAGGTGCTCTTGCATGCCGCCTTAGCCCTCCTTTTTTCCCTCAATATGACCCTAGATGGAAATGTGGAGAAACTCTACTGAGTGGGTCTGCGGAGAGAGATTAAGATGGAATTAGACAGTGCCAATCTTTTCCCTCTTAGTTTGTGTGTGTGTCTTTGGGTTGGATGGAGAGTGGCCTATATAAAGGTCACCATACAGTAGGATCTGATCTAAACAGCAGATGGCAGGGATTACAAAGTCAGCTCCCCTCTCGGGATCACTTTCGAGTCACGGCTGGAGACGTGTGACAAACTTTGTTTCCAGGGTTAAAGACTATATTTGTGTCATGTTGAAAAAATAATTGATTGCATAAATGGTATGGACTTGCTCATTCACACAGTAAAATATTATAAATGCAACAGTTTTCTGCGATAATCCCCCTTAAATTAACATGCAAACTGTACTGGGGCTATTGAGGTTCACTGGAGTAGAACAAAAGACATATAGCAAGATGAGATGAAGCTAATGACACTTTGTAGGAAGTGTCAGGGACACAGTGGCAGATGCTATCTTAACCTAGAGGCACAAAGCGATAGAGATCCAGTTTGTAAGAACAGATGTTAGCACAAACCTTCAGGGAGTATGATTTACGAATATAGTGTTTTAAGATTTAAAATATGTGTAGATAAAATAATTTAAAGACATATTTAGAAGTAAAAGCAGATGCATGTCTTAGTTTATAAAAGATAAAAAGTATATAATATTGAACGTGATATATAAGAGGTTTCTATGATGCATGAAAGCATTAAGCATCATATTCTAACAAAGCAAATTAACAAACACAATGGACGCAGGGGCACAAAATGGACCTACTACTGCAGCTATTGAGGCAACAAATTTGGTAATACTTTGAGGTACTGGATAATAAACTCAGCGTAAAATCACAGATACAAATAAGCTTTTGCTAAAAGAAGTTGATGTTAACGGTAGGTTATTTTGCGCTTGTATTGAGCTGAACGCAGAGCTTTTTGGGCATTGTGGTCGTTAGCATAATAGTGGATCATCCCTTTTGTACAGTATAAAAGGTTATTGAGCTTCATGATAAGATACATATCAGACGCATCCCCTTCAGACACTTTCATAGATGAACCTGGGTGTTTCTGCGTTGGCGTGGACACGTGTTTGTGTGGATCAACAGCTTTTGTGAGTATTCATGTCTGCATGTTGTAAGTTTTGATCACATCTGAAAAGCTTGCTCTGGATGTTGGTACAACTTGCCAAGCATATGTGCCTGCACCTCACATTTTCCTGCATATGTGTGTGTGTTCATGTCGATAGTTAAGCACGTAATGAGTAATTTACAGCCCTTGCCAGGGAAAGATCATGCTGCATAGTGTGGTGGTGGGCGGTTTGCTGATGTTAGAACTGAGAACTGAGTCAGGCTTGTCAGACACGTTGAGGAACGAGGCCAATATCAGAGCCTGAGCCGGGGCCATGATAGTCAGCCTCGAGTGTGGGTGGGCAGCTAGCCAGAAGCATAACTTAAAACAAATTATAATCAAACCAACAGATTATCAAAAGAGCAATTATCAACTGCTAGCTTTTGTCCTGTAATTGCAATTGGATTTCTATAGGGCCAATAAACACAGAGAGACAGTTATCATCCTTCTGCTCTTAAAAGTGGTAATGGTAAAACATTTGGAAAAAGGGGCCATTTTAACATTGGAAATTTGATTATACACAATTCAGTAGCTTACTTTTTTAACTCTTGATAATACTTTACATTAGAGAGAAGGTGAGTCATCAAGTTTAATGAATGTCCATCGGTACCAGTGTCACTATAATCTGAATTTATTATTTTGCTGTCAAAAACTGTTTTCTTGTGCAAGCTCATTGATTGTTCCTTGTCACTTCTCTGTATGCATATAGATCTGCAGTTGTACGGACAACTTTTACAATGATGCAATAGCAAACAAATAAAATTCACTTTACTGCTGATAGTGATGCATTTCCAATTAGCATGCCACTTACCCACCATAGCTGCCCCTGGGCCAGGCTAGTGCCGAGTTAATCAGGGTTAATTTGTTAGAAACACAAGGGGGAGGATTTAATCAAATGGGGTCTTCTTTTATACTGGTACACAGATCATTAGAAACACATGGCCTACCCACTGGGTGCACAACTTTACTGGGTCAGGGCTGGCTTCCCACAAAGATGAACAGAGGGTTTTTCCTCAGTGCTGGTCACAGTGTATTACTCACAGACCACTGCACTGCTAAGTTAGAGCTAAGCTGAAGCTATCCAGGCCTCTTCACAGACGGGTGCACCTGCTAAGCTAATGCTAAGCTAACGCTGGTCACATCCTTTTACTCGTGGATGGATGCACAGCTATGCTAGCTGCTAATAGCCTTACTGCTGTGGGGCGATGACCCAGAACACTGAGAAGCTTCAGCAGCTGAACGGCTCCATTCGCTTTCAAATCAACATGGACTCTTCTTCTCTCTACCATTTTCGCTCATGGATTGACATTTCAAGATAATATTGGAGAACTTTTTGGGAGTCCAAACGCTCACCGTGCTAATGAACTCAGTATGAGAATATTATTTTAAAGTATATTATGTGTCCTCTATCCAGGATATAAACAGTAGCTCTAAATCTTGCAGAAAGCAGTTGGCATTTTCTGTATATGACTTCAGATTTTTTTATGTGACCCATTTCTGTCACCTTCTATGGAGGGTTATTTGCAGTTGATGGAAAGAGGTCATTAAGCATTTAAATTAGCCTTTATTTTAAAAGTTTAATGCCATATACCAGATGAGCATAAGCTGGCACATTAATTTGAATACAAAGCAATATAGTATTCTAGAAAGACAGCATGAATTATTTAGATAATGAATCAAATTAATTTGACAATAAATGGGAAGTTAATTAAAAATAAAGGAAATTAAAGTCAATTGTGGGAGAAATGTTATGCTCATTTCTTCTATTACTTACTCAACATCACTGAAGTCTTTCTGCAAATATCTTAATCATCCCAATGTATTAAGGGTAGAACATGTCTTGTTTATTCTTTTAATAGCAGAGAAAACTAAATTTGTTTTATTTTTCAGTATAAATTTTGCCTGGCCTTGAAGTCAATCATCTGCCTGTTTCATATAAAAACTGTATACTATCAAGTTACAAATATTGTTTTTGGGTCTCCTCCTGCAACTATAAAACTCACATTTTCAACGTATATCTCATTGGTTTAATATTTACAGTCATTCTGTGTAAACAAACAAGAAGTAACATAGTAATGGATCAAATTGGACATAGACAGGCAAGCTGTTTCCCCCTGTATCTGTAGGTTTAAACTGCTGCGGTTCAAGCCTCATTTTGAAGGAACAGATATACACATGAAAATGATCTTAAGGAAGTCCCTACATTTAAGCGCAATAGCATATTATATATTAAATGTTGATGTAAGTCTCAAGATATCTCAAAATGATCTATGCTGCGGCACCATCACAAAGTGTCTGTAGTCATTGTCCATGCATTTAAAAACGTTTAGAAAATCCTCCCTAGGGACTTAAGTATGTTGACCAATGCAACACTTGGTACCTTTTGATCATTTCATCATCACTTCCCAGTCCACAGGAAAACCCCCCTAGTGCCTCCATCGTGATCTAAACTGTCAACTGATGTTGACATTTTGTCATTGTGTGCAATTATGTCAGATGGGATCTTGCCTTTTCTTCACACTTTCTGTGAGTCAGGCAATATCAATCAATCACAGAAAAGAAACACAATCCGTCTAAGAAAATAACTGCTTGACTGTGTTTCTCACCCTTAACTTATCCCCAGGGGCCAAAACCTTTTACCTCTGTGACCCTGCCGCTTTATCTCATGCCAGTGAATCCTGACAGTGCCTTATCCATCAGCAACAAGAAGCCATGAAGCACGCACAAAACTTGATACTTATGGCAATCTAATCTCTTTTTTACTCTAAGCACTACACATGCTTGTTGACAACATTTTTAAAATCATAACTACAAATAAAACGTGTATGTGGCACGACGCAAATCTATCTCTTAATGAAAAGCCAAAACTCACAAATCTTTGACATGCACAAAGTGTAAAACTGCTCGACTGCCTCATTAAGAGTCTATCAAAGGGGAAAAAGGAAATCTCGATCAAATTTAATTATGTATTACCCAAAAACAGCCATGATAAATTTGCCGAAAAGATTTGTATGGTATCTTTTTCGAGTATATCAAATATGAAAAAGAAGCCATTCTTTTTGTATGGCTTTGCCGCAAGTATAGGGAGTTGTTTTAAAAAACAAGCCTGCCACGTGTTGTGAAAGAACATGTTGCTTTTTAATAGCAACTTAGACCTTTGAACTTAGAACCTGAGGTAAAAGCTGAATGACATACTTAAAGGTAACCAAAGAAGGCTCCTGTCAAAGCTCTCACTGATCTGTGCCTCACTCAAGGGCTTCCAAAGTAAGCAAAAGTAGCGGTGCTGTCATTGTGGGCGATTGACCCAACTACCTCTCAGATTCCAGTCAACCTCAAGGCCATGTGAGTGCTGGCAATACGGTAGGATGCTGACAGGTCAATCAGTCAACACATGTGCAAGTTCTGTCTTTTCAGTGCTGCACTCGTGCCTTGTCATGTTTGAAAATGTCATTGACAGAATCTGGGAAAACAGTTTTTTAATGATGTGTCTGTTGTAGTTTTTTTTCCTTAGGCTCGGTGGAAAAAGAAATTGGAATTGCACCACACATAAATGACGTGATGCAAACAGAGGCTAAAGAGTTTCACTTTACCAAGAGCCTCCTTAGGCAGAATCCTAAACCACTCTCACTTTCAAAACGTACAGTCGCTTACTAAAGCACTGGGTTGCAACTCAGCATTGCTTCCCTTACAGTAGCCTCTGAAAAAGGATATTTTTTTCGTTCTGTTCTGTTACACACAGGCGCACACACACAAACACACAAGTTGTACATCAGCTGGAATTTGTATTGCCACATCCAAGCTGCAAGGGGAAGGATGACAGCTTGTTGGTTTTGGGGCAAACAAGGGTCAGTCAAAAGAACCCTTTTGTTGCATTGTTTCTAATGGCCCTGGATGACGGGTGGGGATATGCAGTTTCTCTCACAGGGAATCTCACTGCGTAGAATGGAGCGATGGCCCAGTTTGCGACGGGATCAGGGCATTACTCTTAATCCACCAGATAGATGTCATATGCATGCACGCGCACACAAACACGCTGAGAGACAAACATGGTGGTGAGAGAGAGAGCCTGAGACACAGGGGGGAATAAAAGAGGAATTTGAAAAAAACGTGCATTTAAACACGCAAAGCTCAGTGGGCCTGTATTGTTACACCAGCATTTGTGTGCAGATGGCACATATGATGCAGTGTCATGCAAGCTTTCCAACTATGCACATGGGATACTGTTCCATCTGATTGCATCCTAATACCCTCAGTCTACTTATGTGTATGTGTGTAACTTGTGTACACAAGCATGTGTGTTAATGCTTGAAATTATTTTAATTTCTTTGGCACTGAGTTTTAGGACAGATAAGCACAAATAAAAGCAATTTTGCATGTACATTTAACATTTCAAAACATGTCAGCAAGCCACTAAGATGTCAGGGTCCTGGAGCCTCTGTTAGATTTCTCAACATTCAAACATCTTAGTCCAAATGTTGATATTAAAAGGGGCATTGTATGTCATACACAATGAGATGAAAAGAGAAAGGAACAGGCTTTCGTCTCTTTACCCCCCTAAAGCCCTCTGTTCCTCCTTTCTCACCAGATTATATGGATGTGCAGAGAAGAAGTAGAGAGCGAGCAAGAAAAGAGCAATGGAGAAAAGTCACAGCGAATGAGACGAGGGCACGGGAAAAAGAAAAATATAGACAGAGGAAACAAAGTAGGAATCATTTCCACCTTCTGTGAGTCTACGCTGCTCTCCTAACTGCTATTGTGAAAGTCTAGGGGCATCATCGTTTTGATGGATGACTGGGCCTTTACTGGCCGACCCTGGAACTCACACAGGGGACAAGAGGGCAGGAGGCTGAAAGGAAAACAAGAGTGGTTTGTGGATGTGTGTGCTATAACTTGGGTTTGTGTGACAGCGAAGTTTTAAAACTTTGCAGGGCGGAATGGCTGCCTCAAGCTTATACTAGTGTGCATGTGTGTGTGTGTGTTTGTGTGTGTGTAACAGCGTGGTGATGATATATGTCCAGCATCATACAACCACACGCTCAGAGCTATGCTGAATTTTCCTTCCAACAAACAGAATGCACCAAACATGCTGCAAATGTATCTGGTTGACATACATTATTCTTACAATACTTGCCAAAACATATTGACACTTATGGAGCACACACTTTAAAAACAAATATGCAAATCACAATTCTCCTAGACACCACTGTTACCGAGGCCTCAAACAGGATTGCTCCCAGATGTTAACTGTCTGCATGGTGAGCTTGAATGACCTCCTCTTTCTATTTCAATATTCTTTTTCAATCTGTCTGATCTTTTAGTTCCAAATTCCCCATCTGTCTTTGTTTCTTTTATCCTTTGTCTTACCCGAAATTAGGCAGTTTCATCACCACTGCTGGGAGATTCAAAGCTGCATTTGTCAACTGACAAATTGTCAGAGACGCAATGCCTGGCCTAGACACAGGTAGACACCCAGTTTAAACACACACATACACACAAACACACTAGTATCCAAGAAATGATCACGTTTTTGGAATATCTCTTTCATCAAATGCTAGCTTCACGCAGATAAGGTCTTTCCTATAGTTTTTATGGGGAAGCTGAACGAGATGGCTGGTCTTCATGCTGGAAACATCTGGCACTGATTTAATGGGGGATAAACTAATTATCGCTTGTCGGGATTGTCTATCATTTATCAGTAAATATTAATGCCGCAAATAAAACCAGCATACAACTCACAACCAGAATACTAATGCTCATGTTCCAGAGAAATGCAAGACACAGAACACACACACAAAAAATTATCTGATTTGCCATATGCGGACTGTCTATCCGCCAAGCCATCCAAGTAATACTGGATGGACAAAAACAGCTGGCCTCATATCAAAGCTGCAAACATACACACACTCACTCACATACAATAGCAATATGATCAGGAGTGGAGTGGTTTGTAAGGGAAAATCCGGTCATTGCACGCCTAAGTGTGCCTGGGTACATTCAAAAGGTATTGAATGCATACTGTATGTAAATGTTTTTCTTTTTGTGTGTCTATATCTGTGAGTAGGCATGTGAGGGAAAATAAGTGTTTGGAACTGAGTGCGAAAGGACTCACAGTCTGCATCAGCGAGGAAGAGGAAGCTGAGGAGGAGCAGGCCTGGACTGGCAGAGTGCATCATGGGATATGTCGTCACATGCATGCTGTTTCCACCGTGAGCTCACTGCCTCACTGTACAACAAGACGATAGAAACAGGCCCTCACAACCTGGCGAGAGAAAGAAACAAGGGTTAAAAGAAATGCAGTCATTAAACACGTTCCAAAGTCCAAATTAGTGAGTTTCAGACTATAATATAGTCTGTTTGCGCACACACGCACGCACGCACGCACGCACGCACGCACGCACACGCACACACACACACACACACACACACACACACACACACACACACACACACACACACACACACACACACACACACACACACACACACACACACACTCACTTGAAGTGTGTGATTCCCTCTAGGCTTTATACTCCAGTTATGCAGCTGCCTCTCCTCTTCTCGCTTCATTAGGACCATACACTCATTGCCGGAGGTGTATTTTGGTGTGTGCGTGTCTCGGTGTGTGTGTAAAAAAGAGTTCAGAAAGTAGCTGATGAACTTCAACTTATGGCAAACATTTTGCTTTAAAACATCAGTCTGCTTCTAAAGTTCACTTTTGATCTCCGAGTAAGCAACTGATTCTTTTTTCTCTGCTTTAGCTTTTGCCCTACAAATCTACAAAGCAGACGTCAATACAAGATTTATAACCCAATGTACGTCAAAGCGGCATGATTTCATATTGATGAAAAGGAAAGAATGGCTTAAAGATGGACGGGTGTAGAAGATTGAGCGAGGGATTGATGGTTGATGGAGAGATTAAGGTGGGAGGAGACTGATCTGCTGGCTACGTTGCAAACAGTGTTGGGTCAACATACAGCTCAATGTCTCTATCTGTTCATCTTTACCTCCCTTCTCTTTTGGGCTCTCTCTATCGCTAGTTATTTTGTCCCCTGTCTGTCTTGTTTTGCAGTTGTACCTTTCGCTTCTTTGCTGTTTGTTGTTTCCTAAATATTCACAATATTTCTTCATTACATCTCTCTTTCTAGCACTGATTTTTTTCATTTCACTTTCTCTCTCAGTAACTCTTTCTGCCCAGCTGTCTCTCTGCCATCTGCAGTGCCTGGTATGAGTGTCTGGCATTAGAAGAGACAGGCGTCACTCTGTGCCGGAAATCTCACAGCTCAAATCACACGGCACAATGGGACATGGCAGAACACTGCTGCTGTCCAAAGACTGACAAGGTTGAGTGAGAGACGGTGAAAATGAGCAAGGGGCAAAAGAAAGAGACGATGCTCACATGTGTAACATGCATATTTGCATGAATGAATGTGGGGACTGACACTGTTTGTGCATGCATATGGGTTAGCTCATGCATATGGTTATGCCTCCGTATGTGCATGTATGTGAATATTCCCGCAGACTGCCTGTGCTGCTACAGTTTATAAGCGCGAGTATTCATGTTGCAGCTGTGTGGTCCTGTGCTATGCATTCGTGCATGTGTTTGTGGGCTTTCCAAAACTGGACAGAGTCATCAGCAGCAGCAGTCTTAATCCTCTCCACTCCTGAACAAGCCATCTGATTAAAACAGGCAAGGGGGGGTAGGGGTAGAAGAACGCTAACATCCCTGCAGCCAAGGCAGCAAACAACTAAACCCACACTGGATTTTCCACTTGGTTTGGTCTGAAACAATTGCTTTGGGATAACCTAGATCTCTCCCTGCACAAATTAAGTCCTGTGCACTGTGATTTACACCGCTGCAGTAAAAATGGGAAGCCAACCATGCAGTTTACCTTGTGCATCCACCCAAAACACAGGGAAATTACAGTCTTATGTATACATAATTTACAGCTTTCATGGGGGGCAATTACCAACTTGAACTTACCCGTTTGACTGTAGTAGTATTTAACAAGTTAACTGGAGTTTTTATTTCTAAATGTTTAACTTATTTACTCAACCCTTTTACTGTAAATTGTACTGCAAATGGTACTCTTAGCTAATAGCGATGCCATTTTGGTGGCATACAGGTACAATCAGTTGTCTAAGGGTCCAATATTATTATTAAAAAAACACTTTTGTGCTGCAAAATATATATCAATATACAAGGTAGATTTCTGTTTGAAAAAGGCATCTATCCTGGTTTGTTGGTGAGTGAGTTTGTGTGTGGGGATGTGTGTGTGGCCACTAATCACTCTGCCTGATTCAATGTCACTGGAAAAGCCTGCATTATTTAGTATCTCACTTCACAGCATGTCACATTAATTAAAGGCTAAGATAACGGCAAGAGAAAGGGAGGATCAAAAGGTGTGTGTAGTGAGGAGAAAATGTAGTAGAGTGGCAAACAGAGCAATTAAGCAGAAAAGAAAAAGAGACACGGGATGGAAGAAGAAGCTCACCCTAAAAAAACACACATAGGTAGATACCAGATAGCAATCTGGGTGGCTGTTGTTGCTGGTATTACGGAGGGCCTAGCAGAAAGCCTTCCTCGGAGCCTGAGTTTCTGTCACTGCTGTGGATCACAGTCGCTCTAAGCTATTCACTTACATTAGTCCCTATCACTCAATTATACACCGTCTGTCTGACTGGGCCTGCAGCAATCCGTCACACTTATCTCTGAGATAGATTCTGACAGAACAAAGACGGACTCAAACAGTGACACACTGGCTTATGTTTTTTCACATGACAGACAGAAGGACGCATGTGTAGGGGATGAAGATGAGGAAGGAGGAAGGTGATAGAACAGAGGAAGAGGAGGAAATGAGGAAGGCAGAAAAGTTGGTAAGTAGGACTTCAAGACATTTTTGGAAATTCTTATTTAATAGTTATCTCTTAATTTAAATACACTGCCTGGCCAAAAAAAAGGTCACACACTCTAATATTCGTTGGACCGCCTTTAGCTTTGATTACGGCACGCATTCGCTGTGGCATCGTTTCCACAAGCTTCTGCAATGTCACAACATTTATTTCTGTCATTCCTTTTTCGCCAATATCTTGTATTGATAACGGGAGATTTGGACCACTGCGCAAAGTCTTCTCCAGCACATCCCAAACATTCTCTCTTGGGTTCAGGTCTGGACTCTGTGGGGGCCAATCCATGTGTGAAAATGATGTCTCATGCTCCCTGAACCATCCTTTCACAATTTGAGCCCGATGGATCCTGGCATTGTCGTCTTGGAACATGCCCGTGCCATCAGGGAAGAAAAAATCCATTGATGGAATAACCTGGTCATTCAGTATATTCAGGTAGTCAGCTGACCTCATTCTTTGGGCACATAACGTTGCTGAACCTAGACCAGACCAACTGCAGCAACCCCAGATCATAGCACTGCCCCCACAGGCTTGTGACCTTTTTTTGGGCAGTGCAGTGTATATTCATAATGCTTGAAACCGGAGATTACATCATAAAGAGGCAACATTAATCAATATTTATCATATATTGTGAGTGCTTTAATGGGAGGTTTATTAGATGAACAGCTAATTTATTTTCCAACAATCAAGAGGGTAATTTTATTTAAAAAACAACAAGATGTTGATACATTTGCTACTAGTTATCACTACACACAAAGCACAAGAGACAAACTATTTAACAGGACATGGAACTGAAGTTCCGAGTCGGGGAAAACTTACATTTATTAAAGAATAAAAGAATAAGATCCATAATGCAAAGAAATTAAAAAGGAAGTGTGGGTCTGGGATGAGAGAGGGTTCAGGGTAGACTTTAAAGTGAAGGCGCAGTACAGCTTGAAGGGACATTAAGAAGGATAGAGATAAAGACAAAAGACAGATCCTAAAAAGCATCGCTTAAGGCAAACCGTGTGCCATGAAAAAAGAACACTGACTATCCTAATTTCATTTGATATTCCCAAAGCTGAGCCACCAAATGTAATTAGACATACTAATTAACTTATTCCATTTGGCCTGTTGAAACAGTGGCAGACTGACAGAAATGTCAATGGAGAGACAATTTGTAATTGTTGCATCATAGCACTGCACGGAAAAAACAAGATAAGCTGAATGGAAAAAGCACATTTTGCATCCTGCTTCTTTTCCACAGAGGATGGGGGTAAGCTTAAGCTGTAAAAGTTTCCCAAAATGTTGGTGCGTTTGGGCCGCCTTACATTGCCATGGAAATAGATGTGTGTTGTGTAATACAAGTCTATAAGATGTCTTTTTATTGTCTTGTTGGAGCAGTTCAGTCTTCACTATTCATTTTCATGATTAGGTATTTCTTTGTGAGCACATAAGGTCACGTAATGTTCCTCCGAGAGACATTTTAAGAAGTCCATATTTTAACATTTTTCTTTTTGACCGGTTCCAAGTGTTTGGTATCACAGCATTTTCTCAATCTTGACCAGGGGCTAAAGCTTTTTCTTATTTATTTTGAAAGCTGTTGCACTTATGTATGGCCATCATGTCCCATTTCTCAGAGTGCTGTCTTTTGTAACCATCTTGTAAGGGAGCACTAGAACGCTTTAGCTTTTCAGAAATAAGGCAAGTGTGTACTGTAAATTCTTCTAAACTCACTCTCTCCTCTTTCTTCATTTTCAACTACACACTTTGATTATCTATTTAAGAAACCAAAGAAGTTGAAGATGCCGCAAACTCGCCAAAGATAGAAAACAAGCAATATGAAAATTAGATCTTGCCAGCAATAGAAAACATCCTATAGCAAAACAAACAAAACATAGCTAAAATTTGCTTGAAGGGAGAGGGTTTGATGTATATGACTATTGAAATCATGTCTACTGTACACACACACACACACACACACACACACACACACACACACACACACACACACACACACACACACACACACACACACACACACACACACACACACACACACACACACACACACACACACACACACACACAGGCATGAACACTTGGATTACCAGTGATTTGTCATCTCCCTCGGCTCAAACAAACACACTCCCTAAAGAACCCCTGTGCATGTTTTCAAGAAATTTGCCGATCTTTAAAGCCACACATCTCAGTGTCTGTGGGGACAGCTGAGAACATCATGCTGTGATAAGAGATTTTTGCCTGTATAAGATGACTCGTCTACTTGAAGCACCCAAGAACAACCACTGTGTATACTGTTTTCTCAATATTTGTGTGTTGACATGAAATATTGCTTTGTTAAACCACTACTTTAATGTTCATGAAAGTGAGTCAAATGCTGGCTTTGTTTGTTGAAAAACAGATACATTAATCAGCAGTATTTTCTACAAATACATATGCATATATGCAACAATTTCCATTCACAAAAAAATGAGCCTGTCAATGAACTGTTTGCCTCCCCCACCCTCTGGAATTCCTTCCCCAGTCACATCCACAAGGCCAACTCTTGCATCCTTCGAAAAAGCCCTGAAAACTCACATACTCACTCTGGCTTTCAATCTCTAACCATCAGCTTTATAGTTCACTGTATCATTCGAATTACCAAAATTGTACCCTCACATTGGCAGCCCTGGAAGATCACAGTTTGACATGGAGGTCAAGTCTGTGAGTGTGTAGGTGTGTTTGTGTTATTGCCAATTGTGAAAAAGGGGGCATGGCAATGAGAGTGCCTTATAACTAAAGATGCATAACTTCGAAACAGATTCACGTTCCAGGGTTTGTGAGTTTCGACCAAAGTCAAACTTATGAACTGATGACAGAAAGAAAGGACTGACATGGCTTCTATGTTGAAGAAGGGCATACTATGTGGCAGCTAGTGCTGTTAGCAAGGACTTTCTCCACCTCAACTTGCTCGTCCTTTCTTTAAACTGTACTATATCCATATTAGAGATGTGCACCTATAGTTGACACTTTAACTCCAGCTAGTCTTAAGTTATTAAACAATTTCATGAATGGGTGGCTAGTGTAATTTGGCCAGCACTAGTTTCTCCCTTAAAACACAGCCAATAAAAGTAGTTTATACGTAAGGGCAATGTAGGAGAAAGGGCTGCTACATCGTTTGCTGAAGACTCCAGTGATCAATTTACTTCCTTTAGCAGTGAGAATAAATGACCAAAGAGTAGTTTTCAGAGTTAGATGGAGTCCCAAAAACTCAGAGTAGTCATTTGAGTCGGGCTTTTAGGACACTAGCTGAAACAAGAAATCAATAAGACAAACTGAGAGGAGAGGAAGGGGAAATGTGATTGATTGAGATGAGGATTAAGGCCGTATGTCTGTGCTCAACTTATCACTTCCTCTGGTTCTCCATCCCTCTCTCCCATTCACTCTCATTTCATCCTCCCATCAGCCTGACTCACCCTTTTTTCTTCCTCTGTTTTCCCACCAATCCGTTCCTCTGAATGTTTATTTCACAGTCTTCCTTCCTATCTCCAAACTGTTGTTTGTTTTTATACTTTTGGTCATACCTATATTTTGTTTCTCTCTTGAATATGAGGGACTGGAATGTCTATCAAATATCCTATTTTGGCGTGTTATTACATTCGTTGAATTCATATATATTCAATACTAATTTCACAAATTCTTTATACCATACCAAGGTCTAGTCATATTAGATAGTAAGTCTAGCTTCCATTACCATCCAGAATACATCTTTCATTTTTATTTCAAAGTTCACTTTGCAGGCATTACTCTCTTTCTCTCTGTTCTTTTTCCTTGATGTTTCAATAAAACCTTTTCAGTCCTCACAAGAAGAAGCCTTTTCTTTTTCAGCAGCAAGTCACATGAAAGCGGCCTGGTCCCAACACATAAAAGATGAAAATCCACATTGTTAAGACATTGCTGAATAATGGACAGACCTTGACAATGGCAGAATGTGTGAGCCTGCCTGAATAGATGATGTTGAATAGACATTTATCTATCATGGTAAACGTTGTTATTGTTGATTTAACCAATGAGGACAACCCAAAGACAACGCGCTTGCATCAATTCATTTCAGCAGCGGGATATATATTTTTCTTTTTTCTTGGCCTCAGCAGACAATGGCACAATAAAACCTTCCATCCACTCACAGACTGCCTGTAGACTGTTGCCTTCAGGCATGCAATTGATCGCTTCAATAGCTGATCTCTGATTGTGTCAGTTACTCAAAAAGTACAAATCCCTCCCACTACTTCTTTCCACCTGTCACCATTCATTGCCCCTTCTTGTCTGACGTTATCTGAAACCGCCAAAGTGTTCAAAACAACTGGACCTGTTTAACATCTCTTTAAACAGCCATAATTTCATCAGCACTTAGCCAGTGGGTGGTTCCAGTTTTCCCATTCTGATGACAGTGTCCCGGATAACATAACTAAAGTGCAGGCTGAAAAAAAACTGTGGACTAAGTGCTGAATGTTGCCAATCGAAGGGTTAAGCCAGCTGTGACTAACAGGCGCACGCTGGGCCTCTATTGGACCATTTCTGGCAGCCATCCATGATATTGAGAGAGCAAGAAGTAGAGGGAGAGAAAGAGCAGGAGGGAGGTACACTGAGAGGAGTGGAGTTGAGTGGATTAGCAAGAGGTGGGGGGATGACAACATGTAATTACCTATTTACCCAGCCCTTAGTGGAAAACCTCATCGAAGGCTAATTGAGCGGTGCATTAGTGAGAGGGTCGTAAAGATAGCAGCAGGACTGCAGAGGGAGGGATGGAGGGGAGAAGTGAGAGGAAGATGAGATATGAGCACCAGCTGAGGGGCAAAAAGGTTAAAAAGAGGGATACGGAGGCTGAATGGTAGAGTAAGAAAGGATGGGTGGGAGGAAGGAGTGAGAGAATGTGAAGTTATGTGGTCAAATGTGGTGACTTATTTGTCACTGTAACTGGGGCTCTAATGCAAGTTATTTCAAGTTGCCAATAGAAAAACCAAGATAAGATCTGCAGTCAAAGAATCATCAGGGAGTTTGATAATGTGAGCTTCTTAAAAGGTGAGAATTTGGACAAAGACAAAACAATCAACTTAAAGATGACCCCTGTGGCACAAGTTGTTGTTGTGTTAATGTTAAAGATATATTTTAATGTTTTGAGTCAACAATATAAATATACAAAAGTATAAATGTAACGGGATACACACTACAATATTCACTGTGTACTGTAGTGTAGTAAAATACTTCATTAAATTGACTGAAATAAAAGGCTTTGGAGTAAAATACCAATAAATAAAAACTGCACTTATACTCTGCTATTGTTGTGCACGTGCGCTTGCATGTGTATTTGTGTTTGTGATTGTGCCCATGATACACCCTGCCTCCAGCGGCATACAGTAGAAAGCCTTTAGTGCTGGGGGAAAGTGGCACATCGGAGGCAGTCAACTCTGTAATGTGTTTTAGTACATGGGTGGATGAAGGGAAGGATAGATCTATGGATGGATGAGCCTGCAGTATGGTTACGGTGTGACATGCTGCACATACTACTGTGTGCTGCAAGGCTGGACACACATCAGGACGAACATGTGTGCTGACACAGGCATGCGCACACACAAAAACACACACACACACGCACACACCTACCGATCCAGCTGGCTGGGTGACCTCCACAGGCAGGTGGAATACAGCAGTAATAATTTACAGGCCTTGAGCGGCTCTCACATCAAATAAAATATGGATTTCCTCTAGACCAGAAGCAGGCTAAACCTTCAATAACTGGACCTTTTATCCACACAGTGCTCCAGTTAAAACCCATCTCCCACATCATTTTCTAACTAAGACCTTCTTGACTCAGGCTTCAATAGGTGGTGGCTCTTCAGTTGGAATAGGCAGTGAACCTTTTTCCCTTCCTCATTTTGCCCTGACAGGAGTGTATTTAGCGGAGCTCTTAAGCAAGAAGTAAGCATGCACCTGTTCACGTAAACAGCCACACACACATACTGCGCCCTGCGGTGACTGAGTGGACCTCCTGTTCTCTTTATCAGAGGAGGAGGAGAGGAATGAGGAGGAACCACGCAGCAGTTCATAAACCCTGCTTCATGCATTCATTGAATTCCAAAGTGCACCACAAGTCAAATGATGGCCTTCCAATTGTGAAAGAAAAACACTTTCCTCTCCAATGAGCACTAAAAGGTCTGCTGACTTATGCCAGATAAAGAAGATCTCTGTGGGAATGTAAGAAGCCACACTTCTTTCACACCTCCTTCAAGGTGATTTCACATGGGCAAATTAAAGCAAAGCCTCATCACTCCTTTTCATCTATTCAAGTGCAAATATCCTTACACCAATCTATTGAAAATTGCAAAAGTAAGAAGCATTTGTAGCAACACAGGAATGGAGCCAAAATGAATTTGACAAGGCAACTAAAGCATAAAGAAAAAACCACAAGAGCTCTTGAAGGTCAAAGGGGAGGCGGTGGACAATCGAGCCAAAAATACATTCCTTGATCAATCTTCTCCAATGTCATGTTAACAACGGCTGAGAGAAAAAGGATGGGGTTACACAACCCTTCTCCTCAAATTGATTTTGGCCAGCAGAGGAATGGGGGTACATGAGAATGACTCAAAATAACATGCAGGGAAATGCAAAGACGCAAACACTAGACATGGATTTTTGTATGACTGCAATGTTTCCTGCAGTGCATGGCAACATACAACAGAATCCTTGCCAACTCTATAATCAACCATAACTTTCAAAATTAGGAAGGCAACATGTGCCTGAAACTAGATGATATCTTACGGTGCTGCAAATTTAAAGAAGGGGTTTTTACTAAGAAGAACTGATAAATGATTCACTAGATCCTACATTTCCTATATACTGTATATTATCATGCATTGTTCGAGGAACCTGGAACTTAAGTTTTTCATTACCATATCTACACTGTAGCTACTGTGCATATGAGAATAACACCTTTGGTCTTGAATCTTGAATGAGCAAACAAAATATATGCTAATAACAAAACTAAAAAGATCACCAAAACAAGCCTTCTTGGGCTGTGATTCAGACATTTAGACACATACAGTAGATATATTTTCACATATATCATGATTTTCTGCCACACATACTGTACACACAACCTCATATTATCCATTGGTGGTTACTTTATATGAATTCTGTTGCTTGTCATAAAAGGACAGAGTACTGAATGCTGGGGTGAAGAAGGAGAGAAAAGAGACAGAAGAAAAGAGAAGGTCTCACCCCTCCGAGTTAAAAAGAGACACAGGACAGTGAGGAGGAGGAGGAGAGAGAGAGAGAGAGAGAGAGAGAGAGAGAGAGAGAGAGAGAGAGAGAGAGAGAGAGAGAGAGAGGGAGAAAGAGCTATACCCACTTCCCCTCTGGCTCCATAATTAAGACTGGGGACAATAAATATGTAATGGGGGCTTTTTCCACCAAGTGCGGCTGCCTCTCCTTCTTGGAGATGGGACCACAGGGAGACAGGCCCAGGAAGAACGACTAAGTACATTGGTCATTAAAAATGGATGCAAGGAACACCGGCCCTGACTGGCCCCGTCAACCAACCACCCAGAATGTTGTGATGGGAGTTGCCGTGGTTACAGGGCTCCCAAATGGTCCTTGGTTGTCAGGGTGAATCAAATCAGACGTCCGAGCACTAGAGCCAGCGCCTCCACACTTCCTAGGCTTGCTGCCGCTGGGGGCACCACAAACTCAATGATGTCATTGAGGAAGGAAGTTTGAATTTGCAGTGTATGTTTGAATTTTGAAGATGTGTGTGTTTGATTTTTGAGAAGAAGAAAAAAAAAAGGGAAAGGGAGACAGGAGGAGCAAGACAGGACAGGAAAAAGAGATGGAGAGACTGACATGATTTCCCAAAACAGTCAGCTAAAAAAGTTCTGGTAGCGCCTGTCAGAGCTCCATCATGCTGCAGCATGTTATATAACAGCAGGTGGCTTTTTTGGGGTCCATCAAAGAGACTACTGTAGCAGATTTTAATCTCAATGTTGATCTACTTCAAACTAATATGTCCTATATTAATCTATTAGTGATGCATATTAGTGCAAATGTGTTTAGAGACTTTACATAGAAAGTGAATTAGAAAGTAAAGGAGGATATAGTCCAGAGAGAGCAGTTGTGGAGGAAGTTCTCTGGCTTTTATTTAAAGCAATAGGAAATGTTTTTGTTCTCTGGTGTAGGTAGATGAGAGGATTGATAACACTCGCATTCAATCTAGTGTGTTTAATCAGTAAAGAAAGAAAAATGCTTGAAGGAATTGCCTGGTAAGTGCTGTCAAGATGTTGTTACCAGTGAAATAAGCCAGTCTGCTTCATTATGCCAATAATGTATATGCTCTGTAAATCACATGACCTCTCGCAAAAATCCAATCTTGGATCCAAACAAAAATATAAAAATGTAGAGTAGCATGAAGTAGAACTCCTCAAGTTAATAACAAGGACCTCAACACTGTGCTTAAATAAAGTACTCAAATTATTGGGGCAGATTGAACTTGAGAAAGCACTAGAGATACAGAACATTGTGGGATGTGTGATGCTGTGCATGCATTCTGTATGGACCATACTGTAGGTGCATGTGTTTCTTCCTCTCTCTGTGTGTGTGTGTGTGTGTGTCAGCTCGATCTGAAGGCCTCAGATGAGAGAAGCCCTGTATGGGGATGTATATCTTATAATGGCTAGCGACAGCAATCCAGAGCCTGTCTTACAGTAGAGGGGACTGGGGCCATGGAGAGAATACCGACGAGGAGTAGCCCCCCCCCCCCCTCACACACAGATATGTGACATATATTGCAGTAGACCCATCTTCTTAGTTGGCCATAACAAGATACTTCTATGATAACAAAGGCTATAATGTTGCATGGTACCACAAACACATGCAAGAAAAACATTTATGTGGATAAGCCGCTGTCTATCAGAGGGTGTCCTCGTTTCTGTGTTTCAGTGATACTTAATGACGTGCTCTATAGCATGACACTGCACCATTGGAGGGGATTTAGGGGTCAGGGTTCAGGGAGAAAGCCTATAGGCTGAATAATACCAGCAGTGAAACACAGAACACATATACTGTAAATACTCTCCACTCGATAAATTATTACCACAGAAGGTCAAACGACAGCTTCATCACTTTGACTGGTTGAGCTGTGCATTGATTGTGGAATTAATTTCAGGTTTAGCTTAAGAAAATAGGGCTTATGTTTCATCCAATAAAGTGCTGAAACTGACGCTAAAGGCGTTACATTTGACGCATTTTCACTGCCATTGCTTGTTTTTTCCAGAGTTAACGATGAGGTATGACTTCGCAACATGCAGCAGCTGCATCCAGATATTTTAAAACACTGCACCTTGAGGCTAGAGAATCAGTTGTTTGATGTGCGGCTCATGGTCATTCTGTATAGGTTTGAAATACACATTTCTTCAGAGCGGTTTCTGAAGCCACAGAAAAACAGGTGACTCAAATCTACATCAATATAAACATTCAAAGCCTCTTACTGCATGCCATCATATCAATGAAATCTATACCACGCAAGAGATTATAATAATACATGGCAAAAATGAACGATTCAGCTTAAACAATGCAAGTCTTTTGCATCCATTACATCAGTTTCTCATCACAGGATTAGCAATGCTTGCCACTACGGTTCACCATGTGTTCATTAAGACAATATTGCTCTGTCCAAACTGGTTAATATAATGGCTTGTGTCATGGGGAGCCTGAAAAAAAATCACTTATAATCAATGAAGGACTGAAGTAAAACAAACATATTGTATTAAAGGAGGATTGGCTGTGTGGCCACACAGCCAATCATACAATGCAAATCAAAAGATGTTGGTTTTATCTTACCTTCACTAAAAATCAATTATGGCTATAAGAAAGTCCTACCAAATGAGCAAATGTCATCATCAAGCATTCAGCCGAAGAACAATCCTTTGCAATGTAGCTTAGGTTTTTGGAACCAAACTTGTACTTTGCAGTATTTTTGTTAACCTGAGTTGCAGAATGAAGAAGATGAGGCATCTAGTTGGAACATGCTGTTTGTATCTGCAACTGTGTAATAGATTTCAATCATATAATTATTGTATCCCTTCTTTAAATAAATGATTGAAATCAAATTTCAGTGTCTTCATGAATCAAAGAATTTCTGACCTTACTCACCATTTTGCACTAATGTATGACTTAGCTGGTGGAGAAACTCTAAGGTCATGCAAATGTGTTCACTTCAGATTTTTCTCCTTAAAGAAAGGTTACTTATGCACTGGACTTTTCCTTCGGAGATGCTCTTTATAAAGACCAGAGTAATCTCCTTTTCACTCTCATGGAAGTACACAATGAAATAGGCCTCGTAAATAACACAATACAAACTTGCCTCAGATAAACACTAATATATTTATATAAAAACAAGAGTCATAATCATAAAGAGACATAATGATCTAATCTGTCACTTCCTCAGAGTCTGATGGGACAATACATCAGCAGATGAAAAGTAATCTATCACAGAGCAGCAGCAGGCTATGGCAGTGTACTGATGGATAGGAGATGTGGATTGAGAGGATGACTGAGTTGCCCTTGTCGGAGTTACGAAAAGGTGAGGGGAAAGGAGAGAAATGGGTGGTGGTGGGGTGAGGGGGGGAGATGCAACGACACCAAAATGTGTTCTGAACAGACTCGTTTGTCACGCTTTGTCATCGAGGGACATCAAGGCAGTAAACAGCCTGTGTGTATTTACAGTAGAAAGTGTGTCAATAAGACTGTGCTTGTAAATGTGACAGGGCGTAATGAGTGTTAATCAACGCACTGACTGCTCACGAGGAAATAAAATTAGCTTACAGGAAAAAAAAACAATGTATAAAGTGATTCCCTATGTGTGCGATTGAGCTCCCATTCAGGCGTTGGTCCATATGTGTTGTGGAATCTCAAGCATTTGACCCCAATCTGTGTCTGCACTATTTATAGTCCGATACCAGCTTCCCTTTGTGTGGGTTTTTCAAAACTTGTCTGAGAAATCGAAGTGTGGGAAAAAAAATAATAAAAAAGGAGGAGAGATGACAGCACAAGTGGGAGGAGTATTCGACAAAATAGCACTCTCTTTCTTTCTTTTTCTCTCTCTCTCTCTATTGGCAATCTCAACAAATCACATCAAAAGCAGTACGGCTAATTGATTGCTTTGGACCTTTCTATAGTTTTCCCAAAAGAGTTTAAATGGTTTGGCTTATAGTTAAACTAGAGCAGAATTTTACTGAGAAAGCAGTTCTCACAAATTGCAGCACTGTACACACTATGCACTTCACAGTCCCCTCTCTCTTTATATCTGGCATACACACACACACACACACACACACACACACACACACACACACACACACACACACACACACACACACACACACACACACACACACACACACACACACACACACACACACACACACACACACACACACACACACACACACACACACACACATCAGTCCCCTTCCCCGGGCTTGGCTGGCAGGGCAACAGTGTGTATCCTCAGAGACCTGCTGGGACAAATCAATGCCAGCCAGCAGCCTTCCACAATGAGCGCCACCATTTTACTGGCTGCCACCCAGCGCAGCAGAGAACCAGCTAAATAGTCTATGAGGAAAGCAGAGCGGCATGGCTAGGCTGCTTACAATGAGCACACGCCACAACAAGGAGAAAATATCGCTGTGTTGCAGTGTAAGTGTGCGCTGGGCAGCCAATTTTTGGAGCAAGCTTGATGTATGCTGCTTGTGTGGTTGTGTGAAGTTGTGTGCATACATGAGTTGGGCAGTCCATTTAGGGTAAGCAAGCTTATCATACACAGCCTCTGTTTTGTGTGTGTGTGTGAGAGTGATAGAGTGTGTGTGAGAGTTGAAGCCAATATGGAGGGTTTGTAGAATTGTAATCAGAAAGATGTAGCTTTGCATTTCTCATTCGGATGATTGTTTTGTTTCATGTGGTATTGCGGATGGCATACGTTAAGCTTTCCTTCCAACACAAACACTTTATCTGTCATTATGTCTCTCTTTCTCTCTCTCTCTCTCTCTCACACTCACACACACACACACACACACACACACACACACACACACACACACACACACACACACACACACACACACACACACACACACACACACACACACACACACACACACACACACACACACACGCTGCTGGCATGGCTGAATGTTTTCTAATCGGTGAATCATCATATCAGCCAAGACAAGTCAGATTACGTTATAATCCTGCGTTTTAGTGCCTTTAACTCTGTACACATATATGTGTGGGTCATGGTTTTGACACTGGCCTATTTTGTCTGCCTTTATTTGAAAAGGGGAGACAGACACAAAAACATAGGAGCCTGCATAACCACACACAAAAAACCACCCTTGCACAAATGCACACGTTCACTAGGGAGCAACAGACAGTTTTCCGGTCAGGAGGTGATGGAGTGTTGTCGAGGGAAGGGGGTCAATCAGTGCTGTCACTGAATTCTGAAACTGACTTATGTATAAGGGACTCAAAAAAAAATAGGGCCAATTAAATGTATATAAGAAGCTGCTTATTAAGCTCTCATTGTGTCTCCTTTAATGTCTCACATAAAAGCAAAGACTTTGTGTTATACATAAATTCATTGTTCAGTTTTGGGGGTTTGAAAAGCAAAACAAAGCGCCGAAGCTGATGTAGAGATATTTGCTATAATTCAAAATTTGTATGAACCAAGTATTTTTTTATTTTTTTATCCTGGCTACACAATTGTTTTCCTTTTTTCTCTATTGGTTTTTGTTTACTTACTTTCTTACATAAAAAGCGGTAAATGATTTGCAGTAATGAATTACAAGGAAGACACAGAAACTCTTTGACACCGACCTCAGCGTCAAGATGTATTCTGCATACATGGGAAAGAAGTAAAAAAGAACACAGGTCTATTGAAAGACACTCTATAGTTTATTGATGTTCAAGCCGAGACAGGAGCAGAGCCCGTCTGTAACTCTAGAAGACAACCTTGTTATTTTCAATAAACCTATTACAGGAGCTTCTTATGAAAGGCACGGGGGAGGCCGGTAGTTGGTTAGGTGTCTCTTTGCTTTGGCCGGGAGATTCAGAGGATGCTCGGGGAAAATGATGCCAATCTCTACACCAGGGGATGTATTAAATGACAGGTCTAATTTAATATTGCAATATTGAGAGACATGCTAAGGCACTTCCTGTGTCTAAAGGCCATCCAGGAATGGAGTAGTTGGGGAATAGCAGAGTAAGGGGTTTGGGATACATTAGAGAGGAAAGGAAATTATTTCATAGTGCATGTTAACAAGGTAAAGGAAGGGCACATTATGCAAACACTGTCTGTTGGTATGTTCATATATAATGCATTGCCTTGTCTTAAGTCTTAATTGTTCTTTAGATTTGTATGCATTGATTATTGCATTACGACCAAGTTTCCACAAAGACAATCACAACGTTGCACATTTTCCAAGAGACATAAACATGTGCAGAGTATGTGTGCTTCACTTATACACGCTGTGCATTCTAAGACTCAAATGCATGAAACACGTACACTGAATCGACCAGGTACAGAAGGACATTTCAGGTCAGATTTGTAAATTTGCATTCAAGCCTGTGGCGTCCAGTCATCTAAGGATAGAGCATGTCTAGTAATTTCAAATGTTTGGTGCTTGTAAAGAGATTATTCATCATCATGCACACACATGTACGCGTGCACAGGGATGGTATTATGTAGACACACAAGCGCTCGCAAATGCCAGAACGACAAAGCTATACTCACATCCGGCAAACCTTTAAACCTTATTGGCGGTCTGTCTTCCCTGTGGTCGTTACGCAAGGCAAGCATTCTGACGATCAAGACTAACAGTAAAGGCTGGGAAAACTACACACACTCATATATGCACTCACGGCACACACACACACACACACACACACACACACACACACACACACACACACACACACACACACACACACACACACACACACACACACACACACACACACACACACACACACACACACACACACACACACACACACACACACACACACACACACACACACACACGTCACTTAATCCCAGGTGCCTTAGGGAGGCTGAGGGAAATAGGGATGCAGAACATAATTCCTGAACACGAACAACAAGAAATGGGATTTGTGTTGGGCTCTCAGCCCCCCAGAGAGAAGGACAGGGGAAACGAATAACATCAGGATGAAGGATGATGAAGGGACACAAGATAAAGCTCAGCTCAACAGTCTTATCCTGATTCAATAGGCAAAGACAAACAAAACAGACAATCAAAGTCATTAATTACAAATCTACAGACAAACAGTGGTGAGGACTAATCCTGGACAGGCAGAAAAATAAGAATCTGTGAGAGGCTAATAGAATTAATGTGTGGTTGGATTCATTTTAATGTGTCCAGTTCGCGCTTGGCCATGGTGTTGTATATGGAGAGGTTGTGAGACTCAGCCAAGGACCGAAGCTCTGCCACGGTAAAGACTCCCACAGAGAATAAAGAGCAAACACTCTTGACTCATACAATGGACTGGATCATTCCTTGCTTTAGCATGAAAAATGTAGCTGTTCATATAAATGTCTGTCTTGCTATTCCATTGTTGATTGATATAACACAGAGTGACTCATTCTGGGTTCACATAAAAGGCATTTACATTTATTGTTCTTAACACCTCGAGGAGTTTTGCTCTTTCCAAGGGAAAATAATGCCCTAAAAGATCCTTCTCCAGAGAGTAAAGATTAGCAGTGATAATTACCACACCTGAATAAAGTTGATGAGCTACAGAAGTATTTTCAAGAGAATTCGACAAAAAGAGCAGCCCATGACATTTGGCCGACACGTAATCTCTGGGAAAATTCCCCAGCAGTTACCGCTTGGCGCCATTGATTAAGCGAAAAACTAAAAACGAAGAACAAAAACAAAGTTTGGGATGACTGCCAATTCGAGTGAATAAAGTTACATATTCTGTCACTTTAGAAATTGGAGCAAACACTGTCTGAGAGCCCTATCTTTGGATCTGCACGCAGTAGGAAAAAAGCAACCCATGACAGCGATTTCACAGACATCAGCTCAGTTTTACTGCTGCGTCGATGGGACAGTGATTAAAGGAGTGAATAATCAGATGTAATGCAAACACGTGTCACAGAGGCAGCAGTGTGTGGAGAAGGAAGGAGATAAGAGAGGGCATAAGAGGAGAGGGTGAAGCCAAAACTAAAGGAAATTAAAATGAATATGTTATCAAAGACATAAATGGCTTTAGTAAACGGAGAAGACAGAGGACCTAGGACAGAGAGGACCAAAAGAGAACGGCTGTAAACAGCAGCAAATCCTCTGGCAGAGAGAAAGAAGTGATGTGGAAGTCCTGCAGCCGTGCCACTAAGCCCCCACTGCAGATTAAACTGTAAAGTAAGGCGGGGGGAAGAGAGGGAAGGGGGGAGATGGATAGAAGAAGAGAAAAAGAGAGAGAGTCAGAAAGAACAGGAGAAAGAACTGCAGAGAGAAAATAAGGCTTTGTGGTTTGGCACTGGTTTTGCTATGTCAAACCATGCCATGGGGATAGACGATAGGGGAGAAGGGAGCATAGCCTGGGTGAGAAAAAGAGAAAGGGAGATGATGATAAAAGAGGTAAGAGGGCAAGGACAATGGGAAGAAGACACAAAATGTGATGAAGAAAGTAAGAGTAGGAGGGAAACACTTATACACAGGTTATTTGAAGACTGAATATGTTTGCCTCAGATTGTGTGTGTGTGTGTGTGTGTGTGTGTGTGTGTGTGTGTGTGTGTGTGTGTGTGTGTGTGTGTGTGTGTGTGTGTGTGTGTGTGTGTGTGTGTGTGTGTGTGTGTGTGTGTGTGTGAGAGAGTTTGTGTAAGTGTGGTTGGAAAATGTAATTGTTGCGGTTGTGCCTGGCTCCTTCAGAGTGTCTCCCTGTGATTGGAACATGAAGGAGGGGGGGCAGGGGGCTATGAAGCGATCACCCCAACCACAAACTCTGTCACTGTGTGTCTTTATTTTTATTTATCTCTCCCTCTCTGAATCCCCCCTTTATTGTATCTGTTTGTCATAACACACTCTCACACACACACACACACACACACACACACACACACACACACACACACACACACACACACACACACACACACACACACACACACACACACACACACACACACACACACACACACACAAACTAGGCTTAAGCATTATAATGCTAACAGTCTGTAAGCAAAAGTGTTTCCTTTCTACGTACTTTCATTATAACACACTGATAAATAAACACAATAGAAAACAACAACAAAGCAAAGCAGTTTTCTAGTGAGAAAAGGAGAGACAAAGCGAGCAGAAGATGGAGAAAATGAGAGCTACATGAGAACAGACCAACAAAGGAGAACAAACCCGCCCTGAGTGGGGAACGGATGAAGTGAGGGAAGTCTTAAGTTAAATTTTTAATATCTCACCATATGCTCATCACCACAGGTGAAGAATTTTTGGCTATTAATTAAAAATTCACAGCTTGTATGTGGGTGGGATTGCATGATGGATACTGTATATGAAATGCAAAGAAAGGGTTGAGTGACAAAGGACAAAAAGGCAGTGGTAGGCAAAGAAAAAGTGATAATTAGGCCTAACATGAACACACAAATCAAGCAGCGAGATGACAAGATACACCCAATTGATTAGACCGGCTGTTGGGGAAGTATGGTAAAGTAAGAGCAAGGGGCGATCTAAAAGTCCTGATGAAAACGATAGGAAGGCTGAGACACAGAGAACTGATGGACAGATGATAGGGATGAGACAAGATGGATTGAAAGCTGTCCCCTCCTACTGCCAGGTAAATCAATAGCATCACTGTATGTCCTCCTTCGCTCAGCTGCTGGTCCATCTCGTTCTCTCGTCTCAGCTATACTTCCTATCACTTTTTCCTATCACGCAGCTGGATGTTGGCTAACTGTATCTTAAGCAGGAACCTCCCGCCTGCACACTCTGACTGTTACAACCTGTTTCACCACAAGGCTGTCTCTCAAAATAGCCTTTTGAAAACGTTAACATATACATTTTCTCTTGAGAAATGACCATCCAAACTACAATCATTGCACTAAATAAGGAAAAATGAGGGTAGTTTTTCACCCCTCAGTGATCAGGCCACAAATACTACCTTTGATCAGGCCCCAAATAAGACAAATGCATGAGACAAAAAAGACCAAACTTTTGTTTTTGGAGAATCAGTTTTTTTTCATAGTCAAGTTATTTTTTGTCGTAGGAAAAGTTGTTGACCTGCTCATGCCTTCCTAGTTTAGACTGTGTTGGCCTGGTCCGTGGGAACTGAAGGCGCAGTCTCTATAATTACCAACCAAACTCATAACATCTCTGACCTTAACATCACCTCCCCTAACCTGACCCAACCCTCAGGGCAATGACAAAATATATGTACAGGCGCAGGCACATAGCTATACAGACATGCAGAAATGCGCTGACAAACACATGCACACAAACACACACATACACACTCACATACACACAGCTGGCTCTACAGACACTGGCATCCATCACATCTTGTGAAACCTAATCTCTCTGAGAGGAGGAACAGCTGCAGTAGCACGCAAACACACAACACGCAACACGCAACACACACACACACACACACACACACACACACACACACACACACACACACACACACACACACACACACACACACACACACACACACACACACACACAGTGGAAGATCAGTTGAGGTAAAGCACAGAACCACAGACTGGCATGTGACAAGGCACCTCTGACCTGAGAGCAGCACACTATGGTCGTAAAACAGGTCGCAGTCCACTCGCCTGATGTACCCAAACTCACCAACAGAGTGTAGCAGAAGAAGCGCTTGTGATAATTTAACAAATATGTCCACATTTTTACACAATTTCCCTAATATCATTCATTGGTATTTTAGAATATAACTACATTATTAAACCATTATCATTTCTTAAATGTATATATATATATATATATATATATATATATATATATATCACCAAGACGATGCACCATACCAATATTCTCAATGTAGATCAATCGTGTTGGTAATTCAAGTAAGATAAGATCGGAGAAGATGCACTTTATTGATCCCAAATTGGGATATGTTTTCGTTGCAGCAGCATAAAAAAAAAAAACAGTGACCATGCATATCTCCAATTCTGGAGACATATACTGAATAAACATATACTAGTATGGCATAGCTTCACTTCATTTGGAGGTACTCATATTAAAACTGTATGCATACAATGTATAGGAATATCAGGCAAACACATAAAGGTGAAACTCTGGCTCGATTTCCATACAGTATATGCATGATTGATTTGTTAGCTAGTGAGGTCTGTAATGCTGCCATAGACAGTGTTAGAGCAAGACTGTTGACTACTGCCAAACACATGTACACACAGCAATTAGAGCACATTATAGCACATTGCACTCGTTGAGTTATCAAGTGGCATGTCACAACCCATATTCAATCATTACCCCTCACAGGTAAATGTAGACCACATAGATCGATCAATTTTGCAGGGACATCAATGAAAATGTGTATATTTCCAATAAAATCTTTCAAATGTGTCCAAAGGGATTGGGTACAGGCTGGTAGAGTACAACCCACAGACACCCACCCATATAATCCACTGTGGCCTATTGGAGTCTAAAGTGTTCATGGAGATTTGCATACACTCACAAACAGCCCACTCAAATCAGGTTGAACTGACTGACAGCCATTAACAAATCCTATTGCTTTATGTCTGCATGTACCTTTAAACCTCCATCCAGTCTGCTTTGTGCCGGTGGCATCGGTTCAGTCGTGAGAAAATACCTCTGAGCATGGTTTGAGGGGGAGCACCAAACCCCAGTGAAAACCAAGCGGTTTACAGCCTTCTTAATCTCTCATCAGCATTAAAAAACTAATTTCAAGAGCCGCCCTGTAGCGAAAAGATCAGTAATAACCTCACAGTCGAATTGTTAAGGATACAGCCCAATAAACACAAAACTGTATATACTGTATGTTAATATTAGCATGACACCACAGGAAATTAAGAACTGGATCTCATACATATTGACATATTGTGCTGTAAACTCCGATAGGAACAACATCATGATGGCATGGCAGATAATAATAAACTCTATTGATTAAGCTCGAATCAATATGAACTCTCTATTGACTGCCCCGACACGATCCAAGTCCTAAATATCATAGAAATTTCACAGCAATTTTCCACGAGTCCTGATTCAAAGGCAAGGCGACCACCTGAAACAGCGCTAAAATAACTAACAGGTCATGCTGGGTAAGGAAAGACAAGGCAGATATTAGGTGTCAGTCATATGTGTTTGATACCGGGGACAAACTCGCTCACATACAGACATCTGATCGGATAAACGCAGATGTGTGGAGGCGCTTTACACTGGAATATATGATCGTAGGAAGTTAGCGCTCTGTTGTGCTAGTCAACAACAACAAAACTACACATAAAATAACCGGAGACGCGCTCACCATATCAGCATCCTGCCCGGCGCCGTCGTTGGAAAAACTCGCAGTTTGAATAGATTCAAGCTCTCCGTCTGTCGTCTGCCTGTGTAACATCCACCGTGGCTGCAGCCGCTCTGCCCAAATAATCCAGCACCGTGCGTCTGTTGTCCTCTCTCTCTCTCACACTCCCTCTCTCTCCCTCCCTATCTCGCTCTATCTCTCGCTCCAATAATTTTCTACCCGGCGAGGATATGACTGGATATAAGGTAGCTGCTAAATCCCCCGGTATGGTGGCTGGAGTGAAGTTGGGGCAGATTTAAAGCTGTAGGCGCCGCGAGTCATGCCTGCGACATTATTTTGGGTAGTCCAAACCCAGTGTGGAGCAATCTAGAGTCGCCAAAAGGCTGTGGTCTTTTTTGTCATCACTCCCTCGCCCGGTAAAACGTGAAATCGTCCCAGTAAACGATTGGGAACGAGGTGGATTATTCAAAATGGGATATAGAGTCAATCCTGGAAGAGTTGGTTAACTGCATTATTCTTTTTCAATAATTGTTGATAATATTTTATGGTAACATAAAATGTTGCTGTTCCACCTGTTAAATTATATTCTATATCAAGGTTTATGAACTTAAGTTTATGTTTAAAGGTGAAAATGTGTTTGTCTTTGGTTCAAATTGAAACTCAATTCAGGTTTAAATTTCTGTTGACAGACTTAATGGCACTAATGTTGGGTTTCATCAAAGGCACACTATCACTGGAGTCATATCTCCAGTGATGAGCAGCTCTTTGATAAAGTAGGATACTGCCTAAACATGAGACTAACAGCTTCCAAATTGTACTCAGTATGAATAAAGTAGAAGTCATGGATCATTTTTAAAAGGTCTACCATAAAGAAATATTGAACTCCTTTTTTTGCAGAATATGTACTAAGGCACTAAAAGAGTAATTTTATTCAGTTTTACCAGATGGGACGGCTTGGAGCGCCGAGGACACTCAGCGTGATTATGCGAGAGATGCATGCAAGTGATTGAGCTTAAACTGTGTATATTTCTACCTCATGAGTTTTGTTAACATTTTAAACATTACAGTGTTTAAGTCTTATTCTTGTTTTTTTAATATTTATTGCATGATCACATTGTGAGACAATATTCCAATAAATAGACATATCACTGGATTCACTTGTTCAGACAGCACAGGGGCTTCGAGACAATGGGTGTATGTGTCAATTTCAAACAGGGCAAAAGCTGCTGATGTGTATATGATGTGTAAAAAACTCAGGAATGAATAAGAGGCAGGAAGTCGGCAAAACATGGAAAAAATGAGAGACTATGGGCTTTAACACCAACTTTAAGGCTTTGAACACATTCTTGCACCAACCACCCACCCACACACACACACACACACACACACACACACACACACACACACACACACACACACACACACACACACACACACACACACACACACACACACACACACACACACACACACACACACACTAACTTATCTGAGTGTGCTGACCTAGAACACCAAACACAATCATTGTTGCAGCAGATTCCCATCAGCGCAATGTAAATGAGATAGAGGAGTGTAAACGTGCTTTTGTTGCAGAAACTCTTCAGCTCAGTGAGTACAAGAAACACAACCTCAGGGTGCAGACGCATGCACATGTACACACGCATATACATACGTATGCCAGCCCTCACAGACACACACCAGAGACATGAGTGTATGCCCATACATACACAATAGGGTTGTGCACACAAACACAGTCTCACACACACACACACACACACACACACACACACACACACACACACACACACACACACACACACACACACACACACACACACACACAATTGCTCAATGGACTCGCGAAGGGGCTGAAAAGCACTTTGTTTTCACTTTATGTAGAGGTTTTAAACAAAAAAGTCAGATTTTGCAAATCGCTCTGCATATGATGTGGTTGTTTTTGTTTTGTGGCTTCACACCCTCGCTCTTTTTGTTGACACATATCTACACTAGTAGCTCTCGATTAAATATTCAAGTTATCCACTGATAAATATGTATGGATATACTATAAGGGTTGAAAATTCAATGCGTGTGAATGCATGGATGCTTTCTGTATGTGAAATCACACAACTGTCCACACACATGTTCACTCTGGTTCACAAACTCCCTGCATGCATAAAGCACTGGGCTGTCAACCTACTAATTTATCAGTTTTCAATGTTTTTGTAAGTCATGCATGAACTCTGCCATTCCATGGCATACTTTGTGTACTGTCACTAAACCAGCCCAACACTTCAGTGTTTCTCCAAGCCTGAATTAATCAGAAACTTGGGCAAGGGACAAGTTTAAGCTGCCTCTCTACTTAATTGGAGATAACAGGGTTACCATGTAGGCTTAATAAGATACTCCAGGCTGAAGAATGAGAAATGAATATGACTTTAGAGTACATGCCTTTCATAGGATATTTAGAGCTAAGTTATGGATTCAATCCTTTGAATTTAAGATAGTAAGTCATTTGATTTACATACTGTATCACACAGCAAGCAATATATGGGCCTTCAATTCTCTAATGTTCTATAAATAGGTTGCGAGGGAAATCAAAAACATGTCAACTATTTCTTTGTTTGTCAACCACTTAGCATGCAATTTTAAAAGGAGAATGTTGGAAACTTGTTGACTTGCACGAAGCTTGAGCCTTGAAACTGGAAAACCTTCATGACCTTTCTATTTATTCCTTGCCAGAACAAAATGGCTTTGCCTGTACAAAAAGAAGGTTAATTGAACAACACTTTCATTGTTCACAAAAAAAACCCCACTTCACTCAATAATTGAAACCGGGGGAATAAACTATGACAGTTCAAAAAACTATGAGAAAGTATTCCTTTTGTGTTCATCATCTGCCAGAGACTGGGGTATTTCAAATAAATACAAAATAATTAACGAAGATAGCAATAAAAAAATGGTATAATTAATACTTAAAATAATTAAGTAAGTGATGACTTAAAAAAAATGTTAGCCGGGTATTAAACTGCGTTAGTAGATCTATAAGGGACACAATCAGCAGGATTACTAATAATGAAAATGAGTTGCTTATTTTTTACTGTGCAAAAGGAAAGTGGGCTAACAAATTCAGTATATCATCCCGAGTGAAAAAATGTTTGAAAACAGAAAGACTCAGCACACAGCTCCTTATTTCATCACCTTGAAAGTTCAACTCGTGACTTATGAGAGGGGTTCAGAGCGGCGGCCCATTAAAGTCATGACATTTCAATAATTGCCTCTAATCTCAGCATCATAGAGAGCCACAGTGCCTCCCACTTGCTCCGACACACACACACACACACGCCTTAATCATCGATGCTTAATGATTAATGCTGCGCACATACACTTGACCCCCCCCCCCACTCCCACTGAAGCTTAACCCTACCCCCATACACACATAATGTACAAAGAAAAACCTTCCTCCAGCTTCAAAGATTGATGACTTTATTATAGACACTCACATCCTTTCTCTTACTTCATATGACTGCACACACATATACACATGCATGTATTACACACACACACAAACACTCCACATCATTATCCGTTTCTTCCTTTAGGCACTGACTTGGCTTTTGCCAGTTCTCCAATCATTTCTTTGCTTCCCAGACACGCAAGTGCTGCAGTGGGCTGCCTACCATTAGTGCCTTGGCTGTTATTTGAGATGGCACCCTCCTTAGTTGCACCTGCACGATTACATCCTTAATTTCATAGGGAGACACTAATTTAGTTAACAAGGAGGGCGCAAGCAGAGTGAAGGAAAGGCTGCTGTTGGTTTATTCCCCATTAAGAATGCTAAATCCTAAATCTTCAGTAAAACATCTGAATTACACGAGGATAGACACAGATACCAACATTTCTTAAAAGGTGGATTAGCTTCACACCTTCCTTTCATAATTTCTTTGCTTTTCAGGTGATTAAAGTCTCAGATTCAGTCTTTTTAACTCGTCTAGTAATCATTTAGATTTTAGCTCCAACAATTGCAATCCTCCTCTGGTCAAGACGTGTATAAAAATTGAAATTCGGAGCATTTGGAAGGGTGAAATGATCATTGATGTGTGTTAAAAATGTGTTTTTATCTACATATTACTGTAGAAAAAATCTCCATCACATCAATTGATGTTCACTAACACAATGCAAATCAGTTCAGCTGGGCTGAATTATAGGCTATAGGCCCAGAATGTTAAGCAGCATTACAAAGAAACACCAAGGGAACATGCTGGGATACACACTTTTTCATGCACAGGAGACGGAGCAGCTGAGTTCCATAAAGAAGCAGGAGTGTGTGCGTGTGCAGAGTCAGAAAGGGTGAAAATGTGTGAGTGACAAAACATAAAGAGCACAAGAACGTGCAGCATAGCAGTCCTAAAGAAGCTTTTTATTGAACACTAAGAAGGGAATATGGAATGATGAACATCCCGCCTGCTCTTTTCACACAGAGGAAATTGCATTTGGGAACATTGAGCTGGCTAGTATGATGAAGTACACAACTCCTCCTTTACACATGTACGCAAACGTGCACGTTTTCATGGTAGCACGTATTAGCAAGACAGAAAAGATTATATTTACAAAGCTGCACACACACATTACATGCACAGAGATCTCATTTAGTCTGGATGCATGGGTTGGATGATCAATCCTTACTATTGAAAAAACGGAAATGAGAATCGGGGCAAACAAGAAGAGAGAGAAAGGATGAGGAAAAACAGCAAGAGCAGAGGAAGTGGTGGAGAAAGATAAACTGAATACAGAAGCAAGGAATAAATGAGGGAAGATAAAGGGAAAGAATGAAAAAGCAGAGACAGAGGGTGAGCGGGGGAAACATCCTTCATTGGCACGGGGCTGTTATTTTAAAGGCTGTCGCTGATGCGGCTACAATTCATCCCACCATCAAAGAACAGATCAGGATTATTTTACAGATAAAAAAAAGACATGATCCGTTTGGAGCAGTTGGAGTCAACAGGTTCCATACAAATGGCGAGCAGACAGACCATTAACCAGGGCTGCTGACTCCATCAAAATGAATGACGAGTGTTGAGCTAAGCAGCTATCACATTAGTGGAGAACAGCAAGGCTGCATTGTGTGGGGCTGTGGATCCTCTAGGCATGTATAAACCCTGAGAACGTAAAATGGGAAGCACTAAGTGGTAATCTTTCAAAAACAAGGACATTTTACCGAGGTTATACCTGTGTGCAAGCCTAATAAGGAAGTGCATCTGTAGAGAAATGTCAAGCATACACACATAATGATTGAGTAGATGTTAAAACGTGGTGGATGTTCATGTTCTATGTGCGTGCACAGAAACAAATACTTACCATATTTTTGAATAGCTTATTTATGTTTACATAAATGCAACAATGACAGTGATATAAACTACAAAGAGGGCTGTCAGTAACATATTCAATGCGCTTGACTGGCAATTACATCTATACACAGAGCAACAAAGGCAGACAGAGAAAATCAGTGCGTCACACACATTCAGATAGTCATGCTCATGCACACACACACACTCTCATGTACACACACGGGTCATGGAGAAGTGGCTGTCACTGTGATTGGTTCCTGCTGCCGAGGGCTAACCCACAATAGCCAATTATCTGTCATTATACACCACAGCAGCTCTTGCGGTCTGGATGCCTCTGCATGTGTGTGTATGTGTGTGTCATAGTGGGAGAGATTGGCAAATTGCTGGTTATATATTTCAGCATACTGGAAAAAAGGAGCAGAAATGTGGAGGAGGAGTAAGAGAGGTTTGAGGAGGCCGAACAGGAATATGCAGGGTGAATATTAAAGGAAGGGAATAAGAGATTGATGATTATATTTGACAGTTGGAAAGAAGATGGGAGCACGGGGAGCCACAGACCTCCAGTGAGCTGCGTGCTGATGACAGATGTCTGGTGACCGAGACATGCCTGATGCAGCAGGCCGAATCACGGTTGCCACAGATTGAGGCACTCAGTCAGCGTATGACTAGCACTCCATCATGTATGAGCAGTGAGTGTCCAAGCTGTGACCAGGTTTTGAAAAATGGTATGGCAACGTCTGACATTACAGCATCAGTTGACATTTTATCTCCAAGAACACACAGCAGGGCTTATGTACTACAATACATCCGCTCTGATTCAAAGCGGTGCATTGCTTTCATCAACTGAGGAAATGTGTTTAAATTAATGAGGTGGGAGTTAAAGAAGTGAACTGTTCCCTCTTATTTTCTCATGTGGGCGTGCGTGTATGTGTTCACCGCATTCAGCTTTTACAATATGGTTTACGGTTGGTTAGAAAGTCCATTAGCCATTATGAATGCTAATCTGGCCACAGTGATGGCAGAAATCTTTTATGAAAATGAGAGGTGGATATTTAACTATTTTTCAGTCAAAGCTAAATAGAATGAATTCATATTTTCCAGGGATTGTTGGAACAGTGAGTAATAAAGACCGATCAGTGACTGTAGTCAATTGACTTTCATACTTTTTAACTTCCATTACTACTGACATTCTACTATTCATATCTTACTAGCTTTTACTATTTAACTAGATAAATTGAAAACTGTTACAGTTACTGTGGATTATGCAGAGTAGGTGGCACGCACAAATTGCTGTTGAATTTTAAAAAATAGATTTGTCAGCTACCTGAAATCAACAGCACATTAAACTAAAAATATGTGGTTATGTGTAACACTAATCTTATCTTATCATGTAGCTGTATTTTGATATAGGTGAGCTTACAATTAATACTGTACAAAAACAGGGTTAAAACATAGAAAAAGTAAGCCTCATCTAGATGCTTGATATTCTTTTTGTCTCCTTAACTACAGAAGGAAATATTGAAACCCTCTATTGTTCTCTATTCTCGACAACATGTCGATCCTACCTCGATTGAAGTTCATTCAAACTCGCTCTTCTGCAAAAGTGAAAGATTGGTTTTCTTTTCAAACTTAGTCGATCTTAGCAGTTGTGATGTGCCAAAGGCAGCAGCCAAGCTATCACTTCTCCTCTAACGCCACCATGAGTTTGAGTATAGCGCTACCTTATATATAAAGGAAATCACTTCTATTATGATCGGTTGTATAGGCATGAAACTTAAAACGCTGATTCATTTTGCCTTAATGACAAGCCCTAGCAACTTTGGGAAACCCTTACATTTTAATCTAGTGCCATAATAATGTAACAAACTCTGCGGTACTTTATGTCTTCCTAATTTGCAAGTCACGTCTAACACACAAATTTAAGATTGTGAACATGGTAAACATGCTAGCATTCTCATTGTGTATTAAGAGAGATGCTAATATAGCTTCAAACTCTAGTAATTAGGCATTTTTAGGTTCGCCAGAGCTGGGAACCCCCCCTGGGCTCTCCAAAGAGTGCTACGTTCTAAGTTGCTAAGTTCTCCCCCCACTCACATGGCTTCAGATACTTAAACTGGTGCTGAAGGGGTTTTATTTGTGTACATCACCTGCGTTTTGGAGGTTATGTGGTTAAGACATTTTTACTTGGCCAAATTTTAAGGTTGTTTTTAATTGTATGTTATGGTAGATTAGATTCTGGATATAAAACAAAAACAGCATTGTCACATTTTAACACCTTATTCTCTAGAGATTCTCTCTCTGCAGGTCATTCATTTGAAAATGGTAATTCTTTACTGTGAGCATTATAAAAACTGTTTTAATACAGACATGACATCTCTGTATCTTTCAGTTCCGGCCATTGATGTTCAATTATTGATTGCCAAAAGCTTTGTTGCTGCCCTATTGAGCTATCATTCTATTTTTGCTTGAATAGTGCTCAATCACGACGCATGAACGTACATCATCATACCATCCACCTCAGAATAAATCCATTTTACTCTACGCATCCAGCATGTGAGTGTTTTGAAGTATAACACTGATCTGTCTCTGCCTGTGTTACAGCTATGCTTCCATAATCCCCATCCTAATCCACTGCCTCTATGTGCATCAGTGTGTGTATGCGTGTGTGTGTGTGTGTGTGTGTGTGTGTGTGTGTGTGTGTGTGTGTGTGTGTCTGTGTGTGTGTGTGTGTCTGTGTGTGTGTGTGTGTGTAAGGGAGAGAGAGAGAGTGGTGTCTCTTCATGTCTGTGTATGTGAGGCATGGTATTTAAGCTTTTGGCTTTCAGAGGACCTCTCTTTCCCACGCCTTCCACACTATATGTAACGCCATAGATAGCCCTCCAGTCATCCACTTTTCTCCATCGAACCACTCAACACAATGGCCTGGACAGAATCCCTATGCACTCTGCTGTCAATATCTCCATTACCATTTCCGTTGAAAGAATAAACACAATGAAAATTGAATGGTTATGGGTGATATTAGTTTTAAATGAGCTGATGAAATGTGTGCCGCGATAGGAGAGAGGCAGAGAGTGGAATAGATGGAGAGAAGTGATTATGCCTGTGCATCTAAAGGATAAAAAAACAGAACAGCGGATCAAAGTTACTTTGCTCACTAGCTTACTTTTTTGTCATTACTTCATTTTATGCCTTTTCTATTTATCAAGGATCATTGACTAGCTGTCAGTCTAACAGCTAAAATGGTGTATATATGAAAAACCTACATGCATACTAAACACAATTTTGCTCAATTGCCTAATGTACAGCTTTCAAAACAACATTTCTAAACAGTCTTTATTGCACAATTAGTTTTAATTTGACTCCGGTTCTTAACCTGCAGGCTCAGGATCCTAGAAGTGTTGACTAGATGATTATCAAAAAGCAAAAATAGAAAAAATAACATTTGAAATGAGGGGAAACAGACATGCAACACGGCTACCCAGCTACAGACATCAGAATTACATGGTCAATTGCTTAAACCCCCAAGTCCCCAAGATGAACCATTGGGTTTTAACAACATAACAACTCTGATGTGGATGTACCAAACTGATTATTAACAACAGATAGGAGACACCTAGATTGAGAAAGAAAGAAAGAAAGAAAGAAAGAAAGAAAGAAAGAAAGAAGATATCATATAGAAATAATTGGTTCTTTTATGCGTTTCAGAATTGTGCTTATGAAGAAAATAGAGAAGAGTAAGAGGTTGATGAGGGGGCCCCTCAGCAATGATAATCCCATTAGCACTGTACTGCATGTTAGGCTCTCGACTAATGACTGATGTGTGTATGTGTGCATATGTGCCACATGTGTAAGCGCCAACAGTGTGTGTGTGGCTGAGTCCAGTTTGGACCGTCCTAATTATCAGACGTGACTCACGTGAGGGTAATTAGAGCCTCTGAGACAATGGGAGCAAGGCTACGAATGACCCAGAAGTCTACAGGCTAATGAGACGATAAGACACACACTCTTTTTCTCTCTATGACTCGCACCCACCTCACACAGAGAGAAAGGGACAGAGCGAGGGAAAGAAAAGACAGCTCAAACGACAGAGCGCGGAACAATGTTTCCCTCAGACTACATTAGAGACAGTAGAGAGATTTGGGAGGAGCTGTAAAGAGACGCTCTGTCAGGCGGCTTCAAGCTCAGCCGTCTTCCGAGTATGAACTAATCTGGCTGCTCTCTGTTCTCTGTCATATCTGGCCACGGCTCCACAGCACTGTGGTCCGCTTCCACAGGCGCGGATTAAGGCTTGGCTATCCGAGACTAAATTCTCTATTGAAGAATCATCTAGGTGTAATCCCTGTGTGAAGCCAGCCCTGTATGGTACAGCGCATTATAGTTCACACCATGACTATTATACACAGCAGGCTGCACACTCAGGAGATACAGAAGGACGGGAGGATGGTTGGCTGTGTACTGGTAGCAGAGCCTCAGTTTTGCTTTATTTTTTTTAGGTAAAATCATATTGGTTAACTTGAGGTGCCCCCCCCCCCCCCGGGAACACATTAACTAATTCAGAGCTCTGATGGGATGTTTTTCACCTTAGTGATTAACATATTTAAATTTTAATACACCCTGTCACATATTTCTTTAATAATCCCGTCTCGTAGGTTTTCATATTTGCATTAACATTTAACATTTTTGCTCTTTCATACCTTTTCTTTTGTTGAATTTTCAGGAAAAAAAAAAAAAATACGCACACACACACACACACACACACACACACACACACACACACACACACACACACACACACACACACACGTATATTTATATAAATGCATATTTTTTTATTAATTGGCATTTATATATATATATATATATATATATATAAATGCCAATTTAACCAAAACAATAAAATGCAGTCTTAACACAAAAAAAGATAAAGGAAAAACAACATTCCTGCCACTCAGAAAACACAATATACCTGCAACAGTAGTAACCGTGTATCTTGTACCTCTGTTATGTTGTAAACTTGTCACAGTTTAATGTCATGACAGAATTTTCTGTCACATTATTTGCTACATTTACTCGGTTACAACTGGCCTCCAACTTTGACTTTAGAGTAACAGCAATTCCTGGCCTTATGATGTCTTACATAATAAATATTCAAAGAAGTTCCACAGAGTTAAGAATACAGTTTTTGTATTTGGATTCAAGAGAGAAATAGTTGAATACCATTTCAGAAAAACTACACAAAGCATGCCGAAAGAGCTTGAAACAGCATGAACTTTGACCCCTTAAAACTGAACTTTTCAGCGGCCTGAGGTTGTTAAACTGTTTGGTACTCAACAAAAGAAGTAGTCTCAAGACCCCTCAGGTTTATCGGACAATCCCTTGTCGGAGTCTTGACCCTTGGGCTGATAAGCACTTTCACACAGGTAAACTGAACTTGAGCCATGTTCTTAAAGCCGCATGGTGCTTGAAATCACACCGTTTTACAGCCCGTGTGCTCTCAAAAGCAGAGGGCATTTCTCTTGCTTTTCACAGTTTGTACAAAAGGTCTGTTGAAGCCGCAATTTCAGTGATAAGTGACACAAAGTTCTCAACTCGTGATGCTGGTCTGTGAAGCAGAGCAGGGCACCCACAGCCCTGTGGAACCCTGTCTCTGTGGCACCTACGCAGACTGAACATGTTTTTATGTGTGTGTGTGAATAATTCTGTGAGTGAGTTATCTTGATCATATTCCCAATTACACAGACGAGTGTCTCTTCAATGCTGTGCTCTTTGAGGAAATACACAAACAAGCAGGCATAAACATCTCATGAATGCACCCACTCCTGAACATGGAAATAAAAACACACACTCACACACAGGCCGGAGGCACCAGACACTTCATTTGCTATTCCACCCCCTCTCCTCATCCTCGGCACCCTCATATTCTACTCTGGCCTCCCCAACATTCAACCCACAGTCACTATAGCAACCTCACACAGAGCTATTGGCAGCCAGAGGGCTATTAATGTTGTTACAACATCTGTCAGAAAACCCTCACACCTTCAAACATTCATACAACTGCTTATACATGCAGCATCACTTGGGCCCATATGTCCATACGTCCTTGCAAATAGATTAAGACCTGAATCTTTACACACTCATGTGTATGTGTCCAGATCAAACTCAGAAACAGGCATATATGTAAGGTTACATTTTACTTAGCTTATGTAAAGTGAAAGTGTCTTACCTTTGCTCATGGTTCATCCTGGAACATGAAGTTTGAAAGTGGGAGCTGAAAAAGGAAAGGACACAATTCTTCATGTAAGTTCTTGATCTATCAACAAAAATAAACCATATTGATTTTTCCATTGTTTTTCATGGCCAGGAAAAACCATTTGCTTGACAACCTGACAACGACAGATAAATGAAGTGGGACCTACATTGCTGGTAAAATGGGCCAATAAAGTCTGCTTTAGAAACATGCCTGCTGGGTATGTTGCTCTGCTGCCACCTGTAGGTCAGGCATGGTATCCCACCCTCAAAAGTCTAAGGAAAGTGACCTTAGAAAAAACATCCAAATCCAACTTTTTAAATAGAGAGGATAAGATGTATAAAATGTGTTGTTTTTGAGGTATTAGAATAAAGATATTGCTGCACTCAATCGCCATAAACCTGCAGTCTGATTTAAAATCAATCCCCTCGACAACATCTCACTTCCTTCAGTGTACAGTAAATACGACTCCCAAGGAAGCACTCCACTTGCCTCAGTATACTCTGTGCATCATCTAAGAATACTTTCCAAGAGTACAATGAAATCTATTTTATTTATTTATTTTAAGTCTGCAGAGGCTTGCTACCAAAATGAGTCACACAACCTCAACACAAAACTCCAGCCAGCTTCAGAAAAGGAAAGTGTCACTCGGTGCAACACACATAGCCAATGTGCAGCCCCTGCATCTTTTAACAAACCGAAGAGGGTTGAGCGAATGCTTTATATTTAGAATGGTGACGCTATGTGAACTAACATGAGAGGAAAGCTCAGCGATGCGTTGGAGAGCTGCATATTCAATAATGTATCACAGGCAGCGTTTTAAAAACAGCTGGGGATCGTCGCTCTGTCTTGTCCTGTCTGCCAGTCTGTCTCTTTGCATGTCTCTCCTCAAGTCTGTCCACTGCAGATTTGCCACTCTTGTGGGAAGGTGAGGTTTGGTTAAACTTTCATCCTATCGACAGTCTCTTAAGTTGCTTTTTCTGTCCCTCAGGAAATGTGCTTTCTTCACTTTCTTTCTCAGAGGCAGGATTCCACCCTATCTCTTACTCAGTGGACATGGCACAGCCTTTTAACTACATAAATCATACACCATTGTGGCCCAGAACAAATCTACTTTTGACAGCAGGGGGGAGGAAGATGTATGTGTGCAAATGTGTTTGTTTGAAGGTCATCGTGATTTTCAGTACGTACCTGTATTAGTGCACAGGTCCACTGCACTGCTCCATACTTGAGGAATGAAAGAATAAGAAATCTCCCCAGAATTCTCCTGAAAGAAAGGAGGGATACAGAGAGAGCAAACAGGGATGGGGAATGGAAGAGGAAAAGTGGGAAACGGATTAGGAGCAGAGTCTTAGCCTTTCAGAACTTAATACTCTTAAAGCCGACCCTGGGTTTCAACTAAGTTCCCTTTGTCTTCAGTTTGAATTTGCCTTTGTATCAGTGTGTATGTGTGCAATAACTAGTCAAATGTCAAACATATCGGTATGACATAAACAGAATTAATGGGTAGTTAATGTTCCAAAAAAGCATGTTTGTACCAATAGACAGCCCTGGCTCAACGTCTATATTGGGGCCTTTAAAGGCTTTTATACCAGCTACGTATATACGTGCTGCGAGGGAATGAGGGGCTGAAAAGTCGGAGTAGGAAAAAAGCATTCAACCCCTCAGTATGATAAGTACACACTCCCACAGATCAAAGATGTTGCATTAGGACAAATGTGTCAATACTAGCACAGAGGTGTGTGAAACATAAGCAAAGAGAGAATCTATAAGCACACACACTACACACACACACACACACACACACACACACACACACACACACACACACACACACACACACACACACACACACACACACACACACACACACACACACACACACACACACACACACACACACACACACACACACACACACACACATCCAGACAGACTTGATTCCATGGATGGTATTCCATGATTTGTGACTGCAATGACCCAGTGCTGTCAACCACAATTATTTTGCCATCTATGTGCAGCGTGTGCACTAAGTCACAGCAAAATAGAATTTAGCTGGTGGTTGCGTCTCAAAGGATCATGTGCAGTTGCAATTATTTTTTTAATGAAATCCATCCCGTTGAACTTTGATCCATTGGACAAATAACTTTGTAAAGTAGTGCTTTAAAATACCAACTGCAGTATACGGTTTAATGTTTGTAAGTGTTAAATGTTAAAAATCCCATCCAGGATTCTTGTTTGTAAGGCTTGATTTAGAGCATAACACACTTTGAATCAGACAAGTTGAAGCAAGACATTCTTCATGAAAATAAAGGAAAGATTACACCATCTTTACAATAGAATATTGTGATTGTGGATAAAGAAGTCGTAACAAAGAGTCACCACTAGTCTGTGCTGTTACACCACTCCTGTGTTTGTGCTGCTGACCGACTTACTGAATAAGGGCAGACACGATGATGGCAGAATACATTAACTGCAGCATCTGATGATACGAAGATCCTGAGTTCTTTAATTACAAATGAGAACTAAGATATTTATCATTGCTGGTACAACCCTGGACCCGTTAACATGTGTTCAGGTCATAATGGCTCAAATCTGACATAATATCACATAATGAGAAGCCACTTTGAAAACTTTACATTCTTAACATCAGACAGATTTGAGTGCTACCCATGTATGCACATATGCACACTGTGGCATATGTTTGTGCACTGTGTGAAAACTAGTATGCACTTTATTTTCAGTGGATGTCACATTCCTTGGATTCCTCTCGACTTGCACCATGTTTCGTCTGTAACAATCTGACAATGGCTGGTGAAATCAGTTGGGTGGGGGGTTATTATAAGCATCAGTTACTCTCTATTGTGGGCGCCAGTTTTTCTCTCCATCATGTTGTTTTCCTGTTGGGTTTCAGTGCTCCCTGGTTGGAAACCACCTTGTTAGGGAGAATGTGCTTCACCTGTGCTGGCCCAGAAGAAGTAATTAAAGCCTTGGCAGTCTCGGCAGAGGAAGAGTTTGGAAACTAGATCATTTGGAAAGCTCATGTTGGTGCAAGCAATTTCAGCTTACAGGTCTTGCACAATAAGCTAGGACAAGTTATGTTTGTCCTATTTTCTGTGGACACGGCATTGCTGTAGTCTTCCCTAAATTTTGTGTGGTAAAGTGGCACCCATGGTGAAAGTCTTTCTGCAAACCCTTTTAACTGCTTTCAATCTCTGTGAGGACTCCCATGGGAGCCCTTCAGAGCAGCCTTTGAATCCTTTTCATGTTGATGGCTGAAATGACTATTCCGTGAGAGTCAAATGTTGAGTAATTTGAAGGGAATTCAACTCCAGCTGCTCCGTCTGGACATCACCTTAAAGGTTTTTGCTAGTGGCGAAAATGATTCAGGGGAAAGCAGCATATTATTTAGGTCACTAAAGTGCTTTCACATCTCCTTTTCTCTCCATGAACCAAACTATTTCTGCACTTATCTGCACAGCAATGGCCCAGATAATTTTTTGATGTTCAACCCTAACCAGGGCAGCTCAGTGGTTTACTTTGGTTAGGCTTCACTCAGCATGTGTGAAACACTCTTCTTAGGTTCCTGTCAAGTGGACTCAACATCAAGGCAAGTGTGGTAGCAGGGCAGCAGAGTGGGCGTTGGAGGTCCATCTCATAAGCCCTACTTTAGTGTCACAGCACGGCAATGCATAACACTGACATTAATACCTACAAATATTATCGCTAGACACAACCCTCCTCAAGCTGCACCATCACATGTGTTCCAAAATCATTTTTCTCATATTAGTTTGAATTTCTAGAGAAGATATATGCAAAATTTAACTTTGTAAACATGTTTACTCTTTTGAGGTGTGTATGAAGCACGGATCAAAGTCTTCTCAAAATGTTAAGGAGGTTATTGCAGGTCAAGTTGGCAAGCAGGGACCCTCAGAGCGACATGACACAATCTTGCGTAAACAACTTGAACTTGTTTACAACTTGTATGTGTGTGTGTGTGTCTAACGTTTAAGAGCTTACAGAGAAGGATAGGCAGCCCGCACAAGGATGATGAAGCATTTCTGGAAGATACATGATGCAGAAATCTGTGCCTAATTTTACTTAGCTTAAAAAGCACCTGCTGCTCTTGAGCCTCATAAAATAGAAATAGGATTATTATATTCTCATCCACCAACCTGTACAATACGTGTAATGACAAGATAACACAGAGACAGAGAAGAGACGCACAGTAGAGGTATTCAAGTCACACTTTAATCCTAAACTACATAAATAATTAGCTCCTCTTAAAACCTAATGCAGGATAAGTACAGCCTCGTCTGGCATTTTTGAATCAAGTCGGATTACAATGCTCTAGTGTGCATTCATGTCTTGATTCAACAAATGCAGCCAAACTTCTCTAGAGTTAAAAGTTTGACTTAAATCTCATGCATTAAGAGCATTCTCCAGCAGACATTTATTCAAAGCATTCATGGGAAAAAGAACTATTAGATATTCATCGTAAGAAATGCACAACTTAATGTTGACCATAATATATGCTAAATCAAAAGTTTAGATGTTGGAGTTATGAATTGTGTGTCCAGCTGCATCAGGCAGCAGTTTTCAGATTTATCTGTCAATGGTTAGACTTGCTTGAAGTGAATATATCTGCACTTTCCTTGTTGTTCGGAGTTTGATTCTCTATGTTTATTGCACTTATTGTATGTTGCTTTGGATAAAAGCGTCAGCCAAATGAAATGTAATGTTATCAAGAAAACCCACTGCACACTACTTGCCCTGCACACAATGGCATTAGAGAGAACATAAATACAATGGCACGACATCCTTTGTGTTCTGAAAATCAACTAAATGAACTTTTTTAAGTGATAAATCAAGGTTTAAATTCCCATGTTTTAAATGTAAGAACAACATTACAAGCAGTTCACTGATTTAGCATTGCAAGTTGAACAACTTAGAGACAAAAGTGGTGGAAACATCATGACTTGTAATCTGTAGTATCTGGGTCAAGCTCTGTTTTACAATCCCAACAATGCAAGGACAGAATCCATGCTCCATGCCTGACAAACGCCTACGTCCTTCAAAATCTACGTCCCCAGGCGTCAAAACTTACAAACTTTCTAGTCTCCAAGTGCAAGTCGAGATAACCCTGACGATATCACTATGTTTTTTTTACTCAGAAGTTTCAACCCCATAGAAGACATTTCACAACAATGTTTCAGGCTAAGTAGTACTTAAGGCTAGTAAACTGACCTTCATGTGTAAAATTGTTAGAATGTCCCTGAAGTTTCAAGGTCTTTCAGTAAATCATTTTAACGATTGCATGGCTGCAATGAACTGTTCCTGTCTGCCAAACCACTTCATGCTGTCTATACTACTCCGCACCAGCACGGAGAAAAGGGTTGAAATTTAAGGAAGTTTTCTCTTCATGCTTGCTGGAAGGAAGAAAACCTGCAGCAGAGGGTGGCTGTAAGCAATCTACAACACAGTACATTCTAAGTAATGACAGTGTAATGATGCCACTTACACAAAGGACACCAGCAGCCCCGCTGTGAAACGGTGTCATGTCTTTGTGATATAATCCTATTTTTTCAAATTCCATTTAACACTACAATTGCGAGGGAATCACGATGACTGTTCTCTTGAGAAGCAGATGCTACTGTGTGCTTGGGGTGGCCCCGCAGTCATGGATATATGGTGACAATTCTGAATTATCATTTGGTAGGTGCAACAAATTACTCAGTGCTGTCCTACTTTTAAAGACATATTAGACGCTACTGTGCTCCGGGCCAAGAGAACAGATGACGGAAGGAGGGAAAAAGTGAAAGAAAGTGTCTACAACACAGAGGGGAAGCAAGACAAATGAGTGTGTTTGGGTGTGAGGAAGAGAGAGGTAGATAGGGAGAATTATAGCAAATGAGAAAGGGTAAATGAGATATAAGAGGGAGAAAGAGATTCTAAAGTGGAGACACCTGAGAAAGTTTTGCCCTCTTCCATCTGCTCAGCTATCATCTTTTAAAGGCAGAATTACACAGTACATCTAATTTCCTTGCACAGTTAACATCAAATTCTTTCAGTGCTAACATCCTTATTCTCTCAATGGCAAAGATAATGTGTTCAGCTTTTCTTACTAAGACCATGCAAAGATCTGAATTAGAAATACCTGACATTCTTCTCTGAAGGCGAATGTTAATATAGGCAGAATAGATAGAGAAAGGTGGCTGACTGTCACAGAGGAGGCGGTGGGTGAGACCAGAATGACCTGACACCTGCTTATTTCTTGCTTTTGACGAGGTCACGGGTGTTAGGCTGATATTGGAATCCCACGAGTTCAGAATGGGAATGCTGGAGCAGAATTAGAATTGGCCACAGAACGACAGCAACGGGTTTCCTCTCAGTCCCTGTGCCAAAGTGACCCATTTTCTCTCTCTTTTTTTCTCTTCCCCCTCTCTCTGCTACCGCTGCCCCAAATTCTTCACAGGGAAAGAATATGCATACATTTAATTAAAATGGAAAAAATTATTGGAAAAGATTTTTATTTCCCCTTTCTCTGAACCGTTAGTCCTTGGGTTTGTTGAACTCTAGCGGGTAAGGAGTCTGACGGGGTCACTCTTCATTCTCAGGAGAAAATGTCACCATGGAGATGGTAATTTACAACAACACAAATTAACTTTCACATTAAAGGACACGATGGGACTGAAAATATGTTTTAACTGTCTCTGTGTGTGTATGTAGGTGTCTAGGATAAAGACCATCACTATTTTATTTTTGTTGTCTCATACCAATCCTAAAAATAACTTCCTGGTTGCTGTTCTGGACTGCTCTTTTTCCCCATTTATGTTAAAATGCTAATAGTTTCTAAATGATCAGCAAACCTCTTTGGTTTGATTGTTCTGACACAATAGCATCATTTTAGAATAATTAAAAAGAGTAAGGAGGGTTTATAAGGTACAAGAGTTGGGACTGGTCCAAATTGCAAACCCTTGCAAGAAAGCAGGGGATTTTGTTAAATATCTTGCAATTACAAAAATTCCCTGGAGCGACTGATTATGCAGCACTCAGACACCCACTTTATAAGTGAACAAGGTTGTTAGCTGAACAGAAGACGATCTGTTTCCATGCTTTTCCAGAGGTGCTGGGGAATACAAATCTGATCTTGAACTGGCAGAGTGAGCTTATAATGTATCAAATCATGGCATCTGGTACACATGCTGGTATTGTTGTTGTTGCCTTTCAATTAAACTTTTCGTTCAGCAGACAGACTGATTAAGTAGGTAGTGTACAGAATGTGCTAGCTTGGTGCAGGGGATAGACATGTGGAGTTAGTTTCAATGGTTTGCCTATGGATGCTTTAAAAATGTACAGACATCTTCGAGGGAGCTAGGTAGGCTAAGTAAGAAATGTCATGTAAAGTGCAACCAATTGCTTTTGCGGTTGAGTAATTAGCAGTAATGTGATTACTTCTTCACTGACGTAAACGTTAAGTTTCTTCTTTTATCTGACAATTTGCTGTAAGCTGTTGGTTTTTCGTCACTGATGCCATTCTCTGTTCACATGAGGAAACAGGAGCAGAACTCTCCTGTCATCGCCCCGGTGTCTGTATGAATGTGCAAGTGTGTGTGTTTGTTTCTTCCCAAGCATCTGCCGTCATCCTGCTGCTGAAAAACGAGGTGCATATAAGTCATCCAGTGAGAGGTAGTCACTAATAGGATAGAGGCTGCTCCACAGGAATGAGCTATGGCCTTATTACCCACCTCACTTCCTTGCAGCCGGGCGTCCTCCCGTAAAAGCCCAACAACACTGTTCCTATCGTCTCTCCTACACATGCTCTGTCCATACATCTATGCATCCTTCTGCTTCCTTCTCTGTTTCATTTAGTCCCCCACCTTTTTTGAAACTCCCCATCCGTCCGTCTTTAGTCCCCCCCCCCCCTTCTTCCGTCTTTTTCCTCTTTACCTCCTTCGCTCCTTTGCTCCACAATTCCCATCGCCTCCCCTCCCCCCTTTTTTGCAACATCTTCTCTCCCCACCTCCAGCCCTTGATTTCTACCCTGCATTAAAATAACCTCTTCCGCATCACTCCCGTCAGCAGAGCACCTACCTGATTTACTCGGAACTCTTCTTTCCCCATATCTCCCCCCTCCTTTCTCTCTTCTCCAATCCTACCTTAACCTGACCCATCCCTCTCCTTTCTTTTCATTTCCTTCCCTTTCCTCTCCATACTCTTTTAAACTTTCATCATATGCCTCCCCGCTTGATCTATTAATCTCTCTCGGTTCTCTCTTAGTCTTCCTTATCCCCTTGGCTCCTTTCCTCCCTAGCTCCCTCCCTCCCTTCTTCTCACCCCATTTTCCCCACCTCTCCGAGCCTCAGCACCTGCTCCTGAAGCTGTCTAGACTTGCAATGAATAGAGAATAGAGAGAGAGAGGAGGTGAAATACAAGAAATAGTGCAGAGATATTGTTGGAGGGTTTGTGATCTAAAGTGGAGCTGTTCATTTTTAAAAGAATAGAAATCCCACTACTTCTTAATGGTTGCTTTTGAGTTGTCAGGTTTTTTTTTTCTCGCGCTCTCAATTGTAGGAGCACAACAGCGATCATTTTCTGTGGTTTACTGCTTCACACCCACTGAACACCTCTGTCCACTTGTCTGTCATTTCATTTTTCAATTGCGGCCCATTTTTCAATGTGATAAACCTTCCTAATTCACACATTGTACCAAAGTAAAAAAGTAAAAGCAAAAAAACGTGATTCAAAGGGACTCTGTCTGTTTCGTCCTTATAAATGACGTCAAACATTTAATTTGTGGCACAAGTCCTGTCATATTGTGAATATGTCTGGTGGCAGAGGGAGGAGGGAGGGAGGGAGGTAGGAGGAATTGAGCTGAGAAAAAGGAATGAAGGCCCCAACCGAGCGATGAGGCAAATGAGGACGAACAGATGCTAGATTACATCTTTATATGACAGACACACACACAGTGTGTTTGATGGTCTGCTTGTTTGTGTGGTTCAGAGAGTGTGTGTGTGTGTATGTGTGTGTATATGTGTGTGTGTGTGTGTGTGTGTGTGTGTGTGTGTGTGTGTGTGTGTGTGTGTGTGTGTGTGTGTGTGTGTGTGTGTGTGTGTGTGTGTGTGTGTGTGTGTGTGTGTGTGTGTGTGTGTGTGTGTGTGTGTGTGCTTGACAGGATGAGGTGTCCTGTCTGTCTGAAACAGGATGTGATAATTAACCTTTTTCCTGCTGAGCGGAGCTATTAAAGCTAAGGCTTTAAACACATTTTATCACAAACACAACACATTACACACCTTAGGTTGTTCAGAGCTGTTGAACACACACAGGGACATTGTGCACCAAACCAGTTATTCTAGGGGTTATTCTGCCTATCTATGTCTATTTTTATCTTTGAATCTTGCCATCCATAAGTTGCTAAAGATGTTGGTCAAGGAGGAGCCAATTTCACCTTCTTTAAATACTGTGTGCTTTAGCAGGTTATTAAACAGTGAACCAGGTAATTAACTTAAACAATAACATATCGTTTTGCTTAGGTGCTCAAGGTTGTAAAATAAGTACCTCATTACTATACCTAGGCAGATAATTGTAAATGTACTGAGTAACCTTCAACCACTTCTAAGATGCACATGCACAGAAAAACAAACCTTAGATTCTCAATAGAACCAACACGGCAGATGGGCCAGCAGTAGAGTAACATATGACTTTGTGCCCCCAAGTAAGTCTCCAGTAGCAGCGGCCAGGCAAACCTTAGCCACTAATGAGGCTCTACACACAGTCCCACCGAGCCCACTCCAAACACTGGGAAGCAGACACACACAAGGATGGAGACAGAGACTGTAGACGTATGCCCTCACGCACACACACTGGCAGACAAGCACACATACATCAAAGAAATGTTTAAATCTGAAGCACAACCTTGGGCACCAAAGCAAACCATAAGGGACACATTAGCATGCAATGTGTTTGGAAAAAAGCCTTGGAGATACAATTGTAGTGCACTTTTATGTTTTAACTTCTTTGGCATCTTTTTCTACTAATCATTGGTTCCGAAGTAGGTATGGGTGATTTGGACTAAATTCAGCTATAATTACACTATCATAGCTAAATGGATATGTGGCAGAAAAGTTTAACAACCTTTTTGAGCCAAATGTTTTTAATTGCTGTAGCAAACTTATATTGCATTTTTTGATGAATGTATGGAGCTCTAACTCTACATTAAACTATAACAGTTAAATACAACCTTTAAAAACCTTTAATATTACACTTAAGTTTAGATATTAAACTAATAAAATAATGTGTACGTGGATATGTTTTGAATAGTCTTCTATCATATTTCAGGTTGTTGTTATGTTGGCAGCTTTGGGCTTTCATGTATCATGGAGGCCTTTAAAACATAACGTTTTGTTTTTCATTTATTTTGTCAAAAACAATCACATAAAAAACTATAAAAACAAAGTGAATTTACAGTTTGCTGTTTTTTGAAGATCCATGGAAAAAAATATACAAATTAGGGGTTATTTTAAGTTTTTCACAGCATGATAGCTAAAGCTGTTAGATAAATCACTGAGCGTTAAACTGAAAAAGATTTATTATCAAAGATTATATAAAAAAGAAAAACACTCCACAAGATTTGCCCATGCTCACACTGATACACTGCAGTCAGATAATACACAAACAAACTGCATGCCCAAACACAAGGTCAGGCAAAGTTGTATGGCTGTAGCACATTTCATTTTCTTCTGAGAAGCATTGTGAGTCTGCTGATATTATTAAAGAGCACCCCAGTCTGAAAGTAATAAGTTGGAGATATACTAAGGCTAAAACCTTTAATCCACAAATAAACAATAACTGTGGCATTGCCTTTTAAAAACTATAAAGCACATTTTTTTTATCCTTTTTTTTTTTTTATTTCCCAAACAGACCCGGTTATGACTAACAGCTTGTGACAGGATGATTCACTTCCAAGGCAGCGTGGAAGAGGATTTACTGTATATTATTACTCTTTGTGTGTACTGCGCAGAATTACTACACAGCGCTTTATATATCTTACTGATTTAAAGCATTTAATAACTAATGGAAGGATGTAAATGTATCGCATATGCTGAATCATACCCATATAGACTGTCCTGTTGGCTACTGATTCAGGTCTGTGCATTTCTGATCATGGCTTTACCAGGGGAGTGCAGTGGGAGTGTTACCCAGAGTGTCTCTTTGTTATTTTAACACAATGTTATTGTGTTTCAGTGAGCAGGATCTTGAGCCAAATAAATTTTGAGGACGCAGATTGTTCCGTGATACACATACTGTGCCAAGTGCTGATGGCATGCTGTGTTTTATGGGAAGAAAATCAGAGAAAGAAAGAACAAGACATGAAATGAGACTCTCTCTTACCTTAAGAAGCACTTCAACACGTCAAACTGCAAAGAAAAGGAGCAAAAGAAGGGGAGAGGGAGAGGAACGAGAGGAAAAGAAGAGAAAAGAGATTGAGATTAGTTTACCGTTGAGTGCAGTAGGGGAACAACTTTCAAGACACTTCACAGTAGAAAGTGCGAGGTCAAACAAAAGAGATTTCAAAGTTCTAGAGTCAAACTCATCTCGCACACAATATGTGCTTTTAGCTGCAATGTCTTTCCCTCTTTGCCCATAGAAGTACCACTATTAGTATACAGGTTGTTAAACTGAGTAAAAACAAAACCCATTCTATTTTCCTCTATTCTATTATTAGATAGAAGAAAATGTGTAATATGATTAGTCATTCCTTAGATCACTTATCTATGACACAGAAAACAGACATGACATGGAACGACATATTTGTACATATTTTTAAGCCAGTCCAGGTGGTTTTTGACAGCTTTGAATGGAAATGTGGAGTAGCTCTACAAGAGGAAGCAAAGCGAAGCACTTTCTGCTGCACTGAATACCATTTGACAGTTTCATCATTTAAAAACAAATCATAAAAGAGGCTGCTCTTAAATCTGCTTTTGAGTGGGCTGTTTTAGAGAGAACTTGCAGAGTTTAAATAAACAAACCAAGAAAAAAAACATTCTAGAAATAGCCCTCATGGATTTGTTGAATCTCTGGAACATTCTCAATATTTATTCCTCTCCTCCCTTAACTCTGCAGCACCAGACTTTATCAGACCCCAATAGAGCGGAGCAGGAAGTGGGGAGATAGTACTGGTTTTTTATCCCTTGCCAACCAGTGACCTACTGTACTTCACACCGCTATGCTCTCCTGGCTGCAATATAGGCGGCCTTGGAACGAGACAATGCAAACACCCTGAAGCTGCCAGTATGCTCATCAGAAGGGCTTGTCGGATGGTCGAATAGCTTCTGACACCCCTCCCCCGACATCTCTATTCAGTGTCAAAAAGACGGGGGCTGTGTCCAACTAGTTTGGTTTCTTTCCAAAACTGTCATTCACACCCACCTCACGTTGTGATTGGCCAACTCTGTGCAGGTGAGAAAGGAGCCAGGGTTACAACTCTCTCTATTAGTCTTTTTTTTTGTCACTGCAACACTATGAATGTCTTCCAGGCGACACTGTTTACCGTTATCCCTGTATTTAACAAATATCACATCTCTGCTCTTTCTGTACAATTGCCGGCTTTTCACCCTGCCCTCCCGTGCGGCTGTTCATTCAATCGATCTATACACACATTTGATAAGGACAATGTATTTCTTAGTTTTAATTGAATTACTTACACATATCCTTACACACACACCCATAACAAACTGTCAGAAATAATGTGCTTTCGGATTGGTCGATGCTACCTAAAATGCTTATAAGTAAAGGCCAAGCAACCAAAGGATTCTCACTGGAAAGAAATAGCAGGATGAACGACGCTGTCCCCACAATGTTACTAGGTGAATTCCGATGATTTATTTTGTGGCACAACTTTTAGAGATATAAGAAAGGTATACAAAAAACAGCTAATGTATACGGTTTTGGCTTTTACAGAAGAGATAAAGAAAATGAACATGGCAAGAGTAAGGGGTAAAAAAACGATCAACTCCATGGCCTGCATTAAACTGGTGAGCTTGAGATCACACAAGCGTCTGAACCAGGCCAGCATGATGTTCAAGACATCGATATTTCGCTTTTTGCTATCATTTAAAACAAAAGCAATTCATACATTTAATGCCTTTGAGTGATCATTTTGGGTTGTTGCACTCTCACTAGCTGTGCACATTTGGTATTGGTATTTTAGCATGAGGCTTCATAAAGCATTCTTCAACAAAAAAGAGATGAAACAGCCGCAACATCCTCACCTGTCAAAGACAATTAGTCTCAACTATAACAATACTTTGGTAAAACTATTTCAGAAAAGGGTGCTGACAGAAAACAATGTGTTGGAATTAAAAAAGTGACGGCCAAATTAGACAATCTTACACATCTGTGTCGCCACTACCTTTCTGTACCATGGTTCTTTTTTTGTATTTGTGGAAGCATCTTTATACTAGGTGAAGGTGCTATTTCATTTATATTAACATCGTGTTGTATAATAAGATCTGGCAAAATAGGGCACGTTCGAAATCCAAGTTATCTAGCTCTGCAAATGTGTGGCTTGAACACAATTTAGATAAAGTCTGTAATTAACCTAGGAACAAATAACAAGACACTATATCCATATGCTCTAGACAAGATCTGACACCCGTGGATGCTCAAAGAAATGAATACCCTAACACCCACACTCGACACACACACACACACACACACACACACACACACACACCAAACACACATACATACAAACACACACACACACACACACTGCGATCAGAGTGTTTCATTAGTGAGGAGCAGATAGATTACCCTCCCAAAGGAGACATTGACCGAGAGGCCATTGATCTACTGAGCTAAGCCAATCCGCGTGTGTGTGTGTGGTTTTGAAATGTGTATGTGTAAGTGCTTGCATGTGAAAAGTAGCCTACTGATGGAGTCTTTAAGTTGTTAAAGTAAGCAAGCACAGTAAATGTAATCCAGTCGTGTTTAATGAAGAGAGAAAGAAGCAGGCAGTTGACACACTCATTACGTCCAATTACTCTTTCCAATCACTGCCATTTCACTCACTCACCAGATAGAGAGGGAGTGGGAGAGACAGAGAATCAGCATTATTTATGTCTTGGCAAACCACCATGGGAAAAAGATTGATAGTACTTGAATGATGAATAAAAAAGAATGTATTCCTCTTATGGAATGACAATATGGTGCATAGGCGGTATCTAATATAATTTGCTCTCACTCAACCCCATCAGAGTACTGAAGTGTAAATCAATCTGGCTAAAGCTGTAATTACTCAATTACACAGCCTTATTGATGATATAATAAAGAATGTTGGGCTCAGGGGTTGTAATCATGACTTATGGTAATAATACAATGACACAACCATATTTCCCATAATGAGCTCGTTGTAAATACTAACAATCACAAACAAAAACAAGAACATTGCTATTACTGGTGACATATTGTCTGCCTAAATGTGTGTGTGCCTCCCAGTTACATGTGTGGGACTTGTAATTAGCTCCCTAGCTCGTTCTCTTACATTGGATGTGAAGGTAATTGGGGCTTTTGGACACTCGCTCTCAATCTCTGTCAGTGTGATTGTGTGTGTGTGAGTGTGCGTGTGTGTGTGTTTGTGTAGTGTCTGTATTCTGGAGAATGGCCAAACCATTACTGTGTGCTCAGCCTGCTCTAAAGCAGCTTGTGATTCATTAGTAATGGCTCCATTTGCAAACTAAATGAGTGTTTGAGTGGCGAACGGCGATGTGTGTGAAAATTGTGTCCACCTACTTTGTGAAACATATAAAACTCACTGCCTCTCCATCACACAAACACATACAAACATAATTGCGTTTAAAATGTAAAGTATGTTTGATGTGTGTTTACTCAGCCAGCTCATGTGGTTATAATGAAGTCACTGTGTCATTAATTACTGTTTTACACCTGCTCATCTCAGCTAATTAAACATGCTGACACAAACATGTACGCGTCGCACACACATGCACACTTCATATAATCACACGTTTGCAGTTGTGCACACGCAGGAACATATATTCCATCACACTCCCGCTCAAGCACGAACTTCCAGACAAGTTTTTTTACACCGACGAGTCAAAAATACATTCTCATTTTCACTTTGATGAAGGTGAGATGTCACCGCTAAACACAGCACGTTTTCGAGTTTCTCTCTCTCCCCTTCTCCCTTAGTCTCTCATACAAACATGTCTTCGTACACCACCTTCCTTTATCACCCCATCATTCTTCCGTGCTCACACTCCTTCGTTCCTGCAAGCATTCGGTTCCCACTGTCTCTCGGTACACTGTACTGTATAGTCTATTCCCTGCTTCATTCACACCACACACACTATCTCCCGGTCTTTAAACTCTCTCTCAGTGTATGTGTGTGAGTCACAGTATGTGTGCATGTCTCCTCCCAGCCCATTTTCTCAACAAAGGCCACAGCTGCTGCCGGTTTGCTGAATAAAAGATGACAGAGCCATAATATCAGGAGATTACCAGCTAACGAAACAATGATTTTGTCCAATTTAAATAGTGACATCAGTTGCATCACAAGCACTTCGCATGTCAACTGTGATATCATAATGTTTGAGCAGATGAAAACAGTTTTCATTTGGTAGAAAAGAGACTCCCTGACTCTGTCTCTCTCGTCCTTTTGTTCTCTCACTCACTATCTCTCCCTCTCTTGTGCTTTTACCCCACACATTTACTCTGGCTCTCTCGTCCCTCCCTCTATCTCTCGCACGCACGCACGCACGCACGCACGCACGCACGCACGCACGCACGCACGCACGCACACACACACACACACACACACACACACACACACACACACACACACACACACACACACACACACACACACACACACACACACACACACACACACACACACACACACACACACGTAGAGCATATGGCTATTTCTCTACTCTTTGAAGGGTTGCTTTGAAGCTATGGCACCCGTATCGATTGGCGCTCAGATGAGCTCGCTTCGCCAGAGCCCTGCGATTATCTGTCGCTTTATTTCAAACAGAGCACGAGAGAGGGGGGCTTACACACCCATCACTCACTCACACTCTCACAGTTAGTTATACACTCATACATGAAGCACAGACAAACACACACACTTACACACACACGCGCGTCCACACACAAACGGGGATAATGAGATGAGCTTACACGTTGAATCCCGATACTTAAGGCAAGCTGCGCTTCAGAACTGAAAAGTGAGTGGTGAATGTTAAGAGAGTGAGGACATAGTGGGAGAAAGAGATCATTAAGTTTGGCAAAGTGATGAAACTTATGAGAAAATGTTCCACCTGCGGACGTATTCAGATTTAAGAAATCAGTTCCTGTTGTGGGAATTAAGAAAATTAGCCTTTCAAATTGCCAGGTTTGTGTGCAAAAGGTTAATCTCAGGGTCAAGGTTAACAGCTGTATGTTTAACTATTTAAACAACAACAATTCAAAAATAAATAAATCCAAGATGTCAAAGAACAAAGCATTGCCACGGTGTTTTGCTTTTGCAGACTGCAGCAGGGATTATTCAAAGAGGGAAGTTCTGCCTAATGCCCATAGGAGTGAAAAGAGAGTGAGCCAGGGTGACATGAAATGTTAATGGTCTGCCCAGAGCAGCAGAACTTCATAAAAGACTTGATTTAGAAACTATCAGTAGCTTTCAGGAACAATGAATACTGTCACATTGCACATGGAGACGCACACACACAGACACACACACACACACACACACACACACACACACACACACACACACACACACACACACACACACACACACACACACACACACACACACACACACACACACACACACACACACACACACACACACACACACACACACACACACACACACACCACTTGTGATATGATCAAAACCCTAGGCTACATTGCAGAGTTGTTCCTGAGAATAAAGATTTTTTTGGTGTGTAATTTGTGTGCTAAAGAGTATTAAACAATAGGAGACACAAACATTAGCAAAAAGATGGTTCACAATACAATGCATATTGTAGCAGCATCAAAGTCAAAAAGGTAAAATAACAAACACTCACATGCTGATCCAATCCTTATTACTATTTGCGTCAATCACATGGTTTACTCTTATGAAATTTTAACGGATATAATCATCAGCTCAGGGTTAAAAAAATATGTGTGACATTCCTTGGAGCGACTGAGTGAGGACACACACACCAGATGCAACCACCTGTGAGCACAAACAGAAAAAGCATATGTCTTATTGGGGTGTTTAATGTGGGGGATGATCGGGCTGTGAACATTGTGTTTATCCGTGATATTAAGGCAGGGAAACAACGAAGCTGACATTTAGTCTGTGTTCAAAGCTGTGCATCGTCTATATGTACTTTTATCACCAGCAAATCTTGTGAGACTCCCTGAGCTCTGAGTTTCCCAGAGGTGAAGGCAGGGATGATTAACTCAGAGCTCAGAGACAGTGTCAAAGGTCAGCAATAGCTAAAGTTTATAAATATATATTGTGATATAATGTCCTGTTATTGTTTAACAAAAGTGTGTTGGCAAATGCTGCCAGGCAAAACTGTAACTAAAATAAATAAATACACATTTTCACATTAAAAAGAGAATTTTGGCAATTTAGTTTTTGCACCCACTTATGCTGCAATAAAAAGAGAGACACAAAAGACAAGAGTCTTCATTCATGCTATCTCTTTGAGGCTGTAAGGCTAATTCTGAACATGTTTTAAGATAGATACTCAGGACCTGGACACAATCTGACCTATTGATAGAAACTGCAAACTACAAATGTCAACCTACTGGTGGCGCTATAACTCAGTGGATCACCAGAAGTCATTAACAGACATCATTCAGGTACCATAAATGTCTGTAAGTGAAATGTGTGCCTCTTCATCCTGCAGATGTTAAAATATAGTTTGCTGCATAAGCTGAAAGTGAGGCTGGAGGAATAGAGAGGGAATCACCAACGTCAGCAGTATTCATCCCCTGAGGAACATGAATATCCGTATTACATTTAATGACAATCCATTTAACAGTTGTTGTTGTTGTTGTTGTTGTTGTTGTTGTTATAGTAGCTAAATATTTCAGCCAGAAACAAAGTAATTTGCAGACACATTTAAATAACTGAAATCATAATGCTATCGTGGCTGAAAGACAAGAATGGTCAAAATTGAAGCTGCAGAGTCTGAAGATAGGAAGACATGCTCTAAAATACTAGGTTTTAAATTTCCTTTAATGATAACAACATGTTTTTGTTACATAAAACCATCTGAGAAACAGTCATAGTTTGTTTTATTGTTTTGGAAAAGGGCATGCACTGTAAAAGACACTTGGCAGGTGATTGGATGAACCTTTTGTCAATCGAACTCTTTCTGAAGCCACTTGAGAGAAGAACAATAAGATAGTTTCCATTGAGAAAAATCTTAAGTGCTGTTCATTTATCTTCTTTTAATAAAGAATAGTCTGCAGTCTGTAGAATAGCTGGTGCTAACAGACTTTACGCTAACCTCTATGCTGCCATTGTTGTTTGGTATGTTTGTTTGTGTGTTGTTAGATTCATGATATGGCGAGAACCCAGCTGCTGTGCAGTCTAAACAGGAAACTCTTTCTAAGGTTTCCCTTTAAAGTCGGACTACTATTCGGACATTTGTTCATTCCTTTTTATAGTAAAAAAAAAAAAATGTCACGTTCTCTTCACTCTTCAAGACCTAGGTTTTTTTCAAGGGTTTTATCTGATGTAATGCTTGAAACACAGCTGTAGTGACCCTGGGAAATGTTCCTGGGCGCACTTAATGGAGTTCATTTTTTCTCACAGCTGTTTCTTACCAACCTGTTTTCTTTCTGGTAAATCTGTTATGTAAATTGTATGTTAATGTACAGTATGTAGCAGTGTGTATGTTTAAAGCTCATTCGTAACACTGTCAAAAACAAAAGATAGTGACTGCACCTTGCACCTGCCACCTGCCTGGGTATATCGAGCTCATGTGTGTGTGTGGCAAATGTGAGTATGTGTGTGAGTAAGAGAGGGAATTTTGGGTGAGTAAGTTTATTAGCTGAGGTTGGAGGTTTATGTGCATAAGTGCACCTATGAGAGCCTGAAAGAAATGAAAGTGTGTGTGTGTGTTGTGTGTGTGTGTGTGTGTGTGTGTGTGTGTGTGCACGTGTGTCTGAGGGCGAATATGTGTGTGCATGCACATTTGAGGTGTGTACTCGTTAGGTTGGTATCCAACCATTGCAATCAGCGGTAATCCTGACTCAGCATCAATAATGACCCCATTAGTCACAAACCCCTACTGGTGTACACACACACACGCACACACAAACTTAAACACACAAACCTTCAGATGGACACTTCCTCTCATTAGCGTGTGTGTGTGTGCACGTGATATTTAAAAAAACAAGACATGAATGATTACAACATGTAATGTAAGAACACATCACATCTCCTTCCATTAACACAAGCTGCTTGGACGGATCCGTTGTCACTACCAGAAATCAGAATCATAATCAGAAATACTTTATTCATCCCGAACTGGAAAACTTTTTTTGTATGCAGTTGATAAGCTGTGTTGATCAAAAAAAATGATAATATTTGTGGTTAAATGCAAAAATATCTCAGCAGCTAAATGTTTTCTTTACCACTTAGAAGTCAAATTTATTATCACATAGTAATAAACCTATAATAAAGGCTTGTGTTTTTTATTTTAGTTTATAGCAGTATTTTATGCAAAACATTATCTCTCATTTAATATGCACAAATGTGTCCTTTGGTTTTGATCTTGCCTTTCAATGGATATTTTTAACTACATGCAAGCATAAAAGAAAATTCACTTGATTTTCAAACTGTGAGAAATACATTAACAGAAAGAAAAAACAATTACAATTGTCCCCTACAGTGCGCCTTCAAGGACACAGGAAATGATATTCAAATATAATGCAATTTCAGAACTAATTTGAAGCCATCATTTAACGTTATTATGTGTGTGTCTGTCTGTGTATCAGAACAACGTCCCGTGCAATTTTATGCATGTTAATCACTAATTGTTTTAAGACATTGAACACGCAGAGACACGCAGAGACACGCAGAGCACGCACGCACACACACACACACACACACACACACACACACACACACACACACACACACACACACACACACACACACACACACACACACACACACACACACACCAATGTGAGAGAAAGGTCCAGTGAGGAGATGTATTGCTGACAGTGTAAAGGTCAAAGGTCAAAGGTTAAGGTTAAGGTCCAGTCAGCAAGAGTGTACCCCACAGGAGACCTCTCCTGTAATGGCCCCGCCTCCATCTGTCTGTGCTGTTAGTGTGTGTGTGTGTGTGTTTGTGTGAGAGATATCGTAGATACAAAACGACACTCCTAGGCATATACTGTATGCGCACTTACATCATATTTTCTATATTGCAAGAATGTTTGTTCGTCTTTCACAAAACTCACAGCAGGTATGTTATATTCTAATTGTGTGTGTGTGTGTGTGTGTGTGTGTGTGTGTGTGTGTGTGTGTGTGTGTGTGTGACCCTGTGCCCTACATCCTGACAGGAAGGGCCAGTGGGCTAAGAGAGGAGCGCCAGACCCCGAGGTGTCAATCACAGACTCAGATTGACAGACGAGTTAGGCAGCGTTGCTCTCACATTCACCCACACACCCTCCCTCTCAGGATTGCACTCTGTCACTCTTTCAGGCTTGCTGTCTTTCACTTCCTCTTCCTGTCTCCTCTCTGTCTCTAGTCTGGTCTGACGCTTCCCCCCTTTGTCTCTTTTTTGTTCTGTCTCACAGCCCTTGTCTGTACATCCACATGCTGTTTGCAGTTTGTCAATCCCCCCCCCTTCCCTCTCTCAACAACTCTTGTCCTTCGCTCCTCTTTTTCTCTGACAGATTGGTGCCTCAAACCATCTCCTTTTCTGCTCTCAATACATCTTAGGTTTTCTCCAAGGCAAATAATGCGGCCATTCATGCATGCGCACGCGTTTATCATGTTTTTGTGTTGAACATCTCTATGTGTAAATGTGTTTTTGTTTGACTGTTCTTGGGAGAGAAAATCAATGAATAAAGATTATTAAACTAAATATTAATCTTCGTCTGGTTTTTGCAATAGGAACGCAAACATTGAAGTACAATGACAACATTTAAGTTCTATGGGTTGAATTAAATATATAATATTTTAGATCAAACGTTTGGTCCACTAATCACAAATATGTATTTAAAAGCAAAACAAAATAATAATTAACTGTACGACTTAACTTTTTAAATGGAAAAGAAAATAAATAACAGTTTGAAGATCAAATATTAATTAACTTAGAGTAAACAATATTTAAGTTTCACACAAAAACATTGGAGGTCTCGACTGAGAACAGGCCTATTGTTTCAAACAAGCATTTGAGTTCAAACTAAAAAATAAACCAAGGCTTCTGATAAATCTGAAATCCTAAACTGATATACTGACTTTTGAGATACACTTTTCTATCTGCACATAATACACACACCTTAATAATGCCTAAAATGCATCAATTGTTATGTAAAAAGTGTTCATTGAAAGCAGGAGCATTCTGAAGATGAGTCATGTTTTAACAACATGAGGTGTCTGGTTTGTGCCGGCATCGCTGCCAGCAGCGCTGTCACTGACACACCAACATAGTGTGAACCTGACCACCAGCGCCAGAGCGTAATAGCCCGACAATAAATTCACCCCGTTGTTATCAGAGGGCCACATTTTAATATTAAAAGTCACTTTTCAAAAGTCTGTTGCAGTCACAAGTTTCATAAATTGGTGTTTTGATACTGTATTCCTCCCTCAAAGGAGTATAAAGTGCTCTGCAGTGTGTTGTGTGATAAAGATTCAATCTGGACTTCCTGGTTTGTATCTCAACTTCTCTCCAGTACCTGCAGCCTCACGCCCACACCAGCCCCATGTGTTGTTTTGATGCAGGGTTATTTTTGGTCTTACAGGATATGGAGCAGTTATGCCTTATGAGCAAATTCTTGATAGCACAGATAATATAGATCTATGCAGTTAAATATGAACGTGAATCTGCAAGTGGATTTCAATAATGTTGTATTCATATAATGTGGAAGTTGTATTTGAAAAAACAGGATCTTCAAATGTTATTGATTTAATATGTAATAGCCACATGATGTTTATTTTGTAACAATTCGTTGTATGGTGAATGAATACCTTTAGTATTACATTTTCCCACTCCCCACCATATTGAAATGTTTATTTATTTTAATAATCTAGTCCAATAAATTGTTGCCTAGAATCTATGTCAACAGTCATAGACAATAGTATTTCCCAACAAACTATATAACCACAGGAAAATTCAAGAGTGAGTTACGCAACGGTTCATCCTGATTTGGTTCCATAAAGGTTCATCCGGCAGTGGCTAAATCTGTAGGGACTTGGCCTATGAACTGTATGGTCGCCGGTTCAAGTCCCTGAAAATACCTAAATATGGAGTGTAGACTAGTACTTGGAGAGATCCCACTTCACCCCTGCTATGGTGCTCTTGAGCAAGACACTGGACACCCAACCCCATTGCTCCAGGGCGCGGTACAATAGCTGCTCACTGATCCTAGTACATGCAGAGGTCCTATTTCACTGTGTGTGCAGTGTGTGACGAATAAAGAGGGTTTCTTCCTCTGTTAGTAATTTCTAATTCTATTCTCTATGAACAGATATCGTCACGGACATCCTTGCGTCTGTAGATAGCGTGGAAGTAATTTGGCATCCGAAGCGTTATTTTTTTGTTGTGTGTATTTGCTGTGAACTAGGAATGTAATTTCTGTATTGTTTGTATGAGTTTTCATTTATTTGGGAATTCATCTTTTCAATCCAATTTAAATGACATCGTCTTAACTTATAATGTTAGAATTGCAGCACAAATGCAATGTGCAGATAGCCCCCACAAGCACAGTAAGAGAAATGTGCGTCTGTGTTTGCTGTGAATAAATGTTCTCTGCTGAGGCAGTCAGCCCGATCTTTGAAGATGTATGTGTGAGTTTCCTCTTGGGAGCCATTAAAGAGTGCGAATGGACTCTTAGTGGGTTAAACACATTCACATTGACCCTTCCGCCGCAACTTTAACCCTTCACGAGACCCCCTGAGTTTAACCGTCAGGAGAGTTGGGTTTAAAGCAGAATGTGAGATCTGCAAGTCTTCACATTTACCATGGAAGGCAAATTGGTTTCTGGTCAGTGTGAATGCAAGTTTCCCCTGGAACTGACAGCATGATTTCTCTTTCTTGTTTCTGTGTCTGTCTGAGTTTGTTAGTCTGTTAGTGTTTATGTTTGGGGAGAAACTGATAAAGGGAGTATGAGAGAAAGGAGTTATGTCTGAGAATACAGCAATTCTGCCAAACTATATCAGAGACTGTTTTAAAAAATCATATGGTAGCTCTCCTTTATATGCTATACACCGTTCACATTTCTCTTTCTTTACCTCGTTCGATTTACCCCTGCATAATATTCTCTTTCGCCCCAATTCTCCCATTCCATTTGCTTCCCCTTTCTCCCTCCATCATCTCCCTTTGTACTGCTCTATCTTCCATCTGCTTCTCCCTCTCTCGCCCCCTTCATCGCTTTCCTTTCGTCTCGACACCTGACAGAGACAGGATCCAGCAGTAAATCTCCTAAAGCACAGTCATCCACCATCGTTCACACACCAAAGCTGGAGAGAGAGAGAGTGAAGAAAGACTGGAAGACCGGAGAGGGAGACACTGTTAGTTTGTAGAGGAGGAGAACAAAAGATACAAGATAACAAAAAGACAAACAGACACAAAATGGCCCGAGACGCAGGCGGCGGTGAGGGGTGAAACAGACACTGATGGAGGTGATAAAAGAGTGATGGAAGGGAAGAGACAGTGAGGGAGGAAGATAAAGACACAAGCTTTCACATAACTCACACACATAGTGGACGCCGGTACTCCATCCAAACACACACACACACACACACACACACACACACACACACACACACACACACACACACACACACACTTAATGGTGGCGGGATGAGCAACACGATGGAGATCCCCCCTGGGCCAGAAGACATCCTTCCTGCCCAGGCAAATGGGGGCATGTTGGGTGAAAAGCCTCAATTTAAAGAGGACAACCACTCAGCCCATAACACCTCACATGTGATTGTGTGCATGTATGTGTTAGCATGTACAGATATGCATGTGTGAGCCAATGTGATAGCCATAGCTCTTATATTTGTGTTTGCATTTGTGTCAGTTTACACACATCAATCTGTCCATTTGCACAAGTCTAAACTTCATTTAGAATATTGGTGTTTTTAGGATTGTGTGTGTGTGTGTGTGTGTGTGTGTGTGTGTGTGTGTGTGTGTGTGTGTGTGTGTGTGTGTGTGTGTGTGTGTGTGTGTGTGTGTGTGTGTGTGTGTGTGTGTGTGTGTGTGTGTGTGTGTGTGTGTGTGTGTGTGACAGCGAGCCAGGCACAGTGTCCGTTGCCGTTGGTTTATGACTGCTGAGGTCTGATTACATCGGTGTAACTCGAGGGGTGAGCAGACTGGTGGTTCTATCTGTCTTCTGTGTGGCTGACTGAACAGACACACAGCGAATGGAGATGGCTAAGCCAGAGACACTTGGCCTGCCTCCCAGAGATCTCACAGGGATACAGCCACATAATGGATTCACACACAAAAAAAGCACCCAATTCATAGTTGATTTGCTAGTTCCATGTCCTTCATTGAATTTGATCATTCTTTAAGTTGAATCCCGGGTGTGTGGATAGTATTGCACTTTTTTTTTCTTCCATGTATTATCACATGAAACAATGAATGTGTCCAGTGATCTCTCAAAATCCGGTTAGAAAAATCTTTGATATAACAATAATTCATCATTCTGCTCATACCTGAGTGTTTTAGCAGGCTGCCAGTATTGTCAGAAGCAGATAAGTCCTGATTTATGCTGCTGATCCAAAAGGACATGACCTGAATGTATTTATTGTGGAATTACATTTCACAAGTAAGGACGATTGCACAATATATATATCCTACAAGTTAAGAGCTCCCACTAAAACTTTTGTTTAAACAGTATAAGACCTTCAAAGCGACTGTGCTCTTCAATGCCTATTTTATGCTTTTTAACCCGTGCTATCCAATCAACTACCCATGTTAATCAGATTTTTTATAACTGGAAGGAACTGATAAAAAGAGAAATCGAACACTAGTCATTTTTTTCTTAATGAAATTCTTTAAATTATCAAAAAAAGGTAGCACAGTTATTGCTGCAGCCTTAAACCTTTTTCAATTTGTGTTATTTATTTTATTTGTGTTTGTATTTTTAAACTACATTATTATATCTACATTTTTATTGCACTGAAATGTTCTGTTTAAAATGACTGTGAGGTCATTTCTTCATTATCAGTCAAATTTCAGGGATCTTTGAATTCTTTGTGATTTGATGATAAGTATTGTTTGTATATATTAAAATGTTTGTCAGTTTAAATACATATTTTCCCATTAAGTATCAGAGAGGTTAAAGTAACATTTTCACTTTTAGAGAAAATGGATTCTCAGAAATCAAGTCACTGAGCCAAACTTTTAAGTATTGAAATGACATTTTCAAAAGTTGTTGAAAGGTTGAAATATACTGTATTTCACATCAGGAAAATGCTTTGTTCTCTTGAAGTAGTTATGGAAGTTAGTTTGGTACTTTTTAGTTTGTTTTCATGATATCCTTGTATGTTTTTTAGGCAAACTATGAAATCTTTTAAATCGTCATCCTTGAAAATATCATTCCAGGCTGATTTCTATTCTAATTAATTCAATGTATTGCTTTATAGAGAGTTTGCTCTTTATATAGAATGAGCAGTGTTTTAAGGTGTTCTTCCCTAATGAAAACCACAGTGTTTTTTACATAATACTCAGAGGGATAGGGCAGAGGTAGCGTGCTTTATCTTGTGAGTGTAAGTGTGCACTAGTACGAAGCCCGCTGAGAGAGGGAGAAGTGACAGAGAGAGGGGGGATTGGGGAAGTATAGATGGGGAGGGAGGGGGTATATGGCAGAGAACAGGAGGCTAGATGTTGTTACATTTATTGAGAGGGAGCTAGGCCCTTTGTGCTATGGGAATTTGAAGAGGAGAGAGGATAGCGACAGAGGGGCTGTATATGGGTGTGCATGAGACACTGACACTATGAAAGATGTGACTTAAGAAGGAAAAGAAGAAACAATAAATAGACACGAAACTCAGAATGATTTAGAGCAGGGTGGAAGATGGAAAAGAGACAGCAAGAGACAAGAGAAAGAGGTGGAGAGTAGGACAGTGATGTATAGGTGTGCCGGGCAGTCAGTGCATACAGCTCAGAGTGACTCCCAAGTGTGTGCCGTGTATGGAATTAGAGAAGAACAATGTGGCGTAAAGCGATTGGGGAGTCTCTGATGCCTGATGTTCTTCCTGTTCACTTCGAGAAGATTCACCCTCTGGCGGACACTATAGTGTCTGTTTGTGTGTATTTAAGAGATATTAAAACCCAAAAATAAAAATGGGGAGACGAAGAAAGTAAATGAAGATAATGAGGGAGAAAGGGGGAGGGCTTTCGTGTGCATGTGTTGACGTGTGAATTCATGTGTGCGCACTCACGTGAGTGTGTGTGTATGTTATATCTCAGTGTGTGTATCTGATGTTATGCGAATCCTAAATGTGGATGAAAACCAAGGCTTTCAGCCCCATCTGAGCACTGTATGGGGACTCTGAGAAGCTTTCATGTAGAGTTTCTTTCTCTCACACACACACACACACACACACACACACACACACACACACACACACACACACACACACACACACACACACACACACACACACACACACACACACACACACGCACACACACACACACACACACACACACACACACACACACACACACAGCATCCCCTCATGCCTTCTGTTCTAAATTTACACCTAACATGAGAACAGAAGAACGGGGGAGGAGGCAATGAGGAGCAAGGCAAGGTAAAAAAAATGAAAAAGGAGGGTGGAGGATGAGAGGCAAAGGACAGAAGTAAGCAGACAGCGGGTGGTGCAAAAGTAGAAGGGGGTGAGAGAAGCTGCACACTAAAGGAGCACAGGAGAGGTGATAGTAGAAGTGGCGATAGTAATGAGGAAGAGGCTAAACTAAAAGAGTAAAAGATGAGATGAGAGGAGAGGAGCCAAATTTGATTTAAACAGCAGGCAAGAGAGATGGAGAGAGTTAGACAGATAGGGAGAGAGGGAAGGAGGGGGAAGGACAGCGGTATATTAGTCAAGGTGTCCAGTCTATCTATTGCCTGCTGTGCAATACCACCCCTCTGATTTACTCAGCCGAGTGACTGATGAGAGACAGAATGAGAAGGAGGGATGTAGGGATGAAGGGATGAGAGAGGAGGGAGGTCTCGCTACGAACGTTTAGGCCAAATTAACGGCACCTCATAAATTAGACTAACAGCCAAAGTGGAGGGGCTGGTGGGGAGGGGCTGTGGATGTGTGTGTTTGTGTGTGCAAGTGTGTCTTTGTGTACACAAGTATGTATTTGGTGGGCATGTATGTGAATGATGACATGTCAAGAGGGAACAATTTGAACCAGTGCAAACAGATTACTCTCTGATAAAGTAGCGATATCCCACCGTTCACTCATACAAACACAATCTTCCCTTGATTACTGCACGCGCTGAAGCGTTCCCTCCTGCATGATGCGCTCATAAACTCAAGCTGCAGGGAGATTTTACATAGTTTTAAAGGGTTTGCTAAGGCAACTAGTTAAATAAAAAGGAAATGAAAGCAAAATGTGAATGCTGACTAGAGACAGAATTCATTGATTTAAAAAAATATGTTCATAATACCACAACCTTCCCCTCTTAACAAAGGGACATAGCAGCCTAAACATAACAACATGTGGGACACAGGACACACATCCCACTCTAGAGTCCTGTAAGCTTTGTATGGCCAATCATCCCCCTTCACTCCTCTCTTCGAAAATTGGAAAAAAAACCTGACTCCAATCCGGGCAGAATTACATTTTCTCCATTTGTCAAAGCAAATACAATGTTATATTAATACTATGTTTTGTAGAAGGCACGGATACTGGATGAGGAAATTCATTTTTGCTTCATACAAATTTCATTCCCTCTGAGACAGCTCTTTATGTGTATATTTTGTTACCGTTCAAGCTACACGTAGCACAAATCCCCCCTGTGGACATTATTTATGTTGCTCCCTTTAAATTCCAAAGAAATGTTAACTCTGTCAGAAGTGCAGGCACTTGGCGATCGCCGTGTGATTACAGCAGTGCTTGACTGAGTGAGATACTAATACAAACACACACACAAACACACACACACACTAACTCACCCGCACACCAATCTTGGCAGTGTAGAGTTGATGCTCAGAGTGATTAAAGTGGCGTGCCTCTGAGTGTGTCACCTGGGTGCTGCTGTATCTTAAATCAGGACAGTGGGGCTCAGATTGGGTATTGACTGGCCTGCAGAAGTCTCCATCCATCACGCTGAGAAACGATAGCACAGAGGCAGCCCTGATGTACCCATATACCACTGATGTTGCTCACTGGTTTGCTGAGGTGACGTAAGGTTAGGGTTATGGCACAAACTGTTATTTATGTTGCTTGGTAAGCAGGCAGATGTGGACTGACAGGCAATGCGTCTGCTGTCAAGATATGGATAAACCCACGTTCAGAAGATAACACAAAGGCAGACATACCTGTGACAAGCACTGGATGACAGACACATATGCTCAGATGTGCAGCACTTATCGCTAGAGATAAGACTTCCTTTGCACACACACACACACACACACCCACAGACATACCACTCTGTTTGAGGGCCTGAGCAGCATCTTTTGACTTTGTGCCTAATGATAATAAATGAGCCATCATGGGTGGGGAGGGAGACACTAAGTCATCCCCTTCATTGACAGGAGTAAGACTGGGAGCCCCAAGGTCACCCCACTGTCAGCATTACTCTCCCTAACGACTCCTTGCTCGCTCACATGCACACATTCATACATGTGCACATACATACGCAGACAAAGAGGCAAAAAGTGCACCATGCCATGTCCAAACTTAAGCACAATTGCATATACATGCACACGCCAGAGACCTACTGGCGAAACCTACTTCAAGAAACTTGATGTATTTATTTTCAAGATAATCTTCACATTTTGTTGAAATTTCAACCAAAGGTTTATCTCTTTCTGGGGCAAAAAAAGGTTTTAAAAATTGCAGTATTTAACATAAAAGCGAAGCTAAACTTAAAATCAGAAATAGTTTTATTGCACATATTTTTAGTTTTGAATTATCCTATCTGTTGCTCATCATCCTTCATATTTACCCCTTTAGGTTAGAAACCTGTTTTCTAATTTGAATTTTTTATTTTGATAAAGGAGAAACCCCACTTGAAACCATCAATCAGAAATGATTTGCGTGCACTCGAAACATAATTTTTAATACATTACCAACCCCTAAACTCACCCTGCACAGTTTACAAATTATTATCAGCCAACCTTTCCCTTTAGCAAAATAGAACCAGATCAGATCAGCTGAGGAAGACAAGCATAACAGAATCATGTCTTTATAAAACCCTCTGACCCTCCTGATTTCCGGCCCTCTCCCTAATGAGCTGCCACACACTGTCATCTCTCAGAGGCACAGATCTGAATTCAAAGCCTGAAAAGGGGGGCCAAGTAAATTCCTCCAGCCAAGAGACACAAACTAAGTCCAACCAGTGAATGTTATTAATGCTATACTAAAAATGTAAGTTTGTGGGAGAGAGGAGGCATCGGAAGATGCGTTGAAGAAATGAACAGGAAGGTAGCGCGTTCACTTTTAACTGTGGGAAATATTTTCACACACACACACACACACACACACACACACACACACACACACACACACACACACACACACACACACACACACACACACACACACACAGGTTGCAAGTTTAGACTGTAGCTGTAGAAAGCTAATTTGCACCACATTGAAATGCATCTCAATTAAAGAGAAACACATCGAGGTGCCAGGGGAGGAGAGAAGAGAGAGATGTGAGAGAACGGGAGGGAGGAACGGGGTGTGAAACAGATAGTGTGTGAGAGTATGAGAGTAATAGAAAGGCAGGGGGATGAGCTCAACTGTATTTGGCAAGAAAGAAGGGAGGGAGAGAGAAAGAGAGAAGGAGAGAGAGAGAATGTTTTCATCTCCCCCTCTTGGAAAAACATCTCATTTTAGGATGAATCAGATTTAGAAAGGGTGTTAGGAGGTTGAGGCACAGCTAAAATCCTAACTAACTTCAACCTCGTTATCACTAGCTCTTTGGTTTGATGCCAGCACACCAGGGCTGTCCCTCTAAAACTGTGTGTGTCTGCGGGTATGTGTATGTAGTCAGATATTTTTAAGCCCAAGGCCGTGTACTGCATGACAGAATGGGTGGATACAAGACACAATAGGGTTTCACCTGAGTAAGTAGGCAAGTGTAACGGCAGGTCTGCACTAATGTGATTTTGGTATTTTGAGAATATGTTGAACACTTTGTCATGTAAAAAAAAGAAAAGAAAAGAGTACATTAAGTGTGTAAGTGCTTGTTATGTTTGATTTTGTAAGTGTGTGTCTGAGAGAACAAATAACAACCGGAGGAAAGAGAACACACACACACAGACACACACACAATCTGTCACATGGAAAAATCAGGATTGGCTTTGTATTCTGCTACCATTTTTCACGGACTGTCATGTTCTTAAGACTGTGATGATGCTGCCAGCCCACCATCTCAACAACACCAAATACAAGTCGATTCATTCTTTCAAGCTGTCTAAAGATACTCAACTTGTCTGCTTTTTGCAAAAGCCCCTTAACCCAGCGTTTGCCTCTGTTCCATTATAAGCCAAGCAGCTCTTATAGTGAAGAGCATTCTGGGAAATGAAGTCCTGTTGATATTTTTCTTGTGGACACAGCACCCTGTTCCTGACTACAGTGAGTTTGTATCAACAACATTACATCATTATCATTATGATGTAGTGTCCCTTATCAGTTGATGTAAATATCATTTTTAAGAGCCAGATCACTGTCCTCATCATCTTGACTGCCATCAGCGACACCATGTCAGCACATCATCTGAGAAGACATCACCTCATTTTCACCTGACAAAAAGCTGATGGGGTCGTCTAGGCTAAATGATTACTCTGTTGCCTGATTGCCTGGCCATGCCAACAATGAGATGCAAATCTACAGTAATTTGTGAGAATGACAGACTGAAACCCTTCTGAAGAGAGTAGAGCTGGTAAATTGAGAAGGGCACTTGTTGTTTAAAAAATAATTTCTTTTGATATGTAGCTACTTTTATATTTAATATAGCTAGAAAAATCGGATAAATTATGTTTATTAGATATCTACAGCTCACCCCACTGGTAGTGCATCATATTTTCCTCCACTCTCACCCTTAGCTTTTTGGACCACTGCAAAACCAAGCAGAGAAACAGTACGGTATGATCGACCCTCAACTGTCGTACAGCAAGATTCCTCTAATGTTACCTGAGTTATGAGATAACCTCATTTGCACTAAGAAGCTGGTCTTGTTAGGTCAATCCCCTTAGGCTCCCCTTGTTTGTCTTACAGTTGCATAGCTAGACCCAAAAAAAGCATTGTCCTTCTTTTATATAAATCTCAGACTGGTGACAAGCATGTCAAAGCCTGAAGAACCTACTGTATCAGTGAAGGCCCTGACAGCTAAATATATAAATATATAAGCTAAAAGAAAAACTGCTTACATGGGTTTTCCTCTTCCTCCAATACTTTGAGTTAGCATAATCTCTCCCTCTCCCTTCCTCCCTCTCTCTGTCCCTCTTTTCTTTCTGCTCACTTATTCTTTACTTGCATACACATGACTGAGCAAAGCTGGCACACACAAATACACTTACTCACACACACACACACACACACACACACACACACACACACACACACACACACACACACACACACACACACACACACACACACACACACACACACACACACACACACACACACACACACACACACACACACACACACACACACACATTCCTGGGTACATGTTTCACAATGACAGCCCCATACTGTACATGGACAATAAAACACATCAGCAAACTACTCAGACATCCTCCACAAGCACTTTCTCATGTCCTCTCTTTCTTAACAGCGTCTCAATCTGCCCTTGATGACACTGCTTATGAGCCTTAAAGCAGCTCTGTGTTGTGTGCTGACTGATCGAGTTGTCATTACATTAAGTAGGGACTCTCTATTAGTGCAAATGGTGGCACATAACCAGATAATCGGCTGTGGACAGCAAGTGTGGCTATGTGGGAGGTGAGATGCTAACGGATGGTGTGTGGGAGAGTAATGTTTTATGTTGAAGGAAGTGTGAGATCTCCATTATAGACAAGCTTAATTGATAAACAGGACAATAAAAGCATCAAATGGCCCCATAGATTTCTGCCTATGGCACAGCCAGCAGTACTGTAGGATTTCAGTAATACTATAAATATGATGGGGAGTAATGACACTGATTACAATAATAGCACCTCAAGTAGAGGATTAAGAACGATATCAGATAATGTCATCATTGAAGCGAAATAAAAGAGTAATAAAATCCCTCTCATAAAATAAGGGGAGCAGAGCTTCCCTGAGGGATCCCTCAAATGTTTCTTTCTTCTCACACTCCTCACTCCTCTCACCTATAATCTCTCCCCAACTCCCCCTCCACGGCACGGCTCTACTTTACTCAATTCTCCCTCCGTGATAGGAATACTGACTGGTAATTGTCACAAATGGCCACGTTTAATTCCCATGCATAATGAGCACGAACTTCGCTGCCATGGGCTAACATTTTAAAGAGAGGAGCGAGAAAGCTCAGCCACTGTGCAGTCTTTCTTTCAGCTCCGGGCTTTGATAGGCAAACAAATCATGTAACGCTATTTTAAGTGTGTTACGGTGATTTAAAAGAAGACAAAAGTGCCCGGGTCTTTTGGATACGCCCGTTTCAAATCATTAAAACAAACCACATGGGACACTTTACCGTTTCGCAGATAATGCAAAATGATTAAACAACATCAAGATACAAATTCGGCAAAAGTGTGCTCACCAGAATGTCCGGATCAGAGCTCGGTGTACGGAGAATCCCGAGGAGTTTCCCTGTCTTTCTTCACCCCAAGTTGAAGGCAGCGATCACACGCGCTCCCACAGTCCCGACTGAACTGCAAAAGGGAAAGGTAAGACCACATTGAGAGAAAGCACGTCAGCCTCTCACATCCCGGGCGGCAATCGAGGTCAACCACCCAAAAAGTACATCAATAATTACACACGTTTATCCCACTAATCCGGGACTGTACCTCTTAAACGCACCGGGATGACCACCATTTAACGAGACGGTAAAAGGACCAGGCAAGGCAGCGGCTGTCAGATTTGACTTCAAACTGATGCTGACGATGCGCACCGAGATAAGCTCCGGAGGAGAGGAAGAAGGGAGGGGGGAGGGAGAGAGAAAAACAGAGGGATAGAGAACAGGGGTGCAGACAGATTTAGAGAATTGAATAAAACAATCCAAAACTTAAAAGTTATTCAACTAGGTCAAGCTATAAAACACAAAGGACTTATGTATAAGATAAATTATACCACATAAATTCATCATACAATTTGTGGAAAAAATCCTAATTTTATTACAATGTTTTAGGCTGCTTACTAACATCAAGAATAAAGATCATATGAACTTAAAAATGGGAAAAAGAGGGGGACCGGATGATAACTTCAAACAACATTTACATTTATGCTTTTCAAAGTAGCATCCTCAAAGATGCATTCAAAAGATGACCATAGACGTTTTGGCTCTTAGCCAGACTTACAGTACCTCAGGTGGTGGGGAAGCTCAAGAGGCTTGCATCATTTGCAAGGCTTATCATCCATACATTCATTTGTTGAAAACCACAAATTCAAGATTCCTTTTGATAAATGGACAGCTACAAATCAGTGACTTAGTGAAAACATAAATGCTTTTAAGGTTTCTTTTGAAAGCATGCTGGACCACATTTTTCTAAACAAAAAACATTCTTCGGAAATATCTTAGAAATGAACACACTTTTTGGATTAAAGTCTTTATCGGTATAGCAGTCAGAACAGATGTTTTGTTTTACACAAGAATTGTTATATTTTTATTGCAGGGGCAATTGTTTAGGCTAATAATTTATTAATTAAATTGAGATGCGTTTACATCTGGCTGGCTTACCACCTCGGCTATATTATTACCATGAGGGAAACCCTTTGACTATATTATAAGAATGACGGACAGATAGAACATGTGTGTGCGTTTAACAACATACACATACAAAACTTTGTATGATGAACTTGTGCTGTAGTCAACATCAATATGCAATGTTAAGGACACAGGGATGTCTGAAAAATTCAACTCAAATATGAGAAGGTTAAAAGGTACTACCAAAAAATGTTTTTGTGAATATTTGCTTAAAAATAAGCCATAATACCAACCACAGAACTATTTCATTTTAATTATTTTTTTTAAAATTTCACTTTCAAACCCATCCTTCAGGCAGAATGTTCTTGTCCCACTCTTTAATATCGTCTCTTTCATTACCTGCCATCTTGATGGCTTGGTAAATGCAGCGACTCACAAAGTTAGTGGTGGCAGGCTACTGGACAATCTCCTACCCGACACAATAGAACAAAGATATATAATATTGGAGACAGAAGAGAGAAGAAGGATGGAGTGAGTAGAAAAGGGGCAAAGGTCAGGGTGAGATCTGTGTCCTTCTTGTGCTATCTTTGCGGTGAGAGTAAAAGAGGAAAACAGAGGAGGAAGAATAATTCCAAGTGCTGGATCTTTTCTTTTCATATCTCATTCCTGAGTCACCACTTCATCTGTCCACCTACCCCTAGCTCTCCTTTTCTCTCTCTCCCTGTCTTCGTCCTCAATGTCTCTCTACCCATTTCTCACATCCATCCCTGGTCTCCCTCTCTCTTCCTAGGAGCATCTCTTGTTTGTTCATGCACCCAAATGTCTGCAACATCCTGCTCTCTATTTACAGAGCATGTGGGATGAAATGTGTGTGTGTGTCATCTTTGTACTTGTGTATCTCTCTGCATCCGTCCGTTTATGTATGTGGGTTCTTTGGAGTGTTTTTTGTGATAAGTTGAATTATTGATCTGTGCATTGTATGGTATACATATCTATGTTTAACACATGAAACTGTTTACTAAAAGAGACAACCCAGTCAAAAGATACTTGCCCTAAATGAATCAATAAGTCAATTGGTCAGTTAGATAATTGGTTAATCAATCAGATCGTTTTCAGATTTCATTGCAAAGGGCAGACAGAGGAAGTCAAAAGGAAGGGCAGGAGTGAATATCATAAAGCCTTTATTTCTGGATTTAAAGTTTCAGACTTTCTTTGTGAAAGCTATGTTGGTTTCAGAGCGGTTTATTTAAGGCTCTCTGGGACTCAACACTTCAGTAGATTTAGGTTTAAACCTGGATTTCAAGGTGATGAATCTTATTGCTATGCACCGGCTGTTCTATCTGTATCCATCTGTCCATCTGTATTCGCCTTCATGATTCACCCAAATAATAAAAAGAAAATTAGTTGTCTATGTCTTTATGCAGGCTCTGCAATGCAGGCAGTTCTCCTTTGGTTAACTGTAGAAAGCAGGTGCAGACCTAGGAGAATGGTAGAATCTATTTTTATAAACGGAAAAAAAAAGTAGAGTTTGCACTTATGAGGTTACATGAGCTGGCATGTTGAATGGCTCATATAATATGCAATTTTGAACAGATCGCCATTTTTCTGTTCTGGATAGTCCTGAGTTTGTAAAAGTGTTAATGTCCTATACGGTAACACTAAATAAGTCCCATTGGAAAACTATGGAGGCAAACTCCTCTTCCTTTTGTCTTAATTACCCATCCCCTGGGCTGCCATCATTAAGGCAAGCCAGACACTAGGACATATTTGGCATTATATTTTTAATGCTACAACAACCGGCTCAGCAAAAAACCACCACAGATTATTCACAGCGTGTGTCTTGGCTGGGCTCCATATACTGTGACACATTATTAGACTCTGTCTAGAGGAGGCTCTTCCACCTTCTCTTCCCCTCTCCTCATCTCCTCCTCTTCCTCTCCTCCCTTCCTTCATGCTCCCTTTCCCTCCTCAGATGCTTTTCTACCTCTGAAGAATTAAAAACGAAAAGAACCAAGCTTCTTCAAACATGTTCTGTCGATTCACTTATAAGGTCTGTATTGCCGTTTGTGTGCTCTGCAAGTGGGGCTGACGGTGCATTGTATGTGTGCCGGTTGTTTGTGTGCCTCTGTGTGCAGCAGGAAATTCAAAAACTAGGCCATATAGACCACCAAGGGGTTTGAAAGCTCAGGGGGTACCAAAGCAACATGGTTTGAATAAGGAAAAAAAATGTGTTTCAAACGCCATGAAGGGGGAAAAAGACAACGCATATCAAAATGATCACACCCACAAGTATGCATACATGCAAACACACGCGCACACAGACCGACAGACACGCAGACACACCCCTCCCATCTGAGAAACCCCTGGCTCACATTTTGTTCAAAGAGTAACATTAAACACTTAATCACACACATATCTAAATAAATCTTATCCTGCTTGATAAACATCCATGTTTCATTTATATGTGCCTCATCAGCCTGCACTGGTGGCCAGCCATTTTCCCATAGATTAGGGCTTCCCCTGCTGTCAGCCCCAGAGCGATGAGCTGCAGACCTTGTCACTATCGATCCAGTTCAGAGCATAATGGATATGAATGGGATCAGCTCTGATTGGTTTTGAATTTTATCTCAGAGGTGGCGGTTTAACTCACCTTTTAACCACATCAGTGGTTTGATAGGTCAAAGGAAAATATTTCAGCTGTGCTCTTGGTTTAAAAGGGATTATAATAATAGGATATGGTTACATGGGGAATTAGTTAACATAAAGAAATATGTTTCAGCTTTAATCAGACTCTCATTTTCAAAGTTTAAATGTTTGAGAAAGCAAAATATACTTCAAGACTATTAATCGAAAAAATGTACAGTCTGTGTGAGAGACTGTGAAGTAGGTTTGGATTTAAGTTTCTTTCTTTCAAGATGACTTGGGCTATCAATAATGCCATTAATATTACCCTATATCCTCTTTTGCCACTACAGGTCATCCCCCTTCCCAACTGTGTCTCAATTTAGACATTGATTATGTCCTTTCACTTTTGACCTTAAGACCTTAGGCTCCCTCGTCGCAGAAAATAGAAACCGAATGTAACCTCACACCATAAGGTCAAGTCACTATGCTGGGTATTGGAGGTTAAAGAAAAAATATTTATGATACTTTCTATTAAGCAGGGGGACTCACAAACCAAACATACCTCCATTTTGTTATTTGAACACCATGGTGGTCTCTAAATGCTTCCTTTGAAATACATAAAATATAACAATTAGAGCAATTATATTCAACACATTGTCTACTAATCATGCTTCTACTACTACATAAATTTAATATATCATACAGAATGGTTGAGTTCCTATTGTCACAGAAATACAGTGTAAATGTACATATTTAGCACAACATACTGTAAATTAGGTGGTTAGCTTGTTTAAGTGGCTAATGTTTTAGGGTGCTTTTCTCTTCAACAATGGGTTTTAGAGGAATTACAAAATCATGCCTTTTACACAGCAGACAATTTTAAAAGTTACAGTAGGAAAAGCACAGTTGGGGATAATTAAATTCCAATTAGTAGCTACAGTTCCATAGTCCAGGTAGTGTGTGTGCTGCCTAACTACTACAGCTTACCGGGACACTTAAATAGAACAGCGTCATCATTAAGATTATTGGGTCCACCTGTTCTTCTACGATAAGTCATAATGTCTGCTGTAAAAAATAGGGCCTATCAAAAAGCACATGTTTGATAGCTCAAAAGGTTAGGTTGGGTTGTGGATTGGAGTAAAGCTTTGGAGTAGATTTTCCAGCAAACATTACACACAATCAAGCAAGCCTGCCAGTTCAGAACGCTTGAAGTTTAAGTAAAACTTGCAGCCATTGATTTAACAGAGAAGTGAATGACTTTGAGCAGCTGTACTTGCAAACCCCTGCTGATAGATTAATTATTTTGTGCAAAAAGCCAGAGAAATGTTACTGATTGTAACAGACAGAAACTTACTATTAGGAAAAAGGGATTACTATTGTTTTTTTCTCTTGCAGAAATACAAATTCCTAGAGAATGCATTTGAATGTGCCTGCACATTGTTGATTCCACTGTAGACATACAATGCATTTGAATATGCCTGCACATTGTTGATTCTACTGTGGACATACAATGCATTTCCCTTCATTATCAGCCCTGTTGCCCTGTAAGAAACACTCCATATATGATCATTCTGCAGATCAAGATTTATATCCAATAGTGTCTAATGCCAATGCATGAGCAGTGTAGTGTGTTATTTTGAGTGGTGAAAGCTGTAAATGTCACACTTGCATCGGATAGTTATTGTGTTTTGAGTTGAGCTTTTGCTGGCCAGGATCCATTCCTATGATCATGATGTAAATTTACTTTGGTTGAAATATCTTTGTAGGAATACTTAATGCTGAACACAAGTATTGGTATAAGTATTGAATATTGGTTGTAAAAACAAACAATATCAACAACATGTTTGGTAAAAAGATTGAGCTTGTTGAGCAAGCCTCTCCATCCATCTGAGTGTCACTTCCTGTGCACATAATGTACATCTCACTTTCACAGTATATGAAACAGGGTGAAGTTGTTTTGCAATGAAATGATGACTACAATGTTTTCAAAGGGAGTACCTTAACAAATTGCATATTTATTGAGCTCACTCAGTAAAGTACGACCTGGATTCAACTTACACATTTCTAATGGTGAGCCTACAAGCTGAATTTGTACAGACACACACCAAGGGCAAAACACTTTCAAAACGTACTTAATTACTTTTAGCAGTCTCTGAAATAATGACAGTAATACTACTGATTGCAAATTATGATTTTGTCACATAAAACTAAAATTTGAAGCCTAGGTGTAATTTTGCCTGCTTCATGTTTTTTTTATGCCCACCACAGGCCCCGAGACATTACCATAGTTAAATCTCCACACCTGCCATGTTGTCAAAACAGAGTACATGTTAGCAACATACCGGGATAGCTGTGCAGATGCGGCTCACCAACGTCTGACATATAATATATATATAAAAAGAAAAAACTACTGTATAAACAGCAATACACTCAAACACAGGAAAGGTTTCAGACGGAATCTCAGAAATGAATCATCCCTTTTCTGCAGAAGAGAAACACCATTGAAGAAATATAGGAAGGGAAAGAAGAAAGTACAGGAGAGGGAGCAGATGAGCACACTGGAGCCTGTCTCTGTGGCTTAAGATGTTATTCATTAATTCTCTAAGGGCCTTGAGGTCCCAGTTTCCCATGTTAATTGATATCCCCATTAAAGAGATAAGTAGGCTTGGGGAGGAAGAGAAGGCCAGAGAGCAGAGCAGTTACTGCAGGGTGTAGTCCAACAAGAGAATGAAGAGGAGGAGAAAGAAAACAGGATGGTATGAAGAAGGAAGACCCAAGACAGGAGAGGGCGAACAATGCACCAGTGAGCTGCTGTGAGATTACCGTCAGTGTTTTAGGGTTGGTTTTGGGAAAAGGTACGATAACTGTCTCAGTGAATGTCTCAGTAAATACCCTATGTTTGTTTATGTGTGTTTGAGGGACGGAGAGGAGACTACAGTGAGAGGAAAGAGTGCTTATTGGCCGTCAGACCTGCTCTCACCTAGTTTCGGATGAGTCACAGTTCGCAGAGCCGTTAATTACGGCGACTGCTGAATCAAAACTCGGAGAACGAGAGCAGCTGTCTGCACATTTACATATCACACAGCCTACATGGAGAGGAAGGGAGGGAGGCATGAAAGATAAAGAGAGACAGAGGGAGATAGAAGGGGAATTGAAATGGAGGAAGGAAAAAAAACAAAAAGTGAAGAGGGACTTAAAAGGATTCAAAGCTCAGGGAAAAAATGCAAGGTAAAGAATCAGGGCAGGCAGAAAGGTAGTTGAAGGGAGTTTGGGGTGCAAAGAAAGAGTGACACATCTGAAGTGATTAGAGTGAAATCACATCATCTGAGGTACCAGTTGTGGGATTTTGCCTCTATTTTTGTGTTTGATTTTGTCTTCAAATCTCTTGTTTTTGCATGATGAAGTCAAAGTTCTTTACAACTTTGGTCGCCCGAAAGTTTTTCCATACCAGTCTAGCTGGAACTATGAAAGTAAAAACTGTCTTTGATAATTTAGTTTCCAAATGACTTTCTGACAAATGAATCTTACCACATTTTTTTCAATAACTGAATTGTTTTTATTGATACATTTGTTTCTCACTGGATTCCTACAACTGGCCGCCTTAAGGCCAGCACTGACCAGAAGAAGACTTGCTTTGATTTCCAAATCACAAACAAGTAAAGCTTTTAGCATACAGCTGCCAACAGGCTAGCCTGCAGCTGCACATAAACCCTTTCCTTTACTTCTAAAAACAAAGCAGCAAAACAACGAGAAAAGCACAACACCAAACTGAGTGCCATCTATGCGTTGGTTATTCATTTTGAAAAACAAATCAAGTCAGATTTCTATCTAATGCTGTAACTGGGACTTGAATTACAACTAGTTTCAAAACAAGACTCCAAAAAAATGTGTTGACATGAAGCTTTCTTTCTTTTCATTGATAAATGTTCTTTCCACAGTGTTTTTGGAGATGATGATAGTGCAGACACAGAAATGTGTCTTGTAATGGATCAATCTTGAATTTGGTGGAAAAGGTTTGAATGAACTGATTTCCCCGTTTTCTAACACATTATCATAAACAATATGACAATCCTGCTGACTTTTTGTTGTTGATTGATTTGATTTAAAACATGCTCACATACCTAGTCACTGTGAAATAAGGCTTATTTTGATATGATTGCAATTCATTATCCTTGAAATTACATATCATTTTTACCTTTAAACACGTTGTTTTTGAGAGCTTCGTGAGCTTTTGAGGAAGGATGAGAGAAATTTAAAAAAAGATGATGATGATAAAGACAATGAAGTATAAATAAATCACATTCTAGTATCTCTCACGTATTGGAGGAGAGCTCTGAGTCAGTGACGGCTGCTGTATTTTGCCGATGGGAACAAATTTAATTGAGGTAATTTCCAACTCAAACTCAAATTTAAAATGTTGTTTCTGGGAACACTTTAAAATCAAGTTTATGATCTGCTCATCAAACAGACTAGGTCACTGCTTTTTGGCCGCAGTGTTTACTAGGCGTGAGGGGAAAGCAAATGAGATAGTTGTGTCAATCACAAAGACTTCGTTCATGATAAGCAGGTGGCTGCGGTGGTGTTGCTGGTGTGTGTGTGTGTGTGTGTGTGTGTGTGTGTGTGTGTGTGTGTGTGTGTGTGTGTGTGTGTGTGTGTGTGTGTGTGTGTGTGTGTGTGTGTGTGTGTGTGTGTGTGTGTAGGGTCTCTAGTGAACAATCTCTCTCAGTTTTAGTCATCACAGAAACTGCACTCAGCTAAATTAGAGACAGAAAAGCCAGGAATCAATGTCAACAGACATGCATCTTTAAAACAAAATTGTTGTTTTCACAAATCATGTAATACATAAAACATTTACATAGTACAACTCTTTTAGTCTATCACGTGGATCCTTGTTTGTTTTTAACATTTGGTTCCAAAGGGATATTGGTTTGACAAAGTTTTGAATGTGGGGTCTTGAATTTTTGTATCCAAATAATCTCCATTTTTAACAAAACAGGAACATGATTCACTAAGTTTTACAACTCACATATTTCACCACACTGTGCTTGAGTGAGAAAAATCAAGCCACCTCTGCAAACTGTTAAGCACAAGAATAAACAAACACATGAGCAGATAGGAATAGAAAATCAAATATTCATAAAGTATCTGGTGCACCTGTCAATCGCAAATGACACTGGAGCCAAACACTTTGTTTTCTGATATCTAAGCGCGTTTAAAGAAAACTACGTACTGTATACAACACATGTACAGCAATACTACTACATAGTCTATGAGTAAATTTTATTAAACATGTCAAATCATCGCAAACCTTAACACACTCTTGCTGTACATATACTGTATATAAAAACATAATGTCCAACACCATGTCAATAGACAGATGAAGCTCTAGTCAAAATACACTAATACACATAATCTGAATTTGAATCACACTTTTCTGTCAAGTCGCTCTGGAATATTTGCAACATTTTTATTTTTTATATGGAAGTGAAAAAATAGAAAGCAAGAAAAACCATTACTTCAACAGTGTTGTAGACATATAAAAAACAATTCAGCTTGATCATACCGTAAAGAGTATCTTTCATTGATACAGCCACCGTAAACACAACCAACAGTGATGCACATGTGTTATTGATTCTCTCATCTAACTCTTGAAAATAAAATGTAACCATTCCTTTGAAAAATGTTACTTGTTGTACATGTTATTATTCTTTCTCAAAGTGTCTCCACAAAACAAAAGAGCTGTGCCAAAAACCCGGTAAAAGCCATTCCGAAACACACATGCAACATGGCTGGAAATGGAACCCATACGAGGATTATACGATGTACCAGCACTGTAAACCAAGAAATCAAAGCTGCAGCTAGTGTATATCGCAAAAGCTCGTACTTCAGGAATGTCACAGGATGTACAATGGCCAAATATCGCTCCAAAGAGACACAACTCTGAAACATGAGGTAGGTCAAAATCTTTTGACATTTGGCATTTGACCCTAAAGTATTTATTATGATTAGCGAAAAAACATTTGATATAAAGGTGGCAATTTCACACACAGCCTGGTTGAAAGAAAATACTTCTGCAGCTTTACCTCCTGGCCCTGCCAATATTAGCCAGATCACACCAAGAGCGATATTGATTATGAGTGGCATCTGGACATCTGCACAGAGGATCAGATGAGATACAACTTAAATTAGACTGTGATTTCCATCCACCTTGCGATCTAGCTGCCCTAAGAAGGATCAAGGATATCATTTAGAATATCTTTGGGCAGGGCAAGGACTTTAAAAATAAAGATTAGATTAGATATTATAATTAGATATTTTACATTTTGGTAAGAAAGCATAATTCATTAACAAATAATATGTCTGTTTAATTGCAGTCTTATAGTATTGCAGGTTATAGCACTTTTGTCATATTATAATCACTGTTAGACCATGGTTTCATTATTGAAACAATGAGCTGTTTATCCCTTTAAAAAAACCTTTACTTTACTAATATATAAAATCAAATCCCACCAACAGCCACTGTGGAAATATTGAGAAAAAATTCTGGCCTGTTTAACTTTGCAACCAAGATTCACCTTGCCTACAGTGTAGCATCAAAACAAACATCAAAAACAAATCAAAACCCCCAAAACTTCTGTCATACTTACCAGGGCAAAATATTTATTCTTGGTAAAAACTTGCTTTCAAAAAAATCGACAATACAATACCAGATGACTTTTGGCAGCGATTTTGAGCATTAATGCACAACACTAACGTTTTCTGAAAGACACTCCATCTGTTCCAGGGGCCTTCTCAGCTGTTTGAAACTGGAGTGCTATTGTAAACCCTTTTGTAAATGATATGCAAACAAACACACAAAAGTCCATGAGCTATAGTGAGGATTCGATGGTCTATCGCCGAACTGTTTGCTTTGAGTAAATGTGAGATACAGTGAATCCTGCTGTGTTTAGGTGTAGGGTTGAAACAAAACATGAATATATAATAATAATTGAGGCTGCATCAAATATCATGGAGGTTTGATACTCAGACTTACGTCATGGCCACTTGATTAAAGGCAGGTTTCCATCTTTAGCAGGACCAGCCAATCCCGGACAAATCTTTACAAGGCAGTGAAGATGTAGCACACATTAACGATGTTCAGAAACTGTTGATGTGTAAAATAATCTTTTAAATGAATTACAACCCCCAATTGGGACATGTGAGAGGATAACAGATATGATTATGATCAATATTACCCTAAGAGCCTTTAGTTTTATGTAGCTCATCCAGCTCTCTTTTCCTGACTATTTATTTTAGACAAGACTTTTTCCAAGCCTGAATGTAGAAATACAGCAGTAAAACTTCAACACGCTGTGAAAACGCAAAGCGCCTGAGCCAGAAACTGTTGTCGACGACCATGATTTCAAAAATCGCCTTGTTTAGAGTATAGAACTCCAAAGTGATCAACTGTCTTGATATTATCAGCTGCAGGATGTAGATATTGACAGGGATTAGGAGGGCAGGGTAGCTGAGTATCACTGTTACATTGGTAGTTAAGAGGTTGACAAGAGCAGCAAAGAGTTGTGTGTTTTTCATTCTGGAGGCTTATGCAAAGAAAATTACTTAGACCTTTTTGGTATATCTGGGAAAAATCATTTTTGCATTTTTAGTGGCAGCAAGAAGTAGTTTGATATTTAACTGGAACTTTACCGGTGGGACATGTAGCAGTCAGTTTAAAGACTAATGCAGTTATGCATTTTGATTCACATTTACAGACATATAAAGACTGACAAATTCAAACATTCAGGCCTACTTTATTCATTGTGTAATCTGATCAGTGATTTCAAGTCTAAATCATTATACCCTGTCCAGGTAGTGATGGAGTTTTGTTATTTTAGTAGCATATATTAGATATTGTGATCACAGTAAAATCACAACAATAATACTAAATATGGACATGAGAACAGACAATAGAGCAAAGACATAGAGATGTTGTGAACAAATGAATCTGCACCAGTAAGATAATGACCAATTATCAGAGATATTTTAAGAATTGTAATAACATATCCATTGCCAAACCTGTTCTTTGTGGGCGTTCTCTCTCTCTCTCCTTGATTATACTGTATGTTCCTCTGTTTTTTCTTTCTCATATGTTATCCAAACAGACATATTTTACTTTTTGCAACTCCATAAGTTCTGAAACATGAGATACACACAGTAAATGATGTGCAAATTCTTAGGTAAATGGGCCGTCACCTTTCAAGCAATTGATCACTATTTGGCAGCACGTTGGTGGCCATACCAGGACATTGTAGAGGGACTACTTCATAAAGTTGATCATTTGAGTGGTAAGTAGTGATTTAGATTGTAACACAGCGTCATACAGTATGCTGTTACATACAAATGAGATCTTGTTATTCAGAACGAAACAGCAAGAGAGTCTCATGACCAAAACATCATAGCTCAATCTTGGCAATCTAAACAAAGAAATGGTGGGTCACTAAAGGTTAGCGTAATCAATTCTGAATCTTTGAACCAGGCAGACTAAACAATAGTGAAGCAAGCCACTCACTGCAGATGTTCACATACTCTCACTCCCACCTTTTTGTCGTTCTCCCAAGTGTAACAGTATAGGCAGAATGTGATTCATTTCCAACCAAACAAGCCAAATAAAAAATTGATTGTACTACATTTTTGATGTGGAACTCTTAGCAAACCATTGACATACAGTACGTGTTATCTTGGGACACCTTTAAAATATGTGTACTCATATAATTGCAAAATCATTGTTACAGTCATGTGAATACGATGCAACACGATAATACTGTATTGTCAGATCAAGTCTGACATTGTTCTTACATCACACAATAAATTGCGCATCAATTATAAAGCGTGTTGAAATATCCGTCAAAACACAACCATTAATGGGATAAAGGCAGAATTGATAACAGCAGAGTCTGTGACCGGTTAGGTTAATGTTTAAGTCCTACCAACAATGTTGTTCACAACATAAAAACACCTTTGTAAATGTAAATTGTCCAAAAATGATTGGCAAAAACAATGACCCGCATGTTTGGTGTAGTGCTAAACTTAACAAACATAATTTTCTTACCCTTCTACTTCAAAACTAAGCAATGTCAATGCTTAGGAAAGTTCATGAAAGAACAGGTGGATAGACCTCAGGAAGCAAAACTTTAGATGAGCGGCACAGCACTCAATAACATTTACCATCCACTCACTTGGCTTAATGGATGAACAAAACCTTTGAGTCTTTGAATAAGATAACTTTCTCTTCATAGGCCTCACTGATCACAGTGATAGAAGAGTTCCAGTCGTTTTGAGGTAGAGGAGAGGGTGGAAAAACACGTGGTAATAACAAATGCAGGGGCCAAGTCTCTTGAGATTAATGCCCCCATAAAAATAGGAATGAGTGATCACAATTTAAGGAATGGAATTAATCAGTGCAACAAGGGTTATTCAAATAAGGAAACTGACGAACATATTGTTAATCATTCCTCTGTCCTCATTGCCAGAGCAGAAATATTTCAAAGCACTTGGAGAAGCCTACCCACTTTAGTAAAGTCAGTGAACAGTTACTTCCTGTGTATTGTGATGGAAACTTCTGAAGCAATGGAGACAACCCGAAGGTTTATTCTGAAGTTAACGGTCGGAGAATTGACAAGACACTTGCTGTGCTACAAGCTAACACAGCGGTTGCCGACCAATTTTAAAGATCTCTACTACAATACGAGGTTTTAACCAGTTCAGAGTATAAAATCAACATTCTTCATCAGTGAGACTAGAAAAATATGGACCCTGGATCTAACTAGAGCTGTCTCACATTGGAAAAGAATGTGTGCCAGGGAACCTACGTTCCAGATAAGAAGGGCTTCTAGATGTCCCTGAACAATAAGCTAGCTCATGGCAGCTTGTGCTCGGTCATAGACTGGCATCAACAATGCGCCCAAGCTGCCCCTCCTTAAGGGAGACTACAGCAAACGAAGGCTGAAAGACCTATGCCTTGAGAACTCAGACAGAGGAAGGAGAAAATTATGAGCTGTGCCAAAAACTTTCTAACATGTATGATTTTTGTATGAAATATTTGACTGCACTTGAAATTGTCTTTGATATGGCCAGGTAGGTGGTTAAGGAAACAGCTGAATCATAGCCGTGATCTGTTATTTAAAAATTCCTAGGTTAAGGTTCACCATCTTGTTGATTGTCAAACAACCCCAACCTCCTACTTCCTGCCGACAACTGTATTTTCCTATAACTTTAGAGAACTTCCTTTTTTAGCTCCCCTAAAAAATGGAATAAGCGAACAATAGGGTCTGTCACACATATGTATTATAAGAACAATAACCCACACTTAGATCTTTTAACATGCTAATCAACTATATCAATCATATCCAAATACTGTATTATGGTATGAAATACTCCTACCTTGATTCAGTTTTAGCATTCATACACCCTAGGAGTCAATCCGTCTTACAATTAGTAAAATATAACTAGAATAAATAGCAATATCACAAGTTCCTTAGAGAAGGAATTTACCATTATTAAGATGAATGAAATAAATCTACCGCAAAATCTACTAACGAACCCAGAGGTCTATCAGGAAACAAAAGTAACAATTACTGACTTCTGAAGGGCTGGGTTTATTATGCATGAAACTGTGTCAAAGAAAAGGAAAAAAAAAATCGTAACAATGGAGCTTGATAAGACATCCCATCTGTATTCTGTTTTACCATTCACTCTCATTTATCAATTCACACTGTATGCTATTTCTGTGACCCAGAACTGTCCAAACATGTTCTGTGTATAGAAACATCTTCCCAAAGCTGGGAACCGAGACTTATCTGTATGTCAGACAGATGTACAGCCTTAAGCTGTTCAATAACACTTTTGTTAGACACTTAAGTATCTTGCCTTAATGTCTATAACCCTCTGTTGTAGTAGTGTTCTTAGTTCACCCCAGTCTGCAAAGATGCATCATAGGTACTGTCCATAAAGTTCTAACAAATACACTAGGAGTGTCAGATTTAAAAGTGTGGGTTACTTTATACGTTATGAATAGGTCTTAAACAGATGGCCTGTTTTGCCTAATGGTACTGTACAGCTGCCATTCAATCTTTGACTTGTTAAACGGTCTCATAAAGCCAACAAAAAAGCTGTTATGAATTATAATTGTATCGTGCTTCAGTGTGAGAGAGACGGTGTAAGAAGTAATATTCTTGTGAGGAATGTGCCTTTAATATACCTTATCATGACATTTGCCTGCTCCGATAACTACAACAACACACATACACAACTTACTAAATGAATGTTACAAGCAGTAACAATATTCAATAGTCTGTTGTGTATGTACTGTGCTCGTTAAAAACAGGCTAAATATTGTTTGCCTTGTCTGTAAAAAAGATCATGTGACATAAACTGACTGACTTGGAATGTGACAAATGTATAAATATTGACATATACTTTTGACTTAGAATTATGATCTCTGTGAGAAATGTCTATAATGATTGTATGAACTACAGCATTGGCATTTGAAACATCAATTTATGAAAATCTGAAACAATATTTTAAACACCATTTAATTTCCTGCTGTTGTCACCAATTACCATTTTATGAAGTAATAATTAATGATACATTTAGAAATTAAAGAATGAAAAGGAAAAGAAGTTAACGCACACATGCTGAGTGGGCAGAATGAGAAAGCCTTCTCTTGTGGGAAGCAAGTTTCACTATTTTCATGATTATTATTATCAGTCAGGCTTTTTTACTCCTACGTATTTCTTTTCTCCAGATGACACTTTGTATTCGGTGGCTATGATGAGCTACAATTCAGTTGAATCAACTCCTCATTGTGTTCATTTTGATATGTTGTCAAAACATTTCCTGCAGTGTTATATCATTACAGGTATAATCACAAGCAAATCTGTTGGATGCAATAGATGATCCTCTTGTGCAAACTGGAAAGGACTCATTTGCAAATCTGTTTTGGTTACTCATAATAAAACCAAAACATTGCAGATGTAATGGACGTTTTTACCTTTGGTCTGTTTGTAAATAAAGTACCAGGCAACATAAGCCATACCTGTTTCCACCAGAACTTTCCAATTTGTGCTTGCCTACACAATCATTACAGAAGCTGTTACTGGACCAAATAGATCTGTTACACAGCACACATTTTGACTTGTCATAGGAAAAGGACACATGGCTGTTCCATTTAATTCACCCAGGCCCAAAACCTGCACACAAAAATGTAATGAAGCTATAATTTATTAATTAGATTAATTAGACATGTCCTGTTTTGACATGTTGTTACACAAAATTACACAACACATTTGTGTAATTGATCACACATGACATGTCTGCTATACAAATTGTATATTAGATGCCTGTACAGCACATTTCCTCTGGTACGGCAGCCCCACAGTGCTGGATATGTTTTTTAATAAGCTGACCACTGTCACGCGAATGTGAAATTGAAGGTCCTGCACACACAGGTGTTTTCAATTATTCTGGCTAATTAGACAACCACACACACACCCCCAACAAACAATCATAATCTGTATTCTTTGTGTGCAATGCAGGCAAAATAAGTAAAAACAGCAATTTCTTGGCAGCCTAGGCAGTTATATGCAAAAAGCAAGGCAAGTTCAGGTAGAAGGTAGCTAGGTAGTATCCCTTGAAAACATTTTCCGTTAATGTGCACGGTTTTTATAGCACAATTCTGTATTAAGCTGTGTTTTACCAACCTAGATCAAAACCAGGGCTGGCAGGACCTTCTCAGTTGTTGCACCTAAACCCTCACAACCCTACCCAACTATGTCAGATAGTCAAACGCATATTTTCTTTTAAACAAGCCATTCAAACCCACATCTTCATTTTGCCTTTTAGGGATGAGATAACTTGTCAGCATGGCACCAAAAACATTAAATATATAAGCAGCTAACTGAATGAACCTGAACTCTGGAAGCTACACATGTACAACAGGTATTACTCTACAAAGAATAATGGGCCAATCTTAATCTTAATTAAGATCTGAAAGCTGCTGTACACTGATGCTGATTAATATTGTGGAATACAGCCTATGTGCAAAAGTCTTCATACACATTACAAAAACCCACAAAACCCTGTGATGTGAATTAAGCTGTTAATGGTCTCTGAAGCTGTTCTAATGGGAATAACTCCCCTTTCTGCTCCACTTGTATCAGACACAAGATGTAGGCACTGGTGGGAGGACCCCGCATTAAGCAAAGACAGTAGGCAGTGAAAAACTACTTGGTGGGTCGCATGTAATGCTGCAGGAAAGTTTCTGAGTGGGAGAAAGTTGTGCTGTTGCCTGAAGAGATGCTCATTTCAGCAGCCATTAAAATGTTCCTCGGGTTCTGTAATCTTCCGATTTGTGGGGCTCCTGGAGGCGAAATGGAGCGAGAGAACTCAACACTCAGGGATCCCAGAGGCAAGACAACAACCAGAGAACAGTGTAAGTACATGAATCCCATTAGATGAGGATGTGCAACACTCAATGGCCGGAAAATCATTATTAATTGTTGTAACTGTTATTCAAGAAATGTTTAAGAGCTGTTTTCTTTCTATATTGGACGTTGTTGGCTTGCGTCTGCCGGCCTCCAGTTTGACTTGAATCAACCATTATGAATATTGAAATTTGAATAACATTATCTTCTTATTTCTTAGCGCCTTTAGGTTGCTGAAGTTAAGAACACAACACTCGAATGTCTCACTGATACTGACTTAAGTTTTGACTTTTGTGTTAAAAAAACATTTTGTTTATTTGTCCTGATACATTTTGCTTACCAAAATCCAATGGACTTATTATTAAAAGGCAGTTGAACGCTTACGTTGAAGTGTTTCTGCTAAGTATTGAAAATATATTAAAAATGGACATGAAACGACATTTCTTTAGATAAAGCAACCTTAAAATGAACTGCACATTGCTATGCAGAACAAGGATAATTAGAAAATAATTGTTAACAGTTTTAAATAGTTTTGTTTTGAACATCATTTGTGAGCTGTCTTACTAACACTTTCAAAGGGGAACAATGCAGAGAAAGTGTGACGCCTGTCATACGATCTGTTTCTCACCTTTATACAGATTTCCCTTTTCGCTCCTTTGCGCCTCTGTGCTTTCCCGCCCTCCCTAGCACACCAGCAGCATTACATCTTTCATCTTCACACCTAGCATTTGGGAAAGCACTCATTTTGTTCAAAAACATATATTAATTAAATATTATGTTATCTAAAACGTAGGCCTATTCTCAAATATGTATTTGTTTATTTCACAAAGTTACATGTGAGATGAGCCTTTGAATTGTTGAAGTTGTCATCTGAGGATGACAGCTAACTTGTTTGGTACTTTTAATATGTAGTAAGACATCAGGGATGCTAGTCAGATACAGCACAGAAACACATGCACCAACACACACACACACACACACACACACACACACACACACACACACACACACACACACACACACACACACACACACACACACACACACACACACACACACACACACACACACACACACACACACACACACACACACACACTTTTGCAAATACTATGCAACAAAGATGCTGTAGGGAGGAGAGCAAATAACTGATTGCTTAGTTCTTTTTATCAGGAATTTCTTTAGAGAGAAAGAAAGCAGAAGAAGACAAGAACCTGTCATCTGTCCTCTTCTGGTGATGGGATATAAATAGCAAGTAGGTTCTCTTAAAATTCGAGATGAAAACATATGCTTTGTTTCTAGTGGGAAGCTGTAACACAGCTTTGAAACCTGAAGCAGGGAGAAGACGCTCCTTCATGTCTCCCTCAGTAAGCCAGAGAATAACGAACAAGAAGAAGGCTCCTCTGAAATGCCTGACCTAATATTTGACAGATAGTCAAGACATATGTATCCAGGGACCAAAAGCAGATTTAAGGGAAGATGAGCTAATATTGCATTTTATTGTACATTTTATTAGGTTGCTCTGGCTGAATCACAACTCAGAAAGGAAAACTTTTTTTTTTTCTAATATCAAAAGAAATTCTAGAACATATTCACTGATGCTGTGTGTAATCTTGTTAACACATGGTGGGAAACTTTATGTATACCCCACAATAAAGACTGCCATCGTGACATTTTAAAATACGTAAAGTTCAGTGATTAGTATTCTAAGTTTGTATTATAGCTATGATATAAGATTTTCTCATTTGCTCAGGGGTACCCAAAGGCTGACTTATATGATGCTCGCTATCCCAACACAGATTATATGGGTTATCGTCTGTCAAAAATATGGGAAAACCTCTGAAAATAAAGAGCTGGTGGACATCGTAATGAGGAATTATATTCATGAGATCCATTGGAGTTTTCTTATCATACTCCCTGTTGTGTAATTGACTAATCAACATCCTCCAATGTACACAGTCTTTGTTCTCTGGCTAATGCATTCTGATGCATTCAAAAGCGTGGAAAACAGAGGATGTGCAAGTGAGAAAGCACACATTTGAGAGTGTGTCTATGTGCAATTACACGTGTCAGGAGACCAATTACATTTCAGAGTTGTACTTCAAATGAGACACGCCGAACTCCATGCCGAGTTACATAAGGTCTTCTCCCTGCGATGGCAGCTGCTTTGCTTAGCAGGTGAGGAAGTAACACAAATATTGATTCTGGACAAACAAATAGCTACCGACTCACTGACTGGGCAGAACTTGCAAGTAAACAGAATCAAAAATAACAATATTGATTCCATCAAACAAATAGCCACCAACTGACAGACACGGGCACAACCTAAATAAGTAAACAGTATAGCATGATTCAAATTTGGAAAAGAGGAGGCATATATGAACAGTTTGTTATGTATCGATTTAGATTTGCTGACTAATCCAAACTCCATCGGTTTCTGTGTGTGACCCAACTCTCTGTTGGTAATCTCACTGCAAGTCATCTTTAAGATGCATGAACATGGAGTGCCGCGGTTTCAAAGCACATATAAATGCATGAATATACATGCTGTAGTGTATCCATGCATCCATTAATCCTTGGTAGTGAGTAATCCCCGTGTGTTTATGTTCAGGGCTAATCTCCCTCTCTCTCATGCTGAGGGACTGAGAACTCGGCTCGCACTCCCAGGTAAGCCTCATTCCCATACCTCGGCCATAACCGCTAATCCTACTTCCAGATAGAGAGGAGGAGAGCTGGAGAGAGAGAGAGAGGGCTTATGTGCAGTTGTACTGTATCAGTTTGTTTGTGTTTCTGGCAAGTATACAACACAGACATGATCTAATCACCTATCTCAACGACTTCTGTTACCAGGTCAAGACCTCACCCTGTATGCACTGTATCGTTAGACTGAAACATTATTTTTTTCTACCTAAACACCGAGGTCAAAATCTGATGGCGTCATTGGTTTGTGAACTTAGAACTCTTTGAATCGGTTTCGCAGCTGTGTGTGAAGCGACTGCAATGGGGATCAGCACCTCTAAATCTGAGGACACGGTTCTCAGCAATAAAAATATAGACTGTCTACTCCGAGTGTGAATAAGACCTTACCCTAAATGAAGGATTTCAAGTATCTAGGGGGTCTTGTTCTTAAAGGAGGGGTCAATAGAGTGTGAGATGGGCCGGAGAGTTGGAGCAGCAGGGGCACGATTGGAGTAGCTTTACAGGACTGATGTGATGAAGAGAGAGCTGAGCTAGAAGGCAAAGCTCTCATTTTACTGATCCATCTTCGTTCCTGCTTTCAGCTGTGGTTATGGAGGGTGGTTCATGACCGAAAGAACGAGATTGTTGATACAAGCGGCTGAAATTGATTTTCTCTGGAGGGTGGTGTCATCTCCCTTAAGGAAAAACTGATAAATTCAGTCATCCAGGACGGACTCCGAGTAAACCGCTGTTACTTTGGGTATAACAAACCAGTTGAAGTGGTTCGGGCACCTGGTTAGGATGCCACCTAGCCACTTCTCTAGGGAGCTGTTCAAAGCATTTGTAGCTGGGAGGAGACAGAGGGGCAGACCCAGGACCAGGCGGTGGGGTTATATCTCCACGCTATCCTGGGAACGCCTCAGAATCCCCGAGTCAGAGCTCGTTGTTATGGCCAGGGGAAGGGAAGTTTGGGGCCCTCAAATGGCTCGAGCTGCTTCCTCCGCAACGAACTCCAAGCGATAAGTGGTTGACAATAGATGGATGGACGGACACAGTAAGTGAATGATGACAGGAGAAAAAGAGCTCTCAAACAAACTTTCTGAATTCAAATTGAAGTGCTGCATCTGCTTTTAGTTGTTTGTCGGGATGTAAGATTTTCTTTCCTGGATAGTTTAGTCGAATATTTTTTTTTAATATTTTGGGGAAAATAAAAAAAGTGGTAAAATATAAATATATATTTAACTTTAAAACACTAATATTAACAACAAATCCCACGTAATTATATTTATAATAGATGATACTTACTAGATATATCTGCATATGTATATATGACAGTTTATTTTCGCCGCCATGTTGCAAAAACTACATTATAACCTAGAGATCTACACAGCCACCAAAACATCTCATCAGTGACGGAAACTTTGTCTAAAAGGTTGTTCTATTTGACGGTTCTACGAATCCAGGTCAGTGCAATTTTTCATCAAATGTGAAAAAAAAAAATGCATTCCTAGAATTGGCAATACCTGCCTACAGTATACTGCAACCCGAAAAGGAAGCAATCTAGTCGCTCCATTTCTATAACACTTCACCAATATTGTAACTAGCCACAAAACTGGAATACCAGTATATCATCTCGAACCTCTCTCATATAATAGCGAATATATATTGGCACAAGGAACACAATCAAGCTCATCTTTAAAATGAATGATTACTCATTGAGGTTACTGTATAAAGTGCATGCACATGCCTATTTCGGTGTGGTGGGAGGGACATGAGGGCTTTATTTTCAATTTATTTGCCTTTTTCAGGGAAAATACCTACTCTAACGCATTACACTATCGTGAAAGGTTATTAAGTAATGTTCCCTCAACAATGGCAAAAATAAACCAACTAGCTTTAATGGAAGTTTAATATTGAATGATTTCTAAGATATTTTCATATAATCCTATATTTTATGAGATTTTAATAGAGATGGTTGATAGTTTATACTGTAGGTTTATACTCACAATGGGATTTGTTGTTCTAGATGGTTCCCATTTGTAAATCTTACTCTCTTTCCTAAAATTGATTGATTGTATCTATTTGAATTTTGCAGATTAATTTGGTTGTCAGGTTTTTGTTATCTATGTTTTTTGTTTTTCATTTCCATGCTTATGCCCACAGCAACCCTGCTGTGGGCTGTCTGCCATAAATTGATGTGCTGTGCTTGTTCTTCTGCAAGTATTCATGTAAATAATTGTTTATGGTTTATTGTCCAATCACAAATGTGCATGCAAATTACAGTTTACCCAGAAGTGGCAGTGCCTTTTCTGGTTTCTTTCTGGTTTCTTTCTTCTTTAATGTAAACACATTTGAATAAGGAAACATCACAATTTGCCTTTCACTCACAAACATTCAGTCACAGTGGGTTACTGTTCCATGCAAGGGGTTGTCTGTTTGACACGTGGACAGGAGGAGTTATTGCTACAACATATTCTAATGTTACATGTATATTGACTATACCTATTATTTCTTAAGAATTTAGCTTGTAAACATACAGTATATAGACACTGTATGTTTTCATTGATTGATGCCTAATATACAAAATATCTGTACTTTTTTTTACACATACAGTACCTGTATGTAGCTGCACAAGTGATGCATTTATCATTGACAATACCCATTCTGCTTTGTTGTTTTCGTTTTAGCAGTATGTCCATTGGCACTCATGTCTATCTTTCTGAAGATTGGTCTTGGAACTGTAACAGGAACTCAAAAACGGTTGCTTGCAGAACAGACTTGGACTATAAAGCTGATTGTAATATGGCAGTAAAACACACAAAACAATGTACAGTGGAGGAAATAAGTATTTGATCCCCTGCCAATTTAGTTAGTTTACCCACTTACAAAGAAATGAATAGTCTGCAATTTATATGGTAGGTTTATTTTAACAGTGAGGGACAGAATATCAAGAAAAATAATCCAGAAATGTACATAAGAAAAAAGAAGAAAAATGTATTGCATTTAATTTGGGGAAATAAGTATTTGATCCCCTTGCAACCAGCAAGAATTTTGGTTCCCACGGACCGGTTAAATAAGTCATCTCGCTTTATGAAAGTACTTTAAGATGTCAACTCGTTACCTGGATAAAAGACACCTGGCCACAGTCAGTAAATCAGATTACAACCTCTCCACCGAGGGCAAGACCATAGACAGGTCTTGTGATCATGGTGGAATAATGTGTAGGACATCATGGACAAGATTATAGACACAAGGCACAAGGCTGGAATAGAAGACAAGACCACCAGCAAGCAGCTTGGTGAGAAAGAGACAACTGGTTTGATTATTAGAAAATGGAAGAAGCACAAAATGACCATCAATCGCCCTCGGTCTGGGGCTCCACCATCTAAGATCTCTTCTCTTGGGGCATCAGTGATCATGAGAAAGGTGAGGGATCAGCCAAGAACTACACAGGAGGGACTGGTTAATGATCTGAAGGCAGCTGGGACCACAGTCACCAAGAAAACTATTGCTAACACACTGCGCCGTAATGGATTAAAATCCTGCTGCGCCCGCAAGGGTCCCATGCTCAAGAGGGCACATGTACAGGCCGTCTGAGGTCTGCCAGTGATCCTCTGAATGATTCAGAGAAGGTTTATGAGAAGGTCATGTGGTCAGATGAGACCAAAATCAAGATCTTTGGCATCAATTCGACATGTCGTCTTTGGAGGAAGAGAAATGCTGCTTATGACCCTAAGAACACCATCCCCAGCGTCAAGCATGGAGGTGGAAACAATATGCTTTGGGGGTGTTTCTCTGCTAAGGGGACAGGGCGATTCACCACATCGAGGGGAGGATGGAGGGGGCCATGTATCGTAAAATATTGGTTGATAACCTCCTTCCCTCAGCCAGGACCCTGGAAACGAGAGGGATAGGTCTTCCAGCAAGACAATGACCCTAAACATACGGCCAAAGCAACTAAGGAGTGGCTAAAGAAGAAGTCCATTGAGGTGATGGAGGGGCCTAGCCAGTTTCTGGACCTCCATCCCATAGAAAATATGTGGAGCGAGCTGAAGCTTCCAGTGGCCAAGCATCAGCCTCCAAACCTTAAGGATTTTGAGAGAATCTGCAGAGAGGAGTGGACCAAAATGATGTGATGTGAGATGTGCGCTAACGTGGTGACCAACTTCACGAAGCATTTGACCTCTGTGCTGTCCAAAAAGGCTTTCTCCACCAAGTACTAAGTCATGTTTTGTAAGGGGATGAAATACTTATTTGCCCCAATTAAATGCAGATTAATTTACGTATATCTTTTTTTTAAATGTACATTTCTGGATTTTGTTTTGATATTCTGTATCTCACTGTGAAAATAAACCTACCATACAAATTACAGACTGTTGGCAGGGGATCAAATACTTATTTCCTCCACTGTATATGTTTTTAATAACATTACCAGTGTTGTGCGTGAACGAGTTCAAAAGAACGCGTTCATTGAACACGCTCATTTTTCCGTGAACGTTGAACTGAACGCAACACATTTTTCAATAAAGAACTTGAACGTGAATTAGTTCACATTATGTGTCATGAACGGCAGACATCACTGTAAATGAACGTTGGCATTTGTTTTCCATTGAAAACTGAGTGACATCTGTTTTCTCTTTTGAAACGCAACGAGAGAGAAAGTTCCTCCCTCCTGTAGGTGCCGCTTAAATCATGTATCAACGCAGAAATAGTTTTGGCACTGTATGCGCAATGCATTGCGGGCAACGTAGTGTCCGGCTGAGAATAGTTGAGTTGAATAGTTGAAACGTACTGGCTTCCGCACGACGTTACCCATGATGAATTGCAGTAGAGCGGTTTAGGCATAGCAACGCCGAGAGCGCGGAGGGCTGGAGGCTCGAGAGAGAGAGATAGAGAGATACAGAGACCAATGACGAGAGTGGGAGAAAGCGCTGCGATTTAAAAAAAACAAAACAAGATGGCTAGTGGAAGTGATGGCACGGAGACGGACTCCGATTCTCCTCACGAACATTTAAAACAATTTTACACTCTTGCAAACCAAGACCCCAACGGCAAACATCTTTCCTTCCTGTGTAAGATGTGTCCACCTGCGCAGCAAAAACAAGTTAGGACATCGACAACGTCCTTCTCGAATTTGAAACGGCACATTGAATTAAAACATCCATCCAGTGTGAATGCAATTCAAGAGTTTTGCTCATTTCATACACACACATAGGTATATATAATATCATATATATCAAATAATATATTCATATTTCATATTATATATTCTTTATTTAATTGAATGCTAGTAGATTTCATTGCACTAAGTGTAGAACTGGTCTATCTGGTCTATTGCTACAAGTTTCAGCACCTACAATAAACCCACAATAGCAGTGTTATGAGCAAATGTCTACAATGAACAGTTTCAAAGAACGTATAGTGATTTCTAGCTCGTAGTGTGAAAAAAAGTATTTATTTGAATATCTCACGAAAAAAGTGAAATGAACTGAACTTTGAACTAGTTCAGAATTAAAATTGTGAACTTTGAACGTGAACTGTTCACTTTGAGCATGTATGAACTGAACTTGAACTAGTTCAGAAAAGCTGTGAACTGGCACAACACTGAACATTACTATACAAAAGCAGAACAAATCTCCCTAGTGTATTTATTAGTCTGTGTGTGTGTGTGTGTGTGTGTGTGTGTGTGTGTGATTGTGTGTGCATGTGTGTGATTGTGTGTGCATGTATGTGTGTTTGTGTGTTTGTGTGTGATGGAGGCAGGGGGGGACGAAACAGACGTGTGTGTGACTTAGACAGGGATCCACAGAGGCCAGTCTTCCTGAATTTAAAGGCCCTGGGGTTTCTGACCTATTTCTACCTGGGAGTAGCGTTTCATCAGAAAAAGATACCAGCCACTGCACCTGGATGTTGTGTGTGTGTGTGTGTGTGTGGGTGTGGGTGTGTATGTGTGTGTGTTTAGAAGACACACCCGGTGTCTCTAAGGTATTACTGTACAGCTCTGTTTGGTGCTCGCTGATGTGAGTGCACACTATCTCCCTCCTCCTGTCCTTTTCTTTAGTCTCCATCTTTTCATAGAGTAGCATTTTCCCACCACACACACATACACACACATGTTTCTATCTCAATCTCTCTCAGGTGCTGCCTGCTGCGATGTCCAGTGCTGAGTGTTGCTGTATCTGCGTTCACAGCAGGACATGCGCACGCGCGCACACTCACACAAACCCACACACACACCCACACAGATCCTGTTACACTAAATGTGTTCACAGCAGGGTAAACCTGATTCAAACAGCTAGCGAGAAAGTCTAATGATTGATGATAAGACTGGAATATCCGCAGCCACAGCAAAATCACACAAACAGGTTATCTGGGACCTCCAGGCACTGAGCTGCTTTCACATGGCAGAGTAAGAGGGCTTGGGATCATTAGCACACACACACACACACACACGCGCACACACACACACACGCATGCGCGCACACACACACACACACACACACACACACACACACACACACACACACACACACACACACACACACACACACACACACACACACACACACACACACACACACACACACACACACACACACACACACACACACACACACACACACACACACACACACACACACACACACACACACACACACACACACAGCTGCCCTGTCTGTACCTGGGCAGAGAATTATAGACAAAGGCCTGTACAGTTCATGCCAGCAAATTCTCATGGTGCACACCAACTCACATTTCTGTGCACTCTACTGCTGCTTTTTTTCTCTCCGTCTCTCTCGTGTACTTTGAGACAACTTTGTGCTGAACTGCTGAGGAGGCAGGCAGGTAAGCAGGCACATCAGCAGTGGGGCAGAGGTGCATTTAGTCTGATGAGCAGTAAAGCTGTCTAGAACACCAGAATAGATATGAGGAGCTGCAATCGCTTGCATGTTTACCAACCTAAAATCCACTCTGCACTGTTACGTTCTTCTTTGCGCTGCAGTTTATTCAACATCTTCAGCTCATGCAATTCAACCTTCAAATCATGTTATGTGCAGTTAGTGGTTTTCAAATCTCACCAAATGTCACACATCTTCTGCAGTGATAAGAGCTGTTAGGACTGTATTTTTTGTTGTGTTATAGCATGATGAAGGTGTTGCTCCTGTACCAACAGTTTGATTGGAGTCTTTCCCACTGACGTAAGTCGGAGAGGAGTATTCTCATACAGAACAGTGATGTAATGGACTGTGAAGGTACTAGTCAGGCTCCTTTTCGTTCCCTCCTCCTCTCGGTCTCCCTGTTTCACACTCCCTCCCCCTTCTGTTCCCATCTCTATGTTTTTCCTTTCTTTCTTTTTGGTCTTGGCAGGCTACTCCTTCTACTCCTCTGGGTTAACTGAATTAAAACTCAACAGCTCCCTCGCTTGGTCACAAAAAGGAACTGCATCTAGAGAAGTCAGCTGATGCTTCCATCTGCCACCATCTCTCCATCTACTTCTGTAAATATGGTGCACACTCCTCCCCCCTTTTCCTCCATTTGCCTTGATGTTATTCAACTCAGTAGCCAGTCACTGCTACAATACCCAGGTCGGTCCTTGAATGGTTTGTCGGATACTTTCTAGACACAGACATTTCTTTTGTAACATAAATTGTCAGAAACGTAAAACATTTATTCGACTCAAGTTCCCACTAAGGAGTCCCACACTAGTGCTCCTCCTTCTGGTTTTCTTCCTATTTTTCTCTTCTATCCTTGTTCTCTGTTTTCATCAAAGCAGAACAACCAGCTCTCTTTGCCCCAGGGAGACAATACAAACCAGACAGATGAAACCTCCCAGCTCTCTTGGCTACTCTACTTGACCATCCCAGTGTGAGAAAAAAAAAACACATGCACACATAACTGCATTAATAGCAGCACTGTTCCATCTGAGACATGCTCTATCAGTCTTGACTTTTTCCTGTGGGGGGCCCTCCTTGACTTTTTATGTTAACAAGGGCTTGAACTAGGTGAAAAATACCAACACACACACACACACACACACACACACACACACACACACACACACACACACACACACACACACACACACACACACACACACACACACACACACACACACACACACACACACACACACACACACACACACACACACACACACACACACACACACACACACACACACACACACACACACACACTGTATATACAGCATACTACGAGTATACACACATGCAAGGACACAAATACCAAAGTGCAATGGGGGTTATGAGGGAGGAAGCCCACAACATAAATATCCAATTACCAAACACATCAAACGCACAGAGGATGAAATATTGATAACTTTGAGACATTTATGTAATCCACAATGGTGCCTTATATAAGTGCTCCATTTTACAAGGAGAAGCAGAAATGTGCAGGGAGGTATTGTTTTTGTTTTTAACATAACAGAAGAGGAAATAAATTGTTGTATGTTGGCAGACAATAGTGTGAGAGTAGTCTGACAAATGGGCTCCTTCTCTTGCTTCATATCAAGCTATCTTACATCAAGTGATCACATAGAAGAAAACATGCATACAAACAACCAATGTAACAGGCACGGTTGCGGATCGGTCTGTGAGAAACCTTAAAATATCATTATCATGTTTTCTAAACAACAACACCACCGATGAAAATGAAAGCAAAATGAGCCATGACTTAACGGCTCTGGGAGTGCTATTCTGGTGTTGGATGTACATTTATGAGGGGGAGTGACTGGGATGTTTTATTTGGCACTTCTTATGCGGCTGTCAATCGTTCAGTGATAAAGGCTGTTCCAAGCATATGGAGCTGATGGGGGAGGTTTTGGGCTTCTGTCTTCACTGCTTTGCTTTGAGCAGCAGATCATAGAGCCTTTGCAAAAGCATAAACAAGCGAGGAAATATGGATTCTCTCTAATTAATTGTAAATTGTCACCGCTCTAAGAGAGGATGCAGAGTGATTTGTGCATGTAAAGTATGTGTTTTTGTTTTAATGTGTGAGAGAAAATAAGAGGGGAAAAATAGAGGGGAAAACTGAATAATTTGACTTAACTTTCATGCCTTATCAACAAGCCACTCTTCATGGTTTTTCCTTTGAAACTGCTGTTCCCCACTAAGGCCGAATAAATTAGAAGTCTAAATAGGAATAATAATGAGAGCATACATTATTTCTGTTGTTGGTACTGTTGATGTTGTTGTTGTTGTTGTTGTTGTTGTTGTTGTTGTTTGTGTTGGCAGGAAGGCTCAGATCTCCATATATGCAAAAAAAGGTAACTTCTCTGCATGTTTTATAAGTTTGGAGGATCATTTTAATGGTGACCCAAAAAGATGTCCTAGATATTTGGGGAACATCCTTTTGAGAAATTCCTGAAACTACAGACAGAGAAACAGAGTGCATGGAAAGGAAGAAAGAGATGAAGAGAGAGACAAGACAGACAGACAGGGAATAGACAATAGGGAGAGACAGAGAGATGAAATGGAACTTCTGCCTGTTTTTGTGAATGGCATACAATTTTAAACATATCTCTGCTGTATCAATCATGAAGCAAACTCTCTTATGACAACAACATGTTAAAGTAATCAGTAATTTATTTATCTATCTATCTACAGTTTATTCTTTTATCCATCTATCCATCCATCTAAAACTATAATTTAGCGTACCTGCAATTTTCAATTTTCTGTAATCTTTCTTAGTTAATAAACAAGGAATTTCAATGCTCTCCTTATGCCTGTTCCTCAGCCCTGATGGGCTAATTGGATCTGAACAGTGCTACATGTAACCTGCAAGGATGAAAAGACTACTAGAAAATTATACTCAAGTAAATGCAATCCTATTAATGCACTTTTCCTAATCGCAGCAGATGCCAACATTCAGACACATATTGATAGTGACAGTGGATGTCATGAAAAATGCAAACCTGCTAATCAAGAGTGGTTTTGGGTTCAGTGTCATGCTTAAAGGACACTTTGACATCTTGAAAAACTGGGAACTACATTATTTTCACATCTACAGACTGGACTCTGTTCAACTGATTATCAGTTATATGTCTATAATAGCCATGCTATTTATAGACAATCTAATAAAATGACAGACAATAAAAAGTATGAAAACTCTGCAGCGGGGGCGACAAGCAATATTGAGCTTCATACATAACTTGACATTTCTTATTGGAATGAAATGTACTAAAACATCACCAGGATAGACAACATGGAGCTGTATCATCAACAACAAATCAACAATGGATTGGCTGAAAAACACATATTTATTACTTTTGTTTTGTGCAGTGGTTGTTGACACTCTCATCTGAAAGTGAGCTGAGTAAGTGTATTGTAGTACTCACTGTTATGAGCGTCAGATTGTAAGTTGTGTGCACTACAAAGTCTTCCTCTGGGTCAACCTTTCTTCTCGTTCATTCTAGAGGCATAATACAACCAGTCCACTAAGCCTCATGCAGAAGTCACCGCTGGAGGATCTGCCATACATGCATTCTGCAAGCCCTAGTGTACACCTGTTGATGACACCTTCACAAATGACTAGAATGTAGAAAAGAAAATGGTCGGGTTACATTTTGCAGGTTTAAAATGTGAAACATAAAACTAAATATATGCACCCAAAGAAGCTACAAAAAAACATTTATTTTTATTATCATTATTACCCACATGTGGCACATGTGTCAAGACTGCAGAAGTGATTACTTTCCTTGCCAGTAGATGGCGCACATTAGCATGTCTTTACCTGTACCTTTACTCTGTTAATACTGATAGTTTGCTGGCCTAGAAAGTGGCTTAAGTAAGATCGGAACGGTAAATCTAGAAATGCAGAATCCTTTCAGCGTTAAAATCCACAAACGTTGACATCATCATGAAACACTGGTTTAAACAGTTTTAACAGTAATCAATCCTCTTGGAAATTAACAAAATTCTTTGATCTTGCATCAGCTTACAGCAATACAAAAGAAGACATACCCTTAAATATTTTATTTTTACATTTTTTAATCAATGTTGACTAACTTTCATTTGAACAAATTTCATTTTTCCTCATATCAAGTTTCAAATTGAAATATTTCCTACGTGTAATGTCTTTAAATACTAATATTCAAAGTGACAATATGCCATGTTTTTCAGTTGTTAATGTTGGTGAGTTTGGACAGCGCACCAGGCTAGGGTTGATGTTGGTGTTGGCTACTCCTCTCCACTGCTCTGTTTTCACGGAGAGCTCATCTGAAATTCCAACATTGACACGTGAAATACAGACAGCAACTCCTATGGCCTCACAGCACTACACAGGGAGCTGCTCCTCCCAGCACTAAACATAGACCAGGTTCAGAAGCTACAACCACCAGTTTTAATGTCACAATCTTCATTTTGATTTATTAAGTAACCTATAAACCCACCACTTAGGTGCTGTAGGAAAACCTATTACTTAAGAGAAGGACTAAAGAGACTTTAGAGATTTGTTTTACTGTGAACGATCAGACATGTAATTAAATCTAAGAAAGGTTTGTGTGTGAAACTCACTTTAATATAGTTTCCAATACTATATAGTGTGTATACTAAGAGGTCCTGAAGACTGTGTGTGTGTGTGTGTGTGTGTGTGTGTGTGTGTGTGTGTGTGTGTGTGTGTGTGTGTGTGTGTGTGTGTGTGTGTGTAGCCAATATACAGTATGCATCAGTGTAATAATCCCTCTTTTCCAGCCCCAAGTAAACCCTTTAAAAAGTCTATTTTTACAAAAATTACTT